>NC_137454.1:208878650-210157942 GCF_964235325.1 Thermobia domestica
GTCTTCCGTCCGTAAACCCATGAACTGTAAAGAGAAAGTTTCAACTGCCACCGTAAGATAGAACATCTAACTGGATTTTGGCTATAATGTTGGCGGTTAACATCAGTTCTAATCACCTGAAGGGTTTGTTGTTGTAGAGGTATGGAAAGCACTCACTGTAAATGCAGACAAAATTTGGAAGATATCACCTACAAGAATTTCCGTCAAAGTTAAGTCGGTTTCGTAGAATTCTACTGTGTATGATGGGACTTCCAAGCAATAGTTGAAACTGAAGGGTGAAACATTGTAAAGTCATAGAAAAAATAACACTGGGAGAAGGCTGTTTTGAGCCTCAAATCGTGGTTACTTTGCACCGGGTCAACGTAACCCCTTAAATGGGAAATTCTTACTACTGGCACCTCCTCCCGTCTAACTTTAGGAAAATTTCCTCTTTAGGTAGATGTCGAAATGGATTTCTTGTTGGAAAATAAATTACGAACAGCGGCGGATTCAGAAGAATAGTTTGAGAGGGACTTCACACAGAAATACTTCGTTTATTTAGAAATCACTAGACTTTTTGAAGGGCTTGACGAGCATACGCATAGGAATGACTAAATTAGATTTTTTTTAAAAGAAATCCTGC
The DNA here is from genome assembly GCF_964235325.1 of Thermobia domestica. Classification (NCBI taxonomy): domain Eukaryota; kingdom Metazoa; phylum Arthropoda; class Insecta; order Zygentoma; family Lepismatidae; genus Thermobia; species Thermobia domestica. Next base: position 208,879,273 of record NC_137454.1, read on the forward strand.
AATTTGGGTGGGCTTCAGCCTGAAAGCCCCAAATCGCGTAAATCTTCCACTGATTACGGTTGAGATGATATTCTTGGATATAAAGAGCAACCAAGGCAAATCTGTTCACGGAGATTTTTTCTGTTTTTCAGTTGCCATTTTTGTGGGTCATGCTAAACTATCAGAATGTGGCTCCTATTTCGGTACCAGAAAATACATAATTTTCTTTACAAATATCAATAATTCATACTAAGTACTGATACCGGTACCATGATTCCAACATCAATATTTGTAGACTGCATGCAGTTTTGTGTAAAAAGTGAAATGTATAAATACAGGAGAGAAAACATTGCAGACAAACATTATGTTAGTATGTTGAACATACTTTTTTGTATGTGGTGCAAAATATCTTCATCTATGGGGTTACTTTGCACCAAAGTTTATATGAAATGAAATCTTTGAGTTTTACGTTCCACGATTTTGCCGGGTATGCTAAAGGAGACGGTGATGATGAGTAATGAATGAAATGGTGGAATGAAGAAAGTGGGAGGAAACGGGACAACCCCGAGAACACACGGTGTTTGTCCACCACAAAGTTCACTTGGCGGGGACTGGGATCGAACCCGGGAGCTCAAGCACCAGAGGTGAACGCTCTACCACTGAGCCACCGCGGCCCCTCATATAGAGTACAAGTAACAATATGTTGTAAAAAAAAAATGGCCCGTCTGGAGGTCATGTAAGCTAAACACCAATACAATTGTTACAGATTTATTTACTAGCACTGTTTAATTATCTACGGTGCTGAACATCGCAACACCAATATCATTATGTCACATCCTTTCAAAACTATGCTAACTGCAAAGTAGACCTGCTTTGCTTCGTAATGTCCAAATAGTTTATTACTGTGCTCGAATGCAGGCAAGTAGCATACAAATTTATGATGTTGAAGGCGTTATTTTTCACAGCTATGAAGAAAAGACATGAAAACGAAAAATAAAAATAAATCTTTGTTTTACGTCCTACGGTTATGCTGTGTATGCTGACAGTCACAAATGAGTATTGAAAATTGATGATCTTGGAATACGATTTGGTGGAATAATGAGGGGGAAAAATAGACATTGATTAAATATAAAATTGAAAAGAAATAAGGGCCTGACGCTCAAATATTTATCTATCTGGCAGCCATCTTGATCCCTCTAAAATATCATGAAGTACTTGATTGATTCTAAACCCAATAATAGTAATAGTAATTATAACAATAAACACAGAATATACCTAGATATAATTTACGCACCTTGAAGTCTAGAAATTAATAATTGCAATCCTCAGCATTCCAATAGAACTTTGGTTTCTCCAAATGAAGATTCGGACATCGGTTTTCTTCTCAAGCAATAATGGGGTACAATAATCAGTTGCAGTCCAAAGCCAAGTCACTAAGCATGAATATAAAAGATTTTGTGTTAAATATTTCAATGTAAATTTCATGAAATACAATTCATTAGTTAGTTACATACAAACTCTTACGCATGTAAGTCAGAATCTACTTGTAATAACTTGTAAATTTAAACAAAATTATACTACAGTTATAGGGACATCAAACATGTATTCCATAAGATATATAGGGTGTCTCAAAAGTTCCCTGACATAAAGTAACTCGGTTATTATCAGAGTTACAACAAAATGTAATTGGGAAACTGTCTCCAAATATGATATTTCCAATGTAAGTTGAAGGAATTTTCGAAATCGGATGAGTCGTTTGGCTGTACACTCTTTATGCGTCCAATGTTAAATGAAAATGCAACGTTGCCATTTACCTGGACCCACAACATAAGCGAATGAAGTTACTGTCTTTTACGTTAACATGTCGATGGCCCATTTCAAACAGTAACTTCATTCACATATGTTGTGGGTCCAGGTAAATGGTAACATTGCATTTTCATTCCACATTGGGCGCATAAAGAGTACAGCCCAAACGGCTCCTCCGATTTAAAAAGTGTTCACTTTAGATTGAAAACAACATATTTAGAAATGGTTTTTCCTCTTACATTTTGTTGTAACTCTGATAACAGAGTTACTCTGTGTCAGGGGACTTTCGAAACACCCTGTATACATCATACGAAGTTCCTTTCTAAATTCTACACGGGTGTAGTTTAATTGAATGTGAGATGGATGATACATTAGGCCGTTTGGGAATACTACCACAGATGGCCGCCATTTTGGATTAAATTTGTTTGTTATAAATTGGTGGGTAATGTGATATATATATATATATATATATATATATATATATATATATATATATATATATATATATATATATATATATATATATATATATATGGCCACGGGCTAGAATTTTTTCAGTATGTCAAATATGCAATCAGATTCCATGGAGCTTAATTTGATGAAAAGTTATTGCCAATTGAACGTTGTATTTACCTCTTTCTTCTAGATGTAGAACCATACCGTTAGAACGTGAGGAATGTATCGAAATATTCAAACTGTGGGGCGGGAGGAGTGCCTGTGCAGTGGTTACTGATTGCAAACAGAATCATCCACAATGTGACTGTGCTACATGTTGCAGTGTCACAGTAATTAACTAAATTTGAGGAGACGGGCACATTCGTGGACATACGTCTTAGCGGACGATCGTAGACAGCTACAGATGAAGCAACGCGTACGGCAGTGTTGACTTCCTTCTCGATGTGGCCCCAAAGGAGCACACGTCATTTATTAATGCAATGTGGGTTGAGTCATAGGGTCTGCGCGTGTATAAGTGCATCCGTATAAGGTGCAAATGAAGCAACATCTCCAAGAGAACGATCTTGGTCGCCAAGTGCAGTTTTGTGACCGAGTTATCGAGTAATTATGGTTAAACTCTAATCTTTTTATGCAAATACTCTTTTCAGATGAAGCTGACCTATACGTAAATGGGAAGGTTAATAGGCAGAACATGCACAATTGGTCATCTGACAACCCCGCGTGCAAGACCCCTCCAACATGACCAGCGCAAAGAAAATGAATTATGGTGTTGGCAGATAAATGAGGAATACGTCTAATCAGTCACTTTTTCATTCCATAAAATTAACTGCGGAATAATACCTCACGCTCGTACAGGGATAGATATTGCGAGCTGCGATGCCCGAGGATGGTACATTCTCGCAGTTTTTTCAACACCATGGCGCTTTCTTCATTATGGATTCGTGGTGCGTCACTACTTGAACAATTAACTAAAACATGGGTTGATCGACGAGAGGCAGTTGAATGGCTGCCCGGTCACCGGACCTAACGCTGTTCAATTTCTAGCTTTGTGGACATGTTAAGCCTATGGTTTGTGCAGTAAATATTCATAATTTTTATCATCTAGAACAAAGTATCGCCATCGTCTGTGCACGAATTTGACCCTATATCCTACTTTGTGTCCACATTAATTGGAAGAAGCTTCTGCAAATGTTTATTGCTCAGTAGGAATATGTGGAACATATACTATAACCAGGGGTAAAAGTGGACCTGAAAAGGTAGGGGGACGGTAGGTAGCGACATCACTCCACGCCGTTCCTTCTGCCTATCTTTGCCCATTGTATCCTCGTCGCCAAAAGTGCCTTTACATCGCCGTGACGGGTATGTGACCGCGCAGTACTCTAAAGAAGGGATGGTTGCATAAGAAATTGTGATTAATTTTGAAGAGTTTTTATTTTGACTAGGGAAATAACGTAGGTATAGGGAGTAAAGGCATAGATTAGAAGCATCAGGGCACTGTCACCTCTGAAAAGATTCGTATTCTCAATTTTTCTATTTACTGTCTTATATGTTAAGTTAATAACTTCTAACAACGGCTACTAGCGCTTTTCACTCTTCAGGACTTTACCACGACATGTTCGCAGGGCACTTTTCTAAGTCCTAAATGTGTGCGTGAATTATTTCATTCCTCTCACTGCAATTATTTGAGAATGGAAACTGATTACGCTGAAAGTGAATATGTTTCGCTGTCGTAAAGCAAGGACCGTAATAAATATAGATATTATTATACAAAACACAGAAGTATTTATTCCGTATATAGAACAATATAATACAGTAACTGAGAAACATCATAATCACTAACGCCCGCAGGATTTTTTCCAACGGAAGGGGGGAGGCAAAATATCGATATAGAGTTTTTCATTTTATTGCCCTATGTTAAGTTAAAATCCATAACATTAATATTGATAGCGTATCTCGTCTTTCGCCACTGTAGCCCATTATTCAGAACATTCATCTCCAGACATGATGTCGAGAGAATAGAAAGAAAGAGATATGAACAGTGGCGTAATTAATTTTACTGGATCGGTCGATCATTGATTTACTCATACTCCACCAGGCCCCCTGTCCCAGGTATTTCAGCTGCTGCCTTATATATATGGTTCCATGTCAGAAGGGCAGACAAAAGAGCAAACACAGAGAGGCCCGAGTCAAGACGGTCCGCGACAAAAGGGACCCGCTACAAAAGGGCCAGACCCAAAAGGTCCTGCGTCAAAAATGCCCGGGTGAAAAGGTCTCCGCAACAAAAGGGCCTGAGTCAAAAGGGCCCGTGTCAGAAAGGGGTCCCGCTACGAATGGTCCCGAGTCAGCCCTGCATCAAAAGAGACCGAGTTAAAAGGTATCCGCAACAAAAGGGCTCGAGTCAAAAGGGAATCGAATCAAAACGACCCCTATCAAAAGGGCCGGGTGAAAAGGGTCCCAAGAGAAAATAGTTCTAGCAAAAAGGGAACTGCCTCAAAACAAGCTTGGGTCAAAGGGGGCCACGTTACAAAAGGGCCCGAGTCAAAACGGCCCCGCGTCAAACGTGTCCGGGTGAAAAGGTCACGGCAACGAAAGGGCCTGAGTCAAACGGGCCCGAATCAAAACGCCCCTCACAAAAAGGGCTCTGGCAAAAGAGTCTCACAACAAAAGGAACCAAGCCAAAAGGTCTGTGTCAAACGGGCCCGGGTAAAAAATGGGCGTCGCTACAAAAGGAGCCAGTCAAACGGCCCCGCATCAAAAGGACCCTATTCTAAAGGTCTCCGCAAAATAGGGCCAGAGTCATATCACCTTTCATCAAAAGGACCTGGGTCAAAAGGGTCCCACGACAAAAGGGCACGAGTCAAAACGGACCCGGGACAAAAGGGCTCGGGTCAAACGTCTCAGCAACAAAAGAGCAGGAGTCAAAGGGCTCGGGTCAAAGATTTCAGCAATAAAAAGGCAAGAGTCAAAAGGGCCCGAATCAAAACTATCCTCACCAAAGGAACCAGGTCAAAAGGGTCTCACGACAAGACACCTGCTTCAAACGAGCCCGGGTCTAAAGGGGTAACGCTACAAAAGGGCCCGAGTCAAAACGGCCCCGCGTCAAAAGGTCTCGGGTCAAAAGATCTCGACAACGAAAGGCCTGAGGCAAAAGGGCCCGAATAATAACGCCATTCGTAAAAAGGGGTCGGGTTAAAATGGTCCCACGACAAAAGGACCCAAGTCAAAAGGCCCTGCGTCAAACAGGCCCGTGTCAGAAAGGGGCCCTGCTACAAAAGGGCAAGAGTCAAACGGACCTGCGTCAAATTGGCCGGGTTAAAATTCTTCACAACAAAAGGGCCGGAGTCAAAAGACCCGAATCAAAACGCCCCTCATCAAAAGAGCCCGGGTCTAAAGAGTCCCACGAAAAAAGGTCTCGCATTGCAAGGGCTCTGCGTAAAACGGGCCCGGGTGAAATGTTGCTCCACTACAAAAAGCCTAAGTCAAACGGACCCGTGTGAAAAGGACCTGGGTCAAAAGTCTACGAAGCAAAATTGCCCGAGTCAAAAGGGGCCGAATCTAAACGCCCCTGGGTCAAAAGAGTCCCACGACAAAAGGGTCCGAGTCAAAAGGCCCTGCGTCAAACGGACCTGGGTCAAAAGTGGTCCCGCTACAAAATGTCCGAGTTAAAACAACGAAAGGGCCCAGGTAAAAGGTCTCCGCGAAAAAGGGCCCGAGTCATAAGGGCGCTGAATCAAAAGAGCCTGGGTCAAAAGGTTTCTGCGAGAAAAGGACCCGAGTCAATAGGGAGATACGTCATACGGACCCTGGTGAAAGGGGCACCACTACAAAAGGGCACGGGTTAAAACGGCCAGGCGTCAGCTGGACCTGCGTCAAAAGTCCCTCGCGTCAAAATGGCACAAGTCAAAAAGATCCCGCGTCAAAAGGGTAAATACGGTTTCACGGGTAAAAAGCTTTAGATCAAAGCAAGATTCGAGATCACGCATGCACAAGGGGTTTGTGTCCTCTTAGTAAATTGAAGTCTTTGTGCAAAAGAAGGAAATATATATCTGTGGTTATTAGTAACAAATAGGAAATTTGAATGGTGATATTAGTTTTGTTTACTTGTTGACTGGTTTGCAACAATTGCTTTCGCTTAAGTCGTTCTCCATGAAAGTTTGCTTGCACTCCCGTCATAGGCGGACTGGGTGTATTAGGGCCTAGGGCACGGTTACCATGGAGGGCCCTCAGACTATAACACCAATTTCTAATATATCGTACAATTAGTGGCGCAACCAGCAATGAGCTCGGGGGTTCATGCCTCCCCGAAACAAACCTGGTCAATCTTATACAGCTGCGCTGCAGACAAATTTCGGTGAAATTTCAAAATAGATCAATGCATAAATGTACATTGAATTAAGTCAAAGCATTGTCGAAAGAGAAATGCACAGAGAAAAACCTTACATTTATTTCTTAGAGTAATAAATGTTAGTAAAGAGTGCGTCATTTTATGCAAAAATATAGATCTACAAAATAATAATTATAGTGCAAATTTTAAAACTTGTAACCATTAATAATAGGGAATTTGTGAATTGGAATTTTCATTTTAAGGTTTTCTTTAGCAAGTTAATAATAAGGATAACTAAATTGCTTGTAATGAGTAGAATTCAAACTTTCAATTTTGTCCATATCAAATGGCGCAGCACGTCGTTTGTGGACTACTGTATTGGATATTCTTGTCCCCTCCCGAAATAAATTCCTGGTTGCGCCAGTGGGTACAATGAACCTATGCGATGAGCCATCGCGTTAAGTAGTTGTAAATTCGTTATTACATGATAGTTTTTGCAAGCTATGATTTTTTATTGTTCATTGGGAATTTGATGTCATAGCAAGCACAACATTTCCAGAAACAAGCTTTCAAGATAATATTTTATAATTATTATTGTATTGCCACACCGGGTGTCTAAAATGTCCCCTGACTTACGATAACTCTGTTATTATCAGAGTTACAACAAAATGTAAGAGGAGAAACCGTCTTCAAATAAAGTTTTTAATAGACAGTAACTTCATTCATTTATGCTGTGGGTCCAGGTAAATGGTAAGGTTGCATTTTCATGTAACATTATGCGCATATATAGCGTCTAGCCCAAACGGCTTGTCCGATTTGAAAAATTCTTTCACTTTAGATTGAAAACATTATATTTGGAGACGGTTTTCCCTCCTACATTTTGTTGTAATTCTGATAATAAGAGTTACCGAATGTCATGGGACTTTTGAGACTCTGTATAGTAGATGAAACACTAAACAAATAATAGCCAATAGCTTTGTACCATGGAAAGAACAGAACAGCTTACTGAAAATCGTAACAAACAACTAATAATAACTTTTGACTCTGGAATGAACATGACGTTTTACTGAAAATGAAAAACACTGCTAAATCACTAAACAACTAATAATTTTAAAACGTTAAGATTCTTTTCAGTTCAGATTATGAATGGGAGAGTTCCTGAATAACTTTGTTCACAGACAATAAATTTAACATACCTCTTTCCATTTTCATTAGTATAAATGTGTCCAAAATGTCTTCACACAAATTAGCTCTGAGATTTGTTTACTCTCTAACTTTAACTTTGAGAAGCACCTTTCACATGTCACTTGTGTGCATGGTAGAGACAACGCATGTTTGTAAGCAATGTATAAATTATTAAAACAACTAGACTGACAGAAATTGGTACAAAATTTTCCCTGCACATGACAAACAATTTTTACACATGTTTGCAGCATCATTATCACTCTTGCCGTGAATCCCGTCCAAAATGTTCCATCTCCCATAGCATGCTCAGATGCATAATCATCATCATCTTCTACGGATTCAGGGGCATCATTCTCTTCAGGATCATCAAAAACCAGAACGTTTTGTGACAGAATACACGACAAAGAACTGCTGGAGCTCTTTGTATATTTCCTCCTATTTTATATTTAGTTTTTTCGCAAGAACTCTGAAAGCTCCTGCAGACACACCATTCTTCCTGATTTCCGAAAAGTGCTTGGGATCCAGCATTTGGAGTTCATTTGGCTGCTGAAATCTATCACTGACATTTTCTTCTTCTTTAAGATTCTTCTGGGCGGAAAGTCTTTTTCCATTGCTATCTCTACACCAGATTGCACAAGCTCTTGTTTTTTTACACAAAATATTTTTGTATTTTCGTAAGGCTTAAACAGACATCTTTTGCCTCTATTTTCTTCTGAAGCTGCTGCTGCAAATTGTCTACAAGTCTACAGGTTGTACGATAGTCCAATCCGTGAGATTGTAGATATTTTGAAACATGCTCCGTTTCTGTAAACAATTCCTGAAACATAGAGCACATCATTACAGTGTTAAATTCTGTCAATTTATTCAGCAAAGTTTAGCTTGAAATGTTGATTTCGCATTAAAACTCCTGTCCTGCACATCATCATTGAGGAACAATAAAAATGAAAGAAATCTTGATGGTGATAGACAATCGTCTCGTCTTGGCTTCATGTTTTATAGCGAAACTCGTTAGTGTTGACTACCTCATTCAGTGCCTTGTTTTTGCTCCACAATCGTGTTACACCGACTTGTTGAACTTTTCGTAGTTTGTCATGTCCCTCGTGGCTTGCATCAATCATTTTCTTCCAAACATTCTTTCTTTTGCAGTATTCAGACAGAACACGGCACTGGTTTCAACCACACCAAATAAATTTGCAGCTTCAGGGATCTACTCAGTCGAATTTTTCATAACCAATTTAAGAGCATGAGCCATGCATTGGGGGTAAATGATTTCAGGATTATCCTTTTCCAGTAATGCTTTAACTCCTTTATAGCATCCACTCAAGTTAGCAGCTCCATCGAAAGAGCAACTTACAATATCAGACATCAAAAATCGTTGGCACAAAAGTACTCTTTTGTTTTCATTTTAAGGTACTTGCCTTAGAGTGTCACTCTTTACGACAACTGCTAACAGCCGCCCAAATACTTGACCGCTTATAACGCAGAGAATTACTATAGCAAGCTGGTTCAGCACTGAAACATCTTAATAATAGAATCAACCATTATGCTGAAAATGCCCGCTTTCTTGCCATCTTCCACTGTTTTCTCCTCCAATTTTGTAAACGTTTTTGATAGAAAATATTTTTTTAAAAATGCGCTGTTTTTTTCCATTTTTGAGTTATCAAATATAGACCTACAAGATGTATTAACATCCATAAAGGACCAATCAGCCTGTGGTTAAATATGGACCCAGCTACAAACTAGACCCCAGTCTTCAACGATGAAAGGGCCCCAACTGTCCAACATAATGAAAAAAAAGTTCCAGGTCCCAAGAGCTCAACATGATGAAGAAAGTGCCTAGGAGCCCAACTGCTCAATGAAATGAAAGAAAGTCCCCAACTGCCCAATATAATGAATAAAGGACTCAGGGCCACAACTGTTCAATGTAATGAAAGAAGGCCCCAACTGTCCAATATATTGAAAGAAGGGTCCAAGGCCCCAGGTACAAACTAAATCACAAATTCTGATAATAAAAGACCATAGTGAAAGATGGACCTAGCCACAAATCCAATAACAAAAGGACCTTATTGAAAAGGATAACTTACTGGTTGATGAAAGGATGTAAGAGGAGTGTGTGTTGGCAGCATAACAGTGATCTACCGAATTATTTAGCTTTCTTATGTTTTAGCTTTTCTCTCTTTCTCTTTCTTTCTTTGTTGTTTCATATTTCTTTTCTGAGAGGGCCTAGGCCGCGATTGCGGCCTAACGGCTCTGGCCAATCTGCCCCTGACTCCTGTCTTTCTGAGTTTGTATTCTAGTGACATAGCCCAATCAAACTTTGTCTATTGTTGATTTTCCCCTAACTTGTAAAATTCCATTTCTACCCCTGGATCAAAGTATAGTATGAAAAATATTCTGTGGAAAAGATTAGTTTAATTTTACTGTGAGAATACATATGTGGATCTGTATACAGGGTTAGTGAAACGTATTGGGACAGAACAATAATAACGACATGCGCGAACGGAGGAAAAATAAATGTTACAAATGGTATTATTGCAAAACCTGTATTGATTTGGAGTGTGATCACCATGGAAGGCATCTTGAATTCCGATATATTGCATATCACACAATATTGTTTTAAATGTAAAAGGTTATGATTTTACACTTCAACTTAGGCTGGAATATTCCCACAAATGAAAATGTGAACTCATTTATTACACATCATTTGTTTCAGACAGAGTGTGCTATGTTTGACATATGTATCTCATAGAAAAAATGTATCATGATAGGGCAGTAACAAAGATATGCGTAGACGGAGGAAAAGCAAATGTTACAATTTGACATTGGTTTAGAAACTGTGTTAAATGCTTTAGTATACATCATAGCAGCCATCTTGAATTCCACATATTGTATACCACACAATATTTTTAAATAAAAAGAGGTATATGTGTTGAGTTTTGATTTTGAGTTTAACGCAGTGGCAAGGCCTGAGGGGAGACAAGGTAGAAGCGTCTACCCTTTAGAATGTTATATGTATTAAGCCATTAAGCCTAAATTACTAACTTAAAATTTTGCAATTTAGATTCTGAACTTAAAATTTCCTATGATTTATTCTAAGCATTTTTTAATGCTTCCGTATGAAAGACAGAAAGCAATGGGTCTTACGAAAACTTGAACATTATTCCTATAGAAACGTAGGATAAACAAACAGCCACGTGAGAAGTTAAAGTCCAAAGACTCGTGCTGTGTACTAGTACTTGCGAAAAGACAGTTGCTGTTCTGTCTACGTTTACAGGGCTGGCTATCTTCATTTTAAGCTGGATTTGTAAGCGACAGAAACAGACCGCTATTTCTTCTTATTTGTTTTTATTTTAAACCATCTTTCGAGCTCCCTCTATAAAATATTAAATTTTTGTAACGTACCCTTGAAGAACATTAGTATACATATATTGTCCCTATATGTCTCCAACATCAGAATAAAAAAAAAGAAGATTCCCTAACGAAAAGTTTAGATGTATTGGCAATTCTATCACTTCTATGTTTTTCGCGAGAGTGACAAGTACTTTTACATGTCCCGGTAAATACCCCTCCCCCCTGGTTCGAATTTTGAGAAAGAGAAACCTTTTGTCTTGGTCTGGGGCCTGGATCAAGGTTGCCGTGACCAAATTTTGGTAACTCGGTGCACTCGTCTGGTCCGATGGTGCACACAGACACAAAGATAGATAGACACACAAACAAACTCTACTTTATTTATATTAGATTCTTCGCTCAATAATTGTGCAGATGAAAGATTTGAAAAATACAAAAATCTGGTCCTTGTAGAACTAATAAATTATAGAATATTTAGTATGCATCAACAAATTATTCCATACGGCAAACTGAATGACTTCATATCCACCTTTCCTAACACTTTTTGCTCAGATCAAGCTTAAGAATGAACTTATCAACATATGTTCCGATAGAACAAACACATTTCTCTTCCCAAATACTTGAAATATATTCTCAGTAATGAACCTCAAAGCATATATCAGGAAACAACGAAGCTGCTAAGTATGGTATTGAGCATTCCATTAACTCCAGTTTTTTGTAAACATTCAATGAATGCCCTGGAAAGAGTGTAACTTACTTAACGAATAGCTTGACAAACTTTCTGAAATACGGACACTTACAATAAAGAACTTGATATGGAAGCTTTGTAGGATATTTGAATTCAAAGAAAGAGCTAGTAATATTTTCGCCGAAATAAAGAATAAGGTATGGAGCTCATTTACAAGACTGTAAGGTATTAATTAGGTAAGGTATTTGGTATTAGGTATTAAGTTAGGTGTTGTAAGGTGTTTGTTTTTTTTACTTCTATTGTTTTTTGTTTACTTTACAGTTCATTTCTAAGGGATTTAGAAATGACTATCCCTAAGGAGGGTATGAGGAAGTAATGCCCCCATTTCTTGCAAATGAGGTACCATTCAGAAATCTATGCTTCGAAAAAATAATACTATTCACCAAATTTCACTAATTATAAAATTTTATACTTAAAGAAAGAGAGTAAACATATGCCTTACAAATAATATATATATATATATATATATATATATATATATATATATATATATATATATATATATGAACAGTGAAACCTGTCTATGCTGGCCAACATTGGTTCCATTGAAAAGCGGCCAACTTACCAGAAAATAAGTGTGATTCGTGTATTTTTAGAATAGGATTTCTAGTATTACTTGGTTGTTAATAAGCAATGGCACGACAGCTACTTTAAAATAATGTATATAGATTAATAATTTAACTACTTTTTGTTAATGAGCTACAAGTGTTTCCCTCGGAGCAAAAGATCTTTTGAGAAATGTTAAGGGAATTCATATTTTAAAACCTCCACTACCTTTTGACAAGAAGTAATGTGCCAATAGTTGACAATTGAGATGGTTAGCTTTAGCCTTGAGAATTTTCCGGAATTACTAAAGCTCCCCACTGATGAACGGAGCTGGTAGGCTATAGCTAATGATTTTTCCAAAACATATAGGGTAAACAAATACGTGCAATCATTTCCGGAATTCCTGTACGTGATTTTTCTTATTCATGTCTTCCTTCCGAAACCCTTTATCAGGGTAGTGTTCTGGCCTTTGACCTCCAAGAAAAAATCGTGGGAATCTATGCTTCTTTGTCTCCACTTACAAATACAGAACATCTGCCTCGCGTATGGGAATGCAAAAGAGTTAAGAAAAACAACAAAATGATACTTTGCATGGCCAAGATATGCAGGTAAATTTATCATTATCATTATAGGGTAAACATTATCATATATATAAACATACATTGTGGCCCATTTTAATATTTTCACGGAAATATCTCAAGAACGGTTGAACATAAAAGAACTGAACAAAAACTCAAATAGGAAATACCATGGGGCAAATCGAATGATGATATCGGGGTGTCCCCAGGGCCGCTCTTCAAGTGGGCCCGACGCCAACTTAAAAATTTTAAATGGAAACATGGGACGAGTGACACTTCATTCGATAAATCTTTAAAAACTAAAAAGTGGTGGGGCAAACGGTTTTTCATATAGGTCACCGTATTCAAAATGGCCGCCAAAATATGTTACCTATATCCAGTGGCGTATTTAGGGGGTGGCTTCCGGGCTTAATCCCCCCCCCCGAAATCTTACTTATTATAGTAAAGTGAATGAAATATCTTGCGGAATTTTCACATTTCCAGGTAAAGCCCTCCCCCCCCGAAAGTTAGCAAAGAACCTCCCGAAACAAAATCGTAAATACGCCACTGCCTATATCAGATAAACGTCCAGTAGCACTAATATGAAAACGGTTGAACATAAATGAACCAAACAAAAACTCAAATAGGAAAGTCAGGGGGCAAATCGAATAATGTTGTCGCGGTGCGCCCAGGGCTGCCTTCCATAGGGACCCAGGCCCAACTTAGAAATTTGGGGGGCGCGGTGGCTCAGTGGTAGAGCGTTCACCTCTGGTGCTTGGGGTCCCGGGTTCGATCCCAGCCCCCGCCAAGTGAACTTTGTGGTGGACAAACACCGTGCTCGTGGGTTTTCTCGGGGTACTCCCGTTTCCTCCCACTTTCTTCATTCCACCATTTCACTCATCTCTCATTATCACCGTCTCCTTTAGCCTAACCGGCATAACCGTGGGACGTAAAACTCAAATATTTCATTTCATTTTTCCAACTTAGAAATTTTATATGAAAATATGGGTCACGTGATACATCGTTCGATAGATCTTCATATACTAAACAGCGTTGTGGCAAAAGATTGTTCATATAGGTCACCGTTTTCAAAATGGGCGTCAAGACATCTTGCCTGTATCAGATAAAACGTCCAGTATCACTAATATGAAAACGGTTGAAAATAATAGCGGATGAACAGAATAGAACTCTTATAGGAAATTACAGACGGTATTATTCATTCCACGCCTCGAGAATAATCCAATGGAGAAAAATATTATTAAAGTATAAGTGATAATGCTAAAGAGGAAATCTAATTCTTAGAAAATTATCTTTCCGATCTACTTCCGTAAGGGGCGAAGCGGGAATGAATGGTAAAATTTCAAATGAGTACTTCACATTTACTTGCAATAGGTATGGTTTGTCTGAAACACTTTGTTGAATTAAGTTGCTTTTGGGTTTAACGTCTCGTTCAGCAGCGAGGCTATATGAGGCGTGGACCTACTGATTAAAGTGCAATCCGAACTACACGTGCTCCCGCCGGGAATCGAACCCGGCTCTCCCACGCCAAAGGCGCGTACGCTAACCGCTTAGCCATGGAGAAGCTCCTGAAACACTTGGGGTGTACAAGTGACTGGTACTGTAATGAACCAATATTCTGCAGACGACTTTTGAGAAAACCAATGTTTCCACACATTGTTCTAAAATTGCATTGTTCGACAAATTGGTTTCGCATTTCAGTTGATTCATTTTGCACAAATTATTTCCTGCAATCAAAATGGAAGGTACCGTTTAACAAGAATTTTACCTACTTTTTTCCATTACAGACATATATCTCATAAAAAACATGTATAAGATACTTTGGTTGTGTAAATACAATTTGCAAAAACTAAGGTTCTCGTTTGGAATTTCACCATTCCCTCCCGTCCCCTTCACCCACTTATCGTTGGACCGTTTTTTAGGAATTAGATTTCCTCCTTTGCATTATGGCGCCTTTACTCTAATCATCTTCTCCTCGGTTGCAACATTTTCGAGTCGTGTAATGAAAAATACCCTCTGTGATTTCCTATAGGAGTTCTATTCTGTTCATCCGTTATTATCTTCAACCGTTTTCATATTAGTGGTACTGAACGTTTTATCCGATACAGACAAGATGTCTTGGCGACCATTTTGAAAATGGTGTCCCATATGAACAATCTTTTGTCACAACGCTGTTTAGTGTATGAAGATCTATAGAACGATGTATCACGTGACCCATATTTTCATATAAAATTTCTAAGTTGGGCCTGGGCTAAGATGAAAGGCGGCCCTGGGGGCACCGCGACAACATTATTCGATTTGCCCCCTGACTTTCCTATTTGAGTTTTTGTTTGGTTCATTTATGTTCAACCGTTTCCATATTATTGCTACTGGACGTTTATTTGATAAAGGTAATATATTTTTCAGCAATTTTGAACACGGTGACCGATATGAAAAATCTTTTGCACATCGCTTTTTCGTTTTTAAAGATCTATCAAATGAAGTGTCACTCGCCCCATGTTTCCATTTAATATTTTTAATTTAGCCCCGGGCCCCCTTGAAGAGCGGCCCTGGGGGCATCGCGACATCACCGTTCGATTTCCCCCATGGTATTTTCTATTTGAGTTTTTGTTCAGTTTATTTATGCCCAAACGTTTTCGAGATATTTCCGTTTAAAGATTAAAAATGGGCCACCCTGTATATATAATGTGTGTGTCTACTCCGCCACTGGTTTAACGTCCCGTTCAGCAGCGAGGCTATATAAAAAAAAGGCATGTGTGTAACAAATTGATGCTAGAATCTTCCTGCAAACTACGTTCATCGTCCGTTTCAAAAGCATCGTAGTCTACATTATTTTATTATTTCCGTAATTTCTCGGGGCGAAAATACGCCACTATCATAAGAATCACGACTTGTCGCAGTGGTATTCGTAGCCAAAAGCTCAACTGAAAAGAAGGAATAGTAAGCAAACTACAAGAAGGGTGTGAAACAACCATACACACTTCCACTGGCTAATAGAAAAGGGGAAAACAAAAATAGCTACATGTTTTTGCCTTTTGAGTGAGTACTCATATCTTTTTGGGAATATATACTTGACACAGCATGTCATTTAAATACGCAAAACGTCACCTGTACGCATTAAGGTGAAAAATATTCGTGAAAAGTAAACAGAAGGGACGGTTGTATGCTGCTGTTGTATTCTAACAGTCAATCAATGTTCAACGAACTGTCCTTGATAGGGTACTGACTAAACGCCTTGTAACAAGAGGGCAACTAATTACCCATAGGTCTCTTGCAGTTGCAGCTATACAGCGAGCTGTGTGCGTTCTGAGTCACTCCCTGCGAAAATATTGTTTGCTTTTCTTGCCTTGAGGCAAGGATTAAGAAGGCACCTTTGCACAGCTTTGGAGAGTGGGACGAAGTAACATAAAATGATCGAAACGAGCAGTGGCGTATACTGGTTTGAAAGCATGTGCTACCACTGACCTTTATATTATTATTAATATTAATGATAATAATAGAAAACGTAATAATAATAATAATAATAATAATAATAATAATAATAATAATAATAATAATAATAATAATAATAATAAAATTTGCATAACAATGAACAAAAAGGGGTTGTGCTTTTCTTTTGAACTTTTGTTTTGAGGCCATTAATGTTTTCCACCGTAAATTAAATTCCATCGTACATTTGCGCAGTTCTCGTGGATTACATTCGTAAAATGTTAATTTTTAAAATTGTAACTTCCATCAAAAGTCGCCTCTGTTACTGACATTGGTGCGGGCGCGGTGACTCAGTGGTATAGCGTTCACCTCCGGTGCTTGGGGTGCCTGGTTCGATCCCAGATCACGCCGTGTAAACTTTGTAGTGGACAAACACCGTGCTCGTGTGTTTTCTCGGGGTTCTCCCGTTTACTCCCACTTTCTTCATTCCACTATTTCACTCATCTCTCATCCTCAGCGTCTCCTTTAGCCTAACCGGCATAAACTGGGACGTAAAACTTAAAGATTTCATTTCATTTCATTTACTAACGTTGGTTGTCATTCTTGAACAGTCTTCGCAAAAATTCTGAGAATAGTAACGTAATGCAAAAATGCAGACAGTCATTATAATTGTTATGTTTATTATCGCTACGTAAATCCCAAATTTTTGCGTTAACAAACTATTCTCGGGCCCTTTTGTTGCGGAGATCTTTTGACCGGGGCCCTTTTGATGAGGGGAGTTTTGATTCGGCCCTTTTGACGCAGGTCCTTTTGACTTAGGTCATTTTGTCGTGGGACCCGTTTGACCGGCTCTATTTATGAGGGTCGTTTTGATTCGGCCCCTTTTGACCAGGGCCCGTTTCATGAGGGACGTTTTGATTTGGGACTTCACTCGCGCCCTTTTGTTGCGGAGACCATTTCACCCGGGCCCTTTCACGAGGGACCATTTCACTCAGGGGCCGCGGTGGGTCAGTGGTAGAGCGTTCACCTCTGCAGCTTGGGATCCTGGGTTCGATCCCAGCCCACGTCAATTGAACTTTGTGGTGGACAAACACCGTGTGCGTGGGTTTTCACCCGGGCTCGTTTGACGCAGGGCTTTTTGACTTGAGTCATTTTGTCGTGGAACCATTTTGACCCGCCCTCTTTTTATGACGGGCCTTTTGACTCGGACCCTTTTGACACAGGGCCGTTTGACGCGGGACCTTTCGTAGCGGGACACTTTGTCACCTGGGCCCGTTTGACGCAGGGCCTTTTGACTTAGGTCATTTTGTCGTGGGACCCGTTTGACCCGGGCTCTTTTGATGAGGGGCGTTTCGATTCGTCCCCTATCGACTCGGGCCCTTTTAACCCGTAAACTTTTGACACAGGGCCGTTTGACTCGGGGCCTTTTGTAGCGGACATCTTTCCCACCCGGGCCCGTTTGACGCAGGGCCTTTTGACTTAGGTCAGTTTGTCGTGGGACCCATTTGACCCGGGCTCTATTTATGAGGTGCGTTCTGATTCGGCCCCTTTTGACCCGGGCCCTTTTGATGAGTTGCGTTTCGATTCGGGACTTTTGACTCGCATCCTTTTGTTGCGGAACCTTTTGACCCGGGCTCTTTTGACGCGGGGCCGTTTGACTGAGGGGCCGCGGTGGCTCAGTGGTACAGTGTTCACCTCTGCTGTTTGGGGTACCGGGTTCGTTCCCAGCCCACGCCAATTGAACTTTGTGTTAGACAAACACCGTGTGCGTGGGTTTTCTCGGGATTCTCCCGTTTCCTCCCACTTTCTTCATTCCACCATTTCATTCGTTACTCATCATCACCATCTTACTTAGCCTAACCGGAATAAACGTGGGACGTAAAACTCAAAGATTTTCCTATATCGGTCTTTGCCCCCCCACCCGTTAGAAAAAAATATGCGGGCGTTAGTGATTATGATGTTGCTTAGTTACTGTATTATATTGTTCTATACACGGACTAAATATTTCTGTTTTCTATATAATAATGAAATTACTTATTTACATTTATTACGGTCCTTGCTTTGCGACAGCGAAACATATTCACGTTCAGCGTAATCAGTTTCCATTTCCAAATAATTACAGTGAGGTGAATGATATAATTCATTCACAGATTTAGGACTTACGAAACATGTCGTAGTAAATTCCTGAAGAGTGAAAAGCGCTAGTAGCAGTAATTAGCTCAGTCGGTCCCTATAGTTCATTAGTGAATTACATAAATCTTACAGATGTTGTATATCTTTCTTTCTTTTCTCTCTACATCATGTCTGGAGATTAATGTTTGGACAAATAAGCTAAAGTGGCAAATTTAAAAAGTAAGATGATCTACGCTATCTGTGACAGATGTTGTGGTGTTTAACTTAACATATAAGGCAATAAATTGAAAAACAGAGATGGCAGTGCACTGATGCTTGAAATCTGTGTCTTTACTCTCTATACCTACGATATTTCCCTAGTCAAAATAAAAACTGTTCAAAATTATTCACAAATTCTTATGCAACCATCCCTTCCTTAGAGTACTGCGCGCTCACATACCCGTCACGGCGATGTAAAGGCTCTTTTGGCGACGAGGATACCATTTTAGGGTCTGGGAGACGCCGTACATGTTTTTCGAGGTGAGGAACTGTGTCCCCCGCGTTCTCCCTCGCTTTTACCCCTGACTATAACAGGGAAATGTGTTCGAAGTGGGAACAATCAGAGGCGGTGCGTTTTATTACGATTTTGACTCGACATATCGGCTATCTAAATGTTCAAATGCAGTGAAGTGTGAAGCCTACAAGATTGCATTTCTATTTACATAATGTCTGAAAACCACTGGAAAGCCTCTTTAGTTACGGAGAAAAAATGGAGAGACTGATCCATCCATCGTGAACAACTTTCTGAAAAAAATAAATAAATAAATAAATAAAAATAGACCCTTACCTTGTATCAGAGAATTATACACGAAAGTGCTCAAAAACCGACTTTTAATATTAACAATTTCCAGCGGGAAAACTCCTGGACCACACACTCGAATGAGGGGTATTTCAAATTCCCGTAAGATTCGCCCCCACTGCAATCTCCTAAATCCGCCCACGCTCAAACCACGACGCTTATAAGACTTCAGACAAGACGACACATACCAACATACGAAAGAAACAATTCAATATGGCACATCAAAATATAAACTAATGAACTTCTTTGAAAACACCTCTTTTTACAAACAAAAGGTAGAAAAAGGTAAAAAAAAATGTCAGTATTGTCAACTTAGAAGTTACTTCTACATGAGAAATAAAATCTTTGTCAATATATAAAAATGGATTTATTAAAGGTATTTAGCATTTATTCTTCCCTGAAGGTATATCTTGATCACTAAAAAAACAGAAACGGTATGTCTCTATCACTGAAAAAAAAAAAACAGAAGGGTATGACATACCACTACATATAGTCTCACTTGGTTCACTGCCAATAACATTTCACCAGAATAAGTTAAATGATATCTGATTGCACATTTGACATCCTCAGAACATTTTAGTGCATGGCCATGTATCACACTACCCACTTATCATCCGTATTACAATTTCGAATCTAAGATGGCGACCGTCCGCGTGATGTAATCCGAAAGTATCCCTCTGGGCCTAATGTGTATCTCTTATCTCGCATTCAATGAAACTACATCCCTGTAGTTTTCAGAAAGGATGACAAGGGACTTCTGATGCATCCTGTATATAATAGTTGTATCAATAATGAAGTTGGAAATATGTGATCTAGATCGTTGTTTCCAATTTAACCTAATGTCTTGCTGAAAAGGGAATATTTGTTGAAATCTGAGTTTTACGTGCGACGGGTATACCGGCTAGGCTAAAGGAGACGCTGATGATGATATAATGAATGAAATGGTGGAATGAAGAAAGTGGGAGGAAACGGGAGAACCCCGAGAAAACCCAATCACACGGTGTTTGTCCACCACAAAGTTTACTTGGCGCGAGCTGGGATCAAATCAAAGACCCCAAACACCAGAGGTGAACGCTCTACCACTGAGCCATCGAGGCCCGACAGGAATATTTGTTGAAGTCTACTGTCTTCTTCACTACCAAGGTTACACAAAAATGAGCCTATGGTTTGATAGAATTCGAACCAACATTATATGTATACTCTCTCAGCGAGAATCAAAGCTGGCACCAAGTTTACATATGCGCGCGCATTGTATGTTACTTATATAGCTCACAGAGCTATGGGCGAGCAAGCAAGGCACGTGCCCCGGGCGGGTGGTTGGAGGGGCTACTAAAAAAGAGGTTATATATTAGTACTTTTCCGTTTTGGTGTTTAATACTTTTCATCAGAGTGCGAAATCATGAAATCAAAGTGGGGGAGACTGAAGGACTGAAGAGAGCGAGAGAGAGGAAAAAACAAAAAAAAGCTGTGCAGTTTTACACTTCAAAGAATTGTAGTGAAATGAGAAGGTCAGAATTCAAGATGACATTCGGATGCTTGGCACGAAGAAAAACATTGCAAGCAATAAAAAAAAAAAACTTAAATAATGTGATATATTTTGTAGGCTTTGGATATGTATGTTTTAGTTGGCATCAACAATTATTGGTGTGTTTTGTCACAATTGACAGTTTAGCGAGAGACTAGGCTAACTGACAATTTTAACTTTCTGAAAGAAAAGGAAACAAATGAAAACAGCACGTTACAAAGGATACGTCTGATATTCATAGTTTGGCTTAGTATACAACAGGGGTGGATCCAGGATGGACTACTGGGGGGCGGTGGGTTGTAATGCCACTACTTACAAGCTATCGCTACTTTTAAGAGATTCAACTCTGGGTGGATTTTATTTTATATTAAAATACACAAAGTTTCCTCTTCTTGGGGGCGATAGACCCTCCCTGGATCCGCCCCTAACTCAGGACAAGCTACACTGACAAGTGGCTGAGGCAAAGGTCAATTAATGACATTGGTATGCTGTTCCGTCAAAATCTCAATCTTGACCTGGATGTAGGTTAGCCTGGTCCTCACTGAACCCCTCAATTGAATGTTTAATATGTAAATTAGGTACTCCTACATCACAAACAGTAAATATAACCTACCTTATTCTACGTTTTTAAATGCATTTCTACAACTGATTGTAACTTTAAAGGTTCTCGTGAAGATTAGCTGGCGGAGGTTACCTAACATAGCCATGAGTTATCAAATTAACAGTTGTGCATCGTGGGTGATGATAATGATCCTGAGGTTAGATGTTAAATTGGACTCGAGAGCGGAACAAGGGCTGATGTTATTCGTGTCTCAGACAGG
Source organism: Thermobia domestica (assembly GCF_964235325.1). NCBI lineage: Eukaryota > Metazoa > Arthropoda > Insecta > Zygentoma > Lepismatidae > Thermobia > Thermobia domestica. Next base: position 208,900,986 of record NC_137454.1, read on the forward strand.
GCATGGAATGGAACGAATATGAAAATAAGGTTCCTGTAATAGTTTCCCACAGGGTTTGTAAGATTTTCGAAACACTTGGCATTTTTTTTATCAAGACTTGACATTTTTAAAAAAAAAGAAACCAAGACTTGGCAATTTCAAGTTTCATCCCCCTCCCAATCTTGTAATGCTCGCTACGCCGCTGTAAGCAATACATATTTTCGACAATATTCGTTGTTCATCCGTTTCCGCTGGGTTACAACGTGGTAAGCTGCATATGGGACTTTTAATAGTGTTATTATAATGAGAAAGAATTGTAAATTATGTTGATGTTCCAAAAAGAGGGAAATTGAAAGAGAAATTAAATTAAAAATAAATAAGGGAGAGAAAAGTAATTACTTGAAAATAAAAATAAAGTCTTTGAGTTTAATGTCCCACGATTATGCTGTTAGGCTAAGGGAGACGGTGATTAAAGCAAGTTAATGGTTATGGAATATTTGGTGAAATGAGAAAGTGGGAGGAAACCAAGTCCCCGAGAAAACCTACAAGCACGTATATGAAAATGAAGTAAAACATACACAGGCCTATGCTTTCTTTGTCTAGCAGAGTCATAGTTTGGGATCGAAAATGTGTTTTGAATCCTTGTATTTAGAGATTGAGAGTGTAAGTAACGAAATCACTTAATACATCCATTAAGATTTCGGAAAGCGAAATCTAAATTTAGGTAAGCTAACTCCATGTACTAACTGCTTGCATCCGCTTCGTACATTGTTCGAAGGGTCACGAAGCAAATCACCTCATTTAGTCTACACATACCTAGTACTAGTGTTAATTACCTGCTTCGTTTGGGTTCGATCATTCTAAACTATTATACTGGTAGCATATATTCGTTCGTTTAGCCAGGATTTCGTAATGGAAGGGGGTGCGTGACTTGAAATACTGTGGTTACAACACCAGGGGATCGATCAATCTAAACTATTTTACTGACAACATATCCATATTGATTTGTTAGGACAATAAAATGAGGATATGTTAGTAAGTATTTTAATTAAAGAATTATGAAGAAATCTTGCGTAAAAGAATAGAAAAAAGTATTAACAAAGACATAGTCTTCCGAGGTCATTCGAACTCGGTTTTTCTCGTCTTCTTTCTATTTCTCTTATCTTAGTTTAATGCCGTCAAGGATAGCAACGAGATCTCTTTCGGGAGTAAAATGGATTAGTGTTGCCGAGAAATTCAAAATGGTTCATATTATTGGTAATTCTGGGCATTGCTTAAGTTCTAACTGACAGGCTATCTGAAAGAACCGGTTTATTGATCGTCATTTTAGTCCATAGGGTTACCGGCGCAAATCCCGGGGGGATGAGGACATGTCCCCTCCAATCTTAGAACTGGGGGGGACTTTCCCCTCAATAATCCGATTTGAAATGCGTTTTTGGGGGAGAAATGTGATGATTTGTGTCCGATTGCCACAAAGGAAAGTAAGATGAAATGATGTCCCCACCCCAGAATAAGCCTTCAATCTGCCCGCCTCACAATTTTGAAGACAACTTTGCTCCCCTGATCCTCCGCAGCATTGTTTTTCAACTTCATAAATATTTTGAACATCTTTAAAAAAAATTATGAGAACTGTCTTACGCGTCCCTCTCAATGTTGAAGACAGATTTGCGCCGCTGCATAGGGTTAACATGGAGCTAGATGGAATTCGGAATGTTCCGTTACAATAATATCCAATTTCAACTTGATCCCCCCCCGTTTCCTCCACACAAAGTTCCTCGTAAGAAAATCTTTGAGTTTTACGTCCCACGGTTATGCCGGTTACGCTAAAGGAGACGGTGAAGATGAGTAATGAATGAAATGGTGGAATGAAGAAAGTGGGAGGAAACGGGAGAACCCCGAGAAAACCCACGCACACGGTGTTTGTCCACCACAAAGTTCACTTGGCGGGGGCTGGGATTGAACCCGGGACCCCTAGCACCAGAGGTGAACGCTCTACCACTGAGCCACCGCGGCCCCGCTCCTCGTAAGAAAGAGTAACCAAACGCTTCTTGTAGCTTTATATTTTTGAGGCTGATTCATCTGTTTCATCTTTCCTTAATATTTTTCATTTCTGGATCCAAAGGGGGGGTCTGGACCCACCCCTCGGCTACGTGCCTGCTTCCCGTAAAAATCTTCATTCGAACCCTGAATCAAACAACTCCATCTGTAAAGCAGTGCTGAGTTGATTTTAATATCCTTTTCTGCAACGAGGCTGTATGAGACGTGGACTTACTGATTAACATGGACTCCGAACCACTCCCGCCGGGAATCGAACGCGGGTCTCCCACACCAAAGGCGCGTACGCTAACCACTTAGCCATGAAGGAGCTCATCTCTAAAGCAGTGTAAGCAGCAACAACAACAAAAAAGAAACACACACACACACACACACACACACACACACATATATATATATATATATATATATATATATATATATATATATATATATATATATATATATATACTAGAAGTTTGCGCAATTGGGGATCAAAACATTCTCAATGAAGTATGAGAAATAGTAAACGTCAATCAAAGTGGGCTTCTGCTTATTCTTTACTTCGTTAATACTTAATTCCTTCTAGAAATAGTGAAACAATACTATGAAGTCACAGTACTTAAACATAATCGAAAGAATAAGACAAGGAAACAGAGTAATTTCCGACTGATTAAACTAGCAATATATACTATACCTAACTGTTACATTGTATTTCTTACCATATTACGAAAGAGATATAACTTTTTTACCAGCGATAGAAGCTGGACGCAATCCAATACTGCAATTTAGACGCTGTAACGAAAGCTGCAAGTCAAACGCCTGACACTCCTAACTCTTCAAGCTGTGTAGTAGCTGTTTCAAGCGGTCTGCAACTTATGACCTTGAAACTAAGTGCTAGTAACCAAATTAATGCCAAGGTACGATACAAACACCCCAACTTGCCACAATGACGTCAACACAAGGAAAAAAAGAAAAACATCTAATTTTTGGTTCCAAAATTATGAAACAATAATAATAATAATGTTTTAATTCTCAGTAACTCAAATATTAGTTAACTAGAAAACATAACAAGCAAAACAAAACAAAACAAAAAGAACTGACTGCTGTTTTTAAATTTCAGTGAGGCTGTAAAATATGTTTTGTTTTATTGTTAAAAAACAAAAAGAAAAAGAAAAATAAACAAAGAAATGAAATAAATTTTGTTGCAAATATCCTAGTAAAAATAAATTTTCTAGACACAAGTGGCTCCGCGTAGCGTAGTTGCTAACGCTCTCGCCTTCGGTACGAGCGGACCCAGGTTCGATTCCGGTAGGGGCACTCGGTCGAAAAAGTATCAAAAGCTTTTAAGTCCAGCCATCCTGAATGAGGCTTTCTTGGGTTTTCCTCATTTCACACCAGGCAAATGCCGGGTGGTACCCAACATATAGGTCCCAGGCCGTTTGCTTCCTTCCCTTTCCCCGGATAGTGTGCTCACCGAGGGACGTCATAACTCACATGTGACGGGCTAACAAGGTCATTGATGCCGAAAGCCCAGAAATCTAAATCCTAAATCTTCATTCACTACACAAGAAAATGTTCGCGCTGAAAACGGTTTCTTAGCAATTATGTTAAGCAGTCCTGTAGTAAATCTCCATCAAGTAATAAACCGTCACATATAAAAAGGAATGAATAAACACATAACATTCATTTTGAGTACATTGAAATGTAAAAAGTTACAAAACATTAATATTCAAAGATTTCTCAAAATTCAGATTAACCCATTCCTTTCTCCTCAACCATTAACGAGTTACAATAGTAAGAATTGTAGTCATAAATCACATTACTTGTTTAGTATTATATTAAAGCAAGTTATACTAAAGGAATAATAATTAATGGAGTATTTAACTAAAGTGATAGTTTACTATTGCACTTACCCAGGCTTTTGTTTCCTTCCACTCTTCTTTTCCGTTTGTAAACAACCTCGTTTATAAACCAACTCGCAAGCAAACGACCGTTGTTTCATGACGTCATCTATGGTGCAAGAAAGAGGTGTCTATAGGAGGTCAGGACCTCACACACAGATGGACGTATATAACATATAGCTGAAGTATTTAACATACGTATACGTATGTAAAATACAGAAGATTGTTAGATGTCAGACATCCTGCAGCAACATGATGTAATATCTAAGCGGGTAAAAGGCAATACCTGTGTAGCATATGGATAAAGTACGCTCCGTACAGATTTCCTTAGTAAACATAACGAATCCTTGTATTTGTACAATATACCGCTGTCCGGATAATGGATTTTTCTCAGTGCAATCCTGAGGCTTTGCAGAAACGTAATGATAGAAACTAAATTTATGTCTTTTTTCGAGTGATTGATTATTTGTGTTGATTCTGTAGGCTTGTCCTGTAAGATTGATTATTTATGTTGGTTCTGTGGCTTGTCCTGTAAGATTATCTTCTCCAAGATAAAATGTATGCTCCATCTGGAATGAGAGAAAAATAAAATATATATTAGCTATTAATAAAAGTTTATCTTATTGTGCCTCAGTAGGGAAGATAAAATAAACTGACAATGAAGTACATTTATTAATTGTATACGACTACACTTTAGAAAGACATACACCTGTGATATTATGCAAAGCAATATAGGATGTTGAATTGTATTAAAGTGTGTAGTCTCAACCCTGTGTTTTAATTTACTATGAACATTATAGGAGGTTCGGCAGAAAAAATAATTAAACATCGCGTACGTAAATACAACGCTTTTACCACTCCTTTTGCATAGTAGTTAGGTCAGCTCCTGACGTAGACTGAGTACAAGTAAGGGTTTGTCGACAAATCTTGTATGAATCTTGGCGAATTCTCCCTACTCTGAATTACGAAAAGCTACAAATAACTTAAGGACAACATTTCCTATCCACAACGCAAGTGTTAAGATGAAACAAAGGATTTCTGGAGATCCGAGAAAAAGTGGAAGACGAACCTTATTCTGAGAGACATTCAATCTCAAAAACGGATGAGAATGGCGAAAAATTGAGTGCTCTTGCAATATCAAATCGTCGGTTGACGTTGAGAATGAACAGTAGTTAATTAAATTTAGAATTGCTTTACCAATCATCAGATTTTCAGACAGGATTTGGTCACGAAAAAAGTATGTTCCAAGACTGTTCGAGTAAACCTTATGACTAAGCAGTAGACCCATTGGAAAGATGTGTGTCTTGATTTCCTGGATCGCCTTGAGAGAAAGCCAGAATTCTTCACCCGTCTGGTTACACGATGAAGCATCCATTTTCTAATACAGCCCCGAAACAAAAGGCCAAAATCAGCAGTAGCACATTTAAAACTTCCTGTTTTGAGAAAGGAGAATCAACAAATCAAATCAAATCGATACTTCTTTTTCTTTAGTCACTGATTTATTCACGAGGAATTTGTACCTTCAGGATAAACTGTCAATCAATCTTTCTATTGCAAATTCTTTAAAGACATTGGAATAGGGTTCCATACGTGTTAGCAGACATTGTCTCTCGACTACGAAGTGCATTACAACCTCGTTTTGTGTCATGCAAAGACGAAGAAAGGGATGCTTTCTGGAATGATTAAGAGCGAGAATTGGCTAGTATACAAAAGACATAAAGAGTGATTTTGGGTGGCCATCTGAACAGGCATATTGGTACTAGAGAAGAATATATCTTGAAGGGTCCACGGCGGTTGGAGCGTTGGGGAAAATAACGAAGGAGAAAGAGTATAAAATATTGCACTGGCATTTGGTTACGTTCTTCCAATATATATATATATATATATATATATATATATATATATATATATGTTGGGAGCAATGTTCGAAAACGGCCATTGGCCGAAGAAAGTGATCAATTCTAAGTTTGGACAGATGCAATTATCCAAAGTACGAAGAAGTCTATCATTTCGGGGTTTGGTCGCTTAATAGTATCCAAAGCTAGGTTTGGATAATTACAGTTCATCCAAAGCTCAATTTAGTTATTTCCAGTTGTTCTTGCGAGATGTCATTGCAATTTTTTATTCGTGGCGCATGCGCATTCGGAGAATATAGGGAGGGTAAAGCAGAAGTCAGTCTTCAGTCAGGCGGTAGCTTTATGTGTTAACGTGTATGCTTTCTTTGCCACTCACAATTGTTTATTCGTTGAAGTGAAATTGAAGACCGTGCACAACAATGAGTATGGTTGCAGCAGAAGACTTCAAAGCAAAACTAGACGACTACGTTCGAGCTAGTACAGCAGATAATACGTTCTTGTTATCTCCAGAGAAGTACAATGAATTGCTGTTGGAGGTGAAGGCTTCGCAAGAGAAAAAGAAAAGAGGTGAGTCACTGACGTCACTGGACTATCGTCGCCTGAAGAGATATGATGTTTTAAGTATTGGTGGGGTTGAGAAACTTATCGAAAAACGTAAAGATGGTGATAGTGTTATTAGGTATTTCTGTCACACCGGAGAATTATACAGTGTCATTCATAAAGCTCACATTGACACTGGCCACAAACGTTTGAGATGCTTGGACAAAGAACTTAAGCTAAAGTACTGTAATGTAACACGAGAGATCATCAATATTTATCTCAAATTGTGTGGGCAGTGTCAGTTGAAAAAGAAGCAAAAGTGCAAAGGACTGACTGTTAAACCTATTCTCAGTAATCTGCTTAATTCTAGGGGTCAGGTTGATCTTATCGACATGCAGAGTGAACCGGACAAAGGATACAAGTTCATATTAAATTATCAGGATCATCTCACAAAGTTTCTGTTTTTGCGCCCATTAAAGACAAAAAGAGCATCAGAAGTTGCTTATCATCTGATGGATATATTTTGCATTATTGGTGCACCTTGTATTCTTCAAAGTGATAACGGACGTGAGTTCGCAGCTGAAGTTACAAGTGAGCTGGCCTCAGTGTTTGGGTCGAAAATAGTGCACGGCAAGCCGCGCCACTCTCAGTCTCAAGGAAGTGTTGAGAGAGCGAACCAAGATGTTCGAGACATTCTTATTACATGGATGGCAGAAAATAGCTGTTCGTCTTGGGCTGAGGGTCTTCGTTTTGTCCAGATGAAGAAAAACAGGTCCTTCCATAGGGGCATTAACCGGAGCCCCTACGAGGCTTTGTTTGGCGTTCCCATGAGAAATGGACTTTCGGATTCATCTCTTCCATGTGATTTATTACGAGACTTGACCAATGAGGAAGATCTACAAGAAATATTGGCTCGTGATCCACATTGTGACACCATGCAGGAAGGGGAAGGCTCAGGACAGGATGTACAGAATTCATTGACTCGTGATCCACACTGTGACACCATGCAGGAAGAGGAAGGTTCAGGACAGGATGTACAGAATTTATTGACTCGTGATCCACACTGTGACACCATGCAGGAAGAGGAAGGCTCAGGACAGGATGTACAGTATTCATTGACTCGTGATGTACAAGAAGACACTTCAGGACAGGACGCACAGCATTCATTCGTTCGTGATTCCCTTAATAATCTTCGGCAGGAAAGAGAGACTTTTCCAGAATTTCCAGCTTCTTTAGAGACCATCAACACTGCAATTGTGGAAGCAAATGAATCTCCATGTCCGTGCGCAAATCAAGAAAAAAGATGCAACATCTGCACAAGAAGTGAGAGTATACGAGAGGCACGTGAGGGATCCAAAATACATTTAAAGCGACAAGCAAATGAAATGTTAATGGCGTCAAGTAAAAAATTCCCTCGTGCAGACGTAGGACAAACTGTTCTAATCAAAATCCCAGAATTGGACAGAGGCAGAGCTGCTCCGAGGAACGTCATGGCTGTGGTTATGGGGAGAAACGATAACGATCTCTACCAGTTGGGGACTTCTTCGGGAATTATTAGAAAGCTGTACGCGCGCAATGAGTTCCAGTTCGCAGATGAACAGTTTCTTCAGATCAGTGATGTTCCGCAGAGAGACATTTCACTTAGAAGTGTAGCTGAAGCAGAAACACACTCCAGGCAGGGGTTTATTAAGTGCGGCTGCAGGAACTTCTGTTTGAACAAAAAATGTAATTGTGTAAAGAAGGGTGTAAAGTGTAACTCAAAGTGTCATTCCTCAAGTGCGTGTAGGAACAAGTAACTGGACAGTTGACCTATTACAATGTACTTGAAGAGCCTGTATATGTGGCGAATCTGCATTTCAGTTATTCCATTTTATAACTGTAAGTTCATTATATTTTTTCGCACTTACAGCTTAAAATTTTCAGCACACGTTTTTCAAATTCTTCATTGTTTCATTGTGTTAATAACTGAACTTAAAACATTTAACGCACTTTGCTGTTAATGCTTAATTAATTATTGTACTTATTTTTATATGGTGCATATTTTCTAAAAGTCTTCTAAAAAAGAAAGTAAGCTGAATTAGAAGGAATTAATACGAAGAACTATTTTTATTCATATACGAATTTCATACTTCTTATTTGACAGAATTTTGTGATATACATTTTCATTTCTTAAACATTGAAAAATAAAAATCTTGTAAAATGTGTAAAATGTGAAAAAATTAATAAATTTTTTTCTTATTTTCCTTTCTAAATTGAGCTTTGGATGAACTGTAATTATCCAAACCTAGCTTTGGATACTATTAAGCGACCAAACCCCGAAATGATAGACTTCTTCGTACTTTGGATAATTGCATCTGTCCAAACTTAGAATTGATCACTTTCTTCGGCCAATGGCCGTTTTCGAACATTGCTCCCAACATATATATATATATATATATATATATATATATATATATATATATATATATATATATATATATATATATATATATATATATATATATATATATATATATGGTATATAAAACAGTTAGTTACATATAGAAGTGGAACAAGAAAGAGTCAAATAGATTTTCTCTTAAACAGATGACAATTGAGAGATTTTTTTTAAAATGGTGAAATCATCAACAGAGAAGCAGTTGGAGCACAGTACGAGGTCTTAGTACTAAGTTATGAGTTCACTTGCAGAAGGAAAATAACTACTAAGACGACTATAGGTGCCTTCCATTTCAACTCAGGCAAAAAAAAAAAAAGTAAAATTGTACCATCACCATCTCAGATATTGAAACTTTTTTTTATAACAACTAGACACGTTTTTTTAAGGCAAATATTTTTTTTATCGAAAAAAATTTCCCGGCAAGTAATGGGCCATCAAAGACGGGGAGAACAATTTATGAATTTTAAAAGACATGGAAAATGGTCAACTTCGGAACTCCACCATTCAGCTATGGAGACAGGTAGAGTTATAATTCTTGTTGTGGTATGTAGATAGGGATATAAATAAACTATATTTTATTATAGTTTGGTTTGTGCATGCATATCTTTTTGTACATAACTTAATACATGAACGTCAGTTTATCTTAAAAGTCGAAGTTTGCGAATTTTTTTCGAGCACTTCCGGTTCGAATTTTAAAATTCTGTTTTCACGGTTGGTAAGACCTAGTTACCCGCTGTCAGAAAAAAAATTGTTTCGCTTCTGTGTGCAACTCTTTCGTCGCAAAAAATTCGAGAAATTGTAAAATTTTCAAAAATCGCCATTTTGGGGCGCCATTTTCTCGAAAACACCATATTTTAAAATTCTGAAATTTTGTCAGGTGGTTCAACTTTACATGAACAATAAACATACCGAATAACATTCTCGACCAATGCTTCATGAATTAACTACAGCCTCTTGAAGTTAGCGAAGTTTCGTTAACTTTGATCTTACAGTTGGCAACACTGAAAACAATAAAAGTGCAACAATTTGATGATGTTTGTGGTTCACATTCATTAAATGAAGAATAAAAGGTTTTCCTCACTGCTTTTTATTATTTTGATCAAAAATGCTCTCTGAAATAGTAAAATGACCCTGCCCTACTCCTCCGTTTTCTTCAACCGAAGTAATTTGAGATGGAAATTACGGTTACGAAACACACAAATTTTAAGTTTACTTTGATCAAAAATGGTCTTCGGAAACAAAATTCCACAGATTATTTTTTTCACATGAACCAATCATTTGCTTGCTTGGTGTCTTCGCTAACAGCATGTAATCGTGCAGATGCTCCAACAGGTGTTCGTGCACTCACAATTCGTAGCACACTGTCGATAGTCACAAGACACTTATACTATGCGACAGAACATCGCCAACTTTTTCCTCGAAGGTCAAGATCTAAGGGTTCACTTGTCCCTACCATAAATCCTTCTTTGTAACTAGAATCCGGCGTTGCCGCTCGAACTCACATTGAACTTTTTTCAGCTGTCAGTATGGCTAACCCCACTACGGTTATCATAGTAGCATTGTACTGCGGTTCCTCTGTCTGGCATCCGTAGCTTTTACTAGGCTTTGCAATCAGCCCACGTCATATGAAATAGAATAAACCTATTTTATTCTACTTATTTAGCTTAAAATACAAATTACTTTGATGTAAACTATGTCTGGAAGCATGTAAATATTACCGAATAGAGCAAAACTTCTCTACTCCCGATCTAAGCCTTTGCATTATGTTTCCTCCATAAGTGACGTAAAGGCAATGATCTAAATAGAAGAGGGGGGGTATGCATGATATACTTCTTTAGATCTCCCACTTCGAGCACTGCGTACAGAAATAGCAACACAGTTTAAAAGCCGATATCTTCCTATCTCGAATATTTTCAGTGTGTGGCCGATGGTTGTTGTTGAGTTGAGTTGAGTTTGAGTTTTTCGTCCCGTTCAGCAGCGAGGCTATATGAGACATGGACCTACTGATTAACGTGAAATCCGAACCACATGAGCTCCCGCCGGGAATCGAACCCGGATCTCCCACGCCAAAGCCGCGTACGCTAGCCGCTTAGCCACGGAGGAGCTCTCGATGGTTGTTGCAATGCGCCATTGGTTAGGCACAATCCGTCATGAACCGTAGCTCCAGGGAGTCAGTTTAGCACTTCCTTATATTTCCTTGCAAATTTCCTCACTATTTCAATATGCATTTATTATTTTACTACTAACGCCCTAGCTACACTGGAATATCACTACCCGCGAGATCAGCGAAGTTAAGCAGTGCCGGGTCTGGTCAGAGGAAAGATAAGTGTGACCATTCGTAGTCACCAGATTCGTAGTGTTGGCGTTGCAGCGTTCACTCAGCGTCATGAGGACAATTCAGGGGAATAGAAGCAAACCCTGCTAAATCCACTTTTTCAATTTTGTTAGGGAACGAAGACAAAGTGATGCCCTTATGTTTCAGAATTATTGATTTTTTTTTTTTTTTTTTTTAGTGGTAGATTTGACTCATCTGTGACCATTAAAAAAAAAATCAACAATTCTGAAACATACGGGCGTCATTTTTTCTTCGTTTCCTGACAAAATTGAAAAATTGATTTAGCAGATTTTGCTTCTATACCCCTGAATTTGGAAGCCACTTGAAAGAAAGTAGCGAACTGCAGTCTATGAAGCCAGCAGTAAAGGCGAGGATAGCCGATGTGCTGACAATACATCATCCCACAGTCATCAGTGCCATAAGTCCAGGCCTCCTAAGGGCTGTTGCGCAAGGAATTTAGTTATTATTATTGCTAATAATAATATTAGCAGTAGACTTAATAAAGATTCTGAGTGTTTGTTTGCTCTGCTCATAAGAAAATATTCATCACTTATTATTTATCAATTTATGATATAGTTAGGCAGGTGAACAATTGATCAGTTCCATTCTAATGTGATGCATCACGTGTATAAAAACTGGACAAACTGCGAAGTAGGATAGTACACACAGGAAATTAGTAATGATAGTTTTATTATTCAGATCCCTCATACATTAATAAATATGAGGAACTTTATACTTAATAGAATGCTTTTCACGCCATTTCTTTTTTTAAAAAAAAATAAGTTTAAATTGTCATTATAGTATTATTCACGGGCCTGTCAAATAATAATAATAATAATAATAATAATAATAATAATAATAATAATAATAATAATAATAATAATAATAATAATAAGTTAACCCAGAATACTCACTGGTATAGTTATTAGTTAAACTAATTAAACTAATATCAACGTAATTGTGAAAGTTTTGTTTTCATGGATATATATATATATATATACAGTGGCGGATCCAGGATATGATCAAGGGATGGGCTAAACCATAATTTGCCGTTTTATCCAGTGCAAAGCAGAATTGAAGCCCATTTTATCCAGTGTAAACCTGAGCGTCAAGGGGGGCTATAGCCCCTTATCTCCCCCTTGGATCCGCATATATATATATATATATATATATATATATATATATATATATATATATATATATATATATATATATATATATATATATATAATGATTAGATGTAACTTCAGTATAATCAAGTATTCCAGTTGAGAATATGCACACAGAATATGCATATGAATAAAGAATGGAGTTGGGAATATGCACACAGTAATATAATTTTCCCGCTTCTTCAAAGACTACACAGATGCACAGATGTCAATTTAGGTATGTCGTCTCGTGGGAATATTAGAGAACCCCTGAGGCGTGTCCCTACTTTGGCTCTCTTTAGGTGGCGATGTTTGTTTGTCTTTGTTTAGCTAGTTTTGGATGCACAAAGTGAGTGTAGTGTGATCTGTCAACATGTCTGAATTTTTCCGTCCATGGTTGCAGGAGCATTCCTTGCCAGAACAAGAAAATAATCTTCCAGGTCCCAGCCATCAGAATGAACGAACACCGACCAAGAAGAAAGAATATTCGATCGGGAGCGGTTCGAAAATGAGAAAACAGAGTGTGTGTATTGTGAGAAATGTATGCGAGTATGTGCGTGATATAGTAAAAAGTGGGGGTATTTTGCCAAGTAAAAACATAAATAAAATTACAGCAGACGCAACTGGTGTTAATATAACCACAGTGAGGAAAATTTCCGCGATTCAGGATGTTTCATCATATAAGACACCTACTAAACAAAAAATCAATAAAATTAAGTCATCCTTCGATAAGATAGATGATTTTACGAGAGACTTAGTCCGACGAACGGTGTATGAATTCTATATGAAAGGAGAATCACCAACAATACGCCGTTTAGGGAAAGCGATGAAAGAAAAGACTGCCGGGACGGACTATGAATTTCCATATTCTGACGGGACTTTGCGAAGATTACTGCGAAGTATGGGTTTCTCACATAAAAGAGTTCTCCGTAAAACGGCTAGATCCGAGTCTGTAGAAATAGTTGCGTGGAGATTTCGCTACTTAGAAGAAATAAATAGACTGCGTGGAGAAGGATATAGTGATGTATATTTGGACGAGTCGTGGTTCGATACGAACACATGCAAAATGAAAAACTGGAGTGATGACACAGACAATTGCACAGTTGCAACTCCTGCGTCAAAAGGAGAAAGAATTGTAATTGTGCACTGTGGTGGGCGAAATGACTTTGTTCAAGACGCTCTGCTAGTAACACATCGAAACATGTTAAATGTCCCAGCCGACTACCATGGTACCATGACCTTACAGGTTTTCGAGGAATGGTTTGTTAATTCTGTGTTACAGCGATTGGAAGAGCCATCCGTTATAGTGATGGACAATGCCAGATACCACTCGCGAATTCTCAACCCAATTCCTAATATGTCGTGGCCAAAAGAAAAAATAATTCAGTACATGATAAATCATGGAATTAGTGTACCTCAGCCAGTTCCAATAAAACCTGTTTTAATGAAACTTATTCGGGAGACATCACCTAGAGAACAGAAAAAAATCGTAATTGATGAACTTGCTCTTTCGCACGGGCACATTGTTTTAAGATTACCGCCATACCATTGTGTGCTCAACCCTATAGAGCAAGTTTGGTCAGAAATAAAAAGGCGTGTTGCATCTTGCAATTTAAAAGGTCGTCCAGCATCAGAACTTATCTCAGTTTTGAAAAATGCAGCGGACTCTGTTACTCCTGAAAAATGGAGAAACTACATAAGACACGTCGAGGACATTGAACAAAGTTATCGTGTTTTGCAAAATGTTTTTGATGGAGACAAGAAGGATCATGTTGTCATCGAGATAGATCAATCGTCCTCAGAAAGTGAGGATAACGGATATGAGGACATGTTTTAAACTCTTGAAGGGGTAAGTTCCAATTTTTATTTTATTTTTTTATATGAGAATTTTAAAAATAATCAATCAGGTCTGATATAGTGCTTTATGTGAGATTGATTCTAAGTTGCATGAAGGGCATAAACAAGAAATAATAATAATAATAATAATAATAATAATAATAATAATAATAATAATAATAATAATAATAATAATAATAATAATAATCCTATTTATAAAAGACTAACATTAGTGCATTACGCTAACTCCTAATAGTAAATCACGTTCATGCTCATTGCAATAATATAATGCAATAATTTAGATTTGAGCATTTATATTTATGTGTCCGCAAATTCGTTGGTCGGCAAATTAAAAAAAGAAAAAAAAAGAAAAAGTGAATGCAAACAATTAGAGCTCTTAAGTATGATTTTAACGTATAATTAGTGCTTGAACTTTTCGGGTAAACAGTACCCGCACGACACCCCTTGTGTTTGGTTTACTCGATCCTTAGACCTGATAAACCCGTTTGGACCGTTTGACCCGATAGACTCGTTATGAGTTCGTGCATGATAGTTAGAACAATTTATGTTACGATAATAAAGTGAAACAACACTTCATTTATAATCTTGACAGAATAAGTTTGTTTTAATAAAAACGGGGTTATCAGGCCAACCCCATTCAAGTACGGTTCAATCGGGCAAACCCGATTCATACGGATAAAAATACAATATCGGTCCAACGGGCGGTCCAGAATCGATTCTATTTTCCGAGCATTACCGAAAATGCATAGTAGCCCGAAACGGCTCGGGCGTAAAAACTACTATATTATTATTATTATTATTATTATTATTATTATTATTATTATTATTATTATTATTATTATTATTATTATTATTATTATTATTAGTTTAATAGGAGAGCAAATTACTTGTTGAATGACCTGTACGTATTTTATCCCTATGGTTATTCTGGTTTTATGTATCTGCTTATTGGTTTGCAACACTCAGAGAAAGAATAGTTCGAGACTTCATTGTTTGCCCTGGCGACAGGGATAGCGGCTAAGCTTTTGTAATACCGGCAACATCCAACTGGTTGACAAACCGCATGTGGCCGCTAACAACCATATGACAATTGTACTGCTGATAAGAAAACTTGATTTAGCTTTGAAAAACAGTATATATATATATATTTCATTCTACTTTAGAAAAACGTATGATGGATATGAAGAGGTATTAAAATCTAGATTTTGACTAGTAGTAGGCCTAATTCAGTAGAAAATAGAGCTACTAATGCTATATTAGTTGTCAGACATCAGAATAAAATAATAAGGATGTTGGAGGGTTTCATGTGTTAAATGTGGGTGGGCTTTGTGAAACTTGTAATAAATTGCTCCGTATATTTAAATCTGGGCTTTTTCTACTAGTAGGCCTAGTTCCTCAATAGAAAATAGGCTATATGACTAATGCCATATAGGAGTTATCAGACATCAGAAAAAACTATTAAGAATGTTGCAGAGTTCAAGTCTTAAGGCTGTCGTCATAGCCTACTTGCAGACCAATACTCATCAAAGGAATCTCTTTCTTATTTACTAAGAACAAAACAACAACTTATGAGCCAAAAGAAAAAAGAAGCTTTGTGTTAGTAACTAAAGAAGATATTTGTTTCAGTGTTGGTCTTGCACGACGGCAGCACTGAGAAGCAAGTCCTAAATACATCTGAGTATGATGAATTCATAAAATAAGTCACAAACCAGAATCTCCAATCCTGTTAGCAAGCAAATTCTAACATGTAAGTATTTATGTCTAATCATGGAATTATTTTAATGCAATGATGAATTGTCCGGCCTATAAAAAAAATGTGGTTCCAAAATTTCCAGGGCCAAAATTAGGTCTACTGCCGCCTATGCTTAACACATTAAACTTGCAACATCCCTATTTTATTTTGATATCTGGTGACTGCTATACTACATTAGTAGCTCTACTTTCTACTGAGTTGTTAGGCCTATTTGTAATTGTAGTCAAAGGCTAGATTTTAATATCCAGGGCATTTTATTACAAGTTCCTGAAGGTCTGCCCACGTTTAATACAACAAAACTCCGCAATGTCACTATTTTTTAAAACTTAGTATCACTTCTGTAAAATCTATACTACTGAAAAAATTAACTAAAACACTGCTCAAATATTCCCTCTTGTTGTGTTCAAAACAACCTCTACATGCCACAGGAAAAATGTTGACTGTAATAATAATAATAATAATAATAATAATAATAATAATAATAATAATAATAATAATAATAATAATAATAATAATAATAATAATAAAATCTGTACCTTCAGCACAATGTAATCAGTAAAAATTAATGACAAAAGGATTGCACTTATCTTCTATAAATATATCAAACAATATCTGTATACGATGTTTCCACAAAACCCTTACAACTTTCTTTACGAATAATTAGTTCTTACCCCAGATTTTCTATTATAAGATTTACGTTACAACTGTGCAACCAATATGTCTGAAGACTAATGACAGACTACCAGTGCAGTATTGTCAGCTCCATGACAGTCTTTCTTTATTTTTCGTGACAGCAGAAATAATTGGAAAGCTCCAATGTACTCCCTGTTCTCCAATATATATATATATATATATATATATATATATATATATATATATATATATATATAGAGAGAGAGAGAGAGAGAGAGAGAGAGAGAGATGCTTAATTATTAAAAGAAATTAAATATAACACTATTTACTTCATGTGATGGGGCCGCGGTGGCTAGTAATAGAGAGTTCACCTTCAGTACATGGAGTTCCTGATTCGATCCCTGCCCTCAACAAGGGTAAACACCGTGTTTGTGGTTTTCCCGCGGGTTTCCCGTTTCCTTCCACTTTCCTCATTCCACCATCATCACCTCCTCTTTTAGCCTCGATGTATAATGGAAGTACGTTAAACCCCCCCAAAAATTGATCTTGTGACGTACATGCGTCCACTAACACAAGATTGAGGCAATGTACGTAAAATAGCCACAATGTATATTCTCCTTTTTATGTGTAAACAAGGCTTGCATGCCTCTGATAACACAGCTTAATTTCAGGATTGTTTGCAGCACAAAAGTTGCTAATTTGATCGATATTGCAAACTCCAAGGTACTATTTTGATTAGCAATGAATTCAGGCCGGGTGGTAGGAGGCTAAAGGCCTCATTAGTGCCCACTTCTGTGAAATATACTGTTAATTGAGAAAATTATCGAAAAGTGGACAACTATAAAACTTTTCATACATCAACAACTCCTTGAAAAATAATTCTCTGCATTAGTGTGCCGAAACATTAGGGGAAGAGCTACCCCTTTCCCCCGTGCGCATGTCTATGGTTTGAAAATACATTTTCTATGACGGTTTAAAGTGTGTATACATTTTTTGACTGACCGGTATGCATTTCTTAATATGACCTGCTCATACCGACAATCTTAAAGGCTTGTAATATTTGAATGTTCAGGGATGATTTCAGGGGTGGTTCGGGGTAATCTTCCTTGAAGCTACAAAATTCTCCGCGGGCATTTCTTCAATCAGGTTCAATCTGGTTTGCCGATGTTTTCACAGTTCTACTTTATCCCCCTCACAACACATATTGTCCCCCGCTGATAAAACCTGAAATCATCACTTTGAATGTTAGTCCCTGTAATTGACAACAATAAATATAATTGACCATTGCTAATGACAGAACACACTATATATTTAAAAGTTAAGTAGGCTAGTTACTTACAGAAAGAATAGGTTGAATAAGTTACGGATTCAGAATACTGCCTCATAAACGCTAATGGTGCTGTACGCAACCTGGTGGATGCAAAACGAAAAAGCAAGTTCAATGTCAAATCACTGAGACCTTCAAATTTCTCTTAGGAACTTGTTTTCCTTGTATACGATGATATAACAGCCACGTGTATATTTTCGCTGTTTTTATTCCAGCACATTATTCACACGATATTTCCATGAGGGTATGTAACCTGTAATGAATCGAAAATGGTTCATCATGGTTAATTACAGTGACTTACAAGGAAGAGTAGGGAGAAGTAGAACAACTAATTGAAGCGTTCTAGAGGTCACCTGTATTAGAGTTTTTCATATCCTACTCAGTCCTATGCTCAATTTCACCAGTGACGTAGTGTTATGGAATATAGGAAGCCAGGTATCCCCTACTCATATTAAAATCTTTTGATTATACATGTTCGTAAAATATGTATTACTAGCATAAATTACCCGCTTTGCTGGGTTGAAACTTAAACTTGAATGCACAACTCCGTATCTCATGTGTTTAGTACCCGTGAAATATGCTGTTTTCGTTTTTAATGATATCGATTTAAACAGCATCGGAAAGATCATTGATCGTCTCGGCGCCCCGAAGACCATGGATTCGACACTAATATTGGTCATTTTCGATCATTTATATATATATATATATATATATATATATATATATATATATATATATCACCCTCCCCCATGTTATGGGCCATGGCATCGAAAGTGTCACCGTTCATCTCAGCAACCCTAAAAAATGTGGATTCAGCACTAATATAAGTCATTTTCGATCATTTTTTAATCTCTTTCTCCCCCTGCCCCAAGTTGCGGGTTTGAATTTGAATTTAAACAGGATCGAAAGTATCACTGTTCATCTAAGCGACCCAGAAAACTATAAATTCGACACTGATAGTGGCCATTTTCGATCATTTTTATATATCCCTTTCTCCCCTTCTCCCAAGTTGCGAGGCTGATTTTGGATTTAAACCGGGTCAGAAATGTCACTATTCATCTGAATGATCCCGAAAACTATTGATTCGACACTAATATTAGTTATTTTCGATCATTTATAAATGTTTATCCCCCTCCCCTCCGTTGTACCCTCCCCCTCCCCAACTATCAGGGCTAAATTTAGATTGAAGCAGCATCAGTAGTGTCACTGTTTCTTTCATCGACCCCGAAAACTATGGATTCAACACTAATAATCGTCATTTCTGATCGTTTTTAAATTTCTCTCCCTCTCACCCTCCCCTACATTGCATCGTCAAAGTGAATAGCCTAAAGCAATCCCTGTCCCTAAAATCATGTATGTTGAAAATTTGATTGAGATCGGTCGGGTGGTTCAAGAGTGATGAAGTCACAAAAGCAGTCAAGTTTAATTTTGAATTTTTTTTTACATATATATCTCCCCCTCCCCCTCCCCTAAGTTGGCTTGTCAAAGTGAAACGATAAAAAAACACCCAAGGCCCGACCCTCATATATGTTGAAAATTTGATCGAGATTGGTTGGGTGGTTCAAAAGTTATTACGTTTAATTTGTTTTTATTTATACGTCCCCCTCCCCTAGGATCTACAGTTAAAATGATATGACAAAAAATGTTTCCAGATCCGAAAATCATGTATCTTGAAAATTTGATTGAGATCGGTCGGATAGTTCAAGAGTTATTAAGTGACAAAAATAGTAACTTTCAGTCTTATATAAATTGATGTTTATATATATCTTTTCCTCCTTCTCCTTCCCTACGTTGCTCCGTCAAATTTAAATCATAAAAACGATGCCTGGCCTGAACCTCATCCATTTTGAAAATTTGATCAAGATCGGTCGAGTGGTTCAGGAGTTGTTAAGTTTTATTTATTTTTAAATCCCCCTCCCCCACTCCTCAGTTCAACCAAGCCAGCCTCAAATGAATAGCCTAAAACTAGCCCAGCCTCGAACCTCATCCATGTTACAAATTTGATCGAGATCGGTCGGGCGATTGAGGAGATTTAGAGTCACAAACATAGTGATTTTCAATTTTATATACTGTGTATAGATTGAAGTTAACTACGGTAACGTTTTTACATTTATATTGTCTGCAAAACACAAATTCTTCTCATGTCCGAGAAAAGAAGTGAACCTCGTAGGTTTCATTCAGGGTACAGGTGGTATCTCCTACTAGTTTACGTCAACTTATGCGGGCATCAGAATCTACACCAAGCATTGATATTCTCGGAAAATTTTTCTGCTAAAGTAAGGAAGCGCACGTCCAGACACTTGTTTTCCCTACCTCTTCCCTACCTCTTTGTTTCAACTAAGTTAGATGCTGGTGTATCTCAGCATCACCAACTTTATTCACCGTAAACCGGGCCGGTCCTAGGAAATTTGCCGCTCCGTGCAATGGCATTATTTGCCAGCCTCCTTTCGCGAGAAAGAACAAATCTTAAAAACCAAGATTTTAAGTATGTTACCCCATCATGAACGAGGAGGGAAAGAGCACTCACATTCACAAAGGCCAAAACACTATGAATGCAATATTGTTGCGTCTGTTTTTTTTTTTTTTTTAATAATAATCTATTATGTTGCTAAAAGATAAAGCAAACACACCTGCAGAGTAAAGATGGTAATCCTTTTTATAGAATTCAATATCGAGCGCCAGTCTAAATGTATCAGTTTGCAATTCCAGTACAACTAGCTCTTTTATCTTTATTTCTTGATTTTCCTTTTACGCCTGTTAAAAATTAAAAAAAAAAAAAAACTTGTTTCCACGTGTTCGCTACTCTTCGAGAATTGAGTTCTTGAATTTGACAACAATCAAGAAATTCATGTTGGGGTTTGTTTGACTATTTGCTTTAGCACTGAACATGTGATCTTAAACTAATGCGACTTAAACCTGATTTTATGAATGTAGTATTCGAATAGAAATTCAACTTATTAAATTTAACTACCATAATCATGAATGCTATTTCCAACAAGAAATATTTATTTTAAATAATATAGTTACGACAGATTTTGCCATCCATCGAAACTTGCTGTCCCGTGCAAATTGTAGACTGTTGCATTTATAGTATGGCCGGCCCTGCTGTAAACAAATTTGATGTACTTGGTTTACGTATAGTTAACACTTATATTTAAATGTTTGCTCCTGTATATTCTCACTTACAGTTGATCGTAGTATTTTCTAGCATATTCAGTAAGTAGCCCTATGTTAGTCTTCCAGGATTAAACCTGCTTCACTAGATGCGACCAACGATACAACAGATTTGATGATAAGATCATCACGGTAGGATAAATAAATATCGATAACGAAAGAGCGCGTAGATTTAAAGTATAATTACCCTCAACATGCCCCTCCACTCTTAATATTGTTAGAAGCTATATTCTCGAATGAAAAGACCATAACATTTGCTAATGACAGTAAATTCGTCATTGATAATAAGACTATTTTGACTAGTACTTACGAAATAAATAGTACAATATTGTCCTCCTTAAGTGATAAGAATGAATAATTTAGTAAACTCCCTTTCTTCTTTGGTTTCTTCCTGTGGTTTCCAAGATACTATTTCATATAGATTAAATAGAACAACCTCCTGACAGACATCAACTTCCTGATTTATTATCTTCAACTTCCTTTTAAATGCTTGGATATCTATTTTTTTATATATATTACACGTGGAAAATACATCCATTCCTATGCTATGTATGCTATGCTATGTATTCTATAGTATGTACGAATTAAGTTAGTGATATTGGGTGTATAAAATAAGACCTAACAGGACACAGAGGTGTAATAATTCAAAATGAGACAATTATATCCTCTCTTGGCCCACAAAGCACACATAACTATGGTTATCTGACAACACTAATAAACAAGAAATTTATTATATTAAATCATTAAATTTAGCAACATTTAAATTAACAATTGCATGGAATATCTATTGCTAGCCTGTCCGAACGTGTCTGAGTAGGGGATTGAAAGTATTTACATAGTATATGTATATACAATGTAAGATTTTTGTAAATCTATGCATGCCTTTGTTGTACGTAGTTAGCATAACGTCGTCGTTCAAATTCACCTCCGACGACGGACTGAAAAGTATGAGTAGTGGTCTGCGCGGATATACATAATCACATTTGCATCCGTACCGCATCCTCAACATCTCGATCTTCATGCACATCTCCAGGTAATGAAATAACGGTTAAAGCTCATCTGAGTGGGATTCATTATTATCTTTGTAATCTTCAAATACACTCTGAATACTTAGTCAAGTTTCTCGTTCAGAAATTCACTATCCCACTTCAAATCTGATTGAATGAGCTATCTCGTTTTCTTCATATCAGTATTGCAATCTTCTGTCTTAAGATATTTTTTAAACCAAAATTTTTAACAGAATAAGGAGAAATCACTATTATGTTTAGTTCAATTCCGAGAGTATTGCAAATAACACTAAATACCTTGCCGTATAGACATGCCATTTGTAACTTGGTGAGTTCCTCTTTGATAAGCTTTATGTATAAAATGAAATGAAGTTTCACGTCCCACAGGTATGCCGACAAGGCTAAAGGAGACGGTGATGATGGGAAATGAATGAAATGGGGGAATGAAGAAAGAGGGAGGAAATGGAAGAACCCCGAGAAAACCCTTGCATACGTTGTTTATCCACCAGAAAGCTTTCTTGGCGCGAGCTAGGATCGAACCAAGGACCCCATGCACCAGAGGTAAACGCTCTACCACTGACAAGGGAACATCTTATATTGATAGTAGCGTTGCCAAATCAAACAATGTGCAATCGATAGAGGAGTGAAAAAAGTGAGAAATCCAAAGTTTTACGGGCCGACACGCAGAAATACAGGGGATACAGAGGAAAGAAGAATCTAGAATCATGTGAAGATACACTGACACAGAAAGAACTTCAAAATGATTAAAGTAATCAAAATGGTATTTACACAACAGTATAGTAAGCAAACATTGTACATGCTCAATACATACATGCTCAATAACATCATATATAATGCAGTGTTGCCAACTGAGCACAAAATGAAGTTTTGTTAAGTGGTACGGAAAACAAATTATAACATCTAGAAAATCTAATTAGGATTAGAACCATACCTGTGAAGTCGTGATGTACAGTATTGCCAACATTTGAAGATAGGCCTATATGAATTCCTATATGGATATCGGATGTAGAAGAGCATACAGTGCACGATTCTAACTAGTTAAAACCAAAATATGAGATCACAAACAATAATATAATCACTGAAGCACGAAAATAAGGGACGAAGCACAGTGTCGAAGCAGGTTTGCCCAAGTGGAAAATCAGAGTAGTATCAAACACAACACACAAAACTGAAATGATGCATGCTCTTGGATTGACAATTGATTAGCAGGCTCACCTCACGTTTCTGATGCACGTAATATTGTATCACCTCACACATTATTGGTAGTAAATTTTTCAGTGTTGCTGTTGATAAAGCGCTCCGCAGTGTATTGGTAATGTATGTACTGTACTCTTCTACATCCGAAATTCATGTAGGAATTCATATAGGCTTATCTTCAAATGTTGGCAACACGGTACATCATGACTTCACAGGTATGGTTCTAATCATAATTAGATTTTCTACATGCTACAATTTGTGTTCCGTGCCATTTAACAAAACTTCATGTTGTGCTCAGTTGGCAACATTGTATTACATATGATGTTATTGAGCATGTATGTGGGTACAATGTTTGCTTACTATACTGTTGTGTAAATACCATTTTGATTACTTCAATCATTTTGAAGTTCTTTCTGTGTCAGTGTATCTTTTGCATTGCTATCTTCACATGATTCTAGATTCTTCTTTCCT
The DNA here is from genome assembly GCF_964235325.1 of Thermobia domestica. NCBI lineage: Eukaryota > Metazoa > Arthropoda > Insecta > Zygentoma > Lepismatidae > Thermobia > Thermobia domestica. Next base: position 208,924,659 of record NC_137454.1, read on the forward strand.
CTGTATCTCCTGTGTTTTTGGGTGTCGACCCGTAAACTTTGGATTTCTCACTTTTCTTCACTCCTCTATCGATTGCACATTGTTTGATTGGGCAATACTACTATCAATATAAGATGTTCCCTTGTGAGCCACTGCAGCCCGCTTTATGTATAAAAGATTTATGGATAAGATTAAATACGGATCACAAAGTATTCCTAGATAACTGCAATAAATGTATTTAAATGTACATGCATCATGATTAAATTAATTTTTAAAAATAGAAATCTCGTTCTTACATGCCACGGTTACGCCGGATAGGCTAAAGGAGACAGTGATGATGAGAAATGAACGAAATGGTCAGAGCCGTAGATAGAGATTTCGGCGTTAGGGGCGAAGTAGAATTCGGTGTTCCCTGCACTCATCTCATCAACCTTTTCTTGCCCCCTTTTATTTCATACAGGAACAGCAGATTTTGTTATACTACGCTGAACTTTTATCAAGCTGCTTGAACAGATCATTGCAACAGTCAAGACAAATAATTATGTATTATTTTACAAATGCGAGCTGTTTCTAAGAGCCAATATTCTCAACTACTATGGCGGACAATATTTTGTGCCTGCTCCGAACCTTACATCATTTTGCGCTAGAATGATGAAATATAAACCTTCCATGGCCCAGTGGCAAATCTAGAAAAGGTTGCACCCCTTCTTCAAGGAAAAGTATAATTCTATTTATATTATTTCAACGAGATGAGATGATTTAAGTTTTTTTGTGTCAAAATATTCCCTTTCTTGTGTGTGTGTGTGTGTGTGTTTCACAGACGACAAAATTACTTTTCTGTCAATATATTAGATCAATAATTTGCTCTCAAACTATAATTTAGTATAAACTAGCTACTAACCCCCAGTGTTGCAGCGGGTAAAATTTGTGCTCCCATAAACCTACTATCCTTTTGTGCAAGAATGAAGAAATATAAAGCTTCTGAGGCCGAAGGTCTGACTTACTGGAAAAAATATAAGAATGTTCGATACATAAGTTTTTTTTTTTTTTTTTTTGTGTGTGTGTGTGTTGATACGTTTTGTTATCCCTGGTAGCAAAATAAACATAAAGCTTTCCAGACTGGTAAGAGATTCATATTTAAAATATGAAAGCGTGCGACTTCAAATTGAATTGTACAGATGTTTTTAACAAGCTGTAGAACGGAAGTAATAAGTCAGTACGTTATGAAAAGAAATAATCAATATCATTTACCTCTTTTCAAAATTTCTGGCGCCCTCCTGTTTCAGCAAGAACACGTAGCTAATATCACTGCCTACAAGCAGCTGAACAAACTTTCTTCCAGAAAAATTTTGTCATGGGGCGAAAGGACTGTACTAGGGCATTAATTGCTAAAGAACATACAGTATCTTGCACAAGACTGATATGGAATCGCTGATTAGTTTACCTTGGCTCCGTCGAGGGGGGAAGGGGGAAGGAGCCTTCAGGTTGTGTGCAAGGAAGAATTACTGCAGTTGAACAATTTAATGCTTGTTCCGTTCTTTTTCATTATCCTTCATCTGATATTTTCTTAAAAAAAAAAAAAAAAAAGGACAGTACAACTCACAGATGACGAGAAGAACCCTAGCAGAAGTAGTATGACGTAGGTATGGGCTCGCCCACTTTTCCCACGGGGGTTTCAAATGACACCACAGAATAGCACACAGATAACTACCCGGAGTAGCAGATGGCATTTAAATATAGACGACACCTCAAAAATCGAAAATGGACTTGACCGTGTCGTTGATCTTCCCCTTTTTTTAGGGTTCTTCTCGTCATCTGTGAGCTAGATATATATCGTGCGCGATCAATGAAATTCATCTGGATTTTGACCAGGATTGAAATGGTGATAGAACTTCATAAGTTTAGCACACATGCGAAATATTTTGGCGTACAGGCTTAGGTCTCTGCATTATTAGCCGTCGAATTTGAGGTTAGACTTAGTGAAAGGTTATTATGTGTGGTATGCTATCAATGATACTAATCCGATCATGACGAAATTTGGTATGATTGTAAACTTCGAGTAGCTTGGTTAGGTTGAGAACGACATATTATGGTATACAGACCATTAGCTCTCGAGTTATTCATCATCAAATTTGGGTTTGGACTCAGTGAATTTTCACTAAATGACGATCGATAAAACCTATCCGATCTTTACCAAACTTGGCATGGGGATAAAGATTGACGAGCTTTGTATACATTAGACCAGGTTTTCTCAACCTGGGGACAAGATAAGCGGATGAGTTAAATATAATTAGAATCTAATACCGGAATATATTTTTAAATATTATTTTGAATTTTGTTCTGATAGATATATTTTTATTTTCATACATACACGGTGTACTTTTAAGAACAACAAAACAGGTCTACTAAGCATTTGCAATAGTTGCAGTTATTTAAAAATCAAGTTAAATGAAAGAGGTGCAATATGAAACAATTGTGAACTACATATTGAAATACCAAAAAAATACAAATGCAACAAAACCTGTACATTGAAATACAATTAAAATTGAAAGCTAATGAGATAGCTGAGCATGATGTCATTTCACTAGTGCGGCAATCTCCGGTTCAATCTTCGTGACGCACATTATCAAGTCATTTAAAATACTCAATAATTTATTTAACAACTGTCCAAGTTTTTTGAACCAAAATTAGAAATTAGAAAATTGAAAAAATTGATTTTTTTTTATCATATGACCCAAAATTAAGGGAATTATGAAGTTTTAAAATTTTCAAACGGCCTCTATTTTCGAACAGTATGACAGATCGTATTCGATATTTGTAATGTGAATGAACTTACCAAATTTGGTTTTAATCTATTCGCTTTTAGGGAAATTACTGTATGCACTACATACAAGAAATTGATTCTACTATTACAGAAATAGATTAATATCGTGCGATCTCCGCAGTAGGTATATTAAAAATTTCACTCAAGCTTATTATAAACCGGAAATTATAAGGAGTCGTTGACAAAAGGATGTGATAAAATGGAGGTCGTGATAGGAATTAGGTTGAGAACCACTGCATTAGACCATAGTAAGAAACATTATGCGGTACAGATCTTTAGCTTCAATGTTATTGGACATCAAAGTTAGGTTTGAGTTCAGTTAAATCAAGAAATTTCACTGAAACGCGATTGATGGAACTCATTCGATCTTGACCAAAGGTAGTGGCAGACCCTCATGAGCTTCCTACGCATTTTAAATATTACATTGAGCAGATCTTTTGTCCTCTTGCCACTGAAGTTAGGATTTAGATTTACTTGAGTCCAAATCCCAAGTTCGATAGCTAATAACTAAAGAATAAAATGTCTGCACAGTACGGCATTTCACACGTATATTAAGCTTGTTAAGCTCTCCCAATATTTAAAATTATGATCAAATGAGGACCTTTAGCTCCCGAGTTATTGGCTACTAAGTTTCGGTCTTGGACTTACAAATCTGTTCCTGGAAGTAAAATAAAGGGTGCATTTATAAACAAAGTTCACTAAAAATCAATAAAAGACGACCTTTTTCCGCTATAGGGAAATTTACGAGTCTATTGAATAGAAGTTCGAGGGAACAAAACACAAGATCCATGTGAAATGTACTCCCTTTTATTCTTGAAGTTGCACAAAAATACAACTTATTTTTGAACGTAGAAAGATAAAATCCATCTACAGAATGTGTAGTGTATTCAAGATACTTTATTCTTTTTCCTTTTAGAGTATAACGGAATTATTCTCTGTTTCACATAAAAGGATAGGAAAAAGAAGAAGTTTTTTCCCCCACCACGCTCAAGTACAGGTGAATGTTGGTGTTCCGTCTTCCACCATCAGCCCCCGCACACGGAGGTATAGAGTGTATTTAAATATGTCTAGGCCTAAATAATAAATTACAACTTTCATAATAACATTGAGTATTTTAAAACACTTAACGACATTTACCTGCATTAGTGAGTAAGTAGCACATGTGTCATTTTAATGGAAATTTTATTGAACAGTTGTATTGTTTATTTTCCTTCTTTTTTGGCAGTCGGGGTTATGACATAATGTTGGAATGGCAAGGGATGTCAGGGTTGGTAATTGAATTGGTATTTACTGCTTTGATACATGAATTTCATAATATAAAATCTGAAACCAAGTACAATACGTATGTATGGGTAAATTATTAGTGCGTTAAGACAATAACAATAGAACCTGAAATAATAATAATAATAATAATAATAATAATAATAATAATAATAATAATAATAATAATAATAATAATAATAATAATAATACACTTCTTGTTTCCTCTCTTATGTACATGTGTTCTTACATTAAAAAGAACCAGAAGAAAAATAACCATATGTATACACACTGATAATAGTGAATAAATGCGTCTCGCCCCGGGCGCCTCAACTCAGGAGGCAAATGCCCTGGTTTCTATTGATTATTTTTCAATGAAATCATTTTCCTACGTTTTTCTCTTCGTACGTACACCTGATGTGATGGTGGCAAAGTATCTTTTTTTGTTTGTTGTTTATTAATACGCGGCGATAAATTTACGGTAAAGCATCATACATACAAGATTCATCAACATTGAAGTCTTCTGAGTTCATTAAGGGGGAAAATTTGTTATGGTGGACTTAGAAAAACAATCCCAGATTGATTGAAGCCTGACACGAAATAGTAACTACAGATGCTACGTAATTTGAACAGGCCCATGTCTGAGTCTGTCGTTTCAAGCAAAATTATAATATTGGAGCTTAACCATCATAGTGAATTTGACGCCCCTAAAATTTGGCGCCTTGTGTGGTTGCAATCCTCATCCGGCCCTTTCGTTGGCCTTGAGTTTAGCCAATTGATAATAGAGGAAACTGACTTTTGAATTGTTACTTGACTATTTTAATAAAAACGGAGTTGTCAACAGTCCTGACGACCGTTAAGGGGGAGGGAGAGTAACAGATGTTTGGAAATAAAATTAAATCTTTGAGTTTTACGTATCGCAGTTATGCCGGGTAGGCTAAAGGAGACTGTGATGACAATGAATGAAACAGTGCAAAGAAAAAAGTAGGAGGAAACAGGAGAACTCCGAGAAAATCTGCAAAAACAGTGCTTGTCCACCAAAAAGCCCACTAAGCACGAGCTGGGATCGAACCAGGGCCTTATGCCCCATAGGTGAACGCTCTACCACGGAGCCACCACGGCTCCAACAAAACTTTTTAGTTCTCACAGAACTCTTGTCTGGAGGTCAATGCAATTAATGGGTGCTATACATACTTGAATTTCATTATTTTCAACAGTCTATGGAGAGTTGAGTGAGAAAAGCAGGGCAGTTCATCATCGGTATTTATAGCTATCAGAATTTTATTTAACGTTGGCAATTCATTACGGAAAAAGACCTGATGAACCTTTGATCGAATTGCCGATTTCGTGAAGTCGTCATAGTTTTCCGAGAGGGAAAATACTTGTACGCGTATTTTTGTGACTTCTTAATTTATTTTCATTAAATTTAGCCTCCCGCCTACTTCTATAAACAGTTAGTTGCCTTTCCTACACTTGTCTGTTTCCCAGTCATGTCGGCGAATTCTTCAACAGTTAAATTAGGGTGTTGTTCTCTTAAAGCATGGAAGATATTCAAAATGCAACGCTTCTCACCACTTCGTAACGCTGTCCCGGGCTCATGTTTTATCGCAGAACTACTGCAAGCATCATGAATTGTCGCTTCACAAAGCACTAAATACGCAATTATTTACAATTTAATATGCACTAAAATTTGTTTCAGATAATATAAACTATACAAAACATAATGGATACAGAATACAATTTAATATGCACTAATTTCATACGACACTATATATAATATAGTTACCACACACGCTAAATTCATACAATATTTGCACAGGTCGATAGTCTGCGCACTCGATACTCAGACAGCCAGAAGATTACCTTCCTTGAAATTGTAAATAAAGACAGAATGTCAACAGGATTGGTTTGCTTTCTCTCCCGATTCTTAAGTGAAACAATGATGGAAATTAACTTTATAACGAATTAGTTCTTATTTCTAGAAATGCAATTTAATAAATAGGACTAAAGCCAAAACTTTAATACATAAATAGTAAAAAATACTTTTCTTAAAGACAACAATTAAAAACAGTAATTGTTTGTTTTTCGGGGTTGACAGGTAAAAACAGCAGTCAGCGCTTTCTCACCATCAGGTGCGAGCGAATTGACGTACGAATTTAGTGTGTACACGATTTTGTTTATTAGAAAAGCTTCCCTCCCTGTGAAGGTCAACGGCTTGATTTCCCCTCCGTACTGGAGAGTGGTGGGAGGAAGGGGAGTTTCCTATCAGGTTGCTTGGAATAGATCTTAGATGTGTATGTTAATAAATGATAAAACAAAATCGAATGGATTTATTACTCGTATAATATAGAAATATCAAAGGTAGGAGATTTCGGAACTTGAAAGTTAATATTTCAAGTTTAACTTAGCAGCACACACACATACACACACACACACATAAGCGGCGCTAGGATTTTGGTAATGTGGGTTCAGGTGGAAAGGACAACGCATTCTAATATTGTTGCCAGAACGCTCTGCACTATTAAGCTTTAAGATCTCAAAAATAATCCCCAAATTTTATTTTTTAAAAAAGCTAAAAAAGCACTGTATGATAACAAGTAACTCACGAGAGACCTAAGAAGTCACTCAAATATATCCAAACATAGGAAACAAGAAATATACAAAATAGAAAGGGTTATTGTAGGAAACCTGAAAATGGATGTTAATGTGGGTGCAACTGCACCCACTGCGCCCATTATGGCGGCGCCTGTGCGCGCGCACACACACACACACACAGAGAGAGAGAGAGAGAGAGAGAGAGAAAGAAAGAGAGAGAGAGACTATGTAAATTTTTACTTCCCAACTTGAAATTTTAGAAAATTTTACGGTTCCCGAAAGCTAATTGGAAAATTATAATTTGTTGCTGATTAACTTTCCTCTGCAGAAATTCAATTTTATAGCTTAATGTGCAGGTAAATACAGTGGAAAATTTTCCACCTAACATCACTATATATAATATCCAAAATTGTCCGGCTTATGAAAAGTTTTCTCCACTTGTTTCTACATCGTAATGAAAATTTTCCGATCCGTGAGAATTCCTTCTATTTGTTTCTACTGAGCAATAAAACTTTTCGATTCGTAAAAAGGTTGTTTTACTTTTTGCCTCAAAATGATGAAAATTTTCCGACTTACAAAAAGTTTTTCAATTTTTCCATACAGGACACAAAATTTTTCGATTCATGAAAAATTGTTCCACTTGTTCCTACATCCAGACTTTTTCTCAGGATCAAAATATCTACAACATATCACGGTTTCAATCATTTTTACTGAAATCCAGAATATCGTTATCTTCGGCTGTTTTCAAAAAATTGATCCTGTAGTGGCCAAACGGTCAGTGATATTTCGTTGTGTCCATTGAGACTTATTCTCAGGTACACAATATCTACAACATATCACGATTTTAAGCAATTCCACCGAAATCTAATTTCCGTAATAATTGTGCGGTGTCTTTTGTCATTTCGAAGGGAGCCATTGCCCCTGAAACTCTTTTCTCGCAAAAACGACAAAACCCGTATTTCCTACTTTGAAGTCATCTTTGCATCGACAGAGTTTCGTTTCTTTAATGATTCCCTTTTAATCAAGAGGGCCCATTTTTGAAAAGGGAGCTGTGCCCCCTTAACATCTTTTCCGAAAGAAACAAAAAAATACGTGTCGATTTATTTTCGGTTTACTATATATGTGCCAAGTTTGAAGAAAATCGGATGAGTGGAAACCGTTGCACAGTGGGCCAGAATCAGAATCTGACTGGAAAAAAGTAGTTTTGGCAACTACGTCTAATCTACATTCGAACAGCACAGTTGTCTTAAGTAATAAATAAGGTTTCTTGCTGCATATTAGTAACACGGATAACAGCATATAGTGGTGGCAGCAGCACTTCAAAATTGATAGTTCATTATCTGTTTTATATCGCGCTGAATTGGGGTAGTATAAACGTAAGGTTTGTGGTTTAATTGCGCATGTGAAAAGGCAACGAACGATCGCAAAATAAGCTATTAGTAAAGGTATGTGTATGTACTTGCTGTTTGACTAAAGTTTTGATTGATTGGTTTACGTTGCTGTTCTGTAGAAGCATTTTTAGAGAGTCGAAGTATTCACGTATTGAAGAACTGCTATTGGAAATTGAAATTGAAATTTAAAAATGTACGTTCATGTCTGTATTGAGATCTTTCGTCATGGTGTAGTTTGATATATGTATTTCGAAATACAGTTGTGATCTACTGCCCGTTCTTGCCCGATTTTTATATTTATCGTCTTTTCAAAGTTAGGTGTAGCGAGCCGGATATGCTCTTTGTGACGTGAAGAACCTGTACGAGGTATTGTGTTCTAAACCATCAAACGAAGCACTTTATAATTATGATACGAACAGTTATGGAATGTAAATTCTTTCTGTGGATGTTCTTCGCAGTGTGAGTGACTTTAAGTGCCTTCAAAGTGATTTCGAGAAGCGTTTGAAGCTATGTAATAGAATGACTGATAAATTTTTATCCAAATATAATGACTGGTTGGAAGGACATATTAAGTTCTCTGATAAAGTATTTACTGGTTTCAAAACGATCTCTTGAAGCCAAGAGCATAGGCCTTTGACAAGCAAATCATTCAGACGTAGTAAACTCTTCGAAGATCCGGAAACAAAGTCGAAGAAAAAACTTGTACAACCACTCGTTACAAAGCATTCTGTGTAAGAGCTGGTGTTGGCTACCCAATGTTCATTGAGAGCTGCTGGAAAAAGAGGTGCCGCGGTTGTATTAGGAGAAATCACTCAAACGACACCTAAGGGAGCAACGAAAATCAAAAAGGCTTATCATTCGCCAAAATTCTCTCAAACATTTATTCTCCGGATGAAGTTGTGGCACTTATTATAGATAACTTAACAAAAAGACAGTATGTACATTTGAGACTAGGTGCAAAGGCAAAACATTGTGACATATATCCGTCGTATAAAGTGATGTGGGAAGCAAAATTATAGCGTTATCCCAGAGAAAAGAATATTATAGTAACTGACATGTCAGCCGAAGATAATTTACAAGCAATAGTAAACCAGAAAATTGAGCGCATCGTGATTTTACATCAAGATTATATTAAGCAGTGCATCAAAGATGGAGACATAATGAAATTAGTGTGTGAGTGGGGTTGCGATGGAAGCAGTTGTCATAATGTATATAAGCAGAAAGTTGAAACAGAAGATAAATTGAACTAGTGGCTCAGATATTTTTGCTATCTCCTTCGTTCCCTTACAGTTGTATTCAACATCAGATGGGGAGGTTGACAAAGCAATTTTGTAGCAAAATCCCAAACCATCGTCGCCTAGATTTTGTCGACCCATTAAATTATTGTACCAGAAAAGAGAACTGAACTGTCGAGAAAAGAGGTATGTTTAATGGAAACGCAAATACGCAATTTAAAGTCTACTAATGTACCAATTCAAAAGAAGGAAGTAAATGATATCCCTAAACTTATGTTCACAATGGTGAATGGGAAGATGTGAAACTCTGTTACAGAAACTTCCTCCTCAAACGTACTCCTTGAAGGCACTTAAAGTCACTCTCACACTGCGAAGAACATCCACAGAAAGAATTTACATTCCATAACTGTTCGTATCATAATTATAAAGTGCTTCGTTTGATGGTTTAGAACACAATACCTCGTACAGGTCTTCACGTCACAAAGAGCATATCCGGCTCGCTACACCTAACTTTGAAAAGACGATAAATATAAAAATCGGGCAAGAACGGGTGGTAGATCACAACTGTATTTCGAAATACATATATCAAACTACACCATGACGAAAGATCTCAATACAGACATGAACGTACATTTTTAAATTTCAATTTCAATTTCCAATAGCAGTTCTTCAATACGTGAATACTTCGACTCTCTAGAAATGCTTCTACAGAACAGCAACGTAAACCAATCAATCAAAACTTTAGTCAAACAGCAAGTACATACACATACCTTTACTAATAGCTTATTTTGCGATCGTTCGTTGCCTTTTCACATGCGCAATTAAACCACAAACCTTACGTTCATACTACCCCAATTCAGCGCGATATAAAACAGATAATGAACTATCAATTTTGAAGTGCTGCTGCCACCACTATATGCTGTTATCCGTGTTACTAATATGCAGCAAGAAACCTTATTTATTACTTAAGACAACTGTGCTGTTCGAATGTAGATTAGACGTAGTTGCCAAAACTACTTTTTTCCAGTCAGATTCTGATTCTGGCCCACTGTGCGTTGTAAAGCTACCTCCTTTACATTTTCATTTTTTGGACTGAACCTGTTGTTGCCCCAAATTCTTCAATTATAAATACGAAAATTATAATGAGTAAAATAAAATGTTGGTAAATGGACAAGAAAATTTTAGTTTAGTTTTATTATTCTTATTTACTGCTCTTTTGACATGAAATTTGCCACATACATGTATTTGCTGATTATACACATAATGTTACTAACATTATAAGAAATACCGGGCGAATTCGTTATCAAATTATATTCCTAGAACAACACATTTATAGATATGCGACAATAATTTTGGACATGAGTGTACCTTTACATCATGTAGTGTTCTTCGTTAGCTGTATACTCATTATTTAGCAGTTTATATCTTGTTATTTACGTTATATCCAAGTCAGTTCTTCTCACCACTTTACCCCATATGTATATTCACTTCACCCCCACGTGTAGGGTGTAGGGTTGCCAACTATAGAAAATAGAAAAACCGGCGCCCCCTCAATATTCCCTAAGATATAGGTCTAAGTGTGAAGTATCTCTGTTCGGATCCCCCTCCAAGGGAAGGAACGTGAACAAAAGTGCATTAGCACCTATATTCTGCATATCCTTAGTACATTCACTAATAAGCTTAATAGATACAATGTGCTATAAATTAGGGATGGCCAAAATTTTCCGGAATCCAGATTCCGGAAATTTCAATTTCCCGAATTGGCCATCCCTACTATAAATAAAACTGAAATCGGCGTTGATCATTTTATTGTGTTTATCATCACTTGGGATGCGCACGTGTAGAGACATGTCTCGAATCTCGACTCGACTCGACTCGAATTCGAGTCGAGACACACTTTGTAAAATTCGAGATGAGTCGATACAAACGTATTTCTCGACTCGAATTTTCGAGTCGAGACAGCTCGTAAAAATCTCGACTCGACTCGAATGTCTCGAAAATCTTTCTATAATTTTTAATATTAGTTTGAAGAAAGTACTCACTCAGAAACACTCGGCACGAGAATTTCGGAAACTGCAGAACTTTTCAGGTGTTCGAGGAGTGCTGTGGTGAGTGTTTTCAACAAGTGTCGAAACGAAGGGGAAACTTCATTCAAACGTCGAGGTGTTGGGCGCCCCCCATCTCATTACATATGTCGGGCGTCGTAGGCTGGGCAGACTGGTAAAGCAGGACAGCAGCGAACTGCGTCGGAACTAATATCAAAGTTTGCTTGAACTAGTGTAAAATTTCCGGAAATGTTGAACCTGTTGGTATAATTCCGTTTTTTTTCGATTTCTTTCCGGATATATTGGTAAAATTGAAAAAATAAAAAATGTATTAGGTTAATTTTACTAGTAATGAAATATTTTTTGAAACGCGTGAAAAATATAAGTTCAAAAATTTCAACATTGCGAATATTAAAAAATAGCACTCGAAAATCAAACTATTCCAGTTAATATCTATATATTGAAATACTAGATTTATGCGTATATGGTTGTCTCCATAAGTTTATATGTTTGCCTCCAGTCCTTTCGGCAATGAGATCTTGAACCCACAAGTGCTAGACACGTGCCGTTTTCATTGGTCAATTCCAAATTTTGTGTAAATTTTCCAGTTCTTATTAATATTTTTAAAAAGAAAGCATGGCCATTAGTTCTTTATTACATTTTTTATGGTACACTGGAAGTACTGAAATTTTGAAAAAGTAAAGCATCGTACCTACGAGTTATATATTCGGCATCACATAGTTGTATATAAGGGTTATATATCTCTCAGGTGTTTGTTTCATGGCCAAATGATAAGAAAACGAAAGATAATAACCATTTCTCCAGTCTAAGATGAATCTTCATTGTTTGGAGAGTATTTTTTTTTAAAAAAAATTGCCGAATGAACTCCGTATATCACTGACATAATTAATTGTGTGTAACTTATTTACTTATTACATAATGGATGCGAAAAGAAAGAAAACACTGATCAGATATGAATTAGAAATTCAAACTAGAAGGGGGCTCAAATCTTGCAAACGGTGCGAGATATTGAAAAAATCGAAAAAAATCCCCTTGATACGACTTGCCGATTTTTATGAAGGCGTCCTTCACTTGTATCTGTAAAGGGACATGTACAGATATGAGGAATGACAAGGAGATTCATGCTCATATATGAATGATGAACTGTGTAGAGAGCGCAGGTTCAGCTAGTTGAAAATTAATAGTCTGCGCTTATTTCTCTTATGTCGTTTATTCGTGGATGTGCATTAATTACAGAACTTTTACAGTTACATACAAGTCTACCAACATGAAGTGTTTCCATTGCATCAAATGGAACTGAGTTCTCAATATGCTCTTTGATCTGGTGATGTTTGTTAATTTTAACCAAATTACTTCTTAAGAGAAAGAGCAGTAGACAAATTTCACTAATACTCATGTACTAAAACATACTCGTATAATTACTATTATTTAATATTTTAATATAGACACTTATGTAAACTTTAAGTACAAAATCGTGCATGTAAACATATACATGTTTTCTAGTGGTACAGATTATCTATTACAAGCAAAATGAAAGTGACTATGTTTCTAACTTTATAACTCTTGAATTATCAGACCGACCTCGATAAAAATTTTCAACATAGATGAGGTTCGGGATGGTTGGTTTTTATCATTTCACTTTAAAGGTGCAACTTGAGGGAAGGGGAGAGGGGAAAATGACAGATATTAGTGTCGAATCCATAATTTCCCGAGTCGCTGAAATAAACAATGACACTTCCGATGCAGTTTAAATCAAAATTCAGCCCCACAACTTAGAGGACGGCGGAGATAAAAAAAGTTATGGAAAATGAGCGATATTAGTGTCAAATCGATAGTTTTCGGGGTTGCTGAGATGAACAGTGACACTTTCGACCATTTAAATCCAAAAACAGCTTCGCAACTTTGGGCGAAAGGGGAGGATATATCGATTTTTCTGGTGGCACGCAACGGTACGGCATACCGGCACCTTTTAATGCTAGCGGAATATTTCCTTTTCTGTCTTAAAATGGGTTGACAAGAAACTTTTAAAAATACCAAATAGTAAGAATGTATATTTTTATTGAAAATCAGAGTTTTTTGTTTTCATTTTCCTTTTCTTCTTTCTGGAGAAAGAGCTGTGAATCTTTGTTTCTTCTTGAAGCCAGTTAATAGTATTCAGGGATCTTTCGCTCGCTGGTATGTCCTCACGCTTCCCTTTGTTCATTCCTTTTTCGTACGGTAATATAAATCATAAACGCTCTGAACCGACAAGATTTTTTTCTGAAAAGACTGACGTCTCACAACAAAATAATTCAAACAAATTTGTCTGTCGCTAATTCAATGGCCAATAGAGATGGAAAGTTGAAGGTTGAATCCCTGAGATAAATAAAGCAACAAGGAAAAAGTGGACGCTGAGCAAAAGTCAGACTCTCTCTCTCTCTCTCTCTCTCTCTCTCTCTCTCTCTCTCTCTCTCTGCCTTTCACGCATACGCACATATTATATATAAAATTTCCATTCAATTATTTATACAAGACGGCTACGAGTCTTTTGTTTTGGCCACGGGTGGAGTCAAAACTACCCTTTCCTCCTACCAATTTTACAATAGGCTACTGAAGGTCCACACAGGTGTTATCGAAACTATTGTGCTATTGTTTCTTTGTATTCTTTGGCAGAAACTTCTTTAGATATCGAAATCCGCTCACTTTTGTTACTTGCGGACACGTTGAGAAAAGCAATTTAGTAAACCAAGCTTTCTGTCTAAAATCTTAGTTTTTTTTCCGCATTGAGAAGCAAGTTTTGCGCTCTCGAGTTTGTGTTCAATTACAGGTGGAAAAGATTGAAGTTCCGACCACAGCGGCTCAAGAGATCCTGTGAATCTGAACATTTTGCAAGCATCATTTTCAGTTTCGGGATGATTAAAACGTCGGGGGATGGATTTTCAGCAATGAAGTATCTTTCATTTAGTTGATTGTGTGATTTGTTGTGTGGTGTTGCAGACAAGAAAGCTGTAAATATTTTTGAATTATGAAAACTTTAATTGAATCATAAACGTACGTATAAGTGTGAAGTGTATAAAGGTACGTCGAGTAGTTATCTCCAGATATGACAAAAAATATAGTCACTTTTTTAAAATTGCCAAGGACCATGTGAGTGCTAAGTTGCTGTCTGGAATAGTCTATAAAACGTAGATATTTCAACAGGGACGTATGCAGGGGGTGGGATTTGAGGGTCCGGACCCCCGAAATGCTGATTTTTGTGCAAATTCTAGGGACAAGTTCACAAATTTTAACATAATTTATCCTCAAATTGGATTTGAACCCTCCTTCAAATACCTTTGACTCTTCCGACATAAACAAGGGGCGCGGTGGCTTAGTGGTAAAGCGTTCACTTCCGGTGCTTGAGGTCCTGGTTCGATCCCAGCTCGCGCCGTGTGAACTTTGTGGTGGACAAATACTGTGCTCGTTGTTTTTCTCGGGGTTCTCCCGTTTATTCCCACTTTTTTCATTCCAACGTTTCATTTATTTCTCATTATCACCTCCTTTAGCCTAACCAGATTTCATTTCATTTTTCCTTCCGAAAAAAAATCCTGGGACGTGCTTATATTTTAATTCTTTTATGAAAATGCTGTTCTACTCAAAAATGTAGGGTTTGAAGTCTGAACCTTCGGAGCTAATTGTGCTATATATTGTGCTCATTATTATTATTATTATTATTATTATTATTATTATTATTATTATTATTATTATTATTATTATTATTATTACCTTGAAAATCATGCAACCAACTTTTCAATTTTTTAATCATTATGAACGTGAGGTTTAGCGTACCGGCACCTTTATTATTAAAAAAACACTATATATATATATATATATATATATATATATATATATATATATAGATAGATAGATAGATAGATAGATAGATATAGATATATATATAGATATAGATATAGATATAGATAGATAGATCCACGAATTTACTCCCATTAGTACTCCTAAGAGGGGTCGGGAAGAAGTAAAGGTAATTGAAAATTACCGACATTAGTGTCGAATCCAGAGCCATGCCGTGAAAATCAGCGCTCGGGGCGAGAGTATACGACGGTGCCCCCATACATATATTCCAAGAACATTTTCCTATCTTTTTTCCTTTTTCTCCCGAATTTTTCGCCACCCTTACTTCGGTGCCCGGTGCATTCGCCTCGCTCTCCTCCCCCCACGGTACGGCCCTGGTGTCGAATTCATAGGATTGGGGCTTGATAAGTTCATTGCTGACAGTTTTGGAACCCATTATGCCCAAAATGAAACATATTCTCCCTGAAACGTATTCTACTATTAGGGACTCTAGAAATAATATTTATTCGTATGGCTTTGAGATTTATCAATATTGTCCCCTTAATAATTGTGTCATGTATGGAATGGGCCCAGGGAGTAACTAACGGAACCGCAGACCTTGCCCTGCGGGAGGGAACACAGGCTCCCGGAGCCCATAAAGATTAAGAGGAAGTTGGAAAGAGTGGACCCAAGAATCAGAAGAACAACTTTTTGTAGGGGGCCCAAGTAAGCTTATTAATGCTTGTCCCCTCAGAAAAAATCTAAGTTACGGCGCTAGTCATCGGTTGCAGGGATTGTCCCGATTTACATTACATTTCGTCTTTTACATAACTTCTAATTTCCAAAGAAGAAAAGACGACAGAAATTATTTTCACATTCTTTAAATTGCATCAACACGTGTAGAAATAGTTCTGTGTTTGTGTTCCATAACTACTAGTTTATTTTCTTATGTTCATATGATGAATTTTTGAGGCAACATGATCATGAGGCGCAATCCACTAGGGGTTTGAATTCCTCTGAAGAGCAAGGTCGGAATTTTAACTGTCCTCAGTATTTCTGTGTTCGTGTTCCTGTAGTGTTTGGAATACGTCGAAAGCCATGAGAAGACATGATGTGCAAGTGGCGAACAATACTCCGGTTGGGGCGATTTGTTTAAAAGAAATTGTGAAAGCAAGAAACTCCCATTGCAGCTACCTGGGTTCAAATCCCGTCGTAGCAATTATTAATTTTTCTAAATGGGAAGATGATGTCTATGTAATTGGTGTAATTATTCCATTCCTTTATTATTATTATTATTATTATTATTATTATTATTATTATTATTATTATTATTACCACAGAAGGAAAGAAAATGTAACAGTCGAAGGTATTCATAGGAACAGAAAAGATATAGAGTATGTCAGATGTTTCTTAGGTTTACAAATGAACGCAATAATATTATTACGTTTACGGATTTACAGATAGAATTATCATTTTATGACAAGAAATGAAATATAAAGATTTGTTAGCTGATAACAGTAATGCATTTTGTTTCGCCCTTCTTCTAAGTAGAAAGGTGAGGTGACATCTTAAATAGGATCATTCTCGTGACTATCAATCCCTATTGTAAGTTTGATTACTATTAGCAATTTGTGCACAGCTACGAACAATTTCTTGGAACTCATTTTTGGCCCATACTACAGCAGTAAGGACGTGTTTAGCCCTTATGTATTCATCAATTCTTGTCCAAACACGTTACTTGCCAGTCAGTTACGAATGAAGTTGATACGGATGATGTAATTTTGAGCTGTTGGCATTTCACCTGTGAAGGAGGTCGTCTCAACTCTTACAAGGAGAAGGCAGACTTTGGTAAGTGGACTTCGGAGCTATTTTTTGCGAGGTAGTAGTGCACATTTAAAGAGTTAATATTACAAACTGGGAGAGCGCAATGGGTAAAATTGACGAAGAAAACCCGTCTTAAAGTTTTCTACTTGACGCATATATCGTACGACGCGCAAGTTACAGCGAGGCAGACTAAGAAGAATCAGCGACTCAAGTGCAAAGGACCCAGATTCGATTCTCGTTCGAGTCAAACTTTTTCCTTGTGTTATGCTCCAACCAATAAAGTTTGGAAGTATATGTAAAATATTAATTCATCATATGATTATAATGAATAAAACAATAGAAATTTTCAATCACTTGTAAATTCTTTAATGTTCCATGTTAACTAGGAACAAAATTTCATCTCTTCCGAAAATATTATTGTTATTGCAGTCGTGTAAAAATGTTCTTGAAGCTTCGTGTCTACATCTGTTGATAATGTGAGAATTACAATAGGAATGAGGGAGAAATCTGCTTTGGTTATAGCAACATCCAGTATTAGCAAAGGATACTACAACTACTGAATAATAATAATAATTAAGCCGCAGCCAGCTTGTCTCCGTCCCGCAGTACAGGTGTCAAGGTTCTGTTCCGTTGTAATACGACGGATTTGCACACCCCCATCGTCATGATGAAGAAGGTATTGGGATTCATCAGACAATGCAACGCTCTGTCACTGTGCAAGGTCCAGTGGCGATAGTCACGTGTTCATTTCAGTCGTAGTTCCCAATGTCATGGTGTTAACATTCGAACATGAATGGGTCATCGGCTGTTGAGGCACATTGTTAGGAGTGTTCTTTGCATTGTGTGTTCAGATTAGTGTTGTGAAGGCCTGGGAAAAAACAGTAATTTTGGGTTAAAAAGAAACACTTTTTTACGATCTGCCCGAGCTTGAAAAAAACGAAAAATTTGGATAAAATTGAAATTTTCGAATATTGTATTATATTATGCTTTCAAATTTAAAAACTATTTCTTGGCCTCATGCTAGTAATTTTACTTGCTGTAACATGTCTGCAGCATATACAGTAAGGAGTCGAAAATCCGAACTAATTAGGACCACAGGCAGGTCGAATTTTCAAATTGTTCGGATTTTCGAAAATGACCAAGAAAATGCCATTTAGGCTTACATATACTGTACGGTATGTTCTTCTATCGATACAGTGTTTATTCAGTACATACAGTAACTACAATACTGTATGTAAAGCTACTTGCATTTAATGTTTCTGAAGAACCTGCTAGTACAGTAACACTGATCTTGTACGTCACACTTAAAACTTATATGCCTAAGAGAAAATAAAAATTAAAATATGTATGACAAACAATACATATGAATATACTTTTGTAAAAACACTGACTTCACACAACTTCGACGGACACACTATTGTTTATTTATTGTTAGCGTTAAGAAAGCTTCTAGGGACCGCGTTCGGATTTTTGACGTACGGATTATCGACGTCTACTGTATATACAATATATTTCCCTAACGGAAAAATACTTAAAGCAACAGGTTTTAATTCTACTTATTAGTTTTCTGATTTCTGGTAAAATCCCTCTTTATTTCTTGTATATTTTTCGAATAACTAAAAAAGAGAGAGGATCTTATTTGCACATACACACATATACTGTGCACGTGAGAAATTTGAGCAGAAATAGAAATATATTAAAGGGTTGAGTGTGTGAAACTTCCGTTCGTTATTATTACAGACTAGCAGAATACCCGTTCTTCGCACGGAGAGAATAGGTTTCATTTTGAACACAAAGGGCACCAAAACTGTGACCAGCGGACTTATGGAGCCCCAAAACTATGAATTCGACATTAATATCGGTTATTTTCAATTATTTTTACATGTCACCATTCCCCCTTAGAGTACTAATGGGACTGAAATTGGATTTAAACCGCCAGAAGTGTCACTGTTCATTTCAGCGACCCCGAAAACTATGGATTCAACACTAATATCTGTCATTTCTCCTCTCCCATTCCCTCAAGTTGCACTTTAAAGTGAAATGATAAAATCCATCCCGAACCTCATCTATGTTGAAAATTTTATCGAGGTCGGTAAAATTTTCAAAAATTTTGAACCCGTTAATAAAAAAATAATTTGTTCGGAAATATTAGCAAAAACCGGAAAATATAATTTGAAAACTATTTCTTCGTCTGATGCTAGTAATTTTACTTGCTGTAACATGTTTGCAGCATTATACAATGTATTTTGCTAACAGGAAAAACACTTAAAGCACCAGGTTTTAATTTTACATTTTAGTTTCCTGATTCCTGGTAAAATCCTTCCTCTTCATTATTTGTATTTTTTTTCGAATAACTCAAAAAGAGATATGATCTTATTTACACATACACACATATAACGCAGAAGTGAGTAATTTTAAGCATCGAGAAATATATTAAAGGGTTGAATATATGAAACTTCCGTTCGTTATTATTACAGACTAGCCGAATAGCTTGCAATATAGTGTAACCGCAATTTATTCAGCATTAGTACTCTCTTTTATTCCCTATTCTGTTCGTAAATATTTAGATTAAGCAATCTCATTTTAAAACTAGTGTATTTATTCAGCATTTACTGAATAAAAACAAAATCTTTCCTTCAACGAAACAAAACTGGAAATACTCATTGACGGCCATGTTAAAACAAGAGGGAGTCTCCCTTTAATATATGTCCCCGCTAAGCGCTAATCATTTCACGTCAATACTTTTTGATTGACAACAGTCCAGCCTACTGAGCCGGTTATGGCCACTTTTTAAATGACAAAAGTCCCTCCTCCTATTCCCAAACATCACTGTGTTCAACCCCACCTCATGTCTATTCACCAGTTTATCTTTGTCTGGCTTTCCATCTTAAAACTATAAAAGTCCTCCTAATATTTTCTTACAGAAACTCTATTCCCTTACAAAAAAAAATCCTTCCTTTTTTAAAAAATAAAGCTACACTTCAACCTATAATCACAATATATCCTATTAACTTTCTAACTCAATTTGTGTATGCTATTCAACAATCCATCCTTTTGTCTTAAAGCGCTTTCCTTCAATACCCTACTCCAACAGCAAAATAAACATTATTCTACAAATATATACAATAAAAGCGCATTTCTCTCAACTTATATTTTCAGTATTCATAAATATATTCAAAAACAAAGTAAACATTAGAGTTCGGTTGTGACTAGCGTACCTGTCTTTACCATCGGAAAGCTGGGTTCCATTCCCGGCGGCGGCTAGCGTACGCATCTTTGGCGTGCAAAAGTCGGGTTCCAGTCCCGGGGGCAGCTTATGTCTTTCAAATTGTTAATATAATCATTATAAGCAAAATAAACATATTTGCAATCATATTGTAATCATATACAACAATATAGCCTCGCTGATGAAAAGGGAGGCTAAATTAATCATTATCCTACAATTATATATAATAACAGGTAAATTTGGCATTTATCTCATCTTATATTTTTAATATTCACTTCATTTGCAAATAGGTTTCTTACCTTCAACAATAAATCACACCTTCCCAATCAAATTACACCGTCTACAAACAACTCAACATTCAATCACACACAAATCAAATTATGCTCCCCTATATATAATTACAACTTATTTATAAATCAGTTTGTTTCTTATTCAAAACAGGAATTTATCTTCTTCTTCTTCCATTCCAAACCCACGTGTTTCATCCCACGTTCATATTATAAGTGTTATCCAAAAAAAAATCAGCTTCTCCATGCAAAACGAAATCAATATCTCTATGCTTATTATCTAGAATAAAACGAATTGCTTTCCCTTTGCCCACGCAAAAGGAGAAAAAGAGATCATTCTGTTTCTGATTATCAAATCAGCATTTTCAGGAAGTCTGCTTCAATTAAAACTATCTTACCCGATTAATTATCATAGTACAATTCCCACTAACAAGCTTGATACACATATCATCATTTCCTATATTTGATATTTGTTATCTCCCCCCCAATAGCTGGAAATAACAGTGATAATTAAGAGGGAGGCACAGTAATAATTTTAATTGTATAATATACGGCCTAGTGTCAAATCCACATTGATATCACACCGGATTTCCTGGATACATCCATGTATATTTCTACTATTCTTCCTGTTCACAAAAATGCTTCAAAAAAATCCTAAGCGCCTCCTGAAATCATCACTGTCTTTTTGATAGAGCCAGTACGAGTTACAGTTGGAAGGATAATTAATGCAATCTAATTAATCGTACTAAATTTATATGCATATTTAGTTCTTTTCAAAATCAGCGGGCACATCCAAAGCAGGCCATGGCCAGTGTTGAGTAAATTTCAATTGAATTAACAATTAACAATTAATCTGTAAATTTAATTGTTAATTGCAATTAACAATTGAAGTAAGTAATGGTTAATTGTTCATTGCAAAATGAAATGAAATCTTTAAGTTTTTCGTCCCACGATTATCCCGGTTAGGCTAAAGGAGACGGTGAAGATTAGAAATGAATGAAATGGTGGAATGAAAGAAGTGGGAGGAAACATTGTTAATTGCAGTTGGCCATTAATAATGGAGAACCAATTGCAATTAATCGATTGATTGAATGTAATTGCACTGGAAAGTAATTGCAATTGAATTCAGTCATTCAATTGCAATTGAAATTAATTGGCAATTAATTCAATTGCAATTGATTTCCACAGCAATTACTTTCAATTGATTGATCAATTGCAATTGATTTCTACTGAATAATTTGAACACTGTAGTTCAGAGAGGGCGTGGGGCTATGAAAACCTTAGCCACGACCAATTGACTCCCTACCCATTATGATCCACGACCCACCGTGACCCACTCTGACCCAGCACCCACCATGAACCATTCTCACCCACTGTGACCCACAGACCCACCAAAACCCATTGTCATCAACTCTGACCCATGATCCACGCCCTCTTCTCTACTGACTAAAGAGTTTAAAACAAGCCTTAATAAAACTAGCCTATGAAATTATCACTCATCGGAGTTTGAATTTCTATGATCAATTGCTCAAGCACCGCTCTATTATAATAACGGTGGATCTGACCTTTCTCATATAAATAAAATAAAGAGTTTATTTGTGTCTGTCTGTCTGTCTTTCTGCGGCCTGTGGACCGAAAGTTTTCAAAATTTGGTCACGGGTAGCTTGGTCTAGACCCTAGATCAAGACGAAGAGTTTTTTTTTTTTTTAATTTCGAACTAGAGGGATCTCAGGGGGACGTTTGCCAGAACCGGCCTGGGGACCAGACAAGTTGACCGAGAGTTACCAAATTTTGGTCACGGATACCTTGGTCCAGGTCCCACACCAAGGAGAAGCGTTTTGACAAAATTCGAACCAGGGAATCTCAGGGGGGCGTTTACCGGGACATGTAAATGTAGTATGAAATTACCGATATTAGTGTCAATTTCATAGTTTTTGCGGTCGCTGAGATCAATGGTGACACCACCATTAGCGATGACTTTCAAATTCATCCACTGTTGTATGCGGAACCTGGGTCACCAGAGGGGAAATTCCGAGATATGTAAAAATATTCGAAAATGACCGATATTAATGTCAAATCCATAGTTTTCGGGGTCGCTGAGCTCAATAGTGAAACTCAAGATCGCGTTTACTTTCACATTTAGCTCTCATCAGCTAAGAAACGGGGGCATTATAAAGGGGATCACGAGACATGTAAAAATAATCCACAATGACCGATATTAGTGTCAAATCCGTAATTTTCGCGGTCGCCGAGATCAATGGTGATACTTTCATTAGCGATGATTTTCAAATTTTGCCACCATGGTATGCGGGCCGGTAGTCACCGGGGGTGGAGAATTGCGAGACATGTAAAAATAATGGAAAATGACCAATATTAGTGTCAAATCCATAGTTTTCGCTGTTGCTGAGATGAATGGTGATAATTCCACAGGCGTTGACTTCCAAGTGCAGCCCCATCGGCTGCGGGCCAGAAGCGTTGTTTTTTCAAAATTAGAACCAGAGGATCATAGGGGTTTTTACCGGGATATGTAAAAAGTAGTAGAAAATGGCAGCTGTTAGTGTCACATTCATAGTTTTCGCGGTATCGGCTGGGGCCAGAGGAGATTATTTTTTCACAATTCTAACCAAGGAGGTCTCAGGGGGCGTTTACCAGAACATGTAAAAGTAGTAGAAAATGACCAATATTTGTATCGAATCCATATTTATCGGGGTTGCTCAGATGTATAGTGACACATGTCCCGATAGTGTTTACGTTCAAATTCAGCCCCCATCGGCCTTCCCAATGAAAACACATGTACGTTGTTGGATATATACTCACACAAAATATACCCAATTTTAGTAATGATTCTTAATTGTTCTCCCGTTGTTCAGTTTGTTTACATTGATATTTTATCTGATCTGTGCGAAGAACGGCATAACAGCTAGTACTAAATGGTAAAGTGTTTGTTATGGACCAAATTACAATGAATTCAATCATATAGATAATTATTATAATTATCATTGATAATTATTTCCTTGTTGAATTATAGATACAAAATTTGAAAGTCCAAAATCTAGTTAAAATAGACCAACGTAAAGGGGAAAAAGTATAAAATTTTCCATATAATTAAGCGTACCGTACAAACTTAAAATTTCCATGTAATTAAGCTTACAGTACGAATTTGATGCCTCTTTTTCTCACAACGTGATTTCTTTGAGCTCTGAACGCTAAACAGACTTATCGTCTCGATAGCGAAACGACTTTAGATTTTTATAACGAGACAGCGTCAAATGCCGTGAGCACCGGCGTCATTAACTTGTTCCGCCACCAACGAATTTCGAGATGGTTCCTTTTCCTTTTGCATCGTTTTGTGCCGTTTTGTGCGCCTACTTCCACGTTTTGTGCGTCACTGGAAGTGGGTCAAAATGGGCCTTGAAGATGGGACGAAAATGACCCACTGCTCCACCACTACCGAATTTCGAGGTCGTTTCTTTCGCATCGACTAGTGCCATTTTAGTGCCGTTTCGTGTCCCTATTTCGACGTTTTATGCGTTACCGTAAGTGTGTCAAAATGGGCCTCCAAAGTGTGAGGAAAATTGACCCACTGCTCCGCCACTATCGAATTTCTAGGTTGATTCTTTCGCATCGTTTAGTACCTTTTTTTAAAGTTTTCTGCACCTATTTCCTCGTCTTGTGCGTCACTGAAAGTGAGTTAACCGGACCTT
Organism: Thermobia domestica; assembly: GCF_964235325.1. Classification (NCBI taxonomy): domain Eukaryota; kingdom Metazoa; phylum Arthropoda; class Insecta; order Zygentoma; family Lepismatidae; genus Thermobia; species Thermobia domestica. The sequence goes on from NC_137454.1 coordinate 208,948,860, forward strand.
CAAAGTAGGAGTTAAATGACTCACTGTTCCGCCACTATCGAATTTCGAGGTCGTTTCTTTCGCATCGTTTAGTGCCTGTTTTATACGTTTTGTGCGTCACCGGAAGTGGGTCAAAATGGACCTACGAATATAACGAAACAAGTTAATGCTTTTCCGCCACCAACGAATTTCGAGGTCGTTTCCTTCAAATCGCCTAGTGCCTGTTTTGTGCGCCTATTTCCACGTTTTGTGCATCACCGGAAGTGGGTCGAAATGGGCTTTCAAGATGGGACGAAAATAACCGAGAGTTCCGCCACTTTCGAATTTAGAGGTCGTTAATTTCACATCTTTTCATGTTTGTTTTGCGCCGTTTTGTGCGCCTATTTCGATGTTTCGTGAGTCACTGGAAGAGGGTCAAAATGGGCCTCGAAGGTGAGATGAAAATACCCACTGTTGTGCCACTATCGAATTTCAAGGACGTTTCCTTCACAACGTTTAGTGCCATTTTTGTGTGGTTTTGTGCGCCTATTTCCACGTTTTCTGCGTCACCGGAAATGGGTCAATGTTATCCTACAAATATAATGGAACAAGTTAATGCTGTTCCGTGAGGAACAATTTCGAAGTCTTTCCTTCACTTCGTCTTGTGCGTGTTTTCTACCGTTTTGTAAGCCTATTTCCACGTTTTGTGAATCAAGGTAGTGGGTCAAAATGGGCATTCAATGTTCGAAGAAAAATGACCCACTGTCACACCAGTATCGAATTTCGCGGTTTCTTCTTTCGCATTATTTAGTGCATGTTTTGTACCGTTTCTGCGCATATTTTCACGTTTTGTGCGCCACCGAATCGGGTCAAAGAGAACCTACAAATATGTCAGGAAAAGACATATTCATCCCACTTTCAAGGCCCATTTCGACCCACTTCCACTGATGCACAAAGCGACACAAATCACGCAAAAAAATGTGAAGGAAACGACCTCAACATTTGATGGTGACGGAACAGCATTAAGTTATTCCGCTATACTTGTAGGCTATTTTTACCCATTTTCGTTGTCGCACTAAAATGGAAATAGGCGCACAAAACGGTACAAAACAGGTACTAAACGATGCGAAAGGAACGACCTCGAAATGCGATAGTGGCGGAACAGTGGGTCATTTTCGTCACATCTTTAAGGCCCATCTTGACACACTTCTGGTGACGCACAAAACATGGAAATAGAGGCACAAAACAGGCACTAGTCAATGCGAAAGGAAGGACCTCGAAATTTGGTAGTGGCGGAGCAGTTAGTCATTTTACTCCCACTTTGAAGGCCCCTTTAACTCACTTTCGGTGACGCACAGGACGAGGAAGTAGGCGCAAAAAACTTTTTTAAAAAATAGGTACTAAATGATGCGAAAGAAACGACCTAGAAATTCGATAGTGTTGGAACAGTGGGTCATTTTCGTCACACTTTGGAGGCTCATTTTGACACGCTTCTGGTGACGCACAAAATGTGGAAATAGGGGCACGAAACGGCACAAAATATTCACTAGTTGATGCGAAAGGAAGGACCTCGAAATTCGGTAATGGCGAAGCAGTGGGTCATTTTCGTCCCACCTTCTAGGCCCATTTTGACTCTCTTCCAGTGACGCACAAAACTTCGATATAGGCGCACAAAAGGGTACAAGATGTGAAATTAACGACCTCGAAATTCATTGGTGGCGGAAAAGAATAACTTGTTCCGCCATATTTGTAGGCACATTTTGACCCACTTCCGGTAACTCACAAAATGTGGGAATAGGCGAACAAAGCGACATAAAAGATGCAAAACAAAGTACCTCGAAATTTTGGTGGCAGAACAAGTCAATGACGCCGTGAGTACCAATATAAGCATATACTGTAGTTCTTACCATCAAGGCTAAGAACTGCACGGTCCAATTTTTATCCAAAGCAGAACCCCAACCGGGATAGTTGAGATGATTTTGAGTTGAACGTCCCGTTCAGCAGCGAGGCTATATGAGACGTGGACCTACTGATTAACGTGGAATCCGAACCACATGAGCTCCCCCCGGGAATCAAACCCGGGTCTCCCAATCCAAAGGCGCTTACGCTAACCGCTTAGCCACAGAGGAGCTCACCAACCGGGATAGTGTTGTCAACCGGCTCGACTCGGTTCAACTGAACGAACAGCTTGAGTTGGCTTGGTTGGGATGACCATCGACTGGGCTCAATTGAGCCGATGGCTTGAACCGGCTCGGTAGGGACGAGTCATCGACTCGGCTCGATTGGAGCCAATGGCTCGAACCAGCTTCGTTGAAACAAGTCCATAGGCTGGGTTCGAGTCAGCTCAACTGAGCCGATGGCTCGAACCGGCTCGGTTGGGGTAAGCAATCAGCTCGGTTCGGTTCGGCTCGAGCTGGCTCGGTTGGGTGAGCTGTTGACTCGGCTCAATTCTCGGTTCGGCTTGATAAGTGAATGACCTGTGAGCGAGCCGCTTGAGTCGTTGACAACCCTAAACCCGGGTCGAGCAGTTTTGAACATGTTTGGCTGGAGTCCTATAACTTTTAACAATTTTTGGCTAGGGGCCGAATACTTGCTTCTCCTGAACTCAAACCTAGAACCTCGTGATCGATGTCCTTGCCTCCTGAAGTTTTCTTGGCGACCGAGATCGACAGCCAACTAATTTTTAGTATTCAGATACAAACCGCCTATATTCCATGTTTATACACGGTGTTATATTAATAATTAGTTATAGTAGTAGTAGTAGTATCATTGATAATTATATAGTCTATGTAGGATACTTGAAGAGAGTAGTACTTGGAACTACACAAAGGATTTAGCTCGAATTGGCTCGTTTTGGCTCGACTCGACTCGAAACTCGATCCGAATTCTAGTCGAGTTGGGGGAAATTTTTCGAGCCGAGCTCAAAGATGTCTGCTTCGAGTTGAGACGAGTTTTAAAGAAAAGTCGCTCAAATTCGCTCGTGCCCATCCCTATTGTATGCATGACGGGCATATAGAGTTTTTTCGAGGGGGATAGAATCATAAACATAATATATTTAAAGAATACTTAGTTTCACGACTTTCTTCCCAGGGGGAGAAGGGATGGTAGTTATCCAGCATTTCTTATAAGTACCTTATTTGAAATATGTAAAACAGTAACAAATGGACAATATAATATACACACATCTTCTTATCTTCAGTTTTAACTGCTGATTTCAATTGCAATTAATAATTACAATTAAAAGTTTCAATTGCCAATTGCAATTAACAATTAGATGTTCCAATTGCACCCTTTGCGATTGACAATTAACAATTAAAGGTTTCAATTGGCTAGTGATCAATTAACAATTAACAATTGACGAAAATTTAATTGCATATTTTATGCTTGAATTCAATTGCAATTGAAATTAATTGTCAATTACAAATTGAAATCAATTGCAATTAATTTTCAAAGCAATTACTTTTTCAATTGATTTTGCCCAACACTGGCCATGGCACATCCCATGTCAGTTTGCATCTACGCAACGCAGAATTTGCGATAATTGGAGTTACAGTTATAATGACTTCTTGCATTTTTCATTTTTTTTTTTTTTTTTACGTGGGGTTACTGTATGCAGAATTTTGCTAATTTGTGAATAGAATTATTTTCTAGATAAATTTTCTCCGTTCTATCAAGTGTAATTCACTTTCTAAGTTATGCATTTGTCATGGAATTAGTGTCCAGAACCTGTCCGTAGGAAGAGTGAATTGGTGAAGTGAACGCACAGAATATCTGTTTCATCATATGGCAAAAATTGGGAAACGGGAAGGAAGATGATGCACGTGGATTTTTTGTGTATGTATGTTTACTGAAGAACATGGTTTGTGGAGATATGGTAGGTAAAACAAAATATGTAGGTTTTTGTAGAAATTGATGAAAATCGAGGTTAAGGCTAACTTATTAGGAAAAGTAGTGATTCATAAGCAGCGCTTATCAAATGGATGTAGAAGTATGTTCTCTACCTAGTACAACATATTATTGTACTATCTTATTGCTCCTGTACAACAAGAATCCACGATTTAGAAAATGAACGGAAGTGTGTAAGTTGAATTTAGGGTGAAGTTTACAATGGCTGCTCCAGTTGATATCCTTACGCAGACACGACGCGACTTTTTTTTCTTTTCTTTCTTTCTTTTTTTTTTTTTTTTTTTCAAAAGCAGTCTGGACTCTCTTAACCCGACTATACTTCTCCCTGGCTTACTCTACTGTATCTGTTTAAAGCGGTCCTATTATCAATGCACAGCTGTAGTGTGCTATAAAATTCACCCAAAGAAAGTCACATTTACAGCATAGAAGTCATCCATTTTCTTATCAATTCTCATAGTCTCGTTTGGGTATAATCGAAGGACGTAAATCTCAAAACGACCTTTGTTTAGCGATGGGGGTCTTTTTTTTTTTCAATATTTACTAAAATTCAATCATTTTATGGTTCAATGCGTTAAATTAGGGTTGCAGTTTTACTATACGGAACCACTTGGGAAAGTCTTTGATTTGCCCATTTTATGCCAAGAACAGAACCCAGCAAACCCCTGCGAGGCTTCTGACCCGTTCCTACTACAACTGCTATTCCTGCTTATACTACGGATCCGTATGCAAAAATTGCAGGAAATTAGGTTAGGGAAGGTTGGTTTTGTCTCAGCTGCGACAACTTTCCACTCAGCGATGGGGGCAGCTTTTTCACTTTTTTTTTTTTCTTGATATTTACTCAGATTCGGTCGTTTTATGGTTCAACACGTTAAATCCTTAAAGTGGAATCTAGAGCTAGTAAAGGGGTTTATCTAATTCGTAGATTAAGACTGTGCGTAAGTTTAAAGGTACTTAAAACTGTTTATTATGCACAAATTCACAGTCATTTAAGTTACGGAACGATACTTTGGGGTCATCAGTCCTCCATTAAAAGCCTATTGAAAATACAAAAGATATGTGTAAGATTAATGCTCGGTCTCCCTAGTCGTGCACATTGTAGGTCAAGCTTCGTTAAATTAGGAATTATGACAGTACCTGCAATTTTCATATACCAATGTTTGCTTTACATCAAGGAAAACAATCATATTTACAATGAGTTAGGGTACTCTCATACGTATCAAACTAGAAACAGAAACCGTTTAGGATTATTTAGATGTGAATATAGTAAGACGCAGAAGACCTTTTACTACATGTCAGTTAAATTTTATAATTTTCTTCCTATATTTCTAAGAGAACTTCCATTTCTGGCTTTTAAAAAAGAAGTACAGAAATTACTTATTAATAATTGTATATATAGTGTTGAAGAATTTTTTGAACTCAAAATTGATAGTTAAAATATTTGCGTCTGTTATCCAGTAATCTTTGTTTATATTATGGTATATTATGTTATGTTATATATGTAACCCTAAAAATTTCAACTTCTATTTCTGACGATTGTAATACATCTGATGTTCTCAGATGTTTCTGCAATAAAATTTATTATTATTATTATTATTATTATTATTATTATTATTATTATTATTATTATTAGGTTAGATTTGTTTACACCTCGGTAATGTACCGCTAAATTCAGGGTTAGCCCAAGTGTGTCCAGCCCGAAAAAAACCCGGTGGGTTTTTGAGCTTTCTGTTAGTGTATTATTGGTACAATCCGCGGCAAAAAACCTGCAACATGAGGATGTAAGTTTATTGTGAAATTACGCCTAACAGCACAGGGAATGAACATAACGTCTGAGTGGAACGAATCACGCCAGGATAAACCTCGGCCTCCTCCCCTGCACACTTAGTTTGGACCAAAAGCCTTCGTCATTTCACAATAAACTTATATGCTCATGTTGCAGGTTTTTTGCCGCGGATTGTACAACTAAGGTGATCACATGGAAAGTGATTTTTATCAGATTGTAGACTTGGGAGAATCAGGTGGTTTCACGTTAAGGTATACAACATCATTCAATATGAGACCTTTATAACGTTCTGAATGTACTGGATGAATTTTTAAAAAATAGCTTAGCCTGAGATAGTTATAGAAGGAATTAAAGTATGGATTATGCTTATAGCCTATTCGAAGTTAAATATGCAATTTTATACTTTAGAAAATTCTTTTCGCAAATAGTGTTCTCGTGGTCTAGGTGAGGACGAGGGACGTTATCACTCATACGTTTGACGGGTTTAAGGCCATAGGTGCCGGTACTAATAGTAAATATATAAATACATTAGTAAAACTATATTAGTATTAATTCTTACGTTTGATGTAAAACACAAGTATTCTTCAGTAAAATTTGGTTTTCCAACAACAACAGTTTAGTTCCGACATTTGTTGCTACTCTACAAATAAGCATTCTGTAGAGTCAACACAAGCAATAGCGTAAAAATTCTTCTCAAATGTAATAAGTTTAATGCTCGGAGTTCCGAAGACTATGTAACGCTTACTATTTCAAGTGCTGAATTCAAATTTCTGTACTAGTGGAAGTTTCGATGTTCATAGAGAAACCTGTATTTTCGAAAAGAAAAGAAAAAAAATTGCCTGGTGAAAGAAGCGCTCGGGAAATTCCCGCAATTGAACGCAGAAGCATTGGAAATGAATACTTCAACAATAAAAGTATTTGTTTTACGCGGAAGATATTTAATTTTATTTAAGACATTTTGAAACAATTACTTTATAAAATATGAATTATATCTTCGTTAATTGTTTTAAATTAATTTTCAGGAAAAACCGTCTTGCAACAAGTGCTCGGCAAAATCACGTAATTGAACGCACAAATTATCGGAAATGAATATTTCAACAGTAAAGCCATTTATTCTACTCTGGAAGATGTGTATTTCATATAAGACATTTTGAAATATATATATTTATTTCATACAACATGAATTGTATCTTTGTTTTAAATTAATAGACTCTTTTTGGTATTCATATTTGGGGAACGTCAGTGAGGCTTCTGGATGACTTGATCTACATTTGTTCGTTTGTCTGCCAAGCTCCTTCGTGGCTAAGCGTTTAGCGTACTCGTCTTCGGCTTGGGCGACCCGGGTTCGATTTCCGGCGGGAGCTCATGTAATTCGGATTACACGTTATTCAGTAGGTCCCGTCTCATATAGCCTCGCTGCTGAAAGGGACGTTAAACACAAAATCAACTCAACTCGTTTGTCTGCCTCTGCTACACACACTACAGGGTGCAACTATCGGTCTTTTAAGTTAAAATTTTCAGCGTACAAGCACGAGACACACTAAATTTCTTGTATAGATTTTGGCGGCATACCAACGTAAAATTTAAAATGGCGGCATTTTTTAAAAAACAGCAAGTATCCACGCTGCAAAGCTCAATTTTCAGTTTTTTAAGTTGAAATTTTGATGGTGGAAGCACGATATATGCTAAATTTGCTGTATAGATTTTCTCGGCGATTCAATGTAAAAATTCAAAATGGCGACCACTTTTCCAAAACAGCAGTGAATAGAAAATTGTTGCAAGTTGTGACAATGACAATCTTGAAATATAAATCACATTTTAGTACTTTTACTCCAAAGACATTGAAATATTTCAAAAAAAAAAAAAAAAAAAAAAAAAAAAAAGGTTAAGCCCGAAAATACCTGAAAAACCCATAGGACCCAGGTGGGTTGGGCTTTTTCAAAAAAGCCCGGGTTTTTTTCATACCCTGGCTAAATTAGTTCAAGTTTCCATCACACTTTACTTAATCAGTTGCCAGTCACTACTATGAACTCACTTCTGTTAATCTTTTTCAGTTTTGGTCCCCCGTCTCTAGACTGTTACCCTCAAAACTATAGTACGAGAATAGTATAAGCCCGTTTATGCAGGCGACATACCACTTAAAATTTACATGTGCAGCTTTAGTTTGAGAAAGGCAGAATTTTCAACTTTTAACTATATGGTATTTAGGCAAGTCGTTACTGAGGCCGTTTCATTCGATTGAATCGTTCGATAAACCTATTCATAAGGAACGAGTTCCTTGACACAGTTCGTTAAATGTCACCAGGAACCAGTACCTTCCGAATCGAATCGATTAGAAATCATGGTAATTCCAACTGTAATAATTCTTATTATTATTTACAACATTCCATCTTTCAAGTATTGATACTATAGTATCAATTCTAAATGTAACAAAACTTGAAATACGTTAGGTATTAAAGAATAGATGGAACTACAGCAAGAACACTTTCATAACGAAAAAATATGCATAGGGGTACAAGCCTCTAACCCCCACTAAAATGAAAAAAAAAAAAAAAAAAAAAAAACTACAACTAACGTTCAGTGGAAACCACAAAACTATATATTGCAAATGAAGCAACAAGAAACAAAACTAAATAAATATTTTACAACTACAGAAGAAATAATTGAAACTAAATACCTCATATTTCAATGCTGCATGTACAAGTCCGCAGCATGCTTCACAAATAAATAATACTTTTGCTCAATGCTGTAACCGAAACAAAATTTTCTGTTCCATAAATAATATCCAAACTGCAACATCATCCCTTCTTACCCATACGTGCAACTCAAACTTCTCTTCAAAAGGCACCAAAGATTCTCAGTAGTTTGCGTATATGCCCCACTTACAAGAACTACAAAGTTATAAGAATGGTTCACAGTCAGATGCTTTGATTGACCACTATCTAACGAGTAACCTTTCCAGCAATCCGTGCTCAATACAGACTCAAATGTACATTCATGAATAATACTCTCATGTAAACCTCGGTATACATTTCGTAACTCTTTTAATACACTTCCTGAAAAGTATAGTAAGTCACACTGATTATAATGTTATATTGGGCCTGCGCCTTCTATACTTTAATCCTCTGTATTATTTGACTGCCTTCTTGATGCGTTCGAAACAAATCGTTGGTGAAATCATAATTTTTAAAAGTGGAAAATCCCTATTAGTGTAAGAGTTTTAAAAATTTGTACTAAAGAAACGGTTATATTCACTACATGGAAGAACCCCTATTGTTCAACTGCAGTTTCCTGGTTGAGACTCTTGCGCTCAGAAGTGTCATCTGAGAAATCGTAATTTAGGACTCGTCATAGTTCATTTTGTAACGTGAATCGATGTTGATGGCGATCGAGCAATGCCATGGGGCCTTACATATACTTACGCAACTTTCTTCTGTTTAAAATATTGTTGAAGCGGATGACGAACCGGATTTCCCGATTTCTTCACTTAAAATCGAGGACAGATGGACAGAACGAACGCTCTTGAGTAAACCTTCACCACTCTTGCTGCCACTGTACAAGTTACTTCAGTATATTAATCAGTTTCAGTAGTTCACATAGGCCTAAATATGTTAATCACTTCTTCCGACTTTCAAGCGAAAGAAGGGAAGAGAGTGGTGATCATGAAAAGGAATCAAATTCTAAATTTCACGGATTGACACGTTTCATGGCGTATACATGCCGGAAAAGTCATTTTTCGACATCGTTCGTTCGTCTCGCCTAGAGACCGTACAGTTCAACGTGCTCCAAGACCGAATTTTGATCTGAAGATTTTTGTGAGATTCTCCAGAACGGGGGTGGGGGTGAATTCTCTTCCTACTCCAAAAATAAGGGTAGTTATGAATAGTGAAAATGAACAAAAAAAAAAAAAAAAAGGCTCCAACGATTTTGTTTACATTTCATAAATCGATTTTTTTTTTAAGAAATCCATACTGTGGTATAGGCCTAAGTCATATCTCTAGGAAAAATCGAGAAGGTATAATTTACTCTTAGCAGTGTTGGCAAAAAACATGGTTTTTATTGAAAAAAAAAAAACAAAAACTCTTTTTTTGTTTTTGTTTTGTTTAAACCTATTCTTTTGGGTTTAAATAATTTGCTCTATGTATTTATATCACATATGGATAGAAATAAGTTTGTTTCGCCTTGGTGTCATTATGCAGCAACCGGGTTATGCTAGAAGGGGATACATAAGCTTAAAGCGGAATCCAAACCGTTGCTTGCCTTCCGAAAGAAATTATACTCCATTTGAACTCGAAACCGGGGCCAGTTGGCCACAAATGCGATACGTCTGCCAACTCACTCACGAAGGACTCCTGATAAAAATACGTTGTACTAATCTCTACATACTTGTTAATATAATTGTCAAGAGTCATTTCAGAAGGTCAAAAAAATGTACAAGTTGCACAAGTGAAACCATTATACAGAATTACATATGGACAATTTCAAAATACTGCAGAGTACACAAGAACTAATTTAGTCCAAGTTAGTTCACTACGACTTTTATTACTCCAAGTTAAAGAAATGCAACGACTTAATTTGCATATCACTAAGAAAAGTGAATAAAGATACGAATTATTTGATTCCACTTTGACTCTGACCCATTAATACATAAATAAATACCAAAGATACTTCTGATTTCAATAAATGGCTCTCATGAGGTTTGTATGACACCCCCACAAGAGCATATATAAAAGTTGTTTTTGTAGTATAATTTCAGAGTAATGAATGGGGAATTTAGGTCTGATTATGATACGAATAATATACAGGAGTGAAACGTGATAACTCACAAATGTGTGTTCATCAAGATTTTACGAACACTTACGGCTCATTCCGCGTCAAATCACCCAGCCCATGTCACCCACCAATTCAGATTTTAATGAAACTTCGTGTACTTGTTAACACTACTAAGGTATGAAGACCTGTAAAATTTTTCTTCCGAAATCCTAATAGTTTGTGGGAAATACGAGACCAAAGTTTCAGAATTTCAGGCATCCCGGTCGTTCTCGAGGCCATCTAATATTTCGTAGAGCTTAATACAAAAATTCATCTCTCAGTATCTAAGCAATGTATCACTTGGAAATTTCTACCCGAGGTTTATGTAGAGCTAATAAAAAAAAAAAAAAAAAAACACCATCAAGATTGCTGTACATTAAGGGTGAAATGCACCCTTGCACTTCAAAATAGTTAATTTTTTGTGTAAATTTCTAATTTTACATAATGTGCATTATCGCTGTGAGGCGGACTAATTACCTTTGCGCTCTTTTTCTTAATTGAACCTTAAGGTATGTTCTACACTTTTACGGACATTTTTCGTTTTTTGGTTTAAATCAGTGTTATATATATATATATATATATATATATATATATATATATATATATATATATATATATATATATATATAAAACAGCTGGTTTAAACCACCTTGGTGTAAACCATCCAACCCTGACTCTTAGGGTGAATTTTTCGGGCGATTTTTGTTCATATTTGATAAATAAATTTGTCATTAATCACCTAACAGTATGGCATAAGTGACAAAATTGAACGTGGGGTAGTTTATTCTTAGGGCAGAGTTTTTTCCGAACGATTTTCTCAATAATGGCTCAAGCTACTTTGTTCATATTTCATACTTAATTTTTCATTAATAACTGTATAATGTTGCGTAAATGTACTCCTTACAAATAAATTCACAAAAAATAGGTTACTCTTCGTTTTTTTTTTTTTTTTTTTTTTTAACTACTTTCTCAAAAGCGACTTAGGTGAATTTGTTTACATTTCATAAATAAATATTTCATTAATATTTCTATAATGTTGCATAAATAACTTTCATGAGAATACCCACAAGGGTTAGTTTTCTCTTAGGATGAGTTTTTAAACAACTTTGTGTGTGAAATACAACTTACGCGATTTTTTATTTTATGTACCTGTATGGTACAGTATAAGTGTAGTTTACTTTTGGGAGTGAGTTTTGTTTAGGCGAAATTTTTCGAAAAAGCCTTATAATTTTGTTTGTATTTCACAAGGGAATGTTTTATAAGTGTAATACAATATGGTTTAGTTTGAGAAATTGGAGCGAGAAAGTTGAGTGGGGTGGCCCATGCCTTTTATGTTGCTTTAAATAGCAAAATACATCAAATACGACACCCAATGTACAGCATTTAGTGGCACATAAGTTAAACATAATTATGGCGTTTTTCTTGAAACCTTCAAAATTCAAATTTGTGGAATCTGATACGAGTTCCTTCCTTATATTTTATCCGATTACCTATTAAAAAGAAGTTATAGTTTTTACAAGAATGTTTTAATAATGCATTTGTTATTTTTGTTCACGTTAGATGTTTAAAATCACGTTAAACTGCTTTCAACATTTTACGGTTTTTTTTTTTTTTCATGTTGATCGGTTCATGTTTGGATGTTCATGATCGGTGAAAGATTTATAGAAAAAGGGAAAGAGGTGTAGGTTATATTTATTGATCTAAAAAAGGCTTTTGACCGCGTGAATTGGGAATTGTTAGGAGTTCTAACGAAGATAGGGTTGGAATGGAAAGATCGAAGACTTATAAGAAACTTATACATGAACCAACAAGTAAGTGTTAGGATAGAGCAAGAACTGAGGTAAGAGAGTGCAATTGGAAGGGGAGTTCGACAAGGATGCTGCCTCTCGCCAACACTATTTAATGTCTATCTAGAAGAGATAATAAAAAAGAGTTTACATGATAATGATGGCATTTCGGTAGGAGGTAGAATGATTAGATACGTAAGATTTGCAGACGATATGGCGCTTGTTGCAGAATCTGAAATGAAAATCAATAAAATGTTAGAAAAAATGAGAAACGGCTTGGAAGAATATGAGATGAAAATAAATGTTAGAAAGACAAAAGTCAGGGTGATTGTAACGAAGGGGTCTGTGTCAAATATAAAAGTAGGTGGGGAGAAAATAGAACAGGTGAATAGTTTTCAATACCTGGGTAGTATTCTTAGTAATGACATGAAATGCGAACGTGAAATAAAAGCAAGGATAGGAATGGCGAAAGAAGCCTTTAAAAGAAAGAAAAGTCTGTTTTGTGGGACCTCGAATAAAGAGTTGACAAAAAGACTCATAAAATGCTTCGTGTGGAGTGTTGTACTGTTTGGGACGAAAACGTAGACATTATGTAAAGGTGATGAAAATCGACTGGAAGCCTTCGAAATGTGCGTGTGGAGAAGAATGGAAAGAATTAGTTGGGTCGAGCGCAAAACGAATGAGAGAGTGTTAGGAATGGTGGGTAAGAAAAGAACACTTTTAGATATTATTAGGAAGAGGAAGGGAAACTGGTTGGGACATTGCCTAAGAAGAGATTGTATCATGAGGGACGTCCTAGAGGGTATGGTGGCGGGAAGAGGGAGGGGGCGAAGGAGATTACAATTAGTGGATGATATAAAAACAGAAAGATCATACGCGAAGACGAAGAAGTTAGCGGAGGACCGTGGAGCATGGAAGCTTCTCAGCTGCGGCAAGTGACCTGCCAATAAAGGCAGAATACCTATGATGATGATGATCATGTTGTTGAAGACCATGTCACGTGACACGCATGAGACCCGCGTGACACGCTTCCTGTGACCTGTACAGAAAAATCGGAGCGTGTGCGTCAGTCGCTGCAGGCCAAAGGGCACAGGCGTAGCGACCTGTGCAGGCAATCGGGAAAGAATCGAAATTCAGTTCTTACTACCTGCGAAAGCGTGTAGACCTAAGCGTGTGTGTGCGTCACTCCGACACACCTGTACAGTGTTTAGGTGGGTTGTGGCTAGTTCTTGAATAGGGAGGTCGATCGTCGTCTTGTTGTTTGCTCGCTATCTCTCGACTGAGTTAAAATCTTCAAATTTACCGTTGCGTGTGTGCGCTCTAGCCTGCACAGTAGGGTGGAGTGAAAAGAGGCCAAAAAAAAATTTTTTTTTTCGAAATTCGATTTTGGATAGGGGGCAAAAGTTGCATCATATTGTAGTACTTTACCACCGGAAATTTCAATTCTCTAAAATATTTTTTAGCAGGGGCGCAATGGGCCGTAAGCTTGATAGGTTTTGTAAATAAATACACGTTTATTATTCATTTGTGTAATTATTAGGCAGCTCTTCGCTTGAAGGAGACTATAATTTGAAGGTGTTAAGATTCGTTGTCGTGTCCAGGTGGATTTCTAAAGCTATCGAAGTTCATATTCTATGTTACAGGCTACATCAGTATTAAATTGAATGTTTCATAAATTTCATTCACGTCTTCAAGCAAAATACTGCGACTTTATCTGAAAAGTAGTCATGTATTTTCTTAAGTCAAATTTGGAACGAATAAATCTCGTGAATCTCTCGTAGCTCACATACTGACGAAGAACCTTCACTAAGTATTTTCACTGATCTTTCCACTGAAACATTGAAACTCAACACTTGTACTTTCTCAAGAACAAATTTCTCGCAATGTATCATCTGTAATATAAGTCAGTATTTGCGGTTCTGTTGTTTCACCCATTTTAGTTTATCATTTCTGTGTAATTACTAGCCTCGAAGTTGGACGGAACGAGTTTCACAACGCTTACATTGTTTTCTGGATTTGAGGATTTTATCGGCAGCAAGGATTCGCGTAGCTGATCTGTAGTCACCAATCATGGCAATAAGAATATTTTCAGAATTCGCATAGAATGCATTTCTGGGAATTACTTTATTGACAAAAGTTTTGTATGGTTCTTGCAAACATTACGAAAGTCTTGTGGTCAAGAACAAATGTTTAGCTCCGTATTTGGCAAGAGGTTTCAGTTTTATACTGAACCACACTGATGCATATACTTTTATTACGAACTTTACGAGAGTTTAGAGCTTCTCTCAAGAATTTGGCGTATATATACATAGACGCAAAAGTCTGCAAGCCATTGTTAACCAGCGAGTATGCGCAAGTTTCCTAGGTTTCTTATCTGTTAGGTTTTTATCACAGCCTCCTCTTATGACAGATTGACATATTTCATACAAATATCTTTGATCATAACTGAGATGACGCATGTTTAGGTATGTAGGGAGTTCTGAAGAAATCTTTCCGACTGGATTCGTCTCTCAATGATCTACCAATAGGACCAGACAAAGTACCAGTAGATACATAATCGATTTCTTTCAGTAAATGACGAAGTAGTAGTTCAATGATGTGCAATAAACGTATGCATCACTGCAAGGACCTCTCTAAATGGTTTTCTAGCACTCTAATCAACCCAACATTAGTATTAGTACCATCGCAGCCGATAGCTACCATATCTCATAGGTTCACATTATTTTCTTGTAATTCTAGGTAGATGGAATTAGCAGTATTCTTTGCTGATGCTGAAACTGTCAAAGAGACATAGCTGAGAAATTTATTACCCAGTTCTTCAAGGACACAATAATGTTCTTTCCTCTTCATATCTCTATGACTTCCGGAGCCGGACATTACAAGTGTTTGGTCTTTCTTCCTATCAAAATAGATGATACGAGGTTTTTCTTTATTAACAGTCACTTTAATTCTTACACTTTTACGATTTTTCGCAACCTCTCTTTGTATTTTACTTCTATCAGTTATGTTTTACAGCTGCTCTGGACTCACAATATTAAAATCTTCCAAAACTTCAGTAGCAATAGCTACAATTTTTCTTCTAGTCATGCCGGTTTTCTCCTTCACTTTTGCTAATGTCGAGAGGAATTTTCTCATTTCCGTGCATCTAATCTGTGATTGCTTTCTTGTCTTTAAAGGATACTTCGAACTAAAATCAGGATCTCCTCCAGCCTTAGCGTGTTCTTTATTGTCTTCGTTTATTGTTTCCAAAGATGACGAGGAGTGTAAAGATTCAATAATGTAACTGGTACTGTTTTGGTTGAAAGTTTGACCACAAGTTGCTTTTTGGCTTTCCTTTCTTCTCTTTTCTTTGTCCAAGTAACATCAATGTCACCGATTACCATTTTTCTACTTATCCTTTGGTCTGATAAAACACTCTCTCTGATTCAGGCATTTTGAGTGTTCTGTACAACGACACACCGTGAAATCTAAACACTTGCAAGCTGCTATATCAAATGGTTTATTGCCCTGCTTCTTCAATTCTTGTAATTTATTTCTTCTTTCATTTTCCCTCTTACTGCCAATTTTAAAAATATTTTCAGTTTCATGTGGTGACTGTTGATCACTATTGATACACGGCCGAGCGAAACAACAGGAATTGAAACACGTTACCAAATGTCTTCCACCTTTTCTGTTACCTTCGTGGAAACCAAATTCTCTGCTGGTTCTTTACTTCCGCCCCCTTCAGCTGCTGAAGCGTAAATAAATAACGTCTTCGTAAGTTGGAAGCGTTCTCCAGTCGCGACCTTTGGCACTACGAAACATCTCTTGTGCTCTTGACATATTCTACCTGGTTGATTTTTCCATCTTTCTTCTTTATAGCACAAAACAAAAACACCAGATACTAGGCTGTAATACAGTGGTAGATAATAAACCCATCAGTAACTACAAAAGCACAAAACTAATCAAATCACTAACGTAGCAACACGGCCGCTAACCAGACACGTGCCCGAGCACAGGTACAACACACTAATAACAATCGTCAAGCTGCCAAACAGTTGCACAATACTTTAGCACCTGCACGAGCGCGCGCCCTGATTTCGTTTTGTACCCTCTCATCTCCACCCACCAAACTATTATACTAGTGATTTAATACAGCTAACAAGTTCATTATACCAGAAAAAGACTGTTACTAAATAGCAAAAAAAACTTCTTTATGGCAAACTAGCAAATTGCTTATAGTTGATCACTTTTCGTCTAATTATTCCCAAATTTCAGGGCCATTGCGCCCCGGCTGAAAATAATATTAGTGAATTAAAAGTTCTTGTTGTTATGTACTGATACAGGATGCATCTTTTGCAGTCTATCTACATTAAAACTTACAGTCTGCTTCCAGCGAAGATCTGCCAAATAGTTGCGTAGTAAGTGGAAATTCATTTACAAAATCTCAAACTTAAGGCCCCTTGCGCCCCGGCTAAAAAATATTTCAGAGAGCTGAAATTTTCTATGGTAAAGTATTATGATATGCAACTTTTGCCCCCTATCCAAATTCGCATTTCGAAAAAAAAATTTTTCGCTCCACCCTACTGCACAGGTGGTATACCTTTCTGGTATATCGATGAGGTTTACCTGACAGGTACATCGTAACGTGTGTGCCGGGCCCTAAGGTACGTGTTGTGTAATGACCCAGTACGTACTTTATCTTTAAAAACATGCATCAGTTTCTGTCGTTGACTAAATACATGCTATGTACTCGTAGTGGCATTTTTACTTTTAAAATAATCTCTTTGCAGTAATCTCCTAGGTTTTTTTTTTTTTTTTTTTTTTTTTTTTCATTTGGCCATCTGTCATTACTGAGCCTAGAAACTTCTAAGTTTGTACTATATTCTCTTATTTCTCTGGTAGCATTTGTCATGTTGGTATGTGTTCCTTAAAATCATTAGTTCTTGTAGCTTATTGTTTTAGTACTTCGGTTTCTTTCTAATGCATTATATCGTACCGGTATATGAATATTTATGAACTTATCATTTAACAGTTGATAAATCATAAGTTTTGTGATTCATTAATTTGCAGTCTCTTTCTTGTTTCTGTCGAGAGAATAATCTAAAGTTCTGACTATACTAAAATATTTATATATAACCCTTTCGATTGCTTTTTACAACAAAAGTTCGCATGGACGGGTTGATGTAATTATATATTTAATTAATATACATTTGTTTTGTGTGTGTACTAGCTGAAATGCCTGTGCTTCGCACGAGGAGAATAGATTTATGGAAAATGGTTGAACCCATTTTCCTCTTACAATATGCATCTAAATGAAAGTATATTTTCTTTTCAAAAATAGTACTAATTGCCTCAGTGATACGTGAGCTTGTATATTCTAGCCACACGTCTCTCTGACTGCCTCGCCAGATTCTTTTATTATTCAGTGCATCCAATCAAAAGAGAGTAATATTAAGTTCATGTACTTTACTTTTATAATCTAGAAAGAAAATGATTACAAATATTAAAACACTACTTATTTGTGGTATTTTTTCATTGTATGTGAGTTCTAGGATTATTAATTGGCCAGCATACCATGATTTATATTTCATTTAAATTAGTTACGTAAAAATAACTATATGAGTTCAGTGAATTTATTGATCTTCATACTTGGAGTGACCGAAAATGAGAGAGAGTAAGAGCGACTCTCGCAATGATTTCGCTATAGTAAACACATTGGCACTGTAAGGTTAGTCATATCACTTGATTAAGAAAAATGTGCTAGACCGTTTCTGTTTCATTATAGATTTATTTTCCATTTATTTCAGAATGATGTGGAGCTCGGAAGATGAGTCCGACGAACCTGATGATTCAAACAATGAATTCGAACGTTCTAGCGTTTCATCTGATTCTGAGTTAGATGATTGGGAGACAATTTTATATAGTCAGATTCATCATGAAAGAAACGAGTTGGCAGACAGTGAACACATCGGATCAGAAATACCTGAGAGACAGCTTATCGGAGGAAACAATACTGTAGATCGCAATAATGTACAAGTATCTAAAATTTCATCATCATTTCAAATAGCAAAGAGTGATCCTGGCTCATTTGGCTCAGATATTAATAATGGATGCGATCAGATTTGTACAAGTACTGTGTTTCATGTAGAGAAAATACCAAATAAACGCGTTGCGACTCAGGTTGCAGTTATAAACCCCAATGATTCGTGTGAAAAGGAAAAAGTTGAAGAGTGTCATTTAAGCTCTGGAACGTGCAGCCAAGAGAATATTGAAAGAAACAGTGATTTGAAAAATGTGACAGATATGACGGATACAATGGTCATTGGAACAGAAGAATCCACAAAAGACGACGTAGCCAGTGATGTTTCACGATCGTCTGAATCAAGCGACGTAATTATGATAGAAAGTGATAGTGATGATTCCATTGAAGAACTACCAATACCAGAGCCTGAGCCACCGGAACTAATTACATTAGAAAGCAGTGGCGAGGAAGCACATGAACAAGAAGTAAACAAGTCGGAAAAGAAATTGACTTCTGAAAGTGTTCGAGTCACTGAAAATGAAGAACCGGTTGAAACAAGTAAGTCAGTTGATCGCCTTGAAGAAAGCAGCACAAAGAAAAAGCAAAAAAAGAGAAAGAAGAAAGAGAAAAACAATCCGGGACAGAAAACAGGATTGAATACAAAAGAGCAAACTCCTCAGTCTAAGCGACAAGAAATTGAAACACCAGATCTTATAGTACATATTGAGGGACTGAGAAAATCTTCGCCTAGTACCTCACGCATGGTTCTGGAAAAGACTGGAACTCCTGTTAGAAACCTCAATACAGGGAATATAGACATCACACCAGCATCCAAAGAAATCAATAGTAGAGTACGAGCACATTCAATAGATAGTAGTAAATGTTGGCCTCAGAGTATGATGGACTTTTATAATGAATCGTGGGGTGGCAAGAACTTTGATGTGGCCGAAGTGCAGAGAACCATGTCAGGTGAGTATAATATTTTCTGGAGTGTAGCGTACTATGTTTTACAAGTCCTAGTTTTATTCTAATAGTAGGTTCCCTTGTATCAACAAAGTATTGAATTTAAAAAAACTAAAAGTTTTAAATGTGATTTGAATTTTTGTAGAACATTCTTCAATCATTGTCAAAATGTTGGCTCTCATATGTAGAATTAACGTGTATGATATGCATAAATTAGAAAAAAAGTAAATCAGATTGTACGTGTAAGTTGAAGTAACAGTAAAACCATAGAGATTGTTTTTTTAAACACCATGTCCAATACTTAAACTGACAATGTTATAGATTAATTTATACACTAACTTAAGAAATGGCATAACTCTTGATTGAACATTGTGTTAAATATTCGATAGGGGACTGCTTTCTTCTTGTAAGTTATATGCTGAAATTGATATGAATTGAACTTATCTTTTTGAGACTAAGGTAAGGTTACATCCTGGCAACACAGATGTAACTTCACAAGTGTGGTTACTTTTATATATATATATATATACGTAGGAGCTGTCTATCTTGGGTTTAAGAGTTAAGAATTCACAGTGTGGATGGTAAATTTCTTGACAGTATTCTCGAAAACTATAGTACATATACAAAAATACCTCCTTCTTTTGTGATGGAAATTTTTCTTTATTTCTTCATAAAAGGTATATAACTTACTGTTCTGACTGTTGTTATAGTTGAAACAGAAATGTTAAACATCAAATTTAGTGGCCCCACGTAGCATAGTCGTAGCTGAAGCTCTCGCCTTTGGTGCGATCAGTTCCGGGTTCGATTCCCAATGGGGACACTCGGTCGAAAGAATATAACAGCGTTTTGAGGCCAGCTATCCTGAGTGTTTTTTCCTGGGTTTTCCTCATTCACACCAGGCAAATGCCGGGATAGTACCTGGTACGCAATATAATAGTCACAGGTCGCTTCCTTCCTTTCCCATTTCTTTATTTTCCAATTCCCCGGGCAATGTGATTGCTGAAGGACGTCATTCTTCATATGTGTGATGGGCTGACACGGCCATAGATGCCGAAAGCCCAGAAATTAATTTCTAATCCTAATCCCTAATCGTAAACGCCAAACTTAGGCTGATAGTCAGCATTGTCAAGACATAGGTAAGACATTTAGGCTGACAGTTGTCAGTAGTGTAAAGACATGTAAGAAAAGACTTTAGTGGAAATAGGATGTATGGAAGTGAAACACGTAGGAGTTGATGATAAGAAAGAAAAATGAATATCTTCTAATATGGAAATTTTTACGGTCTGTGGTTGATGACGGCGGTGAAATTCTTAAAGTCGTGGCCAATCTAAGCTTGCAGTGACGTAAGCACTGGCCCACTCACAATCAGAAGGAAAGTATTGTATTCATGCGCGCTTTAGGAGCGTTTTCTATAGCCAGCCAGTGTAGGAATCGAGACAGAGCTTCCGATTGATGATCACATAGCAGTTAGTCACGTTCGAGAATCAGTTGATAAACAGTACAAAAGAAACACCCGAAATTTTTTTATCCGTGGGATCCTTGTTCCTTTCATTGCGCCAAAATTTATACACTTTCTTACCCCAATCAGAAATAAGCGCTCTGCCACTGAGCCCCCGTGCCCCGTATAGAATGGAAGAGAATGAAAGTGCTTACAAATCACAGATCTTAAAAAAAGAAAAAAATCCTTTTGTTTGTCTGGGCCTTATTCAGTGCAATTTACGTCAACGCAACGCAACAATTGCATCTTAATTTGCGATAAGCAAATTGTACGATGAAAGCATCTCTCTTTAATACATTATGGGAAACCTTATGGTAAATAGGGAAATTTTAAAGATGCGAATTATAATAGAAAATTGGATCTGATAAAGTACATTGTGCTATTCTTTGTGCTTCTACTGTGTTTTTATTTAAAAATGTGTAATTTGGTTGGATCTGAGTTCCTTTTAACACTGAGGGTAAATAATGCGTTGACCTCGAGTTTAAAATAGGTTCCCAGAGGGATTAGAAGCTAGGTCTCCCGCACTGAAAGCGCGTACGCTAACCATGTAACCAAGGAAGTTCAAGAGCTTGCCTAGGTCTTATACTATTTCTGTCGTTCATTTGTAGAAAGAGGCGATAAAAATTGTGTTTTAAAGCTTAAAAACTTGTGTGTGTGTGTGTGTGTAAATCAGAATTATTGTTGATTTGAGTCGAAATTTCCATCATCGTGGGAGCCTTGTTGCTGCAGTTGCTCCAAAATTTATGTATTTCCTGACACTTTTCAATCGTGTGCCTTTGTTTTTCACCTTGTCTCTTGTCTACGAGTTTTGACACTTTCGCCTCTTCCAAGAATTCTTTTTCCGAGGAAAAGAACATCTCTCATATCAGCGGTAAGGCTAACAAGATCTCACATTCTTAGAGGGATCGGCATGTCATAAATGTGAATACATGTTTAAAACAATTTGCGTTGCTTGGCTATTTAATGGACTGCCACCTCTATGTAATCGAAAATCACACAGGTGAATAGACTGAATTGCTCTTGCACAGGACGTTATATTGTACCTGTACAGCAGAAAACAAGCTATTTTATACGTATGAATTATTGTACTTCACAGGTATATTGCAGGTCTTTTATCAAATCATAACTGCACAATTTGTTCTACATGAAGAGTAATATTCTTTAAAATGTGGGATTATTTGTTTGCACGGTGGCTCATTGGTAGAGCGCTTACCTCTGATACGCGGGGTCCCTGGTTCGATCCCCGGCCAAATTTGTGGTGGAGAACAGTGTATTTGGGGTTTTCTTGGGGTACTCCCGTTTTCTCCCACATTCGCATTTTACCAATTCTTCTAAATACGCCTAAAGAGCAAAAACGTGGGACGTTAAACTGAAATATTTAATTTCTTTTCTCTTGTACCTATTTTATTCAATACTATTGCGAGTGCTTCGTATGTTTTAAAACAATTTTTTCATGTCGTCATGATGTAGCGCACTTGATGCTTTTTAAACTGCTGAAGTATTTTAAATTGGGGGGGGGGGGGATTCGAGCGGAATACTGAATTTAATGTCGGGATATTCGTATTCGTTTAACTTTAACTACTGAATATTTTCAGTTGAGTCTTTTGTTTTGCTCTGTTGTAGAAGCGTGCCCTAGATCTTATTTTCTTGGAAATCTTGTTTATTGTGGTTTTTCTAATTTTGTCACAATGCTTTAAAAGCATGCCACTTTCTGTGATGAGGATGGATGCAGCCCTTAAATTAGACCAAAAATTACACGCAGTGGTACAATAGGCACCCAATACATACATGCAAGTTCGGCGCGCTCAAGTAAAACAAAAGCTAAGATTTGGTCAGTTCGGTGTTCCAGTGATCCCGACAGAACAATTGAAATTATCTTATTAGAACTGTGGGAAGAAAAATGATGATAGGATTGACACTGAAAATTGTTTTACTCCAAGTCGAAACCTCGCTCTAAACGGACAGTATCAAAACAAATTATGATACCATGAAGTGAATAGGATATGTCTTTGCTAGAAATCATCATCATCTATAGAAGAAACAATCGTGAGACCATTTTCGTTCGAACGTAGGAACGGAAATTAAATTATGACTTGGCTCTCTGAACAAAAGTTGGAATGACATCATAACACCTTCACCGTCCTCACTACCTCAGAAGATAATGCACTGAGATTTAAGATGTATGTACTGTTTAAGCTAAAGAAGTTCGTTGACTAACGTAAATATTTTCATTATTATTATTATTATTATTATTATTATTATTATTATTATTATTATTATTATTATTATTATTATTATTATTATTATTGTTGTTTCCTGTGCAATTAATTCCCATATATCTATTTCCACTAAACTTTTTCTTTCCTGATGTCTTGACAAAGCTGACAGGTGTGAGCGAAAGTTCGATGTGTAATATTTTAGTTTGAATTTAACTATGAGAGGATACAGAATTTATTAAGTAGATCTTAATTTCTTATGCTACAGATTTACACAGAAAGAAAGAGTATGACCTGTTGCGAAAGTATGTTCGAAGGATTTTAGCCTTTTCAAACTATGCTATGAATAAGCATCGGAAATCTCATAGAACGGCTGTGTCTGTCTGTTGACAAGTATGAGAGCAAAAACGGTAAGAGATACTGGGAAGCGATTTTTTACAATCGACTCAACAACCCAGGAATAAGTTCCATCACATTCATTAATTCTTACCACTTTCGATTTGAGGTTAAATCACTTGCAGTTTCAATGTTGATCGCCAGAAAATGGAAACTGTAACAGATAGGAGATAAACGTTTTTTTTTTTAAATGACTCAGGATCTGAAGAGACGATATCATCATCACTCGCATATCACTAATAAAACTGGAAGTGGTAGAAATTTATTAGTACATTTTCGGTTTCAATATTGATCTCCATAGAGCAAAAACAGCAAGAGATTGCGAATAATGATCTTTAGATATGGATTCAACGTCGGAGGAACACATTCTGTCTTTGATCCTATTCCTCTATTACAACCGGAAGTTATAATAGATGTATTGCTTCCAGTTTCTGTAGAACTCGCATAGTTTGGAAGTTTGTCGTAGTTTTGCAATGTGAAACGAAATATTTTATATATTAAAATTACACATTCGTCGAAAGTAATAACTTTTTATTGAAAGAGTGGGATTTTATTCCAACTTCTAAAACAGCATGGCTTTGCGGAAGGTTGCATGTAATTATGTCGATCTGCTTTATTAAACTGTGGGAGTGCTGTATTTAATGGGTTAAAGAATGAAAATAATATATATATATTTTTTTTTTTACAGATTCTGCTAATTGGAAAATAAATGATGATGATAGATACGCTTCTGTAAGAAAAAACGACCGTTATTTTAAGAAGAAAGTGCGTTGCAACAATTGTAACCAGTGGGGACATCAACTTAAAGATTGTCCAGATCCTATTCGAAAACCTCATTGTCATATGTGCGGTGAAGAAGGCCATTTTGAACCACGATGTCGAAGCAGGATTTGCCTAGCAGTGAGTTCAGTTATTGCACTGTATTTTATATTTACTTCAATGATTTTCATCCTTATGTTAAACGTTGATGATATCCATAAATTTACTCCATTACACCATACTTAGAAGGGTTCGATTCCCGGCAGGAGCTCATGTGGTTCGGATTCCACGTTAATCAATAGGTGCATGTTTCCTTATAGCCTCACTGCTGAACAGGACGTTAAACTCAACCATCCTTAGAAATTTTCCTTAAAATTCTGCCATAAACATTGATCAATTGTAGATAACCATCCAACATTTTTCACAAACACCTCATCTAATACTACTACAATCTCTATTTCTGATAGGTAATTATTAATTAATTTGTTTTCTATGTCCGCATTGGGATTCGTTGTTTCAATCCCCACCAGAGCAAAATGAGTTTATCTGGCGAAAGAACAGGTTCATATACGTACAGGTGAATCAAGGTTCATAATTCCTTGATATAGAGATTTACTTGCCAGGTTATAGGAGACCCCTACGTTCCTTTGGAGAATCCCTCACACACATCTTGTAGATGTTTGAAACATACATTTTTCAATCGAGCAGGTATGACTGCGAGTGTCATGCTCTAAATCGCACTCTCTACGTATCATTGTTTTAGAATTACAGCTCTCTGAAGTTCATTTCCCCATGCTTTTGGCACCTTATATCGCCGAAACTATCCCTTACTGACTAAACTTCCAGAGGATTTTTTTTTTTTTTTGCTTGTTTCGGTGTCAGGAATCAGCTCCCGAAATTTGTTCAAATAGTTTATCACCCTATATATATATTCTACTTAACATGATGGACTTTCTTCCAAAATCATCTTCTTTCAAAATCTTAAGATGTGCCTACCATTTATATCAACGTTTTGATAAAGGGCAGGGAATAATGACTATAAGACATTGGTCAGACTGTGATGACGCGCTGACATTTATTAGTATTTCATCGAATCAACACCTCGCTGAGTGATCTTGCGGGCGGGAAGAGATGGTACATCTTTTTATCAGATGTCCATAGTGTAGTGGCTTATTTGTGAGATATGTATTAATAGCTATAGAAATAATTTAAGGGATGCTAGCAAACAATAATAATAGGTATATAATAATATTTTTATCTTCGTGTACGTCTTATGTTATTCTGTTAATATCTAGAAGTCTAGACATTGTATAGGTTAGGGATTCTGTAAATAATGATTTCTTCCAAAGTCCATACTTATTGATTGAAGAGATTGCGTTATTTTGTTAGGTTGGTTTTGCTCACTGTGGATTGATTTAAATCATTTGATTTTTAAAATAAAAAAGCGTTGATTTAAATCAAATTCCGAAATAAATTAATTTAAAGCAAAAGTAAGTAGAATTCCGTTTCTGTTCTATTATTTCGATTATGGAAGATAATCATACAATGAGACCCAAATATATGTACAGCAACAGCACAGTATGAAACCGAGTGTTCCATGCAGAGGATGATTAGGGAAAATCCCGTTTTGAATGGGTAACGGTGGAATCCTGCTTTCTTCTCTTCGTAACATAAGGTTTTTGAATCGTTAATTATTAAAAAATCAAAGGGAAAAATCACCATGGACATTTCAAGACAAAAATACTTTTGTGTGCGCGTCTATTTGATCGTAGATAATAAGGGCGTATTCAGAGGGCTCCGATCCCCTCTCCGGAACCTAAAGTTTTTTTTAAATAACTTTAGGTGAAATTTATGTATGTTATATGTATTTCGTGCCGCAAGCTAGTTCCAATTTTTGTGTTTTAATATGCTCCTGCCAAATATCAGGAACTCTTGTCGAAAAAAAAAAAGTCATACTAATATACGCTGCTGTACTTTTTCCTTAATGCTTAAGAAACATTGTTTGGGGTTGAAATAGGTTAACGATTGGGGATTAATTCAACATTCAACCCCAATACTTTCACTTAAATGGCAGGGACGTATTTAATACTAATTGACATTTAATACTAATTCCTAATGTTTTTTTCTTCAGACCGCGACTTGTATTATGCGAGGAGGAAGATTTTATTTAAATCAAAGAAAACAAAAAAATTTTTTTTTCCAAAAAATCATTATTTTGTCCACGTTGGTTTTGCTTTACGTCCGTTTTCAATACTGAGGTCAGTTTTTTACATAGGGTCCTAATTGCGCTGGAATTTTAATTCCGTTCAGTTTGGAGGTGCACAGACACATGCAAGATAACCTCACACAGACTAGGCATTTCTCCAGCACACTTATCTCACATTCAAGATAGCAGGATTTACAGAACATATTCACAGGTTCTTACGTGAAATTTTGTTTTGCATGCAGGAAGTAACGAGCTTAATTGAGGCAGGGTTTATGTGCACTATTAATGTATAATATAAATTGAAAGTTACTTAGTTTGTGACTTAATCTGTTGAACCATCCGACCGATCTGGATCAAAATTTCAACATAGATGAGGTTCGGGCCTAATAGTGTTTTTATTTATTCACTTTGACGGTAGAACTTAGGTGAGCGGAAGATATAAAAAATAAATAACCCTTGAACCTAACGACCAATCTCGATCAAATTTTCAACATAAATGAGGTTCGAGCCTGAAATGTTCTTTTCATTATCTCACTTTGACGGAACAACATAGAGGAGGAAAAGGAGGGAGAGATACACAGAAATCAATATATATAATGGTAGTCTGGGTGATTCTAAGCAAAAAGGTTCATATGAACATGGGTCCTAATCTCAACGGTTTCAGAGCTACAGATTGTGACGCATTTTTGATTTCATGTTATGTATTGGTCACCCTATAATTATTCTACGGAGATAAGATATAACGGATTTGAAAGATGATGGAATTGCCTTTCTAACGGTATGCAGCACGTTAGAAGTGAAGCTATTGAGGGAAATTTGGGAAAGTTAAGGTTATTTAAAGAGATTGGATGGCAATACTGATTCCCAAATAGCCCTCAATAACTTATTTTCCAAGACAACATCGCCACATATTGCATACCGTTGGAAAAGTCATTCCATCATCTTTCAAATCTCTTATGTCTTACCTCCGTAGAATAACTACAGGGTGAGCAATATGTAATATGAGTCAAAATGGTTCACAACCTGTAGTTCTCAAACCGTTGAAATTAGAATCATATGAACGTTTGTGCTTAGAATCACACATACTATCATTTTCCGAAGTGTTGCCCCTTTCTCCTGAGACACCCTGTATATAAATTAAAGTGACTATGTTTGTGAGTTAATAATTCTTTGAACCACTCGACCGATCTAAATTAAATTTTCAACATAGATGAGGTTCGAGCCTGGAAGGTTTTTTATAATTTCACTTTGACGGAAGAACTTAGGGTAGGAGAGGGGAGGGGTGGAAATATATAAAAGTAAATAAAACTTAATAACGCTTGAACCACCAGACCGATCTGGATCAAACTTTCAAGATAGATGAGGTTCGGACCTTGGATAGTTTTCACCTGATGGCAACGTAGGGGAAGGGGGATATTTAAAAAATGAAAGTCTTTGCGACTATATAACTCTTTAACCACCCTACCGATCTCGATCAAGTTTTCAACATATATGAAGTTTGGACCTGGCATAGTTTTTATCATATCCTTTGACGCTGCAACTTAGGGAAGGAGGAGGGGTGATATTAAAAAATGACCGATATTAGTGCCGAATCCGTAGTTTTCGGGGTCGCTGAGAAGAACAGTGACGCTTTCGATGCTGTATAAATCCAAGTTCAGCCCCGCAACTTGGAGGAGGGAGAGATACATAAAAATGATCGAAACTAACCAATATTACTGTCGAATCCATACTTTTCGGGGTCGCTGAGTTGAACAATGACACTTCCGATACCGTTTAAATTCATGCCATTAAAAACAAAAAGAGCATATTTCACGGGTACCAAACACATGATAAGGAATTGTGCATTTAAAATTTTTATTTTAACCCAGCGAAGCAGGCAATCGATGCTAGTTAGTAATAAATGTGACGGACTGTTGGTCTTACTAATGGAATTAGAAACAGGGATTAAAATTACTGAGAGTCTGAAGGGGCGAGAACCCATTTCAAACAGTAACTTCATTTACTTATGTTTTAGGTCCAGGTAAATGGCAACGTTGCAGTTTTATTTAACATAGGGAGCATGAAGATTACACCGCCCAAACGGCTCGTCCGATTAAAAAAAAAAAAAAAATCCTTCACTTTAGATTGAAAACATCATATTTGAAGACGGTTTTCCCCTCTTACATTTTATTGTAACACCGACAATAACAGTTACCTTATGTCACGGGACTTTTGAGTCACCCTCTATATATATATATAGTAATAATTTTAACAGCATCATAAGATTATAAGAGTGAATCATTTAGTTGGTAGTGGTTGCTTCCTATGTTTTATATTTACAGTATTCATTTTATATTTCATTTACTAAAGTGAATTACTGGAGAAAGCTACATGAATTAAATTACCCTTTGACGACAAGATAGCATCTGATCAAGTGTACCTCTACTGATGACATAAGAATTTAATCCCTAATTGATACGTTATCTAATTCAGGAAATCTATCGTAAATTCAAAGTTAAATTTATGCTAGCGTAGTATTACCTAAACGCAGTTTGAAATGAAAATATAACAATGTTCTCGTCAGCATCTTCATTATTTATTATTATTACAATTATAATAGAGAACATAAGGATTGAAATTATTGTTTTTAATTTCAGTGTGGGAGTCCTTCCGCTTTCTACACATACTCGTGTAACAATTGTCGAAACACTATTCTGAATCAGCTGTGTGAACTATGCAACTATAAAGGACATAATCGGAAAGTTTGTCCTGATCTGTGGAGGAGATACCATATTACGGTACGTATGCAAATTGTTGTATTATAAATCTAGACGATTAGTTTCTCTGTAGTACGTAGTGTTGTAAACACAGTGGCTCTGGAGCGAACCTTACACTTGTATTTATTGAGGTTAGGATGAAGATACTTCAACCTAGATAGGGCCGATTTATTTTTTATTATTTATTTATTTGTGTTGTTTATTTTAATAATTGAACCTAACAAAGAACATTTTTGAAGAACTCACATTGAGATGTGAAATAACAGCCGATCTTTATGTAGGACGCTGGCCTCATACACGATCATTAGAACATTTTGCTATCCTTACATAGTACTACACATTTTCTATATTTCAGTATACTGTCGCCATGCTTGTAGGGCTATCTAGTTCTATAATATACTAAACTATAAAAATGTTTATCTTAATCACAGGCTAGTTATTAATAAAACATTTTCCCAATAAATTTCAAAACAAGTTTTATTTATCATATAAAGGTTATACATTTTACATAGTATGGTTACTCTAGTTAATACTATGACAATTTGTGTTAGAAATATGAAAAAGCTTACACAAAAATTGTAAATAATTTCTTGACACTTATGTTCTTATATAATTTTGGAAAATGAAAAATTTACTGCTTTAGTGTGATAATTTTTAAAAAAATACATAGAGTCCTACTCTCATTTAAAGCAGTAAGTTGTCTCGGTGTGACACAGTTTACATTTCGCCTATTTGTGTTGAAAGAGTACCTAGTGGACAATACAAACATAACAGATTTCGTCTTTGAGGTCTTTCAGTGGTTTGCCTTTGGATTTTGGTACATGACAATTTCTTCGTAAAAGTAAACAAGCAGTTTCACAACGGAAGGATAGCTGATCGAGATCATCACCATTAAGCCTGTTTAGTCGCCGAGCATTTTGTGCTGAAACATTAATCAAATGACACAAAAGAGTTAAATAGCACTTTACCTCTAATAGATATTCTGTACAACGCAGTATTTTGATCACAACGATCTACACCTCCCATATGTTTGTTATATACATGGACTATGTGTGGTTGTGGGACACAAATCCGTTTTTTCTCCTTCGTGGAAATCTAAATATAGTATGCGTGAGATACACTTCTATTACGTTGCGGGCTATTGTAACAACGTTATCACCATTCTACTTTGGCAGTAGAATATATTTCGATTCTTTTCTTGACAGAATTCCACAGATCCTCACGCTGTCGTTTTGTATTCTTTGGAAGATTAGAAGACATCTTCTCTTACAATCTTCCTTTGTGGTTTCTGTCCTTTTTATATTTATATTTTTAAGTTTTAATATCAGCTGAAAAGACGTGAAACAATTATCGAAAATAATGTGGGAATGTGGGAATCAAACTTACCAATAGCACACGTAAAACTTCGGCATATTTCAAAACAACTAAAGTTCTGATGGGATACTTATCGGTTTCTCCACTATCGGACTTTTTGCATCTTGATAAGGATCAATCCACGCAACATTGTGTCGCTATTTCTCGGAATATTATTTTCCGCGACGGAACGAACTACAATTTGCAGTTCAAAATAAGAAATTAAAAACCAAATTCGTCGGATATTCATCATACTCCACTTAAAGTTGCTCCGGTCCACATTTTGTAACCATATCTAATGAGGTTTCCTTTTATGAACTGTTTACAGTCATAGTTATCGAAATGTGATACTATTGTCTTATCGACACTGTGATTTTCTGTATGTGCCGAATGATACCAAACATTTTGTTAAGTTCAGTGAGGAGAGGACGGATTTTCGAAAATTTACCTTCTTTATGTAGATAGTCTTTGTCACATACGTGTAAGTCGGACATCTGCCACTAGAAAGAGAGAGAGAGAGAGAGCAGATCTAGAATTCATTGTGGGTGTCAGCAATTTGTTCCCTGTACATAGATACTCCGGGGAGATCAGCATAATAACTTACTGACAATATAGGAATAGAACTCTCCAATACTTTGATATATCTCTCACCAAGACCTTTTTTGCTGCATACCGATTACTATATCTTACATCATGGTAATATATATCAAAATACGCTGTTGGAGATAACTCATTCGCCGCTCTACTCTTCACTTGATATTTGCTCAAAATCAGCATGTGCCAATGAATATTCATCCACGGTTTTCTTCAGCCTCCTAGGTGCAACGCCATGATATCCTATTCATCATAATGTTGGAGTACGTTTACCTTCGCTTTTGCTTGTAATCGACATCCTTTATATAGTCTATAATTGATGATTCTTTATCTCTAGAATCTTCGTCTGTGACGTTATCATATGCATTAGTTCTAGGTAATAATGTTCCATCAACACCATTAACATCAGATGGCAGGCTTTCCTCCTCATTTAAAATATCCAATACTTCGTTAAGCGTGAGGCCTTTGCAAAATAGTACAGTTTCTGTAATACATAAATTATTAGATACCTCCCTATAAGCCCGGTGACATATATAGGACACACTATATTCGGTGTCACTATTCCATAATGCTGCCTTATAACATATTTGCAACAAGTTTCTGTTTAAATTTAAACAATTGTTATCTTAATACAAAAGTTTCGCTGGTTAGAAATGTATTATCACTATAAAGTGAGGAGTAGAAGGAAGAACACAACTGATCGATGATTTGAAAAGTAGAAGAAAATATTTAGTTAAAAGAAGAAGCTGAAGATCGAGAGACGTGGAAGAACCATTTCCAAGCCCAAATTTAAGGGGAAGAAATCAGTCTTCATTAAAAAAAAAAAAAAAAAAAAAAAAGATACTTTACTCGTGGGGATGTTTTTTCCCGAACAATTTTCTCAAAAACGACTCAGGCAATTGAAAGGTTTGCTGTAAAAAGGACATAACTCCATCATGGGTTATTTCTGAGTTGTAAGTGCGATCTTGTTAAAAAATAAATTAGCTTTCTTTTGGTCCAAGAAAGATGTAGCTTCATGATTAGTTCCTGAGTTCCAAGGTATTAATTACGGCAACGTTTTTTTAAGCATTTCAAATTTTTATACATTTTGTCAAGTTCCTCGAAAATTCATGAAAGTGGAGCTACTTCCTTTTTGCAGCAAACCCTTCAATTTTGTTTCACATTTCATGAATGAATTGCCACAAAGAATTCTATAGTATAGTATAAATTATTTTTATTATAACATTCACAGAGGGTACTTTACTCTTGGACGTGAGTTTTTCCGAACGATTTTTTCAAAAACTACTCGGGTAATTTTATGCATATTCCATAAATGTTGTATTGACAACTACAATCTATGTATTAAAATGCTAGGTTTATATGTTTGTCCCCAATTCTTTCGACAATGAGATCTCGAAAACCACACGTGCTAGAAACGTGCCGTTTTCGCTAGTCGATTCCAAATTGTACAGTTCTCATTCAAATTTTTAAAAAAACCGTGACGTTATTGCTCTATTCAACATTTTAGGGGCCGTTTCGAGCCCATAAGTTTCACATTGTTGCAGGCCGAAACTACGGTGTTAGGCAACCAGTAGAGAAATTACATGTGGAGGGTTGACGGATATTCCAGGCGCTTTGCTTAAATCTGAATTGCAAAACTTATTGCTTGCTGGCAACTTCAAAGGCTTCAAGAGACGCAATGAGGCGTACTTGGACGGATTGAATTTATTAGAAAAAAATATTTCCACTTGATATCGTGTTACTTCTACAAATTTGCTACAAACTCACTCCAACATCTACGTAGGTATACATAGCAATTCACTTCCTTTGTGAGTAAGGAGACATGCACAGTGGGAAGGAGATTCATGGTCATAACAGAACGATGCACTGAGTAGACAGCGCAGGTTCAGCTAGTAGTTGATTAAAATATTAACTCTGAGATTTCTAAGGTGGTGTTTCATTATATATTTTAGTGTTTATTCTTTTTACTTATTCATATATTAATATACACTGCCTAAACTTAAGATTAACTTCATTTCGAGGGGGTCACGGTGGTAAAGCGCTTACCTCTCGTCAGGGTTGGCTGGTTTAAACCAACTTTTTTTTTTCAAAAAAACTAACTGGTTTAAACAAAAAAAAAAAAAGAAAGAAAGAAAAAAGAAAAAGAAAAATGCTTTAAATCGTGTAAACTTCATGGTGATGTCTCCACATATCACGCCATCTGCATTTCGTTTATCTACTTTTCACCTTTTAATCGAGGGGTCCCGTGTTCAATTCTCGGTCGAAGCACAACCCATCTTTCAAGTGTAAACCAAGTAGCGATTCAAGGTGTTCCTTTAAGCGAAAGTCTTCTCCGTGATAACCTTGGTATTTCATAAGGATGTTAAGCCTAAACATTACGAAACGAAACCAAATTATATATATCTACTTGCCTTAATGCCTGTTGTTTTATAAAGAAGCCAAGGTTGCTTAAATATATTGATAGAAATTGGTAAAATGTATCAACTGCGTCCGTAGCTTCTAACATCAGCTTGGATTCGACTTTGTTTTAATTTTATTGAATGATATCTACATACCAAATTTGTAATTTAATACCTCAGTTTTAGCTTTGTTATTATGATACGTTGACCTTAAAATTTTACATACAAATACATTTAAAGTAATAACAGGATTTTCCCAATCGGGCGGGAGTTTCCCGATTTTCATATAATTCTATGTAATGTTTTTACTTGTGTAACTGTTTATCATTTTGTCCTTCTGAAATGACTCTTGACAATTATATTAACAACTAGGCCTATGTAAAGATCAGTACAACGTATTTTTATCAGAAGTCCTTCGTGAGTGAGTCGGCAGTCGCATTTGTGACCAATTAGTCCCGGTTTCGTGTCGGAATGGACAATTTTGGATGTAAGCCCATAAACGGTTTGGATTCTGCTTTAAGCTTATGTGACCCCTTCCAGCATAACCTTCTTGTTGCATAATAACACCAAGGTGAAACAAACTAATTTCTGTCCATATCTAATATAAATACATAGAGTAAATTATTTAAACAAACAAACAAACAAACAAAAAAAAGAGTTTAAACCAAAAAAAAAACCTGTTTTTTTAAAAAAATAAAAACCATGGTTTTTGCCAGCCCTGCCTCTCGTGCATGGGGCCCCTAGCTCGATCTCCAGCCAAGTAAGTTTGTGGTGGACAACATCGTGTTCGTGGGTTTTCTCGGAATACTCCCGTTTCCTTTTATTTTCTCATTCCATCACATCTTCCATCATCGTTTACTTGCCTTAATCATCCTCTCCCTTAACCTGAAGGGCTAAAGTGTGGGACGTTAAACTGAAAGATTTAATTTTCTTTCATTTTCACTTCATTTCGAACGTTAAGCTTCGTGAATGTTTTATTCTGTATGATTAAGAATTGATTTCGATTCCAGACAAATACGCAATATCTCTTAATTCTCTCAATTTTTTCTCCTTTTATCGATTTGTGATGTATTCCTAAATATATAAAGATAACTTAAAAAAAGTTCTGTCGCTTTTTGTGGAGGTCTGTGTTCAATTGGCCCTCACACCATGATTTGAATGCGAATGTAGATAAGGCGAAGGTCAGTTGTTGGTGTGGATATATCCAACATACTACCTGGTTGCGGCAATTCAGTTACACCGTTAATTTGCGTAAGGACAGAGTGAATATGAGACCTCCACAGAGAGTCATAAGGGCGTGTATGCTGTACGAGTTCAAACTGAGGTCAAACGCCGCTGCAGTGGGGCGGAAGATATACAAGGCCTTTGGTGAGGGTGTAGTGGCTACGCGAACAATGCAGCGGTGGTTTAACAAGTTTAAGAACGGGAACGAAACACTCGAAGACGCAACACGTACCGGAAGACTAACACTTGTACAAAATAAAGATGTTCAGGCAGCAATTGAGGCGAGCAGTGGCAAGACATGTGACGAACTGGGACTACAATTCAGTGTGAGTGGAGAAACCATTCGGTACCACTTCCATCAACTTGGGAAGCACAACAAATTGGGTCGATGGGTTTCACATGATTTGACTCCAGGCCAGAAGGCAACGCGAGCCGACACCTTTGTTTCTTTGCTGTCTCGTCTGAGAAATGACCCATTTCTGGACAGGGTGTTGACATGTGATGAAAATTGAGTCCTGTACAAAGCTCCACGGCGCCGTCATTGGTTAGCATCCCATGAACTGGTTCCGAAACAGCACTGCACCAGAAGAAGGTTCTCCTGTGTGTTTGGTGGACTGCTCGTGGCATCGTGCATCGGGAACTGCTACCAGCTGGTCAGAGCATCAATGAAAATGTGTACTGTCAGCAGTTAAGC
The DNA here is from genome assembly GCF_964235325.1 of Thermobia domestica. Classification (NCBI taxonomy): domain Eukaryota; kingdom Metazoa; phylum Arthropoda; class Insecta; order Zygentoma; family Lepismatidae; genus Thermobia; species Thermobia domestica. Next base: position 208,984,168 of record NC_137454.1, read on the forward strand.
CATGTTCAAGAAAAACTAAAAACTCTGGAGCCAGCACTTCTGAATCGCAGGGGTCCTCCTGTTAAAGGGTCTGCGCTAAGCCCCACATGGCTAGGATGACCCAATACACCATTCTGTCCCTTGGATGGGAAACACAATTGCATCCGTCATACTCCTCGGACACTGTACCGTCCGATTATCACCTGTCCCATTCCTTGGAAAATCCCCTTAGAGGATACCAGTTCAAATCCCTAGTAGAGGTGCAACATGCACTTTGATACCTTCTTCGCTTCACGGCCCACCAAGTTCTACCGCGGTGGAGTCCATGGCCTTTCAGAACGTTGGCAGAAAGTCGTCGATACTGTTAGGGACCATTTTTGATCTTCCAGGTATGTCTTAGGTGACATATCGATGTTCTAAGGTGATGATTGAGAAAGCGACAGAACTTTCTTGGTTACCTTTATAATATATTGTGTCTCGGAGAGGAATTTTGGTAAATTTTGAAAATCATTGCTCAAATAACTCTTTAATACGATAAATTCGCTGAATGTAAGAATTTTGATTTCCATGAAAAGTTCTTTGTTTTTCTTTGTAGGCAACACTTCTGCTTGAGTGAGAACTTGTATGTTTTCCTTGTTCTTTAGAATGGGAAAAATAATCCTTGCTGGTTTCGAAAATTCCTTCATAGTGCTGAATCAAATTTCCCTCCTATATCAACTATTCTTAATTTTGACAGGAAGGAACAAAATACTTTCTGAGGCAACCTGAAGACCACTCTGATTTTACTTGCAATGAGTCATGGCAGTCGATGATATCATTAGAGGATTAAGCTCCAGTCTCTCGATAACTATCGATTCTTGAGCTAATTTTTCTTTTACATCTTAAAACCAACCACTCATGAATATAATCCAACTATCAGACTGAGTGAATAAGTCGGTCTTCTTCAAGCACTTAAGTTTCCATTCACTAACTAGCTAAGTTGTACCATTCCGAAGATTAGAGGGTCAGACCCAGGCTTGCTAACCGTAAGATAATTTATCAAACTATACGGTTATTTAAGCCTTAATGATATATACGATAATGCCCTTACGATAATAGGTGAATATACGATCATTTTAGAACGCACACGTTTTTGCAATCTTTGAATGAGCAGATAAATAGCCAGGATGGAAAAAATCATGATTTTTTTTTTTAAATAATTTTTGTTGATTTTTCTTTTATTTAAATCGATTTTTTTATTTAAATCAAATCTTTCTTCTCGCGTAATACAAGTCACGAACTGAAGATAAAACATTAGGAATTAATATTAAATGTTAATTATGCCATTTAAGTGAAAGTATTGGGCTTGAATTTTGAATTGATTGCCAGTCGTTAACTTATTTCAATCCCAAATAGAGATGCAAGGGTTCGGAAGAAACCCGTCTTCTTTTTTTTGGGGGGGAGGGGGGCTCGGTTTTTTCTGCTGCGCTTTTTTGCTTGGGAAATTTTGGGCTTTTTTCCAAATTCTGCTTTAAATTGATAAAGTAGGTTTTGTTTCGCTTCTCTAAAATACAAAAACTCATTTAAGCAGTAGTGGATGCAGATAATAATACAAAACCTCGAAAATAAACATGAATTTCGAAAACATATTTCAAACCATTTTAGTTCCTAACACATTTTTATTATGAATCCCAAAACATTAATCCATGTATATAATAAGTTGAAGTTAAGTTTTAACTTTCATATGCATTATAAGCAATATTTTTTTATTGTGAATTAAAAATACTAAAACAAGGAAAAACTGTTACATGACATACAGAATTTATTGTACTGTGTGTGTGAGTTCAAACAAATAACTCATCGGGAAGGTAATAATATATTTACTGAACAAATGCACAAAACAAATTTAAGTTTCGACACCGTAACCTTCTCAAAAATAAGATGTTCTTCTCTTTGTTCGTTACGTATATCAAGTGGCTCAAGTGGTACAACGTTGGCTTCGCATTCGGGAGGTCATGGGTTTGATTCCCGCTGCCGACCATCCTGACTGGGGTTTTCCAGTGTTTGCCTCAGTTCTACCAAGAAAATGCCGGGATGGTACCTACTAAAACAGGCCCTGGCCGATACCTTTCCAAATCCTTTCCATGTTGTTGTTAGATATCAAGTATAAAATAGCCTCTGCGCTGAGCTGCATCTGGTAATTGTGAAATAAATAAATAAATATCATTCCCTCGTCAATCTGTTATAGCCTATAAGTTTATTATGTCTGACTTCCGAGACTTTCATAAACATTCGTAGTAGAGTAACAATGAAATATAATCGTGTTATTACAATTCAACGTATTGCTTTAAAAGGCTGAAAAAATGCAATCTTTGTATGGGACTCTCAAAAATCATCTAATTTGTTAATGCACCTCTTGCTTCCGCCTTTGCTACCCCTACAGAAACAACTTTGAAGTGGAGCAGAAAAAAAAGTACAACTACGAAGTGAAGCATAACAAACATGAGTGAGTGGTTAGCTTTTCCGCTTCTATTGGAAAATCCGGGATTCAGTCCCGCATTCGACCATTCGGACAAAAGTTCTTAATTCCATCTGTGAATGTAGAGATAGTGCGTGTACTGTGTGAGTCCTGGCTGATTTCATTTCTTATGTTTTAAATTGTTGTTATTACTAATTACCAGCAATGACAAATTTGCGAAAGGATGGATGGGCGTTAGGGTTAGGATGGGGGTGTCTTTTTCGGACTGAAGCCTGTTCTCTGAAATTACGGAATTTCTAAATGAAACGAAATTTTAGTTATGTCTTTACTCATAAACTTCAAGCTCCCTTCAAATGAAAATCTGGCATTTTTAGAAAAATTAACACTTAATAAGAGAAAAAAAAACCTCCCAAAACACTTTTCTAAATTCGTACTGATTATTTGTATAAAATGGTATTCAAGGTTGCATCCTGAAGATTATTGCTACACAGCTACAGTATAACAGAAATGTGGAAGTATGCTCTGACGGATATATTGAAAAACATAAGTTTAACTATGTGCTAGAAACTAGAGTACTCATCTCTAAGAAATGAAGCGCGAATAACTAAAAATGAAAGGATCTAAAGAAGAAAAAATGTCGAAAACTCAGAAGTTAAAGTTATATAACCTCTAAAATTGCTCTCAAATACTACGTACTTAATGTTTAATTCATAAAACATGTGCTCCATCCATCATGATGGTGAATTCTAGAGGGAAATATGGCATTTAGGTCATGAAATCTTGTTTAACTATAGAGTATACTATAAGAAAACTATTTAGATAGAAAAAGCCAAAATTTCCGTTTCATCCCCAAAAAGCAGGCTTTTTATGTAAAAAATAATAATAATAATAATAATAATTAAAAAGCCGGCTATTTTGTATCTCTAATCCCAAACAATGTCTCTTAAGCACTAAGGAAAAAGTACGGCGAGGTTTATCAACATGATACTTTTTTTTTTTTCACAAAAGTTACTCATATTTGGCAGGGACATACCTTTAAAAAAAACTAGCTTGCTGCACGAAATACATATAAAATACGCAAATTTCACCTAAAGGTATAAAATCTTAAAAAAAGATTTAAGTTTCGGAGAGGTAATCGGACCCCTTTATAAATACGCCCCTTTTATCTGGGAACAAACAAACAGACGCGCACACAAAAGAATTTTCGTCTTAAATGTCCAAGGTGATTTTCTCGTTGGAATAGTTAACGAGTTAAAAACCTTATGTTACGGAGATAAGAAAGCAGAATTCCTCCGTTACCCGTTCAAAATGGGATTTTCCCTAATCATCCTCTGCATGAAACACTGGTTTTCATACTGTGCTGTACATACATTTGTATCTTATTGTATTATGATTATCTTCCATAATTGAAATAACACAACAGAGGCTGGATTTTGTTTATTTTCACTTTAAATTAATTTATTCCGGAATTTGATTTAAATCAACGATTTTTATTTAAAAAATCAAGTGATTTAAATCAGATTGATTTAAATCAATCCACCCCGTAAATAGCAGATGTGTACTAAATAATTACAAAACACATTAAGGTTTTTAACAGTCCTTTCCGGTCAAATAAATCGATAACGATTTGCGAATTGGCAAATGACAACCCTGCATCCATTCTTTAAATTCCACTATGTTTAGGAGGAGATAGAAATATTGTTGTTCAAAGTACAGTAGTGTTAATAAGGATCAAAAACATAAAAAAATTGAGGACAGTAAAGCCGATTTGGAGTTGGAAACTGAAGCTTGCTAAATAAGTTTATTATATATTATTAGTAGTATCATGTGCACAACGAATATGTTGCTTCTACAATTATCATGTGTGCGGTGGCTCAGTGGTAGACTTTGGACTTTGTGGTGGACAAACCTCGTGCTCGTGGCTTTTCTCGGGGTTCTCCCGTTTCCTCCCACTTCTTTCATTCCACCATTTCATTCATTTCTCATCTTCACCGTCTCCTTTAGGCTAACCGGCATAAGCGTGGGACGTAAAACTTAAAGATTTCACTTCATTTTTATAATGCGTTGCACCATTATCTTCGATAAGTTCAGGGCTTCTGCTACTTGGTAGAGACTCAAACGCCGACCCGTGTTCAAAATCTCACGCACTCGCTGCACATTTACGACAGTACGGGCCGACGACGGGCGTCCAGACCGGGGTTCATCAGTCACCTCTTCCCGGCCCTCACGAAAAGCCTTGTCTCCCTTTTTGACTTGAGAATAGGACAGACACTCAGTCCCAAACGCCTGTTGAAGCATGGCAAACGTTTCGAAAGGAGACTTGCCCAACCGGAAGCAAAATTTGATCGCGTAGCGTTGCTCTAACGAACTTTCCACATCTCCGTGTCACGCACCATCGTATAGGGCTACTGTTAAGGCTGATGCTACCGCTCCGAAAGCTGGAAGCCAACTGACCCGCTTTGCGCTGTGAAGCCAACACCCACCACCACCGTCGCTGTCAAGCGGAACGCGCTGCAGGGTGCGCACGCGTCAGTATAAAGTGAAGCTCATTTAGCCTTTAGCTAGCTGGGGATCTGTCCCAAGACTCCCGCGTTTGCTCGGCGTATGGCCTCGCATCTCTTACGTATCTACCTTTCCATCAAAAGTGAATTTTGTGCATTTATTCTTAATATTTCTAGAATTTTAAGGGGGGATTCGCCCCAGGTGCCCGCGTTTGCTCGGCCGACGACCTCGCACATCTTAAATCCACAGTTCTACCCAATTTCAAGTTTCTTTTCATATTTCAACTACCTAAAAGATAAGATTTTGTATCCCAAGAAAATGCCCATTTAAATGACGCAGGAATTTCTTCATCGCCTCTTTAGACCCCCTGAAAATTAAAAATGCTCAATTTTGCTCAATGCTTTTGGCAATTTTCCTGTTGGCTAGTCCCAAAAAGATACAATCATGTCAAATTTAATCATTGTAGCCCTACAGAAAGTACCCAATAATTTTGGGATGATAAAAGGTGTCATATAAATAACGTGGGGAAGATTTTTCAGTTCTCTATAAAACCACTCTAAAGTTGGAAATTTTTATTTTTAGTGATTTACTTAGGTAACGCTAACGAAAACGTACAAGCATACCGAATTTCAAGTTGTTACTCCAATTTCAAGTACCCAAAACATGAGATTATAGGCCCATTTATATAACATGGAGAATTTCTTTATCCTCTCCTTTAGAATCCCTAAAAATTAGAAATATTCTCTTTTGGCAATTTTGCTGTGAGTTAGTCCCGTAAAGCTACAGTCATGCAAATTTCAACTTTCCATGTCAACCGGAAGTACCCCTTTATTTTGTCGGTTCATGTAGTTTTATATATAGTTATATATAGTTTATATAGTTTATATATTATATAGGAACATAATATAAGCTACCAACTAAAATTACACAATCATGTTTCATAGTGTCGCGTTCAAACAGTTACAGTAATCGTACTTGACTCTTCTCGAGAATGTTTTATGATTATTAGAGAAAAAATCTTGAACTGATCGTACAACAATAATAATAATGGTGATAGCTTAACATACAGTTTGTAGGGTTTTTTTTTTAATGGCATCATAAATTCAGGCTTTGGTTTCCATTTAGGGTGTGGTGCTTAAAAAAATAGAGAAATAGAGCAAAATTCTCTCTTAAATAACTTTAACCCTTATCCGGGCAACCGGGGCCTCCCAGGCCCAGTAGCTTCATATTTTTCTTCGAATTTGTTAATAACCATAAATATTTCGATGCCATAAAATTCTGAATTATTCTATCTTTAGTCGAAGTTAAAGTTATGAACATATCGAGTTGGTAAGGCCCCAGTTGCAGTCTACGTTGCAAAAATAGCTTGCCCGGATAAGGGTTAAACTATAACTGTATAAATATTTGATTTGTCGTTATACTCTAACATTCATTTCTATTGTTTTTATTGTGACCATATTAAATGTAGTATTTTTATGTATTGTGAGATATACTTTCGTATTTTGGTGTTTTTATGTATTAAGTACTCTTTTTATTTTGTATTTGCAGACTCTCCCAGGTCAGCTAATACGTCCAAGTAATTCTGTACTGAAGTCAAGAAAAGATTTGTATTGTTCTAATTGTTCACTAAGAGGACATCTAAACTACGAATGCCGAAGAAGGAGAGGGACTAACCACCCTGTTGTTTCTCCCTTTGTAACAAGTTATAGTGATCCACGAGAAGAAGAAGAATCGGAAGAGAACAGGTTAAATTCCAGTTTCAATTGTAATGGAAAACAAGATGTAGAGAAAAGACTTTCTGCGTGGGATGAAGGAGGCATGTACTTGCAACCAGATGATCTTCGACTTTTACGTCAACCTGAAGGACAGGAATTTTTACGGGATATTCAAAGGCATCTTGATGTCGATATAAACGTTAACCCTTGGGAATCAGTTGTAAATATAAGAGGTCATGATGTATTTGATGCTCAGGCAAGATTATCGGAATGGTTGAACGCAAACGCATCTAGAAAATATGAAACACAACATTATAGAAATCCTTTCTCACAAGTTGACGTTAACACCGGGGGAATTGCATCAAAGGAAAATAGTATATCGGCAAAAGAAACCCTGAGGAATAGTGAACAGCCGAATTTAAATTCTAATAAGGAGAAAAATATTAATATGTCTGTAGAACCCAATACAAGGCAAAATCATAGGCCTGGCAAAAGCCTACCGAAGAATCGTTTGTTGTTGATTAAAGCCGTCGAAAACAGTATGAACCGGCTTCGATTTCATAATATAAATGCGGAACAAGTGTATAAGAAAGCAAAATGTTTCATAAGCAGGCACAATCAACAAGTTGTATGTTCTGATGTTCAGGTCTCGAAAGGTTTGAGAACTTTAAGGAAGCTGAATATGTTTCTGTTAGGTACGCATCGTTTAGGTCCTGGTAATCATCATTTACAGAAACTGGAGGAATGTTTGCAAAGTGTGCGACAAAAAAATAAGACCAAAGTTAGTCAGGAGGAGAAAATAGCCATCGGTGAGCATTTCGACGCCGTGTTTACTGGTTACATTCGAGATGATTTAGACTCATTAATGCACGAGTATCGCAGAATTTCAATGATAGACGCGAGAGGTAGGAAAAAAGGTTTTAGTGGTACAGCGAATTCGAAACCGAGATCAGCTAGGAAGAAAAGGAAACAATGCGTTAAATCGAACAAAGGGGACCCTACCAGAAAATGTTTAATGGCGAGGATATGCAGAGCGTTTACTGGAACGAATTCCACTCGTACAGTAAATGAACCTGGTAAAGCACTCGGGGAATTGTTAGTAAAAGTGAGGAGAAATGAACACACATCGGAAGTAACGAGACAGATAATGCACCTTACGCAGACACCGAATCAACGTTGAATGTATGTACAGAAAACGTTTTGAAAACCACCTTTTCTGTTTTAAAAAAAGGTAAATATTTAATATTTGATTGTAAAGGGACTCATTTAAAGAAACTCATGCTCTTTTTTCAGATGAAGTTTTTACAAAAACAAAACCAGCTTAGACAGTAATAAAAATTATTGAATTATAATCCTTTTGTGGTTTTTATTATTGGGAATGAATGTATTTACTACAAGATGCTACTTATAGATGTAAGTAGAAAACTTTGAAAGGAAAGATGTTGGACGTGTTTTAAAAACATTCGTAAACAGATATTCGCCTTGTAATTTGTATACATTATTTGAAAACCTCTCACTTGTTGAGACTTAAATACTTTCTCATCTGATGAAACATAAACAATGTAAATAAATTAAGAACGTAAATAAATAAATAACAGACTTCTTGCATATGGGGGAAAAAATAAGACAAGATAGTGACCTGACAGGGAAATTATTGTCATTTATTTATTGTTCCGTGATATGTAACAATGTGGATTAAATAGAGCGGAAATCGAAGTCTTTTGCGCCTACTGATTTATTTCCAGATTACAAACCATAAATGAAAAGTAATATATATATACAATATTCTTCGCTTTCATCTATTTGTCAATAGTTGCCATCTGTTGAGGCACTTGTCTACCGTACCACAAGTTTCTCGATGTCCGGCGTGGGTAGCAGTGGGACAGTGGTAGAGCGTTCACCTGTGGTGCTTGGGGTCCCTGGTTCTATCCCAGCTCGCGCCAAGTGAATTTTGTGGTGGACAAACACCGTGTGCATGGGTTCTCCCGTTTCCTCCCACTTTCTTCATTCCACTATTTCTCATCATCACCGTCTCCTTTAGCCTAACCGGCATAACCGTGGGACGTAAAACTCAGATTTCATTTCGATGTCCGGTGTGTAGAATTCGATCGATTGATCACAAAACCAACTACAAACAACGTTACGTGTTTCGGTGTCGTTCGTGAACCCCTGTCCTGTCAGGAACTTTTTCAATAGCCCGAAAAGATGGTAATAATCACAAGGGGCAAGGTCTAGACTGTAGGAGAGATGTTTCATCTATCACCCCCAACAGTGAAGTTGTGCGATTGCTTTGCGTTGTCTTGGAGGAAAACCACATGGTCAATATCCCAAATACCCTAATGCTTCTTTCTAATGATTATCGCAGATGGGGGTATCTGTGACAGTAGCGTTCTATTTTATAACCTCTTGACAGCAAATTTGTAGAAGTGGTCCTCGACACTAGTTTACCGGTCGATAGTGTTGTTCGGAATTTCTTCGTTACTGACGAGCAGGAATGTTTCCGCGCCTTTCTGTTTTCACTCGGAAGTAATGCCGCATCCACGTTTTGTAGCCAGTGACACTGAGGTCCAGGAAACTGTTGCCCTCCTTGACGTAACGCTGCAAATTGTTGACTTGTCAACGCTTAATGTTGGCCTGTGTCAGTGAGGAACAAGGTCGGCCCGGTCGCTCATTGTCCTGGACAGTTTCTCGTCCATTTTGTCCATTTTCAAAATCTTTGCACCACCACTACACAATTTCCACTGCTAATTCCCTGTATACATATGTGGCTGTGTCCCTTGCACTATAGAAAACAAGTAACACTTTGCTGCTAATGTGGCGTGACGTCCTGAGCACTGATAACTAGGACTAGGATTTTTTGTAGAGAAAAAGTACTAAAATTGTCGGGTAAAAGAAGTGGAAAAGAGGCACCATTTTTAGTAGAATGAAAACTATCGTGATCAATAATTGTATTACGTCGCAAACAGAACTTAAATATTTTTGTACCAAATTCTATGTATTTAGATATTTGTTCACTTGAAAAATAATGATTAATTAAAAACACTGTGAAGGAATATCACAATTTGACTTTCGATTTGTTGACATTTCATGACGTGAAAGAGTGAAATAGATATAAATTTACTTTGACAAAATTCATCAACTCAGTGTTGGAAAATGTCAAATCCTCTATGTTTGCAGAAGTATTTTATACTGCGAGAAGGAGTATTAAACGTTGACAAACACCAAGAGAATATGCTTTGTTATTACGGCAAACTGCAAGTCCATTATATTAATTATTTGGTCTAGGAATTAATTCGTGCGGTTGGTACGCACACATTGAAGCTGTAGTACAAACACAAAATACATAAATACCTTAAGAAAAATATTGTCCATCGCTAGCCACCACTTTCGCCCATCTGTCAGGCAATGTACGGATTCCGTGGCGAAAGAAGTCCTCATCCTTGGAAGCGATCTAGTCAGAGACCCATGTTTCGATATCTTCTGAAGAAGTAAACCGCTGTCCAATCAAATCGTTGTTCATGCAATCGAACAAGTAGTAGTCCGAAGGAGCAACGTCTGGTGAATACGGCGGGTGGGGTAAAACTTCCCATCCGACATTTTCTAAATAGGTTTTGACCGGTTTTGCGACATGTGGGCGAGCGTTATCATGTTGAACAATAAGTTTATCATGTCTGTTCTCCCATTCTGGTCGTGTTCTGGCCAGAGCTTGCTTCAAACGCATTAATTGTCGTCGATAACGTTCTCCATTCATAGTTTCACCCGGTTGCAGCAGCTCATAGTACACCATACCTTTCATATCCCACCATATGCACAGCATAACCTTTGCACAGTGAATATCTCGTTTTGGTTGTGATGGACCTGGTTCACCTGGTTTCACCCACGCCTTTTTTCGTTTAGGGTTCTCGTAATGGATCCACTTCTCATCACCCGTAATAATTCGATGCAGAAACCCCTTTCTGCTCTGTCGTTGAAGCAGCAATTCGCAAATGGTTTTTCGTCTTTCAACGTCTCTGTCTTTCAATTCATGTGGAACCCAGTGTGACATCTTTTGAATCATTCCCATGGCTTTCAAGCGTTTGGAGACTGTTGTTTGATCAACGCCTAATGCTGCTGCAAGTTGTTCCTGCGTTTGACACGAATCCTGCTCGAGCAATGCTGTCAATTCTTCGTCTTGAAATTTTTTTGGCTGTCCAGCTCGCTCTTTGTCTGCCAAGCCGAAATCACCACTTCTAAACCGTGCAAACCACTTCTGACACGTTCGCTCAGCTAGAGCATGGTCACCATACACTTCCACCAAAATACGATGACTTTCAGTCGCACTTTTCTGCATGTTAAAGTAATGCAGCAGGACACCCCGCAAAAACACTTTATCAGGCACAAATTGCGCCATGTTCACTTAACTACAAACTGGTGTTGTTGACGCTTTAATCCACTGCCCTATACTACGAACGATACGCGATGACAGGGGTTTGCAACACATGTGTGGATACACGGAACTGTGGGACGCTCCGTTCGTTGCGCCATCTCTTGTCCACCCGCACGAATTAATTCCTAGACCAAATAAATCTTCGAAGTTTTTTCTTACTATTTATTTTATTTTCTAAAATTATTTCGATGTCTTGAGTTTTGCTGGTCTCTGCAGACTGTACTTTGCAGCTTGAAGTATGTTCCATTGTGATTTTACTCGCTTTAATCGTGATTAGTACTTCATAATTTCAACAAGTGCTTATATTGCTGCGTTAGTAGTTTCATTCGTCGCAGTCTAAGAGATACTAGGGAACTATGACGCTTCGATATCTTTCTTGTATGTTGTGACCTTTTAAACGAAATTACATGCACTGCGCAATAAATCAACGTTAATATTGGGGGAGGGTGGGGAAAAGAACTATGACTTACATCGGCACACTATGTGCAGATAACGAGTGAAAGCTTGAAATGTGTTACTTTTTTATTATAATGTCTTCATTTGGTAGAGAAGGTTCTTTTTGGTGGAATTTGGTGGACATAAACTTAGAGTGTTGGGGTCCTAAAAGTCATGTACTGACTTGGAAAACATTATTGCAGCAACCTTCCAGCTGTCTTGGATTTCTGGTGGAAACTTAGAATTGATTGGCAGCACACTGGATATTTCCGTTATTATTATTATTATTATTATTATTATTATTATTATTATTATTATTATTATTATTATTATTATTATTATTATTATTAGGCTGTAAGATACTGAGAACTAACTGATCACGGAAAACACTTCATTTGACTTATGTGCTGATTCTAACTAGTTGACATTTGCAGTTCAATTTCAGTGCACTTAAAAGAATGACCCCATGTTTGTACGTCATTGATTTAGAAGTGTCGTCTTTTTTAGTAGGGAAACAGCGTAGAGAAAGTTATGTGGATGTTTTACAAGTGTATGCGGCATTGCTAATAAAACAAACAAAAAAGCATCAAAACCTAAGGGTTCTTAAAAAATAAACTATTCATCGATTTACTTCTTACCATTGAATATCTAGGGACAAGATCATAGTGCCAATATTGCAAGTTTATACCACAAAGTATCTAACATAGAGTATATTACTAAACTGTTACTCAGTGATGAAGACAACTCATTGAATTTGCAAAAATAGATATACATTACTAGTTTGACTTTCCTTAGCGGTACACCACAGTCAGTACCTACAAACATACCTGTGGTGGACAAACACCGTGTGCGTGGGTTTTTTCGGGATTCTCCCGTTTCCTCCCACTTTCTTCATTCCACCATTTCATTCATTTCTCATTATCACTGTCTCCTTTAGCCTAACCGGCATAATCGTGGGACGTTAAACTTAAAGGTTTCATTTCATTTTTTTTTTCAAACATACCTACTCATCCAAGTTTGTAAGCTCTTAAAATCTATAATCCAGGGATGCAAATAAGCAACAAAATTTTACTAACCCACATCCCATTATAGAAATCATTTACTTATCTTCGGTATGATATTAAATACTCGCCTGTACGGATGAACTACTCGCCCCAGGCGAGTGGGCGAGTGGTTATTTGCATCCCTGCTATAATCTATATATATAAAAATGAAAGTGACTATGTTTGTGACTTAAATAGCTCTTGAACCACACGACTGATCTCGATCAAATTTTTAACATAAGTGAGATTCGGATCTAGGATGGCTTTTATCATTTCACTTTGACGGTATAACTTGGGAGAGGGGGGAAGATATATATAAGAATGATCGAAAGTGACCGATATTAGTGTCGAATCCATAGGTTTTGGGGTCGCTGAAATGAACAATGACACTTCCATTGCCGGTTTAAATCCAAATCAGTCCCGTAACTTGGGGAAGGGATATATATGTCGAACAGTAACACTTCCGAAATCCAAATTCAGCCCCCATTAGTACTCCTAAGGGGGAATAGTGACATGTAGAAATAATTTAAAATGACCGATATTAGTGTCGGATTCATAGGTTTTGGAGCCTCTAAGTTGATTGGTGATAGTTTTAGTGTCCTTTATGTCCAAAATGAAAGTATTCTTACCGTGCGAAGAACGGGCATTCTGGTAGTATGTGCTATATGTATGAGCATATAAGGCAGCTATCATAGTCATTTTATTTAATATCTTTACGTAAATGAGCACACAGTTTAAATAAACGCATGTCTGGGTCATCAACCGACCTTATGAAGAAAATCGTATTTTACACTTCAGAAAAAACAAAGTCCAAAAATTGATAGTATAGTGCTAATTTCTGTGCAAAATCTCCGTATATTCGATAAGGAATGCTTTAGGGAGGGGAAGGGGGTCCTGACTTAAGGACATAAACTTAAGACCGCAGTCATATCCACGGGCATTCTGATCTACGGTACTACTATCAAACTATTTTTACACCTTAACAATAACTGTTTCACCATAATTTTCTCGCTCTGAACATCGTATCCTTTAGCCAATAGTATTCGTGGACTATTTGTTAACAGGCTTTTTACACACTCACTTTTTAAACGAGCTTAGCTCAGCTCAAACTAAGAGTGTAAAAAGTGAGTTAACTCACGTTTAATCTCAAGCTTTTTAAAAGGAGTGCGCTTAATTAACGCACAGGAAAACAAACAGATGATTTAATAACTAAAAGTATTTACAATGGTGCGGATTGAGAACGGTCCGGATCACAATTGGAAATATTATAAGGGTAAAATGAATTATTTTACAAAGAAAGGATAATGTCCAAGGAACTCATTTATACAACTGTTAAGTCTGTAATTACAGAAATAAGGTAGAATATAACCTCTATATTCTACACATGTTCACCAACGACGCCGACTTTTCAGAATTTTTGTGGGTGCATATCGGTGGCGGGGCGTGTTATGTTTCCAGGGGAGTCTCGATATTTTTTGATTGATTTCCTTTTAGTTAAAATCCTTAATTAACACTGTCATAAAGGGCTATGCTCAATTCAATTCACATAGTTTCATTTTTTATTGTGGGGACTGCCTTTGACTAGGCCAGAGACAGGCAAGGAAAGGAGGAGTGTGTTGCTTGGTTGTCTTTGCCCAAACACATTTGAAACAATTACGTTTTAGAGGTTAGACATTTTAACTTCCATCTCAATGTTTTGTTTATTAATTTTTTGAGAAGTAATTATTTTAATTGTTTCTATCTAAAAATCCTGTGAGTGCAGCGCACCCACAAGATTGTTTATGTGGATGCTGGAGCCCTGTAGCACCCACGTATTCGGCGCGCATGTTCTCTACCCTGACAGCTAATAAGCACTTGTCTGAAGATTGTAAATTTGTGTGACTTCCAATAGTGTCCGCACCTGCGCATTCAGCGCCTTTACATTATGCTACTCGGTTGCCTTTGCTTCCTCAGCCCTTGTACCTCCTATGAAGAAATTCGTTTGGCCAAATATATACACTATTTTGCAGCCATATTTTACATACTGAGCAGTTCTTAACTTGTACGAAAAGATTAAATCCATGTACATTATGCGAGGTTTCAAGTACCAGAGTAAATGTTTTAAAAATAGGTCAGTCCATATGAAGTTGCTTGGTATCAATGAGGATTGCTTAATCATTTTTAATTTTTAAATTTTTTTATGTACTATACTAATTACTATATAAATAGGCCACATTAAAAAAAAAAATAATAATCCCAGTCAGTTTGTGAGTGGTGGTCATTTTTGTTGAAGACTGGTGCCAGTAAGTAACTTCGCAGACGTTAGCGTAAACTTGTGTATCTTAGGACTGGCTATTCGAAACCATTGCGACAGACACTAGTTTCTTCAGCACTTTCTCCTTTTTAAATTGTCTCTTACATGAAAAGTCCTAATTGATTCATATAGGAGAAAATTACTCTCTAAGTTTAGTATCGAAATTTAACAAATTCTATTTTTGAAAGCTGAGTTCGTAATAAAGGGTGAAATATGAAAGCTTACTTTTTATTAAAATTTCGTATGGTACAGTCCACAGCAAAAACAACCTGCAACATGAGCATGTAAGTTTATTGTGAAACTACGCCTAACAGCGCAGTAAATCAACATAACGTCTAAGTGGCACGAATCACGCCAGAAGAAACCTCGTCGTCCTCCCATACACACTTATTTTGGAGCAAAACACTTCGTCGTTTCACAAAAAACTTACATGCTCATGTTGAAGGTTTTTACTGCGAAATGTACTATTGTTACTGTAGCTAGAATAATAACACTGATAAAATTTGTTGCTGCAGCTAGACTAATAACACTGATACACTTTTCGTACAATTTTATGATTTTTTTTTTTTTTTTAATTGAAATTCTGTAATTTTTGCAATGTTTGATACTTCTGCTGGGATATGGAATAAGTTGCTGCTTCTGAACTAAATACTTAACCAAGTTGAATCATAGAACACATTGTTTTAATTTCTGTTTTAATGTTGAATGATATACGCTTTGGAATAATCTTGCAACATTCAAATAAAAAAAGTTAATTTTGAATATTGAATAAAATTACCAATAACGAACAAAAATAAAGTATTAAAAGAAGTAAGAAATTAATACAGGATTTAATAAATGAAACTGGTTATTATGGTCGAATTAAGAATAAGCACAGTAGGTAGGACCATGTCTCTGTACGCTCATTATTCATTTTCCGGATGGAAGTGGCAGCCAATATAAAAATAGAAAAAATTAAAACATTTGCATCAAAACAATTTTGAACTAGAATCCTTTTTCTCTCCTTTTTTTTTTTTTTCTTTCTTTCTTGCCGTGGGAAAAATGTCTGTCCAGTGGTGGAGAAAGAGGCTTAACAAAGAGTGAAGTAAGTGCAACTAGCTTATAAAGAACAACATGAGATTAAATCCTCAGAGTAGAGAAAATAATCGATTTCTGCAAATAAAATATTAAATGTATTGCCTATTTTCTCATCCCACAAGAATAAATTGTTACTCATATCATATCGTTCTTTGAACCAAATTAGTTTTAAAAAATCATAACGTAATGATATGATTATACAATGAGTGTTAATTTACACAAAGTGATGATTAGAATTTCAGAAGCTTTATCCAATGTGTTGAGTTAAAAGAACATTTTAATAACCTACAAGTATCGGCTTGTAAAACAACCAGTAAGAAAATGCATTTAAAAAAACGAAAAAAAAAAAAAAAAAAAAAACTTTAAAAGTAAAAGGTAGGATTTACCCCACTAAATATTTTCGACCGAATTTGTTAAACTAAATCAAGTTATGCTGCAGTTATTACTGACATTTATTTATGAAACACGAACAAAATTATAAGACGTTTTCGGAAAGCTTCGTCCGAAGAAAATTCCCTTCAAATGTAAACTACTCCCTTTTCAATTATTTTCGAGATTATATTTGTGCTATGTATTAGTGTTTTAATGAAATTTGTGTTTATAAACTGTCAATAATATTGTATGAATTGCATTTGAGGAAACAGCCTAAAAATAACCAAGAATAAACTACCCCTTGTGAATATTTTCATGATTTATGCATCTTTATAGTATTATTAAGAAAATATTTATTTGTGACATATGAACCAAATCACCTGATTCGTTTCGTGAAAATCATCCCTTATGAACTTTTCAGGGGAAAGAGTTATGCCATAATGTTTAGTGAAACATTTATAAGTAATGTGTGCGTAAACAATACGTGTATCATCGTTAGGAAAAGACGAAACAATCTGCTAGTTAACACTGTATTTTATTACATATACAGTACACAAAAGGGTATAGCATTTTTTAGTAAGATAAAAGCTCTTAATTATTATGGGAAATGAATGACACTTCTTAGCACTAAAAATGTCCTTTTTCTCTTTTCTACAAAACTGTTCATTACAATTTGTCAGGTATGTTATCGTGTTCATTTCATTCATGTGATCTATGGACTGTATATGCTTTGTTTGAACCGTATTTAGTTCAACAGAAATTAAACTTTCGGATTTTATGATAATTTCAGGCTATATCTCATAATTCAGTATCAGCTTCACTTTAATAAGCAGAATAGTTCTTGTAGAGCTTCAATTTATCGGTTTACAAATTAAGTTTTTCTCCATTTTTCGGAAACTATGCATGAATTTCCACTCACGCATTTCGTTTTCGTTAAACTCTAACAGTATTGTAGAATTTATGAAATATGAACAAAATTACCTGTCGTTTTTGGGAAAATCGTCTTAGAAAAACTCATCTCCCAAAAAGTAAACTACGTCTTGTGGATTTTTAAAGGACAAACGAATTATGCTTATTGACATGTTCTTAATGAAATATTTATTTATGAAATAGGAAAAAAAAAAATTGCCTCAGTCGTTTCTGAGAAAATTGTCTAGAAAACTCACCCCAAGATTAAACTACTACTTATGTTCAGGACAAATGAGTTGTCATATTGTCAGACTATTAATTTGTATTTAAATTAAATACATATTTATGAAGTATGAACAAAATCGCGTTATTCGGTTTTGATAAAATCATTCGAAAATAACACATCCCAAGAATAACTACTACTACTGGATTTTTTCTAGAAAAATGGTACAGATCACAGTAAAAGGTTGTTGATGAAATATTCATGTGTGAAATATAAACAAAATCCTTAAAACCGATTTTGAGAACATCCCATTTTTTAAAAATTTACATCCTCTAGTAAACTACCATTATTTTTAGGGGTAGGAAGGAAATTCGAAAGACTTTCCCAGGAAATATTATATACAGCAAATACGTTCAACAATATAGTCTCGAGCCAATTGTACACTCATGTCCAAAATTATTGTCGCATGTCTATAAATATGTTTTTGTAGGAATATAATTTGATAACGAATTCGCCCGGTATTTCTTACAATGTTAGTATGTGTATAATCGGCAAAGACATGTATGTGGAAAATTTCATGTCAAAAGAGCAGTAAATAAGAATAATAAAAAGAAAATAAAACTTTCTTGTCCATTTAGCAACATTTTATTTTACTCATTCTAATTTTCATGCTTATAATTTTTTCCCTATGAAATTTACCACAAATATACATTTCCCTATTATACACATAGCATCAGTATTAAAAGTACCCTGCAAAATAATTATCAAATTATATTCTTATAAGAAGACAGTTATAGGTATGCAACAATAGTTTTGGACATGAGTGTACATACAGTGGCTCAATCAAGAAGTCGGACATATACCTACTTACATATATATATATATATATATATATATATATATATATATATATATATATATATATATAAAATTACTCTATAGGCAAATATTATGGCAAATAGAAACAGTAATAACAAAACTTAGTTTCGTGACTATAAAAATTACAAAAAAAAAAAAAAAAAAAGTGAAAATACAGCAAAAATTCATGTCAAGAAAGAACTCGGACAGGTGGCAGCACTCTGTTTTTGGGCTTAATAGGGGAATTTCCAAAGTTGTGTCAACTTGAGTTTTAGGTGTCCAAGTGAAACGAGTTGTAGCCGTACTGTTTGTACGTGGGTGAAACTGTGTTTAAAATTTAAAATGGGAAGGCAACGTGGTCAAACTTCTTTAACAGTAAGAGAATTTATTTTAAAATATTAGAAAGAGGGAAAATCAGTTCGTGATATTGGAGAAATAGTAAATAGGTCTCACTCCTCAGTTCATGACGTTATGAGACGTTTTAAATCAACAAAAGCAGTGGAAAATAAACCAAAAAGTGTAAGACCTAGAGTGTTTTCAAAGTCAGACGAGCGATGGATTGTACTACATGTTAATAAAAAAGAGTAGCCCGTTAAAAAAAAAAAAAAAAAAAAAACGAGCAAGTGCAATAGAAAAAAAGAGCCTCAATTTTGCACAAACATAAAAATAAAGAGTTTTCGTTTTGGAGCACTGTGTTAATTTAATGTGCACAGCAAATTTAATTTGTTCCACTCAGATGGTCAATGTTATATCTGGCGAAAACCTAATGAATAACTCCGAGAGCGTAATCTATGATCCACTGTGAAACATAGAGGTGGCTCGGTAAAGGTTTGTGGCTGTATGTTTGCTGCTGGTCCAGGTAAACTTTGTGTAATAGATGGAATTATGGAGCAAACAAAGTATTTATACATTCTGAGGCAAAATTTGGTACAAAGTGCTGAAACATTGGGAATAAAAGGGGACTTCCAGTACTGCCTACCAGGATAACGATCCCAAGCACAAAGCACTCAATATGCGTTTGTGGCTCCTGTGTAATTGTCCCCATGTGCTGGAAACACCTCAGAAATCTTCTGATATTAACGTTATTGAGCACTTAGCGCTTATTAAAAAAAAAAAAAAGTTAAAAATCATACTATTAGAACAAAGAAAGACTTGGAATCAGCACTTCAGACTGAATGGACAAAAATTGATCCTTCCTTCAAAAAAAAAATAAATAAATAAATAAATAAATAAATAAAATAAAAAAAATCGTAAAATCCATGCCCGAAAGATTGAAAGCCATTGTGAAAAATAAACGATTGCCAACAAAATATTAAAAATATCTAATAACATTCAAAAATTTTGCTACAAATTAAGTGTCCGAGTTGTTCTTTCACGTGGATTTACGCTGTTTTCACTTTTTTTTAGTCATTTCATTTTCAGTTTTGGCATTGATATTTCTACTTTTCATAAGTAATAATATAGAGTAATTAAAACATATTTTTTTGTTCTCTGAAGCGTACTCGTGGAATGCGTGAAATGTACAATGGCGAAGCGTAATCCACAAGTAGGGTAGGCTCGATAAACTAATATTCCCATTTGAACTTCACTAGAAATATAAGTTCAGTTCATATTTTCTTCTGTCTGGGATTTGCAGGGGAAATGAGAGGAATTTCCTCCTCACTTGCTGTTGTCATTTCCTGCATATTTGAAAATGGAGGGAGAGAAAAAGAAAGTATATTCTTACAGTTAGCTGTCAAATTTCTTGGATAAGCGTTTGTTACTTGCATCTTCCACTTTCAAGTAAGTACAGTACTACATTTAACTAATGCATCACGTGATAATGATTTCACTAGAAATGATCATGCTCAGAAGGAACTTCATTTGAATAAACACAATATATTTAATATTGTATTCTATGCAGTAGCATATTTAAAGGGGTGGCTTTAAGGCTCAAGCACTCATTGAAATTTTATCGCAATTTTAATTGTTTTATATCTTGCAGAATTTTCACATTTCCAGGAATAAAGTTAGCAAAGCTCCTCAAAACAAAATCGTAAATACCCCACTGATTCTATGAAATGGAAAACTCAACTAAAATTGCACACAAATATTATTATTTTATTCTCTACGGTAGCGTTTGGTAAATTTATATACGAGGTGTGGATATTAAATAACGAGAATGCCCATCTTCTGTCGCGCAGGATCGTAAAGGGGGGGAAGGTAGCTAATGATGTGTTGTTGATCTTGAACCTTCATGAGCAGCCACTGTTGGTTTCATGATTCTGGAAGCTTTTCTTTTCTTTGCAGGCTTGCATGAATTGGACAGTGTTCTGTAGTAGTGCCGAAATCATAGTGAACAGTAAAGTTGAGCAGCGCAATAACATCAAATTTCTGGTGAAATTTAAAAAAAAAAAAAAAAAAAAAAAAAACGACGGAATGTTGTGCAATGTTAAAAGAGGTGTATGGTGATAATGCTATGTCATGTGCGCGAGTTTTCGAATAGCACAAGCGATTTTCAGAAGGTAGGGAGGAGATTGAAGAAGAACGACCCGGCCTCCCTTTGAGTTCAAGAACGGACGAAAATGTTCAAAAAATTAATGAACTTGTGCGGAAAGACAGACGTCTGAGCATTCGGATGATCGCAGACATGACGAACATTAACAAAGAGACAGTAAGACAAATTTTGCATGACAATTTAAACATGACAGAAGTTTGTGCAAAAATTGTCCCGAAAAATCTCTTCTCAGGAATAAAAAGACATTCGAAAAGCCATTTGCTGTGACGTCATGGAACGACTCAAAGCAGAACCAGACTTGCTAACACGTGTCATCACGTGTGATGAATCATGGATTTTCCAGTATGACCCCGAGTCTAGCGTCAAAAAAAAAAAAAAAAAATCCATGCACTGGAAGACACCCACATCGCCAAGAATGAAAAAAGCACGAATGAGCAAGTCGAAAGTGAAGGCAGTGCTCTTTTTTTCTTTTTTTTTTTTCGATATCAGGGTGACTGAATGGGTGCCTCAGGGTCAAACGATGAATCAGACCTACTACAAAGAAGTCCTAATCAAGCTGAGGGAAAGAATAAGGAAGAAGAGACTGGATTTATGGAAGAACGATGCATGGATCTTCCACCAAGATAATGTGCCTGCCCATAATGCTCTTTCTGTGAAGCAGTTTTTAGCAGCCAAGCGCATTCCTCTGCTCGACTATCCCCCGTATTTCCCAGACCTGGCTCCCTGTGACTTTTATCTATTCCCAAAAGTGAAAAGTGCATTGAAGGGAACACATTTTCAGTCTGTGGAAGAGGTGAAACGAAAAACGGCAGAGTTGTTGAACAGGGTGACATCTGATTACCTACAGCATTGCTTTGAACAATGGAAAGCATGTATGCAGCGGTGTATAGAGGGAAGGGGGGTTATTGAAGGGAATAACAGTCAATTGTAACTTACTTTGCAATACATCACATTTATGACACCAGTCTCGTTATTTAATTGCCACACCTCGTATATGTTTAATGTATCAGACTTATATTCTACAAGCTATTATGGACCAGACTCCATGTAGGGAAAAAAAAACAACTACTATGAAAACTCCTGAATGTATATACCTAAATTAAACAAGTTATCACTCATAGAAATACATAATTCTACACAGTTATCACTCGTAGAAATACATAATTTTACACAGAAGCTTCTTACTGTATGTTAAAGAAATCATTAAATAACATATTAGCATTGAAAGATTCCTTCAACGCTAAAACTAACTCGCAGAGGCGAGCCTTGGCACCTTCCCAAGAATACGTGCAATCCCCAGCTATAATAGCTTCGCTCCCTGAGCAGCATAGCCCTTAAGCCTGTCTAGCGGGCTGGAGAGGCTCAGACGGAAGGGTCTCCAAATGTTTTCAACTTACTATTTTTTTTAATCAAAAAAACCGAAACGTTGAAGTATTGCTTTTATTTTATAAGAAATCAAAGGTAAAGAAAATATACGGTAGAAAACAGGGTAGGCCTGGCTTCAGAGCCTCATAGTACGCTTCGCCACGGAGTATGTATACGTCCGACTTCTTTATTGAACCACTGTATATCGAGTCAAACAATTGACCCTACTATTTACATTTTGTTATTAGGAATGGAGAAATTCAAGAAGTAATTGAATTTTTAAAATTACCGAGATGCATATTTTATTCATGGACTTGGTCTACGTCAACATAATATGCATAATACTCGCAAAAATAGCAATCTTGACTATATTCTCTCTAACTTAGAATCTCGTTGTGTTGTCCCATGCAGAAATCTTTTTCCCTCGGATCACGATTCCTTGGATGTTTCTTTCGATTTCCTCCCCTCCTCTACTACAAACCAGCCCCTCAAAAGTAGGTCACAACTTCTTTGGAAGAAAGACCCCTGGGGTGACATCTGCCGGGCTATTGAACTGTTTCCTTGGTGTTTGTTAGAGGTAGGAACTGTTGACGACGCTGTGGACTTATTTACATCTGTTGTCCACTCAGCCATAAAGGATTTTGTACTGGTGAAAGCATCAAAATCGAACAGGTTGCAGTCTGGTACGACAATGAACTTGTGAATTTCGTAAAAACAAAAAGCTTGCCTGGACTCTATGGAAATCACATCCGAGTGACTACACATACAAAAACTTTGCTAAAATTAGAAGTCTTGCCAAGAAGGTACAGCGGCGTAAGTATTTTGAATACATGGACTCAATTGGTGATTTTACTGTTAGTAACCCTAAACTCTTTTGGTCTGTAATTAAATCTAGATCAAAATCTTCGGGCATACCGGCAACAGTTCAAGATGAAAATATTGAAACGAGTGATGATCAAAGACCCGACCTCTTCAATAACTATTTCAGCAAAAACATTTACTTCCCTTCCCTCTACAACCCATCTTCCCCCTCTCCGCCCATCTGTTCGAACACCTTCTCCAACCTCGACCCCTCGGGCGAAGTTCTGGCTCTCTTGCTATCGTTATCTCCACAAAGATCACTTGGACCTGATAACATTAGTCCTCTCTTCCTCAACAAAAGTGCTTCAGTTATTACGGTTCCTCTATCTATTTTATTCAATAGATGCTTCAAGGAATGGTATTATCCCACCAGTTGGAAACTAGCTCACGTGACCCCAATATATAAATCATGACTTAAAGTTCATGTATCCTCCTATATACCAATATCTCTTCTTTCTGTAATATCAATTATCTGCGAAAAAATAATCAAAAACAGGCTACTTAAATTCACCTCACCTTACATCCACAGTTCTCAGCACGGCTTTCTACCGAGAAGCTCAAGTCTCTCAAACTTGAATACTCTTCTATCCTGTGCAGTCAAATGTATGAATAACAATACTCAATTAGATGTTATCTACTTTGATCTCTCGAAGGCCTTTGATTCTGTCAGCCACATTCATCTTCTTCATAAGCTCTCCAATAGATTTAATGTACATGGCAAATTTCTCTCTCTAATCACAAGCTACTTGAAGGACCATAAACAGAGTGTGTTCTTTCAGGAGCGACTTTTAATCCCCAACCTGTGATCTCAGGAGTGCGTCAGGGGAGTGTACTTGGGCCTCTGCTATTTGTCCTTATATGGATGATCTCTTCACGCACTTATCAGCTCAACCTAGTGGCCTTCTGCTTTTTGCTGACGATTGTAAGTTATACAGAGAAATATCGTGTCTCCATGACACAATTGCTCTACAGGAAGACATAAATTACCTTATAGGCTGGTGTGAAATGTGGCACTTGAAACTCAACAGTAAGAAATGTGACAGTATTACTCTTACTTTGAAAAAGTCTCCAGTTCCCTCCACATACCATGTCAACGATTCCTCTATCATACATTCTGCTAGTCATAATGATCTTGGTATCATCTTTGATTCAAAACTCACATTCTCTGACCACATCTCCTCAATACTAAAGAATTCAATGTACATGTTGGGACTTCTTTATCGATTCACTGAATTACGCACTGTTTCTTCATTAGCAACTTTTTATAAAACTTTAATAGCGCCCAAGATCGAATACTGCTCTCCCATATGGGCCATGACAGCACATCTCTTCAGACTTGATTCTATTCTCAATTTCTTCATCGCTTCTCCGTTTTCGTGTTCCTGCACTTCGAATATTATCTAAGAAGGAACTCTTGCGACATCTTAATATTCAGACTCCTGAAGTATGCAGAACTATCTCTGACGTGAAATATCTTCATAAAATAGTTAATGGAAACTTAAGATCGGAAATATTACTTCAGGAACTACCTTACGTGTCCCTTCCCACATCACCCGGAATACCCACCTATTCTATCTTGCCCGTCCTAGGTTGACTATTATATTTCTTTTTCTTTTTTTTTTTAAATACAGAATACCAAACTGTTATAATCAAGTAACAACTGATATGGACCTTTTTTTCGAGCTACCCAGTGTTTGAAAGAGCAATGAAACGAGTTCTGACGGAATAATTTTACTTTTACACTCTTTTTTGACACTGTTCTATGTTGTTGTTGTTGTTGTCTTGTTTTTTTCTTTCTCTTGTTATCATTTCTCTGTGTAAAATGGCAAAGTTATGCTGGTAATTTATTCAATAAATAAATAAATAAATAAATAAAACCGAGATATCTTTTTCCACAAAACTGGCAGATTACAACAATCTCATCTTCTGTTAATTTCTTTAAAAGTAAAATAACATACCAATTATACACAAGGCAAGATATTTTCTCTGTCCTTAGTTCGTACATAGACTAACTGTTGTGTTATAATTTTGAACAAACATTAAAAGAATATGTTAAATTTCGCTAACTAAGCAAATATTACTTGAAATAGATGCAGTCCCAGTCGCCGCGAGCTATTTCTAGTGCTAACGTGCATCATTTGTTTGATGACAAATTAGTATTTGGACCAGGGGGCAGGAGGAGGCAATTGCCCCCCTAAGATTTTGAGGAATACTTATACTTTAATCGATTGTCTACTAATATACTAGTACAAAACGTGAAAGTCTTACGTGGGTGGTGCTCTTGCCTCTCCTCAAGCAAAGTCTGAAATGACGCCACTGATTTGAAGTATCTTCTTAGAAATCAGACAACAGGAAACGTACAAATGGACGATTGCATTATTTTGTGAAAATAATAATATCCGGTTTTCAGCATGATGTTACGCTCAAACTCACCTACATTTCGAGTTAAATTCAACTCACGTTCACATTTTTTAAAACAACTTAGCGTATGATAATACTCACGAAAAACGAACGCGCTTACTTACAACCCTGTTA
This sequence comes from Thermobia domestica, assembly GCF_964235325.1. NCBI lineage: Eukaryota > Metazoa > Arthropoda > Insecta > Zygentoma > Lepismatidae > Thermobia > Thermobia domestica. The sequence goes on from NC_137454.1 coordinate 209,009,716, forward strand.
GTTAATCTATGAAATGCATACAACTGATAATTGACGGATATTGTAAGTACTCGTGTGTATGAAAATTTACAGACCAAATGAACTGTTTTGAAAGCGTGAGTTGAACACTTAAATCAAGAAATAAAAAAGAATATAGTAGTGATAACAAACTAGTTTCAGTGGAATTAGTAGGCCTACAAACATTTGTGTTGCGTTATGTCATGACGCGTAATATACGCACTATTCTGTTCTAGCGAATAAAGTAATACAAGGGAAACTAAAGAAGCTTAATGGAAGTGTTAAAACTCTTGGAACATTCGCGTGTATGAATGTATTATTTTTGTTTTCTTGTGAAACAAACGAAATGCAGTATTTTCTCAGCATAATCTTTTCCCAAATGTACACTTCTGGTCACAAAAACCTAGACTCCGCTCCAGAGATTATTTCGAAAAAATTACCCTAGATCCTTACTAATTCTCTTTAGGTCTGGATCATTTTACGCGTACCTTCATTTCTGCCACAGATACGGGTGGAAATTGAATGATAATATTGCAGTAAGCATATGAAAATTTTGATGCATAAACAAATTAGCTACAATACAGAAAATTACGGTAATTTTAGATCGCGAATTTGATACGTTATTTATATTTTTAATCTAGAACGATTGAAAAAGCGATGGAAGGGGAAATATCATAACTACAAATAGACTACAATGATGAACCATCTGCTTCACGCGATTTGCTAATTGTTTTAGTATCAATTTGAGTGTTCCCATAACACTTTTGTTTGATTACCTTCCCTCGACCGAAAACTAAGGAGTAATTTATGATAAACTCAACGAACTCAGCAGGGTAAAAGCAATATTATTTCAAAACATTGTGCTGTTTTCTGGTATAACGTGATTCATCTGACCCGTCTTTTGCGTTGGAGGTTGAGAGGAAACTGGTCTGTATTTCTAAAAAGGTTGGAGATTTCAAGAAACAAAGTAAAATCACATTTTCTTGTAATGTCAGTATTACAAACTAGCAAAAAATAAACCAAAACTTGAATAAATTTTGCTACGTATAAGGCGAGTAAGTTTTGCTTTCTTTCCTTCTTTTACAGAGCTCTTATATCACGAAAATAGATAAAGACTTTTGGAAGTTTTTATTCTGTAAAATCCTTCAGAAAGTAGCTCTGTAATTAGTATTCAAAATACAAACACGATGAGAATAATTTTTAAAATTATGGATCTTTACTTTAAAAATGTAGTAATTTGCTTATTACTTCTATCTGGCGCGTGGGGTCCCTGGACTTTATGGTACACAAACACCATGAATCTCGATATTCTTAGAGTCCTCTCTTTTAATCCCACCTTTCTCCATTCTACCATTATTATCCATCTAATTATCACCATGTCCTTTAGCTTCGGTGCATTATGATGGTACCCTCTGTTCGCAAATCAGACCCAAAAAAGACTATTATAAGCTAAATTGCATGACAATTCCATATTTTACCAGGGAAAGAAATTTGAATGTTTAAAAATGTAAGAATAATGCCGATGTTTCATTACGTTAAAATAACTCTTGTGCATTTTAAATTCATAATATCCCACGACTGAAAGAAAGTAGGATTCTTATAACAGCATTCCTTAGAAGTTCAGTAGCGTATATTTATATATATACAGGGCTGGCCTTAAGCTGATTGCTCCCAATCGGGCCCCGCGCTAGTGCCGTCTACTCTACTCTTCAGTCTAATCTACTCTTCAGCAGGCGTGCCCACAAGGGGGGGCTATGACGCAAACTGCGTCATTGAAATATTTGGGGGGGGGTAAAAATCTATATAAATATGTTTGAGGGGGTGTAAAAATTAATCGAAAAGATTTTTTTTTTTCATGGAAGAACACCTACGGATAGACAATTGAGGGGGGTGCGTCATAGACATGAGGGGGAGTGGGCACCACTGTCTTCAGTGCCGTTTTAACAACATACAGGGTGTCCGAGAAGTCCTTTCCTGATTACAGAAATTGATAACTCAGGCTAGAAATAAGATAGAAATATGAAACTGGTGTTGAATTTTTACAAACTATAAAAGTTTTGGTCACATCAGTACACTTCCATATGAGCACCCTTGCTAGCACGTAGCACATCTAGGCGATATTCAATTTCCATCCATCCACACATTAGCCAACATCACTGGAGGGATCGATGCAACGACTGTGGTTATTCGTTGCTGCAGGGTTTCAAGATCTGGTACACGTGTTCGGTAGACCTCATCCTTGACATAACCCCATAAAAAGAAGTCTAATGGGGTTATGTCAGGAGAGCGTGGAGGCCAAGCTGTTGGTCCATCACGACCAATCCATCGCCCAGGAAATGTCCTATCGAGATAGGCACGGACGTGTTAGGTTTGTTCTGTTTTACAAAGTCTCAAATTTGTTTGTTTTAGGTTTGTAGTACGTAAGTAAGAAGCCATGCCAACCAACCAGGAGAAGGCACAGTGTGTCCTGTGGTACCATGAGACACGATCACCAACGGTGCAGAGACAGTTCCAGACAACATTTGGGTGGACTCCACCTGATGTCAAGAGCATTAAAGCCTGGTATGAGAAGTTCAAGAACACAGGGTCGGTTGCTGACCTTTGGAGGTCTGGTCGACCAAGAACCTCAGCAGACACGGTGGAGGCTGTGCGGCAGTCTTTTCTGAGAAGTCCTAAGAAATCGGTGCGCAGGGCCTCACGTGACTTACAGATGTCAAAAAGCTCTATCCATGACATTTTACACAAACGGCATGGTACCAAGACGGTCACCACCTCATTGGGGTTTGGACGTCCGTGCCTATCTCGATAGGACATTTCCTGGGCGATGGATTGGTCGTGATGGACCAACAGCTTGGCCTCCACGCTCTCCTGACATAACCCCATTAGACTTCCTTTTATGGGGTTATGTCAAGGATGAGGTCTACCGAACACGTGTACCAGATCTTGAAACCCTGCAGCAACGAATAACCACAGTCGTTGCATCGATCCCTCCAGTGATGTTGGCTAATGTGTGGATGGATGGAAATTGAATATCGCCTAGATGTGCTACGTGCTACCAAGGGTGCTCATATGGAAGTGTACTGATGTGACCAAAACTTTTATAGTTTGTAAACAATTCAACACCAGTTTCATATTTCTATCTTATTTCTAGCCTGTGTTATCAATTTCCGTAATCAGGGAAGGACTTCTCGGACACCCTGTATTAGGCCTCAGAGTGTTATGGTCCCTATGACTAAATTTTGCTCCTAATACATGTAATTAATACATGGCGAGCCCCCAGCCAAGTAAGTGGCTATGGTATCGTTAAAATGGCTTTGCTACTTTGCTATTCAAGTACACAACAACAACATATTACAATACAGGTGGATCCATGCACTCCACAAGGGAGGGTATGGCTTCTCCCTAACAAGTAAATGAATAGTTTGTATAGTTTCTTTGGGCCTTATGCAGAGTCGTTTTGACGCGTGATTAGTGCCATACTAAAGAGATCGACTAACATATGTTTCCTGCAGGCCTTAAGTATGACACTAATTATACGTCAAAACGACCCTGCATAGGGCGGTTTATTTTTTGCGTTACAACTTCTGTTGTAAAAATAGATACTATGTTCAGCTAGTATTCTGCACACTCCCAACATCCCTAACACTCCCCCAAATTTCCTTACACACACCCGTGGGCGTAATATATATATATATATATATATATATATATATATATATATATATATATATTTGAGTTTGCACACTCATCACATTATTATTCTGGGTGCACACCTCTTTTACTTTGAACACCCCACTAAGTAAAAGTTCCTGGCGTTCTTATTGATTATGCCATGTAATACTATCGTGAATACCGAAATGGTATCAAATAAATCAGCCTCAGAGTGACTTCTTTGCACATCCTTTCTCTTATTATAGCTATATTAAAAATACAAAACCAGAAGACAAACTGTGCCCTCTGCAGTGAAAAATCCCGTTTTTTGTTTTGTTTTTTAATCAAGTCAGAGAAACCGAATTATACTGTAGTGCGTAATGATTAGGTATCTGCTTATGAAGGTTTGTCTTCTAACTCGAATAATCCAATAGAAAATATGTCATCCATCTTCCATCAGTTCCTTAAGGTTTGTGATCGTTTCATCACCATTTCATTTTGTCTGCAGTCGATAACGATTTCGAGCTGATTATGCCTTTCATAAGTAGCTATCTACGATGTTCTCAATAGCGTACATTAGCTTTTCCTGACTTGAATTCTTTTCAAAAAGATACAACTGTTAAGAAATCTTTGAACCATCGAATTCATGTCAATGTACATTTCATTATATCTTACAAATATAAATTTATGGAAACAGACTTCGCCATTGGATTTCTCGTAAAATTCTAGCCCAATTTGACATATTATAAGACATTCCTCATTTTGAGATTTTAAACTAAAGTATATAGTAAACAGGTCACCTCCAAATATCAAAGACAATATAGGAGAGTGAAATCATCTTAAAATAGAAATGACATGTTTTGTTTGAAAACGCGGAAGGTTTAAGAAAAGTGAAATCGAAATCACTTCATAAACAATCCTAGTTTCAACTTTCAGTTCCGCGAATAGTAGAAATGAAAGTGCAGAAAACAACTATATAAACCTTAGACAATTTAGTTAAATCATCAAATGCCTATCAACCATACGCCTCTTAGTGACTACTCGCGTCTACTCGAAATAGAGATTAGTGGTTTCGGAAAGTGCTGTGCAGATTCTGTTTGCAATGGACACCATCATATTGTAAGTACGCTGATAAGAACTCTGTTGGTTACCATAGTGAAATTCACACAAGAGAGTCTTAACATGAAAGCGAGAATGCGAACCTCATAAGAATCATGATACTATTATTCATTTCATAGGCACCTTGGTGATGGTTAAAATTTATATACATTTTTGTTACGCATAATTCCAATAAATCAATTCTTCTTTATAGTATGCCATGCCCTTAATGCCTAGTTACTAGCTCTATACTACCTGTCCAATGTCTATCCTAATGTTACTATATTACGTCTTAATTATATGACACCTTCCAATTTTAAATGTCAAACGAGATACAAGATGGCCGACTTAAATATGACGGACATTATAAGTATACCCTCAAATAGATGTCTACTTCCTCCCAGTGTCGGTTAATGTCTTTTTGTTTTTCATCGCTTTACCCGTTTTAAAAATAAAATGAAAGTATCAAACTTGAAACAAATTGTTACGGCTTAGTCTGATCAATCAGGTTTTTGGCTACTGTGGCCGAGCCATTCCATGTGAAATTAACCAAATTTTCAAGAAAAAACCTCGTCGTCTCAGAATTTGATGAAACTTGGTGTATATGTAGGCCCCTATGAGAGATTATCATGCATCAAATTTTAGCCCTGTACCCCCTGTAGTTTCAGAGTACAGGGTGATAAAAAATGGACAAATTATGTTTTGTAGAATTTTGTTAGCTTCCATTGGTGATATCTCCCGTAAATATTGAGCTAGAGAAAAAATAATGTACCATTTTGAAGAAGAAAGAATAGGCTATAAGATATGTCAGTAACATTTATTTGAAAATCAAATATCATTTTCCGGAAAATCCTGGGAAAATTTTGGATCTTGATATATCTCAAAAAGTGCCAATTTGATTTCCTTGAAATTGGGCACGAAGGTAGCCCCATATGTCCAGCATAAGTGTGCCAAATGTCAACTTGGATCAAGAATGTGCCTGGAGTTTACAATGATTTTCGTGTGATCATGTCGGGAGACACCTAGAGTGTCAATATGGCAACTTGCCAACTTGTCAGTACTCATAAAGTAAGGTGTAACTGACCCAGCAGTAATATTTTTCTGTGCAATTTGTAATTCAGTAATCCTATGGGGATCTTTGGAACATTCCATTATCAATCGTTGAGTTGAGTTGAATGTCCCTTTCAGCAGCGAGGCCATAGAGACGGGACCTACTGATTAACGTGGAATCCGAACCACATGAGTCCCGCCGGGAATCGAACCCGGGTCGCCCACGCCAAAGGCGCGTACGCTAACCGTTTAGCCACGAAGGAGCTCATTATCAATCATAGTACATTGCATTGACCTAAATATGTGATGCAGCTCGACAGATACCTGGAACCCATAGATTTTACTCTATGGTTCCTGTGTCTAAAAGCACATTGACACGCTATATGAATCTTGTAGCTGTCATAAAAAAAAAAAAAAAACTTGCATCCCGATCTTTCTATTTACTGTTTAGATTTTACAACTTCCTGAAAGCAAGAAAGGTATCTCCACCCATACAGCACTGCACTCTAGTAGACAAACAGTGAACCTCCTCATTAAAAACGTGTATTTTGGGGCACTTTCCTTCCCTGTCCGAAAGAATCCGTTGTTTCGGAAGCGGCGATTTTCCTTTGTTAGGGGGAGGGCGATAGCAGGTAGCAAGCAAGATGTCCCAGAAAGTTGCACATGGTTCAACTCCTTGCAAGATGGAAAAAATGTTGTGTGTCCCTTTCAAGACTATGTTTACATGGTGAAATATGGTAGGGTTTCAAGATATTTTTTATGACAGCTACAAGATTCATTTAACGTGGCAATGTGGTCTAAAAGAAAGGTCACAATGAGGAAATATTCTTCTAAACCAGACTTGAGTTAGTAATTGCAGCAGATGGTTCACAAGCTGGCATTACCATTGATAGAATGGGGGCTTTGTTACTTGCACCTCTAGGTGGCTTGCTTATACTTAGCAAGTCGACGAGACATGAAACAGCAACGTTGTGTTTCCTGAGCCCTCTCCCTTTATATATCCAAATATAACAGATGTGTTCTCACTGTCTGCTTGTGATCTTGTGACATCACCTCTCTTTTTGATCCCATAACTGCAATTGGCCGTACATATACACTCAGCAATAGAGAGATGGAAGAAGCCAGTCGACTGCTTCAACACAGGCACCACTGACAATTGATCACTTCCAGCAGGTCAGTAATAATAGCTAAATATTTCTTACACCTCACTTCATCAGTATTGACAAATTGACAAATTGCTACATGGGCACCTCAGGTGTGTCTCCCGATATGGTCCCATGAAAATCATTGTAGACTCCAGGCACATTCTTGGCCCAAGTTGACATTTGGCACACTTATATCGACCATAGGGGCTAGCTTCGTATCCAATTTCAAGATTAAATGGAAACTTTCTGAGATATCACTGATCCAAAATTTTCCCGGGATTTTCAGGAAAATGATATTTGATTTTCAAATAAATATTCCTGACATATCATGTAGCTTATTCTTTCCTCTTCAAAATGATATATTATTTTTCTCTCTAACTCAATATTTACAGGAGATATGACCAATTGAAGCTAACAAGGTTCTACAAAATGCATCAACTTTGTCCATTTTTTTACCACCCTGTACTCTGAAACTACAAATGGTACAGGGTAACAATTTGGGGCATGATCATCTCTCATAGGGGTCTACAAGTATCATCGAAATCTGACACCATTAGGTTTTGGTCTTGGTTGATTTCACAGGAGATGACCCGGCCGTCTTTATGAACGGAAGCACTTTAAATTTTGCTTATGTTTGTTTCTTGATGTTTCACACTTCTCTGCCAAGTTTGGTCAAGAAACTAGATTTCGACATCGATAGGTTTATTTGTAAGGGGAAAAAACTATGAAATAGTAGTACAGAACCTTCTTGAAAAATTGCGTGACCAAGGGTGAAATATATATATATTATAAAATTTTTCGCTGTCTGCGTTTTTTTTTTTTTTTTAATTAGCCGCTATAAGCAATGAACAGGGTGAGCGTTGTCACCAGAATATTTTGCAGATGTAAAAACGTTATAAACGAAAATGGGTATAACCAGCAGATCAGCAAGGAGAGCACTATATATATATATATATATATATATATATATATATATATATATATATATATATATATATATATATATAGGTTTCACAGACCTTGGTGCAAGTTACTTGTTAACCTGGGGCCCCTGTATATATATTTACACCACATAAGACCGGCCCTGTATATATATTTACGTCACTTCACACTTAATAACGATGCCGTTTGCGCCTATGAAAACAAGAAATTTTGCACGTTTGCTTCTCGTTTCTTTACTTTTCTGAGGTAGACAAAATAATTAAACTAAAATTCCCAATTGTATTCATGTTTAAGAGCTACCTTTATTTGTTTAATTGTTTCAGACTGATTTATCTACATCATATTTTCTTTATATTGCACAACTTAATCCAATGCATAACCTGTATAAGGTTCCATACACGCACACACATGCATGAAGAAACTGTCCAACTTGAATGAAAAATGATAAATCCACGGGCAGGTTGATCGTGACCTCGTTCATGCGTGTTGAAAGTTTTCAGAATCTTTTGTAAATTTGCATGATGGTTTTGTTCTTCTTCATGCAAGTTGGTTGTTTTATATGTAGGTCCGCCAATCACGACAGCGGAAGAAATCACGTGACTTTCCTCCGTAATGCCAAGGTGATTAACGATGGATGATCTGCATTACATAACAAGGGATTCTTTGCGTGAATTTATTCAGATACACAAACAACTACCATGTTTGTGGAAGGTAAAATCAGAAAAAGATACTGTATAGGGAAGGACGTAAAGAATTCGGCGTATGAAAAACTGCTAGAAAATCTGAGTGTGTTTCAACCTGATACAACACTTTGCGCTCCAACTAGAGGAGAGAGCACAACAGAGAGAAAAAGCAAATTAAATGGTTCTGCCGCTGATGAAGTTTACATGCCGAAGTGATGGTACTACGAAGTACGGTGTGTGACAGTACGTCTGTCCTCTGTAGCCAATCTTTGGTCCATTTAGATCGCTTCTTTTCCAATTTTTTTCTTATTGCATAACGCTACTGTAGTTGGAGAAAGTAAAAGCACGCATTTCCTTATCCTCCACATTTCTCAAACTCATTTCATGCAAGTGTGTGCGTCTATGGCTCCCTTATGAATCCAAAATATAATTTCCAATCCTGACCATCCGAACTTAACATCATTCTTTCATAAATTCTGTAACATTCTTCTTCTGCCATGAAATTATCTTTAGACACGATAGTGCAGTATTGTAATAACAATATCATAACGTAAATTTACGTATATACGGAATAAACCTTAAAAATAGCTTTAAAAAAAATGAATTAAGCACTTCACTCTGGTCTTTCTGCATGTACTATCATGGAAAGAGAGACGCTCAATGATAAGAGTTAAATGGTTGCGTGGAAAATACGAAAACACCAAGATCAGTGGTTCCAACCCTCTCAACGACCTGCGAAATTTTTTTTTAGAAAAAATATGGTAAAGTAAGAGAATATTAAGGGTTGATGGGATGTTAGGGGAAAAAAATATCATAATGAAGTAATCTACACCAAGAAACACCTGCTTCATGTCAAAAGAATCATATACATCAGAAACCAACAAACTTGACTACTTTCTAGATTTGATTACCCCAAGTTCTAACGAGCGAATCTATAGCAAGGTGCTGTAGATTGAGTTAATTGGTGAATGAAAAATAGTCAGTCACAGAAAAATGTCTACAAAATATGGAAAAAGTTGTTTTATTTGCTAGAGTTAAGGAAATATTTATTCATCTAATAGCATCAAAATAGCATGAGCCGTATTTGAGAAAACTATTAGAAAATAATAAAAACACCCCGACGAGTAAACTACTCATTGTGGATATTTTCGTACGAAGTAATTTATTCACCATTATATAATTATTAGGCTATATATATAAGTGACTAAGTTTGTGACTTGGCACTGTTTGAACCAAGGATGTTATAAAATAGAGGATCTGCCCATACATATCTTCATCATATGATCTCAACGAAGCCAAAAACAACCGAGCATCGTCCAAGCCTGCACGTCTGATTGGCTACTCTCGTTTCCGCCATGATTGTTGGCTCGAAACATTGTGATCTTAGTGGCGCGGAGTGGGCAGAGTAGGTGTGGCGACGCTGTGACGTATGGCTTCATGACTTTGTTGTATGGGCAGAGCCTCTATTTTATAACATCCTTGGTTTGAACCACCTACCTAATCTCGATCAAATTTGCAACGTAATTAACTTCGGGTCTGGTTATGTTTTTATCATTTCACTTTGGCGGCACAACGTAGGGGAGGGATATATATATAAAATGACCGATATTTTTGTCAAATCAATAGTTTTCCAGGTCGCTGAGATAACCAATAACACTTCCGATGCCGCGTTTAAATCCAAATTCATCCCCGCAACTTGGGGGAGATATATAACAATGATCGAAAATAATTGTGTCGATTCCATAGTTTTCGGGGTCGCTGAGATGAAGAGTGACACTTCCAATGCAATTTAAATACAAATTCAGCCCACAATAGTAATATTTAATTTTTACTGTCGTTTTTACCACACATGACATAAGAAGTTGTGCATTTAGTTTTTATTTCAACCCAGCGAAGCGGATAATCAACGCTAGTGAAATAATAAACAAAATTACCTGACGATTTTGAGGAAATCGTCCGAAAATTAAAAAAAAAAAAAAAAAAAAAAAAAGTTTTGAAAAATATTTCGAGTAAAGCCACTATCCCTCGTAATTTGTTCAAAACAAATAAATTATATATTGTCAGATTATTAATAAAATATGTGTTCATGAAAGATGAAACACTTTTTGAATGTGTCTCACCGCCATGAATAAACTATTACTAGTAGCTTCTTCCCAGGTAAATGACTTATACTACAGGACAGATTTGTTAATGCAACATTGTTGAAGGAAATCATTAGAGCTGTTTTCGAGAAAATCATGTATTTTAATTTTCACCCTTCAGTAAACTACCTTTGTTTCGGATTGGAAGAAAATTCGAGAAACTCTCCTAGAGAACCTAAATTACTTTCAAATTTATTGCGGATTTATTGAACGATACGATTTCTAGGTGTGTTATTAGATTGGGACGGACGAACGGATATTCAAAATCATTTTTGCTGTACATAGGGGTCATGAAATGTGTAAATCTGTTGAAATCTCGAATTCGATTTTTTCAAGATTATACTTCCTTCTCTCCTGCTTCACACTAGGTTTTGTCAGTCAGACACAACTGGGTTTGCGGCGAATAATTGGAAGTTTCAGCTATTGCAACATATAAAATCAAATTCACCCCAAAAACCTGTTTCAGTCATCTATGCTTACCAACTGTCGTCTGCTGGTTGAAATGTTAGGTGTAAGTTGGGTTGCATCTGTCCAGCCATTCGCGACAGCAGCAAAAGTAATGGATCCGACCTAATATGAGTTATAGGAGTCAGGGGGGGGGGGGGGAATAGTTTTGTTGTTGACTGTACAGCACACAATATCTTGCAATTTGTTAAGCTAGGCACTTAACTGCAGAATACCAAAAGAGTCACTGAAACGACCGCAAAGCTGATCATCAATATATTATAGTAAATTATCAGAGATACATTACACTCTTGACGTGTAGTCTTTGCTGAAATCCAAATTTCTAGTAAGCTGACTTGATTTGTTTTAATGCTATTACTTATTGGTGGCTCTTAAGGAGAGAGCTAGGGTTCCCAAGTAAAGAAAGTCCTGCAGAAGCAATCGGGGAATCACACACATAAATCAAGTCAATGGCTGTGTTGTTATGGTTTCTGACAAGATCAAGTTTCAACTGTTATTTTTTAAAATAACTCTATGATTGAGGGATACAAATACCAATCTACGCTGTGGCCAACTTGCTGAATTTGAGGGCCCCAAAACTAGCCGGAGCCTCAAAGAGCTTTATTACAGATTTATTGTATGTTGTACAATGCTCCAAATGGGTCATATACTCCGGTATGATATACTCAAATACCATTTAATTTTCATACCAACATCTTTCATAGTGAGATTGTACATGCCAAGTTTTTAACTGGATGGCATGGCATTGTTGAAAATTCATACGCAAAATATATATAGGGTATCGGTACTATATATGCGTACTATTTCTCGTTTCGAGCACTGGTTCTATAGGATTTCGAAGTGATCTCAAAGAAATAATAATTAAAAAAAGGATACTGTTGTTCCTAATTCGAGCACAATTATTTGCGAGTACTGGAGAGACGACAAAATCTCCAGCGATTGTTGGGTTTTGAAGCAATTTTATTATTTCAAAATCGAAAATCGATTTTCAGTTATTCGATTTTTAGACAAACTGAAAATAGCATGAAATCTGAACAACATTAGTACATACATAGGGATGAACAAACAGACATCAAACATAACTAGGGGCACGAGTTTTTCGCACTAAGAATTTGAAAATTTCCAGTTTTGTTTTTCATATTTCGTGTTTTTTCCAAATAAAGTTTCGCATTTTGTAGTTCCTGTGGAAAAGAATTCCCTGACATTTTTACGATTGTTTCTTTTTATTCATAGACCACTTTAAAAATAAACCATTAATTACCTAAAAACAAAGTATACTTAATATTTCACTTGACATCGTCAATTTCACTTATAGAAAATTATATATATATATATATATATATATATATATATATATATATATATATATATATATATATATATATATATATATTAAAATCAAACTGAAGGAAAATCAGTAACTAAATTTATTATGAGTAGGAAAGTTTTGCTTTCTCCTGAAAACAAATAGGCACAAGTTACATTAAGCATGTTATATGTTTCCACATTTTATTCCTTCAGTTTGTACGTTTGTGACTTATCACCAGTACATACTTGAGGGGAAGGGGAGAACTCACAATTGGAAGATACACAAATGTAAATGTATTTACAACAAACTTTAATCAATCATCACTTCGGAACTCCCTATTCAGCTGTGATGGCGATAGCTAACGCGCAACATGTTCCCTGTAGCCGTGTTCGAATCACCCAAAATGCACCGTTCATGCCACGTTCTACTGTCCCGTCAGCGGAAAACTAGCATTTTTAAAGTAACGGAAACATATTTTTAATATTTCGCGTTATATCGCGTATTAGAAATTTCGCGCAAAACCGCCAATTTCGCGTTTTATCGCGCAACGGAAACCAATGAAAACACACATAGAATATCGTAAAACGTCAAGAAACTGAAAATTACTTAATTCTGATCAGGGGCGGATCCAGGGGGGGGGGCAATCGCCACCCCCCCAGAATAGGAAACTTTCTTATTTTATATATATAACTAAAACCCATCCCAAAGTTTGTAGCCCTTAAAAGTAGCAGTATGACAACCAACCAACCCCCCCAAAAGTCGGTCCTGGATCCGCCCCTGATTCTGACGCATTTCCTTTTATCGCGCATTGCGAAAAACTCGTGCCTCTAAACATAACTGTTTCGATATGTTGTGGTATGAAACGTATAAACTCGATTACTCTTCAATTCATTTTTTTCAGGATTACAATATACTTCTCTTTTATCGTCGCTTGGAAGTACAAAAGGAATTTCAAATTCGGAATCAGATATTGATGAAACATTACGGAATCAACAATTAAAATACCTCCATACTCGAATGTGGGCTGTTGATTACGTTTTTTTTTTCTTTCTTTAATGGACTTTCTTTCTTTCTTTTGTTAAAACTATACATGTGAAAGTTATCCTGGAATTTAGTTCATCGATTTAAATTTTAAGAAAAAAAATCAGGATTTACTTGAGTGACATCTGTATGGTTATTTTAGTATTTTTTGCTTCGTTAAAGTTCCGTATTTATACATCATATTTAAGTAATATCAAATTTCCATCAGTAAATGAAAATTTCCTGAGTCAGAAAGTTAAAATAACCACACAGAAGTTATCATTCGTAATAGTCTTCCCTTAAACAACATAAAAAATGATGTGATTTATAAAGTAATTACAAATTTATTTATAAACGTTTCCGATTCAAACCATAAATATGTATATATGTATATAATTACATGGAACAATAGTCGACACAGAAAAGAATAGACTTAAATAAAGGCGAATTTCCAACAACCTGCCTTTCGATGACTAGCAGAGAATAAATCTATAATAATAATAATAATTCATTACACAAAATTTTAAAAATAACGAAATACATTCATAAGCCATTACAGTTCAAAAATATATTTTACCTTTCACAGTTTTTAAGGGAGCTCTGATCTAAGGGAAAATACAGTTTTCGATTTACATTTTTTTTTTTTTTTTTTAAATGGCTGGATCACTTTACAAAATGTCAATGTTTACATTATATTTAGACTAAAAACACAGACAGAAATAACCTTTACAATGATAGTAACACAACAGGAAAATCACAGAAGCAAAACAAAACCTATCACACAATTATAAACAGAGAACGAAAGTTATTTCTTCTAATATATATACACCGAGTCAGCTCAAAAGTAATTTAACTTCACCTATGAGCATTTTTCCAAACCTTCAGATTCTGATTAAGTGAGATATTAATTTCCAATGGTAATATTACGTAATATTATTATGATGAAGTAATTTATACTGTATTTCAAAAGATGTTAGTTAAGGAATGTATTCATATGCTTAAAAGAATTAATTTCCTGTGGCATTTTAGATATATTACCACTTAAAAAATTGTACAATATTAAATACAAAAACGTACCCAAAATGCAAAACTAGTCCAACTTGACTGATATTTTGATAATAAATTCTGAGGATTAGTAACTTTTTTTTTTCACAAATGAAATATAAGTTTTATAGCTGCCTATAAGCACAGGTACAAAAGTAAATAATACAGCAGGGTGGTCGTATTCGCGGGAAACCTGCTGTGGATAGAAACCCACTTAATTCTCTTATATTAAACTTATTTTCGTTTTATACACTCACATTCAAAAATCATTGTAATGATCACTTATTATCGACATCCGTTTATTCTTTTATAGAATTATACTATTCAATCTTATTCCCTTGTACATAAACCAAGGAAAATCTCGTTGGAAAGATAGTGAATATTGCAGAGTTTTTGAATATGGCCGTACATTACCGTAACACACACAAAAGTTTAATAAATTTAACGTTCAATAGGACATTATCAACGTTACTACAGTAAACAAAGTATAACTATCTTAAGACAGGAAAAAAGAACTTAGAACATGCACTTCTCTTTTGAAAATCGAGCCTGTATACAACAGCACGGTTTAACATATAAGAACTCAAACTGATAAGGATTTTTTTTTAGTTACCACATTACGAACGATCAAGTAATGAACATTATGATACGTATTCACACAAAGATACGGTTGTGTAACTGTAAAATATTGACGATTGATACTAAACACAAAATTACGCACAACTTTTTTTAAGTAATAAGTTTGTACTAAGTAATGCTAATCAAACAATGCAATACTAATACTAATACCAATAATAGGAATTAGAGAGAGAGAGAGACCGTATTTATGGACTTTTAATTCTTGAACGAACTATAGCAAACTGTATTCCAAGACATCATCTACTACATATCAAAATTATGAGAGAAACAGAATGAACATCAATTAAATTTTTAAACTAAAATTGGTCAAAGGGATAGAAATTTCAATTATTTCGAACAACATTCGAAGCCTTTATCAAACAATTTCGAAAAATGCTTTATCATCCCATCCAATAAAAGGCATTATTTCAAAAAATAAAAACAAATCAAATTAAACTATTCCTTGCCATATTTCTTTCACAAATATTTTTGTAATTTCAATAAAATTAGAATTTAACTTGTATCGCACACAGATTACGGACATGAAACAAATTGTTACATGTCTATTCAATATGAGCTAATGCAGATAAGATTCCTATAGAGAACCGAACGCCAAATCACACGCATTAAAACAAATGCACAAACTATTCAGGAGAAGACAAAAATTACTTTAGAAAATACAATGTGCTTTTTGTTTCCTTTTCCTACCCTTTATCATTTCATTTTAATAAAGAAAGTTCACACTTTTGAACACGAAATATATTTACAAATTTCGTTAGCCTGAATTATAATTTTTTAACAAAATACAAAAATCTAGTGCAAATTCAAACCATTTATAAAGATTAATGAAACTTACATCGATTCCAAAATAAAGCTGGAAGTGTTAATAAATTTCAATTAGGACTGTGAACCTAACTGGATGTTCATTACAGGTAATAAGCTAAGTACTTACGTAAGACAAGTACTCAAGAATTTCTTTTTTACAATTTCTATCCTGTATCTTAAAATTTCAAAACGATCGCTATTTTTTGTATAGTTTATCCAAGATTTTCCTTTTCCTTCTTTCTTTCTTCTTTTCATAACGAAATTATATTATATACAGCATTACTAAATTCCTTTGCTTCTGCGTCTTAGAAGTTGGTGGAAACAAACTCCCCACAATAGAATCCAAAATCATGACCACCAAAAGACCGTATGTTACATTTCAGCTATTCATGCGAACCTTCTGTTTTCTTTTTCAAATAATAATGTTCTGCAAAAAGAGCAAGATAACTAAACCCGCTCCCTCACTTAACAAGAAATATACGACGAAAATCACAGTAGAAATTCGACTAGAATTAATTAGCACTGAGAATAAAGAAACAAATGAGTATTTCACATGAACGATATCTCGAGGCTTGTTTATGTGTAATATGAATAGTTACATGTATACTTAGCTTAAGCAATGGTAACTCATACACTTCACCATGATATGAATCGTGCCAAAATCTTTCTTGTACTTTTAAATTACTTGTTTTGTAATAGTATTTTACAAAACAAAGTTCATGGTTTCCAAAGACCAGTTTCTGACATCCATTATTCAATATTGTAATTTCTGCGTTCATTGAAAGCATGTTCTATTAATGCACTGTATATTTCTCTACGTAGCGGGTTTATAACTATACGTTATCACTATACCTGCTAAATTTGGCCTGCAGTTCATATAATTACTGACACGAAAACAGTACATATTGTAAAATAACACGCAAAATAGTTTGATCACAGTAATTAAATATTTTGTACAAATATCTGAAGCGTCTGTCGAATTTGTCTTGATTGGAACGTAGAAAGTAAGTATAACATCAGGTAAAAACATGTACTTTTATTAATTGACAGATGTTGACAAAACAATTACGAAATTCAACAGATCTATACAAATAAAGATATGAGCAATAGTTTGTACTTTAAATAAAACATTAAAACAGAAAGTTCCGAGAAAAGTATGAATATTCGAGAAGTGCCTACGGGAGATATTTCTTATAAAATTTAGCACTAGTTCATAATAATTTATTTTCTTAACGTAAACATGCATGCTATATGTAACTTAAGGTAACATAAATAACCATGCGAAAATCTCCCAAGACATCTTTTCCTCCAAACGCCATTATTATAACAATATAAATATAAGGATACATATCTACAAATTATTACATAGTCACAAAAAGCATACACTAAATGTTTGTTTGGAAGCAGAAATTACTTATAATTCAGCGTTAATCAAATACAAAACACAAATATTGATATAAACGTTCTTTGCAAACTTGCATTATAGAGCTCATACACAATTATTTTTGCTAGATTATGTTATATTATGCTTACACAAAGTACTATCCTTTTGCGGGTTTTCTACTTGTGTACTAATTAATTTTACTGTTTACATGTGATAAAGTTCTTACCAACAAATGATACGCTATTTCATTGAGTCCAACTGCTATCTACTACATTACGGAGAAAGAAAGGAAAATAACAAGCTATTTCTATACCAACTTTTAACAATTATTGTACAAATAATTCCTCCCTATTTTGCCCATTTCAAACAACAACCACATCTTCAATATACTTATTCTTCCATTTGATCTACTGGTGTTTAAGTGCATCGTGAAAATATACAATACAAATGAAACACAGAATGCTGATTTTCTCTGCTCTAGATAAGTGACAATCGATAACCTCAAATACACTTTTTGATTAAAATACTAAATTGTGTATTGTGGACAGCGGTGCAAGTACAACTTAAACAACCTGACCATGCATACATCTCCGTATCCCATGTTTAGCAAAACTGTCCACATAAGAATAACAACACAATAACAGTTACAAAACAATATTCTAAAGACATAAAACCCACTAAGACTACTGTCGTATTTTAAACAAAGGAAATTCATTCGCCAACTGACCTTGTAGCATTGAATATTTGTGACTAGATAAAAATTAATATCTACGAAATATGTGAGTAAATTCACTTAACTTCAATTAGTACCAAAAACTCTAATACAAGCTCATAAGGAATATATGAAAACGTTACATTTAATCTGCAAGCTTTTATGTATAATGAGCTTTTTATTGATTCTAAGGTGTAATCTTACTGAATAGAACTATTAAACAAAAAAATCTCTTTTGGACAATGATCTCAAAATCGAAACAAATGTAGTAATTATAATATTAAGCTCAAAATTATTTGTCGCTCTCAACTGTACATTTGATTGTTATTCGAGATTCTCGAAGTTGAGTTCTAATTAGTTTTTTTTTTTCCCTAAACATATCTATTCTGCAAAAACGCACCTTATTATCAGCTCACTGTATTTCCTATAATACTTCTGTACAATACTTACTATTGCAACACTGTACGTCCACCAAATTGGCGCATCATACTTTCTCTAAAATACCTCTTCTTTAATTATGCTATATATAATTGATATTTTGCTTTAACAGCTCTATTCTTAAAACAAAAACACCATAAGCCTCAACAAACATGGCGAAAGCAGTAAAACCCTACAAAGATTGTATATTTATATTAGTCATATGGCTTGATTGAGTGTTCCCAGTTAAGTCTTGAGCATTTCCGTTGCTTAAATGATTTCCTTCACGATCACCATCCAAACTTTTCGAAGAGGCTAGGATACTCTTCTTGGTTGAGGCATCTATAATAGTGTCTACCAAATTGTTCGCGAATTCTCGCAAACACTCCGGAATGTGTGTTTGTTGGTCGGTGTCTTTAGCGCCTTCTACATGATTCCTTCCCGTGCTTTTCGTGCCATCATGTATCGGTAGGAAGGAAGGTCTCGAATATGATTCTCCCGATCCCTGTTCCACTGCACACTCGCTGATGCCCTCGTTTGTCCCATTGACGGGTAGCACATCGCCCGACTCACCGTTACAAAAGGCTTCATTTCCATTAGCATCAAGTGTCAATGGAAGAGCATTTACAGCTGTTATATCGGTTTGTATTACAGCGTTGCATAATTTTTCCTCAACAATGGCGTCACTTTGAGTTCCACTGTCTTTGTTTGGAGGATCTAAAGGCTTTGAATTTGGGACGGGTCCGCTGCTTGGTTCCTGGTCGCCTTTAATTTGATTCTGGTCGGTAGATAACGACCTTTCTAATTTCTCCAAAGCTGGAAAATTCTGCCCTTGGGTTGTGTTTGAGTATTGGTAAAATATAGACATGCATCTCATCACATTCTGTAGCGAGTCCTGTAATTGCTGCACCTGTAAAATGGAGATATATACACTAATTAATACTAGTAACTGAAGAATACAATTCAGTTCTTGAACGGAGAACCGAATTCAATAGTCGTCTTCCGAAAGACCCTTGCTTTCAGGGCACGTAATTTCGATTCATAACTTAAACTAAATAAACAAGTTTTACATGACCTCGATGTTGGTCCAGACAAACTTCACACAAATAATACTGTACTAAATTGTGTGTCAATTGTGTATACTGTAATAAAAGTAGTAAGTGCATACTGATTCTGAAATATGTCTCGGAAGTATTGTAATATAGGTAGAAGAATGGAACGCGTATGAACGCACAATTACTTTTACATTCTCAAGAGTCTCATCTAAAATGTCCCTTAGTTACCTTGGAATGGAGATACTCTTTTCTGGGAATAACTGAGGATTTCTTATTCTTTTTGAAACGAAAAATTACGGATCTTCTGTTTCTATCCGTGTTCATAATTCACCAAATATTAAGCCAACGGTATTCGACAAAAATGAAATTAATTTTTTTTTTTTTTTTCAAACTCGCTTCATAAACATTGAAATAAATAAAAATGTTCATGATTTTTGCACTGAAAATGATTAAGGTATAGTGTACAAACTGTGCTGACTACTACTCGTTTTTGACGATCATGAAGGTCGATTTTAAGCAAATAAAATAAACTTCTGAAATATAGTGTCGCTCTACACATTAAATTAGAGAGTTTAATGTACTTACAATGCTAGCAGAGAAACTCACAAAACCACCTTGGGAATCAATGATAACTAAAATATATACAACAGCCTTAAAAACTTTCACTGCCATATACGTCTAGCTTATTTTTACTTAAGTTGTCCCACTTTCTAATCCTTCTAAACTGCAGAAGACAGTACTGATATTAAGGGGTAGTAGGCAAGGTGCAAGTTATAATAGCACACAAAGTATTGAATGCTGTAAAACAATATTGCTCCCATAATCCTTTGTACAGTGGTATATACGGATCTCCAAGTAAACTATTTTTTTTTTTTTTTCTCAGTTCGCGTGGTGTATGCAAATGAGACGAAAATATTGTGTTTTCACGTCGCGATTATGTCTGGTACTCAGAAATGAGGAGGAAACGAGTATGTTTCGAGAAAACTTATGCGCACGGTATTTACTACACTAAAGCCCGTGCTTCAATAAATAAGACACTAAGTTTGAAGTAAAAAATATTTTCGAAAGAATCTAAATCCAGAAATTCACCGTCTACGTCTCTTATTACGTCCCGACTCCTCTAATATATGAAGTCTTAAATTTATTAATAATCGTGTATGGTCAACTTCTTGAAAACGAAAGAGTGCCTCCTCTGATTTTCTACCTCAAATCCTTACCTCTTAAAAGCAATGTCATATATATTGGATATTAGCAGAAAAAGTCTTAGAGTTACACAAGACTAGGTATACTTATCAGCTACAACTTGTTTCAAATAACAAATTTGCAGAAAGAACGACAGGAAATACCAACAAGTGGATGACAACGTGCATACATAAATAGAACATAAAAATTCACACTTACCTGATTTTGCAACATGTTACATGTTTTCGTCAATTCTCCAACAGCAACTGAATCGCTTTTATTTGGAATCTGCCCAACAAATTGGTCCTCTGAGGGCTGCACTGGTGGTATTATGTCAATACCACTGTCTCTATTGGTGCTTGGAGTCTGCTCCAAAGATTCACGAGGAGATTTCGGCTGCAGTGTTTGCACCTCCAAAATAATGAAACAAAACTTGAACTTTAGTTTCACGTCTCTTAGTTATAGTCTAAAGGCGGATGAGAATTAAAAGTGAACGATTATGGAAGAATTAGCACAATGAGAATGTAGAGAACACCAAAAATTCACAAAGGTATCACATGAACTCACATAACCTAGAGTTAAAACAGGAACTTTTCTCAGAGATGAATGCCAATGAACCAACGTGCCGCCATATAATACCTTCAAAAATTGTCTTATAGTTAAATAATAATTGGGGTCCCGACTTCATGAAAAATCATGAATATATTTTTCTTACCTACTTTGTGCGTTTTGTAGAAATTCTGTTATGTTTCATTCATAAATTAAAATTTTTATTATTAATAATTATCACGTTAAAGATTATGTACTTATTCAACATGTGAGATATGACAAAAAAAAAAAAAAATAAAAAAAAAAAATTGCTCAATCAGATGAAAACTGGAATTATTTTGAACCTCAAAGGCTTATACTTATGATTACCAAAGTGTGAATACCTTTTTAGAATAGAAAATCCAAGGTATGTCAGGAAGTGTGTAGTAGTTTTATTTGTTTTTTTCCGTAGTATCCCGTAAAAGCGCTATTTCTTACTGCAGCTTCTAGAATTTCAGAACATCAATCTGACAATTATGTACCCCTGTATAATTTATTTGTATTTAACATTTTATCAAATTTTTCCTCTCTCTCTCTCGAAACTATTTTCCCATTCTAACATGGTTCATACCATTTAATACGATTGACTTGTAGCACGTGACGGGACTCGTTCTATTTTCTTCTATCTACCTTATGATGAAAGACATTTTTCCTCGAAACCTTAGTATTTGTATAAGTTTCCCTGCTACTAATGTAAATATTATACTAATTATTATCTGTAGCAATGTAAGTCAACGAAATATTCGACTTACAATACTCCGAAGATAAAAAGAAGAGAAAAGCAGTCTGACATGACCATGCTACTTTTGACATAAACACAAAACTCAGAATATCTTCATTCTTTACTTCATTCCTATTTCTGTTCCTCCCATGTCGACTGAAGAAACAATACTGAAAGCGCTTTCCAAAATTTTCTTTCTTTGTGTTTACTGTTACGCACAGTACTTTCGACATATTTTCTGGTAAGTATTTAGATTGTTTTACTTGTGCCCAATATATACACATGTAGCTTAATTAATGTAACAAACCTTGGGAGGTAATTCCTAGCACCGAGGTAAGCAAAAAAGGTCCTATGAACATATAGCATTTTGGGCATATTGGCAGAGTTAGCGAGGGCCGAAAATGTGGGAACGTTAAGTTCGAAGCGATAGATATTGAAAACCAATAAACTTAGAGATGGCGATATAGAAAGTCTAGAGGTGGCGCTGATGTTCAGTATGTGGTTGTTCGGTTCACGCACTCAAATGGCGCTTGTGTTCACACGCTACAGTGTAAGAAGGCGGTCATTTTGCTGCGAGCATTGAATAGGACAAGTGGCAGTGCTCAACTAAAACACGGTGCGTTATTCAAACTGCGAACACGCCGACATGCTATTCATGTAGGTCGTGCAGATGGCAATGGGCGTGAAGCAGCACGACTCTATTAGGAGCGTTTTCCTAACAGATGCCAACCTTCATACAGGATGTTTGCAGTAATTTATCGGTGAAACAGGGGCTGTCCTACCTGCCCATGTGAATGCTGGTCGACCCCGTCATGTACAAACACCTGTGACGAACGTGTGTTAGAAGCTGTGGGCAATGAGCCAGGTACGAGTATGAGGAAATTTAGCCATGAAATGTATGTTAGAGTCACATGACTGTGTAGCGTACGTTATATGAAAATGCCTTGTACCCATACCACTTACAATGGGTACAAGGACTGACAGAAGAGAATTTCCAACCACGTGAAGCATTTTGCCAGTTCATTCAACAGACCACTGCCATCATGTTGTTTCAGGCATCAGTACTGTTCACTGACGAGGGTAGTTTGAAAAGAATAACGTCAACATACATAAACACGCACAAGTGGGCAGATACACATCACATAGTACAGTTGTCACTCATCATTAACATCAATTTGGAGTCAATGTATGGTGTGGTATTGTCCACGATCAACTTGATCGGCCCATACATGCTACCCCGAAGCTTGATCTTCCTGTACGATATACTACCCGAATTACTGGAAAATGTTCCCCTAGTGATTCGCCGCAAGATGTGGTACATGCATGATGGGGTTCTCGCGCACTTCAATGTGAATGTTTGCCGGTGGTTGAACAACTTTCCAAGACGCTGGATTGGGCATGGCGGTCCAGTACATTGGTCAGCCCGGTATCTAGACCTGAATCCACTGCACTTTCATCTATGGGGACACATTAAAGGTGTGATATATAATTACCCGTGTCAACGATGTTAACGACTTGGAGCAGCGTATTCATAACGCCTGTGATGTGTCCAACGTACGTACGTTTGTCTCTCTCTGCACCTCCATATTTACAGTCTTGAACTTACTGTTCCCACGCTTTCCGACCTCGTTAATTCAGCCAACATGCCCAATACGCTATATGTTCGTAGAATTCTTTTTCTCATCTCGGTGTCAGGAATCACCTCCCGATATTTGTTACATTAGGGTTTAGGGATTTAGATTTCTGAGCTTTCCGCATCTATGGCTATTTAGCCCATCACGTATGAGGGATGACATCCCTCGGTGAGCATACTATCCGGGGAAAGGGAAGGAAGGAAGAGGCCTGGGACCTATAAGTTACCGCACCGGCATTTGCCTGGTGTGAATGATGAAAACCCAAGAAAACCTCATTCAGGATGGCTGGCCTCAAAAAGCTCTTTACACTTTTTCGACCGGGTGCCCCACGTCCGGTCCGCTCCGCTCGTATCGAAGGCGAGAGCGTTAGCGACTATGCTATGCAGGGCCACCCGACGTTTGTTACATTAAGTTATACCCTATATATATAAATCAATACAATCGGTATACCTCCTTTTACAACGCTTTGATGGCTTTTGAATGAGGAAAACCCAGGTAAACCTCATTCAGGATGGCTGGACTCAAAAAGTTCTTTATACTTTTTCGACCGAGTGCTCCCACCGCGAATCGAACCTGGAACCACTCGCATTGAAGGCGAGAACGTTAGCGACTACGCTATGCAGGGTCACCCGACGTTTGCTACATTAAGTTATACCCTATATATTAAATCAATACAAACGAATCAGTATACCTCCTTCCATAGTGCCTTGATGGCTTCCATTTGCAGAAGTCGAAGACTCCGTTCCTTTTCCAAAGCTGCCTTTGTGGCTTCTAGTTCTGCTGCTAGAGAGCTACAAACAAAGAGTACTTTAATTACTTATCAAGCGTATGGAATTCATTGTAATAGCTCAAATTGCTCATCTAGCAACGCTCTTGTCAATATTTCCTCCAATATTTTGAGTGTGACACTCGGATATTCAGAACTTAAGCAAGCCGTTGTGTACCCTTGATGATGAATGCCCCGAGTGTCACACTCGAAATATTGGAGGAACGATTGACGAGGATCATTACTAGGTGAGTAATCTGAGGTAAAAGAATACTTTCATTACATTCCCGTCGTTAATTGTAAAATTCTATTTAACTTTTAATGCCTAAGTATTTTGTTCTCTTATTAAATTTTTGTTTTCACTTATTCTCTTAACTGTAACTGCTGCTTTCCACTGTCTCTCCTACCAAATATCTAATATTCCAAAGCGTGAATTCAGCGTAGTCTACCAACTATTTTTCTGTATTGTAAATCATACATCTGATGTATATTAATTTGAATATACAATTCTGCACTACTCTGGAACTTCGATCTCATTTCTTAATATTTATTTCATGTGATCTATGGCTCTAACTAAAAGTCAGCATTGATTCAACACACAACATATTCAGGACATACAGGTCACATTGTTAGTACGATGCTAGAAATCCCAAATTTTTAATGTACTTGTAGCAGTTAATATTAGTTCCGTATCTCTCAAGTTACAGGTAAAATTTGCAGAGAACAGAATTGGTAACACACACGTCTTTGGTATAAATTATTTAGAATTTGATCTTCCGTTTAGGTACAACATTTATTAGCATGCAGAGGAGGATGCTAGGATATTAAACTAGGAAAAAATAAATAAATAATAATAATAATACCAGAGAGAAACAACTATGATTTTCAATTTCTTCGTCTGAGATTTCCTTGAAGTTTCGGATGACAGTTAGTTGCATTTTTCTTCCCAAATTAGCAATATTGCAAATGGTGTTATTAATTACGTTTCTTGAAGATGAACTTATTACGCTCAATTATTCTGCATTTTCATATTTAAACGTGCATATTATATAAATGTTTGACTATTCGATTACCAAATAATATTTCCGTTAGATCAACTGTATATTATACAGTACTGAAACAAAATAAAAGGAATCAATAAAGTCACATCCTTGTAATTTTCATTAGTTTAGAACTTATTAAAAAATCTGCTATTACGAGATTAAACTAATCCCTTTCTTGGTTTGCTGCTATTTCGCTTCCTTGTTTGTTTGTTAAACGCCCCACAATTATGCACCGAAGTTAAGGGAGACGGCGACGATGAGATGGATGATAATGGTGGAACGATGTAAATAAGAGAAAATGGGAGAATCCCAAGAAGACCCACGTACACGGTTTGTTCATCATAAATCATGCTTCCAGATGAACTAATAAAATCAATTAGTGGAAAAAAAAAATAAACAAAATAAAAATACCAATAGACATTTCCTTTTTACAAATAGTTGTCACATATATTCTTGTGAGAAATATACAATAAATAGACTTAATTACAAACATAACCTGTATAATATTATTTAAAAAAAATAATAATAAATTTGCTAAGATAAGGGACATCACGATTCGAATTTGAGGTGAATTAACTATTAAGTGAATATCATCATTATGTTATCGCTCAATGAGGATAATGAAAACGTGCTTTTTATTTTGGCATGTCACAATTTTGAATAATTCTTCTCAATGCAATGAAAAAACAGAGACGCTATATGCGCAGTTTTATTACGAACAACTGACGAATGTTTTATTACGAATATAAAACATTTGTGCGTCTTCAAATCACTGAAGTTTTGTCAGGTACGACTTGTCCAGTATATTAGACTTCAATAAGCGTATATTATTTTGAGCTAAGTCGGGACTTGTGGATGATCCAGTAATCCATCCTTCTTGAAGAGGCGAGATAGTGTGGTAGGGAAGGACTTATTCCCTGCAATGCGAATTTTCATGATGGTCTGTATACTCGCTAACTGCACTGGATTTAAGATCAAAACCTACATATGCAAGAAAATAAAACAAGATCAGTAATTCAATAATTGGAATTAAAGAAACGATTTTGAGCAGGAGAAATAACAGAGTGAGTGAAATCGAGTATTCATTATTCTGGAATGAATATTCTACTATACATTGAGTAGTCAGGCGCATATACATATGATGTCGGCTGCTTTCTCAGCAAGGTTCAACACATAATGGGGAAGCAGTACAAATGTACGACTATGCTATATTAACTCTTTTATATTTTATTTCTATCATGATACAGAGGCGCATACTGGAACAAGGACACTTTCGTTTTAATTTGTTTATAAATGGATCGAAATACACCGATAATATAATTCTTCTAGTAATGAACTGGTACGAAGATGAACAAACGCAACTGAAACGTCTATGGCCGAGAGTGCCTGTAGGTGATTACGTGAGTAAAGAGCTTTATATTAAACATGCATCCCATTAATAAAATAAATGAACGCCATTTTTAAAAAGATAAAATTGTGTGTGATAATGAATTGTAGATAATGCAATCTTGAGTTCCATTCAACTATTTTTTTTTCTTCCTTTCTTCATGTAGTCACTTCACAAAAACATATTAAAGTTGAAGAGTGACCCTCATGGCGTTTTAGCACCCAATCTCTGCTTCGGCATTCATTAACTTTCATCTCTCCAATTAACTTTAAAACAACTCTCGAAACCATACTTGTACTGTTTTTATTTTTCTTCTTAACAACTTATTCTTATTTATTATTCATCAATTGAATTCACTGTCCTAGGGAGACTGTAGACAAGAGGTAAACTACCAAAAAGAAACGTGAAACTTTCATTATTCGACATATCGGTACGCATGGTAAAATTAGTTTGTTTGTTTGTTTTTTCCTAACTTCTTTCACTCACATTAATCTTATTAAACGAATTTATTAGCAGAATTGAGCAGCCGTTTGGGTAATTCGTGATCAACGGAAGTAGTGACTGATATCCAATGTTAATCGTAATATTAAGAAATAGTATAATAATATCATTGCTCTTTACAAGGGACGACTTGATCTATTTGTATTTACGTGAAGCCAGTTTATTACTTTCTATGATGTCAGAAAAAACTTGTGGTTGCTTTCCAAAATTTTTAGTAAATCAATTAAAATACAGCGATAGTAGTAAATCAAATAATTACTTTTTTTGTTTAGAGACAACGTTTATTGTGAAGGTATTTATACATTTATATTTATCACTGGAACTTTGTAAACTTATCACACACTAATTAATTAATGTTTAGTAATATCCGAATTCAGCCTTCGATTTTATTATTGATTTGGTATTTATATTGATTTTTTCTATCAAATTAACGTTATTTTAATTTTTTCTTTAATTTGGCTGTTTTAATACGGACGAAGCGCTTGTTCTGAGCTGACCCAGGATCTAAGCTTCTGACTCTAGAGTAGAAAAATAATACAAGTTAAATTAATTGATTGCTCTTAGTTTCTTTCAATACGTTAGCGAATTTTTTTTTTTTACATTTGCCCAGTACAAACACTTCAATCATAGAACGCGCACTCACACACACACTCACTTGTATTTTCTGTTGGGTTAGAAATATCTTACTTCACATCCATATACAAGATTCACACGACATTCGCATATACTTATACAAGTTGTTGCGCTTAAGCCACACTACAGAGTAAAATAGTGCTTTTCCCCTCAACAATTAACTTGCGGTTACACAAATATTAATATTCAAATCTAAATATGATACGACGCTTGTCTTCATAATAAACAGCAAAGCACGTTCATATTCAGTATTATCACTATCCATTTTTAAAGAATTAAACTGAAACAAAACAAATTTATTAACATGCTCACTTACAATCATTTTCTTGCAGGTAACTGTAATTCCTGAGAACACCTTGTACTACATAGGTTTCGGCTTTCCCCTGGCGCCTTGGTCATGGAGGTTAAAAATAAGATTAATAATAATAATAATAATATAAACATCACAGCCTCGCCAGGGTCGAGCAGTGCGAGAAGACATCTTGTCAAACTTTTCGTCACTCTAATTGTGAAGCAGCACATTGCAAAACGGGGGGTTTAATTTGTGTATTCTTTTTTGTTCAATAATAAAATGTTGCCAGTTCATATTGGTAATTTTATTATATGTTATTGTTGTTTGTCTTTCTCAATTACCGTCTCCTATTCCTTATCAACTACCATTTATCTAAATTCAACTTTGGATTTCTTAAACAAATATGAAAACGAGTATTCGAACCCAAATCTCTCAATTTCATTTTGTACCCCCGAATCAACAACCTTGTGCTTCTTTCAATGTGTTCTGCTTTGGCGTCTCTAAAATGTTCTTTGACCCGTATTTTAAGGTTTCTTTTTTGTCATACCTATATACTTTCCTTGGTATCTGCATCTTATTTTATAAACAACCTATTTTTCGCTGACATTAGTACAATAGCTCTTAACCTGAGTAACATTTTGCTTTCCAAAGTTTTGGAGTTTCTCAATGCGGTACTGAAATCATATTGTAAAAAATCTTATTAATTATGATTGACAACCGGGTACATAGTTAAACCATTTCATTTAGTCATTGGTTTCAGTTTCAGAACTGTCGGAATATAAGTATTTTTTAACCTAATTATACCAACTTGATAAAATAGACTTGGGATATCTATTCATACTACCTAGCTTTAGTAATCACTCTTCTTTTGTAATTCGGATTCCAATGAGGTAAGTCGTATGGCACGCAGAAAAAAAAAAAAAATCTTCCGAAATGTTTGCCTTGGTAACTGGTAGAACTATAACGTATACTGTGTGCCCACTCTACCACTAAGCCACCTTGTTCCCTATATGCTTAAATAAATCAATGTTACGAACAATTCACGTTAATATTTCTATTGAAGCTTCACCTTTTTGAATCAAATGACTTCTCACTCAGGAGCAGAGAAGGTGGAAAACCAGGTAACTCGAACAGCTACAGGAAGTGATCTCATACGAAAATACACATTTCAGAACATACTTTTGCCGTCTAAGGAATACTTATTGGAAATCGTAAATGCTAGTACTTCTCTATGTTCAAAAATACAAAATGATATAAAATTACTGTACGAATGGAAACCACAGAATTATAAATTAAAACCTAATTTTAGGTAAAATATCATCAGACTACAAAATAAAAACATACCGAACATGATCTTCCGTGCGTGCATTGCGAATTTCCTGACGAACATTCACGCTTGTTTGATTCAGATGTCGTGCATGATAGCCTTTCCACACGCGCTGTATAGTCACAGCTGCTTCTTGAACTGTAAATAAATAAATAAATACATACATATTTAACATTACAGTCCTCTCTATGGAATTTATCTAGTTGTATGGTAAGAATATGAACTAAATTTCTTATTTTGCGACGATTCTCTTGACAATAGAAACAATGTAGCTTTTTAAATCTCTTTTTCCCTTTCCTTGTAAGTTCCCTCTTAAAATTCAATTGAAAGAGCTGGTTTTTTTTTTTTTTTTTTTTTTTTTTTTTTTTTTTTTTTTTAACATATCTAGTCTTAAAAGATTAACACACACTTTAATTTTCATATGCCAATTGTAATATCCTTTCATTCTAAACAAATTCGACATACCAAGTTATCATAATTAAAGTATCGTTGTTCAGAGGACTCTAGAGACATAACCAGTGGATGGAATGACATCAAACTTGGTAGGAGTATATTTGGGTGCATGCAGAAGTGATTGGTACAATAAACAAAATTATTTCCAATTCTCGTTACCAGAGGAAATTGTAACATTGTATAATGCCAATTAAGTGCGATATGGAAGAAAAACATCACTATTAATGCTAAACGATAAGAAAAACAGTAGTTATCTCCCTTTTGGGTCTTGTGCCATTGATCAGTACTGCTATTAGCATCCCGTGATCTAGTGGCTACTACCATGCTGTGGGTAGGGATAAGAAAAAAAAAAAAGTACGAGGAAAAATCGAAGGCCAGAATTTGACGGTAAACATTTTACTGAACAAATAGCGACACAATTGGGCATGTGACCGCACTTACACAAAGGAAACACTCTACTCACGGTTCAATCTGTATCTGCAAAATAAGGCTGATGTTCCATGAACATAATCCGACTTATAGCATGGTCAATTGCGGAACGCAGTTAGTTTGCAGTAGTAGCCTGGACGTGCTGAATAATATTCTAACGCAAAATGTTGTCAGAAAGAGTTCCTGATAAATCAAACCTTTTACGTACCCCCTCAACCAAAGGTCACACGGACTGAAGTCGGGTGGTCGAACTGGCCATGGAAAGTCAAATAAACGACTAATATTCATGCTATCTGCGAAATATTGGCGACGAATCTGCTGTACATTACACGTAATATATGAGGTCGTTCTGTACTGCGTGAAAATAGTTGAGTTGTGGCACCAGCATTGCTGCAACTGAGAAATAACAAATGTGGTCAGCATATTGGAATCTGAGATTTTACGAACCTTGTCACTTACCTATTTGAACCTTCATTCTCAGAGAAGTGCGATCCAATGACAAATTGGCAATAAATCCACACCATAAGTAACCTTTTGTGAATGTGATGGCATTTCGTATATGCCGTATGGATTTCCACTAGCCCATATGCGGCAGTTATGAGTGTTCACCATCGTCTTTAGATAAAAGTACATCTCCTCATTCCACAGAATATTCCACGGCCAAGTATTATCCACATCCATGGAAAGTCAAATATACGAGCACGAAATGTTAATGTGAATGTCATACGAGCTTCTGCATCTGTGTTAGTGTTAATTTGTATGGATACCACTACAATCTCTTTGGAGAATTTCCCAGATAGATGAATACGGCAAGTCCAGAGTTTTTGATACTGCATTAGCACTTACCTGTCTCAAGCCATTGTTACTCATGGATTTCTCCACGATAGCAGTAGCAATGTTTCCAACTCCTTGCTGTCACTGTTTTACGACCTCTTCCTGGTTTCACCTCTAACATACCAGTCTTTTCAAACTTTCTCATCACTCTTTTAAAACAACACGAAGTAATGGGACCACGAAGTAATTCCATATTCGTCGGCAGTATTCATGAAAAGCACTAGCATTATCGTTCAACGTATAGTGCAGTTTCACTAATAAGGCCTTTTCTGGCAATTTCAGTACCATGGTTTGCTACACAATGATATCCCACAGGAACGGAAATATTACTAACACTATTAATCAATGCCACGAAATCTACAGGGAAGATAATTGCAGCCTTCCTTATCATTTAACACCAATAGTGACGTTTTTCTTTAATAACGCACCTAATTGGCGTTGTGCAACAATTTCCTCCGGTGGCAAGAATTGGAACTAACTTTGTTTATTACACTCGCTTCTGCATGTCCACTGGCTAAGTTTCTAGAGGTCTTCGAACAGCGATATTTTAATTATGATAACCTGGTGTGTATATATATTAAAAACAATAAAATTAAATCAGATGACTGTCTTTATTATTGTTTCATATTTTACGAGTACCTCTCCTAACAAACTCAATAAAATTAACAACTGGGTATAGAAAAACGTCATTCTTGCTTGAGTGTTTTTCTTTTTTTTTTCTGTTGAGTATAAAGGAATAGAGGAATCAGAAATTGCTCTTAGTTTATTTACGTTTTTCATTTTCTGCCATCAGTTCTGTTACGCATAGTAAGAAAACCATTTCATGCTCCACTGCAGAATTTTATACTTCCTATAGTGTTTACTTTGTAATTAAATAAGACTTTGATTTAAGCAACGTCCCGAAAAAATCAGGTTTATTCTGCCTGGAACTGCACTTCATAATGATTGCCATATACAGAGGGTACTAAGAAAGTTTTGCAAAATGACGCAACCATATGTCGCAGGAGTCTGCTTCTTGGTGCACGCTGAGACATGTTCATACTTGCACACTAACCGCTGCGCCAATTCGATGGGCTGAGTTATTCCTTAGCAGGGGCGGATAGGGCCACCGGGCTACGGGGAGGTGCCCGGTGCGCCCCCTCGATGCAGCATATAAACGAAATTTTCGAACTGAACGGAACAAGTTTTAAATCCAAAAAATCGGTGAGTGGAAACCAATCAACATATTTTCTTTTAAGTGAGGCGCATACGTACAAAACCGGTTGAATTTCCGGTTTTTTGAAAGTTTAATCAGGCTTCCTTATCCCGACCGTAAACACAAACGCTTCCGACCTCTCTGTGTAAGCATAACTTTATATTTATTATTTTGCATATGAAATTAGGGTTAGGTTATTTTGAAAATTATTCCAGGAATCTTAATTTTTTGATACCACAGAACAGACAATGAACCAATGTCTTTATCGTTTCTATAAGGTGGTCAGTAAGTGCCTTCCCATTCAAGTATCTAATGAAGGGAGTTTCCTCTGCATGCTGTGCATTCTCGTTTATAATGTTATTGATACCGTGTTCTGTGAAGCATTTCTTCGGACTTTCCTTCCACTTTCTTGCGATATATATTTTGAGGAAGGCCTACTTAGCTTTCCTTAAACATGGCTTGCCCCATGAGGTGTTAAACTGATTACGGGCCTGGTGTGTACTGTCTGAAAAACTACTCAACCGACCATGTGACAAGGTAACCAAAGTATTTGCCGTTCTAGAGCAGTGATAAACAAAGAGGAATACAGTGGTCGGTAGGAACCTTTAGGTTTTGAAGTAATCCCCATGGACATCCAACTCCTTTTATCACCGTTCCTGCAGCTGCACAATATCCTGGTGATAAAACTTGGCGGTCGTAGATGCAAAGAAGTACTTGTGTGATTTCCACAGGACTACCTTATTTGCGATGGATTCTCCACGGAGGTGACTGTCGAAGGAATAAAACAGGTAGCAATATGTTGGTGCAAGGTCCGGTGAATATGGTACATGTCACAATGTCTCCAGCCAAGTTGCTGAAGAGTCTCCCGGGTGATCTTTGCCACATGTGGCTTGTTGTGCAGAAACAGCACGTCCTTGTGATTCACCAATGCCGGCTCCTCGTGCTTCAATACACGGTGCATCCTTTGCAACTACCGAGAGTAGAAGTCAATAGTGATGGTCCGACATTTGGAATGGGTTCCTAACGCACTAATTGTCGACAATTCCACCATATAGAGAGTATAACCTTTCGTGTGAGCAGAAGTGGTCTTCAGATATGAAAAACAGGGTCACGTGGCCGACAACCAATATCTGGTACGTTTGAGAATGTTATAGATTACCCAGTTTTCGTCACTAGTGAAAAGCGATCAAAGGTGGGTGTGTTCAGATGCCGAGTGAGCAAGGACAAACAGGAAGTCACTTGTTGTTCCTTGTTGGCTGCCAACAGTGTATGGGGTACCCACTTTCTTAACTTGTGTGACTTCCCTACCCCACGAAGGTGCAATCTGCCCGTTTCAGTGGAAACATGGAACCTTTCTGCAAGTTCGTCACATGTTATACCACTGTCATCCTCCATGGCTGCTTTCAGGACCTCGTCTTCCAACACATATGGTCGCCACTGCGAAGTTCATCCGAAAGGCTCATATCTCCCGAACGGAATTTCTAGAACCAATACCTGGCGGTGACATTCGTTCATGACATTCTCCCCAAACACCTGGCATATGCGGCGACTTGATGCGGTAGTTGCCTGGCCTACTTTAAAGTCATACAACAATTACATGCGAACAAGCTGCTCAGATATCAGTATTTGTCTTCGACACTGGTCGAGCTATGATTGCTGTGTGTACGCAACGGTCCTGTATTACTGAAGGTCGATAGTCAGACTAAGTCCCGATTGCTTGGGACTTACGTGCATCATTTCGTTTCCTCTCTGTGAGCATATGATTAATCAATGCTTTGGATGCGGTGGACGGATTAATGACAGGTCAATGTTGAATACGGTAATTTCGAGTATATCTTCAAGATTCAAAAGCAAGATAGATACTTTATGGACTGATTTGTCGTGTTTGGACCCTAGAAATTTCAACCAAGTAACAGAACTTCCAGACATGGTTTTTGATAAGCTTACGCGCCTTCAGGAAAAAAAAAAAAAAAATAAATAAATAAATAAAAAAAATCAGTAAATAAGCTTCTAAGGATTCTATAAAAGAACTATTGGACTTGCCAAGGAAGTGGGAATCTTTGAAAGTTAGTCTTGCTGACGAGTACAACTGAGAAGAAACGACTGATTATGCTGATAGTGCAAGTGAATCAGGATTAGAGAAAAACAAATTTGTTCATAAGGAATGCGAGTGCAAAACATGTTGCAAAAATTATCCAACATGCTACTTTTTAATTTTGTAGAATTATAATTTATACAGTAATGCCTATCCAGGTTTGCTACTAGCATACAAATTTCTCTCGATTTAGCCAGTAAGCCAGGTAACATGTGAAAGAAGTTTTACAAAACTGAAATATATTAAAAATAATTTAAGGAGTGCCATGTCTCAGGAACATTTGGAAACATTTATATTAATGTCTATTGAAAAGAACTTGTTAAGAGAATGTTTCGAATGAAAAAGTGATCGACCTTGAAGCATCAAAAAGCAGTACACTAAAACACCTGCTAATTTTGTAATCTATTGTATAAGTTTCTTTGAACTTTGTGTAATACCTTGAATAATTCGGAATGATATACTGATAAAAGAATATAACATTTTAAATGTTAATTGTTAACACTATTGACTTACTGTAGAAGAAAACTGCGCAACTGGACTTGTGACATTGAGGTGCTAGTGGTCCTTGTGGGAGAAGCCCCCGCGCCCCCGTAATGATGCCTATCCACCCCTGTTCCTTAGCAGCAGTGATAGTCTAAAGTGCTTGCTATGGCATCTAGGTCATGATACGAGTAATTTTGCAGTATAACTTCGCGCATGATTTAAACGTAGACCAGTGCTCAGAAGAAATTACTCTTCACTCTGTTCACATAGTACGACTATATTCAGGTGGTGCAGAGAATTCCAAAGGGGAAATTTCACTTTGGAAGACGCTGAGATGGAGGGATGGCCATGAACGTCAGTTACGGAGGAAAACATTACTGCTGTTAGGAAGACGAAGGCAGGCGAGGGACCTACCTGCTCGTTCGATTCTGCATGATCATTTGCACGTAAAAAATACTTCGTTGTCTCCGGGTACTGCATAGTCTGACTGAAGAGCAGATGACACGTCGTGTGACATAGTACCGGGAGATGCAGCAAATGTTTGATAAAGGAAAACCTAGATATGTGAACAACATCGCGACAGGTGACGACAGTTGGTTGTACTATTATGATCTGCCGACCAAGACTCAGAATAAAGTTTGGGTCTTTGATGATGAGGATACACCTGTAGCTGTCAGAAAAATCCCCATCAGTAAAGAAAACGATATCTGCATTTTTCAAATTGAGTGGAATTGTGGAGCGTGACGTTTAGGACACACAAAAGACAGTCACACCTAAGTGGTACACTGAACAGTGCCTGCCTAGGTCATCGAATTTATGAAGAATCTATGACCAAATTAAAGAACGAACACCTGGTTCTCACAGCTCACCGGCAAAAGCCTGCATCGAATATTTGACTACTACAGGATTGAAACTTCTTGAACACCCTCCTTTTAGTCCTTGCTGCCTGCGACTGTACACTGTTTCTGTATGTCAAAATGATTCTCAAAGGGATGCAGTTTTCCAGTGATGAGGATTTTCTGAAGCCTTGGGACAACAAGTGTGCCTTACTCCTCAGTGGAGCTTGGCAGATCTGGTTTAACGATTGGTTTCGGAGGACGGAGAAGTGTACTGAATGTGGTGGAAATTATTTTGAAAAAGAATAAATAAATAAAACTGTATTGGAAAACTTTCCTAGTACCCTTTGTATATTGCTCTCCGCACAAACTTTAATGAAAAAAAGGCTAACGGTGACAATAATTAGGATAGCCTGTGCATTCCATGCACAACAAAAACACAAACAGCAATAATAATAATAATAATAATAATAATAATACATTTTAATATGAGAATAAACCCTTACACTTACACTTACCCTTTTTGTCAGAAGCACAAGTTTGTTCCAACTGTGATTTAGTTTTGTTCTTTGGACTACTGCTATCTCCACACTTTTCTGCAAGCAGATGAGATTTCTTAACAAAATTAGCAGGATGAGTTTTGTTCACTCCTGTCGGAATATTTGATACAGTATCCGTTCCTGATTTAGACTCTTTCTTCTTTCTCTCGACAGCAACACTTTTGATTGTTTCTAATTTTGACACAGACATTTCACTATCTGTATTCTCACTGCTGTCCTCATCCATCTGAGCGCAGTTCTTACATCTTCTTCTGGTCGGCGACGGAGTTGCACTTTTTTTGTCGGCCAACTTCCGAAGTGGTGATCTCTTTGGATGCTCCATGGAGAGAGAGCGACCATGAGCACTACGTCTTGGAGAGTGTAGTTTACTCTCTGGCTTTTGCCAAGGACGGTCGCTGTGATACATTACTCCATGATACATCACTTTATTATGACTGGGCGTAGGAGAACTCCTTGTTCCTTTATCTACTAATTCTGGTGATAGAGAGCTTCTAGCACTATGTCGACATTTCGGGACTCCTTCTGCTATAGTTGTACGCTTCTCGACGGTCATGTCCGCATACATTGGACAAACACCACTCGGGTTTTTCAGTATTTTTTTGGCCTTATCTTGGACTCCCGAGACACTGGAGACCTTCTCATGTATTAAATGCGAACACTGGTCGTGGCTATGGGCTTTACCCAATCTTCTCTTCTCTATTTCCATCACTTCCACATGTCGTGTGGTATATGCTGTAGCAGGTCGATAATCGGGACTCATTATCGTTTCTGGTACAGGAACAAGTTTCGTGGCAGCTTTCAGTGGACTACTCTGAGATTCTTTTGTATCTGGAAATAAATATCATTCATTAGAAACTGATTTCATTATAGACTAAACAATTAATTAAAAATATATTTGTTTACCTCTTCATATTTCTAGGTTAGCCGAGCACTAATCTACTTTGTAAGTTTTGCCATTTCCTACGGTAATAGAAAGGACTAGGAAAAACCTGTCAGAACATTTAAGATATTTTTCGAAATTATAATTGTAAAAAGACTAAAAAACCTTGAGATTGGCAAAATGGTTGGTTTGAGTCTATTTGACCTCTTTAGAGGGTTCGATGGAAAACGTTGGATAAACACTCAGGGACTTCATATAACATAGCTCGCTCCTGAACTAATACAAAGGGAAGTTTAAGTTTGTAATAAATAAATAAATAAAAAAATAAATAAATAAAAATAAATAAATAAAAATAAATAAATAATAATAATGCTAGAGGAGGAGGAGGAAGAGAAGTGAAAAGTGAATAAGAACATTCGAATAGTTATCTACGAAACGGAATATTAGACTCTTTTTTAATAAGTTCTTAAAACTGAATGGACCCTGTTGGTCTTAACACGTTTCTTATCTTCTCTTGTATTCTACGATGACATCTCAGAAAAAGCACTAATTGTGAGGAAAAATAAACATAAATGCCGTTCTTCATTTTTTACAGCTACTACCAATACTCATTCATAAGGCACAAACCTATTTATCACCACTTCTAAGAAGTTGTAATATTACGCTAAACTACTATCTACTGTAATTAGTCATTACAATTTAAATATTATTATTTCTTTTACCTCCATTTCTCCTAATGTGTTTGGACAACCTCGCAGAAAAGTGGCTGACCTATTTCGATATAAATCGTAGATAGCATAGCCAATATGTTTCTAAATACGGAAGTTAGCATCATGTGTTGGTCAAACTCTTAGTACGTCGCTAATTACACGTGAATACAGTTATATATGTTTAAAGCTTATCTCTGTCCTTATCTTTCCCATTTTCTTAAATTTTCACTCAATTCTTACCACAATATTATGAGTGACTGGTATAGCGCCTCACCTTCTGAGCGAAGGGATGCGAGTTCAACGCACAGTCGTATCACTACGATTAGTTGATTGGTGTTGAGGTCCCTTTCCAGCAGTGACAGGATCTACTTTCTAAAGGGAATCCGAACCATTGTTGGGGCTTTTACTTGTGATGTCATCTCAGTAAAAGCACTAACTATAACCAACTGGGGATCAATATCCTATCGTAATCCCTTTATGAATATGATTCTTTTATCACAATTCATTAAATTTCTTATAAGTACTAATTCTACAGGGATGTCTGCTAATTTGTCAGCCGTGGCCCCACATAACGTAGCAGCTACCGCTTGCCTTTGGTACAAACGGTCCCAGGTTCGATTCCCGATGGGGACACTCGGTCGAAAAAGTGTAAAAGCTTTTTCAAGCCAACCATCCTGAGTAAGATTTTCCTCATTCACATCAGGCGAATGTCGCGATATAACCTCACATAATGATCCCAGGCCACTCCCTCCCCCTTCCCCAATTCCCCGGCCAATGTAATCGCCAAGGGACATCATCCCTCATACGTGACGGGGTAACATAGCCATAGATGATGAAAGGCCACAAATCTAATTCCTAATCCTAATCTTGTCACCATAACATACACTACAATACAGCAGTCACTTCGCTAAAGCTTTTGGTGTCATTCTGCTTATTGCACTTTCTCTAATATTGGCTCTCAACATAATTTACAAAAACATGATTTTTCTCTTGACACTCTTACGAGTACGTTATGTCTTAACGCTGTTTAATGGGTGTCATACTTAGAAAGATAAATACAGAAAGAAAAAGATAAAACGTCTTATATTAGTTAAGAACGATGACTCACTACGAAGAAATTACACACCTTCGCAATCTTGTAACATTACTTCAGCTGATCCATTCTTTCCCTGATTCTCGTTAAACAAATTCGTTGGACGTTGTGAATTGGCTTGTGTATCGTGAGATTTCACATTGTTTCCTGAGTCATATTCACCTCCATCTCTGGTAAAGTTCAGTAAAGAAGCATCTAAACTTCTTGTCATAAGCTTAGACATTTCTTTGCTGGCTGCGATACTTAGCGACGCCGCGTCTGCGCTAGCAACCATCACATCATTCGCAGTTTCTGCCTTGCACGGATCATCCCCATACAATGTTATTGGTAGCTCGATATTATAAGAGCTGCTCATAGATTCTGAACCACTCACAGATCTTCTACGTTCTCCAGGCAAAGCTGAAAAATAAGAATACATGACTGATTTATATTCACCTTCAATTTTACATCACACCGTCTCATAGAATAAAACAACCATCATTATAATCAATATCTGCAAGGCAAAATAACATATAACAAGATATGAATATGTATATTCCATAAAGTAATGTCTTTGGTGTGTGGTAATTTTTTGTCTTCCGAAATAAAAGACCAAAATGTTAATTCCATGAAAGCTACCTACCTATGTCAAAAATAATTAAAATACAGTAATTTTTTGGTGGTGTAATTTTAAAAAAGTAGCTTTTATTTATACAACCTGTACTTCGGTCTTTGATGGAGCACACAACAAGTTAAGATATTTTAGGAACTATTATGATCTAAAGATACAAGGGAGCGCTTCTATTAATGGATGGATCAAGCATGATATACTTACTCCAGCACTCTATCATTTATTTCCACTGGATTCCAAAAAAATGTACTACATGTGGTACTTCTAATGGCAATGTTTTTGCGATGACCTAGAAATGTTATAATAAAAGAGATAATAATTTTTGTTTAAATTTCCGGAACAGATAACTTTAATAGATCAAAGATAAAGGAGTTAAGAAAATGTACTGAATCAAAGTAACTTTTAAACATATACCGGTCTAAGATACTTTTCTTTATATACACAAATAGGTAAGTAATTTAGTATATCGAAGCATGTATTCCATACTTTCTATCAGTCAATACTTTTCTTTATTTAATAAACATATTATTTAGAACCGAAAATTCAACTTCCTAAATCTTGCACTTTCGTTGTTATCGGAAGTGACACATTACTTGACTCATACATTGTGAAAACATCACAAACTCTCATAGGCGTGCTTTTCCATCCATAGAAGACTCCCCACGGTAAAAATACCACCAACGATTGTGTTTAATGTGAGGCCATGCTCCCAAACGAACGCCTCGCAACCTAGTTTCTACTGGAGTGAACTTCTGCGTAAAATGAGAAGGGGATTTGTCTCGCCATACAGCTTTGGCAACTTTCAGAAGGTACGGGAACGGCGTTGAGCAAGTGCCACTTTGAGAGTTCAGGTTCATAATAGTCCACTATTGAGGAGTTCGGGGAATTCACAGGTAGCATGAAAATGGGATAACTCGAATTCCCGTCTCTTCTGCCTTCCTTGTGTAAAACGTACAGGATAATCGAGCGGTACAGCTGAAGGCCCTGCCCATATGGATTCATACATTTGTGGTCCCGTCATTGTACAGATGAAGGATATGTGTTTCATACAAAGAGACCATGACATTCTCCCGAAAGTAAACTGCGCTAACTTTAGTATTGGAAGGCACTTCGACAAGTGGGAGCATTCCCCGTCTGCAATATTCCGCCACCGCTAGAAATTCCTTGGAAAACTTTTCCTCGCACTGCAGCACGAAGTCAGAATAGCTTTTGTGGTCTGCTTTTGAGGCAAGAATATGGATCAAATTTGGTAAGTCTCATCTATGTTGAGCCACGTCTCAGCTAGGGTTATCCACCCATTTCCACTTGTTCCCTGTGAAGCACGCCCCATACAGTTTTCTGGCGTTTGTGAACATCTCCTGGATGTGAGCAGTTGTCGGCGCGTTTTGTAACGCGATTCCAATGAGAAGTTTTTCCAAATGATGTTGAAAGCTGTGCCTTTTAAGATACCGTTTTGCATGGCCAAACTTCTCTGCGTAAGAAGATTATCCTGTGTCACTGCTCTCTTAATGACGCGCACTGCCTTGGAGATTCGAGCAGGCTGAAGACCTTCACAATTTACGGCCGACCACACATCGGAGGAGCCTGTTGTGCACATTGTCGGATGACGTGGTCCACGTCACCTTCGCTGACGATCAAATTCTCTTCTTTTCACCGCTTCGCTATTGCTGAGTGGCTACAATGGGAGACGAAAAGTCCACAAGTAAATCCCTTCTAAAAAGCTGTCATTTTTACCTTCGTAGTTACAGATTGTGCTCAACTGATACTATTATCAAGTACAGGCCCCACTGGAGCCAGCAATGTATCGGGATATAACAGCGGTTAAAAGATTCGTTCAGAAGGGCAAGTGAATATCAGCTATTTTTATCGTGCGCAACTTACTGAATCCTACAAAGAAATTTCGTTATATACTAAACGATAGTTTATCTTGTATATTTCGGTAGGTTGTTTTCGCTGTAGTTGAAAAATAACCTCAATGAAATAACGGAACTCCTAGAAAAAAGTTAGAGGACATGGTTGCTTTTTATCTCAAATTAACATAGTGAGTATCTTCTTATGCCAAGTTAGTATTAAAATGCAAAATATTAGGTAAAGTTTCAGATGGAAAATGTGAGTTAAATCATTATATCAAATGAAATTTTCGACGATCACTGGTCAACTTTTTTGCGAAGTATTTTCTCGACTCAAGCTATTGTTTTGCTTGCATCTTCCTTTTCATACTACCATACACTAGTTATGTCCTTCCGGTATCACAGCTTCGATGCCTGGTGTATTTTATTTTAGTTTTACGTTTCACATATATGCCCTGTAGGCTGAAGAAGACAAATGATTAATGGCAATAAATGAATGTGAATCAATTAATGGAATAAGAATGTAGGAGAACCCCGAGAAAACCCATGAACACGATGCTGTTTACCACAAATTCACATGACCTAGTATGAAACTAGGATTTCTCACATCAGAGGAAAGTGGTTTATCACTGAGCCACCCGGTGTCATCACAAGTACAAGTTTCAGTTTAACTTTTACTTACAATCTCAGTGGACAGGGTCGTTGTCTTCCAAATAAATATTGAAGATATATAATTTCTTTTATCTGACTAGCTGAAGTGCCCATTTTTCGCACAAAGAGAATAGGTTTGTGGAGAATATTTGAAACCCTTTCTCCTCTTAGGATACGCATTTCAATGAAAGTGTTCCGGTAAAAACCCATTAGAAATTCTAACTTTAGCATAAATTTTGAACCACCTACCCCCTTAGGATATGCCCTCGAATCAAAGTGGCACGATAAAAAGCTAGCTCGAGGTAGGTACTATGTTCCAAAATTCATTTCAAACTATTCAGCCGTTTTCCCGTGATGCGATCACAAACATCAGACAATTTTGATTTCAATGGCGAAGAAATTTAGACAATTCTTCTCTTCCCTCATTAAGAAGAAAAATTTCAAAAACGCTACGAACATGTCCGCTTACTTTTAATGAGGAGTTTATATACCGAGTTTCATGTTACTAGTTTAAGGGCCTTGTGATATACTCAATTTTTCGCAGAAATGAGAAACAGAAATTTTCATTGTAAGTAAATAATTTTTCAAACAAATGCACTACGATGTTTTATACGTTGAATATTCAGTTCACGTTCCGAATATACTGCTACGTTAAAAAAAATCTACATCTTACATAACTATGAGTATATAAAATGAGATAGGGAAGTCATGTTGATATTACTTAAACTGTCGAAATACTACAATTAAAAACAACCTATGCTTAAACATTAAAAGCAAAACTGATGACTACGAGGCTAGTTCCAGAAGTACCCGACCCGACGTGATGTTTCAAAAACATTAATATGGTCGAAAGTACCAACCTTATAAAGCTTAAGTTTGATGTTTGAAGACGCTACGTTGTTTAGTATTTGTT
Organism: Thermobia domestica; assembly: GCF_964235325.1. Lineage (NCBI taxonomy): Eukaryota > Metazoa > Arthropoda > Insecta > Zygentoma > Lepismatidae > Thermobia > Thermobia domestica. The sequence goes on from NC_137454.1 coordinate 209,052,938, forward strand.
TGGCAACAATCAATAGTGAACGCTCCCAGTGAATTTGTAAACATGGAAATAATGGATCATCGTTATATGATGCAATACTTTCATTTGAAAAGTCTCAGTCCAACGAGTATCGCTGAGCTAGATTCTACTTTGGAGGAGTCTGCTCCTTCGTTTACAACAGTAAAATATTGGGCGGCAGAGTTTAAACGAGGCCGTACGAGCTGCAAAGACGAATATCGCGGTTATCGACTAGATGAAGTTACCACGCCAAGTATGATGAAGAAAATCCACAAAATGGTATTGGATGACCATCGACTGAAAAAAAAAAAAAAAATGTACTGTACATCGCATAGCAGCTGAAAATCGGAACATGAGAAAACAATGCGCGAGATGGCTACCGCGTTTGCTCACATTGGAACAAAAACAACGTCGTGAGGATGTTTCAATCGAGTGTTTGGAGACGTTTCACAGCAATAAAACCGAGCTTTTGCGTCGATTCATAACCACGGATGGAACATGGGTCCTCATTTCATACATGAGAGGAAGGAACAGTCAGAACAATGGACTGAAAGGAAAAAATTGGCTTCCATCTACTGGCAAGGTCATGCGCGTCCGGAAAGCATTATCTTTAAAAAGTAAAAACAATCAACAGCCCGAGTATTATGCAAACTTACTGCAGCGTTTGAGTGATGAAATCAAGAAAAAACGGACGCATTTGGCGAAAAAGAAACGTGTTGTGTCATGCAGATAATGCACCAGCTCACACATTCGTTATCGCGACGGTCAAGTTCGAACTGCTTCCTCACCCACTCTATTCGTCAGAGTTAGCCCCCTCGGATTATTTTATCTTTCCAAACATGAAAAAAATGGGTCGGTGGTAAAAGATTTGTCAACAATAAAGAGGTGGAGTCTGCGGTTAATGTGGCCGTTTTGAGGGGCTCGACAGTTCACACTATAAACAGAGTATCGAAGCTACTGAACATCGATGGGAAAAATGTACAGATCGAACTAAAAAAGAGACACTGTTGAGAAATCAAGGTAGTTTTTGGCCTACCCTCGTACTTACTTGTGCGTTTCGGTGAGGGCCTTCGCACACTCATCCTTCTTCTCATTACAGGTGAGGCCGAGGGCCTCGTATCGTCCCGAGTTTTTCCAACTGCAATTGACTTACTTTCTTCTTGCCTTCCTGTTCCACTACAACTTCTTGCTGGATCTGGTCTTACAGGAACTTGATCATCTGCAATTATAGAAAGACGTCTCAACATTAATTTCTCAGATTAAATAGAAAATCAATGTTAATTTCAATTTCATATGGAAAATCAATAACAAATAATGGGGAAAAGCGAACTAGTTATTACACTAAATCTTTAAGAAACTGGAATAACAAAAATCGGGTTATTATTACACTGCTAGGGACTCAGAACTATATGAGAAGTTGCTTCACATATGAAGGTAAGTGCAGCATCAGCCAGAGAAAAACTGCACAAAAACAGTACAGCAACTAACTTAACGATAAATAATCAATCATCAACTGCCTATATATTAAATAATTACTTCGTCGAATATGACATGAAAATTATTTTTTCTCACCCATTTAACTCATTAAGGGAAATGACTATTAAATAAATAATTTAGAATAAATAAATATGCAAAATCAAAAATAATAATACTGAATAAACCTCTATCGAGCAAAGAGCAGATATAGATTATATCAGGTTCTCAAGTTCTAAATGATAGTGCGTAGCCTGACTTCCGACAATTAACACAGGCGGTGAAATATGACGCAATACGACGACTAGAGTTAGTACAAAGTAAATAAAATCATAAAGAGTAGTCAAGTTATAATAATAAAAACCGTTTTTATCCTATGTCCATATTTTGCATTTCTTAAGTCTTATCTAATTTTCAACATCGTTCTATAGCACCACATTTCAAAAACTTCCCCGTACAATGTTATCCTCTACGTCTAGTACGGCTTTGTGATAGCTTTTATCAAAAGATGCTAATAGTTCTCGTTTTTCCTCTTTTCTAAAGTCCTTACCTTACATTCATACAACATCATACTCCATTCATGTGCTTACAAAAAAGATTGCTTTAACAAAATGTTGTAAAATTTCAAAAGTAACAAACAATAATTGCTTTTAAAAAAATAAGCAAGATTTGAACAACGTTAAATACATCTCCAGTAAACTGGAGAAAATTCAATTGATGTATTAACACACTCGATTGTCAAGAGGGTTTTCTTTTCTTTTTTTCTTTCTTTTCTTTTCTTTTCTTTTCTTTTTTTTTTTTTTTTTGCTTTTTTTCAGATTTCCGTATGGCCTATACTAGATTTCAATATAATGAGCATAATTATTTTTACTTTTCTTCATTGTTTCCTGTATTTGCAAAATAAAATTTTATTCTTTCTGAATCAGCAAATTTAAAATTATGTTTCTGAACAATTGAGTATCGTTTCACAGTCTGAAACTGATACTTCCAAACTATGTGAACACAATACTTAAATTTGAAGTAGTTGATTTGATTTGATTTTCAGTTTAGCGTCTCTTTCAGCAAAAAGACTATATGAGATGTGGACCTACTCCTTAACGTGGAATCTGAACCACATGAGCCGGGAATCGAACCCGGATCTCCCACGCCAAAGGCACGCACGCTAACTGCTTAGCCACAAGGGAGCTCACCTTGAAGTAGTGTATCTCTAAGTACTGGTTGTAATAGAGTAATAAGATCAAAGACAGAACCTCTTCGTCGGACGCTGAATCTATATTAAAAAGGCATCCCTTACTGTTTTTGTTCTATGGTGGTAAAGGTTAAAAAAAAATAGTTTATTTCAACCACTTCTGGTTTGCATAGAGGGTTAAGGGGGAAAATAGAATCGATTCTTGGGACACTGAATTTATTGCAAAAAGCCGCTCCTTCATACCTTTTGCCATTTCTGCTCTACGGAAATCAGTATAGAAACAGGAAAACTAGTAAATTTGAACAACTTCCGGTTTTGGTAGTGTGAATAGTTATAATATACTATCTTGAGATGCTGAATCATTTGTAGAAAACGCTCCTTGCTATATATTAACTTGTTTGTGATGTGGCAATAAACGCTGAAATCGGAAATGGCTAACTATAACCATTTCCGGTTTGAATAGAGGTTCAACGAAGGAGATGAAACTTGATCTTGGAACTCTGAATCGAATGCAAAAACCAGCATTTACCTTTTTTGTTCTACGGAAATCAGTACTGAAACCGAAACTAATAGTAAGTTTGAGCTCCTTCCGGTTTCAGTAGAGTGTTTGGCATAGTCATGGTATCTTGTTTTGAGACACTGAATCGTTTGCAAAAAATAATTTGTCCCTATGTTAGTTTTCGTTTTTTGACGATAAATGTTGAAACCGGAATAGTAAATTTGAACCACTGCCGGTTTTGTTAGACTGTTGTAGATAGTCACCTTATGTTGTCTTGAGACGCTGAAACGTTCATTTAGCCATTTCCGGTTTGAACATAAGGTTAACTGAGTATATGGGCCCTATTCTTGGGAAGCTGAATCTACTACAAAAAAACATCTCGGTATCTTGCTGTTTTTGCTTTACGGAAATCAGTATTGAAACCAGAAGTAATATTAAATTTGAACCAATTACAGTTTTGGTAGAGTGTTATGGATAGTTGTAGTATGTTGTTTTGAGACACTGAGTCATTTGCAGATTATTCCTTCTATGACGATAAACGATGAAACCGAATGACTAATTTAAACCACTTAACGGAGCAGATGGAATATATTCTTTGGATGCAGAATCGATTGCAAAAAACAGCAACTTGATAGTATTTATCGTTTTTGCTACACAGGAAACAGTATGGAAACCAGTAGTAATCGTAAATTTGAATTACTTTCGGTTTCGTTAGAGTGCTGTGGATAGTCATGGTATGCTGTTTTGAGAAACTGAGTCGTTTGCGAAACAACAATTTTTGCTGTCTGTTATCGTTTTCATTCTATGACAATAAATGTTGAACCTGGAAATGGTTAATTTTAACCATTTCTGATTTGAACAGAGGGTAAACGGAGCAGTGAAAGTTATTCTTGGAACGTAGAATCGATTGAAAAGAAACTCTTGACAAAATTCACAGTTTTTGCTCTACGAAAATCAGTATTGAAACAGAAAATATTATTTTTGAACTACTTCGTTTTGGCAGAGTGTTGTGCCATAGTCATGATAAATTGTCTTGAGACGACAAATCGTTTGCAGAAAAAAACATCTCGCTATCTGTTACTATTTTCGTTCTATGGCGATAAACGTTGAAAACCGGAAATGACTAATTTGAACCACTTCTGGTTTGAATAGGGAGTTAACGGAGGACATGAAACATATCCTTGGCACGCTGAATCTATTGCAAAAAACCGCATCTCGAAATCTCTTATCGTTTTTGCTCTGATACCTGTCGACAGACAGAGGGACTGATGGATGGACAAAGACGTTCTATAACACTCCCGACATTTATGCGTAACATAGTTTGGAAGTCTAAAAAGAAATCTAAAACATGTACAATCTAGTACCAAAGAATCCAAACTGCAAGTTCTAAAGCGATGGAATGTTCGGCCAGCTTTTCCTATGTTGTTGTAATATTTCAAATATAATGGAGTCCCAACAATTTTAAATGCGCAATTATATTTTGGAGGAATGACGTTTATGTCAATACTCGTTCGCTTTTTTCTTTTATCTTCTGTTTATTTCAATCCCCTTTTTACATCTTACAGTAAAGTCTTACCTTCTGAAAACGTTACTAGTTTAGTTAGCAAAAGTATAACTGCTGGTGCAATAAGGGTATTTTACTTAATCGTCTTGCTTTAGGATCATTTAAGGTACCAAGGTATTGCTTAAATTGAATTATTTCTTTGTAATGCATTACGGTAATTACTAAAAACTTGAATCCTGAACCTCGTTCCCTCATTTTCTATTATTATAAGAACGTGTTATATACCATTCCTAGCAAGTTCCTCTCGTAACTGTTGTTGGTGTTGTTGCGCTTTGCTGAGAATTCTCATCAACTTCTGTTCTTCTTCCGACTGCAAACTGTCTCCCGTCAGAGGGCACACAGTAGCAAGATATTCAACTAGTGCCTCCTGCTCACCAATCCGGAACTGACGACCTTTACCTTGTGAATACAACCACTCTGCTTTTAAACTGTAGTAGAAAAAAAAATAAGTGTTAAATAGTTACAAACAAAAAATACATTTATAATGGAACTTATTCATTCCATTTGAAGTAACAAATTGTTAGAAGCTGTAAAATTAAGGTAAAAATATATATACATTTTAAATGGAAGGAAACACGTACTAAAATAAGATATCTGCCAAAGATTGTGATATAAGATTAAAGCGGATGCAAGTAGGTAATAACTAATCTATCTCATAATGAAATTCATTTTTTTTTTCATCTACAACAATAAAATTTTACTTCCGGAGCATCCTATAATCTGAAGCTATTTATATCTTTCGTACTACGATTTGTTATGATATAATATCTTAACAGCAAACAGAAATAGTAATTCAGAAATCCAGTGGAAAAGAGGCACCACTATACACACTGCTATTTGTGAAAATTGCAACACCAAATCAAACACATGTGAGTGGAATGAAATACATACGCAGGTTCGTAACATAATTATACACAAATTATTACAATTTCAGAACTATACATCTCTAACTTGAAAAATCAGTACCACGAAATTTCCACATGTTACAATCAGGGCCTCTATACGTCGTGGTATCGAATCAAACAGGGGCTGAATGAGTTCCTAAGGAATCAGGTGCTTGCATACGAACCTACAAAAATTCGACACTATCTGCTAGAGGACTCTGACGAACAAAGTACTGACCACCATATTCCACACATGTTCGATGAATCACTTATTAGCCGACATGTAGGAAAAGGAAGCAAATGTATATAATTCCACAATATATGTGATCGGGCGTCGTCCTCAAATATGTTCGAAATTTTCTTAAATTTCTCGCCTCGCCTTACAACTTCCCTTAGGAAACGGTTAATGGTAAGACTGCACTCTATGTGTAGCAGTCAATGTCTTGTGTTGTACTCAGTGGGGTCTCACATTGTCACACTTGGCATTCGGTCCCTATATCCCCCGACACGTTGGCTGATTGAAGTGGGACTCATCAAAAGCACGATCGTCTGTCACTAAGCAGGCCAGCGACAGTGTTCACGTATCCATTGTAATTCCGAATCAGTGCAAGCCGACGCACAGACGTACACACTCGTTCCATGTTTCTACATCGAGCTAGCAACATGGACTAAGCTGAATACTCAGTTTCGGCTGTGCAGACAAATCTTCTCATCCATGGTGCAATATCTACTGCCCAATACTCGCTACGTATGATTATTTTTGTCCATTCCTTGCACACACGCATCGCTCTCATTGTTACATGCAATGTACGCACATCCCTTTCGTGGTTCGAGTAGCCAGTTCCTTGGCCGACCACGCAGCGCCAATCAAACGGAACATAGTATCCTTGCTCACACGTTTCCTGCTTAATTAATCACGCTTCACTACGTAAGTGGTGTGTGAACCGCTCTCTCACGGTACTACTACGAGAACTGAACTAAGGGTGTTGGTTTACGCTGCACCATACCGATGAAATTGTGATCATTCATACATCATACTCTGGCATACAAATCCTGTGGATCTGGACACATTCCCGTTATTTCTTCTTGTTGCAATTTACACAAACAGCAGTACAGAGAGAGGAGGAAGACATCAGTGATAGATATAGTCAGTGGTCGAAGTAAGACGGTATGCGGTGGTGTGCCATACCGCCTCTGGTTTTTCAGTAATGAGGACATACCGTCTGGTTTTTCAGTGATCAAGACAATATTTAAATAACACGTATGTTGAGTCAAAATCATAATAAAACATATCGCCTCTGCTTTTTTTCCACTTCGAACACTGTATAGAGTGGTCAATTTGTCTTAAAACGCCTTTGTAACTTTTAAATTGATAGACAGGAACTCTGAAATTTTACAGGATGCAAATATCAGCAGGGGAACGTAGTTTAATATACTCTGCAATACCACCAGATAACCGTGTTGCCAAAGCAACATGAGTTGTATTTTTCAAATGCCACTATGTCAGATTATTACATATTTCAAATCTACATGTTAAAAGAAAACTTACAACTTCACATTAATTATTCAGTGAAACAAACTAAGAATACCCATCACATTCAAATTTCGTCAGTAATAACGCAAGAGAGATGGACAGGACCAATGCACATTTGAAGTGCAAATGCTATAGTCATGAATGATTATTTCGAATGAATAGGAAGAAAGTTAGAGGAATTGAAAGTTTGATTTTTTCAAATGACTTATTTCGAAGATACAAAATGCTTAGGTAACTATCACATTCAATTACAAATGGTTTTCAATAGACATAAAGATTATACCGCCGTTTACAGCAATGTGGTATTTCAAACTGTTTCGGATATATTAAAAACACGGGTAGAGACTGCTAATACTGTCCAAAATGAAGAATTTGTGGGAATTTTAAAAATAACTGTTGTTTTCCTTTGGTCCTGTAACATTACAGCAATAGTTTTATGTCGTCGTAATTACAAGTTATCACATTACATAATTTTAATTAATCTTGCAAAAACCTTTACAACATTCATTATATCTCAGGAATGGTTTGAGGTATCAAATTGCTGTAAATAGCATTAAGATCTTCACGTTTATTGAAAGCCATCTATGTGATTGGATGTGATACTTAACTAAACAGTTTTCCTAAATAAAGGCTTTCGAAAAATGAAGTCAATTTTTCAACCCTTCCCAACTTTGTTTCTTTATATTAGAAATTCGTCCTATCATGATCATTGTATTCAACAATAAGGCACTTACAATGTGCGTTGCCACGTCCATCGCACTGTGCTAGAGGGCTCCAAAATTTGGATATTTGTGATAGTGTCCTCAGTTTGTAGTATTGGATATTAAGTGTGGAATGCAAGTTTTCGTTTGACATGTAGAATTTAAATGTGTTATGACTTGATGTAGTGCAATAAAACAAAAAAAAAAAAAAAAAAACAAAAAAAAATTGAGTTGATAACACTGTTATTCTGATGATACTGGAGAGTATGGGAGACAAGGTCCCGCTGCCAATATTTTTAATCTTCAAGATTTCAACGTTTTCATTCTATTACTTTAAAGGTTACTATGACGTTTCAAGATAAATGGAGTATCCTGTATATAGGGACGGAAAGAAGAAGAAGAAGAAGAAAAAAAACAGAAAACAGTTTGTAATGTCCCATCCCTATATATCGACAACGATTTCTTACAATATAGGTCTCATTGTAGTGTGAATTATTAATTTTTCTTTGTTTTCTTCAAGACTATATAGCTATCCATTCCCTCTTCAGGATTCTTTTGTTCCAACTACCAACTATTTTCCACAAGAAATATTAACTGGTTATTCAATGATTTTTTTTTTTTTTTTTTTTTCATTTAGTCGGATTAGAAACAGACACATCACATTGTGATACAAGTTTATACAATGTTGTTCGGAAACAGATGGGCGGTTCCGCATTACACATTACTACTGAGTTTTGCAATAGAGAAAACATACATACATCACTCAAGTTAATAAAGTACTTACAAATTGTCGGCAAGTGAATACGCGCATGCTCGTATTCGAGAAGGCTGTGGACAATGGTAGTTCAAACTATTGTCGAAATATAGTGGCGAAAGCAGTCCGTAAACGAGGTACTTCTGGTGCTGGGTACGCAATATCCTAAAGCATGTTCGCATGTGGTAATGATGCACTACCGTAACGGATGGTTGCATGACAGGCCAAAGTGTTTTATTCAGACTGCAAGGTCTTAGTAGATTGGGATTGTAGCAATCGTCTATCCGTTACAAAAGAGCAGTGGAGTTAGTACTAAGTCTACTTGAAACTGAGTCGTTATTAGACTGTCCAGTTATATCCGCAGAAGTCACCGAACTGAGTGGCACGTCATGAAGGCAAAACTAATCATAAGAAATTGCGACATCTCACGGAAGTGCAGAAGAAGAACCGGTACACGATATCTCGGTTCCTCTACACAGATATTGCATCGGAGATTAATTCCTGCGAGTATTGGTGCACTTACGAGATCTGAATACGGCCATACAAGATCGAATGAAAGCGTTAATGAATGAATAGCACCAACAAGGATCATCGCGACAAAAAGGGCAAGAACCTAGCATGTTACACTGACAGTAGTGTACGACCACGAGTGATGCAGTGTTTGCAGCCGAAATGTCAACACAGGTACAACCAACGTTTACTCGGGCATCACTTGCGTACGGCTCAGCATCGCAAACTTCCGTACTTCCTGAGGGACATACTACCTTCCATTCTGCAAATACTTGTAGTCACCTAGAATTCCCTCGTAGCTATATACTAAGCGTACACGCCTTCGGCAAGCCTCGGTGCTGAATGGGACAGTAAAACTACAAATCAACCAACCAACTTATTATCACGTGGCAGACAGTGATCTAATTATTGACTAATTGGAACTACGAGGTCTTGAAACAACACCATATTCGCCAAACGTAAGCCCGTACGATTCTGATCTGTTTCACGGTTGAAAGAATTCCCCCCCTTCCCCTTTCTGAGTCACCAATTTCCAGATAATCCGTTATGCTACTAAGCAGTAGTGCAGTTCATCGCCGAGATCAACAAAAAACAATTTCGCCAACGAAATGCGACGGCTACCAAGAATTTGAAAAGTAGTGCAGAGCAACGCACGAGAATAAATTGATAATGTGATTCTTAAGGTCAACACACATGTCTACAACAGGGTGATATTTTTAGAGAACGGATGGATTTCATTTGGTCATACAGGGTCTACTGAGTTTCAATTTTGAAATTCCAGTATATTTGCAGTATATTCAGTGTAATTATCAGCAAAATTCCAGTACTTAATACAATGATTTTTTAAAAGTTCTTTAGGAATAATCACACTCTTGATGATTTCAGGTTTGTAATTGTTTCACCATAAAATGAATATTTTTTTTTAAATAAATTTAGTTAGCCTTGATTTCTTTGAAATACAAATGATTAGATATATGTAGCTGCTCATGAAAGCAATGAAATCTTTACACACATTAAAACTGGCCCTCAGTTTTCTATCATTGGGCATACTTCTACTGACTTTACCGACTAGTTTGCAGCCCTGTATACTGTACTTGAAACACTGCATATAATATAATGCTCTCATTGGTATTATACGTGAGATATTGGAGGAAAAAAAAAAAAAGAAAAAAAGAAAGAAAAACGGAAACTGAAAACAGTGTTAGTAGAAAGGGGAAAGTTAATGACTATGTGCAGCCCTAAGAGAGATGGCGGCACGTGTTAACGCCGTCACAATTATTTCAGTAACTGCACTTTGTTGTTCTTTAAAATAACTTTTTTCATGATCTGAAGCTCAATTTCACTACTTTCCTTTGACCGACAACCTCAATTCATGACTTTCAGGGCCCGTAAACACCCTGCTCGGAGACCCGATACAGTGAGCCAACAGCATTATTTGTATTATATAAATGTATTATTAATTTATATTATAATTGTATATATAATAGTGTATTATTCTATTCTAGTTATAAGATTGTTATTACACTGGAATTTTGGAGTTCAAAAATCCAGGACAGATTATAAAATATATTATTTGTATATTTCATAATTTTTCCAGTATGTGGATCAAAATTCCAGTATATTTTCAGTATTTCCAGAATCAAAATTAAATTCCCGTATAATTCCAGTATTTCAAATATTTCAAGTATCAGTAGACACCGTCACAGCATCTATAAAAATTGTTCAATTTTAATGCAATTTGTTGCAAATGACGCAGGAAGGATGAAAATTTTATGCATCATTCATTGTGAATGTCCGGTGTATGCAAACAATGTCGTAACCGGAAAACCGCCAAAATGCTTCAGCGCTTTAGAAGAAAAAGATGGAAATCCTGATCTAAAACATTAAAACGCCTGGCAACATCGGTAAATGACAATTTTCAGGTTCAGATGACCGATGTCACTACGAGACGCGCTAAGGCTGACGCAATAAGCAGTTTAGACCGATTTCTCAGTGAAATCTAACGTCCATATTGTTGTGTGTTGTGAGCTGAATTGTTTACCAAGTCATACACTTTGGATCTACGTATGTTTCTAGTGACAGCATACAGAAAAACTTATTCCATCATTGCCACGCAATGAGCATATCAGTGGAAGTATGATGTACGTGCACCTAAACAGGAGACAATATTGGCTCTGGTAAAGAAGTTGGAAACGATTGGGTCGCATTTAAAAAAAAAAGGTAAGCATCGATCGCGATGTGAAAGTGTTGTTGCTGATATCGCGGCTCGTCTTATGAGTCGCCAAAACAGTCTCTCCGACGTTTATCCCAGGAGGCGGGATACAGGCTACTTTACGTGCCAGGGCAACACAATTGTGACCTTACAAACTAACTGCTGTTCAGGAGCTGCACTACCAAGATCGGGATAAACGGGTTACCTATTGTCAGTGATTTCTTCACTTCATTACGCATATTCCAGACATTTTGCCAACGTCTGATTTACAGACGAAGCATGGTTCCACTTGTCTGACTACGTGACCTCTCGGAACATATGCACATGGGTATCAGGAAAATCCATGTAAGCTAATTGAGGTACCGCTCCATGCCCTCAAAATTGGAGTGTGGTGCCTTGTGTTCGCAACATAAATAACGGGATCTATTCTTTTCGAGGGGATAGTGAATAGAGCTCGTTATATGGATATTTTTAATGAATTTGTAAAAAACTGGACGACACTGAGCTAACAGAAGGTTATTATCGGCACGATCAGACCACATGCCACACGTCTCATGAAAGTATGGCCCTGATCAGCAGTTACTTTGCTGATCGGATCATCTCTAAGAACCTGTGGGTCATGTGTACCGTGATAGCCCACGAAAACTGGAACACTTGCGTGCTAACATCACAAGAGAAATTGGAAACAACATCCAGGATACACTGCGAGCTACTGTAAACAGGGAGCGACAGCTCGCCTGTGTCTAAGGGAAGATGGAAGTCATATCCACCATCTGCTTTAACGGTATGTGATTACCATCCTTCCTGTATAAAATTTGTATTCTTCAGCGTCATTTGCAACAAACCCCATTAAAAGCGATATTTTTTACAGATATTATGAAGAATGAAGTCCACCCCTTCACACACAAACACAAAAAAGCCAGTTTGGCGGTTTTCACGTTACCACATTGTTTGCATACAACGGGCACGACCACAATGAACAGTTCATAATATTTTCATTCTTCCTGTGTCATTTCAAAAAATAAATAAAATAAAATTGGACAATTTTTCAAGATGTTATGACCGAATAAAATCCACCCGTTCTAAAAGAAATCACTCTGTACATAATAATAATACGTGGTCTGCAAATATATATATATATTTTTTAAAGTGCCAGTACTTTATTTGCAGCCTACGTATTTCTTTGCCTGGTAGAATGTACGCAATGTGGCAGAAGCTACCAACTGGTATCAGTGAAGTTTCTGAAAACTCTATGACGTGTGTCTTTTTCAATGAGACCCTCAATTCTTTCAATACTTCAATGTCTGACACTATTTTTCTCTTGTGGCCAAGTAAAAGGCAAAATACACTGTTACAGATAATAATGAATTAAAAAAGCTTGGGTTATGTTTAATGTACCTCATAATTTTCTTGTGATTTACTTTTCCATGTTTAAGCAAAGTTAACGTATGAGAACTTTGCGCCTACACATGAGCGCAGAAATAAAAGTAACTTTGACGTTACTACAATTACTTACTTCAGCCATTTTATATTGTACATATAAAAATCTTTGGCCACTTTTCGATCCATATAATACTATTCAGTTCTGTCAAAGTTCGGAACCAATGAAATTTCATATTGTTCTTGTGAATTAGTGACTAAACATTAATATTTGTTTAAACATTACGATCCACAGATTAAAATAACTATAATGAAAATGAAAAACAGGTCAAGCAAGTGGGACTTCAAATCAATGTTTCACTACTTATTAACTGCTAGCTTTAAAAGATACAGGTTAGTGAACAGGGATAGGAGATATAAAAATATAAGTAGAATTTCATTGATACATTACTACTGGAAGTGTATAAGTGGTTGTATATAGAGAAATTATCAACAATGATGTACTTCTCTAGCAACATTGATTTTCTGAAAAGATCCGTGTTGATGATTGGAAATAACCTTTTGCTGAAACGTTCAAGATGGAATTATAATCTGGTCATTTTGGTAAGCGTAACTTTGGCATGTTTCACAATAATCTGAATCGGAGTCAACAAATCCCATTACAAGATAAACTTGCAAAAAATTATTTGTAGTTACAGAAGCATACCATAAGCAATTTATTAATGTTAAATAACGCAATGTTATTTTTCTTTACCAAAATTTTACAAAACTCTGCTATGTACTATGAGCAGCAATAATATAATTTAGCATTTAGCATTATAAATAAAAAAAGCTCATTAATTAAAAAATATGTGAGTAGCCTTACCTTTCCTTTACGTTAACAACATACCCATCTATAATCCTGAGGTTCATGCACCAGTTAATAACAAATGGTCTATAATCAAAACCACTAGAATTAGTTAAGAAAAAATTTAAAAATCCATGCACACAAGCCTGCCATCTTATTTTATGTTACATAACTAGTCAGGGAATATAATTTTTCCTTAACGTTAGTTGAAAATATATTATGTTTATGGATGATTTATGTAACAGTACGACTTTAAAACATTCTATCCTATGTTATACATACGCGAAGCTCATTTTCTAATGAATAAAGAATTCTACCGAAGTCTATAAACAACTTAAGTGGGTTAATTACAACGGTAAACCCGATTTCGAGTAGTGTTTTAGAACTTACACTGAATCGTTTTGAAATTAAATATTATTTGAAAATAAATGAAATTTATTCTTTAATTTCACGTGCTCTGTTGCACCCTATTGACTATAAGAAACCAACGATAAATGCAAGTATATACAATGCTTATATCATAATAGAAAGAATCACTGAAATATGAGTGAGGGTACTGCAAGAAAACTCATAAGCACGTGTGGCCTGAAACTAAACAAACCAACACCAATGCTATATAGGACGTGAACTTACAGCTTAACATGGGATAAGAAACCATGAGCTTCCACCGGGAATCGAATACGAGTCTCCCGGATCGAAGGTGCGTATGCTAACCATATATCCACAAGAGAGTCCACTGTCAACATTAATGCAAGGTTTCAAAAGTCACATTTGCAGAGCTTGAAACAATGAATCTAGTAGGTAAAGAGATAGTAAATCTACGTTTTATTTTATTTTCGTGCAAGTACGTTTCCTTACTTTCCTTAGCCTCTGGTAATTTATTATTTAAAGTTTCTCCTGTTGGTAATTTAAAAAAGAATCACAATTAATTCTTTCATTTCATATTTATAGGTCAGCGCAGAACATAACCACTGCAAGTTTCATATGTAACACACGTCTTTGGAATCCAAAGGATGCCGGGAGAACTGGCGGAAATACGTCACGACTATTCCTGATATAGTTCTCATTAAAAGTTATCTGTTGCACATGATTTTACGGTAGAACTTTCAGAACTAACAGAATTTTAAGATTATTACATATATTATATATGAATGCATTCATCTATACGATATGCATAACCATTCAACTCATCAATCAAAAGTTGGACTGGAAAATAATTTTGTATAGTGAACCACTTTGAACGACGTGATTGTTGATGTGATATTAATCGAGTTAGAAAGGGAAGACAAAAACCTTTTCAATACGTTTCGTACGAAGGATTACGTTATGTTCGACATATCGAAAAAGTAAATTGAAACGTTATATTTCAAAGTTCTCAGTTTAAAATTAACGTACAATCTGATGAACGCAAAAAAGTGTATTTATAGAGGTTCGGTTAGTAATAAGGAAGTCACAAGTTCCCAACTAAGAATCAAACCTGGGACGATGAGTACTAAATTTAACCATGCTAACCATTACAGAACTTCGGAACCGGGCCATAGCTACCATTCACATCTGACTTATTTCACTCATACTCTGAGAATAATGAAATTTTGCCACACACAAAACAGTAAACTTCGACTCACGAGAAGATATCATACACCTTTTCATCTACCTATATTTTCTCACTATTAAAAACAAGCATATATTCTTATAGCAAAATCGTATTGTAAGCACTCAATCCCTATGTAGTTAATCTCTAACTATTCTAACTATTACTGTTCTAACTCTAGCAAAACTCTTCTTTCGAAATAGTGATTGGACGCTTCTGAAAGCTAATATATATATTTAAAAATAAAATTTAGTTTTCAAAATCTTGCTAATTTTGCTTAAGACAACATTGAAGGAAAAGTAAATTTACATGAAGAAAAGTTCAAATACAGAGACCAGTCTCGTAAGAATTACAATGCGATTGATCACATCATCTTTAGACAAAAAAATACACAGCAACCAAGAATAATTCATCATATTTGATATTCAGACCTCGAATTTAATCTTCCTTTAAACTGTACTTAAGTGATCCGTTCTCTTTCAAAGGCACCTTCAGTAGTGTTTAATATTCATTCTTTTCTTCATGTGAATACTTCTACCTTTCATTCGAACCTGCTAATTCTCAACTAAATTCTAATACATGCACTCAACGCACACTAAAAATGTAATATTCACAATTCGCCACAAGAGGCACATTCACAAATAACAGATTCGTGTTATACATCGTAAGTTTAATAAAAGGATACATACAATTTCCTGTCATCATGACACAGGGATTATTCATGATCGAGAACTCTTCCAAATTTGACAAATGGCTAAGGTGAGACACTTCATTTAAATCAATCATTTGATTACCATCTAACGTAAGAGTCACCAAACTCAAAGGCAAGTACCGTTCACAAAACTGCAGAGTCGATATTTTATTTCTATGAAGATAAAGTTTCTGCAAAAGTAATAATATTTTCATCATATTAATTGACTGATATAGTAATTACTATCGTTGAGCTTAGGTAGTTTTCTACATCCTCATTTGAAAAGTAGTTAAAGACAGAAGACATATCTCATCATCATCAATTAAAAAAAAAAAAAGGTAGAAAATGAAAGAATGCAATTAAAATTATCAAAACAAAATATATTCCTGACCAACTGAACTGTGGTAAAACATTGTTTCTGAACTATTGTAATCTTTTCAATTAATTCTCACAAGCAAACATATCCCGTTATCATTAATAACGTGTGCTGTTAAAAAGAATAAGAATAGAAACGTCTACTTACTTTCAGATTCTTCAAGTGAGATATATCAGAAATTGACGTGATACTATTTTCAGACAGATCCAACAACTCAAGATTGACATTAGTGTTCAAATGATCTATACTCTGCAATCAAACAAATAGAAAAATATATAACTAATGGCAATTTAGCATTGCACACTGTAATAAGGATAATAACAATACATTTACTCACATAGATGGTTATCAGAATAAAGAATTACCTGAAAAAATCCCACATTAGTATGTCGTTGGACTACCTTTCCCCCTCAGAATAACTCTAATGTGATATGGAATGGAGTAATAGAGGTTGTGAATGGTAACAAGGGAAATATTTCACTATCCTGTGTACCGCGCACCATTCAATTGTGTGAGAGGACAGAGGTGAAAATCTCCGCTGAAATTTTGTCTTCAAACCGGACCACAGATGTTCAATTATGTTCAGCTCCGAGGTCTTGGCGGCACAGGGGAGGTGTTCAACTTCATTTCAATGTAGCAACAGCTCTAGCTGTGTGAATGGTTGCACTATTATCCTGCAATATCGCATCACTGCCAGAAAACAAAATTTGGACCATAGGATGCACATGGTTCCCTAAAATGGTGACGTAATCACAGCAATGACATGACGCGAGCACAGAAACCAATGAAAACCAGAATATCATGGTCCTCACTGTTGTACAA
Organism: Thermobia domestica; assembly: GCF_964235325.1. Classification (NCBI taxonomy): domain Eukaryota; kingdom Metazoa; phylum Arthropoda; class Insecta; order Zygentoma; family Lepismatidae; genus Thermobia; species Thermobia domestica. The sequence continues at coordinate 209,069,962 of NC_137454.1, forward strand.
CCTCCCATGTTTCACGGTTGGACGGAGACACTGCAGGTCATACGTTTCTTACGGCATTACCACACATAACACGGCTCGTGGTTTGAAATAAGGTGAACAATGACTCGTCCGACCATATCATACGTTTCCAGTCATCAGTCATCTATGCTGCAAGTTCGCAAAGTTATTGGTGTCGTGCTAAAGCGATATGGTTATTTAAATTCTCGACTCACAATAGCCGTTTATGGCTTTAATAGAACACACTGAATCTCACGATAAAATGTTTCTTCAACGGAGAACTAGATGTAAGCAAGATTTTATACCAAAAACAAAATGTTGTGTTTGTGTTTCTTGGTTTATGGTACTCTTCTTGCCTACCAGATTGAATTTAGGCAACCAGTAAAACACATATATACGAACCAAGATGTATACCTTACAGGTACTTTGTCATTTTGGTTAGGCAACCAACATGACATTCGGGACATCGGCAGAGTCGGATTTACGGAAGTGCAACCTTGTGCACGTACACAAGGTGGTAAATTTTTGCAGAGTACCACTTTCATAATTCTATTTACTGCACAAACTGAAATGATGAAACCTCGTCTACTTGTAATATTAAACGAAGTAAACTGAAATAAAAATACACTTGAAGAATCCTGACGGTTAATGTTGTTAAACGGTAGTGGTAGTACACGTAGTACATAATGTAATACACGGTGGTAAAGTTTAACGATCGATAATGTCAGGTGTGTCACGTGCGGTGTAGCCTGTAACAGTAGCATATATCAGGGCACTAATGCATCTGCCGGCTCCACCCCCATCGCCAACGCACATCCCACTCTTGGGTAATCTGTCACTGTCATTACACAGAACGCGCACGTATCTGCAATCTGCAAATTTGGGAGGATTATACTCAGGGTGGATTGATTTAAATCAGTCTGATTTAAATCACGATTTTAATCAAGATTTAAATCACTTGATTTTTAAAATAAAAATCGTTGATTTAAATCAAATTCCGAAATGAATTAATTTAAAGTGAAAGTAAGTAAAATCCCGTTTCTCTTCTGTTATTTCGATTATGGAAGATAATAATCATAATACAATGAGACTCAAATGTATGTAAGCACAGTATGAAAACGAGTATCATGTAGGAAACGATCAGGGAAAATCCCGTTTGTACGGGTAACGGGTGAACCCTGCTTTCTTCTCTTTGCAACACGGGGTTTTAAAATTGCTATTTCAACGGGGAAATCACCATGGACATTTAAGATGAAAACTCTTTTGTGTCCACGTCTATTTGTTTGTTTCCAGATAATAGGGGCGTATTTAGAGGGGTCCGATCCCCTCTCCGAAACAAACAAACAAAAAAATAGATTTTAAAATTTTGGGCGAAATTTATGTACTAAATACATAGAAGTTCCTCGGGATCGTAATACGACAAATTTTGGATGCGTTAAAATATCGAATAATACTTTTGATAAAGTGGATACTTGACCCCATTGCAGAACATGCCGCGATCTGCGATGTGATCACAGAAAATTTGCCGCGCCTGTGCAGGAAAAATTGTCAGAGGAAATAAAATAGCCAACAGAAAAGTATAAAAACGTGCCTGCTATGTATAGATATCTTAAATGCACGGACAACTAGCATTTGAACTGTTTTTCAAGTCACATAAAGCATATTTTTAACAATCACAAGTGTTTCTTCTCCTGGAACTGATCATCTTGATTTTTTTATTTTGAAATTCCTGCAGGGAATTCGTGTTATTATTCAGTTCAAAATCTCTTATCGTTGCGAATTCTATCGAGGAATTTGAAGCTTAAAACATATAAAACGATAATGATGCCTTCGGAACCAAAAGGAACGGAAATGAGGAATGGCGAAAACTTCATTATGAGGAACTGCATAATTTATACCATTCACCAAACATTGTTAGGGTCATCAAATCTTGGAGGCTCAGGTGGGCAGGACATGTAGCGAGAATGGAAGAAAGTAGGAACGCTTTCAAAGTTTTAACTGGAAGTCCAATCGGAAAACGACCATTAGGAAAACCTAGGCGCAGATGGGAGGACAATATTAAGATGGATCTCGCAGAAATAAGAATACAAAATAGAAACTGGATTCAGTTGACTAAGGATAGAACTCAGGAGAGCTTTTGTGAACATGGCATTGAACCTCCGGGTTCCATAGGTCATAGAGTGAGTGAGTTAATTTTAGGCGAAATGTATGTACTTTATACTATTTCGTGCCGCCAGCTAGTTCCAATTGTTTAAAAATATGCCCCTGCCAAATATCAGTAACTTTCGTGAAAAGAAAAGTGCCATGTTGATATACATTGCTGTACTTTTTCCTTAATGCTTAAGAAACATTGTTTGGGATTGAAATAGGTTAACGATTGGTAATAATTCAAAACTAAAACCCAATACTTTCACTTAAATGACATAATTAACATTTAATACTAATTCCTAATGTTTTTTCTTCAGTTCGCGACTTGTATTATACGAAGAAAAAGATTTGATTTAAATCAAAAAAATCGATTTAAATCAAAAAAATCAACAAAAATGATTTTTTTGAAAAAAATCATGATTTTTTTCCACCCTGATTATACTAGAAGTTGTAACACATTTATTATACAGCTAATTTGCCAAAAATAATATTCTGTGATGTAAACTTCTGATTTTTATTCTTGTTTCAATGTTTGGGTTACTTTAATAAGTTTAAGAACTTAACGGTAATTTTCCTTTAACTTTGAAGGATTCTTTTATTAACATTAACTTACACATGCAAACTTAAGTCTTCTATAATTTTCAAAATACTGCTCCTGCTATCTATGCATTTTACCTCCTACACTAATTCAATACTAAAAACACAATTCTTACTTTTATTGCCATGCTGCGGTTCCATAAAAATATACTTGATACATATATATACTTTTTATTTTATAAATTATAGTAAACCCTTTATGGCTGGTACTTTAAACATATATATATATAAAAAAAAAAACTTAATCCCATTAAAAAGATAGAACCAATAATTTTAAAGTTGCAACTGGAATATTAATGGAATGGGAAGTATTATTTCATAGTTGAGCTATTATTTCAAGTGGGCAAACGGAACCTGGGCACTGTACTATAGAGTCTGTAGGGATGGATGAGGCCTGGCCCTGTAAGAGGGTGGCAAGTTTGGCTGTGCACATGGGCAGCAGTACCATTAATTCGGCCTTGGATATGGGTGTTGCATAACTTACACTAGCTGGCAACAACTGCAATGTCAATTTGAAAATCAATGAAGACAACTAGCTCCTTACTGAATTTAGGACTCACAAGTATTGGATGTTGGAAATGCACTTTCTTCATTGTAGGATTCAGTACAGGAAAACAAAAAAACCGCACAAATTTCGTTTTTTTTCTCCAAAAAGCAAGCTTTTCTGAAAAACAACCTCTCTCCGAAAAAGATGCCTTTCTTGCACTTTAGTTTTTACTATTTGTTTCTTCTACCAACTTTCTTTGCCCAGTCTCATTTCCTTCTTCTTTAACGGAACTACAAAGAGGTTAATTAATTAATTTTAGCAGATTATGCAAAAATGATTTTACCAGTGCAAGAATTATTAGCAGAACAAGTGGAAGTTGTTTTATGTAATTACAAGTAATATGTACGTCACTTTTAGTGGTACGTGTGTGTATATCACTATTTAGAAGATTACAAACTTACAAACAACAATAGATGGGATCAGCTAGTTAACCGTTTTTTTTTTTTTTTTTTTTTTTTTTTCACATACAGTACATCATATTGTTCATCTCAATATTATTTGTTGATAGATACATGTCTCATCTTTGAGCAAGTTGAACGCTAATTATAATTTTGGGTATATCTTACTAACCATCTTATATACCAATCTTGTTACTGTCATAAGGAAGACTTAACGAGAGTATATTTCAGAATTAGTTTCTGCTCAACTAGCTGCATGATTCACATACAGTATCAATACGATCTTCTTCATTTTCTCAAAAACTAATCACACTCACTCATATCACTTTGTTTATTTCAATACGATCTATCGATTGGTACAGTCCGCAGCAAAAGAACCTGCAACATGAGCATTAAGTTTATTGTGAAACTACGCCTAACAGCGCAGGGAATCAACATAACGTCTAAGTGGCACAAATCACAGCAGGAGAAACTTTGGCGTCCTCCTCTGTACACTTATTTTGGAGCAAAAGACTTCATCGTATCACAATAAACTTACATGCTCATGTTGCAGGTCTTTTGTGCTGCGGACTGTACATGACTCATCCCGGGTCAAAACTGTTTCCGTTAAATGCTAACAATATTGTAGAATTTATAAAACTAGTTTTGCGTATGTAACCTTAAGATTAGTGTGGCCCAATATACAGTTAATCGTCAATCTACAACTGTCTGGTATATGAGCCAGTTGGAAGTCTACTATACAGACTACGATCTTGATCTATAGTCGACCGTTATTAACAGCTGTTAGTTGTTTGTTGCTTTTAATTATGTACGTATTCTTAATTAATTTCTAAAATCATTATGTTGTTTTCTCCTAGTAACACTAGCATTTTTCTATTAGTGATAAATCTATTATTATTATTATATTATTATTACTATGCCATTATTTTTCTTATTATTACAGTGTAGTCATTAATGCTCTCCCTTGGTGTGATTAACCCTGGGTTTGATTTCTAGTGAAGACACTCAGTAGGAAAGATTAAAAAGCCTATTCAGATCAGTCATCCTAAGTGATATTTTTCCTCGTTCACACTATATATGCCAAGGTGATAATACAACGGCCCCAGATTGCTTCCTTCCTTTGCCTTCCCCGGGTAATCTGATCATCCCTCATATGTGGCAGAAACGGTACATTTACAAGCAGCCATTTTACGAATCGGAGAGCTTTTGCGAGCCGAGAGCTTTCCATTGACTTTCGAAACAAAGAAGTTAAAAAAATCTTCAAACTTTGCCAGTGAGTATTTACCTTACTAGTTTAGTGAATTGTGAGTTACTATTTTATACTGTAATTTCTTTATTGTGTCAAAATATTTCTTTCGCTATCCCAACCACTGTGCGTAAGTTGATGACAAACTATATTCATGTAAGTTTTTGAAACCCTAACTGCAGCCGACAGGAGATGAAGCATGACGCAAGTCAGATTTACTCGCGTACAAATAAAAGTGTATCGAAAAACTTTAAATTATGTAGCTATTTTTGCAGTAGTAGACAAACGATGAAAGTAAAACAGATTGTCAGAACAGCAATAAGAAAACGGCAAGTTTATTCTCTGTCGATGATTTTTTTTTCAATGGAACAAGTTTGGCATCATCAACTCAAATCATTAATCAGTAGGTCCCGTCTCACATAGCCTCGCTGCTGAAAGGACGTTAAACTCAAAATCAACTCATATATGGCTACTATCATTTAGAAGGATTACAGTTGCTGACCTGTGACGTATATGAGGAATTCAATGATTTTTGTGATGCATTTTTGTCGACTGATATCAAGAAGAAGAAGAAGGAAAGCAATCCGTAAAATAACGCACAGCAATGCTGAAAATTATGGTTTATTTGTTTTTCCGCTTTTTTCTTCCCCTTCCTTTCTTGAACTCTACTATTTCTACCAGTATAGTAAGTATTAGTGGCAACATCGCTCTACTCAATGTTACGTTGAAGGTCACTTCCGTTTTGCTACTTTCTAAAAGTACACTTATATCCTATATATTTACAATAGGACCCGAAACACATGTACTGTAACCTAGCCATTCAAGAGCTCCATACGCATATTTAGAACTAACAGAGTTAATCTCTTAACCTATAATTTCTTTGGTTCTAGGGTCTACCAACATATATGTAGTCACCTACCTTAATAGAGTTGCCTGCCAGACATAAGACAGTTAGGTTTGGTATATCCTTTAAACCTTCAATCGTCACAATATTGTTGTGAGCCAAATTTATCACAGATAAATTACATAGCCTGGACACTGGATACATTCTAAGTAAATGGTTGTAAGATGCGGACAACTGAAAGTAGTTAAACACATTAACATTTAACTTTTTCTATTCACGTAGCTAAGAAAACAAAAGTGTATTTTCATTGCAATGTACGAAAATTCGAAGTTTACCAAATGCCATACTTCATGAACTGATATTACAGTATACAAAAATCTAACTACAAATAAAATACAAGTTTATACTACTGTGTACATACTGAGAATAATTTCCAATCAGTAAAAATGTGAATTTTCTTTTTATATTTTATTAGTTTTTATTTCGAAAGCTAATTTCTGTTATATAAGAGTTTCACATATTATTACACGTATTACTGTACAAAAACTTACATGTTAAAAGTCAGTTAATATTTTTTTGTCTTATAAGTGAATATTTTACTTTCCAGGAGAAAAAAAAAATCATAGTTAAATCCACAAACTTCACATTTAACAAAAAATCAACTAGAAGAAATATCAAATGCTGACTTTCTACAATGCTATCTATATATAAGCTGTAAAGATGGCACTGACTGCGTGCGTTAAAATTATCAGATCTTCAACTTGAGAGAGTGAAAAATTCATTTACATATTTCACAATGTTTTAAATTAATAAAACTACAAGAAGTCAATTAGAACAAATTGCATCGGTGCTGCAATCTACAAAGAACTTCGACCAAGCACAAGGTTCATAGAACACCATTTCCACCACTTATCAGCATTGCTATTTTATAGTTATCACTTGTTTATTTTCATGTACCTCATGTGTTTGGTGACAACATGGCTTTGTGGCACAAAGCTCACCTCAGGTGCGTATGGTTGCTGCTTCGATCATAGGTGATACGCTTGTTGGTGGATAACAGAGTACATGGGCCACCCCGGGACCTCTTTTTCATTTCCAGTTTCTTCATTCCATTATTATCATTCACTAGTGTTTATCATCAATCTCCATTAGCACAAATACGGAACGTTAACTTAAAGACTTCATTAGCTTACAATATTGAATTGTCGGTATTTGATTAGTGAAAGAAAAAGAATCATTATTTTCTGTGGAATTATAAACAGATTTGAAACGATATAGACTTAAACTTCATTCCTCAATAATTGCTAAGAAATTTGAGAATGCTATGAGCGACTTTTTTACATAATATTCTTATTTCTATATTATTTTTAGTGTAAAATTATTTTATGGCTTCATTTAAGTTTAATTACTAAATTTATACATTTAAAATAAAATATACACCTTTCTAAGGGATGTGTATGTGTCCACATTATCCAACTTCTGCAAATCATTATTATCCAATATCAAGGAGGTAACATGGATATCCGTCTCTTCTGCTTTACTGAGTTTCTTCAACCCTTGACCAGACAAGTTAATGGTATTTTGATCTCCATCTGAAAGAAGTAAATAAATAGATAAATTTTCTGGAAATGAACTCTAATGAACACTTTACAGTGTGTTTCAAAGGGTTATGGACAAACTTTGAGGGGTGATTCCATGTGTCATATTAAGGAATCTGATTGGTTGATTTGAAGTCTCGAATCCAGCTTAGCACCGAGGCTATAAGACGACATTTACAGCTTAACATGGAATCCGAAACACATGAGTTTCTACCGCCACTCGACCCCATCTTCCGCGCCAAAGTCCATATCCACGAGGAAGTTAATTGAGGAATCTGAAACAGATAGATTACTTAGGGTCAGCGAAGCGGAAGTTTGGACCGTACAAGGCTTTCCAAAACTTGGACTTGGCCATTTAACTGGGACAATGTAAGTGCTGGGAATAATGGTAGGGTAGATATATGTGTGAATGTGAGGAAGGCAAAAATTATGTAGCAATTCTACACGTCCGCCTTGTGAAATCATTTCTGCAACAAGTTATTCCTTATGCAGCTCTCTTACCCGTAACAGCTTTTGCATGAACTAATTTTACCAATTATTTTCTTTTTAAATTCTAAGCCTAAACAGTATCACATAACCCATTGAAATCCGAAACATTTGAAGTGATTTTAAAACGGCGGATGATGTTGAATCTGAACCTTTTACATTTTCTTCCACTTCGCAACCATTTATATTGGTGTTTTCTACCCTGCAACATTCCTAGCGCTTACGGTTTTCCAACTAAATAATCCACCCTGTATATCTTAATGTAATGTTATGACTAACTTTACTTGTGCTTCACTAGTTAACCATCTGATGTTTTCAGAGCTGCTCCTGTCCTCATCGCTAGTCAGTCCAAAAACGATGAAGGCAAAAGCTTAAAGAACTCATATAAATATCTGGCCACTTCTAACACAAGTTGTTCAATATAAAATGAACGAGAAGCGCCTTCGTGGCTAGGGTAGCGTACGCGCCTTTGGGTTCATTTTCTCGCTTGGAGTTCATGAGATTGATCCCACATTAAGTTGTAGATCCACGTCTCACGTGATTTCTGATGATGCTGAAAGGGACGAAAAACGCCAAACCATCAAATACGTAACATGAAATAGAAAAATAAATATGCAAGTTTACTACAATATACTTCAAAAACACCCAAAATTACCTAATTGTGAACATTTCGGCAAAAAGTTAATACCTTCTTCAGCATTTTTCTTTTTCCGGAAACTAACGTTGTCTGTTAAGTTACATCTGGTTGATTATCTTCTTCCGAATACTATTACTTTTCTTACATCCAGTGGTCCTCCATAGAGTTTATCCTGTACCTAGATATTCTTCATGAGCCTAACCGGTACTTCATGTAGCTGATTAATACCATAATTTAAAAACCACTGCTTTTTAGAATCACTTGTCTCACGTGTTTTAGTTCACTCGACTAATAAGGTAATTGGTCGAACTGTTAATACTACACTAATATAAATTTCTTTTAACATTCCTTAACAATCAAACGCTCCCCTTCAATCACTCTATCCTTTATATAAGGAACATAATGAAACTAGAAGAAAAAGCACGATTGAAATTTCTTCCTTCACTCAATTCACAATTTCCTCCCACTTCCAAAGTTTACAGATTACATTGGTAGCACCTATGGACCTTCTACACTGGTGCTAGTGGGAGAAGCTTTGCCAAACCTATGACTTGTTGTACCGTAACCTGAGTTAAACTTTAAAAAATAATCTGATTTAAAATTATTGTATTTAATTTGATTTACCAGCTGTTAATAAAGATTATACTTCTATGAGGGATGGCTGAAAAAATCAAATTAGTATCGTGTTACTTTTCTTCGGCCAATTATTTTACTAGTGAAGTAAACCATACTGAAACAAGTGAGACTGAGAAGCAATGTTCCTTTAATTATAATTAATCAGACAATTTAAAGCCACGCTCAAGAATTCTAACTATCATTCTATTTATAGATTTGTGCAATTCCTGAATACTACTTGTATTTCCGAGCGTTCGATTCTCCCCGGGTGTCTTGGTCACGTTGGATAAAAACAGCAAGAAAAAAAGTAACATACCAGATAAAAAATAATGGATATTGTTTCGCGTTGGGGGGACAGCTTTTTGACATACTATTTTCCGATATTCGTCTCAGATTTGGTAGTTTTACGACTCCATACGTTAAAGTAGGGGTTCACTCAAGCAGACGATTCTAGAAAAATGGAAAATTTTTACCTAAAATACGATGTGAAACCGTGAAGGAATGGACGTGTGAATACAATTACTGTCAGTGCACATACTGAAAATGAATACTGAATGATAGTGAAACATTATATGTGTAAGTGTGCTCTTCTCTAAATTTTCGTTTATGCGTATAACCCCGTCGTTGATGCGCCTGTTCTCTGCGGACGTACCCCCACGCTACCGGTCGGCCCTTCCTCTACTGCTCTCCCATCGTGCTTTTTTGTGGCCACCTAGCACAAGCTGGCTCGTGTTTCATGCACTGTAGTTGTTATGCTACGTCCACACTGTATTTATATTGAGCCCTCTTCAAGTCAATCTGCAAATAGTAACGGAACTATTCCTTTTCCCACATAAGTCACTTTCACTTACCTTTACAGTTTATACAAGTCTCCTACGATATTTTCTTGAGTAACTGAACATCGAAACAGGAATATCAACTAACTTCTTTTGTAAATAATCCTGTTTTTTTAACTAACTTTGGCCCCCCATCTTGGAACTGTTACCTTTGATATTCTCGTGTATTCCCATGTTAGAGGCAAATTCAAATATGTATTTCAATTTCATGTATGTTGCTCTTCTCAGGCAAGGTTCTAGAACACGTCTCCCTTCCCATTTAGCTATAATAATGACAGAAAACAACGCGCCCTGCGGGGCTGACCGGCCTTCACTCGCTAACGCTCGTTCGACAATACTAAGTGAATTAAATATTAAACTTTGGTACAAAAGGAACTAACCTAGCTACTATATGGGGAGGCCTGTATTCGAACCCACCCCTCTCTTCCGAAATCAAAATTCGCATTTCTACCGTAACTTTTACAAAACTGTGCCCCCATAATATAGGATAGCACCAAAGTTTTGAAGTAATATCATACATTACTTACAATCTAATTTTGCTGAAAACCGTAATCAAATTTCGCTGTATCTTTCAATGTACAGTACTTCCATGTGATTCCAAAAGTACAGGACGAACACAATAACCTTAGCATTTAATATCACAATATTACATGTACTATTGAGAAAAAATAAATAAATCTTAAAGCAGACGTTCTTGATATTTATACTACATAAACTATTAAAAAATATTTTTCACTAGTATATATTCCTTTAACTAACCTGCGGCAGCCATATTTATCGCTTATTACCATGTCTTACAGTTTTGACGCATTTTAAAACCTTATATTACATGAATAACTCATTAACATCACTATTTTCGCATATATTACGCCCTCCCCAAGCATAAAACTTCATCTTCTTCTTCTTTACACAGACATCAGTTTACCGCAATGCTGCCAAATATTACAACGAAAAATATGCTTTGTGACGCAAAAAATGAAGTTAATATCAAGTACCACGAGAAAAAAAAAATAGTTTTTATTAGTTTGTTGTTTTAAAAAGAAGCATTTCATAATATTGGGAGTGCAGCAATATTCTTAGAATGCATGTGAACAACAAATTATCATTATTATCATTAACATTTTAAAAAGTTTAATACCAGTAATTTGTTTTTTAATTATAATACACAGTTCAGTGCTACAAAGATTAGACAATATAAACTCGATAATGGGATCACACGAACTTATTTTCATTATGAGATACGGATAGACAGTGTTAGTCATCGTTAGCCGTTGAGATGTTAACGAATTGACTCCATGAGTGAATTCGATCGATGTGATTTCTTTAGCTATGCTGTAAAAAAAAAAAAAAAAAAAAAAAAAAATCGCTTATAGGTATGGGATATGACCTATGGATATTGACCATTAAAATCGCCGTTATCTGATAATACGTTAACAGATTTACTCTATAACAAGCCTGATCGAGGTAATCGCTCTAGATATGTTTCAAAAACAGGATTTGAAAAATCACTTACCAGGGAACTGTACGAATGGGGCACTCGAGTTGCCGGACGAGGTGCATCACATGTGAAAGAGGATGTAAAAAGATGTCCATATGCAAAATTGTAGCGGCTGAGGGCAATATGTACGAGCGTGAGAGGCGGAAGTACTGGGGCCTACAGTGGGACTTAATAACACAGAAATATGCAGAATAACACGTTTCGCTCCCGAATGGTGAAAGAAATGCATGTCAAATGTATAGGAAGTGGAACATGAGAAGAGTTGCTATATTGTGGGAGATATGGACATCATGGGCGCCATCTTGAATTTGAATTCAAAATGTTAAATGAAAAGTGAGGCATGTGGTATATCAATTAAGACTGAAATTTTACCAGAAATGCATTGGTGTGAATAATTTTATACTTTCTTTATTGTGAGTTGAGAAATATGCACATGCAACAACATCTGGAGGGGATATATGAACATGGGCAACATAACCAATGTTTCATTTGAGTCCTGTTAAAGTACAAGTCTATTGTCCAGCAAAGAATACATGACAAAAAGATATACTGTACGCATATGACAGTGATCGTGTGGAGAAGCATATTATCTAAACCATTCGCAGAATGTACTCACTGGATGCACCTCTATTTAGAAGAATACAAAAAGTGTGTTCACATGGCGGAAGCTTCATAACCAGGGGCGCCGGAACCGGGGGGGCAAGGGGGGCAGTTGCCCCTCCTGAAATTTTCAAAGGGGGCAAGATACTCGTTTTGCCCCCTCACTTTCAGACTGTAAAAACATCACACAACACTCACCATAAGAACTAAATTTTGCTTTTTATGGTAATGTGAAACAATTCTCTATTCCAGATTCATCTTTCTCTTTGAAACAAGGGACCGGGCGCTTTTTCTGCCCCCATGTTACACAGAAAGAGTTAGGAAAAAGAATTGAAAATTATCTTTGTTTCCATTGGTGTACATTCTCAAAACACTGTAAATTCTTTAAAAATTGTTGTTTAAGTAATCGTAAGTCTGCAATATGAAACGAGTCGTCTAGCGAGATTTTAAAGTTTTAAAAAAATAACAGTTTAAATAAGTAACAGGACATTTAGGGCCTAAATACGTTTTCCATAAAGTTAAATTAATGTTCTTACAAACAATATGCAGAGTGCAGTAAGTTTTATAGTGAGGAGGAAAAATGTATAAGGTAGGATTAATAATTCAGAGCACATGAAAAATGAGAACTCCATTGTCGTTTCGCCGTTTCGTTTTTCGACGTGGGAAGGATGGAACATTATATATCCCACTGATATTTTTACGTGGGACCTATACAAGGGGGCCCATGTTGTTTCCAGAGGGGCAAGAAAAAGCGACATTTCAAATATAGTTTCAAATTTTGCTGTAACTATTCTAAAAATTCTATTGGGTTTTCGATATTCCGAGGTACAATTTCCTCTAGGGGAGCGAGGCGCCCTTGGACCTATATGTACCAGTGATAGTGACATGAATGATCATCTTGTATTTTCAATGATGATACGTATATTGTCAAAAAAAACCATTGGGTCGTATTTATGATTACAAATATTTTACATTTCGGCATCCTTTTTCAAATGACAGTACATGCAACCACTGCTTTATCACTTGCACATTGTTCCTCACTTTCATTGTTCACGTTTACTTCCACTACCGTCTATTTGATAATGTTCATAACAATTCTGTAAACCATTTGCAGGCTTCTCTTTACTAGTGGAACATCGATTCATAGCAATAACATGCGGTAAATTACCACGGGTCCTCTGAGAGTGTATCGTTGTACCTTGCGGACAACTGGCGAAAGTGCTTCAAAATTCTGAAGCTTCTGCTTCTGGAGCTAAAAGAGCAGTAACAATTCTATCTAGAGGATACTCTGAGAAACCTACGAACGGACAGTGCATTTGAAAACATCTATAAGAAAGTAAAGGAAAATGCAGACAGACTACACTTAAAATTGCTCACTTCATCAAGATCAAATAGAACACCAATTAAGTTGGAGCAGACTGATAATCCTTCTATAGCACCTACCCTAGAACCTGTATCAGATCTTCCAAAAATATACTTCGAAATTATTGACTATTTGTTGAATGAAGTGCAGCGTCGTTTCAATCAGCCAGGCCTCAAAAAACTCATAAAACTCTAGAAAATACTTTGTGAAGGAGCTATATGTGTTGGTGGGCCTTTCTCAAAAGATTATTTGAAGCAGGAATTGGAGTTCACGAGTCGGATTTTAACCTGGATAGATTATGAGCTCAGCTCAGGCTGCTTCCACCTACTTTGATGACGACTGAGTCGCTGACGACCACCAGAATATTAAAAAATATTAATGCTGAAACCCAACTGTTCGCAGCCTTCTCGACCAAGTTGTTCGTCTAGGGACTTTCGTTCTCACTATGCCAGCTTCTTGAGCATTTACGAAACATCATTCAGCTATTTGTGTCGTTTAAAGATATATTTGAGGATGTCCATGACACAGGAAAGATTGGCTCATCTGCTGTTGTTGCATAGGCCTATGTGTAGCGACCAGACTTAGATTTAAACATCATTGCAAGGGAATTCATATCAAAGACAAGCGAAAGAAAAGATTTTTCGTCAATTTTGAGAAGAAATAAGTGTAGAATTATGTAAGTGAAAATGTTATCTGTTATATAACCAATTATTTAAATTACAAAATATCACTTAAAATTCAATATAAACTTGAATTATTCCTTATTAATTGTGTCGTACTTTATTATTGAAGTGAAGTGAATATAATGAGATTAGGAAGAGAGGTGAATGTAATAACAAACTGGATATATTGAAGTAAGTGTAGTAAAAAATACAAATAACTTTGGATAATTAGTGTAATTGAATTTTCTATATAAATTTTATGGTCTTTAGTGAAAATTCCATTTTTCCATTCCTGGCACGAAGTCAAGTAGGTAGAAAAATGTATTTTCTAATTTTTTTACTTGATTATGTAGCCAAGGGCGCCGATCCTGGGGGTGGGGGGCCCGCGCCCCCCAAAGTTAATGTGGGCCCTCTAATGTATTTATGAATATACAATATTTGGCATAATTTGAATGCAACTTGTCTTAAAATTCTCATATATATATATATATATATATATATATATATATATATATATATATATATATATCTTCTGCATCTGAATGCCCCCCCCCCCATTTACAGAGAAATCGGCGACCTTGTATGTAGCCTGTTTTATAATGTTCAAGTTACTTTGTACTACAAAATGCTACAAAATTTGTAGTTCTAAATAGCAATTTCTAATATTACAGTGTACTGCAACACTAAAATTGGATTTTTAAAAATATAACTTTAATTTCCTCGTTTCCAAGTGATTTAAGTAGCTTTAAGATTCTTTAATAGTGTTCGTGTGACCACGTCCAATATAGTTAAAAATATGTACCAGTATGCTATATGAAATGGTAAAAATTGTACTTACAAATAGTCATTATGAGCAGTACAAATTTTACAATTTTATGTTTTTAATTCTGATTTCAGTCGTTGAAAATTTCTGCACCAGACCAAAATCCAGCACAAAACTAACACGGGATTAATTAATCTAAAGATGTAAACTAAGATGCGTCTTATAGATGGAAATTTCACTCTTACGAAACTGTTTGCAGCTTATATTATTATTATTGTTATTATTATTATTATTATTATTATTATTATTATTATTATTATTATTATTATTATTATTATTATTATTATTATTATTATTAACCAATAAAATCTAATTATTGTTACATTACAAACATATATTCGTATTATCTTACCTATGTTACATTCCCGTGTCTATTTTCAAGACACAGTTTGCCCCCCCAGCTGAAAAATACTTCCGACGCCACTGGCTAACTAGATGAATAATAACATGTATTTATGTGTCTTATTCTATGTTCAACTTAAACTGAAACTTTCGTCTTGATCCATCAAATAGCAGCAGAAGAAATATGTATTTGATAGTCTTCACAATTTTCATAATAATTGATTTTCATCTAGGAGACGCTGATGGTAACACTCAACGAGATGGAATAAAGAAATGTTCTGGAGGCAATGGGAGAAATAATTTAACCCACGAGACGAGAAATTCGTTGTCACGCGTCTACAACAAAACAGAGTCTTGACAAGAAATATATATTCAAATTGGAGATGAGATTAGAAATTTCTCGACTATCGTGGGCAACATTAATAACCCAAGGTCTTAGATTTCAAATTGTTTTAGTGGAACATTATTCACATTTAACCCTTAGGAGCTCTTAGCTTTTTGGGCTATTTTTGAGACTTTCAGTCAAGCAGCTACTGCATCGTCACTATTTATCCTAGGATCATGGTTCATACCTCATTCTCTTCTGAATAGAGGTGGCTTTCAAATGGTACCACTTGCATGCTCATACCATATACCAGAAGCGGGAAAAAATGTCAAAGTGAAAATTTCGAAGTTAAAATTTTTTTCTCGAACTTTGCCCCCCTGGACCCCCCTGTGTGATCGTAGCCATCTAAAAAAATCTGATAAATAGTACTTGGTATACTGAATGTGTGTGCCAAATTTCAAGTTTCTATCTTGAATAGTAAGGGCGGGAGAATTTTTATCAAAAATTCCCACAATGCCCCAAATCACCATAAAACACTATGATCTCAGGGGAAAAAATTCCTGAGACATCCCTAATTACCCTAGGACTATAATCCGCCAATCATTCTCTTCAGAATAGAACTGTTTTTCAGGCGGTACCATTCACATGTCTCCATCATGTATCTAAGGCGGGAAATTCATGAAAAAAGTTATTTTTGGGGGGCAAAATTTCCCTTTTTTCAACTTTTGCCCCTCTGGATCCCCCCTGTTTTTACGCAGAAATCGGAAAAAAACTTCTGGTAAATACTACTCGGTGGACTGAATGTTTGTGCAAAATTTCAATCTTCTACGTTCAAAAATAAGCCCGCCAAAAATATATATACCGACAATGCCCCATTTTTCCCTATATAGAAGTATATTTTTCAAAAAATCCCTGAGACATCCCTAATTACCCTAGAATAATAATTCGACCGTCATTCTCTTCAGAATGGAACGGCCTTTCAGACGGTATGACTCACGTGGTCCTATCATGTATGTGAGGCGGGAAAATGACGAAAAACGGGATTTTTGGGGTAAAAATATCCCTTTTTTTTACCCCTTTGCCCCTCCGGTTCCCTCCTGTTTTAGCACTGACATCGGAACAAAAAATCTGGTAAATACTACTTGGTGGACTGAATGTTTGTGCAAAATTTCAATCTTCTACGTTCAAAAATAAGCCCGCCAAAAAATAATGAACATAGGCTTAAAAAGGGAAAAAATACATTTTAAGATTATGACGTCATCACCTCCCATGTCTGGACGCAGGACGGTCTGAAACAATACGTAATGTCTTCTACAATGTCTCTGGACTTGAAAAACAAAAACAACCCGGACGAAAAAGCTCAAATAGAAGAGAAATAACGCAATGTACCATGAAAAACGCGTATGGTACAAAATGTACCATAAGATCCCCAAAGGGTTAAAAGAAACAAACTATAAATTGAGAAAGTGATTGTATGAACACAGCATTAATGAAAGTTTAAAGATACCGGTACTCAAGTTATTACTCAGTATACTTCAACAAAAATATAGTTTAAATTTTAGTATATCACACGCTTCGTGGACTTCTCGGGTTTCGAAAGAATTTGGAAAAGTTCTAGATTAAATTAAGAAGAAAATCAGGATATATCTTAGAATAAATTTACAAAAGGAGGTGCGATGAGTAAAACTTTATGAGAATCGACACGAAGTCAAAAAGAATTCTCCAAGAATGGTGATAAAACGAAAATTCGACAAAATTTTTACAGGACAGGACTATACGAGAAAACCTTATTTGTCGTCTCGCGGACAATACTAGAGAGAACCCTCGAGAAATCCCACGGACACGGTGTCTATTCACCAAAAATACCCACTTAACTACAATGGTTAGGGAACTGAAGGAAGTCCATCTACTTCTCCTGATAAAAAAAAAAAAAAAAAAAGGAAAAATCTGAAAGAGTTTGTTTTGCTGTCTCTAGACCTTCAGATTGTGAATTAATAATATTGATCACTGCTTGCTCCCGCTCAGACTTCCAGAGCTCTATAAACTTGTTTCTACCTTAATTCTTCCAAAATTATGACCCCTTTATACCTTGTATATGAATAACTATATTGTTAATCATTCTTACTATTCATCATACAGGAGGCAGGCCGGTAGCCAGCCCAAAAATGTAGGGAGGCCCGGCTGAAGTTAGGGGGCCGATCCAACCTTTAGAGGGGACCCGCAAAAATTTAGGGGGGCCCGGCCTCCTAAACCCCCCTGGATACGGTCCTGACTGGAGGCACTGGGAAATGGCTCTCAATGTTAGAATTTTTAGAGGTTTAGTGCAACGGTGTCGATATCTAAATAATTTGGGGGAGGGGGCATTCATAGATGCGTTTTAATGAAAATATATCTCTATTTTATCTTGAGAATAGAAATGTTGTTTCATAATCTTATGCACGCAAGATTTAAAGTTTTTTTTTTTTTTTTGTAAGAAGGTCTTAATGAAAATTACATTTTGATCTAATTCATAAATATTTCTGAATATATTTTCAATCTCGCTAATTAATTGGCATAACTTGGATAACCAACTTAACAGCACGAATAGTCATGGGCGCCCGAAGAAACTTATCTAGGGAGGGGCCCATCTCCCTTGTTCCTATATTGCGTTTGGTATTTTTATTTGTATTAAGAAAATTTTAAGAAATTAAAGTTGTTTTCGTGAGCCAGAGGAGGGCTCGAACCCCACCTTGCCCCCACCTTTGGGCGCCCATGTGAATAATCTAATATTCTGTACAAGATGAAGATATTACAGGACCAGGATAGCAGTTCGGTTTTGGAGGGATGGCGCTGCTGTTGTGTTTACATCAGTTCCACTGCAAACCCGGAGGGACAGAGGAGCGGAAGGTTTCACCCTGCAGTGTATCCAACGGTTTTGCAGTTTAGATGGGGACCGCGCCAAGGTCGGACGACGACAAGCCTGGACACTTTTTGTGTCCAGGCTTGTCGTTGGCCGACCTTGTCGTCAGCGACCCAAAATGAGATATGTCAAAGCATCTCGGGGTCGATCCCGACAAGCCTGGACACCTTCAGGAATGTGTCCAGGCTTGTCGTTGGCCAACCTTGTCGTCAGCGACCCAAAATGAGATGTGTCCAGGCTTGTCGGGATCGACCACGACAAGCTTGGACACTTTTTGTGTCCAGGCTTGTCGTTGCCCAACCTTGTCGTCAGCGACCCAAAATGAGATATGTCAAAGCATCTCGGGGTCGATCCCGACAAGCCTGGACACCTTCAGGAATGTGTCCAGGCTTGTCGTTGGCCAACCTTGTCGTCAGCGACCCAAAATGAGATGTGTCCAGACTTGTCGGGATCGACCACGACAAGCTTGGACACCCTAGGAATGTGTCCAAGCTTGTCGTCGTCCAACCTTGTCGTCAACGACCCAAAATGAGATGTGTCCATGCTTGTCAACGACTCAATTTGAAATGTCTGTTCCAACAAACTCTACCAGTTAAGGCGTTTCTAGTTTATACATACATGCCCTTCAATATAGAGTTGCATGGCTCGCATCTATATCGCTATTGGCTGATTCTCGCCAGTCAGCTACTGCCCTCTACTAGAGGATTTTCGAATTATTTTAAATTTATTTATCTTTTATTAAAAGAGATTATTATTATTTACAAAATTTTCGTTTTACTTAAATAATTTACTTAAATAATTATTAAATGGGATATGTGCCCTTGTACATAAAATTTTCGCCGAACTGAGCTGGCGCCGAAACGGTGTCGTCGAAACGTAGCAGCCCCAAAGCCTGATGGCTTGAATAGGTTTGAACCCTAGGCATTTTTGGGTTTTAATCCTCGTTTTTTTTAAAATTTTAAACCGGGTTTTTATTTTTCAGTATTGATATATGGTATTGTAATTGAATAATCATGTCTGTGGTACTTCTTACGATTTTTATGAATATCACGGTGGTATAAAAATAACACTGCAGTATAATCAGAGAGAACAGTTGTCCTTGTACATTGATAACACTAACTGCCCTTGTACACCCGTACAAGTGAATAAACAGTTGTATTTGTCAGATCTACGTGCTTTGAATGCACCAAATCGGTCCATTGGAATGTGTCCAGGCTTGTCGTTGGCCAACCTTGTCGTCAGCGACCCAAAATTAAATGTGTCCAGGTTTGTCGGGATCGACCACTACAAGCTTGGACACCCCAGGAATGTGTCCAGGCTTGTCGTCGTCCAACCTTGTCGTCAACGACCCAAAATGAGATGTATCCAGGCTTGTCGGGATCGACCACGACAAGCTTGGACACCTCAGGAATTCGTTCGAGTCTGGCGCAAGAGGATAAATTGAGAAGTGTCCAAGCTTGTCGTTGTCCAAGTTTGTCGTCGTCCAACCTTGTCGTTGTCCAACCTTGTCGTTGTCCAACCTTGTCGGGAGCGACCAAAATTAAGTGTCCAGGCTTGTCGTCGTCCAACCTTGTCTGCGTCCCGTTTAGATGTTATGCATAGCCTAATCCGTTTACGCTTAATAAAGAAAGCCGTAAGTTATGTAGTTGTAGTGAATCATTCCTGCAGTAATGCAGATGTACTGTGAATAATGATATATGAATGGAAATTACTAATTTTAAGAACAACATAGCACAATTAGCAATTCAGTGATCTTCTACCTGTATTAAGAAGATTGTATAAAAATTGGTTACGTTTTATTCGATTTCATTATAAAACAGAAGCAGCCTGTAAAACGCAGGAATGACAACGTCAATGACTAAAAGATTAATTTAAGGTTGATAGCTTAGATATTTTCGAAATACCTGTAACAGTAAATTTAAATCAAGTTAAGGTTAAGGCTCACTATGCTTGTTTTTGTTTTAAGTATATGTTTATCAGTTGACCAATAAATTATTTCCTCAAGTTTTGGCCTGGGAAGAATTCCGATATGTTTCCACTCGAGAACTGTGAAAATCCTCTCCGTTGGTCTATTGGGTAGTGCATATGCTTTTACTCTACGTGATTCTGGGTTTGATTCCCAGTGAGAGATCGAAATTTAATTTTATAATCCTTCACTTTCATTAATCACCTGTGTTCTCTAGCATATACAACATAATCAAGGGACGTTAAATAAAGAAATTTCAAATTTCTTTTCTTTTGAGAAGTGTTTGGGGGGAAAGGAGGTGAAGAAATTTTTCCTTCATTTCAAAGATTTATGGGATTGGATAACTTACCTTTCGGGATTGATTTGTAAAATTTGATTCAGTGCATCCTTCTTTTAGGATCATTATAAAAATCTAGCCCTTAGGTAGAGCTCGAATAAAAGTTCAAATAAAACATCAGCGTATGGGAAGTGTAAGCGTTAGTATAGTACGTGACAAAGCATAACCCATTTTTTCCTCGAAGGTCAGGATCTAAGGGTTTACTTGTCTCTACCATAAATCCTTCATTGTAACTAGATTTCGGCGTTGCCGCTCCAACTCAGGTAGAACTGTATAAAGCTCTCAGTATGGCTAACCCCATTACGGTTATCATAGTAGCATCGTACAGCGTTTGTTCCGTCTGGCATTTGTAGCTTTTACAACGTGATTGAAGAACGTATATTTCGGTAGCTAGGCTTTGCAATCAGCCCACGTCATGTGACAATATATAAAAACTATTTTATTCTACTTTGTACAGCTTAAAACACAAATTACTTTGATATTTATTATGTCGGGAAGTATGTAAATGTTATCGAAATAGAGCAAATCTTCTTTAAATTTTACTCCCGATCCAAACCTTTGCATTATTTTTTTTTTCAAAAATGACGTAAAGGCAACGCTCTAAATAGAAGAGGGGGGTATGCGGGATATACTTTCTTAGATCTTCCACTTCGGGCACTGCATAAAGGAATAGCAACACAGTTTAAAAACCGAGATCTTGCTATTTTGAATATTTTCAGTGCGTAGCTGATGCTTGTTGTATTGCGACATTGGGTAGGCACTGCCTCTCATGGACCGTATAGCTCCAGGGAGTCAGTTTAGTACATTTCCTAGCTAATTTTCTCACTATTTCAATAAGCATTTATTATTTTATTATCATCGTCCTAGCCACACTGGAATATTACTCCCCATGAGATCAACGAAGTCAAGCAGTCCTGGGTCTGGTCAGAGGAAAGATAGGTGTGACTATTCGTACTCACCAGACGGTGTTGGCGCTGCGGCGTCCACGCAGCGTCGTGAGGACAATTGGAAGCCACTTGAAAGAAAAAAGTAGCAAACTGCAAAGCGAGGGTAGCCGATCTGCTGACAACGCATCATCCCACAGGAATGAGTGTAAAAGTGTATGCAAACAATTAGAGCTCTTAAGATTGAATTTAACCTATAATTAGTGCTTGAACTTTTCAGGTAAACAGTATCCGCCCGATAACGATTGCGTTTGATTTACTCGATCCTTAGACCTGATAAACCCGTTTGGACCGTTTGACACGATAGACTCGTTATGGGTTCCTACGTGATAATTAGAACAATTTGTGTTACGATAATAAAGTGAAACAATACACTATTTACAATCATGACACACTATAAGCTTGTTTTCATAAAAACGGGGTTATTAGGCCAACCCTATTCATACGGTTCAATCGGGCAAGCCCGATTCATACGTGTAAAAACACAATATCGGTCCAACGGGCGGGCCAGGATCGATTCTATTTTCCGAGCATTACCGAAAATGCACAATAGCCCGAAATGGCTCGGACGTAAAAACTATATTATTATTATTATTATTATTATTATTATTATTATTATTATTATTATTATTATTATTATTATTATTATTATTATTATATTAAAAGGAGAGAAAATTACTTGTCGAATGACCTGTATGTATTTTATTACTATTTTAAATGGTTATTCTTGTTTTATTTATCTGCTTATTGGTTTGCAACACTCAGAAAGAATAGTTCGAGACTTCATTGTTTACCCTGGCGACGGGGAGAGCGGCTAAGCTTTTGTAATACCGGCAACATTCAACTGGTTGACAAACCGCACGTGGCCGCTAAAAACCATATGACAGTTTTACTGCTAGTAAGACAAGTTGGTTTAGCTTTGAAAACCACTATATCATTGCTTCAGTAGATAATAAATTCACAAATTTTATTTATGAGATCAAACATTCTCCTTGAACTCGCTCTGAATTTCCTTCAGATTCTAGCTATCATGTGATAAAGAATTAAATCTACTATCTGCTTTCACACACAATATAATTTTGAAACTTGAGAGCCTAGTGGATCTTTGTGTGTGTAGTATATAATAACGCTGATACGTAATTCTCTTGAATATCTTAATGGCATTTGTCGATTAACTTCAGAGAACTAAGTTTAGGCTGTAAACACAAGTTGCCTATTGTTAAAACATATCAAATGTACGATCTTGTTTAATAAAACCCTCTTCTCCCTCTCCCTCTTCTATCTGAAAAAGCCCTATATTGTTATTCACATATGAAATTCAGACACAGCCAACCAACCGTCTTTATCCAGTTGTATTTTTATTTTAACTGTAAATATTAAAATGTGTTACACATGGTTGCAAGAGGCTTTTGTCTTTTTTTGTTAATACTGAACTTAGGTACCTAATAATGGGACTCATCTTCTTCATGAATTGATGTAAGAAGCGGCCGTGTGATTTCCGGCCAATAATTTCATCACTGGTAACTATGAGCAATGAGATAACAAGAGTGGAAGAAACTTAGTTCTTCTCAAACTTGATACTTTGAAAAACTTATGAAAGTGGTTTTGTTATTCAAGTACATATTCACTCCAATCAGGTTCAGAAGTAGCATTAATCTTATAATAACGTAATGACTGTAAGAGTTACCCTGAAAATGGATGTTGTATGTTTTCTTTTTTTACGTAATTCAGAGAATTTTCTGAATTTCACTGGAGTTATAAGAAACCTTCAATTATCAGGCACCCCACTTTAATCGCTCCTCCTCTGCCACCAATGCAACATTGGATAGGCTATATTTGCAGCTTAGTGCAGCTTAAAGGAACCATGATCGTGCACATTTGATTTCTAACTCACTTGCTCATAGCGTTGCCCTCGAGACGAGATGAAAATTCAGGTTTTCTCGTCCCGTGTCGTAAATGTTTGTAAAAGTCCCGTTCTTGCCTCGTTTTGTAAATTTATGTACAAAATGTGTCCTGATTTCCGTCTTAGTTTGATGTAAAATTTTTCAGAATTCTTTCAGATCACTACGAGTCCACGAAAGATTGATATAACAACATTTAAATCATTTTTATTATTGAAGTAAATTGTGTAATGACTTGCGTATCTATCCTAATTATTAATCATATAACACTAAACAGTGTTTGAAATTGAGATGTAACATTTGGGTGAACTAGTCATGCCTACAAGACTCGACAATTGTCTCACCTATTCTTGATTCACTTCTCACTTCGTATTTACGAAAGAAGGAGCGTATACATGTATAACATACCCTATATTTTTGGAAACGGGAGATCGTATGTCTACCAAAAGATCTAGTGTTTCTTGTGAGTGAGTACTCTACAATTTGTTTCCTCAGGTGATTTTTTGCAACAAGTTTTTCTTGAATTTGACTCTATGCATATTTTATAGACTTAAAAATACTAAAGACAGTCACCCCCCCCAAAAAAGTACACATTCTACATATCCTCTCGTCAAAAAACTTCGCAACGAGTCGAATCAACCAATGTTAATTCGTTTTCTTTGCCACAGAGAGCATCTGATCCTTTGTACAATACCGAGGTTAGTTTATTTGCAAGTTAATATGGAGGATGTATGTTTTTTTCCTATTTTTTGCTTGTTACTTAAAATATTCTGCAAATAACTTCAATAACTTTTGAAACTGTTTGTCTTCACTTGAGCATATGCATAAAGTGGTTTATTACGAACAGCACAAAAAGAACTGCGATACATTAATTACAAGTAATCCGGTTAGAAATACTTCTGCCTTCATTTTAGTTCCAAAACCGGCCGCCCCCACTTGTTCGCTGGTCAGGTAATAGTAGTCTTGACTAAGATGCATTTTAGCTGAGAAATTCTCAAAACACGTTTATGAATAAGAATTACATCTAGAAGAAAATTTTATCTAATATGAAGTTTTACTCAAGACATGTTTTGAGTCTTGATTGTTATCATCTATGAATACACGTATCATTTCGTTTTTTTTTTTTTTTCATAGTCTCAGTGGCCCAATGCCACTTCTGGGATTCTGTGTTCCCTCGGCGCCCTTGGGATAAGTTCTATTCTGTGCTTTATGGTATTGGGACAGAAAACGTTCGTGAACTATTGGTGTAGGCTGAACAATGGCGCGCACAAAGAAAGTTCCGGGTTTTAATAGTCGTTTCTGCAAGATATTACGGAAAAAATATACCAATTAGCATACTAAAATAGATTGCGTATGTCATGAACTGACATGAGCTCAGGTGCTTGGAGCTCCCTGGATAACATTTTTTGCACGCCACTGAGGATATACGTTGTGATGAGATCCTCAAAATTTCAGATAACTGGTAGGGAATGGGACCCCTAGATGCATACACCTTTTTTCTGAAGTATTTTCGTCAACACAACGCTATATTTGCCTTTTACTTTCCAATAATCTGCTTACAGATCTCCAATAATCCTTTGAGTTGAATCGCAGTTTGCAAATTTTTGAGATGATTGGTACGGAATGAGGGCCAGGTTCAATAGTCATGAATTTCATTGAAATACCTTATAGGCAAAACTTGAGGGAGTATCATAAGAAAGTATAACTTTTCCCATATTTGGTATAAAATGTTTTCTTCATCTATTGCATTGCCTATGTACTTTCCATTTTTAAAATTGTAACATTCATATTTTTGTAGACTAATTGGTTCTCTTGAGTTCAGTTTAGTTCAATTGACCTCCTTCTTGTTAATCTCAGTTGATCACGTTAATCATGTCTAAACGCAACCAATACGGTCGATACATCTTCTAACGACTACGATGGCGATTGGCATTGGCGTCGAATTGCAACCGATATATGGAAGTTCATAGTGGAGTACGAACGATTGCAATTACGTTTCGATATAGACAGTCAAAAGTTGATAGCTGAACTGGTGTCGCGGTAAATTTAGTGCTGGTTCGTTTTATTAAGTTTACGTTTGTGGACAGTGTTTGAATATGCCATGTGATGTTACGAACTACGAAGTGGTGAGAGTTTCGTATGACTTATTTTGAATAACAGTGTAAGTTGTAAACTTGAGTTCGAGATGTAAATAAACATTAAGAACGAGTGAGTGTTAGTGCAAGTGGTCATTTGATCATTAACAATAATATTGTTCTCTTGTATAGTTGTAATTAATCAAAATGATGGAGGAAACTCATACATTGTCTTACAAAAAATTGGTTGTTCCAATGGCAATGAGAAGTATATATTGGAAATATTTCGGGTTTCCCGCTACAGACGAAGGTGATATTTTAACGAGGATGAAAATTGTTTGTGTACTGTGCAAAACTCAACTTGTATATAATAGGAATACGAGTAACCTCCGAATGCATTTACAAAATAAACATGCATCAGAATTGCTTGAGCTTGAATCTAATGCCCCTCCCCGTAAACCAAGTGCAAATCTAAAAGAAAAGAGGGCCCAAAAGAAGTTGGTAAAGCAGGAAGGAGCAGGACACATCTATACCACATCTGCTGATGGTACCGTACAAATTGAAGGTGATATTCAGTTTATTTCAGCTCCTACGGTTAGTATCGGTAATTTGATCAAAGAAGAAGGGACAAATGCTGTTAATCAGAATTTACGTGTTGTGTTTAAAGGTGATAATAATCCACAAATTTCGGATCAAAATGTAGCGATTATTTTACCGAGTGATACATCAACTAATACTCAGCACGGGATAGATGATGGTAAAACTGTGTCTGACGCAATTGTTGAATTTGTTATTCTTGATTTACAATTACCAGACGTTGTGGAAGGAAGAGGATTTCAAAGACTTATCGCTACTTTAAGATCACCTTGTGAAATCCCTAGTAAGACAAAGCTTGAAGAGGAACTGATTCCAAAGATTTATGAGTCATTTAAAGAAACAATACAATCCAATCTCTCTTTGGTGTCGGATGATGTAGGCATCAGTATTGAAGAGTGGACGTCCGCTAGCGGAGAAGTGTTTGCAACTTTTTCAGTGCATTATCAAAATGCCGAGCCTTCCCTCGAATCGAAAGTGTTAAGCACCATTCACTGTTCAGATCAAATAAATACAGAGCAATGGTGTGTTCTGTTTGATAATTTGTTCCAAGAATGGGATATAAAACTCGACCGAGTCACTGGCGTTGTAACAGCCACATCGCGAGCTGAAATTATTGATGCCCTTAAATCTAAGGGACTCGTAGTTATTCCATGTATGATACATAGTTTGCAAGAATGTGCTGAAGCATGCTTTGAACTAGAACCGATTCAACGAGTTATCACTAAATGTCGAGCTGTTGCCTCTATGATACTGGAAAACCGAGCGGCACATACACAGTTAAAGCTTCGGGAAGAAATGCTTCAGTTAGGAGATTCAAAGCTCGTTACAGACTATCCGAAAGTATGGACAAGTACGCGCATAATGTTAGAAAGATTACTTGAGCGTGAAAAAATTATCGGGTGCGTTCTGGATAACATACAGGACGAAAACAGAGATGCGTTAGTGTTTTCAGATGAAGACTGGTCAGTTATCAGGGACTTAGTGTCTGTTTTGGAGCCTTTTAAAGTGACAACGATGACTTTGAGTGAAGAAAAAGTACCTTTAATATCTCTTCTTAAGCCTCTTTTGTGGCAGTTGTTAAGTGCGCATTTAAAAGTGAAAGAAACTGATTCTGAAATAGCAAAGACTTTGAAAGATCTGATGGGACAGCGTCTATGTGAAAAGTACAGTGAAGAGTCTATTAATTTATTGTTACAAGTTGCAACAACTCTTGATCCACGTTTCAAACACTTACCATATGCTGTGGACAAAAACTTGATAACAAATCATTTGAAGCAAATGCTTGTATCTAGCATCTCGAGTAATGGTAAAAACTCTAGTTCCTCGTCTGATGGAAGCAGAGAAAACAGTGGTGAGAGCTCGTCTAAGAAGAGCAGACTATCCATGGAGTTGCTTCTTGGAGGGTTGTGTGTGAATCAGATTGGTATGTCAGCTGAAGAAAGAGCTAATTTAGAACTTATACAGTATCAGTCTGAAAGTACAATTCCCCTTGGTGAGTGTCCTCTACAATGGTGGTCGAAAACTGCGGCCAAATGTCCAAATCTTGCTAAATTAGCTAAAAAGTATTGGAGTGTACCAGCAACAGCTACGCCACCTTATAGAATTCCTCCTGAAAGTCAGATATTGTTTGATATCAGAAGGGCTAGTTTAAGTACAGAATTGGTGGATAAGATGTTGTTTCTCCATGGAAATCATCGAGCATAGTCATACTGTTTTGTAATATTTATATATATTTTTTTAATGTGTACATACTTTTTATTTTCAAGTAGAAAACCATGCAGTATAAATAATTAGATTGTATTTTGTGATATTACTGTTGTCGGGTAATTGGAGTCCGCAAACAGAGTTGTGTTAATGTATTTTTTCCAAATGATGAACAGTTTGTTTATAATATTGAAGAAAATATATTACATGATATATAAGCATTTTGAATTGAAGAAAAAAAAATCTTCCGCTCTTGAAGAGCTATTCAAAGTATTGCTTGTTCCTTTGATTTTTGTTTCCTGTAAGTCCTCCAGAGAACAGAGGAAAGCTTTAATATTTTTTTTCTTATTATTATAATAATAGAGAAAAAATTAACAACACTGTCTTCTGTATAATAGATTCTAGTGTGGTAATTCATTTTGTTCTTATTGAAGTATGAATTTTCCACCAGTATGGCCTAGTGATAAATTCAAGAGCAATTCACAGTGATAGTATCAACTACATTTGTAACTATTTATATGTTTTATAGTAATTAATTGGAGGTTAAGCGATAGTCAATGGGATTTTAATTATTTTTGTGAATACTTTGTACCTATAATGTATTTTGCTGCAAGGTAATTTAATATTTGTTATTGCTAGAAATTCCATTTTTAGAACATCATTTGTTCTAGGATTGTAGTATTTGTATATTTTTAATACAAAACAAATGCTCGAGTGTTTGAAATAAAGCATCATGGAATGTATCGATAATTTTTTTGACGTGTAAAAATAACATAAAGCTTGCACTGTATTGTTATTGATAATTTGCAAATTGCGTTTAACAATTGATATCTTGCTAATGCACGCTATAAGATACACATTTTAAATTAAAATTAAGTACTAATATTGTATTCCGCTCCCCCCAAAAAATTGTTATATTGAATTATTTCAATCCCCTCTGGAGTTTTTCTCAGTAATTCTTCTCCTGCTGCTATGCTTGTTATTGATTCTTAATTCACGTGGGGGACATTGGTGAACAACAAAAATTAGGAACATGAAAAAGATCCTTTAAACTTTTTGTATAGTTTGTATAACTTGTCACATGTTCACTTTAGGGCGTCTACTCTTGAAAAAGAGAACTATAAGCATTTAAATTCTCAAAATATTATTACACTGCATGCCAGTACTAACGGTAGAGAATCTGTTTAATGTTGAAACACTTATGACCTTCGCAAAAATATATACATAAACAGTTCCTACTATCCATAGTCTTCTTGCAGAAATAACTGATTAACAATCAATAATTAAAGTAACAGCAGGAGAAGAGTAACTGATAAAAACCCGAGAAAGGGTTGAAATAATTTAATATATAATAAACTTTTTTTGGGATACAAGGTTAGTACTTAATGTTAATTTAACAATTTTTACCATTTTAATTTCATTTACATTTGCAGGTGGATCGAACCTTTTGTTATAGGCTGTTGAGGCGGGGAAAACTATCAGCAGGCATTTAAAGTGAGGTAATTTCCCGTATGTAGGTGGAAGAACATTTGGAAGTCAAAATGTCGAGGCTAAATTCAAGTAAGAAAGCAATATATAGTGGATTCAGCTCATTAAAAGCCGTGCTAAATCGCATTAAAGATGCAGAATGTGGCATTTCACGTTCACCAGGTTTTAATTCGTGAATAATCCTTGTATTTCAAACTTTCGACTGTCCATTAGAGCCTGTTTTACGTTGGATAAAAATAAAAAAAGAACGGACTTACAGGGAAGAACAGTTCTAAAACTCCTTGTCTTGTGTATCATTGCTTCATTTGTCAAGTGTCGTGTTGACAGCGAGCTGTACCGTCACTTTACGAGCGAAATACAGTAATACATAGAGCATTGCGTTTTTACGCTATTCTTCTCATATCCGTTTCTTTTTATATTTCGTTAATGTTTCTTTTGTTTTATCGTTCGTGAATCAGGCTTTGTGGAAGAGCCGAAAGTTTTAAGTACAGGGATCGGTGAGGAATTAAAATTTGAAGTAAACGAGATGATTAGTAATTCCTGAGCGTGTGTGCTCTCACCGTTTGGAGTAGACTTAAGAGTAGTAATACTTATTTTTACATTCAATGAAAATTCATTGTCCACAGTTTTACTATTACCTAACAATTTCATTATAGGGATTAATCGTAGGAAAAATAATCATTGATATTAAAATCTTACCAAGCCTGCGAAACATTAAATCGATATTAACACTAAATAAAAGCTCCCATACCAGTACGGTAAATCATCCGAAAGACTATTAACGTTTTCGAGTCATTCCTCACTTTTCCCAGCGCATCTAAAGAAACATTGAAGCTACATAAAAATTATGATGTATGAAATTATTTGCTTGTCCATTCTGTAAGAGTGATGAAATGAGTTTGAAATACTGGATTCTGGAACAAAATAGTTTAACCCTCCAGAACAGTGACAAAAGCGATTTAAGGCATTAATTGAACGTTAGTGTAAGATCTTCAATTGAGTATTTATTATTCCTGATGTCACGTGGCAGTATTGCCAAGTGCTTTTCATTATCCATAAGTTAGGAAGAGAAGGAGATCTTTTATTCTACAGGATAGACAACCGGAAAATTTCATACATTATGTCTTACGTAGCAGAAAGTTTTCTTCATAATCGCTGAGAAAACAATGAGAAGTGTCTCGACACCGCTCTTAGATTTTTGTTTTCTGGATGTTTTAACGTATGAAAATTTTTATTTACTGTTGATAAGACATGCATGTCATCGTAATAATTAGTAATTATTAAGACAGTATATTTCGGACAATCTTCTGGAGAAACAGACATACAAAACACAAGTAAAGTTACATTGAGGTTTATGCACAAAGACATAGGGAAGTAGCAGTTTATTATAGTGTCTTGTTGGATATGCTGTCAAGAAATTGTAGGATTTAATATTTTCCTCTCTGTGTCTTTAGACATTTTATCGGTATGTGTGTTGTCTCTTTTCCCTCCTTTTTCTTCCTTTCTTTATCTTATTTTCCTAATAATCGTTGTCGTATTAGTTTATTATTTTGAAACATCAAAAAGGTAAGATTTTTATTTATATGTAATTCAGGAGTCAGATATCATTACTAAATTACTAACCATAATTCTCTGGACCTGACAAGTCCCAACTCTGGTTCTCTAATGAATAATCTTTATAAACGAAATTTCAGGTGCAACTACAGCTTCCGTCAACCCTGATAATAGGAGAATAGGTAGGCAAAGATTGTGACGTAAAAAGTTATTGTAGAGAAGAAAGCTCGTCTTCCGTAACACATAAGAAAGAGTATTATATAAGTGGAGGAAATAACCAATTTTATATAACATAATTTCCTCTATAGGTGCGAATTGAATTCAATATACCGGGTATATTGAGAGTCCGGGACCATGGGCCAGCTTCGTTTGAGAAAAGATACGAAAAAATGGAATATATGATTTTCAATCTAAAATAGTGTATTATTTTCAATTGCACCAGTCATTCGGGCTCCATATTGGTAACGCTTCCTATGTTAAATAGAAAAGTAATGTTTCCAGCTCAGTAGGCTGTTTGCACGGAACATAAGGTCACGCAAAAATAACACGGGAAAGTGCACATTGTTATGTGAAGGAACCTAGAATATCTCGAATCCGTTTCCTAACAATGCTGTATTATTGGAATAGTGGGGTTCCAAGGGAAACAACCTGGTGAAATGGCAGCGTTGCTTTTCATTTAACGTAGGTCGCATTGCCAGTGTGGAAGCCAAACGGTTGCTGCGATTGAAAAAAAAATCGACCATTTTAGATTGAAAACCACCTACTTGTTATTCGTATCTTCACTCATTACGAAGCTGGCCTATGGTCCCGGAATTTTGTTACACCCGGTATGGGAATTGGTGTGATGTGAAATTGGTTAATTTCTCCATATAACATATTAAACCGTTATAAGTGTTACATAATATCGACATTGGATAAAGCACAACCGGAATTGTGATATAGTCTATGTTATCTGAGGCAGTTGAGCACCGACCTAAGATTGATAAGATGTATCGCTCTTCAGAGAGCAGACTGGGTAACGTAGTAGTTAACGCGTCAGCGCGGTAAACTGGAGACACGGGTTGGATTCTCGGTCCAGTCGCGTATTTAAAATGATTTATGTGTATGTAATATGTATGTTTCGTGTATTCGTTTCGCTTCCCAAATGTTTGTTCCTTAAGCTTTGGAACGGGAAAACAAATATTCAAGGAAAACCATACATAATGACATCGGGAAAACTTAATAACTCAAAATCCACAAGGAACGCATTTTCGATAATTTAAAAGATATCTAAAGGACGGTGACAAACCTAGAAAATCGGAAAACATCCCAGAGAATTTGAGATAAGACGGAAAAGTCGGAATTTCAGTTTGTGAACGGTGAGATTTTAAGAACATTTAAAAATGAAATTTTTAAAGACGATTTCAGATGTTGACTACTCGTTTTTTAATTGAAAATTTCAAACTTAGAAACTCACGTGTGTTCCACCAACGATGTGTAACAAACTGTTCTGCAGCTGAATGCATTATCGTTTGCTCTTCATTTATGTAGTAGAAAATGAAATGAAATCTTTAAGTTTTACGTCCCACGGTTATGCCGGTTAGGCTAAAGGAGACGGTGATGATGAAAGATGAGTGAAATGGTGGAATGAATAAAGTGGGAGGAAACGGGAGAACCCCGAGAAAACCCACGAGCACGGTGTTTGTCCACCACAAAGTTCACATTTATGTAGTAGAATATCATGGTGAAATCATTTACGAAATGCAGTTGGATCCACGATGCAATGGTAAATTCGTTTTCGACGCACACTTAATTCCAATCTGTTTGCTATTTCATCTCCACTAATTTCAATTTTATCGGAGTTTCCTTTCCAGCATTAAGTGATGGTAGCTTATACTCCTAATGAATGAAAGATGGGGCCGCGGTGGCTCAGTAGTAGAGCGTTCACCTCTGGTGCTTGGGGTCCCGGATTTGATCCCAGCCCCCGCCAAGTGTACTTTGTGGTGGACAAACACCGTGTACGTAGGTTTCCTAGAGTTCTTCAGTTTCCTCCCACTCTTCATTCATTCATTACGCATCATCACCGTCTCCTTTAGCCTAACCGGCACAACCGTGTCACGTAAAACAAAGATTTCATCTCATTTTTATGAATGAAAGATATACATATGGAATACTGTTCTTGTATTTTAACTTCTTTGCTTCCATTAGAATGGATTATAATTCTCAAAGAAGTTAATTTGGAAGTGCTTATGACTTTACGAAAATTACTGATACAAGTGGCACATCAGTGTATACACTGGGTCAATATCCTGTGCATAACCGAATTAATTTCATCGGACTCTTGATCCTTAAGTCTTGATCTTTAAGTATGTGGTACGTCTACAGATATCAAAGCGTACTTTCTTACTTCGTGCCTATAATACAATATTTATTAATTGTTATACGTTTATAGGTCATATTTCATCATTCTTCGTCAATAGTTACACATTGAGAATAATTTATACATGATGATACGTCCCATAAGCTGTATATATATATATATAAAGTTCATTTCCATTTTAAAATAATTATGACATTAAAAATGATGCTGCACTTTGCGAACAATATTTGCGGTGCATGAGTTCGAATAAAGTTTCACTCTCTCCAATTATTCTTTGGGCTAAAATTTTGTTTTCTTTTTCAATGCCAATACGAAATGTCCAAAATTTATAAAACATCATTCTTTCAGACAAGACTTGTAAAATTATTTTGTAACTTGAATGCAGATTTTGAAAGAAGATATAAAAACTTCTGAGGTTGGAGGGTGTGCCATGGGGATACCTCTTGTGTCATTCCTCTCCATATGTAATATGGAATAAAAACTTAATTTCTTTGTTTAACAATTCACAGTGAAATGAAAGGAAAAAAAAAAAAAAAAAAAGGACACAATTTTGCCATTCAAATTATCGTAAAATAATAATTTGTTTTCAGTATATTTTGAAAGTAATGAGGTTTCATGATATACAATTCCTGTTTTAATGTTAACATGTTTATACGTATGTGTGCTATTCTATAACTTGTTTTTCAGCAAAATCCTTGGATTTTGGAACTAGGGAAATAAACGGTTCTTTCTTGCTGACGGTTTGAAATATTTTCTCATGTTGATACTGTTTAACACGAATTCGGTGGCGTAGTCGGTAGAGCGTTCTGACGCGAAAGTTGCTGCGTTCAAGTCGTGGGTTCGCGATATGGATTTTGTGGTAAACACTGAGTATGTGAGTTTTCTCGAGGTTGTCTCGTTTTCTCCCCAGTTCGCATCCATTTCGTTTTTACATCGATAATTTAGTAATTACCATATCGTTTATGGGACGTTAAACTAATGATTTAATGTAAAGTATACACTAAATATTAAGCAACGAGATTTCGCCTGTCAATAACCATACGACCCTTCGGGAACTTGCAATGATTAGAGCCCGGATTTCCATGCACAAACCAACCCCGAAATATGCTCGAAAAGTATCAAAAATATGCATTAAAAATTTTAACATATGCACTAAAATATACATTAAGAAAATAAAATTTCAATTTCTTATAAAAATATCTCATCTTCATGACCTCTGTTGTTCGAACTATTAACGTCTTCCTTAGGTTTTCTTTTGTGAACCCTCTGCGTTTATCAGTGAGAAACTTTTGTGGATCGGAATGTTCCTTTCTACATCAGCCGAAGTTCCTGATACATGTGAAAATCACTAAATGTCTTCCGTGTTAGGTCCTCTTCCAATTCCATATTTTCATCATTAAGTATATTTGCAATGTCACAGATTGCTTTGTACCCAGGATTTTTGCCTAATACTTGGAAAAGTTCATTTGACGGTATTTTCAAAACACCGTGACTTTCACTGGACAAAATCTGCGATAATTCGCCCACAAGAACACTGAGTTCAGCAAAGCATTGTTACGGCATTCCAACTGTGATAATTTCAGGTATTCTTGAGAAGTGGTGTATGTATTTAATTTTGTTCTTAATGTCAGTTGTAGAGAAACATTTTTGTAACATATAAACAGCAGGTGCATAATCAGGATTTAGTGAGTTTAAAACTGTCTTCATTTGATTTGTTTTTTGCATAATACAACACAGCTTCTACCCGCGAGCCCTATCAGGTTTAAACTAAAGGGTGTTTTCTTTAAAGGTGAAGACTTTTATAAAATAAAACCAGAAAAATGTTTTTAATATCCATGAAATTTGCTTTATTTCACAGATCATTTTATGTCATTAATATTTGAATATGATTTCGGGCATGTGGTCCCCGCTAGTGGCGTGTACATAGCGTAATCTGGGGGTTCAATTTTCGCGCACTCTTCGCAGTAAATCAAGCTGTATTTCGGCAATAACGCGTCGAATGTTGGCTTCCAAGTGTTCAGTTGTTTCTGGTTTCTCGGCGTAGAGATGCGATTTTACATATCCACAGAGAAAACAATCTAATGATGTTAAATCGCGCTAACGAGGTGGCCAGTTAACAGGTCCATTTCGTGAAATTAATCGTTCGTCAAATGTTTCTTTCAGTAAATTAATTGTGGCGCGCGTTGTGTGGCATGTTGCGCTGTCCTGCTGAAACCACGTGTCTGCGACATTAATGTCGTTCAATTGAAGCACGATAAAGTTGGTAGTCATGTCTCTGTTCCGCTCACCGTTGTCGAATTGACACATTTGGATCATCATCAACATTACGCTGCACACCATCAATCGCTTGTTGCGTCCGCACTGTACGACATCTTACGGGATGCGTATTATCGTTTAGAGTAAATGTATTGCGAAAACGATCCATAGTTTTTCGAATTTATTGCTCTGATGGACGATTATAAGCACCGTAAAATGCACATAATGCCCAATGTATTTGTTAAAGTGAACCATAACACAAATTTGCATAATTTGCAAACGTTGCTCTGGTGTGAGTTTATTCATGATGAATTGCCAAAACAAACAAGAACTGTAATATCAGTTGTGACAAAAACAATCTTGGCAGTTGAAAGTTCTGTTTTTTTTGTTAAGTTAGTTGCGGAGGTAGCGGGACATTTTTCGCAACTTCGCGAAAGATAAGTACGAGCGATGGAGCTTTCGCAAACACTTTGTTTATATTTGGTACAAGCGCGTCTACCTCCGAATATTGGCATCTGATTCTTTTTGCTACACAATAAAGACCGTGTGCAAGACAAGTAAGGTGACAGCCGAATTTTGGATACAACATTTTATTCTATATAGTATTGTATTCTACATCTGCGTTTACAAAGTGATTCAGTTCACTTTAAATATAACGTACTTTCTTATGATATAGTCTGAAATATGCTAGTATGCAGGAATAAAATTCGAAAATATGCAGTATCCTGCAAAGTTTACGAAATATGTATGCACATCGAAATTCACACAAAATATGCACTTATATGCGCTATCATATGCGTCTCAAACGAATCCTTACAAGTCTATCTGAAAGAAAAATATATTTTCCATACGTTTCTGCATGTTACTATAAACATGCATTTTGTGCATAAATCCGGGCTGTTGCAATGATCGATTTCCTTCGACCCGTGTAAATAATGTCCGAGACACGATTTTATTTTTCTCAGAAATAAACTGTTCTCTGTTCATATAGATATTAATGAAAGAGGAAACAACCCATTTTTTTTTTTTTTTTAGCACACCAGATTCTCTGTATGTGTGAATTCTATCACACAAAGAATGAAAAATTGACTGACTGTACCGGGACACGAACCTGGGACCTCCGGCATACCGTGCTAATGCGTTAACCACATCACCCAGTCCGCTCCACAGAAAACAGTCACTCTCTCACTCTCGTGGTCAGTGCTTTCCAGTTGGACCTCGTGGCTTGTACCACATACCACTGCTGTGCTTAGACAATCTTGACGACATATATCGGAGATGTATCGCTCTCCTTTCTCAGGCTTTGACCTTGTGCTAATTATATACTTCCGCTTCTCGTACGTAGTTGAAGATTAATATTATAGTCGTCTTGTAAAGCGCATAAGGTTGTTACACTTGGGAATATAAGGTTAGTGTATACAATTTTTACAGAAAATGACTGTAGTCTATGATTCCAGACATATACTATCATATATCAGAAGCGACATTTCCATAATTATATGTTGCACCTTAAATACACTATTTATGAGTTCAAATATATATATATATATATAATGTCCCTTTTTAGCACTGAAGTTATATGAGACATAGACTTACAGTTTACGGTGAAATTTGAAGCACCATATTGCATCAAATATTAATGTTCTCCTATTGGGAATCGAATCTGGGACCACGTGGACCGAAGGGGCAATCGTTAACTAATAGTCCAGCGGGAGGGAGTACTTCCTGTAGATTTCGATTATTTCGATATTTGCTTCTTTTATTAATCTAATTCTTACCTGAGTAAACAATATACAGTATTTTATATCTGTTATATTTTTTTCTCTTTTTTCATACTATTATCTACCCTTTTCTTAAAGAAGAAATACATTTTGAATATATTTTTACACATACAATTTAGGACTTCCAGGATTAAAATGAATATTTATTTAGCAAAGCTCCAAGTACACCTACGAGGCCATTTTCTGTTAAAATCTTCAGAATTAAGTGGAGGAAAAAGTTAGGCAGAAGGGATATTTAAAGGACATATCATATGGACTGCGGCGGCTCAATGGTAGAGGGCTCATCTTTGGTGCATGGGGTCCCTGGTTCGAATCCAGCTCCCGGCAAGTGGACTTTGTGGTGGACAAACACCGTGCTCGGGTTTTCTCGGAGTTTTCCGGTTTCCTCCCACTTTCTTCATTCCACCATTTCATTGATTTCTCATCATCACCGTCTCCTTTAGCCTATTAACAGTTGTATTATTTAAGCAAAAGTTTTCCGATTCGTGTGTTTTTAGAACTTCTTTTGTTTGTTCATTTTGTGAAGGAATTATGTTCTAGACACGCTGTATGTGCTGTTGTTATCTGTAGGGATCATCATAGCTGAACATGTACATAAAAGCATGTGACACATTATTTCTTTCTTTCGTAACCTCAAATGCAGATGTAGGTCCTAGTAAGCTATATCACTAAGCAATGTTATTAATAATTATTTTGTATCGTAATAAATTCGATTAAAAATTGATGAAAATGATGCGTAATGATCCAGTGTCTCTAAGGTTATAAATAATTCAACCTTTGGTGCCTCATTTCAAATACTTAGGATTTTTTAATTTCAATTATTCAGCACTTTTTATGATCTACAAGTACATATTATTGAACACTTTTAGAACTGAGCAAACTAATACAACAATGAAAAGTATTATGAATGTATCTTGATTCATTATTGCCATGATAACAATTGTCTTCGAAGTTGGTAGTTTGTTGGTTGTGAAAGATTGAGGGAGGTTTCACCTATTAGTGGAAGAATTTCTGTTGTTAACGGTAAGATCAAATTTCTACATTAATACTCTGTGAAAATCTGTAAAGAATGTAAATAATGATATACTTTTACAAGACAAATAGGATAGTTATACGCTAGTGTACTACCCAGGTAGAACTCAATTAACTAATACAGAAAGTGAAAGTTGTTGATTTTAAAATTTAATTACATAACTATTGAGGTTCTGTGAAGTCTGAATTTCCAACTAGTTTGAAAGTTATATATTTTAGCGAGCCAATAGGAAGAGAGTAAAAAAATATTGGGTATAGACAGACAAACATGACTTAACTAGAGTTTCGGTAAGTTAGTCGAAAAATTACTTCAATAACAAAAGAAAAGGAAAGGGAAATGAACGAAATAAAGTGCAATAATGACACGACCCGCTCGGAAGAGTAATGCTCTCGGAAGTACGTTTTTTTCGTGCGCTACTCTAGCCAGCTGTTTTACGCGCGATCCTAGTCAGCTGTTTTAAATTGATCACAAAATTTATATCAAGGTGAAACAAAACGAACCATGCGGGGCTTCTAACCCATTCCTTCTCCTCCTCCTACTACTACTACTTCTGCTCCTCCTTCTTCTCCTCCACCTACTAGTTACCTGCACAAAAGTAAGTAAGTAAACTTTTTTGATTATTATTTTCATCTTATTTTAATTAAAATAACGTGTTATGAAAATTTTTTTAAAAAATAAAAAATTTCCGTGACTGGGTTTGAACCCACGCCAAAAGCGATTTCTGTTACTAGCACATAGCGCTAGCACACTCGGCCACAAGGGCCGACAGCAGCAAGCGTTTGATTTCTGCTATATGAATGCTACGTGGCAAGACATGGATAACGCCAACCAATAAGAACCGTGTATTTCGTTCATACTTCCGGGAGCATTACTCTCCCGAGCTAGTCCTGTAATGACAACTTAATCATACAAGATGGAGTTCTTAAGCTTTTCTACATTACGAAAGTCAGTTATTATACCATCCAAGTATTTGTTCCCAATAGCTCTGGTGCCGAGTGAGCAAGGACAAACAGACTGTCACACATTGTTCCTTGTTGGCTGCAGACAATGTGTGGGGTACTCACTTGCTTAAGTTGTATGCGACTTCCTTATCCCATGCAGGTGCAGTCTGACTGTTTCAGTGGAAACATGGAACCTTTCTGCAAGTTCATCATATGTTAGACCACTGTCCTCCTCGATGGCTGCTTTCAGGACCTCGTTATCCAATACATGTGATTGTCCCATTTTGAGGTTCATCCGAAAGGCTCACATTCCCGAATGGAATGTATGGAACCAATGCCTGGCGGTATGTTTGTTCACGTCATTCCCCTCAAATGCTTGGTATATGCAGCGACTTGATGCAGCACCTGACAGGTTCATTTTAAAGTCATACAGCAAAGACGCGAATAAGCTACTTCGATACCTCGATTTCTCTTTGACACTGGATGAGCTATGACTGCTATATGTGCGCAACGTGCCTGTATTACTGAAGGCTCATGGTCAGATCAACTCATGATCGTGTCATTTTGTTTCCTCTTTGTGAGCACATGATTAATGGGACATCAAAAACGTCAAGAACTTTTTTTTGATCATCTTGTATTTTGCGAATGAGTTTGCAGCCATATGTGATTAATGGTCAGTATAACATTTATTTAATTTCACTAAAATAAAGAAATGGCAACATGCTCCAGCGTTTTCGAGAATTATGCTTCTGAAGAGGGTTAGGGAGCACTTTCTAAAATATTTTAATTTCTCATTTTATATTCATAAAATCACCGGCGTAAATATGTAGCAATTTGAAATGTTTCGAATTAATTTTTGAACATAATTAGCATTTAGTTCGATTTTTTTCATTTTTAATCAACTCGTCTTAATTGAAAAAGCAAACTGTTTTAATGGGAGAATGGAATTTAAATTTGTTGCACAGAATAACGGCTGACTCTGTAAAGTGGTCTTCTGAATATAGTTATCATTGTCTGAAAAATATTCTATCTTGGTCTGGAAAATCTGGTGAAGTCACGGAATTTTCTTTCTCTAAAATAGTAGATACCTTGAGACTGATTTCATAACAGTAATTAGAATAGATTTACCGGTATATATACAATTTTGGATGACAAATTAGCTTGTAGTAATCTAGGACATTGAACGAGCTTCGCTTCTTGGAACTTTATGCTGTAGAGTCCGTTCATAATTAAGGAAAAGCATTCAATACATTTTCTTCTCAATTAAGATATTGATTCTCCCAAAATCGTTCAGTTTGGATATATTCAGGTAATAATACATATTATTATGTTGTGTTACAAAAGAGTGTCTTTAACCTTTATAAAATATATGAGAATCTATATTATAATAATTTTCATCAATACCAATTTAGAAAACAAGAACTGGTGATAGAGTGCAATTTAAAAAGAGACATCACAAATTAGTCAGCGAACCCGTCTACACAAAACACATACATACGTAGAAAGTACTATGTTTAAACAATCATTTTGAACGGTTCAACCGTTTCTTCACTTTCGCAATTTTATAAATACGAAGTAAAATTAAAATAGAAATTGCCCCTTCCCCTCTTAAAAGTAAAACTTT
The DNA here is from genome assembly GCF_964235325.1 of Thermobia domestica. Taxonomy (NCBI): domain Eukaryota; kingdom Metazoa; phylum Arthropoda; class Insecta; order Zygentoma; family Lepismatidae; genus Thermobia; species Thermobia domestica. The sequence continues at coordinate 209,110,983 of NC_137454.1, forward strand.
CGGAATCGGATACGTTCGCTTAATTTTACCAGAATTCTTGAACTCCCTCTCCTCCGTAGGATATGCATTTTAATTGAAGTGACAACCAGTTCAAGGTAGATACCAAGTATGTTTCAAAATTGATATGAAACGGTTCAGCCACTTTCCCGTCACACGATCACAAATACTACATATTGTCAATTTTAATGTAATGAAAAAAACTATCGAAATTGCCCCTTTCCGTCTTAAACCGGACTTCCAGAAAAGGAGAGGACCTTGTTCCTTTATTTTTAATGATTTTATGTACCGAGTTTCAACTTCCTAACTTGAGGGGCTGATGGGATACTCTACTTTTGCAGAAATTTTGAATTTCTCTCCTTAGAATTGGCATTTTAATCGAAGTGATATAAAAACTCAGTTCGAGATAGATAGATGATTCACTATATTTAGTATGATTATATTCGAAAATACGCTTCTAATTCTTCAGCCATTTTCCCACAATGCAACCACAAATAATATTATCTTTTTTTTTATTTATATAGATTGTTACGAGGTAAAACTGTTTCATGGTACTCATTCCCAGAGTTTATACGTTCTAATAGAAAAATCCTTGAATTTAAGACATACATGTTCTTGAATGTTCAGCCCGCTTATTCACAATATTCACTAGGCAAAAATTCTTTACAGTGAAACCTGTCTATGTTGCCCACCATCGGTTCCATTGAAAAGTGTCCAACTTAGACAGGTGGCCAACTTACAGAAAATAAGTGTGATTGGCGTATTTTTAGAATAGGGTTTCTAGTATTACTTGATTGTATAATTTTAATAAGCAACGGCACAACGAATACTTTTACATAATTTATATAGAGTAACCATAACAATACCAGTAGTAGGAAAAAGTACTACATATATTTAATATATGTACCTTTCTCTTCCTGAAACCTAGTCTGGTACATTGAAAACACAATAACACAAACAACCACAAAATCACGCAGTTTATTGAAATTGATATTGTAGCACACTGAGTTATTCAGATTGAAAACAAGAAAAGCAAAATTATAAATTGAACAATTTATATGCAGTTTATATATTTTTTTTCGGCAGTTACAAATATTTTCTGTAGATACCTTTTGAAAAGTAACAAATCAGTTACTAATAACAAATTTACTCATGGTGGTTCATTCTAGACGTGTCTTTTATTTTTTTTGGCATATATGCACATTTTGATTTCGTAGTTAACTACCTTTTGTTATTGAGCTACAAGTGCTTCCCTTGGAGCGAAAGATATTTCGAGAAAATCTTAAGGGAATTCATATCTCAAAACCGCTACCATTTGACAAGCTGTCAGGTACCAATAGATGACAATTGAAATGGTTAGCTTTATCCTTGAGAATTTTCCGGAATTACTAAAGCTCCCCACTGATGAAAGAAGCCGATATAATGGTTTTACCAAAACAGATAGGGTAAACAAATACGTACAACCATACGTGCTTTTCCTTACTTACATCTTCCTTCACCACCTCTTTGTTGGGGTAGTGTTCTGGCCATTGACCTCCAAGAACAAGTCGTGCGAATCTATGCTTCTCTGTCTCCAATAACAAATACAGAACATTTGTCTCTCATTTGGGAATACGAAAGAGTTAAGAAAAATAAAACGTATTTTGCGTGGCCAAGATATGCAGGTAAATTTATCATTATCATCATAGGATAAACATTGCTTCAATGCGGCCAACTTCCAAGATAGATATGTGACCAACTTACAGAGTAATAAGTAACGAATGTCTTATGGGAAAATGCAGGTTCAAGACGAACCAGGCCAAGATAAGCAGGTGGCCAACTTAGAGAGGCGGCCAAGTTGACAGGTTTCACTGTACTTCAGAGAATTTATACTAAGCTTTATATATGAGAATCGTTATATATGAGCTTTATATTTAATTACCGTTTCATATTCTACCAAATTTCCAACATCACACAGTTGCATTTATTATCCATCTTTAAATTAAAAGGCATACTCATCAAATGCCCCCCTTCCCCTCACACATCCGCTGGTTTAATGGCTAGCTCGCGCTTCTTTAGTATACGTAGTTTTGGGTTCGATTCTCAGTCGGAGAACCTTGAGATCTGAACACATTATGGTGGTTCAGATTCCTCTTTAAACCGTAGGTCCACATCTCATATAGCTTCGGTGCTGAAAAGGGACAGCAAACTCCAGCCAACCAACCATCAAAGATAAGAGTTAATTTCACTTCAACGAAAGCATTATCCCACGACATACTTTGGATGAATTTTCAATCTATTTCATTCTCACGCAAGGGAAACATATCATTAAACACTAACTAAAGTTTTCAACCTAGGAAAAGGTGTGTTCGGCCAGGTGGTTTTCAGTGTTACTAATCACCTCCCATTACCGTTCGTTGTAAGTTTCTGGGTCAAAATTTGTCCTAGTTCAAGTAGCATTCCAGTTGCTTCGTAATGTAGAGTCAATATCAAAACCTCTCTCTTCATCAGACATTGCAGCCACGTGCACCGAAGACAAGAGCAGTCACTAACAATCATGTTTTACATAAAAATGGGTAATTTTATTTCTCCTTTTCTGCAATATACAAAACCAAGATATATTTAAAGTACGAAAACTTATTTCATTTGTATATCATTAAGAGAATATTTAATATATTTTATTAAACAGTTTAGAATGCGATCTTTTTAATTGTGTTAAGGCTCGTAAAAGAAAGGAAAAAATACTGTCTAGTTATAAATATTCTTTGTTTTATTTTGCATTTTTAACTATGCAAATTTCGTTGTTTAATTATTGTTGTTGCTTAGAGACAAGAAGAGAAAAGATGTACATGTGTGGTGTGAGAGATAAATTTAATATCGGTGCACAAATTATATGAAAACTTAAACATCGAAAGAATCAATTCGTTCTAGAAATTAATACCATAATAAAAGCAAACCTTGTGGAGTTGAACTTAGATTAATTTTGGTTGCGATATATATATATATATATATATATTTGGATTTTTCTTCTGTTTGATTACCTCCATACCGAAATCTCTTTACAATTTTCTTCCTGTGCCACTCTTGATTGTAAAATTAAGAATTTCACTTCAGTGGTTATTCATTTTGGAAGATATTTGCTTCTAGAAGAGAAGAGGTTACTCCTATTGAAAAGTGAAGATTCTTATCTTAATTCATAGTGAATATGAATTTTGGAAAAGACAGACGAGTAAGTACAACGCTATGTTGAATAGTATAAGGTAGAAGCAGAATTTAAATCCAAGATTATCATATTTGAAATGATAATGTCAACTATAATTGGAAATAAGAGTTTTTCGTGCAGATGTTTTTTATTTCGATACAAACAATTGATATTTCAATATCAGTGATCTAATAACAGAAAATTTAAATTAATTACAATAAGAATGGCAATGGAGATTTTGTTTTTAACCATGTTTGATCCAACCATGAAGTTTTAAAGCCATATCCTTGACCTGACAACGTGCGTTAGTTTCATATTTATATACAATTTTAATAATTTAATTAGTTAATGTGACGAATCTTTAGTTTATATAAAATATTAATCAATGTGGGAAACAGATGATTGATTATCAATACACAAAATCTTTAACAATGTTTTTTTCCTAATTAGGCTTATACAGTGTTGCCTTCTGTAAAACCGATTTATTTACTAATTAGCGACCAATCTACGAATATTTAATAAAATTTGCTATTTTCTTAAAAATGGTAATTACCGCTCGTAAATAAACTCTTGAGTGCGTTGCTGGAAATTAGTTTTATAATAGGGATGACGTTTTTATTTGATGTGAACGTAAAAGAACCTTTGAAAATTCGATAATATGAAGGAAATGTTTTGTTAAAATCTTTATGTAACGATGTTAAAACCTTTCTATTTCAACTGTGCCCCTTCTGACGCTGCTGTCGATATGTGTTTTCCAATACCTCTCTCGAAAGAGGAAGGACATGTTGCTGCGGCTGAGATCTTTCAATTGTTGGATGCGGAAGCGTTGCCATAATGAATTATTTCACGGATTTCGCTATGCTCTTGTCTTGTTAGCTATTCTAACGAGCCTACGATCTTCACTCGCCAAGACCAAACGACTGAATGACAAATTGACAACACAGCTGAGGTCATTCAGTTCTTTTCCCTAAGCAAAGGGAGGGTTTTCTCCATCAGAGGGTGGTGGAGGTGGGGCCGAAGTATGTTTCGCATATTTTCTGAGGGCACATTTGAAATAGATGCTCTGCCAGCTTGTTTTACTTGTAGGCCTCCACAACACAACCCAATAACGCAAGTGGAACGGACGGGTCAGTATATATCCAGGGTACCTTAGTGTCGAATACTATGATCATGATATGACGTGTTTCTAATAAATAGGAACAACGTTACAAGGGAATGAAAATATATTTTTTTCAAGGGCCTTTATTTCGAAAAAGTGCTTAGATAGGTAACACATCTAATCATGTGGACGATTTTCAATAAACGCAGAGATCATAATGACGTTTACAGCAATTTGATATCTCAAGCGATTCCTCAATATGTTTAGCCCTTTTAAGGCTGTTCTGTTAATTTTACATCGTACTTTCACATTTTAAGAAAGATTGCAAATAAATATATTTTAAAATCTACAAAAATAAAATAATTGAAATTACACAACATGACTTTTTAGCGCTCACAAAATACCATAATCTAAAATGAGCAGTTTTGCAGAAATTTCTCATAGAAGTGATAGCTTCAGAATTCTACAAAAGGGAAGTTAAATTGACATTGAAATATAACAAAACACTTTGAGTTATAGAGTTCAATTTGGAAATGAAAGATCACATGTGAATTAATCAGTCTAGTCACAATTTTAATTTGAAAAACGCGTTTTTTATGTGCCAGACCTTGTATTTCATCGTTATTTATAGAACTCGTCGGCTGATTATTAGCTTATACTGACTACATCGTCGAGCACTTGACACAGAGCTCAGAAATTAGTTATACTTACGATTACGTATTTACTCAATAGTACATATACATTGATAGCATGTTCCAATGCTGAGAATATTCCTATGTGTAGTTACACAATAGGAAATGGAAATCCAGCATAACACAATAGCGTAGGGAATGCAGGCAACGAGAACTTACAACTTCATATTTGACAGTAGGTTCCATATAACATCAACAAATCCTATTGTCTATGAATCTAAATAATACACATGGATAAAATTACAAAGCTGAAATTACTAAATTCGGTCATAAACCACAGTCAAAATAGTAGAATGACATACATAACCCGATGTTTGGTTCTGGTTTTCAAAATTATGAAATTCTAATTTTTTTTAACAATATTGCCCATGATGATCGAAGAAAAAGGAAATTTTAGAACGTGGAGAATAATATCAAAATAGAACAAATTTTTGGTACAACACATAATGCGATCATCTTGAAATTTACATGAATATAAATTAACAGAATAAATTATATTCAGATAATAACAGAAAAGTAATATAAACAGAAATAAGAGAAAATCATAACATTCAAGATAAACATATAGATGGAACAAATAAACATTTTATTATATGGATACATATGCAGGCATGGAATCGAGATTTGTCATGCCAAAAGATCGAGTTTTTACAATTTAACTGGGATTTGAAAATAAAAGAACGAAGTGAAAACAGTAACTTAAGGTTAAGCAATGACGCAACACAGATCAAATAGTAATAATACATAGAATAAAATAAACTATTACCATGCACCACGAACTTCTAATTTATTTTACAAAAAAGTATATTTCAATAATTGTAATACATAGAATAGTTTGCATGCCATCATAGGACATCAATGCGAAGCTTTTTTTTTTCATGAAACTCTCACAAATTACACTAAGGATTAACACAGAAATTCCCCATAACTCGCCCGTTTTGTTTTATTTCTTGTGTTAGGTAAGATTTCTTGTTTCTCCTTCGCATTTTTCCGTTCTTTGTTTTCCACCGATTCGTTTTTCGTTGTAGCAACGTTTTCAACAAGTTCTTTTCTCTTCCCTTTCTTGTTAATTTGTTTCTTCACTCCTTCTTTTGCTTATTTGATGTTTAATCCTTTCTTTCATTGGTTTTCTCTCTTTCATCTCAAAGTAAATTTATCTTCTTTCTTTTCCTTTTTCCGTATTTGCATCTTTCTTTTCCTTTTCGATATTTCCTTTTATCTTCTTCCTTGTTCACTTTCAGTGTATCATTCTTTGTTTTTGTTCCTCTTCTTTACGTAGTTTCTTCTTCGTTTTTGCTCTTTACTCTCGAATTGCTTTCGTCTTTCTTTCCCTTGAGTATCTTACATTCTGCATTTCCTTTTTCACTTTCTTCCTTGTCACCTTCTATTCTCCTATTCTCGATTCAAATTTAGTTCTTATTAAAGTTTCATTTCTTCTTCCTCATCATTCTCATCTTTGTTTTAAAATTTCTTGTGTATTTTCTCTACCTCTTGCTATAGTTTGGCATTCTTCTGACCTTCCTATCATTATCATTTCTAGTTCACTTTCAAGTCCACTTTTCGAGTTTCAACTCAGCGTTTCGTTTATCTTCAAAATCAATTTCGTTTGTTCTCTCATTCTTTTCCGATTCACATCTACTAATTTTTCATTTTTTTTTTTTAATTTCCTCTCCTTCCTTTTCTATTTGTTTGCTTTCTTCGGTCACTTCCTTTTCACATGATAATACGCACTCAGTTTACAATGTTTTTTTTTTTTTTTTTTTTTGGTATCTCCATTTTCACTTTTCTTTGAGTTTCATTCTTTTTTCCCTAATGTCAACGAGTTAAATTTCCTCCTCTTTCTCGAATTTATCTTTTCTTCCTCACTTTTTATTCTTCAAAGTCAGCATTACTTTTTCCTTGTTACCGCCTTCTTTTTTCTTGTCACCTTCTTTTACTTCAAATTTAAATTCTTTCTTCGTGTGACGATTTTCTTTTTCGTCACAGTTTAAATGGTAACTAGTTTTTGCAACGTAATTTTCCTTTTGAATTATTTGTTAACACATATCTTCTGGCCGGTTTACCCCAGGACCCTCATCGAATTTCAATTCTTCTTTTAGTTTAATGCACTATTCATCAAGATGTTTTTCATCGTTAATAATCTCTTGCCTGAGATTTGCTCGGTCTTTCTCGAATAGGATGCCAATTCCAACCTTCGGTTCAGGCTTTCCATGAAACTTTCAAAAACAGAACTGCATTCTGTTGTGTCTTAACTTTCTTTACAACAACCATATTCATTAGTCACTGTTGTGTAAAATATTTTCGCATGTGTATTCTTGATTCCCAGAGGGAGCTTATGTCATTTGGATCTCATATTAAGCTGTAAAGCCATGTCTCATATAGCCTCGCTGCTGAATGGGACACTAAACTTAAATCAAAAAGAAAAAATGTATTCTTCACCATTTTCGTTACCTTTTGCTCCGTCCCTCACCCTAATTCCAGCCAGTTTAAATTTTTTCGTAATCTACTTCGTTTACTGCGACGATTCCGCATCACTTTGTACATCTTGCTGCAAACGTCCTGCCGCTATTTTGAAACGTTTCGCTTTCTTATCGAAACTTCTCATATTTGTAATCTAGTGCAGAAGAGCTCTAATTTATTTCTAACTGCAGATTGCGGTTTTTCTCAGCAACGAGACCCCTCGCGAAAACGAAGAAATATCATCTGCAAAAAACTGTCTTTAAACAAATCAAAATACCAATTCTATAGTTAAGATTTATTACAGTTTGGAATCAAACTTTTATCATAATTGCAATCAGAAATAGTAACGTACTGATCGATCATTCATTTGCGGCTTATACAGACGTGTTCAAATTATTAGACTCAACATTCAGTTTCTGAATATTTTACTGTTCTTACAATATTACGTGAGAATATACGTTCGAACTTAGTCCAAATTACTACTTTTTAACTCTGTCCTAATTTCTAGTGGGTGTGGCATATGCTTTTCAATAGCAATAAAACAAATGCGTACGTAACATTCAAATTTAATTACTATAAAGTGTGTATATCCAAATTAGAAACAAAAAATGAAATGGAATACTTACAAGAAAATTATCTCTCATACGAAGATTAATATTTCTTATGAAATTCCTTATTCTTTATTAAATCTTTTATCCTTTGTGGCATCCTATGCACGAGGAATCCTTTGTGCATTTTGCATTCAATTCAGTATCGTGATACCACAAATTGTTGATCTCCTTGATCAATTGAAGTTTGGTTCTAATGTGCTTCTTCTCTAGCTTTTCTTTCATGGAGCTCCAAAAGTTTTCAATTGGGTTCATATCAGGACTAGTGCCTGGCCACGGAAGAACACTAATTTCGTTGTCCTCGAAGAATTCTGTCACAGCTTTGGCCCGGTGGCATTGGGCTCCATCATGCATAAAGATGAATTGTACGTCATCAAACCAGAGTTCAGACTGGTAAGCAGTTCTTCTTGAAGAACTTGTAGGTATTAGTCGTGCTTCATTGCCCTCTCTACTATATACAGTCTTCCAGGCCCGACGACAGAGATCACACCCCAGACCATGACTGAAGTAGAATGCTTCACGGTTTATTAAAGGGCATTCCAACTTGAATTCCTCCCAAGTCAACGTCGCACATATTGTGAACATTTATCAAACACAATGATACATGATTCATCACTGAAACACACTATTCTCCAATCGTCAGCAGTCCAATATTCTAGGCCTCGTGCCTATTCGAGGCGCTTCTTTGTCATGATTGGAGTAGACCCTAATTTTTGTTTTCCTTCTTGACCGTGTGCTTTATTCCCTCGGTACAAAGAATCCTTCGAACACTTTCAGGCCAAATGTCTGCGCCATACTCAGCCATTTTTATGCTTAAGTCTATTAGAAGTTGCACTTTTGTTTCCCAGAGCCAATCTTTTTAGTTTTCTGATACCTCTTAGCGATAGCTTTGGTTTTCGCCCACGCTTCCCAACCCTATTTTGGCTCTATTTCATTTCAACAGAGATTCTATTCACAGATCTTTGTTCTATCCCAACTCTACTAGCAATGTATTGCCGCGTATATATCTTATTTCCACCAGAAGTATTTTATTAACTTCCATTTTACGCGGAGAAAGGTCTTTTGCTTTTCTCATTATGCTGCAATTACAGTACTACTCAGAATAAAAGATTGATACACGAAACACGTCATGATCATTTTAAACTGGCCCATTCGACCTGTTGAACGCTTTGAATGTCGTTAACTTCTTACGACAGCAACCACAACACTTCAGACTGTAACTTGTTGATAGGAACCACAATAGCTATCTACAACTGAAACACCACTTTCAGAATTTCCCTCCTTCACTAATACCATCTGCTGTTCAACGGTGATATCACCACTTCAACTGTACAGTAAACAAATGATGGATCTTATATTGGTGGTTTAACCATGTTCTAGAACTCTGAAATTAGGGCTCCTACATCAATTTTGCATTTTTCGAGCGTGAGTCTAATAATTTGAACACGTCTCTAAATCATAGATAACAATATATAAATATATCATGCATACAGAAAAGATCAGACATCCCATTGCGTCTCGATAAGACTCATTAGAGCAGGCCACGTTCAAATGGATTTATAATGTACAACATTTAAATCAGCCTTCGGATATATCTTTTTGAATACACTTGAAAATTATCTATTCATCTTCATCATTTACACAGATATCAATAATTCTTACGTGCTGTCGTAACAATCATCTGTCATTTATATTCTTTATTTATTTTTATTTAAAATAATATATTATTTTCTCGTTTCATCTAATTATAACGAATTCCTCGGGAGACTACTTGTGAAATTGTTAATCACTGAGCAACTGACATCTTGAACGTAATGAGTTGGGCTTAAGAAATTTTATATTTATGCATATCACAAATGAACGCATTAGTGACAACCTGCAACTTCCAAAAGACAGAAAGTACTCAGTTATGCACAGACATCCGTAAATCAAAACATGACTTACAAATCTATTAAAAATCCAACTTGAAGTAACGTTAGGGACAAAAACGATGAGAAACTTACAGATCCATATTTGCTATCATAATGCACATACAAATCTGCAAATTCATAGCTTGTGGTTCTAAATATCGGATGACAATGCAATAAAAATAAACTGAAATTCTATCACAATTAAAATCGAGTAAATTTATATATGTTGATCGATTTATTTTAAAAAAATCAACACTAGAATTATTTACAATATTAAGGAAACGAAAATTTGAAACATAGATATTATTGAAACACATAAGGTGTTATGCGCTCCATCTAATACCAATGTTTCACAATTTTCTTATACCCACGCAATTAGTACTTAAAAGTGTATTCCCGTACTCTTAACTTACTTCATATAATTTGTTACGCCAGTGCCATGGGATTATGAAACATGGATATTTAAATAGTTTACGCCTTATTTTAATTTCAATAAATAAGTATGCAATCTGATCAGAAAAGTATTAATTATATAGTTTCTGGGTAATTGCTTAAAAAGTTTCTGAAAGATCCCATAATTTTGCAAGCAGGGCATTTCAAAACGTTATGTTTCGGATTTCTGGCGTTCTAAAACTCTGGAAGGAGGTGCTTTTCGACCTATGTTTATTAGAATTTTTTCTTATATTTGATATAAGGAACCATCTCCTAAATTTGTGGTGCTGAGTTGATGAACACCCTGTATAAGGAACTCGCAATAATTGAAACATTCAAAACGCTACTATATTGCAAATCAAATATGGATATAGATAAGTAAGGATATTGAACAATTACATAACTACAGAAAATGAAAAGAAACAGAATCAAAACAAAAAAATAACAATAGGTGAACATTACATAAAGCAAATGAATTTACAAACCCGTGAAATTCGAAGATTTGTAACAGCTTGGATTTCGGCCAGTTACAAGCAACAATAGATGTCATAAACTTTCGTTACAAATAACACTTTGAGCCCATATCTGTTTATATCTTGAATGATCAGAGGTGCTATCACAACTCCATTTGCAGTGTAAACCATACCCAATGTTACGTTGCTCATTGCTCGCTTGCTATCTGGTTTAGTACATATTACATTTTCACTTCACATTCACTGTCACTAACACTGATGTTATTTTTGTATAGTTTGTTCCTTTTGCTTTCATAACGGAACAGCAACTTGGATATAAATTATGATTGTTTCTTGACTTTTTTCCATTCGTCATGTACTGGTTTTTCGTTGATTTTGCAGACAGTATCATTGATAAAGCTTCTTCCTCTGATAGTTTTATGGCTTCACTCTTTGTTTCGCCTATTGTAAGTGTTCCGTTGTCACTGCTTTCAATAATTTTACGACATTTGTCACCTTCAGCTCTCAAATTTTTCATTGTGACAGAAAAAAAAATTACTTGTGCCTTTACTTACGTTCTTCTTGAGATTTTCAATTTCCTTCTCTTGCTTTTGTCACTCAATTCTTGAAATTATATCTACGGGCGTCCGTGTACGTCTCCAGAAGAACAGGCGGGCGGATGTCTGTAATTGGTAGTTCATTTTTTCCTGTAACCAGTCTGCATATTTCCGAACAAACGTACTTTTGCTGCCAGCGAACCCCAGCTCTGATAGTATGGAAGAAATAAATGCATTCTCGGTTCGCTATAAAAAGATTTTGTTTAATCCTAATTATTCTTCACATATTTCACAATACGTTCTTGTTGTTGCACATGAGTCTCTTCTTTTCTCTAATTGTTTCATGAAGTGGTCGGCGAGACACATGCAAATGCATCTTTTATTCTCCATACTACACGATGGAAAGAAATCAGCGGCACAAAAGACAGCCCTCCATAAACTAAAGACCTCAAGGATATGTTGGTTACCTGTCACAAATAAGTAACCTCTTTGTTTTAAGGTCATTAAACGTTATTGCCCAAAAGTACTTATCGCGCACATGTTGACACATGGGGACAAAGAAGGACAGTTTATTGAAATACTGCTGAAAATATACTATTGTAGTAAGTTAGTTTCGTGATATCCTTTTGTTGCCCCAAAAATATCTGTTGCGCTACTTCTACTTATAATTCTGTCATAACATGTCCGAGAATAACATATGCACTTCTGTGTAAATTGTTTTCATGGGAAAAAATACTCGAAATCAAGTTGCCAAATAATCAACTTATTCAAACAACTTTGGTACACGCATAATTACAATAACTGTTACATAATTGTGAAAAAAATCAGACAGGATAATTTCTACAATGATTTTGCGATTATAATATGTGGTTCGAAAAATTACTTTGGTCCGTGAGTTACGCTATATTGCTAAATTTCTCATGGACATCAATTTAGAGTTACAGACTCCATTGATGTCTGTAACAACTAAAATTTGTGTTCGGTCGTTCCTCATTCGCATATAAGAATACATATGCATAATTGTTCCTTTTTTAAAGTATTTTTCTTCGTATGAATTGGAAAGGGTTAGACTTATCATTACATTACAGAACCTGCTCCTGTCTCTGCTAAATATCGCATCTATAAGTCAATTTTGATATCACACACCTTGGTGACGTAGGGTTTATTAAAGAACTTGAACAATAGGCTATTTAACAATATTTATATTTTTAGGTACTAAAAATTACTTTATCAAACTTTGATATTGTCTTTCATTAGAAAAATAAAATAAAAACTAAGCTGAAAAATTTAATGCAGTCTTAACAAAACAAAACAAAACATACGTGTTGCTCACATGTAATAGAACAATATACAAAGTACAATTTTTTTTACATATATCACATTTACATTATTTCATATATAAAAAGCCACCTCAAAGTACAAAATTTTACATTATTTCTATGTATAAAAAGGTACCTCGCATATGTAATTTATATATCATAACATGATAAAGTGAAATGTTTTTTGATTTGGTTTGATTTAACATCCCGTTCAGCAGCGAGGCTATTTAACATCCCGTGGACCTACAGGTTAAGGTGGGATCCAAATCATAGCTTCCGCCGGGAATCGAACGGCGCGTATGCTATCCACATAGCCACAAGGGAGCTCACAAAGTGAAATGTCATTTCTCTAGCCTCTTTTACCTTAAGCTATTTAGATCACTTTAAAGATATGTTCATAACAAAACTGATTCATTCACCTCCTGCAAAATCCTTATATTCTTCCATCTACTATCTTAAACCTTCTTCATGGTATTGTCCCCATCATAGTACATATTTCGAAAATAGTCGAAAAGTCTGATTTGTCACAATGAACTAGATTAGTACCGAGAATTATTTTTAGACAGAAGATCCTCACTGTGAATAAAATTATTGAGAATTTAGCTAACAATATCAATTGAATCGGACTGGAAGAGGGGCACATAAGCCTCAAATTTCTGGAAATATAATGTTTCAGTATCAATTGCCAGCTTTAGTTTCGTATGTCTAAAACAATACGTCTTCGAATGCTTCTACTGTAAGAAACTCCTGAAAACATATTTTGTGACATGTGCCTCAATTAAACTGACCTCATCAAATTCCATTGTCTGCATTATGTAGCATTAAAAACGTATCCTTTCTTCTTAGATATTATATTCTCTCTCTCTCACACACACACACAGACACACACAATTTACACGTGTATAGAATAATGCTTTCAGCAATTGACTTATGAGATCATTACATACTCATCTAGTATAAGCGTGTGATTGTGGTTAAGGTGATTGGTTCAAATGCACAGTGTATTATCACAATTTTCATACTTTTGCGGAAATTAAGAGAGTGTATTTACAACATTACTATTCAGCACATATAAAATGATAACATGTAAAGCATATGTACTCAAAAAATTCTAAATTGCTTAATGATAGTTTGTAAACTAAATACAATAGTCTGGTAATAAAAAAAAATAAAAATAAAAAAAGATGATTTTACCAAATAGAAGTCAAATGGAAGAAAATGTTGGAATATTAAAGGAGGAAACTGAAGATCAAGAAACGTGAAAGAAACATTTCCAGACCCTGCCCTAAAAAAGAGTTTAAACAAAGTCCTATTAGTAGAAAAAGTTATGAAATTGTAATGCAGTTAAAAAAAAAAAAAAAAGCGCCGAAAGATTCAACTAACGGCCCTCGCTTTTTTAAAGCATAGTGTATAACTTAAGACAACAAAAGACATCAGAAATTTAGAAACTGAGCCAGATAGTATCTGCAAAATATTATCTGAACTGATAGTTTCAAAACCTTCCTGTAGTACAGAAATTTGTCCCCCCGATAATTATAATGTCATAAACTGCGTATCGAGATTTCTGGCCTGTAACAAAAATTCTGTTAACTATTTATTTAGTCTCACTATTAAAACGACAAAGAGGGGTACGCGTAGCGAAAATCCTTAATAGACAACAAACACGTTATACACACAAAAAGCTGAGAACAAAAGATATGAACGAGGCTAAAAAAGCGAATGTTCTTACTATTCAGTGGATTGAAAAGTTAAGTATTTTACATTTTAACGCTGAAAATATCGTTTATTTGCGGCTTCTCAAACAACGTTTGATTACATTTGACAATCTCCTTAAGTGATTTCGGAAGGGCAAGGTTCACAGTGAAAAACCTAGTTTTGTTGTCTTCCTACCCTTGATAAACACTGTACTGTAAGAAGCCTAATAATTTCTACGTGGAACTACAAAATTTTTATTTTTCAATTATAAAAATACATATATAAAAAGATATTTTGTTTTCTCTTTTAAAATCTGAATTACACTGAATTAAAAGTCAAGTGACGAATGGTATTATTCACATTAATTCTATATCATAAAATGAACATTTTGTATAATATTTACACATTGTTATCTAGAGAGATAATGTCAATATACACGCTCAAGAATATATTACATCATGCAATCGTTAGTGTAAAATTGCATACAGTGTAGATATCCACGAAGCTAATCATGACAAATTGCTTAAAAGAAATAATGTAGAATGAAATATCTTCTTTTATATTATATCGAGACTGCATAAATTTTTAATTAAGAATACCTGCTGTAAACTTATAACTTAACAAATCTATCACCAGAAACGCAATAGGAAATGACATGTGAATCGCGTTTGTCTCTCTATGTAACTTCGTGAAGTGGCATGTCGTGACCATCCAGTGAATCACACAGAAAGCCTCAAATTAAACTCCTGAATACAAAACCTTGTTTAAATTAACAAGACACCTGTTTCACCGTGAAATTAAAATCTACTTATTTTAACGTGTAAAGTTTCACATACATAAATTATGGAATTCTTGTAATAATAGCTGCTGGTTAGTACAGTTCTAACTGAACTATTCATATTTTGTATAATGTCCACACGACTTTTTATTTTTATTTATTTATTTTGAGGACTTAAGAATAATAATGTATTAAACTCAGCTCATCCAAAGAGCATTGTTTTTTCTTTCTTTTAAACTCCATTACAAATCAACATGTATTATATAAAACATTTCGATCCAGCTTGCTAGTTCTAAATTTGCATGCCACTGTCTAAAAATTGACTATCACTTTTTGTATCATGAAAAAATATGGAACAGTGCGACTTTTTGTGTTCAATTGCATGCAATTCAATGAATCAGAACAGCAAAACGTATCTTGCGATGCACTGCACGCCCCGATTGCATAATGTAGTTTAGCCTTAAGACATACATAATACAAAATGGACGGATTCTTTTTAGAATTTACCCCAGTCATGCTTTTGTTATTATTATTATTATTAAGTTGTATTTCCTTTCCAAAGCGTTAATTAAATTGTTTGTTACAAATAAATTCGAAAGGTTTAGGAAAAAACAAGAAAAAACATCTTTAATACGCTATCTCCTATTCCTGTGTAAAGCACAGAGTTGAAAAGAATATGTAACAATGTCCAAAAATATAGTTTTTACAGTGTTAATTCGTTTTAGTATGTATTTCAATTACTCAAAGTTTGCACAACTATGAAGACTTATTTACAATAATTAATAAAAGAGAACTGACCAAAGTACCAAACATACCAATAATACTTGTGTAACCATTTCGGTAATGTAATATCATCTTCATCATAAGATAACGCGTTTGCGGAAGGCGATGTTACACTGCCGAAATTGTTACACAAGTATTATTGGTATGTTTGGTACTTTGGCCAGATTTCTTTTATTAATTATTGTGAATATTTTCAAAGCTATAATGAACAAGTCACAATAATTAATTACATAGATTTGTTACAAACTGTTTACACAAAATATATTTACACAGCACTGAGCATCATTGCAACGAAACCAGAAAGAAAAATTCTGATCACTTAACTTCAGTTCGAGGTATTTTACTCTTGCATGAGCGTGCGAATGTATCAAACAAATACGAGTTTCGTACCTCCTTTCTTCTCTTACTTTCAATCTTTATTAAAGTTTAAAAGTGACCAAGTTTTTATGAAAAACTTTATACATTGTACTCGTATATGGTTATTTCTTCTCTGTGTTTGTGATGTTCAGGACAATATACATTTGAAAAACAAAAATTCATGTCATGTTCATCTTCCTTTTCATCCAGTCCAAATCTTCGTAATAACACGGATCTGAGATTCTTAAAGCAGCCCTTTTGTACTGGTAATAATACACCGGTGCAACTAGAACACAGAAAATACCGCATATGAATTCAGGTTTTTAGCAAAATATCAGTGTGAAGTTATCACTAAATGCTTCTTCACGACTGTATGGTTCTACATAAAAGATTGCAAAAAAAGAAAAAAAAAGTGAAACTACAAGAAATAGACTATTGCGTATCCACTTTGTGAACGAACACATAGTTATGATTAAATTTGTTTTAGTCTATTTTCTAACACAAATGTTCGTTCTTCGCACTGGAAGATACAAGAATGATGGGCAAACACAGGGTGTCCCAAAAGTTACCGAATCCGATGTTTAAGACCGTATAACTAAAAAAATTAATGGAATGAGAAGGAACGCTCTTTGCAACAGAAAGCCCTATATATTGAGAAAATTTTCAGACACAAACATGTTTCTTGCCATGCATGATATAATAATAAACATTAAAATGTTGCCAGTCCGATTTTTTTTTTTTTTTTTTCAAATCGATTATACTGAATCACATAACCATACCCGTAAATTTTTTCAATATTTCTTAATACTACCGAACAATCTGGATGCCCATATATTGAATTTGACAGAAAAAGTACGTTGATGAAGTCTTACAAACATTACACACCTGTATTGTTGAGCTATTCACAAAATCCATGTTTTTACAATAATATGAACCACGCTGGTAACAGTGCTGCCGTCAAGTGTCACTGACAGATGGGTTTGATCTCTAGCTAGCACACTAAGGCACTTTTAATGAAAAAGGAGAAAGTTGATTTTTTAAAGGAAAAAATCTGATAACGTACATACACCTTGCAACCCTGAAATTGACAAATGATTACAAATCACATGAAATGTTCAAAATGTCCACCATTTTCTTGGATACCTCAGTTTGTACGTTTTATAATATTTTAGGACACCTTAATGTTGGTTACTTCACAGATATTCCCAATTTCCTGTGTAATGTTTCTTTTCAGATCCTCCAAAGTCCTGAGTTTATTTTGGTTACTTTCCCTTATAGTAACCCCACAGGAAATAGTCAGCAGACGTCACATCTGGAGAGCAACTGGGTCATAAAAATCTGGGAAATCAGACGATCGTCAAAAAATTCACGCAGCATACGAAGTGAATGGTTGGATGTGTAGCAAGTTGCTCTCGATCTTGTTGCAGCCAAGCATCACGTTCATCTTCTTCCAGGAGAGCAACGAATTGCATTTGAGATCCCCGTACACAGCAGTATCCACTGTTGTCTCAAAGAATAACGGTCCGACAATACGACGCCTCGATATTGGGCATTACACCCCGATTTTTTGGGAGTCCAAGGGTTGTTCATACAACTGGTGTGGGTTTTCTGTGGCCCAGAATCTCGAATTATGGCTGTTTACATAGCCGTCTAATTAAAACTACGCTTCGTCGGTTAAAAAAAAAAAATAAATAAATAAATAAATAAAATAAAATAAAAAAAAAAATTAAGAACATTGACACCACTTCTTTTGATTAATGATTGGAACTAACGACAGTAACTCAACCGTGATGTAAAATCCACCTCTTTCAATTCATGCACAACATTAACTCTATATGGATAAAATTTAAATTTCCGTACAGCCCTGTGAGCAGTTGACTTGCGTAAATCACATTCTGAGGCGAGCTTCCTGACTGAATTCTTTGGTGATGCCACAATTCTTTGTTCAACACGCTGCATAACGTCAGCCACCAAAAACAGAGGAGCGTCCTGAACGTAACCTGTCTGCTACTGATCCAGTTTCGCGAAACCCTTGAACTAGGGAAAAAATGGTTGACTTCTGTGGCAAAGGAGACTTTGGGACCTTTACACTAAATGCTTCTCTTACCCAGAATATGACACTGTTTGGAAGTATTGTTCCACAATATACACTCTTTCCTGCGTACAGAATTTTATTTTGAAAAACAAAGCACTTCAGCACAAGTGGACACCATCACCTATCGAACAACGAACAGCTAACTGGATAACAACTATCCTAGGCACATACACAAATGAAATATTAATCGCAACATTTCAAGGTTGCAAGGTGTATGTACGTTATCAGATCTTTCCTTTAAAAAATCAACTTTCTCCTTGTTCATTAAAAGTGCCTTAGTGTGCTAGCTATATGTCAAACCCATCTGTCAGTGCCACTTGACAGCAGCACTGTTGCCAGCGTGGTTCATATTATTGTAAAAACATGGATTTTGTGAATAGCTCAACAATACACGTGTGTAATGTTTCTAAGATTTCATCAACGTACTTTTTTTTTTGTGTGTGTGTCAAATTCAATATATGGGCATCCAGATTGTTCGGTAGTATTGAAAAATGTTGAAAAAATTTACGGGTATGGTTTCTGTGATTCAGTATAATCGATTTGCAAATTTTTTTTTCGGCTCTAACAACATTCTTAATGTCTATTATTAAATCATGCATGGCAAAAAACATGTCTGTGTCTGAAAATTTTCTCAATATATAGATAGGGCTTTCTGTTGCAAAGAGCGTTCCTTCTCATTCCATTTAGTTTTTTAGTTATACGTTCTTAAACACCGGGTTCGGTGTCTTTTGGGACACCCTGTATTTGAAAAATACGTAGTACTTTCTGCCTCATGAAAACTGTTGTTGACGCAAGTTCGAATTCACTGACGATTCTAAACCTCTCTCCTCCTCAATTCTTTTAAAAAAATAAATAAAAATAAAAATAAACTAAAAATTAAAAAAAGACTAGCCAAATTGCCTAGACATAGAACCACATTATATATTCAAGCGATTTCATGAAGTATCGTTAGCTTCTACCAAAGTAACTATCAAACTCGCCTGAAATGTTTTTTCACAAGCTCAAACTTAGTTGAATCACTTTGTCATAACCGAAAACTGTAGTTCACTGAAATTCTTAGGGAAAAATCTTAATTGTCCCTTCCCTCAAATGAATTATTCTGAATAGACCATAATAAGATTTCCCAAAGTAGATATTTAACTGTAAACGTTTCTGTTACCCAATGGAATCACCCTATTTTCAGGGTAATCGATAGGCAAAAATTACTAGGCCCAAAGAAATAAAAAGATATGAACTGATATTTTTCATAAATTGAATGATAAACAGACAGTTAAAAGCTACAAAGTTATTCTTCCGTTTGATTTGAAGATTTTCTGATAAAACAAGCAGTATTATTGATTGATTAAAGTTGTGTATTTATATTTGACACAAGAAGTAGTGTTGAGACCTGTATGGAAAAGTCCATTCAAAAGTTTTTCTATTAGCGTTGGATTTCTTGCTGACACTTGAAATAATAATAATGCCTCGTACTATGGTCGTATGCTTAGTAATTGAAATTTGCACAAAAAACTGAATTTTTTGTTCGATCTCGTTCACTACTATGCTTCCTCTATACTTACGCATGGGTAATATTAATTGATTATTGATATTGTCTTTGTTGCGCTGGATAAATTCTAAATAATGGCATTTAATTCCCATACCGTTTCGTCAGCGATTCCGTTAAGGTTATTTCTAGCGCTCTATGATTTGAGATTTTTTTTTTCTCCGATAAACAATTTTAAATTTCGGCACCATTGAATCTTTCTGCTGTGAGAGCGCGTTACAGTACCCACGTACAGACAATTCGAAAGGTCTACCTGGCGTTCGGTAACGATGCCATGAGCATCTCACGATCAAAAAGTATTACAACAAATTTTGAATTTACTTTGCTAAATACAGTGTCTAAGTGGTTCTTTAAGTTCTCTACTACTCTGAATCGCGTCATGTGACTTCTGTCTCTTCCCAAAGTTGAATCTGCCGCTAAAAGAAATCAATTTGATTTCAAAGAAGATAATATGCGGCCCAGTTCAACACTATTCCAAAAGATGTATTCCAGAAATATTTCCAACAATGGAATAGACGTTGGGATAAGTGTGTGTAAGAGGAACTACTCACTTATGTTATTTGAATAAAGGTATTTTCGCCAACCAAAGGTTCGGAATTTTTGAAACACACTTAATAAAATTCTTTTTATTTTATTGTGTAAAATAAAATTTTCTACAAAAGAGGAAATCTGAAGTATTTATAGAAGCAATTTTCATGAAGGGTTAGTGATTCGTATATGAATATTTTTAAATATGTAACAATCAGCCACTGTAGGAGTTGCGTACGCATTATATATTCAAGCACGTTATTTATTTGGTAACAAATTATATTTTTGTTACCAATTTGTCTTAGAAAACTGCCTACCGAGTCTTTGATAATGAAAGTTTAAGTTATGATCTGCAATAAATGAGTTGCCAATTTGTGAATTATAAAACAAAATAGCTAAAAGTTAATTTCGGGATGGTAATGTGGCCAAATTCAAAATTTAGAACGGCAATCATAGCTGTAAGCAATAGGTGTTTTTTCTACCATGAGCAGAGATGGACCTCTATGAAAAAGAACGTTCATATGAACCAGGAATCTCCTTTTTCTTTACGATATTTTTGTAAGCCTTACTTTCTCTTTCTTTCTTGTCTTAGTCCACTTTTTAAGTACAGCAAAGAAACGATGGTAGCCTATTTGTTATATTGTTTTGCACATAGAAGTAACAATAACTATGTTACAAATATTTTAATTAATGTCACTTAATTAATATTACTACTGGCATTGAATAAAGTTATAACACAGAGAAGTTGATAGGTTGATTTGGAACTTAGCGTTCTGTTCAGCACCGAGACTGAGATATGGACCTACAACTTAACGTGAATTCAGAATTAAAGAGCTCCCACCAGGAATTGAAGCCAAATCTCTCGCGGCAAATGTACGTCTGCTAATCACGTAGCTACGAGGGAGTTCTTAACACAAAGAGTGTTTGAATAAATCAAATGAGAGACACAGAAACTAATCGTGTCGTTTGTAGATCAAATGGATAGCACCAGTACGGCAGGAACAAAACAAGGATTCAATTCCTTGCCAGACCAGAGATAAGATTATACTGTGTTACTGTGTTACCCTAGCTTTAAACAACTATCACCTAATTCTAGTATGATTGTAGTGAACATTTTTTGCAAATTTCTCATCTTTCACATTTTAATAGATTGTTACACTAACTCATTCGAACTTGGACAGGATAAAATAAACCTTCAATCAGGGCCGCTTTTCCGGTTAGGCATGCTAGGCACGAGCCTAGGGCGCAAAAGATTTGGGGGCGCAAAAAATTGGAGGGCGAAAGAAGAGAAAAATTAAAAAAATAAGTGAAGACAATACTCACAGACCTGACATGCGAGTCACAGCTGAAGGATTCCGCGAAACACTAGAAAGTTTTCAGACTACTTTGTTAAAGGTGATTTGGGGCGAAACCTTACAAAGGGTGAACAAAATCAGTAAGATACTACAGCAGAAAGAGCTTGGTCTCCTTGGCGCTACTAAGGACTTACAAATGTTATCTTTGTTTTTATCTGAAAAATGATCCAATTTTGATTATTACGAGGCAAGAGAATTGCAACTAGCTAATGTGCCTGAGCCCGGCTATAAAAAAATCAGAAAAAGATTTTTTTTTTTTTCAGATGAGAAAAGAGACCCAGATTTTCGGAGAATGACTCCAAGAGAGAGATTTCGAGCTGGAGTTTTCTTTCAAATTATTGACAATCTTGTAACACAATTAAACAAAAGAAGAAATTGCTACGAAGCTCTCAACACACAATTCCATATATTCAGAAATCTTCATGAAAAGAAGTAAGAAGATGTGACAGAACAGGCTAAATACTTGGCTCAAAGCTATCCCAAAAACATAGATGAAGAATAGTTTGTGCAAGAGTGTCAACATTTCAAAATGTATATGAAGGAGGAAAAACAAAAACAACAAGAGGAATCTTTTCCTACATCAAGAAAAACAAGTTGGAAATTACCTTCCCAAATTTAGAAGTCGAAATGAGAATTTACTTGACTCTTCCTGTGACAAACTATACAGCAGAGAGAAGCTTTTCTGCCCTTAAGAGAGTGAAGATTGAAATGAAATCTGCTATGGAAAATGAAAAGCTTAACAGTTTGATGCTGCTAAGCATTCAAAATGATATTAGAATCGAAGTTGATTTCAATGTCATCATTAATTATTTTGCAATGAACAAAGCTCGAGGAAAACCTTTGTTGTACAAGTACAATGACAATGACTCAACGAAGAATAAAGATGTCTAAAAGTAAAAGATAGTAAAGCGATGCAAAAGATGATAATAAACAAGTTGAAAACAGTTCATACAATAATGTATACTCTATACTGTAATTGCAAACGATTTCATTAATTTACTGTACTAATTTACAAAATGGTGGGTGGGTGGTCCGTGATGCCGTTAAGGCAGCGAAGGCCAACTTCTTTGAACAAAGTGGCCGCATTATAGAAATTTCTATGTGGCGAGGACCGCAAATTCATGATACTTTAAATTCACTTATCTTGAAATTTTCGGTTTTTATCACTAATCTTCCTTTTCTTACTCATACTGAAGTGCCATAACAAAAAGAAAAAAAAAAAAAATCGAAATAATGTAATTTTTGAAGAAACTCCTTGAAATTCCGAAGTATGCTGATGTAATGCACCAGTCTCATACACAGACTCAGAGTTACTAAGTTCTCAACGAGAAAATCCCATCAACGAGTCATAAAACTCCTTTTGCTCGAAAAATATCCTTACATTCTCAAGGTTGGATGAAAATATCTGGGATAATTTCTCAAACATGAAAACATATAAGAAATGAAAAAAAAAAAAAAAAGAAAAAGAAAAAAGAAAGAAATTAAATTGCAAGTGAAAACATATACCTGCCCTCAGT
This sequence comes from Thermobia domestica, assembly GCF_964235325.1. Classification (NCBI taxonomy): domain Eukaryota; kingdom Metazoa; phylum Arthropoda; class Insecta; order Zygentoma; family Lepismatidae; genus Thermobia; species Thermobia domestica. The sequence continues at coordinate 209,134,341 of NC_137454.1, forward strand.
AGTACTGACAGCCACTCATTTTTCGTGCTACAGCATGAACAAAAATGGTACGCTTAAATTTTTAGATTTCTAACGCACTCAAATAAACGAAATAAAATATTAATCTAACTAATCTTAACCTTAAATTTATTTTTGGTTTCCGCGCCTAAAACATACATCCACTTTGTGTATTAGTCAAAGTTATTACATTTTAATTATTCTTTAATTTTTTTATATGCATAATAAAATATATAAAAAATGTTAACACATCTTCTCGAGGGCCGGACGAAAAGACCTCGCGGGTCCCATGCGGCCCGCGGGCCCGTAGTTGGCCATTCCTGCCGTAAGGTCAGAAATGAAGAAGAGTAGCTAAACCATGCTACTATCCTTTCCTTACGGCTGTCGGTTGCCAGTCCGGGACATGGCGAGTCCATAGGTGGTGGATAATGGAAAGACTCTCTAAAGAGCAAAAACAAAGAAAGGGAAAAGAGTAAGAGTGTTAAGGGAAAATCCCTCCCAAACCAAAACTGGCAAGGTAATAACTGAAGGAGGTGGTTCTCTGGAAAAAGTTAGGGGGCGTAACAATTTGAAGTGCCTAAGGCGCCGGGGAGGTTAAAAACGGCCCTGCCTTTAATCAATTATCCTCAACCACACTTTCGTATTTGTTCTTCAAGAAAATGATGAACATAATATTATGATTACTTACTATAGCAAATAACTTACCAAGTCTCTGCAAACAGTATATTGTTAGAAGTCCATCATTCCAAATGTATTGGTTTGGCTCGTGCCAACGAAGCAGAAGTGTCCACACATGCAAAGTTAATGTCAAAGCTAAATACACGAAACAGAGCAAGATGACTGCCCTGAATTTCACAAAGAAGACACCAAGTAATCCAGCCTAAAATAAATATACAAGCTATATGTATACTGTTCATGAACCTTAAGCAACACTACACATCACATACAAAGTGAGCATAAAGCGCTAACACATAACTAATACACTTCAATAAAGAGTTTTAATCCCCTAAAACAAAAAGGCACAAACCTTGTCTTCATATTCTAGAAAAACTATTAATATACTTAAGTACGTATGTCATTTTACACTGTTATTCCATTGAAAATGCACGACCTAATTCGTATTCTAGATCAGCTAGAAATGTAAATTACACCTGCTGCCAAAAAACGTATTGTCATCAGATTCTGTTTCTTCATTACTTTATTGCTCAAATCATCTCTCGGTTAATCTTTAACTTCTAATGATTAACCTTTACATCGATACAGAATTGTAATCATGTTTCTACTTTTCCAGAACATATAATATACATATTAACTACTTCTGTTCCAGAGAAAAATATACATGATATACTATATTCCTTCTTCTAATTTTAGCATCTACAACGTGGTCCGGAAGTGGGCGTACCCCTAATTGGTGTTTACTTCTTCGAAGACAATGTTAATGGACATTCTTACCTGGAGATGCTTAATGAGTGGTTGGTGCCTCAACTTAAAGAAAATGGTATCAAATACATTGTTGTGATACAACAGGATGGAGCACCAGCGCACTTCGCGATTCACGTGCGCAATTACCTGAATCAGACGTTTCCTGGCCGCTGGATTGGAAGAGGTTGTGCATCTTCACCAGCTCCCTTTGCCTGGCCTCCAAGAAGTCCCGATCTGACGATACCAGACAATGCTCTCTGCGGTTTCATAAAGCAACAAGTAAGAAACACTCGATATCACACAACGCAGGAATTACGAGCAGCTGTGGAACACGCCTTCACCCTCGTAACTCCGGAGTATCTCTGCAAAACATCTGCGCGAACTTGGTGCAGAATTCAGCTGTGTTACAATATGGATGGTGACCATACAGATGTTTATGACTCTTAAGACTTCAAGGTAACTGTGTACAGACATTCTACTATAACTAACACTATACTATTGAAACTAAAGGGGGGGGGGGTCGCCCATTTCCGGACCACCCTGTATAAATTTCGCAAAAGCCTTTCATACCAATCTAATAAATAACTATTCTACATTTATGTTGCAATATTAATGTAAATTCACATTTATAGTACGATCTGATCTTATAATTTTTTTTTTTTTGGGGACACTAAATTTAACATTGGTTAACATTATTGACGTACAAATAATCCAGAACAACGAGTAATCATTTTTTACTTTACGCCAGGGCCAGCTCTACCGTATGTGCAACACGTGTATTTACACGGGAAGGTAGAAAGCTGGTATAAAGTATACAGAACTGAAATATATGAAACTATTATTTAAAATACATAATTCAAAGTTAATTCATGACAAAAATACTGTAACTTTGTGCGTCCTCACTGACATACAAGCCTTCTTATTAATAATTTATTATTATTTCATACATGCTACTATAAGTATGGGTAACGTACTTTTAAGATCGCTCTTTCTACGGAAAAGCGGGAAACGAGGGGGGGGGGGGCACGGGATGGCAAATATATTATTGGGGGGATATATTATTGCACGGGATGGCAAATTACTTGTAGCTGACCCTACTTTACCTTTCACATTATTACAACAGATATTAATTGTCAGGTCGTACCTTTTGACAATATCTGATTCTAATAAGTGAATATTTTAATATTATGTTTCATAATTTTGTTCAAGATGGTGATTCACACCAGACACCATATTGTATACAGAAAAACTGATACAAGCGTAAACACAGTATAGCTCATTATGCTTAAATAACGTAACACGTGTCTCTAGCGTTTGATTTTAGCCTCTAGATGGAAGAATTGAGCACAATCCAACCCAGAGCTTTAAATAAGGTTGCTCAATTCTGACATATTTTAACAAACGTCTACATCTACAACTTCCTTTTAGACGCTGCCTGCTAGTTACTTATTTTTTCTACCTTCGGCTTGATCATCTAATGATTTTTTAAAATCTTTACACTGTACAGCTCACACTTTATGTTATCTTATCTAAATTGTCTCATTAGTTTATTTCTAATAATTGAGAAATAGATTATAGTTTCGTAAGTTTTCCTTGTAAATACTGAGCAAAGAATGTACTCTTACAAGGTCAGTACGGTATTGGCCTGAAAACAGTACGATATTTTCAGTATAAAAACAGTTTCGTAAAAACTATGCGAGTATTACAATCGCCAGTACTCACACATTTTTTTTTTTTTTTTAAGTTTATTTTTCTTCTTTTTTTCTTAAAAAGATTATTTCGTAGTACTCTCCGCGACCCATGCTGTTGTATGACTCGTCAAAGTCACACTATATACGAAATAGTAATATGTCATGTTATGGTTCGATTTAATTCAAACCGAAAATTTCTTATTAATGTATTTTTACTACATTTTCACGGGGTATTCAAATCAATCTGAGTCACCACCAGAGCACAGAATATGCAGTAATAACCACCGGAAGGAAAAAGGTACATAAAAACTGGGAAGTAAATATTAAAAACAGTTTTAAATTTATAATACTGTATGTTAAAGTTCTTATGTTTGTATAATACGTGGTTATGTAACTCCAAAATGCATAAGATCAAGTATTACAATTTTCATATTTATTTAAATCGGTACGTTTACCATTACCTAATATTTTGAAATGTAATATCTTATGCTGGGTATTTTTATGTATTCACTAAAATCATCTCAATAACTTGGGGTCGTATTATATTCAAGCCAATATGGTAATTCCATTTTTCAGTTAATTACTAATTAACTATATGCTGATAAGTTTTCAATGGTCAGAATACCACCTTCTCCCGAGTCTTTTTAGCTAAGATTTTAGTTCGAAGCTTATTAATCAGAATATTGACTTATTCTTCACATTTCTGCCGTTTCTCAAGAGTTTCATGTAAAAGAAAGGAACGATATAATTGTAAATGATTTTTTTTTCATTTAAAATTCCACGGTTATACCCCTTAAGCTAAAGGAGAGAATGATTAATGAAAGTGAATGATTGTGAAATTAAATTTTTGGACTCTCACCGGAAATCGAACCCGAGACCACATGCACCAAAGACATACGCGTTGCCACTAGATCACCGTAGAGGACTAATACAATTGTGTAGAGGATTATTAAGTATAAATTAACATCCTGATTAACGTATTTAACATAGAACTCGTCTTTTTCTTCATTTATCTAATACTTATTAAATGCTTGTACAATCCCTAGCCAAAAGGCTTGAAACGAGAAGGCAACACCAACCCCGAAAACGCAGCATCAATAAATAAATAAATAAAGTAATAACTATTTTATCTTACTAGATGAATCCCAAGGAAACATAAACCATTCCTATTTTCTATCAAGATATTTGAAATCTTACTAAATAAGAATTTTTACCTGAAACACGTATGTTGCGAAGAAGCTGATAAAGACCAAAATCAACAAAAACACTTGGGCAATGTCTTGAGTGCTGCAACAGAAGGAATACAATTAATTTTTACATTATATACTGTGTTACATCTAGAATCTATAGTTTAGAAAACAATAATACACTCAATACTTATAACTGATCACATTTATTACTAAAAAATGTAAAAACCTTTATAATAAACACACAATTCTTAACAGAATTCAGAATGTACCAAGATAAAATGAACCAGCTGGCGTAGTCGGTCTTTAACTACTAACCGACTCGATCTCTAGTAAGGACGGGATTTATTGTACTGACGATTGTTGTACTCTCGTACAAATGCAATTTAGAAATTTACTCAGCCTCTGTCAAATGGCCACTTAAGGAAACGTTGGGAGGGGAAAGGGGAATAAAAGATGGTAAAAGCATAACATTGACCATAGCACTTTCCCTTTGTGCCAATTAAACGTATGATTCCTATTGAGGAAAGACCACTTTAGCACACGGGCGGTGTGAAGATACCGCTTCTCCGCACAAATAGGAAGTAATGTGGTTAGCATCATGCTTTAGTTTCTCTCCAGTATGTTCACATCATGTCGCTGTGCTTGGTTCAACAATGCAGTTTGTTGAGAGAAGGCTATTCGCTCAATATTTGTCATTTTTCTACTGGAAAGTGTACAGTTTCATTTAACAGCTAACATTTCGCTCTTATTTTGTTTTTCTTACTACTCTATTCGCTCTTATTACTCATTGTTCCATCGAATATACACCCTGTTTCAAAAAGAATAAAATGTATTTCGAATGCATATATTTATTAAACTTTAAGACCTACAAATATGAAATTTTATACACATATTTAGGAACCTTTCAAGTTCAAATTACAGTTCAAAGTTGAAATCACAGATGTTCAATATGTCCTCCATCAGCGACACGAACAATATCACATCGATACTCAAATTCCTCCCATACTCGGGCAAGCATGTCCTGTGTCACTGATGTTATGGCAGTACGGATTCGGTTCTTCAACTCTTCCAGGTTCTGTGGGAGTGGTGGTACATAAATGTTGTCTTTAACGAAACCCCACAGGAAGAAGTCACAGGGTATCAAATCCGGTGATCGTGGAGGCCAGTTGAGACATGCTAAGTCGCCAGCTCCTTGATGACCAATCCAACGATTCGGTAGAGTTTCATTCAGATATTCACGCACTTGACAACTCCAGTGAGGGGGTGCCTTGTCTTGTTGAAAAATGAAGTTGTCTTCGTGCAGCCTCGGAAACAACAAGTTTTGTAACATAGCGAGATACTGCTGACTGTTAACCGTGTTTCCATTAAAGAAGAATGGCTGTAAACAGATGATCGGGATATCGCACAAAACACATTGACTTTGGGCGAATCTCGTACATGTTCAATGACTGCATGTGGGTTCTGTAGGCCCCAAATTCGAACATTTTGTTTGTTTACCTGACCACTAACACGGAAAGTCGCTTCATCACTGAACACGATGCGTTGTGCAAAAGTGTTATCATTGTCAATAGCATCCAGAATCTCGTTACAAAATGCCACACGTTTGCGTTTGTCATCAGGACGCAGAGCTTGTAACACCTATAACTTGTACGGCTTCATAACCAACCAACATCTCAAAACACGCCAAATTGTTGTTGTCGGCACTTGTAACTCCTGACTGGCACGACGAGTTGATTTTGAAGGACTACGTTGGAAAGCAGTTTGAATTCGTGCAACATTTTCTTCAGGAACACGAGGGCGGCCAGGACTCTTCTTTACATACACATCCTGTATCTACAAACTGTCGATATCATCTGCGAATGTTCCACCCATCAATTTGGTACCTCAACCTGAAACGTCTTTGCACTGTAATCACGGAATTGCACTTCGCAAACTCGAGAGCACCAAATGATTTCTGCTGCGGAGTAGCCATTTTAAACATATGACGGTTACCAAGTGACATCTAGCTGCTATTAATATAAACTAGACTATGTATTCATTTCTCCAATAGCCGAGACGAGGCGCAGCGATCGATAGCTTGGACAAAATAATTCTTCGTAATACGCATATTCTTTTTGAAACAGGGTGTACTATCAATGGCTCAGGTTGGCGAGTCATAAAATTATTTTCTCCACTCACAGTAGACCACGAAATCATAAGCCTGTTAGTTTTATTCATGGATAGTTACTTATGACGCCGAGATATTAAGGATCGGCGGTGTCCCTGAAAAGTAACGGTAATTGATCACTCCCGAATCGTAATTGGTCTTATCGTTACGAAATTACAATTTGCATATTGCGAAGTGCCTTGCTTGTGAGCCTGCTAAGCTCAATTTTGCAATTCAAATACCATTATTACGTAGTATTCTATACGCCCTTTTCCCGGAAACTGTCTCAACATTTTATTTAAAATAAATAGCTTTTCTTACGAAATTAAAGTACTTGTATAAGATACTTACATAAATAACACCAAGAGCTGAACACTTTGATGGCGGAAAAAATCAGAAAAAGCATTGCTGATGAGATCAAAGAAGAGAAGAATAAACTGGGCAAACAGCATTGAGCTGTAACGTGATGTTGATAGCTTCATTCTGTTATTATTACAATAACAGTTCCTCTACCTAAAATAGAAACAGAACTTTATATAGTTACAAATATAATATAAAAATATTTATTTCTAGCACAAAAATTTCTTAAGAAATAATTTACCTATTACGCAGCTCTAACCTTTGTCATCTATCCTCTCCTTTCTTTCTTATATCATCGAGCTTAAAATGTGGGAAAACTTCTTCATATAACCTCGATTTTTGGTAATTGAGTGTTTAAGTAGATACAACTTCAAAAAGTTCATGTTTTACTCATATTTATTTCTTTTTTAGTATTAGGCTAAAAAAATGTTCTCTCATTAATCATGATATACTGTAATTGATTCAGTTCAAATTGAAAATAGAATCAAATTGTGAAATAAATTTCTGTCGCACGGAAAATTGCTTAATTCTATCTTAGGCATTAACAGTAATATTTTCATATTACTGTGGCTTATATAGTACGAGCGAACCCAAAGGCGCACGCACTAGCCTCAAGATGAGCGATGAAAGCTTGCATAATTAAAATTATATTGGTAATGATGGAGTAACTGTTTCTAGTAACTTCACAGTGTTATTTATAATAGCATATGACAGTGTGGAACAGCACAAAGCATTGAACGTATAAATTAACCAAAGGTCTACTCGTGCTGATACTTGGCACCATTATTTTGCAATTTATGTATCTCAATGGTCGTTCATGAGATACGATGGGGATATTAGTTAATTCCAAATTATTACATTTCGATGGAATGTAAAATTTGGGTAAACACTAAGCCTCTCATTCATTTTCAAATATATATAAATGGTATTTTTAAGTGCGAAGTTAACACAAGCAATACTTAATAAGATACAAAAAATAAGGTGGTACTATTTGCATGTCAGTACAGGCAAATGAGAGTGGAATTACTTTCCTTCAGTAACCGTAGCTTAGAATGGTCTGAACCTTAAGTTGTGATACGGTGAACTGTATCACATTGTAAAAGCACATTTTACGGGTGATAGTGTGTATTTCTAAAGGTTGTAATAATTAATTTATTTGTGTAAGCAAAGGTAACTACATTACCCTCTACAGGAAGTAAAACTATGATGACTTTCTCACTGTGCATGGAGAAATACCATGCACTTGCTTTAGAAACTAATAACCTATACGCGGATTTCTATTTGTACTACGCATAAATGATGCAGACGATTGTCAATACAAACATGGTACCAAGCTCTCTACATAAAACGTTGCCTAATGCTTTGAAATCTCTGCCCCATTACAGACTTGCCCATTTTGCTAGGTTCGAAGGGAATTTGCTTCTGTGATGCAATGAAAAGTGAAGGAGCACGAGGAAGCACAAGCAGGAAAGTAAATCAAAAGTTAGGGCGCCCACGGCGTCGGGACGAATGCTATTCAAATCGTGGTTGTTGCGTTCTACAGTCAAATTCAACTCATTAAAATGAAGCTCAATTTCAATAAAAACTTGTCTTGCACCTACAGGGTGGCCACTCATTTGGAATTTCAAAATTCCCTGACTTTTCCAGAAATTTTCCCGGTTTTCCAGAAAATTTCTAGAGAGATCTAAAATTGGTATATCATTGTTTTTCAAAGCTTAAACAGAAGCTACAAGTGAACTACAAAGTGGACTAGAGGATCATTATTTAAAAAAGAATCACAAAAAACACTAGCGAAGATAAATAGTCTAATTTTAATCACTTACTTGCCTAATTTTCAATTCTCCTGTGTGTTTCCACTCCACTGTAACCAACTGCTGCACAGAACGAGAAGAGGAATGTCTATCCCTATCGCTTTCCAACCTTAAGCTTAATACTAGTCACAAAAGTACACACACTTACAGTCCACTACTAAAACACAAATTACTGGAACGAACACTACTTTACTGAAATGTTTTAAAACCTCAAATCACAATTTGCAGTTCACTAAAATCAAACTGAAGTTAAGACCACATCGACTTAAATGTTTTAAGACCTCAAACCAATAATCTCATCATCAATTGCAGACAGTTTCTCCTTGACATCATTCAACAACTTCATTTTCTTCGCCTCGAGTTCAATAACTTTATCCTTAATGGCATTTCTCTTCTTCTGTTTCTTCTCTTCCTCTTCTTGCTTCCTCAAAGACTCAACATATACTCCATGAGTATTGCGGGCAGCATGGACAACCCTCTTTGTAATTGGAAACTTACCAATACCACCCACAGCTGAAATTTTATCATGTACCTGCCTGAGTGCAATTAGACTCAACTCGCTTTGATTTTCAATTAAACATTCTTTGTTGATTGAAAATCCCCTCTCCACACTAGCATTTCCATGAGATAAAATGAGGAGAAATTTCACAAAATCAGTCATATGTATTGAGCATGCGCCTAAATGCAGCATCTCCATCCAATGGTCATCTAATCTCTTACTTTTCCTGTCATAATTCCTCATTGCTTCCAATACAAGAGAATTTTTAGCAAAAACTTTGAATTCACCTTGGATTTCATCAATTAATGTTCCTGAAATCCAATTTTTGGATACTACAATTTCTAGGCAATTGGACAATCTCTTTGCAGCTACAGTGTCATCCATAACAAACACACTTGGATCCAGGAAAGAAAAGAAATTGCTCTTGTCAGGTTGGATTTTAGAGGTGACTGTCCATTATTTTCAGTATGAATTTCTGACATCCTGCGCGAGTCTTGTCGAAATTCAAGAGTCTGTCTATCCGATACGGTATTGGTTTTTCGTATAGCATCCTTTGATGTGTACCCAATGTTTACAAACTTGGCTGGCTTTAACTTGACAAGTGTGTTAATTACAAAATGGTCCCGATTTCGCTCCAGCTCAATTCATAGGCAGCACTAAATGACAAAAGAATATGAAAAAAGTATGCGCAGCCCAAACCAGCAAAGGTAGATAAACGAAACCTGGAACGAAGGAGAAATCTGGGGGCGAAGCCCCCAGCGACCAAAGTTATTTTGTATATAAATAAACCGGCTAAATGGCTAGGAATACAGCAGAACGTAAATTTTCCCCCGAGTAAAAATTCCATGTTTTTCATCAAAATTCCCTGACTTTTCCAGAATTAAAAAATTCCCTGACTTTTCCCGGTTTTCCAGGTGAGTGGCCACCCTGACCTAATTTACACTGAATTCAATGGTGGCTTCTCTCAACTCAGCTTTTATAAATGAAATCTCGCTTATGGGATACGACTTTGTAAAATATTAGGACGATTTTGGTGAAGTGCAGAAGAATAGGTCCGGAAATATGAAACTTAACCTAAGCTTTAACATCTTGTACATACTATGGACTACATACTTGGACGCCGGCGATTTTTGTAAACGAGCCGCACTACATTTTGGAAGATTTACAGGGAAAATTGAATACTTTACATGAACATACATGTTTATAAGGAACAAATATCTGCAGGCGACAGAATTAAATACAACTACAGCTGTATTTTAGGTTTATAAGTGTAAGGTTATTAGTCTAAGCGCTTTATGACGGATAAAATAGATGAGCGCATATGAAAGATGACTCTATTAAATGCTATTTTCCACCGGCAGTATATTTCAGTACAGTGTATAGAACCTGTATTTTATGTTTACATGTGGAGCGCTACTAGTATGAAACCATGACACGTGCTATTGAAACTCGTATCATTGCCAAAACTTACATTTTTCAGTACCCTCATCTACGCGCGTACTCCCTTCGGGCGTATACTAGCTTCGCCCTGTCATGACTCAGTTAGATAGCACTTATGCTTTTTAGTGGCCACCTAGCACAAGTTGGTTTGTGTTTTGCACTAGTTTTTATGCCACACATCCGGAAGCCACATTTATACACGAATCGTAAAAAATTGTAAATTTTCAACAATTATTTCGGTGTCCCCTTGAATTTTATTTATGTCAAGTGAGATATTTTCATGTCGCACAGCGGAAACCTTTTAGGGGACAATAACAAGGAAATTAGTGAAACAACCATAATTTTCCAACAATTCTCTCTAGTGGTGCACAAAAAGTAAACCAGTGCGAAATATATATTAACAGGCGTATACGTTGTAGCTTCCCTGAAGTTTAACTATACCGAATAAATATGTGCACTCTCATTTGTATGCAAAACAGGCAAATAAAGAAATAAAGAAATATGATCTGGTATTGATAAGTACAATTTTGCTTCAAAAGATATTGAGATAATATGTTCACTCGAGCACACACACATATATATATATATATATATATATATATATATATATATATATATATATATATGTGTGTGTGTGTGTGTGTGAAGGAAGGAGGAGCGTGGATATAAGTAATTAGTGTCAGTACATAGTATTGAAATGAATTTTGGGGTTAAGTTTAGAGTTACCCCTCAGCTTTTTATAAAAATCAGGAAAATTTACAGGAGAAATGAGGTAAGAAATGATAATTTGAATTTGATATTTAGGAATGTAAGTTCGGCAGGAGAGTTATGTTTAATATGAGAAAAGATATGTGGAAGTTAGTACTGTTTACCGGATGCGGAAGCATTCGCGGAAGGTTTCAGCAGCATGGTAGTTGTAAAATATGGCGAATAGGTGTAACGGATGCGCAAAAATAATGAAGAAATCCTTTTAAATTTTTGTGAAGCTCACGGAGTACTGAAGTTAAATGAAATGTAACAATTTTTTAATACTTTGAGCATTGTTTTTTGTATGTTGCAAAGTCCAAGGGCACCTTCAGACTGGAGAGGCAACTCTAAACATAGCCGAATTTTGAGTGATAGTGAAAGTACTGTATGTATAAGTGTATTCTTCCACTATCTCGTGTATGCGTATACTCCCGTCGCTGACGCGCCTGCTTCGTACGGACGCACTCCCTTGCTAACGACCGGGTCCTCCTGCTGCGTTCCTTTACTAACTCGGTTAGATGGCATTCGTGGTTTTTAGTAGCCACCTAGCACAATTTGGATCGTGCTTTATGCACTAGTTTTCCTGCCATATGTTCATACTGTATTTATAGGGCCATCTTGAAGTTAATCTGCAAGTAATAATGGCATTCCTTATTTAGTGCAAAGCTCTAATCTAACCTGAAAATGGGCGAAATGGGTCAAGTAATGCCGAGATAATTAGTGATATAATTTTTAATGTCTTAAGTTTAGAGTTGCCCCTCCAGTTTCAAACCTACAAAAAAGCAGTAAAAACATTAAAACGTGCGGTTTTATTATACAGATCAATAGTATAAGTAGGAGTAGGAGTAGGGGTAGTAGTAGTAGTAGTAGGAACGGGTTAGAAGCCCCGCAGAGGTTCGTTGGGTTCTGTTCTCGACATAAAATGGACATGCTACTGAATCATGAAATCTTCCGCGTCTTGCAAATAGTACCAACTTCCACACATCTTTCCTCGTATTAAACATAACTTTACTACCAAACTTACACATCTAAACATCACATAATAACTCCAAATCATAATTCCTTACCTCATTTTTCTTGTAAATTTTCCTAATATTTATAAAAAACGGAGGGGCGACTCTAAACTTAACCCTTTTTAATTACTGCAATGAATGCTACTACTGTTTTGTGAAATATAATGTAACGTAACATTACATTTTCTGTTGCATTCTTAGTTTTGTCGCTTACAGAAATATGTTTCTTGCATGATGCCAAGATCCAATTTCATATTAAAAAATTTCCAGAATTTGGCGCCCATGAACTTTACCTGCTCCCTAACCTATTATGAACTACACTATATTTACCATAAACGTGAAGTTCAGCTGCCTTGATATATGTTCACCTGTATTTGCCTAGTTGGTAAGTAGCAGCTAAAATAATAATTATAAGCTACATATGAAAAATTGAACAATTCACTTCATATTACGTAGCACAGAGACTCGAATAAATAAACCAAACACAGGTTGCTTAGCAACGGGAAATTAAATATTTTGGAACTTTCGATTTCTTATTCAAAAACTACCTAACCAAGTTGACCGAAATTGTGACATCGTATGCAGTAATTAAGATATTGTTTCTTGCAATTTACGAATATTTTCTTCTAAATTTATAAAATATATAGCACATACGCTTACTCTATTCAAAGAATACCGTAGCAATTGGTGCCATTATGAGTTCTTTTTATTATTATTGTGGACTATATATATAATGAAATATCTCAATATTTTTCAACAAGTGGAAAAGTACAATATGTAACCGATTTTCTTAATGCCGATTAGATTTATAATTAACGAATGCGTTTTTAAAAGGCACGTTTTGGATTAAATATAGGGCGCGACTTATTATAAGAGATCTTGTTCTTTTCTCCACTGAACAATCCACAACTCTACAAACAATTTTCAAACACGTTCTTATGGTAAATTTGCCTTGAACGTACAAGTGAAAATCGGTCAGAAGATATGCGATTGCAGTTCGTATCGATATTTTATGTCTGAAGTTGATTATAGTATCAATGTCGCGGTAAATTCAGAAGAGGACAAAATGTATGTGTTGGTTTTTCTATAATATGTGTGGCAGTGAAAGCAAATGACTAGAAACGCAGTTTAGAATGTAAAATAACCATTTACAAAGTGTTTGCGCAGCGAACAAGCACAATGGAGGCGTCCATCGGAACTAGAAGTAAAAGTTGCAATAGATGGGTGGAACTTACTGTTAGTTTATCATGTAATAGATATAAGTGAAATGAAATAAAAGTACGACTCATAACTAGTATAGTTTAAATAATGGAGGACACGCATACGTTAGTGTATCGTAAATTAGTAGTTCCTATGTCAATGCGGAGCATATACTGGAAATACTTCGGTTTCCCAGCAACAGAACGCGGTGAAATTTTGACGAATGTCAAGATTGTCTGTGTACTTTGTAAAATGCAAATTGCATACAACCGGAATACAAGCAATCTTCGTATGCATTTACAAAATAAGCATGCACAAGAACTTTCCGAGTTGGAAGCAAATGCACCTCCCCGTCGCCCATCGTTGACTCCTAAAGAGAAAAGGGCTCAAAAAAGAGCTCTGAAACAGTTAGAGGGACAGGGTCATATTTATGCAACAGCTTATGGTGGGACAGTACAACTTGAAGATAGTATTCATTTCATTTCAGCTCCAGATATTACTGTCCAGAATCCCACTGAACATGAAAGTTCCAGTACCGGTAACCAAGATGTTCGAGTTGTTTTAAAGGGTAATGACGATTCCCAGGCAGTTAATGAAAATGTAACCATCCTTTTACCAGAAGAGGATTACAATACATCACACCAAGGAGTCGTTGATTGTAACACTGTATCTGATGCGATTACGGAATTTGTGGTATTGGATCTTCAGTTACCAGATGTAGTAGAAGGGCCTGGATTCCAAAGGCTTATAGCTACTTTGAAATCACCTTGTGAAATTCCTAGTAAAACGAAACTAGAAGAAGAACTCATTCCTAGAATGTATGAATCATTTGAATCATCAGTTCGGTCGGATTTATCCTTAGCCAGTGAACTTGGGTTAACGGTAGAAGAATGGAAGTCAGCTAACAGGGAAGTGTTTATAACTGTATCTGCACATTATCACAATTCTCAGACTGAAGCCGTTCTTCAAACCAAAGTGATAGGAACGCTTCATTGTTCAGATAAGTTAAATGTGTCACAATGGTGCGTTTTGTTCGACGAGTTTTTTGAGAACTGGGGCATAAGACTGGAAAGAATCACAGCTGTAGTCGTAGCAATTTCGCGGACAGAAATTATTGAGGCTTTGTCACTCAAAGGCTTATTAGTTGTTCCATGTATGATTCACAGTTTACAACAGTGTGTGGAGGCGTGTTTTACATTAGAACCAGTTGAGCGTGTGCTTAGAAAATGCCGTAATCTTGTGTGTATTATCTTACAGCATTCAAGTGTTCATTCTGTGTTAGAAAGTCAAGAACAAGTGCATCAGCTGGTAGAAACGAAATTCACGATAGATTATCCGAAAATTTGGACAAGCACATGTGCAATGCTGGAAAGGTTCATTGAACGGCAGGAAATAATAAAGTGTATTGTAAATAGTATGCAGGACGTAGAGAAAGAATCTGTGTTGATCACAGAAGAAGACTGGTTAATTATCAAAGATTTAGTAGTGGTTTTGGAACCTTTTAAAGTGACTTGTATGACTTTAAGTGAGGAGAAAATGCCTTTAATTTCCCTTTTGAAACCGCTTATGTGTCAATTGATTAATGTCCACTTGAAAGTGAATGACACAGATTCCTCGATAGCCAGAATGATGAAAGAAAAGATGGCAGTGCATTTATGTGAAAAATATAGTGATACAACGCTAAATTTATTATTACAGGTGTCAACAACTCTCGATCCCCGTTTTAAATTGTTACTGTACACAAGAGAAGAAGATAAGACTGTGATTATTGACCATGTTAAAAAGATGCTTATAGCGTGCATTATTGAAGAAAATAAAGGCTGTGGAGAAAGCGATCAGAACGCGACTTCAGAGAGTTGTTTACCGAAGAAGAGTAACCTATCAGGAATGGAATTACTTCTTGGTGGTGTATGTGCAACAAAAAATGATATGCCAGTAGAAGACAGAGCCAATTTAGAACTTTTTCAGTATCAGTCAGAAACTGTAGTATCATTAGTTGAATGTCCTTTACAGTGGTGGTCAATTACCGGAACTAAATGTCCAAATTTGGCGAAATTAGCACGAAAGTATTGTTGTGTTCCAGCTTGTGTTACTCCACCTCATCGGATACCAGCCGAAAATCAAGTATTGTTTGATATTAAACGGGCTAGCATAAATCCTGATGTAGTAAACAAAATGCTTTTCGTACATTGTAATCACAATGCGTATAGTTATTATAATACTTAACAAATCGCCATTAATAGAATTTAAAGAAGTTAACAACACTATAGAAGCAATTTTATGCTAAGATGGTCCCATTTAGCAAATGTAATTGTTTTAACAGCTTCAGGTATTTCTCCGTAATGAATTTTGACAAGAAAAAATTCCAGCGAAAATGCGTACCGTACCTATCCATTGCATACATGCTTAGTTAATAACCAGAATGAACTAACTTGTTAAAAATACTGATTTTTCTTTCTTTCTTTTTTAGTTTATCACACGATTGTATCCTTTAAGCTATAGGAGATAAATAATTAGTGAAAGTGAATGATTATGAAAGTAAATTTCTACCGCTCTCCCACTTGGAATCGAACCCGAGACCACTTGCACCACACCAAAGGCACACTCGTTAGCCACTAGACTAGCGCGGAGAATACAAATTTGCAGTTTCAAAATATAGAGATAATGTTACTTGTACGTATGTTATTCGAACATAGTTGTTTTCGTTTTGTACTAAAGTGAATGACTCATACACACACACACGAAAGAAAAGGTTTGGAATGGGTGGGCCACATAGTTGATGATCATTTAAAACGTAGGAAGGTCAAAAGTTTTGTTTCAAAAGGAAGTATGATTAAAATTAAATCTAGTGACATGGTACATTACGATTTAGTTTATTTTTAATTATTTTTTTCTCAATTCGATACGTGAAATATAAACGAAAATGTAATTAATGCAAGAAAGAAAGAAAGTACTAGCTCAGGTCACACTCAGTAACTGTATAAATCTGATAATAGTTTCGTTGGCTGCTGTTGCGTTCATCTAATTAAAGAATGTTCAAGCTTAGAAGTAGTTCACAGTGACTTTGAAATCATAACTTCTTATCGTATAGAAATATTTATAAGAGAATTTAACACATTTACAGTGGATGGAAAGTACAGGACAACGACGTTACATTTCCAAACTCCAAGAGTTTTTGATCAGCAACAGCAGTTATCGAAACCATTATCAGATGTAAAAATTGAAATTATATTAATTGAAGCACCCAAATGTTGATGTCGAATTGACACTACGATTTAATGTTCTTTTGTCATTAATATGTACTACAAGCAGCATTTCTTTTTCTTTCCTTCATTCATAGGCATGAGGAAGACGACAAGAGGTGATTCAAACGTAACATCAGTTTCCCGTAACATTTGAGTACTTTAGTATAATTTGAATTTATAAGTAACTATGTCATTAATAATATTAGGAGATGCGTCTAATTATTGGAGGCATCAGGTGAGCTAAACTTTTCATTTTCGTGAATTGTGAAAAGAAAGGAAAGGTTTAATTCACCTTTCGCGTTGAATATTTATGAAAGTCGGTTAATGTTTTTGATAACTGTTGTTACTTTCATCCGATCAAAGAATCTTCGAGCTTGCAAGTGTGACTTCGTTCTGCTATATCTGTTAAATATTCTTGTACACCATCACCATGAATTAATGTTGAGTCAAAGATATTTTGATCAGGCAAAGGTAACAGCAGTCATTGAAACCAGTATTATATGTCTGTTATGGTTATTTTGTGAGGAGTAATTTTTTAGTTACGTGCATGGCATCTGATCCTGCGATATTGAAATGATATATTTTTTCAATATGAGATACATTTATGAGTAACGGACTTTACGTGACCCCGTTTGTTGGGTGCTCGAGACAAGAATCTCTATTACAATTTTATAATTGTAAAGCAAAATCCTTTATCAGTGTGCTTTGGGAAGGGGTAAAGTTTCGGGTAAACTAAAATAATCCGGTTTTATATTGTAGGTTAAGTTAAGAAATAATATAACAGTAACCTAACGGGAGGAAAACTTTCAACAAAATAGTAACTGGCAACAGTTAAGTTACTTAAATTATTAGAAGTAGCATATTATGAAGGCACTTGTTTTATCTGAAAGTTTTCGGGTTTTCAAACAGTTGTGGATAATTTCTTTACGATCAAACACTTCGTGATAAGATAAGCCGGTTACCATTTCATTCGTCTTTGTGCGAACATTTACGGGAAATGAAGTCTTTATTGCGATCTGAAATAAGTAACTTATTTATTCGAAACCTTGACCGTTATGGATATATAACAAATTTCACATCTAATTATACACACCTACTTGTGGTCATGTCATTTGTTATATCTAATGTTCATGAAGTCAATATAAAAGTTTACTTGGTGCAAAATATTTAACAAGGTTGCGAAAAACCTTGGAAAATCAAGGAATTTGAGAAGACTGTTAAAAGTCAGGGAATTGTGCTAAGGGACAGGGAACTTCGATTTGTTAAGAATGAGATTTTAAAGACTTTGAAATGGAAATTTTAAGATGATTTCAGATATGGTCGAGCTTTTTCTTTCTTTTTTTTTTTATTCGCAACTTCAAACTTAGAAACTTACCTGTGTTTTCCAAAAACAATGTGTATCAAAGAAATTAAAATTATGTAGGCGCGTGAGAAGATGATTCAAAATTAACAAAAAATTGTTTACTTTGCAATATATCCTCCCGTGGGAAAACTAAATATTCTCTAAACGTATCGGTAGTAACATAGCGTGAAGTTTCGAAATGGGTAGACTGAAATTAGACCAGTAGCTACGGAGTGGCTAGGACAGGCCTAGTTTCCTTGCGATCAGTCAGCCGCATTAAAGCTTTCAATTGTTTGTTGTATGTGTATATGAGTGTTAAATGAAGTGAAGTTTGTACCCATTCCTCTGCGCTTCTAGTTAACCATACTCTTGTATGGTACCACTTAAACTGAAAATGTCTTACTTACTTTTTATCTTTTTCCACAAGGAAGAGAGATGAAGTGGGTCGCGTATTGTTTACTTCAACTTTCTCCTCTAATGTGGGACTGAGACGGGTAAAATACGTCTTGTTTTCACTGAGACTAAGGTTTGCAGTAATGCCATAATAGATTACATATATCACTCCGCTAATACACGTAAACACACGCATATCACACAAAAATGACAAAGTACATTGTATTACTACTTTAAAGAAACAATTTAAAACGGATATAGTTTGATAAGTATAAATTCCTCAAATCATACACACGAATTTAACCACCTAACCCACAACGACACACATCAGCCTACTAATACAAACAGTAGTGCTGCAGCGCACAATCAATTGTGCTTTATATGCTTTTACGGAAATAGCTATTTTTTAGATGGAAATATTAAAAAAATAGAAAACTATGCTTCAACCGGGGCCTTAGTCCGTATCGCCCCTCGCCAAACTTCTGATTGGCAGGGTTGGCAAAAACCATGGTTTTTATTAAAAAAAAAAAAAAAAACACGTTTTTTTTTATTTAAATAATTTGTTCTATGTATTTATATCACATATGGACAGAAACAAGTTTGTTTCGCCTTGGTGTTATTATGCAACAACCGGGTTATGCTGGAAGGGCTCACATAAGCTTAAAGTGGAATCCAAACCGCTTCTTGGCTTACATCGGAGAGAAATTGTTCTCCATTTGAACTCGAAACCGGAACTAATTGGCTACAAATGCGATACGTCTGCCGACTCACTCACGAAGGACTCCTGATAAAAATACGTTGTACTGATCTTTACGTAGGCCTAGTTGTTAATATAATTGCCAAGAGTCATTTCAGGACAAAAAGATAAATAGTTGCACAAGTTAAACCATTATACAGAATTACATATGGACAATTTCAAAATACTGCAGAGTACAGAAGAACTAATTTAGTCTAAGTCAGTTCACTACGACTTTTATTAGTCGAAGTTAAAGAAATATAGCGACTTACTTTGCATATCAGTAAGAAAAGTGAATAAAGATACGAATTATTTGAGTCCACTTTGGCTCTGACCCATTTATACATAAATAGATACTAAAGATACTTCTGATTTCAATAAATGCCTCTCGTGGGGTTTGTATGACCCCCCTCCCAAAAAGTACGGCGATTCCATGTATTTTATCAATAGTAAATATTATTAAAAACGAAACAATATTTAGAATTTTCCTTTGATTGCAATTGCATAACAATAATAATAAACTATAAAAAAAAATCACAAAAAAAATATTCATAAACTTATATATATATATATATATATATAAAGAAAAAAAAAGTTGCTTTGGCAATATAATCTATGTGAGTAGTGAATAGGGAATTTAGGTCTGAATGTAATACGAATAATGTACGGGAGTGAAACGTGATAACCCACAAATGTGTGTTCATCGAGATTTTACAAACACTTACACTTTTACGAACATTTTTCGTTTTTTGGTTTAGACCAGCCAACCCTGCTGATTGCAATACAAAAAATACAAGCAATTATAACTGCTATGCCAATTACCGCAAACTAAAATTAAAGTTTTACGTTGCGATACCAGTAGGAATAAGGTACTATTCATATATTCTTTTTTTTTTTTTTCGTCGGAAGTTCTTACTGAATGCAAGCTGCTAAATTTTTCGTAGTCTCTTGTTTTCTATATCCTGACAAGACCGCGTCTTATCGCTTTTGCCTTCCCGAACACCCGAAAGGCTAGCCTTACCTAGCTTCGTCAGCATTCGTCTATTTTTGTTGCATCGTGTTGAATTTGTGTATTGCTCAGTTTTCTTCTGCTGAGAGCGATGGGTGAGTCGCTGTTACCGCCCACTCTATTTGATTCCATGGGAAGGGCCGAAGGCTGAGAGAAAATAGCCTAAAATGCGATATTTCAGGAGCTCTACTTCAAAATCTATTAGTACTCACTTGAAGTTTAAAACAGCGTATTATAAAATACTTAATTAATTTTAATATTGTTTTTAGACATTGTTACAATGAATTTTATTTGAGACTGCTGTATGAATATTAAATAGACGGAGCCTTGTAGCTTTAATAGACCCTACGTCCCTGCATATCGGTACAAGCTAGATCCCTCTTCAGTGGTAAGGTAACAAGGATAAAAACGGACAATAGAAATATGATATGGGAACAGAAATACATACTACCAAATGAACGTAACGTAAAGAATGGTTACTGAAAAGCACGAACAGAGAACAGTTGAAGAAAGAAAGTTGAGTTTGAAAGGAGCGTGGTATCTATGCTATGTCACTATTGCCAGAACTAAAATACACATCAAAGGTAGGAAGCCAGATTTTATTAATGTCGCTAGAATCCAGATTCAAAGCCGGTTTATAATCGTTTGGTTTGACCTATATGTGAAGAGTCACATTCACACCGAGCATTATAAATATTAAAGCACTACTAGTATGTTTAAAGAAAGAAAGAAAAAAAAGGCACTATACTACTTACGTACATCAACAGTCAGGCCAACAAACATTGTACAAGGCCAATATTTGGAAGAATTTCTTTTGTAGGGCATTCTAATTTTGTAATCATTCAAGTGAAATACAGTTTTTATATGAAATGGGACAAACGAACTGTTATAAGTTGCGTATCTTACAAGAATGGTTTAATCAAACGTAGATCGGTGCCAGCTAATAAATAAATAAATAAATAAATAAAAAAAAAAAAAACTTGGATAGGAATTCCATATTTTCCAAAATTATGGGAAAAACTTCAACATATTCTTGCAAAGCTTCCATTATCCCCCAAAGGTTTAGAAAAGCATCTCACTGGCTTAACAATTTACTTTATTGATCCATTAAAAAAAGTCAGGTATTTATAGTGCTCACTGTGAATGTGATTCTTCATATATAGATCAAATCAAGCGCTATTAACATCCAAAATTAAAGAACACATTAGACAATCAAAAAAGTCACAAGAAGAGGGTATGTAGGGATTGTCACTTCACGTAAAGCAACATATACATAATATAAGATTAATGCAGTAGGTTCAGTAAAAACAAAAAGTAAAAAAGAGAGATTAAACGATCATTCTTTATTCATAAATATAAACCGGCTTTAAGTTTAGATTGTGGCAACATTGATAAAATGTGGCTATCTACCTTTGATGTGTATTTTGGTTCTGGTAACAGTGACATAGCATGGACATCACGCTTTTTTAAAACTCATTTATTTCGTTTTTCCACTGTGCTGTGTTTGTTCTTTTTAGGTCTCATCTTTACGTTACTCTCATTTGGTGGTATACATACTTGTTTCCATACCATATTTCTCTTATCCGTTTTATCTTGTTGCCTTACTGCTGAAGCTTGTTGTTCCGATACGTTTGGAGAATATTTGGTTTTCTCACGGGAGGATACGTATATTGGTAAGTAACCAATTTTTCGTTAATTTGGTGTGTAACAAATTTATGTCCTTTAGTTGTGCGCATTATATTTTGTTTTCGCTTGAGCTGGGGAATATTATATTGGTGAATCGTCCAGAAAATGCAGTTGTATCAACATTCCAATGGGAAGTATATCTTCGGCACACACATAATTCCAAGTGAGAGTAATTTTTATCACACAAATAAAAAGGTTTAGGAATACTCGTATTTGAGCTTGTTTTCATTGAAATGTATAATAATTCGCAAAGAGGTTTATTTCGAAAGTGCTTATGAGTTTACGAAACTAAATGATAAATTTGCACATCGGCATATGTATTGAATCAATACTCAGTGGATAGCTGGATTAGTTTCATCGGACTCTTTAAATATGGGATACATATGAAGGGTAAGGGGAAAAAACAAGGAATGTCCATGCATGTGCTTTACCGGGTGCTTTGTCCTATCTGTTGGTGACTCTTGGTACTATTTGATTGTATATGCCATGTACGCGTAGATGTAGAAATATCCATGTAAAAAGGGGCGAACGATTTAATAACCCTATTCTTTGTACACGGTTTTCAATATTAAAATGCCGTTTTCTCAAAAATGTAATTTTGTGACATTCCTTCTTTTTTCCCCTTACCCTTCATATGTACTTTCTACTTTGTGAACATAATGCAATATTTATTGTTATACATTTATAGATACATATTTAATCATTTTCCATCAATAATTACGTATTTGTAATGTTTAAATATGTGATTTGTCACATAGGTGTAAAAACAAACATTGTTTATTCTTATTTGAAAATGGACATTTTCACTGATTTATTTATTTATTGCGCTATCAAATAGTTTAGAGCAACCTGATTACGACAAGCATTTCCTCACGTAATACTACTGATTTTTTAAAAAATATATCTCTAATATACCGCAGCCACATCCACCCTTTTTAGTTTTTTGTCTTTCTATGACGTCCTAAGATCTTTAATTTCTTACTTTTATGCATGAATTTTTATTAGGAAAGTGTTTTGTAATTTGGTAATAAAATATGTTGTATTTGTTTTTATATTATTAATTTTTCTAATTTCTAGGGGAAAATATGTTACGTAAGTTTTCTTGATTTTTCCATCAACATACGAACGTTTGTAAGGTTAATTACGTATCAGGGAAAATTTCAAAAAATGTTCTCGAAAGCCGGGAAAAGTCGGAATTCTTTCCCATGTTTTTGTTGCCTCCCTGATTAAGCGCCATATGTCAAATTTCCTACAAATGTGATGCCACGTACGTAGGGATGACAGAAAAGAAATATTTGCCCAGATTGAAAGGAGTCCCGAGACAAAGAAGCCATTTCGCCCAGTTTCAAGCGACCAAATAATTAGTATAGAATGTCAGTATTCGACTCCGAGACTCTACTATTGAAAGAAATGTGTTCGAGTCATATTGCATTGGGATTAAAAGATCCGAATAAACACCGATAAAGGAAATTTAGAAAGAAATTGGCATGGCATTATTACTAATTTTATCAATAAGAGCAAAAAACCATTATCAGCTTAAAAGCTTTATTACATTTAATTTTGAAAAATAGAATTTATACTGAAGACGAAATAGAAAATTTATGTTATAAATAGTTACACCAAATAGGGTAACAGTATGGTATGGCTAGATGGAATACACATCGATTCAAATATGCCTTCTGGCGAGCTATAAGGACAACAATTCGAATACTGTTATAGAAGAATCCATTTGCTGATAAATCCAGGAATAAATAAGAAAAAATTCAAATAGGGTGTTATAGTACTCGCGCCGAGTCGTGAAGCTTGGGCTCTAAACCAATCATAGAAATATTTTGCTTGAGCTCCAACACATCGGAAAACTTCGGTACAATTCGTGGAGCCGCTTCCCGAGCGCACACTTGGGGAAACATCGAACAGCTGAAATTCACCAACAATGTTGCCAAACTTTGAAGACATATTAAACGAGTATAGAAACAAGGCATTTAAAAATTGCCAATAATAACACTACACAACAATAACTACTGTAACAACTATTCTAAAATGGTAACAATAGCACAAATAGTAACAACGAAAATATAACGCAACAAAAAAGAATTAACAAAACGAAACTTGACGCCAATCCGACAACACTGTACTCTCGGGAGATGTTTTCCGTGTAGCGCGAGAGAAGACACTGACAAAATTTGATGGGTGGGGGTTGACGAGTGGAACACACCCTCGCGTTCTATTGGGTGGTGAAATCGGTAGATCTAGGTCAAGCTTAACGACTCGGCGCGAGTACTATAGTGCACTAAACGCAGTACATGGATTCATATCTCAGAGTTTACATTAAAATTCTAGTATTAATCTTCTTAAATTCCATGACTAAGTAATTTTTCCTGACCCGCTACACCGCGAACACTGTCATTTATATTAGTTAGGTTTATAAAATAATAATCGGCTTCCATCACCCCTATAGACGCCCAACGCACTCCTTTTTAGTTTTTAGAAATTGTTTGAGCCTATTTTGTTACTCTTAAATGTTTACTGTAGGTCAAATTTTCTGCGCTTGGAATACAATAAAACAATCTAAGGTTGAAAGATTATGATGTTAATTTTGATAATTTTTTTTATTTAAATTGATTTTTTTTTATTTAAATCATTTGTACTTGATTTAAAGAAGCAATAAAATTTAAACAATGTTCTTTTTCTTAATTGTTAAACTACGGAGATTTTAGGTTTCTTTATTAAGTGATGTTAGAATAAGTGCAAAATCAGGATCTTCCTGATACTTATGTTATGTTTCCTCAAAAGTGTTTCTCACACGTGACATTTAATTAGTAACAGTACAATATCTTTCATCGAACATGTAAGAGCAGGTGCAATCATCATGATGTGAATTCAATTCACAATGATTGGAAGAGAAAGATGTTAATTTTTCTTGTTTAACATTTTAATCACTAAACAACCAAAGTAAAATATACAGTATAGAATATGTTGTCATTTGCAAATTGAAAAAAAAAAAAAAATCATTCACTACACAGCGAGTATATAGCCTTTTTGAAGTGTGTTAATTGTAAATAGAATACAATATTTGTACTTCTCCCATCGTAACGTTCTTATCATGAATATCAGTAACATTTGCTTTAAAATTATAAAATTATTCAAGATAAACTTGTATATCAGCATGAACTATATATGTATATAAATATTTGATTTCGTTATATGCACGAAGTATGGCAAAGATACTAGCACAATATGTAAGATACTTTAGTAGTGAGGTGTTTCTAATCAAGAGTGTCTTCCTTTTTTAATATTTTTCATTTCTCTTTCTAGTAACAACAGCTGAAGTGCCCGTTCTTAGCAGGGGAATAATAGATTTATGGCAGATATTTGAAAGGTGTATTTGAACCTCTTGTCGACCCCATTGAGATGCATATTTGAATCGAAATGAAATAATAAAATTCCAACTCGACCCAGGTGTTAATTCTCTTCAAAAATTCATTCCAAATGGTGCAGCCATTATTGTTTGAGGAAAATTTACCGCTCTTTCTACTTAAGGGACACGTTTCAATCAAAATGTAATGATAAACACTCAGGTCAACGCAAGTACTATGTTTAAAAACTCATTTTAAACGGTTCAACCGTTTCTGGTCCATGTGTCAACTTATTTTCAATGAGAAGTTAATATGCAGAGCTCTATCTTTCTAATGTGTGAGAGGATCGTCAGATACTCAGATTTCGGTACATGTTTTAATTCCCCTTCCCCCTTTGGGTACGTATATCAATATGTTTTTAAAAATATTATGCAGGGTGTCCGGAATGGGACTGACAGTTTTTAAAAGTTATAGTTTTAATATGGTCAGAGATGCAGAAAAAAAAAACATTCATATTGAAGGAAACTTCAAAACTTTTGTTCAGCAAGTTTTCCTACTTGAACAACTACCAGCGATGGCGCTAGTATCGCCGATAAACAGAAATGGCTTCGGCAGTCGAAAAGACGCAATGCGTGTGGTGGTTTGCAGAGACAAAAAGTGATGTTCAAGTTCAATGAAACTTTCGATGTTTTTACCACAAGGATCCTCCATCACGCAACAGTATCCAGGCGTGGAAGGATCAATTTTTATCAACGGGGAGTGTAGTGAAACAACACAGCGGTGGTAAATCGCGTGTGTCAGAAGAAAATGTGGAAGCAATAAGACATTGTTTCTCACGTAATATGAGGAAGTCAATTCGCGCAGCGAGCAGGCAATTGGCAATTCAAAAGTTAACAGTGCACGATGTGGTACACAATAGGGGTGTTCGGAATTCGATTTCGTATTCCGGAATTCGGAATTCATCTAATTCCGGAATGTTCCGGAATTCCGGAATTTCGGAATTCCGGAACGTTTCGAAATTCCGGAATGTTCCGAAATTCCGGAACGTTTCGAAATTCCGGAACGTTTCAAAATTCCGGAATGTTCCGAAATTCCGGAACGTTTCGAAATTCCGGAATGTTCCGAAATTCCGGAACGTTTCGAAGTTCCGGAATGTTCCGAAATTCCGGAACGTTTCGAAGTTCCGGAATGTTCCGCAAATTCCGTAACATTCCAAAAGTTTGGAATTGTGGAATGCTCAAAAGTATGAATTTCGGAATTGTTTTCAAGACTGAAATTTTGAAGCTCACTGTTGATTCTGGAATCATAATATTAATATTAGTTCGAAGTTTGAATATAAAAGTTTGAAACAGTCCTGAGGCAATGGTTCTCAAACATTATTACAAGGCTTTAATCAAACAAATTTACTCGCAAATACTTTCTCGTTTTCACTATGGTATCTATGGAATATAGTAGCAACATGTCTTAAACAGTTATGCATTCTCGTATTTACACTTATTGGAATAAAGTACAGCATTTTATCTTTATCTTTTACATTTTTTTCAATCATTGCCATTTTGTATTTTGAAGTACCAACAAGGAAACAATTTACATGTTTGGCATTTTAATTCCAAAATATTTGTTTTACTATTAAGCAAACAATACAAGAGCACATGAAACATTTGTAGTCATGTCATTTGGAATTATATTAATGAACTTTTAATCTAAAGTACAAGGAGTACACATGAGTAATACATAATTGTGAAAATTTTGACAACTGAAACCCTGAAATGGTATAACTGATGCTACTTGAGACGTCATCAAATAATGCAACAAAAATGTAAATGTAAATTACTATTGAAAGAAAAAGCAAAATTTCTGTGCTAGAAAATAATATTGTTAGAGAACAATGATGTTGATAAAATATTATAACGGCATGTATTAAATGTCAATTTTCATATAAATGCCCAGATGATTTTTTTAAAAAATTAGGGGAAAGTAGACTTTAGACGATATTAGACAAGGCCATTATGTATGCAAAATTAGAAGACACGCATTCAAATTATTTCCTGTAATAAAAATTAGAATTCAACTTTCCATGGTAGATTGCACATGTTCTATCTCCGAACAAGGTGAAATACGTGCAATTTACTATGGAAAGTTGAATGTTAATTATTATTACACGAAATAATTTGAACGCATGACTCTTAGCATGCAAGATTGCATAGAAAATTGCATCGCATAAAATGGGCTTTATGGACTTTTAGCTTAACAAACTTCTTTTATCTCATTGATCTTTTTTATCTGATTTATTTGAGAAATCAGGAGAAAGAAAGTTTTCGCCAACTTTTCTACTCAAGGAAAGTAAGACATCAATTTTTGTAAAAATCAATTTACGCGAAGTACGAATAGTTTTTGATGCAAATTCATTATTTCGTAAGAGCGAAATATGAACATTAGGCTAATACTTTTAATGTGAATATTAACATTTACGAAATGATTTCTTTCATTTTTAACTCTTACCATCGCTACTCACAATTTCGGGTATACTAATTGAACATTTACCTTTCTTGTTGTTAGTTAGTCATTGGTGCAGACCCTTTCATCTGAATGCATAACTACCCTTCATATTGCAGCTTTGTATGAAAATGTACATATTCTGTTGGCTTGTATCGAAGTAATTGTTTAAAGAAAGTAACATGCTTTTACATCAGAATTTCACAACATTGATAATATATTGGTGATTAATACAATTTCTCAACAAACCAATTTTAAATGTTTTTCACTCACACAATTCATTTATCACCTTGCATAAAATTTTGATTAGTAGAGTTAGAACTAATCTTCATACGTAGGTTCCAATGCTTAGTATTTAACTGATAGACACCTTTATTTAGTTAGTTATTCAAATAAGTGTCGCAGGACAAGAAACGAGTAGCGCGTACATGTGAATAATTATAAGATATTATGTAAAGTTTGCACCTCTATTCGATTTACTCTCATTGTACATTTTGACAAGTTATGCAAATAATGCTTGATAAAGCTTTCATTAAAAAAAAAAAAAAAAAAAACAGCAGTAGCATCATGATTATAGAAGTTACAAAAAACATTAAACAGTAATCCCTTGTTCTAAGAATTTTTTTGCTGTTTGCATCATGCAGTATACTAAATATATACAAGCGATGCATTAATAATTTTAGCTTTGCGTGATTTGAACCTGAAAATATGAAATACTGATTCTAGTTTCCAAAAAGTTCATGTAACATCAATAATGCATATTTTTACATAATACGGACAGCAGCATAATAATTGTACATTTTTATTTCAGACTATCCTATCCCTTTAATTACTGAAAATCGTATTTTCTTTTAAATGATTCTCTGCCCCTCCTTCAGGTACTTATACTTAACAATGGCCATACATCAAAAGATATGCAGTTCAATTTCTTGTTAGGGTTGCCTCGTATAAATGTAAAAGGTACAGTCGGTATTCATTTTAAAAAGAATATACAAAGTGGTTTATAAAAAAGGTGTTTCTCGGAAGATAAACCAAACTAAAGGGAAGAACTAGCTCGAATTTCTATGTTCCGACTTCTGCAACAAAATCACGGAATTTACACTGAATCACTTATGATTGAGACTTTATGGATAACCAGACAAAGTTCCAAATCTTATGCGCAATCGTTCACAGTGAACGGATCTAGAGAATGAAACAAACCAGTTGCCGTGGACCAAAACTCTTTCCTTCAGCACAGCGGAATCAATATCCAGTTTCAAAGCTAAGCTTTGCGCACACCTCTCAGTTCGGGGTAACAGCAAAAATTATTTTTTCAATAAGAAGTTCCGGAATGTTTCGAAATTCCGGAATGTTTCGAAATTCCGGAATGTTTCGAAATTCCGGAAGGTTTCGAAATTCCGGAATGTTCCGAAATTCCGGAGTTTCGAAATTCCGGAATGTTCCGAAATTCCGAAATTCCGGAACGTTTCGAAATTCCGGAATGTTCCGAAATTCCGGAATGTTCCGAAATTCCGGAATGTTCCGAAATTCCGGAATTCCGGAACGTTCCGAAATTCCGGAACGTCTTGAAACTGTGTTCCGATTCCGGAATTGGAATTTCCGTTCCGAAAAATTCCGGAATTCCGGAATTAGGAACAGCCCTAGTACACAAACGATTACGTTTACGCACGTATAAGGTGTAATTGATGCAAAAAATTAAGCCACAGAGAGCAGCATTTGCTACTGAAATTCTGGACAGGATTGATTATGACCATAATTTCCTATTGAACGTTATTTTCTCTGATGAGGTAACTTTTCACTTATCTGGCTGTGTTAACATACACAATGTTAGTATATGGGGATCTGAGAATCCACATGCGTATATAGAACATACTAGAGACAGTCCCAAATTGAATGTTTGGTGTGCTTTAACACATAATGCAGTTATAGGCCCCTTCTTTTTTCATAGAACAAACCATAACAGAAAATGTGTTCATAGACATGCTTCAATACTTTGCTGTTCCCCAATTACAACATCTGCAACCTCAAGTGATATTCCAATTGGATGGTACCCCGCCACATTGGAGCCTAGAAGTGAGGGAGTACCTTGATACTGAATTTCCCGGCCGTTGGATAGGCAGTGATGGGCTAATTAGGTGGCCTCCACGCTCTCCTGATGTTACCTCCTGAACTTCTTCCTGTGGGGGTATGTGAAAGACCTTGTGTATTCTGGTGAAAAGGTGCGTAACCGTGATGAACTGAAAAACCGTATTAGGAATGCGATTGGTTCAGTAACGCCTCAGATGTTACAGAATACGTGGAGAGAGATAGATATTGTATAGTTCAGGCTAGATATTGTAAAAGTTACAAATGGAGCTCATGTGGAGTTACACTGAGTTAGAATGACTTGTAAGAAAGACCAAATAAACTTATGCATGTTTTTTTTTTCTTTCTTCTGTATCTCTGACCATATTAAAACTATACACGTTTAAAAACTGTCAGTCCCATTCCGGACACCCTGTAAAACTCGGCTGGGGCCAAGTGCTATGTTCAAACATTCATTTCAAACAGTTCAACTGTTTTCCTGTGATGATGAGACAAAAGGGCTATGTTATTTAAATATATCGAGAGGAACCTAGAAATTTCCCTTACCTCTACCGAAGAAAACCGGAATTTTCTAAAACGCTGGGGCACATGTCCACTTGTTTCTCATAAAAAAATGTTTATACAAAGATTCATCTTCCGAATGTCTCGTGAGATAGTCTATTTTTGGTCTACATTTTAAACACTCCTCCTGCCCTTAGGATACACACTTATGAAAGTGACATTATAAAATCCCGGCTCGAGATAGATGCTATATTCAAAAATTAATTTCAAACGTTTCTCGTTATAACGAGACAGACAACGTCGATTTCAATGTGTAAGAAAAACATATATAAATTCCCTCTATTTTCGAAAACGCTCAAACATGTGTCAAATTATTTTTAATGTTGAATTGATATCAGGTAACCTAAAATGCATTGAGCCTTTTGCACACGATATATCGT
Source organism: Thermobia domestica (assembly GCF_964235325.1). Classification (NCBI taxonomy): domain Eukaryota; kingdom Metazoa; phylum Arthropoda; class Insecta; order Zygentoma; family Lepismatidae; genus Thermobia; species Thermobia domestica. The sequence continues at coordinate 209,165,146 of NC_137454.1, forward strand.
TAGTGTCCCAAATCTTAGGGTATAACGTGTGATAGGAGTTGTGGACAATCGCCATGACTAAACTTAATCGTGAAATATTCATCACATGACTGTGTAGCGTACGTTATATGAATATGCCTTGTACCCATACCACCTGGAAAGTCAAGGACTGACGGAAGTGGATTTCCAACCACGTAAAGAATTCTGCTAGAGGTTTATTCTACAGACCACTACCATCATGCTGTTTCAGGCATCAGTACTGTTCACTGACGAGGCCACACTTGGGAGGGATGGTATCGTCAACATGCGTAACACACACACGTGGGCAGATGCACATCCCCATGGTACTGTTGTCACTCATCATCAACATCAATTTGAACTCAATGTATGGTGTGGTATTGTCCATGATCAACTTGATCGTCCATACATGCCACGCCAAAGACTGAATAGAGCACAGTATTAGACTTCCCTGCAGGATATACTTCCCGAATTACTGGAAAAAGTTCTAGTGATTTGCCGCAACATATGATGGGGCTCCCGCACACTTAAGTGTGAATGTCCGACGGTAGTTGAACAACTTCCCAAGACGTTCAATCGGACGTGAGAGTCTAGTGCATTGTACTGCCCGGTCTCCGGGCCTGAATCCACTGAATTTTTATCTATGGGGACATGAAAAGTGAAGTGTATGTTACTCTTGACAATGATATCAACGACTTGGAACAGCGTATCCATAACACCTGTGCAACTGTTCGCCAGACCTAGGAATCTTCGAACGGGTTCGCCAATCCATGATCTGGCGTTGCCATGCATGCATTGCTGTCCATGGCGGACACTTGGACATCTCCTGTAATGTGCCCGACGAACGTACGTGTGTGTCTCAGTACGTCGATATCTACTGCTTCGAACTTAGTATTCCCACGCTTTCGGCTCTTGGTAACTCTGCCAATATGCTATATGTTCTTTTTGTTTCTCGTGGTGTCAGCAATCACCTCCCAACGTTTGTTACATTAAATTACATCCTGTATAGAAATTATTTGCTTTCGTTGCTTAAATATTTCTACATAAATAAAATAACATAGGCCACTGTAACTGCAAATATCCATATTTTACTGCTAATCAGAAATCAAAATGAGCTATTTTATATCACAAGGGAATAATATGCTGTTATATATGTACTGAAAGAAATTGCTGAATAAGAAAGAAATTAAAAGTAGGATTTTATAAGAAGTAACTGTCCTGCTTTAATCTGCTATTCTTTCAGATAATCTATAATATGAAATCTGCATTTCAAATGTAACGGTATTCAACATTCATCATCAGATGCAATGTTAATGTAAAATCTATAATAAGGTAATTTGGATTTTCCAAGACCTTATTGTTTTATTTACAAATTTAGGTTAAATCATGTAATCGAAAGACCTGAATCCCACTGTAATTTTTACTATTATGAACATATTGCAAATTGTATGTCAAAGTATTACGCCTTTTTTGTTTACATTTCTGTGAGTATAGAAAATGGAAAGCTAAAGTGATTTAGCTTTCATCTTGCGATTTTAAAACTGTCATGAAAAGTTACGAAAGCTCCAAGAGATACGTTCGAATTTGGTATTTTGTTCCAAAATCCACAATAAATATCAAATATGGTGAGTTAGCGAATGCACCTTTGGCGTGGGAGACCCGGCTTTGATTACCGGCGAGAGTTCATGTAGTTCAGATCACACGTTAAACTGTAGGTTCACGTCATATAGCCTCGCTGCTGAACGGGACGCTAAGCTCTCAATTAAATCAAATATAGATGAAAATCAGTAAAAGTGCTTTCGCTATATATTGTGTCTACTGTTTCATAACATGTCGGGACTTGCCTGCTAATGGGAAGTTGCAACAACTATATTTTCATACGAATGTAAATTAAATAAGTAACTACTCGTTACGTAATTAATTGTTTAAGTAATCACTGAACTTTATTATTTATTTATTTAGTCAGTTGCTACTTCAGTGGCTGAATATACTAAGATAATAATAATAAATTCATAATAATAATTCTATATGCCTAGTCCTACCATATATACTGTCCCAAAGATTTGAGTACATTCATACAAAATGATTGGAAATATTTTAATATCCCAATAGCCTAAGTTACATGGATGTATTATGATCCAAAATTGTTCAAAATGGCCATCATTAGCATGCACGCAGTTCTTAAGTCTTTGTGGCTACCCATCAGTTGCATTAAGCAACACATCAACTGGAAAATTTGCAGCTGTCTTCCGAAGAGAGCGCCTTAAACTATCAATATTTGGATGTCTTTCCTTGTAAGCCATCTCCTGAAACTTGGACCACAATTTGTAGTCCAAAATGTTTAGGTCTGGGTTTGCAGAAGATCAATCTAAAGTGGAAATGAAGTCCGGAACATTTGCCTCCTGTCACTGTTGGGTTGTTCGTGCCTTGTGTGCTGGGGCCAAGTCCTGCTGGAAACTCCAGTTCTACCTATGGAAGAGGGTGTTGATGGGATTCTTGACATCTCAGCTCTATCTCCTGGTACATTTTGGCTGACGTTTTGACTCCCTTTTCACAGAAATGGAGCTTCGTTGTGCCCTTGTAGCTCACACCCCACCATATTGTGACTGAGGCAGGATGCTGGCCCCTCTGGATCATTGAAGCCTTGTAGTTTCTCTAGAGGATGTAGCATATATCCTGTCATTTTGGGCATTGAAAGTCTCCTAAACACTGAAAATTTTTTCATCAGTGAAAAAGGATTCGACGCTGCCATTTGCTGCGCAACACTTAAGTAAGCGCTTTGCTTTTAGGAGTCTTTGGTGCTTCAGTTCATTTGTCAGGAGATATTCTTTGCGTTGTTCGTAAGCATGCAGTCCCAGATTACTGTTTAATTTGCGATATAAGGACATTCTTGATATCATGAGCTCACGAGCCATATCTGACTCTTTCCTAATTGAATTTCGTTAGACACGCGCTGCCACTGCTTTCACAAGTTCCAGATTTCGTACTGTGCGTGGTCTTCCTTGTTGCGGGCGATTTTTCATAGTTGCAGTCTCAACAAAGCGCTGGATAGTGCGGGAAACGAATTTTTTAAATACTAATTTGCAGCTTCTGGAGGGTTTTGAGAATCTCCCCTAGTGATTTGCCTACCTTGTGCAACGCTATCGCGGCTACACGATTTTCATACTCGCCCCATTCCATCTTGAACACTTACAACTGATGCCTTTACACTTCTTCAGCTTATCCAGCAATGACTCACCCTTCCATATACCGATCTTGAGGCAGCTCGTTTGTACGGGCGGAAGTACAGCCACCATTAAAATTTGGGACAGTATTTATTGTAAGACTAGGTATATTGGAACTTAGGTATTCACTGTCGAATTATAATAGAACTAGTTCGTCTTCCTACACTAAAATTATTTCCTCTTGCTCGGCAGAAGGGGCTACAGGTACGTAAATAGGGCAGTGCTACTTAAATATGTGGGATTAAAGAGAGAAAATACATTTCGCTTGATTTTGACAAATTTAGTCGTTGACAAATTAAAATGACCAAACTGCTGTAAAAATACTTACTGAAAACCTCAGAAAATTATTCAGTGTATAGAAATTCGATAAATTTAACTTCAATAAATATATTAGCAAAAGCTATTTAACTCAACTGTATATCTACTACTCTCCTGCTATGTAGGTATGTGACGTAATCGCAACTAGGAAATATCACTATTTAGACACTCGCAACTAAATATTGAAGAAATTTGTTAATAGACGAACTGAATATGAGGATAATAAATTTGTTTGGGGTTGTAATTTACCACCAAGTATTAATGTAATTTGTCAGTATTTCCACTGTCTTGATACAACTAAACATGGGAGAGCTCAATGTAATAAATTACTTTAGCCTGTGTTTGTTCCTGATAAGCGATGCACGAGTAAAGCATTCGAAATATTGGATGTAACAATTGACATATGAACATGTGTAGGTGAGTAATTTGTTATATGCAAAACCTTTTAACCTCTGCGCCAAGTACCCTGATGAAGGATTTAATTTGATCCGAAAAGTTTTATATACAATCACACATTGAAAAGAAAAGTAATATGGTTAATAAAACAATAGGATGTATATTAAATAATAATTATAAAAATATAAATAAAGTAATGTATGTACCTGGCTTATAACTTATTTGTATTAAAGAAAAATGATTTCGGCTCGTATAGGAGAATCTGGAGCCGCCTTTTGGTTTATAGTACCTTGAAAATAAAATAACTGGTTGTCACCTACATTCCTGTTGTTATTCCAAAAATACTGATTCCTTCTACTCCTACTTGCTATAGCAGATTCACACTGATTTGAGGGTATTTTTAACATTGGTATAAACAATTGATTCCTTCTGGCATTATGAACTAACCCACTCACTCTATGGGTCGCGGTGGCTCACTGGTAGAGCGTTCACCTCTGGTGCTTGGGGTCCCGGGTTCAAACCCTGCTCCTGCCAAGTGAACTTTGTGGTGGACAAACCGTGTGCGTGGGTTTTCTCGGGGTTCTCCCGTTTCCTCCCACTTTCTTCATTCTACCATTTCATTCATTTCTCATAAACACCGTCTCCTTTAGCCTAACCGGCATAACCGTGGGACGTAAAACTCAAAAATTTCATTTTTTTTTCACTCACTCAATGGCCTATGGAACCCGGAGGTTCAATGCCGCTTTTACAAAAGCTCTCCACTGATTTCTATCGTTAGCGAACTGTATCCAGTTTCTACTTTGTATTCCTATTTCTGCGAGATCCATTTTAATATTGTCCTCCCATCTACGCCTATGTCTTCCTAATGGTCGTTTTCCGATTGGTCTTCCAGGCAAGACTGAAAGAGTTCCTACTTTCATCCATTCTGGCTACATGACCTGCCCACCTGAGCCTCCTAGACTTGATGACCCTAACAATGTTTGCTAAACCGTATAAATTATGTAGTTCCTCGTTATGAAATTGCCACCATTCCCCATTCCCGTTCCTCTTGGGTCCGAATATTCACCTCAGGATCTTGTTCTCAAATACTTTCAGTCTATGTTCTCTCAGAGTAAACGACCATGTTTCGCAACCATACAGAACAACAGTCATGATTATCGTTTTATATATTTTAAGCTTCACATCCCTCGACAGAATTCGCGACAACAAGAGGTTTTGAACCGAATAGTAACACGAATTCCCTGCTTTTAGTCGACATTTAATTTCTTCGTGAATATGATTTTCGTCTGTTAATATTGATCCTAGATATTTGAAAGTATCCACTTTATCAAAAGTATTATTTAATATTTTAACGCATCCATAATTTGCCGTATTACGGTCCCAACGCATTTCCATGTATTTAGTTTTCTCTGCATTTACTTCTAAACCCATGTCCCTGCAAGCGTTTAATAAGATCTCGGCATTTCTTTTTATTCTCCTGTCATCCCTTATTAAATTTACATCAGCGTACGCCATAACCTGATGAATACCATTCAACTCTAGACCCTGGTTGCTATCTTACAGTGTATTCCAGGACAAAGTTGAGTAATAATGGCGAAAACGCATCTCCTTGTTTCAGGCCATTCTCCACATGAAAGCCCATGGATAAAAATTTTCCTACCCGGACTTAACTTGGACTTTCAGCGCTATGAAACACTTTAAAATACGAAAAGTTTATACCATTTGAGTAGTAGTTATACATCCATTTTCTGCTGTGGGGGGGATCAAATGAAACTCATTCGAAGCTTATATGTTCACTATCAGTAGATGTTACAGAACGTGTGCAGGAGAAACATGCATATATGGTGACTTGTGTCACGGTATTTGTAGTTCAGAATTGCCAATAGGCGTTCAGGCACATGTACCACTAGCTGACGAACTTTGTTTAGATAGAAATCAGTCACTCATTGACTGCATCCTGAGCCGCAAATCAACGACCCTTTAGTGCCTTCTTCAGTTGACTGATGGGCAACGGTGGCTCAGTGGTAGAGATCCCAGCTTGTGTTAAGTGAGTTTTGTGGTGGACAAACACCGTGTGCCTGGGTTCTCTCACTTTCTTCATTCCACCATTTCATTCTCATCAATATCGTCTCCTTTAACCTATCCGGCATAACCGTGGGACATAAAATTCCAATATTTCATTTCATTTTTATGGGACCGAACACGCGAAAATCGCAGTGATAGGCCCGGACTGTACGGAGGGTGATTCATCATCTTCCATTTGAACCGATGGAACAAGTCCTGCATATGTCCGGTAACATGAGGATCGACATTCTTGTGTAACACGATAGCACTCGACGGTAACATTATAGATCGTTTGCGTTTGATTGCCTCCCGAAGGCAGGTCAACTTAGCACAGTAGCGTGTGGCATTAATTGATTCTCCTGGTAGCTTGAAATCGAGCAGTAATAGTCCTCTGCAGTCAAAAAACGCAGAGACCATGACTTTGCTAACTGACGCCTGAGATTTAAATTTCTTATGGCATAGCGAAGACATGTGCTTCCGTTGCATATTGACGGATTTAGAACTTGATTCAAAGCGGTGGCAGCACAATTCATCCACTGCCACAATCCACAAAAGAAAGTTATTCCCCTCTGCAGTAACGCATCAAATGTTTGAGAGACGCATCTCCGTAGTCGTACGCTCGTGCTCTTGTTTCTCTGTAAGAAGCGTAGCATCCGCTGTCCACACACTTCGTGGTATCCCAGATTCTTAACTATTGTTTATACTGTTCCATAGCTCATAATCAGTTTCTTGGTTATCACTCGGGTATTTACTTGTCTATTGTTGCAAACACTCTCATCCACCTCAGTACGATTGTGATCTCTGGCAGTAGCGTGCACCCAGCCGGGACAAGGAAGATCCCGTGGTATTCTACTTGTGGAAACCATTCGTTCTCAATCCACGACGGTACATACGCATCCCCTTCATCCGACGGAACACCTCAGCAGGTTGACATCCCTCTGCACTCAGAAACTGGATAACTCGCTGATCCGACTTGAACGGATTTAGGATGGTAAATGGCATGACGTTAAACGTTGTACAGTGATTATTACACTGATGCCACAAGTATACATGCTACTACACTGCAGCGATACAGTCCTGTCATCAACTGTTCTTACCAGGGATGTCGAACGGGTTTCATGTGAACACCTCTGATATATAGTTAGAATGGTATGAAATATTAATTATTTACCAGAAAATAGTGAAAACATACCACGCCAAATACTGTAAATACTTTCGCTAAACACTTCATCAGATATCTGTTATTATCTGTGAGGCGTCGAGATGGACACGATGTTTGAATGCGTAATTACCTTATACTGTCACCAGACAAAGAGTGATAAAAGAAAAATGTATTGATAAGAGTGCACAAAATAAAGAAATATTAAATGACTACAAATTTTTAACTGTGGGGCGAACAAAATTTTGAATTTATTCACCACAATATTTTTTCGTTATTTTGTAATTTATTTCTTGTTTTGTTATGTATTGTTATTTATTGGTGTGTTATATGTTGTTAGTTTAAAATATTTCGCAATGATGCTATATGAGTAGTTTATGTCATACGTCATCAAGTAGTGCATGTCTGAGCGTATGAATATGAAGAGGCAAAGTTAGTTGTCCATGTAAATTTTAAAATTTATAGAAATATTTCTAAAGTCAGATAATTCAGTCTATTTCTAACTTATATTTCAATCAATAGAAGCCAATGATTATTTAAACTAATTACCTAGACTCTACCATGATTACAAAATCATAAGTTTAATATACATGTTTCCATGGATACCGTTGGGTAAATCCGAAACTCCGATATATAGTGAAGCAATAGTGAGATTAGTTGGGCTCGACAGTTTGTACAAAAGAAAAGTTTTAAAAAGGTCGGACCTATATGATTTAGTTAGCATCAAAGTACATAATTTTTCTTGTTTTAGACTGTCTTCAGAAGGAATAATTGCTTAAAAGATTGTGATTTAAGTTTGAACTGGATCGTATTTAAGTGAAAATTCGTCTGAAAATAGTAAATTACACACAAATATATTGGCTGTGGACTGATGAAAGGGAAGTTGGGTCACGATTTAAGCTGACTTGTATTTTCTCTGTGAATAAAGTAAACTAGATTTAGCCATATTGTTAGCTCATTCAAGTAAAATTTTAATTCGTTTTCAGTGGAATAACATATTTTACAAGTGACATGGCCTTCAATATGATCAGTGCCTAAGAAACTTCAGCTCACCTCCCTCGATAGGGGACGGCTGATACCTAGATTTGCTACACAAATGTCTTAGCTACAACAAAATCAAAATTTTCAGAAATGTTGACTAACGTATAAAAATTAATTCACGTAAATAAACACGTCTTGGCCATTGTAGAATATCATGTATTATCAAAATTATTTTCTGGGTTGAACCTGCTCTATACTAAATCTATTCGAATTTTTCTTTAATTAAGTCTTGTAAATGGATTGCATATTTGATCTAATTAACTTCTAAATTACAATGTGATCGTTCATGTTTGTTCTATATAGTACAGTAAAATAAAGAAATTCCAATTACATTTTATATTAGATTATCTTCCAGGTCTTATCTTAGTATATTTCTTCAGTAATGCATGTACAAGGGTCTGAAGATTTGTGTAGTATTTCTTTGACAATTGTACTAATAATGAATGTGTAGAAAATACCTACTAGAATACCAGTAATACAATTAGTAACGCATTTGTGTAATGTTGTATGAATTGATAGAATATTCACAGCATGTTTTTATTCTCTTGTTTGGAAATTGAGATCTGTAAATTTGTATTTGTGGGCACATGCATGCTGAATGTTTAATATTAATAACAGGAAACTGAATGTATCAAACAGCATATTATGTTGATCAAAGAGGACATCCATGAGCAAATGTAGAGCTATTTTTTGAAACATAATCCCTGTTTTTATTCCTATGAAAATTACGAAATAAAAGTTGAAAAGCAAATTCATTACAAGTTGAAATTAATTCTACAGTTTGTATATAAGAAATAGTTCGTATTTAATGGCCATAGGATTGATCAGCAGGGATTTGGAAGAATCTGGTATTATCTTATTTTTATTACAGTGTCAGATTGCGTTAAATACAAGGGATTTTACTTTCCATTAATCTTCGAAGTAGTTAGGTAATTCCAAATTTTACAGCTACTAGACAATGTGGCGACCTAGAATAAGCCAATTTCAATACACATCACACTTCCAAAATTTACATTTTTGACAATTTTTTACCCATGAAAGGAAACGAAATTTATAATGGTATATATTAAGAACCTATATTATTAACCTCCGAAATTTGAATTTTTAACATTTTTTATCCATAAAAGGAAACAAAAATGGACCACCCAAATTTATACTAATACATATTAGGGTCCAATAGTACTATATTAAATGTTTACATTTGGCAATTTCCAAACTTTAAGGTGGTGGGCCAATGTACTCCTTCAAATTTTTCAACGGATGCACCAATGTATCTATATCTTAAGAAATAGAATAGACCCCTATACATTCCCTATAATCATATAAGGTAATAAGACCTTACCAAATGGGTCAATAATCTCCGAAATTTGACTTTTGGTAGTTCTTTACCCATGAAAGGGAATGTGATGGATCACCCAAATTTATAGTGATACATACTGATGTCCTATACTATAATACCAAATGCTTATATTAAACAATTTCCAAAATTTAAGGGGTGGTCCAAGGTACCCTCCCAAATTTTAAAAAGGATGCACTAATATACCTATGTCTTATGTAAGATAATTGACCCCTATACATACCCATATAATCATATAAGATAATAGGATCTCATCAAAGGGGATAACTTAGGTCAAAACCAAACACGTCATACTAATTTTCAACAATCTTTTACCCATGAAAGGGAACAAGGTGGACCATTCAAATTTATTATGATACATATTGAGGTCCTGTACTATAATACCGAATGCTTAAATTGGAGAATTTCCAAAATTTAAGGGGTGGGCCAAGGTACCCCTTCCAAATAATTTAAAGGGGTGCATTAATGTACCCATGTCTTATGAAAGGGAATGGACACCTATACATGACCATATAGCTATATAAGGTAATAGGACCACATCAAAGGGGATAAATTGGGCCAAAAACCAAACACGTGGTTGTACTAAAATTTGGCAATTTTGTCCCTAAAAGGAAACAAGGTGGACCACCCAAATTTATAGTGATCCATATTAGGGTCCTATACTATAATACCAAATATTTAGATTGGGCAATTTCCAAAATTAAAGGGGTGGGCCAAGGTACCCCTCCCAAATTTTTAAAGGGGTGCATCAATATACCCATGTCTTATGAAAGGGAATGGACCCCTGTATACCCCTATATAACTATAAGGTAATAACACCTCATCAAAGGGGATAAATTAGGTCAAAACCCCCGAATGGCAATTTTTTAACCATGAAAGGGAACGAGATAGACCCCCAATACTAATGGAGGTACATACTATGGTCCTAGGCTACCATACCCAATTTTTAGATTTGGCAATTTCTAAAATTTAAGGGGGTGGTCCTACGTACCCCTGCCAAAATTTAGGTAGTGGACCGAGGTACCCCTGACAAAATTTAGAGGGGCTGGTCCTATGTACCCCTAGGTTATTGACCCCGGGCCAAGGTCATTGACCTTTGACCTATGACGTCACAAAAATTTTTGCTGACGACGCAGTATAGAGGGGGGACTACTACTGAAGCCGAGCACTGTATTTTTTGTTTCTGATTTTTTTCTTAAATAACATTGATCGTTTTCGATCATTTTTACAAACCAACTCACTACCAATTTTCCACATATAGAAAGTGCCTCCCCCATAAAGGAGAATTTAAAAAAATGCTAGGACACTGTTTATTTTCAATACACTGAATTTTAGCTCCGTAAGTTAAACGGCGTGCGAGATACTAATTTTTTTCACAAAAATTCGGATCCTCGCTACCTCCTTAGGGTATTATGCATTATAATGAAAGCAATATAACATCCCAGTTTGGATTAAGGCCCAACTATATACCAAAAGTAATTTCATTTGACTTTGCAATTTGACCGTGATGATCAGGCACACACAGTTACATTCAATCTTATATATAAAAGAGAACGCACAAATCCTTTGTTCCCTCATCACGCTAATACGGCTGAACCAATTTCTTTCATTTTTGGGGGGTTATTAGGATTTGGACCCTAGATGGTTTTTATCATATCACTTTAATTTTCAATTACCAGTGTCTTGAGATAATTGACCATTCAAGTGTCCATAACGTACAAATCCTTTGTTAGTTCATCATAGGTAAAAATAAACGTATTTATATGCAACCCGCATGACCGTGTCACTCGGCGGGTTAACATAAATGACAGGCAATATAATGTTAACATTTACTGCAATCTACTATGGTTTTTATCATATCACTTGAAAGCGAAAAAGTAAAAATTATCTAATTAACAAGGTTTATTGCGTTCCGGGGTGACCCCAGCGAAGCGGGGCGGGTTAACATAAATGACAGGCGATATAATGTTAACATTTACTGCAATCTTCTATGGTTTTTATCATATCACTTGAAAGCGAAAAAGTAAAAATTATCTAAGTAACAAAGTTTATTGCGTTCCGGGGTGACCGCAGCGAAGCGGGGTGAACGCTGCTAGTTTTTTATATAATAATTTATATATTACAGTTATTCAAAAATGTATTTTTTTCGAGTAGTTAGCTCCTCTAAAAACTCAGAGGTCTCGAAAGTCAAGTAGTAGTATAAGTCCTATTACTATTATTACAATTAAAAATATCAATATCCAAAAGTGCCTGAAGTTCTTTTTTTCACTTGGTTAGATATACTCACCTCAGATAAGTAAACAGCAGTGGCGGCTGGTAATATATGTTGCATGGTTGTGCAACCGGATATTTTTTAATACTAAAGATATTAGGTATTAAAAAAGGCATTAGATATTATATTTTTAGGTATTAAAGTAGTGTATCAGTAAAAAATAAACCTTTGCTCTTGGGCGCAAGACAGTATTGATGCATTTCTAAAAAAATGAATTAAAAATAAACTGAAAGAAAGAGAGAGATTTACATTTCCAGTTGCAGCGAAAGTTGCCACTGGAAGCAGTAACGTTGAGCATATAGCGGCGAGCGCCTATCTCTTAGCATGAGGTGCCTGTTTGCAGTTGCAGCTCGTTGCGCAACTGGTGTATCGTCAGCTTCTGTAATAGTTACGAATTCCTCCGCTTGGCAGCGCTTGACTCAATTGATAGGGTAACATACAGACGCTTGGAAGAAAGAAGTTATTCACAAAACAAACTCGCAAAGAACAAATACGCGTCTAGTTGTAGTATTGTTTCTTTCTTTCTTAATATCGGGGGAGTTTTGCTCTCCCAAAGTTGGGTGGTTGTGGTCCTAAGTATTCATTATAATTAAAACAGAGGAATTATCAAAATATAAAATAATTCTGTATTTTAATTTTGTGCTTGTATCGGTGCAGTTTTTAAGAATGTTTACTGCCTCAAGAACTGTCCCTATCGGTTCTCTTTCAAGCAAGATGTTTTCTTTTTTCTGGAAGGGGGGGGGGGGTAATTGTCATATTACCAGCCATGAAATCAAGAGATGCCAACATGGAACACCAGGAAGTATGTATAAATGTAGTCAACGGGACTTAATACTGTATTTATGATATTTCTTCCCACTCCACCCAGTTAAGTAATTTGTAATTAATTTCTCATCAGTACTTTTTATGGCCATATACTAAAGAAGATGATGGGAATGAATGAAATGTTGGAATGAAGAAAGTGGGAGGAAACACACGTATACGATGTTCGTCGAACACGATGCCCACTAGACGGGACCTGGGATCGAACCAGGGGCCGCAAGTAATTTACAATATAGGAAATAATTTGTGACACTGAAAGAATAATAATCTTACTATGCACAGAACTATACATATTATTTTTGTGTTTAAGAGGTTGCTTGATTTTGTTTTCACAAAATTTCTCAAATTTAAAACATCGTTACAGTTAAGAACTGAAATAAAGGAGACACAATAGTCAAATATACATATAATATGATATACAGAATGAATGGTAAACCAAATCAAATCAAATGAACATTAATAATAGCAGAAATATCTAGTCCTTGCAATCGCAGTTCGTTCTTTTTATCTACTTTGAGATATATACCTACCATTCCCAATAGAGAAATTCCTATATTCAAGATATTTTCAGCACCAAATTCAGTTATTTCGAATTCACGGTTAATTCCCATCGACTGAAAACTAACAAATCATTCCAAATATTAATATTTAGTAAATCATGTCTCGAAGGAGAAAAAGTCCTATCACTGGTCTAATTCCTAGCTCTGTGTCTTTCATGCACATGATCCCGTGTTCGATTTCCGGCGGAAAGCATAAAAAATTAATCTCAAATCATTCACTTTCAATAATCATCTGTCTTCTTTAGCCTAATTTGTTGGAATGTTACACTATTTTTTTAAATGATTATTTTCGAAGGAAAACATTTTAGATTTCATGCTTCTTTATAGTAGAACAGCAGACAACAATACGTGGTTACTGAAAATGGACTTTTTGTCCCTTATATTCATACAAAGAAATGCTAACAAAATGCGTATTGTGGGAGAGACGTATTTCTGTACCCTAAAGAAAATAAAGCAGAATATATTTGCGGTAGCGATGCTTTTTATTCAGAAAAACTTGGCGAGCAGCATTTCAGATTTCAATGAAGTCATATAAAAATTTGAAGTTCGAAAAGAACGAAGAAAGACCTTTTATCTTAAAATAATGCATAGCTTATTTAATTAAATAATTTTTGTTTACGTGCTTACTTGAATATCTGCAATTTCCTTGCTTTTTTCTTCTTTTGGGTTAACGCCATCATTCACGGCTTACAGCACATACTATATATTCAATTTATCTCTTGTTCAATAACACGAGTGTAGAAGTTTTGTACCTGGGTATATAAATGGTTTATGAACGTTCATTTATAGTGGTTGTTTCAAATAAAGAAAATAGCTTATATATTAAATCAATATTAGAGAATACACTTCAATCAATAAATATACAAATATAGCTTAAAAGACTTTCCTCTTCATATTTCCCGAATATTTTTTGGATAAAACTCAAGAACGCTGGGGGAGGGAAACATTGCGCGCATCTACATACCTTTGATATTGCAAGCGGTGCTTCTACAGACTACGAACCGCTACTGGTAAACAGAAAAATGGAAAAGGAAGGTAAATGAAGGTCCTGAAAGCAAAACGAAGACAAATTTACCGGTCTTCAGAAGATACTGTCTACAATGCAGTGAACAGAGTGGGTCGGTAGATCATACTGAGTCGGTGGGTCGCACTGGGTCATGGTGGGTGGTGGGTCGCAGTGGGCCACATGCTGTTGACCCACGACTCACTGACCCACTACATCTCTGGCTTTAACTAACTGAGCTATTTGTTTTCTTACGCGAACTGAACCTGTTCTACGGTAAAGACGATTTTTCATTACGATCGTGCTACCAATTCGTCCTTTTCCATAGGTAATTTCCACTATTTGCTGTTTCTACACGTTAATACTTGGCATAGATTCATATATTTGGAGTTTGCAGATAATGCGCGTAATAAGACATTAGAAACGTTTCGTTAAAAGTTTCGTTTGTAGATTTAATCCACATTGCTCTCAATGACATAGATGTCGCTGCTTCGTGTTGAACTACAGAATTCCCTCGCGTTCTTGAAAAATTCCCACTTGAGCAGAGTTGGTAATTCTCGTAATTTCGATCGATTTAATGTTTTTTACTTCTACTTTATTTATTTTAAGCTAAAATCTAACATAAATATTAAAAACGGGTTTGTTATTAACGTTTCCTGCTGGGGAAATCTTCCAAAATTTCGAACATGTAAAGAAAACGGAGATATTTTCAAAAAACTTCAAAATTAAGAGACGCGTCATTTATTTTGCTCATAGTAGTACAATGGTATCCTTAATGTCGATACCCAGACATGTGATATCTTGTTGAGAGAAAATACTTTTTTGCTTGTGTATTTTTACATGTAACATTTGAAATTTATGTAGAACTTGTTTTGTTCGATGGAAACCTTCTACTAACGAATTAACGAATTATCCCACAGTAAGCTGTTGACCCATCACAATCTTCCAACACTTGATCAATTAATTTTTGAAGTAATCGGCGAGCGCAGTTTAAACCAAAAAGCAGTCGCTTCTGCTTAAATAATCCTCACAATGTGCTGATGACTAACAAGGGAACATTCCGATTTTATAAATTCAATTGCTGAAAATGATTGCTAGATTCAGCACCAAAAGAAAGAGAGGAAAAGGGGGTGTTTAGTGGCAGACCGTATACAGGGTGGGAGATAAATGAGGGCAAAGTGCAAAGATAGCACATAGAAAATGTCTACAAATCCATTTTAATTTTAAAACGAATAGAGGGATTCAAGTCAAATGTTGGACATGAGGAATGCATGTAGAGATGCACTGAATAGACGTAATGTGAATCATCGGGTACTTCTGGAAAGCCGCCATGTTGGAATTAGCACAGGAAGAATATACGGGAACCCAGACAACACGTACATGTACGGCACATGTGCACTATGCATGCATAAGCCGTACATGTGCATTTGTGTGGATGATGCACACATATATAACCCGTGTATGTGCACATGTGCATTTGTACATAACCCGTGATTAAGTCGTGCATGTGCACATGTGCATTTGCATGGACGAAGCACACATTTATATAATCCGTGCCTAAGCCGTTTTGTTCACATGTGCATTTGCGTGGTTCAAGCACACGTAACTCATGCTTAAGCCGTTATATGCACAAATGCATTTACGTGGATGAAGCACACATTTATATAACCCGTGCTTAAGCCGTTATGTACACGTGTGCATTTGCGTGGATGAAACACGTATATAACCCGTGATTAAGTCGTGCATGTGCACATGTGCATTTGCGTGGATGAAGCCCATTTAAATAGGCTACTACATATGTGTATGACACGTCCATAATACCGTGCAAGTGTATACTTTTATTCTCGTAGTATTTAAAACATGCAATATGGGTATAGTATTTTAATTGAAAATAGTCGTTTTTCCTCCAGGCGGTGTTAAAGGGACTTTTTGACAAATGACAGCTGAATGACTGTAAATACTCCGTAACGTCCGCTGAGCTAGGATATAAGATCAATAGGTGGCAGCACTGTACTGATATAACTACTGTCAGACAGTTCATAGGTTTACAAAGTTATTTTCGTGACCTATTACAGCAGAACATGTTGCGATATTTGTTACTTGGCAAACATGTCAAATATACTACCTAATGCTTTGCTCATTGCAAATAATAAACTCCAAAAGTAAAATCCTCACTGGCAATTATTAGTTACTTGTGATATACTTGGAAGATGTATACTTGATGTACGAACTGGCCACCTGGAATCTCTAACCAGGTAAAAAAAATAGGGTATCCGTAGCTGGCGGAGAAAAATAAGCAAGTCACTTAGTGTGTCCATCCCCATTGGTTTATTTTATTCGCGATCTTCGTATATACGGTTGGATTACTTACCTCTTTGGGGTTAGGAAACAACCGTCGAATTGTATTTTCATCCTCCACGGAGGTTGACACCCTGATTTGATCTTAACTGTTGACAACCTTGCTATTCTCTAGGCTTACGATTTATTTTGATACTCTCCTCTTCGGAGGTAGAGATACCTGCAGAAAAAAAAATATAGTTGACGACTTTGGCACTTCTACCGGCGAACGATTCCTTTCGTGCTCCCTCTCTGGAGGATAGAGCATCTTAATAAACTCTTAACTTAGAGCTTTGCTCTAAGAGCAGAATATATCCAGGGGCCGTCATTACTTTTGTGGTAAGCTGGCGCCATCTCCCACCTTAGTTATAAAGATGGCTTCTCAGAAGACATCAGCGAAATCAGACAAAAAAGTACAATCACCCCGGATTCCAGGTCTGAGGGGGAAAATAATAAAACCTACGTACAAATCAGAAGATTTTCTGGTGCCTTTAGGCAAAAAGAAGCAAGCAGCCGCCCCAGCGAAATTGAAATCCACTCCACTCAAGCAATCAAGTGCTTCGCAACCATCCACTTCGAATACTCCTGAAGATATGGATTTCACGGTTGTCGGAACGCTAAAACGACGTAGGTCTTCTTTAGCAAACCTCAACAAGGCAGAACACCTTTCTAATAGTCCCTCAGCATATCCACCTCTCCCACTCAGTAACAAGTTCGATGTTTTGTCCGCAACACAATCAGATAATGCTAGCACTAACACTGGTACGACAAAGCAGCCTCCAAGTTTCAAGCCTCCTCCGATCTTCATCTACGGAATTACTAACACCTATACCTTTATTAAGACCTTATCACGAGCACTGAAGGAGCCCCCTCTAGCACAGCCCAATAAGGAGCGCATCCGTATTCAAGCAGCAAACAGAGATGATTATAATTCTATCAAGGCTTATTGCGAACAAACAAAAACTGAGTATGCTACAGGCGTGGCGAAAAATGAAAGGCCTATTAAGGTCGTTGTCCGAAAACTGCCTATAGACACCGACCTAGACGATCTGAAGGAAGAACTATTGCGTCTCGGTTACAAACCAATAAACGTCCACCAAATGTCTCGCAAAAGCAAGACAGAAGACAAGAAAATTATGATGCCACTGTTTTTGGTTGCATTGGAACGAACTGCAGCTGTTAAGGAGATATATGCTATTACCAACCTTCTTCATTACAAGGTCCACATCGAACCATACAAGCCTCCCTCAGTGCTGCAATGTTACAGATGCCAACGCTTGGGGCATTCACAGGACACCTGCCAAGCCCACCCGCGCTGTCTCAAATGTGGGCAATTTCATTTCACCCAATCCTGCAGTAAAGCCGACTCCTCCACACCCGCCACTTGCGCCAACTGTCAGGGAGATCACCCCGCAAATTACCGTGGCTGTCCAGTCTTTAAATCCTATTCTGAGGCTCTTAAATTGCCGGCCCAGCAGCCGAGGAAACTTCCAGAAAAGACTAAGAAAACTTCCAACAAACCATCAGAAGAAACGACTTCCATGCCCACTGCTGTTAATATCCAACCTATAGCTGCGGACAATGAAGACACTGAAGCTTCCACTTTCTCTCCACACCCAATCAGCTTCTGTCGAACAACAGGAGGGCCCGAAAGAAGACCTAGACTTAAAGTCCGTTCTTTCATTTCTCAAGGGTTTAGAATTACGCAAAATAATAACACATATTAAACGTGGTATTACCCGTTTCCGCCAAGCAGCAGACTCAGCTTCCAAGGCTGCAGCAGTAATAGAAACAATAGCGGAAATGGTTGATGATGGCTGTTTCTAAATCCAGCGTATTGCATCACACACTTGTCCTTGCTACATGGAATGCAGATGGTCTCGAGGGGCAGAAACAAATGCTTATTAGATTTCTCAAACACCATAGAGTTGATGTCATGTTTATTCAAGAAACACACTTCACTGCTCGTATCACTACTTGGCGACTACCCAATTACATTGTGTATCGACAGGATAGAGTGGGCAGACAGAAGGGAGGATTACTACTCATAATCAAAAAGGCATTCCCCGTCAGGTCAATTACAATACCACCCTTACTAACTTTGGAGGCACTTGGTGTTGAGCTAATAACTCCAGGCGTTCCATTAATATTGGTCACCGGGTATAGGTCCCCAGCTACACAACTAGAGCCCACAGACTTCGATGTCATTGCTAACTTAGGGTCCAAAGTCATCTTAGCTGGAGATCTTAATGCTAAACATGGAGAATGGAACTCCATTACTCCAAACACTGCTGGAGATACTTTACACGAATATTTACTCACGTCCAACTTCATCATCAGTGCTCCACCAGACCCAACTCATCATCCAAAATTCGGCGGACAACTCGATGTGCTTGACGTAGTCCTTTGCAAAGACGTATCCTTTTCAGTCCATCCATATGTCATTTCAGATTTAGATTCTGATCACGATCCAGTCATTTTTCACGTCTCCCACCGCAGCATCGCCCATTCTGCCCCCATCTTCAAGCAAATAGACACTGACTGGGACGTATTTAAACAAGAACTAAACACCATGATCGATCTACGAAATAGGCCTGCCACCATTGCGGACATCGATCAAGCGGTCTCTCACATCACGCTAGCACTTCGTACAGCAGAGGCAGCGAGCTCCACTACACTAATCTCTCCATCGCAAACCAGTCATAGCGACAGTTTTCATTTACAACTTTATCTTCATCTGAAACGTTGGGCTAGACGTCGATGGCAGCACACACTACATCCCGCATATAAGACTTTATGGAACAAACTTTGTAAGAAGCTCAAGATGCTCACTACAAGACAGAATCAACAATACTGGGAAGACACTTTTCGAAATGTCACACTAAATGACCGTAAAATTTGGACGTACTCCAAATCATTCCAACGTGCCACAAATGCTTCCAAAGCCAGAGTCATACAAGGACCTCAAGGACTGACTCAAGATCCTCAATCGCAAGCGGACATTTTCGCTGACTCTCTGGAAGAACAGTTCCAGCCCAATAGAGCACGCCTCGATCCCTATCTGAAACAGCACATCCGAACCACATTATATAGCATAAGTACACAAAACCCTACACATGGCATCACCTTAGTAACACCCCGGGAAATAGAACGACATATAAAATGTCTGCCGGCAAAGACAGCATCTGGGCCTGATGGGATTCGATCTGAGATTCTTAAACATCCAACTAGAAAACTACTGGTCTTTTTAACTTACTTATTTAACGCCATCTTTCAATTATGCTACTTTCCCAAGACCTGGAAGGAAGCTCGTGTCATCACTATCCCCAAGCCTGGCAAGAATCCACTGCTCCCGGAAAATTACAGGCCGATAAGTCTTCTATCGCACTTGAGCAAACTCTTCGAACGGGTATTTCTCTGGAGGCTGAAACATCACGTAGATAATAGAGACCTTCTACCTTCTCATCAGTTTGGGTTTCGTGCACAACATAGCACTACAATGCAACTCGTACGAGTAGTGGATCATTTAACAACAGCTTTCAACAGGAAACAATACACTCTTGGAGTATACCTGGATGTGTCAAAAGCCTTTGATAAAGTATGGTTAGCAGGACTATTATATAAACTATACACCCAAGGTTTTCCAGATCGTCTTATACATTTACTACGTTCATACCTGACTGACAGAAAATTTCATGTATCTGTTGACGGTGTCAAATCCACGTCCCGATCTATCAAAGCAGGTGTTCCACAGGGCGCTGTACTTTCACCGCTTTTATATAATCTGTACACGGCAGACCTCCCGACCTTACCACATTGCTTTTCCACAACATATGCTGACGATACTGCCTTTTTTACAACCAGCGGCTCACTTGCACAGTGTTACATCTACATGCAACGTCAACTCAACGGCTTTCAGGAATGGGCAAGGCGTTGGAGAATTAAAATCAATGCAGACAAAAGCTGTGCTGTCATCCACAGTCGACGACGCATCCGCATCCCTCGAAATTTAACGTATGAGAACGCACACATTCCTCACGCCACACACGCTAAATATCTGGGTGTGACATTAGATCATGGGTTAACGTTCGCCTCACACATCAAAGACATAAAGCAACGAGCATTACGCAAAATATCAGCATTGTACCCCATCTTTCGTTGCAGTTCAATTTCTCATGAGGTCCGCGTGCACATATTGAAGATGATAGTTCTATCAACTCTTTGTTATGCATGCCCTGCCTGGCAACATGCTGCTAACAGTCATCTTCAAACACTTGAAAGTGTGCAAACAAGAGCCGGTCGAATCATCACTGATCACGATAGATATACACGCAACAGTCAAGTTCTGGAAGATTTAGAGCTGCCTCCTGTTAAGGAAGTTCTACGGCATCTCCACTATAAGTTCTGGCATACTTTGCCAAGGCACATAAATCCAGCTATAGCTACCATAGGAACCAAATGCGCCCTACGGAACGTTCATCGCACGCCACGCCTTTAATATCTTTCCTTAGATCGTAATGACTTCAACATCAGCTACTCTGCGACAGTTGCAGATGTAGTCTCACAGACATAACAAAACAATAGTATTACCCAACAAGCCACCTGCACATCTGTATATATTCTTTCTGCCATCTTACTCATGGAGTCAGGGGCTTCGGCCCGATACTCTACACAAAAATTCAACATAACCGTGACCGTGACCGTGATGTACATCTCTTACCAGCTAGACGTACCATACGTCACAAGCTGTATTTTGCACCAAGCCTAGCCTAGCTGAGAATCGTTAACGTGCTTTCGAGGACATTGTGTAGCATACGCACAATAGAGACCAGCACGCATACGCTCTCTCTGGGATTGACAGTACTTATCAGTGCTGGAGGGCGAAACTTATCATCATCGTTGTACACTCTTTCATCATATCATCGACATCATCCTGACTGATTATTGTTGTTCATTTCTCATATTGTACTGGCTTCGGCCATTCCGCAGTCTTCGCGATCCGTGGGTGTGTCCCCTGTGAACTCGATGGAGTGCAAGGGGGCCAAACCCAGAACGGGTCCCAATTCTCAGAAACGATCAGGTGAAACATTACAATCACAAAATCAGAAAAAGCAACCTCGTCCTCGATCAAGATCTCCTGTCAGTCAGGCCTCCGAAAGTGACCTATATGATCTAGCTATGGACATCGCTTCAAACCAACCTCCAGCAACCTTCAATTATCTTCTCACAAATGCTGACAACAAATACTCTAATCCTAAACACATTCTAATTCAACTTATGAAATACTATCCGCGAGCTAATGTATCAGAAATCATCTTCACTAGAAACGGCATAATTATCAAGTCTCCAGACCAAAACTTCCTTACTACAATAAGAAACAAAGCAGGTTTTCACATTTTTGGCGACAAAGCTAACATTCAAGCTCTTTCTCAAACCAGAAAAAAGCAACCACCGCCGCCTCGACGCCAACCCATGTTTTCAGTGGTGATAAAAGGCGTTCCACCAGCATATTCCGATGAAGAAATCCTTGACGAATTAAGACTCGAATGTTATGAAGTTCACAAATGCATTCGCATCAAGTGCCAGTCCGGTCCCACCTATCTCGTTCAAGTTCTTACAGCATCCAAGGAAACAGTAGACGATCTGCTGCAAAATGGTGCTTATATCTATCGCAGACGCCATAGAGTAGAACCATCCCGCACTTCACCACCACTTCCAATCCGCTGCGAAAGATGCCAAACCTATGCTTCACATCTGACTAAAAACTGTCCAAACTCACCCCGCTGTGGACACTGCAATGAGGACCATTCCACTAACAACTGTCCTAACCTGAAAAAAACACCTCAATGCAATACCTGCCATCAACAACACCCAACCTATAGTTATAAATGCCATCAAAAACCTGCTCCGCCAACTGATAAACCTGAACTATCCGTTCCCATCCGCACCACCGATTCCGCTACACCACCTGCTAACTCCTTACGAGAACCCATCACAGCTGAAGACTTGCTCCGTTTCACCACTCTTGTTCTTCAAAATATCCAGCCCTTCTTACGCCCACACATTCTTATGCAGGTCGATCACATAGCCCAACAATTATTTGGCCTACAACTTTCTGCCACTTACACCGGTCCACATGCCCACTTTTCCATCACATCTACTAAAACAGATCCAGAATGGCCATCTCTATAATTTACAACCATCGCCCAGCAACTTCTAAAACAGTTTCAATCTTCATGGCAGTCACTTTCCTCTTCATTAATATCCGATCTCTTCTCACTCACAAAGCAGTTTTTGAACAACTCCTAAGGGAGAAACAAATACAGGCTTTTGCGTTGAACGAAACCTACCTCAAACCTACACATCATGTCCGCTTTCCACAGTTTCAACTACACCGTCATGATTGCTCTAGACCATACCAACGAGCAAATGGAGGCACTGCAATTGGAACATATCACAATATCCCGGTACGCACTCACTATTTTCCAAAGCCACATAACCTTCCCGAGTATTCCATAGTCACACTATATTTTCGCACCAAAATCATCACTCTATGCACTATCTACATTCGACCAGGCCACCCCATACCATATGAATTTTTTCAATACATTGACAATACTTTTAGGCATTACATCATCATGGCAGACATAAATATTCATTGCCGCCCGCAGGCTGAGAAACAACAGTTTCACAACTACATCTCTAATATCATTGCCGCCGATTTTCATCATCTCCCATCGCCATCTCGCCCCATCAGCAACACTTCCCCAGACATAGTTATCAGCTCTGCGTCTCTGAATATTCAAAATCTTAGGGTTCTCCCACCTTTCGGCAGCGATCATGCTCCGATACTACTCGATATTATTCTCACCCACTCAGCTCAAACACAACCACCGCCCATTCACTATTTTGATTATAATCATGCAAATTGGGCTAATTTCCAAGCGGATCTTACAAATTCGATACAACATCTTCAAGAGCCTACCTCAGAGCACGAACTCTATGACCTTGTTGACCAACTCACATCATCTCTTGACACAGCCACCCACAATAACATACCCCTACGTATACGTCATCCACACAAACCTCCGATCCCTCCACAATATCATTCCATCCTTGCTGCTTCTCGCCGCTCTTTCCGTGACTTTCAACGTACTCATAATCCTATATCCTTAGCACAGCATCGTCGTTGGACTCGCATGCTTCATAATTACCTTACTGCCTATAAAAGAAAACGTTGGATCTCCACCTGCAACTCCCTCTCGACTACATCACATCCTACCAAATTCTGGCAAAAATTCCATCAGTTAACTGGTCAAACTCGACATACATCATACCTTATCATTTCACATCTTCATCCTCTCCAAACCGATACTGATAAAGCAAATGCTTTTGCCTCCTTCTTCCAAGAAATATTTACCCCTACCGTACAACTACCACATCCAACTATCACCCGACGTGTCGAACGCCTTGCAAATCCGCACTCCCCCCTCCTACAACCCAACATTCACCATCAACTCACCGATTCACCTCTTAATGATCCCATTACTCCTGCAGATATCTCAGCCTCCATCAAATCGAAACGTACCACGGCGCCTGGCTTTGACCATATAACTTATAAACTCATAAAAGCCTTTCCTCCCGTCTTATATACACTTCTTGCAGCCATATACAACTTCATTCTCCGCACCGGCTTTTATCCACCACAATGGAAAATCTCAAAAACTCTGCTTTTCACCAAACCCAATAAATCTCCTACAGAACTCTCATCATACCGTCCTATACAACTGACATCAGTACTCAGCAAAATATTTGAACGCATTCTTGTCAGTCGCCTTCATACCCATCTTTCTGAACGAAACCTCATTCCTCTTCATCAAGCTGGTTTTCGCCCAAACATCAGTATTTCCGATCAACTCTTACGCCTCACGACTGCCATAACTAATCATTACAATACCTCCAAACCTTCCTGCCTGTTATTGTTCGATCTTGAAAAGGCTTTTGACAAAGTTTGGCATGCCGGCCTCATCGCTAAACTTCTCTCTTTTCATCTTCCTTTCTCCTACATCAGATGTATCCATTCTTTCCTTTCAAATCGTATGACTTACATTACCATCAACCAATCACTTTCACATCCGATCTTTCTTCACTGTGGTGTTCCTCAAGGCTCTGTTCTTTCACCCCTTCTTTATGTATTATACGTAGCAGACATGCCCCCTCTACCACAAACTGTCTCATTATATCAATATGCCGACGATACAGCTTTTTTCGCCACAGCCAACACTGTTCAACAGATAAATCGAACACTCCAACAAGCAATTGATGCATTCACTTCCTGGTGTGACAAGTGGCGCCTAACCATAAATCCCCTCAAAACGCAGGCTATCATTTTTCTTTCACCTCGCTGCCGATCACGAATTTATCGCAATCCTGCTCTTCTTCATATTCACGTCAATGGCACTTTCATACGCCCATCATCAAAAGTAACATACCTCGGAATCATCTTTGACTCCAAACTCAGCTGGAAACCTCACTTACAGAAAATCCGATCACAGGCTACAAATCGATTAAACCTTCTCCGGCGGCTAGTGGGCACCACTTGGGGCTTACATACTGACACTGTTATTAAGACTTATAAGGTTTTCCTTCGACCTGCTCTCACACATGGCCATATATGCTGGATCTCTGCCCCTGACGCACTATATACTAGACTTGCAATATCCGAACGTCATGCTCTCCGCCTTGCTTATCGCATAAGACTACCAGCACCAACTGCCGATCTCTATCGCCGTATCAACTTTCCCACCATCTTACAACACTTGGAAACACTCCGCACAAAATACATAACAAAAGTCATTGCCGAAGGTAATCCGCTCTTCCTCGACACCTTTCACCAGGACATCATTCATGATACCCCTCCTCAACATCAAGCCACACCTCTTCAACATCTTCTTACTCTTTATCATACGACTTTAGACGATAATGACCCCCACAAGGCCGATTTTGCTATATACCGTCCACCTCACCTTAGTCCATGCATTTATCCATCTCTGCACTAGTGTTTCCATCAATGTTGTTAGCAGCGGGCTTCATCTGTCATCATCAGCCCTGTGACGCCCCAGGGCAGAAGATAACCATTCATTTGTCTACACTAACCATATCCCTGTGTTTTGTTGTGACGTCTATCAGCACTTCACCTCATCTCTCATTTCACAACCATAGCCCGGCCTACAAAATGCAATAGTGAATAATAAATAACCCTACGTATACTGATGCCTTCCCTATGGAAATTGATGCCTCCAAAGCCATTTTGAAGAAAGAAGAAGAAGAAGAAAAAAATGATGACCACAAAAGAATAAAATAAATAAATGCTTCTCAAACTCTCAATGCCCAACTATCAATAAAAGTAAAACCCTATACCTTGTTTTTCCTCCTACCGAAGAAAGGGCGTAACCCTTTGATCGGGTTAACCTTAAAAAAAAAACTTGATGTATTCATCTTTACCTTTGAGCAGAACCCAGCCTCTCTTATAGCTGTTAATCTGTTAGCGAGGATCAGGTGTAGCATACGCACTTGTGAGCATCACAGACATACTCTATTTAGAGGACTGACGGAAGTTGACGCTTTCGGAGGGTCGCTTATATTTTTGGACTATTGTCATCATCTTTATCATCTTCGTCATCACTTGATCATCGCTTCATCACACGGATAGGTTGTGCTGGTCTTTGGACCCATGCACAAGAACCTACCCCCATACGTGGGGCCACCGGCTCCTGGTTCCTCTGCACCAGACCGTGAAACTTTGTCTCGTTCCGGTCGTACCAGACACCTTTCATGGGGCAGTCAAACTAGTTCGCGAGCAACCAGACCCAGAGATCGTACTGATTCTGGTGACTCCGCTCATTCAAACAAACGACCTCGGGACAGATCTCGGTCTCCTGTACCTACTAACATGGATTCGGCAATGGACACGGCTTCTGGATCAGGCTCAAATTTCTATACAACTAAAGAACCTATCTATTCTTTTCTGCTTACCGATTTCGATACAAAATATACGCATCCTAAAATGGTTTTCTTACAAATAATCAAGTATCTGCCTCGAGCTAGTATGGAAAACATTGTTAAAACTAGGAATGGTTTTATCATTCATTCAAAAGACCCGAATTTCGGCATCACACTTAGGAACAAAGCATCATACGAGATCTTTGGCAAAACGGCTAAATTAACCAAACAAGCTGATCGGAAGACAAAACAACCTCCTCCTCCACGCAAAGCACCCATGTTTTCTGTTGTCATCCGTGGAGTAATACCTGAAATCAGCGATGAGGAAGTTTTCGAAGAACTCAAACAAGAAGGCATTGAGGTCAACAAATGCATTCGCATTAAAAATAACAATGGCCCTACTTACATGGTACGTGTTCTGTCCCAAGATCAGACAGCGCTTGACTATTTGTTAGCTCATGGAGCTCCTATCTATAAGAAACTCCATCGAGTCGAGCCTTCCAAGACACCAGGACCTTTGCCAATTCGGTGTGAGAAGTGCCAAACTTATAACGCACACTTTACTCGCCAGTGCCCGAATCCATCTAAATTTGGCTATTGTGGTGAATCTCGCGACACAAAAGCATGCAAAACTCAGCAACAGCAGCCACACTGCTCTACCTGCAACGAAAACCATCCAACATATAGCTACCGCTGTAAGGGAAAACCTCAGGCACAACCGGAACGTCCAGAACTTACAGTGCCAGTACAGTTTTGACAAAACCACACCACCCTCACAATCTCTTGCTCAACCTCTCACTGTCGAAGATCTTGTTCGTTACATCCCCATTGTACTACAAAATGCTTTTCCTTTCCAACGCGAGCACATTCTTCGTGTCGCCATATCAACAGCCAAATCTCTCTTCAATCTTAACTTTACTGCTACATATTCAGGACCTTTCGTTCACTTCCACATCGCACCTCTAGAGACAGAAGTCTAAGACCAATATGGCTATGGCAGTATACATTATGGCTCTTAATTTACTTTTCGTTAACATCAGATCATTTCAGCAACATAAAGTACTTCTAGAGCCTCTTTTGTTAGAAGAAAAAATCGATATTATAGCTCTTAACGAAACAGCCTTAAAACCAGCCCCTTCTGCACGACTTTCTGGTTACCAACTTCAACGCTGTGATTACCACGATGTACACGCACGCGCTCAAGGTGGGGTGCTGATTGGTTTTTCTCCGAAACGTCCTTATCGACAATACAATCCTACTGCATTTACAAATCTTCCTGAACATCTGTTATTCTCTATATACTACCCATCTCTTACAGTTAATATAGCAACCATATATATATGCCCTGGTCATCCAATACCTTTTACCTTTTTCGAATATATCGCTCAAAACTTTAAAAACATAATCATCATGGCTGACATAAACATCCATAGCAGAAGTGCACGGGAGAAACAACGTTTTACAGACTTTATTTCAACTACACTACAACTCCACATTCATAATCTTCCTGGTCCCACTCGGCCAGCTAGTCAAACAACCCCAGATGTAGTAATCACATCTCTCTCTCTTATAAATGACTCTCAAGTGACAGTTCTTGACACGATTGGAAGCGATCACTGTCCTATCAAACTAACAATCAAAAAGATGCGGCCATCTCTACAAAAGTTAGAGCCACATATTATCCAGCGTTACGATAAGGCTGACTGGACTCAATTTCGACAGACCGTAAATATCCGTCTCTCCAATCTTCAACCACCAAATTCAGAATCTGACATGTACAATGTTGTCAACCACATCACGGACGCTTTACATACTGGTTCACAACAATATATACCTGTGGAGAAAATTTATCCGTCTAAACCAAAATTGCCTCCAACCTATCTTTCTTTAATACTGAAATCACGACAGCATTTTCGAGAATATAGACGAACTGGCAATGAAGAATGTCTCCAACACAGACAATGGCACCGAGGTGTTACAAATTATCTCACAGCATACAAACGTCGCACTTGGATCAGCGCGTGTAATAAACTAAACGACGAAGCCTCACCAAGCCGATATTGGAAAACCTTCCATAGACTCACAGGCAAAAGCACTAAAATATCATATCCTCTGTTGGACAATAGTGTCTCTCTATTTACAGATCATGATAAGGCACACGCTTTTGCAACACAATTACAAACAGTTTTTACGCCTGCAATATCATATAATTCACATAACCGCAGAGACTTGTCCACTATTCCAGCTTTACAACCATCACCATCACACGTAATAGATATCGACCATCCTCTTTCAGCACCAATCACTACACATGAACTTCAACGCGCACTTCATAAGAAACGAAATACTGCACCAGGCATCGATCATATTTCCTACCGGCAAATAAAAGAAGCTCCATTCTCTTTACTTATACTACTCGTTACAGTCTACAACTTTATTCTCCGCACTGGCTTTTACCCTGCAGATTGGAAAGTATCCAAAATTTGTATGTTTCTTAAGCCTAATAAACCAGCACATTCTGTTACTTCTTACCGCCCAATACAACTGACAACAGTTTTCAGTAAACTGTTTGAGAAAATTCTTGTCCAGCGGCTTCATTTACATATCCAGGAGAATAACTTATTGTCCATACATCAAGCAGGTTTTCGACCAGAATTTTCTATTAACGACCAGTTACTCCGGCTCTCTACAATAATAACAAATCAATATAACAAGGACCTTCCATCTTGCCTCGTCTTAATGGACCTTGAAAAGGTTTTCGATAAAGTATGGCACTATGGAATTATTCAAAAGTTACAGAAGCTAAACCTCCCGATCTGCTACCTACGTATCATATATTCCTTTCTAATAAATCGAATCGGATATGTCTATATAGGTACTGCTATCTCACACCCTATTTTTCCGTATTGTGGCGTTCCACAGGGTTCTGCCCTCAGTCCGCTCTTATATATACTATATGCCTCTGATCTACCAAAACCTACGGAAAACGTATTCTTATTTCAATATGCCGATGACAAGGCTTTTCTAGCTCTTGGCAAGACCATGCATCAGGTCAGCACGGCATTACAATCCACTCTCAATGGATTTTTGCAATGGTGCAAAACTTACTGTCAATAGTGACAAAACTCAAGCGCTGGTCTTTTTACCCCCGAAACGCCGCTCCAAGGTTCATCGCAATCCGCGAAACCTTAAAGTCACACTTAACGACCATTCTCCAGAACCAACTACTACGGCCACATATCTCGGGGTTGTATTTGATTCCAAACTTAACTGGAAGGCTCATCTTGAGAAAATCTCTCAAAAGGCCAATATCCGGCTCAATCTTCTTCGCCGTCTAACTGGCACTAATTGGGGTCTAACCGCCACCTTGCTCCTAAATACATATAAAATGTTCCTTCGGCCTATCTTAACTTTTGGCCACATTGCTTGGTGCAACGCTCCTACGAAGTTCTATGACCGTTTGTCAATACTCGAGCGTCATGCCATTCGACTTGCACATCATATCAGGCTGCCATATCCCAACTTTCTGACTTACGAGCATATTGACTTTCTTCAACTGACTCAACACCTCGCCGATATACGCTTGAAATATATACTCTCTCGACTACCAGTCTCTCACCCATTTCTTCTCGATACCCTACAAGCGGATGCTGAAACTGACGCCCCATATAAATACTTGCACACGCCATTAAATATACTTATTACGATGTATCTTAATACTGGGCACCCTACCATCGACGAGCGTGATATCTTCCATATTTATCATATAGATGATCATCTCCCTCATTTGTTTCCATCTCTGCACCATGTATAATTTCAGCACTAACACTGGGCTTTCCCCATGTCGCCATCAGTCTCGAGCCGCCCCGATACAGAAGAACTAATCTGCATTTGTCTTCTTAACAATGTGTTTGTGATTGTGGCGTGCACGCACTGCATCTCATCTTTCACCGTCATCATATTTATTTCATAAAACACCTCACTCTAAAAAAAAAAGTTTGACTTGCACCACCTTTATGTGTTTTCTTTTCTGCACTCATATTTAAGATTTTGACCTAATCTTGTGTTTAGTTTCTTTTTTTTAAATCTTTGCTTTTGAACATTGCACATAGACCATCATGAAATTCTTTAAACAATAGTATACAAAAATCTGTGCCAAAGAGAGGGCGTAACCCTCTAATGGCCAGGGTTAGAAATAGTCTTTAAATTAAATGATGAATAAAGAACTCCCTAATTCCTAACCCTTTACTATTACAAAAAAAAATTGATGTACTCATACATCACTTCCCAGGGCTCTGCTTAGCATTGCTCTGAAGCGCCACTAGAGCTTAGTGACGATTTTTGTTATATCCTATCCTCACTCCTGGTCACTGAAGCTTGATTCCTGTGTGTATCGGTTGAAAGACTTATCTAGCCCAACTCATCAGATACCTACGCAGGTTGATAGCCTCTTTGGCCCACCTAGACCACTATCCAAACGGGTGGTCTTCTTCAAACCTGTAACCTTGTAGACGACCTTCGCTATGGCTTCTGGACAACTCTCCGGTCATACTGGTCTACCTTCTGTTGTTGCTCAGGGTCCATCTCTGACGGCGGCAAAGATCGACAAACGGAAAGCCCGCCAAGAGTCAGAACCGAGTAGTCCAACGGCTCACTCTACAACCGTTGCTAGTTTTGCTGCTGCGCTTCAAATGACACCACCAACCAAACGTCATCATACCTTAAGTGAGTCCTCAGCAACATCTAGTAACATGGAGACCGAGACCGCTGATAAAGTACCACCATCTAAGCCAGTTGTTCACTCTTTTCTACTTACCAATTACGACGCGAAGTACCATGATCTAAAGCAAATCTTCCTACGTCTGCTTAAGTATGTTCCACGCTCAGACGTTAAACAGCTAATACTTACCAAGAATGGTATTATTATTCGCTCGACCGATCCAAAGATACACTTCGAAACAGTTACTCTTTCGAGATCTTCGGCGCCTCTGCTAACATTCAGAAGCTTACATCAAATCAGGCAAAGCAGCCTCCACCTCCTCGCAAGTCTCCAGCTCTGTCTGTCGTCATCCGATGAGTCGATCCACAATATACAGATGCCGAGATAGCTGACGAACTAAAACTTGATGGCCATTCCATCATTAAATGCATTCACATTAAGAACACATCGGGATCCACTTACATGGTCCGTGTTCTCACTAATAGTCAAGAGACGGTAGATGACCTTCATAATGGTGCTTTCATTTTCTTAAAACGACATCGAGTAGAACCTTCTCGCTCACCTCCCCCCTTCCTGTCCGTTGTGAGCGCTGCCAGGCCTATAATTCGCACCATACTAATGATTGCAGGAACCCCTTCAAATGCGGATATTGTGCTGGCCCCCATTCGACTAAGTCTTGCACTAATCTACAAAATGCACCTCAATGTTCAACCTGCCCAGATCAGCATCCCACATACAGTCACAAATGTAAGGCTAAACCTGCGGCAGACTTACTCAAACCTGAACTCACTGTTCCAATCCGGATACATAACACTGATTCTACCACACCGCCTCCCAGCTCGGCCCACCAACCGATTACCATCGATCAATTTCTTTCATTTCTTACAGTCACCTTACAGAATATTCATCCTTTCCTCCGTCAGCACATTCTCCAACAAGTACAACTCGCCGCTAAAACCATTCTGCATGTTCATTTCACTGGCACCTATTTCAACAACTATGCTCACTTTTGTTCTACTATTCATGAATCTACAGTATAATCTCTTTCACCATCTACCTTCATTTCTCTTCAGTATGGCCGTTCACTTTTTTATTTCTGAACATTCGCTCCCTCCATAAACACAAACCTCTGTTCGAACAGCTGCTCCTTGAGGAACATATCCATTGTTTTCTGCTTAATGAGACATTCCTCACGCCGAAACTCTCCTGTAAAGTTCTATCCTATCACATTCTTCGCCATGATAATGCCGTCCCAGCTCGCCGTGCCAATGGCGGTGTAGCTATTGGTTTCCCCCCATCTATTTCTCATCGCTTACATACTACTGGTGACCGAACGCTGCCTGATCATCTCATTTCCACTTTATATTTCAAACAATGCTACATCACTGTTGCTACCATCTATATCCGACCCGGCCAACCTATTCCTTTAAGTTTTTTTTCAATATATATCAGACCACTTTCGCAGTTACATTATCATGGCCGACATTAACTACCACAGCCGTTCCGATCACCAAAAGCTCACTTTTCTCCATTATATTCAGACCCACACGACAGGATTCTTTCACACTCTCCCTAAGCCGACACGACCATCCTCCAATACAACCCCAGATATAGTCATAACTTCGCCCAATCTTCTTACTAAGCTTACCCTGACTGTACTTGATCCTTTGGGGAGCGATCATGTCCCTGTCAAACTTACTCTTCAACTTCAAGGACCTCCTCAATTACCTCAACCAGCTCCTCCCCGCTCAGTAGCACGTTTCGATCGTGCAAATTGGCCACAATATAGAGAATTTCTTTCCAATAGGCTTGAATCTGTACCAGCTCCTACCACAGAAACAGAACTCTATCATACCCTGCATACCATCACCGACAGTATACACCAGGCATCCTCTAAATTTATTCCTCAGACTCCAATTACTTCCTACAGACCTAAGCTGCCTCCACAATATCTCCCTTTAATACGCCGTTCCCGCCAGTTCTACCGAGATTTCACTCACACAGGAAACCTGGAATCGCTTCGGCAACATCGCCAATACCAACGGGCAGTCCATAATTACATCATTGCATACAAGACCAGAAACTGGATAAAAGCTTGCAATAATCTATCTGATACAGCACACCCTACACAATACTGGAAAAGATTTCATCAGCTCACCGGTAAAAACACCCGCACATCTTACCCACTAATTGTTAACGATACGCCCTTACTCACTGACGAAGAAAAAGCCAATGCTTTTGCTACCCAACTCCAAGACGTCTTCACGCCTCTTGGACCTACTCTCTCACTCCGTCCTCATCCTACAGCTCGACTAAATCTTGACTCGCCCTCACTTCAACCAAATGTTCAACATGTTTTGCCAGACGATTCGCCGTTGACAGTTCCAATCACCGTCACAGAAATTACCACTATCGTTGCCCGTAAACGTAATACAGCTCCCGGACTGGACTCAATCACATTTCGCCATATCAAAGAGGGACCGTACATTCTCCACTATCTTTTATCTCTCATTTTCACATTCATTCTTCGCACTGGGTTTATCCCTAACGATTGGAAAACATCCAAAACTTTAATGTTCCTGAAACCGAACAAACCAGCTCCATCTGTGTCCTCCTATCGACCCATTCAACTAATCCTTGTTTTCAGTAAGATGCTTGAACGAATTCTAGTCTCACGCCTCCACACACATCTCGCCGATCACAACCTCATTCCCATACATCAAGCAGGATTCCGACCGAATTATAGCATTAATGATCAACTCCTACGTCTTACCACATTCATCACTGCTCAGTTTAACCAATCCAAGCCTTCCTGTCTCGTCCTTTTCGATTTAGAAAAGGCTTTTGATAAAGTCTGGCATCTAGGCCTTCTATACAAACTATTTTCCTTCAGACTTCCATTCTGCCATATTCGCTTCGTGTACCATTTTCTCTCTAGCCGTCTCACTTATGTTTCCATTAATGATACTCTCTCTCACCCTGTGTTTATCCACTCTGGTGTTCCCCAAGGCTCTGCCCTCTCGCCGCTTCTTTACTTACTGTATGTTGCAGACTTTCCTGCCCTTCCTCCACATGTCAGTATATTTCAGTATGCAGACGATACGGCTTTCTTGGCGATAGGTAATACTATCCACCATATTAACCGCATCCTTCAAGCGGCCATAAATGATTTCCTTCAGTGGTGTGAAACGTGGCGTCTCAAACTTAATGCAAGCAAGACCCAAGCAATAGTCTTTCTGCCACCAGGCAAACGCAGTCGTGTACATCGAAATCCATCCAACCTCCACGTCACGATTGACGGCACACCCCTTGCCGCTAGTCCCACGGTGACGTATCTTGGTATTACCTTTGACTCTCATCTCAAATGGTCTGCACATCTCAAAGGTATCATTCTCAAAGCTACTAACCGCCTGAACCTCCTCCGCCGCCTCACTGGAACAACCTGGGGTTTGAAGTCTCACATTCTTCTAAACACGTACAAAACTTTTCTCAGACCCGTTTTAACTAACGCCCTACGCCTTGCGTTTTGCATTAAATTACCAAGCCCCACCAGAGACATACGAGAGAACGCCTTTTCACCACATACTTTATCATCTCGAAGGTCTCCGGCTCAGGTACGTTGCGAAGCGATTCCAGAACCACCATTCACTACTCTTTGATGCAATGCACCACGAAGCCACTCTTCGTAAGCCCTCTGTTACTCTCCGACATTCTCCACTCTCCCTGCTCTTTACTTTGTATAATCATGTTCTTCCGCCCAATAGTCCCGAT
The DNA here is from genome assembly GCF_964235325.1 of Thermobia domestica. Lineage (NCBI taxonomy): Eukaryota > Metazoa > Arthropoda > Insecta > Zygentoma > Lepismatidae > Thermobia > Thermobia domestica. The sequence continues at coordinate 209,200,189 of NC_137454.1, forward strand.
CTACTACTTCTAGAAGATTTTCTCGTTCCTACTCTACCCCCATACATCACTCCATCATATGTTGCACTGTAACCTTCCAATACTAATAGGGCTCCCCCTCGTCTTCATTGCATCCAGAGTAGCCCCTGGACAGAAGATAACCTACATTCGTCTCTCTAATCCTGTTTATGTTCTGTTGTGTTGTCTAGTGCACCTCATGGATTCATCCTGCATCACTGCTTTGCTACCGCTAATGTCATAATGAATTAAAAGACAGTATTCCTAACCTTTCCTGATGATTATGGTTAACGGCCATAATGACCTGTACTTAAATGCACTTAATAGTAATAAAGATTATATAGAACCTCCTTGCCCCTCGAAAATACCCCCAAATCAAAATGAATAGTAACTTCACATCCCAAATAAAGGGCGTAACCCTTTGGGTGGGTGCTAGCTTCGGCTAGCAAAAAAATTGATGTACTCACAACCGTCGGATAATCATCTTGAACCAAATAATCCACTTACGCAGTCTATAACACCAGACGATATCACTACAAGTCTACAAAAGAAACGGAATACTGCACCTAGCTTTTCATCACCTATGTACTTATCAAACATGCTCCAACTTCTTTTCTTCTATTCCTCAGCCAACTTTACACTTTCATACTTCGTACTGGTTTCTTTCCCCTTGATTGGAAGTACTCAAAGGTTCTTTTATTTCCCAAGCCAAAGAAACCTCCATCGGATGTTCAGTCGTATAGACCAATTCATTTAACTAGTTGCCTCTGTAAAATCTTGGAACGGATTCTTGTTCGCCGACTTCATGACCACATTCGACGTCACAACCTTCTGCCTATTCATCAAGTTGGTTTCCGGCCTCATTTTAGTACTATAGATCAGCTATCAGGCCTTACCACGGCCGTTTATAACCAATATAACCGGGGTTTTCCTTCCTGTTTAGTCACATTTGATCTCGAGAAAGCGTTTGATAAAGTTTGGCATTCTGGGCTTATTTATAAATTACATCACTATCTATTACCTATTTCCTACATACGCTTAGTCAATTCCTTCTTAACAGGACGTCTGGCATACATATCCCTAAACAGCACTCTTTCTTATCCAATCTTCTTACACTCTGGAGTACCTCAAGGTTCGTCTTTGTCGGCTCTCCTCTATCTCTTATACGTTGCCGATCTCAGATTACCAGCTAATATCCAAATTTATCAGTTTGCTGACGATACAGCTTTTCTTTCAACAGCCCGTACTATTCAGCAAATTAATCGCCTTATGCAAACTGCTATTGATAGATTTGTCGATTGGTGTAACATATGGAGACTGAGTATTAACTCTGCGAAGACACAATCAATTTTATTTTTACCACCAGGACGACGCACCAGAGTGTACCATAACCCGACTTTACTACGCCTTCATGTTAAGCATACACCAGTTCCGGTTCATTCGACTCTGACTTACCTTGGCATCGTCTTTGACAGTAAACTATATTGGATCCCACATCTTAAGAAGGTTGTCACCCAGGCTCAAAATCGTCTCAATTTGCTGAAAAGGCTAATTGGTACAAGCTGGGGCTTACAACCCTCTACAGTACTACATACCTACAAAGCCTTCATGCGAAGTACCTTAACATATGGCCACACGGCTTGGGTCTCTGCATCTGATAAATATTATCAAAAATTGTGTATCATGGAAAGACATGTTTTACGGTTAGCGTATAGAATCAGGTTACCAAGTCCAACTAGGCTCCTGTATGATCTTATCGATTTTCCGTCCTTACTCCAACACTTGAAGCAGCTTCGAACCCGATACATTACTACTCGGCTTGATTTACACCATGTAATGCTACAGGACATTATACGCTACGATAGAGATAACAATGCACCACCACGATATATCGACTCTCCGCTGCAACACTATATGACACTATATCACCTCTAATTGGACCCTGCCACTAGAGACCCAGAGATCTTTGCCATATATCATCCACGTCATCTATCACCTCATGTTTATCCATCATACCCACAGTGATTACCAACTAATATGGGCCTCCCCTGTCTTCATCAGTTCCTGAGTGGCCCCAGGAACAGAAGATAACTGCATCTGTCCATTAACAAAACCTCGTGATGTGGCGTCTAGTGCAATTCATTCATTATCCTTTCATCATATCGTCCTTTCAGTTATATATTATGTTTTCTACTTCCTCACCGCTTTTTCCCTTTATTAGCCTATATGCATATATATAATATTGCTCTACTTTTCACTTATTTTCTCATTGTGCACCTATCACCTTATATGTTCGTTTTGTGCACCTATTACCTTTTGTTATTATTATTGTTTAGTTATCGTTCCCTTGATTAATCATTATCAGTATTGAATATATGTATAAATTATTTAATTATTAATGAATAAAGAAAAATCCCATAGACCAACTACAATATTATGGAGTCCAAAATGTATATGAATCACTTCCCCGAAGAAAGGGCAAAACCCTTTAACCGGGTAAACGAAAAAAACTTGATGTATTTACATCTTTACCTTTGAGCAGAACCCAGCCTCTCTTATAGCAGTTAATCTGTTAGCGAGGATCAGGTGTAGCATACGCACTTATGAGCATCACAGACACACTATTTGGAGGACTGACGAAAGTTGACACTTTCGGAGGGTCGCTTATATTTTTGGACTATTATCATCATCTTTCTCATCTTCGTCATCACACGGATAGGTTGTGCTGGGCTTTGGACCCATGCACAAGAACCTACCTCCATACGTGGGGCCACCGACTCCTGGTTCCTCTACACTAGATCGTGAAACTTTGTCTCGTTCCGGTCGTACCAGGCACCTTTCATGAGGCAGTCAAAGCAGTTCGCGAGCAACCAGACCCAGAGATCGCACTGATTCTGGTGACTCTGCTCATTCAATCAAACGACCTCGGGACAGATCTCGGTCTCCTGTAACTACTAACATGGACTCGGCAATGGCCACGGCTTCTGGATCAGGCTCAAATTTGTATACAACCAAAGAACTAATCTATTCTTTTCTGCTCACCGATTTCGATACTAAATATACTCATCCTAAAATGATTTTTTTTACAAATAATCAAGTATCTGCCTCGAGCTAGTATGGAAAACATTGTTAAAACTAGAAATGGTTTTATCATCCATTCAAAAGACCCGAACTTCGGTATCACACTTAGGAACCAAGCATCATACGAGATCTTTGGCAAAACGGCTAAATTAACCAAACAAGCTGATCGGAAGACAAAACCTCTTCCTCCACGAAAACCACCCATATTTTCTGTTGTCATCCGTGGAGTAATACCTCAAATCAGCGATGAAGTTTTCGAAGAACTCAAACAAGAAGAGATTTAGGTCAACAAATGCATTCGAATTAAAAATAACAATAGCCCTACTTACATGGTACGCGTTTTGTCCCAAGATCAGACAGCGCTTGACTATTTGTTAGCTCATGAAGCTCCTATCTATAAGAAACTTCACCGAGTCGAGCCTTGCAAGACACCAGGACCTTTGCCAATTCGGTGTGAGAAATGTCAAATTTATAACGTAAACTTTACTCGCCAGTGCCCAAATCCATCTAAATGTGGCTACTGTGGTGAATCTCACGACACAAAAGCATGCAAAAATGAGCAACAGCAGCCACACAATATGGCTGTGGCAGTATACATTATGGCTCTTACTTTACTTTTCGTTAACATCAGATCATTTCAGCAACATTAAGTACTTCCAGAGCCTCTTTTGTTAGAAAAAAAATCGATATCGTAGCTCTCAACGAAACAGCCTTAAAACCAGCCTCTTCTGCACGACTTTCTAGTTACCAACTTCACCGCTGCGATTACCACGATGTACACGCACGCTCTCAAGGAGGGGTGTTGATTGTTTTTTCTCCCAAACGTCCTTATCGCCAATACAATCTTACTGCATTTACAAATCTTCTTGAACATCTCTTATTCTCTATTTACTACCCTTCTCTTACAGTTAATATAGCAACCATATATATACGTCCTGGTCATCCAATACCTTTTACCTTTTTCGAATATATCGCTCAAAATTTTAAAAACATAATCAATCATCATGGCTGACATAAACATCCATAGCAGAAGTGCACGGGAGAAACAACGTTTTACAGACTTTATTTCAACTACACTACAACTCCACGTTCATAATTTTCCTGGTCCCACTCGACCAGCTAGTCAAACAACCCCAGATGTAGTAATCACATCTCTCTCGTTTATAAATGACTCTGTGATGAAAGTTATTGACACGATTGGAAGCTATCACTGTCCTATCAAACTAATCATCAAAAAGATTCGGCCATCTCTACAAAAGTTAGAGCCACATATTGGCCAGCGTTATGATAAAGTTGACTGGACTCAATGTCGACAGACCGTAAATATCCGTGTCTCCAATCTTCAACCACCAAATTCAGAATCTGACATGTACAATGTTGTCACCCACATCACGGACGCTTTGCATACTGGTGCTCAACAATATATACCTGTGGAGAAAATTTATCCGTCTAAGCCAAAATTGCCTCCAACCTATCTTTCTTTAACACAGAAATCACGGCAGCATTTTCGAGAATATAGACGAACCGGCAATGAAGAATGTCTCCGTCAACACAGACAATGGCACCGAACTGTTACAAATTATCTCACAGCATACAAACGTCGCACTTGGATCAGCGCGTGTAATAAACTAAACGACGAAGCCTCACCAAGCCGATATTGGAAAACCTTCCATAGACTCACAGGCAAAAGCACTAAAATACCATATCCTCTGTTGGACAATAGTGTCCCTCTCTTTACAGATCATGATAAGGCACACGCTTTTGCAACACAATTACAAACAGTTTTCATGCCTGCAATATCATATAATTCACATAACCGCAGAGACTTGTCCACTATTCCAGGTTTACAACCATCACCATCACAGGTAATAGATATCGACCATCCTCTTTCGGCACCAATCACTACACATGAACTTCAACGCGCACTTCATAAGAAACGTAATACTGCACCAGGCATCGATCATATTTCCTACCTTCTAATAAAAGAAGCTCCATTCTCTTTACTTACACTACTCGTTACAGTCTACAACTTTATTCTCCGCACTGGCTTTTACCCTGCGGATTGGAAAGTATCCAAAATTTGTATATTTCTTAAGCCTAATAAACCAGCACATTCTGTTACTTCTTACCGCCCAATACAACTGACAACAATTTTCAGTAAACTGAGAAAATTCTTGTCCAGCGGCTTCATTTATTTATCCAGGATCATAACTTATTGCCCATACATCAAGCAGGTTTTCGACCAGAATTTTCTATTAATGATCAGTTACTTCGGCTCTCTACAATAATAACAAATCAATATAACAAGGACTTTTCATCTTGCCTCGTCTTAATGGACCTTGAAAAGGTTTTCGATAAAGTATGGCACTATGGACTTATTCAAATTTACAGAAGCTAAACCTCCCGACCTGCTACTTGCGTATCATATATTCCTTTTTAGTAAATCGAATCGGATATGTCTATATAGGTACTGCTATCTCACACGCTATTTTTCCGTATTGTGGCGTTTCACAGGGTTCTGCCCTCAGCCCGCTGGACCCTCTGATATACCAAAACCTACGGAAAACGCATTCTTATTTCAATATGCTGATGACACGGCCTTTCCTGCTCTTTGCAAGACCATGCATCAGATCAGCACGGCATTACAATCCACTCTCAATGCATTTATGCAATGGTGCAAAACTTGGAAACTTACTACAGTGAAACCTGTCAAATTGGCCACCTCTATAAGTTGGCCACCTGCTTATCTTGGCCTAGTTCGTCTTGAACCTGCATTTTCCCATAAGACATTCGTTATTTACCACTCTATAAGTTGGCCACCTGTCTATCTTGGAAGTTGGCCACACTGAAGCAATATTTACCCTATGATGATAATGATAAATTTACCTGGGTATCTTGGCCACGAAAAATACAGTTTTGTTATTTTTCTTAACTCTTTCGAATTCCCTCCCATATGAGAGGCAGATGTTCTGTATTTTTGACGACACAAAGAAGCATAGATTCGCACGATTTGTTCTTGGAGGTCAATGGCCAGAACACTACCCTCATAAAAGGGTGGTGAAGGAAGATGTGAATAAGAAAAAGCACGTACAGGGATTCAGGAAATGGTTGTACGTTTTTGTTTAAACTGTCTGTTTTGGTAAAACCATTAGCTATATCGGCTCCTTTCATCAGTGGGAAGCTTTAGTAATTCCGGAAAATTCTCAAGGTTAAAGCTCAATTGTCATTTATTGGCACCTGACTGCATGTCAAAAGGTAGCGGAGGTTTTGAGATATGAATTCTCTCAAGATTTTCTCAAAACATCTTTTGCTTCGAGGGAAACACTTTTAGCTCATTAACAAGAGGTAGTTAACTACAATATTAGAATGTGCATATCTGACAAAAGAAATAAAGCAAATATCTAGAATGAACCACCATTCAGTAACAGCTGAAAAGAAGTCATATAAATTGCATATGAATTTCTCAATTTATAATTTAGCTTTTCTTGTTTTCAATCTGAATAACTCAGTGTGCTATAATATCAATTTCAATAAACTGCGTACATACACTTCTATTTCATGGTTGTTTGTGTTATTGTGTTTCCAATCCGAATAATCCAATGTACCAGACTAGTTTTCACGAAGAGAAAGGTATGCATATATATTAGACATACTATCAAGAGCGCCGATCCGGGGGGACCGAGGGTGCCCGGGCCCCTCAAAGCCCTATTTTATTTATGAGTATACAATATTTGGTATAATTTGAGTGCAATTTGTCTTAAAATCTTCATATATATACCTTCTGCATCTGAATGCCCCCCCCCTTCAAATTTACAGAGAAATAGGCGCTTGTGCATACTATAGTAATATTTTCTAGTACTGTATATTTTTATGATTACTCTATATACATTTATAAGTAGCTGTCGTTCCACTGCTTATTAAAATTTTACAATCAAGTAATACTAGAAATCCTATTCTAAAAATGCACAAATCACACTTATTTTCTGTAAGTTGGCCACCTGTCTAACTTGGCCACTTTTCGATGGAACCGGTGGTGGCCAACATAGACAGGTTTCACTGTATCAATAGTGACAAAACTCAAGCGCTGGTCTTTTTACCCACGAAACGCCGCTCCAAGGTTCATCGCAATCCGCGAAACCTTAAAGTCACACTTAACGACCATTCTCCAGAACCAACTACTACGGCCACATATCTCGGGGTTGTATTCGACTCCAAACTTTACTGGAAGGCTCATCTTGAGAAAACCTCTCAAAAGGCTAATATGCGGCTCAATCTTCTTCGCCCTCTAACTGGCACTAATTGGGAACTAAACGCCGCCTTGCTCCTAAATACATATAAAATGTTCCTTCGGCCTATCTTGACTTTTGGCCACATCGCTTGATGCAACGTTCCCACGAAGTTCTATGACCGTTTGTCAATACTTGAGCGTCATGCCATTCGACTTGCACATCATATCAGGCTGCCATATCCCAACTTTCTCACTTACGAGCATATTGACTTTCCTCAACTGACTCAACACCTCGCCGATATCCGCTTGAAATATATACTCTCTCGACTACCAGTCTCACACCCATTTCTTCTCGATACCCTACAAGCAGATGCTGAAACTGACACCCCATATAAGTACTTGCACACGCCATTAAATATACTTATTACGATGAATCTTAATACTGACAAGGGACATCACCCAATTGTCCGACTCCGATTTCAATGAAATTTTTATTGCTGATAGAGGACATGTATTCATTACTTGTGATGACAGAAATTTTTGCCATGGTGCATGTTTTCTATTTTTTAATAATTTTTAAAAGTTGTGATGTGGTTAATAGAGATTACTGCAGAAGTTCCTTACTACCCTTTGTAAACGGAGTGTTAATGAAAGAACAACCATGTAGATACGTATAGGGCCTAGGGGGAAGTCGTATGGTACATATGACCTTGACGGCAGCCATCTTGAAATCCGCCATTTTGAATTAAGGTCAAGTTTTTTAAATGGAAATAGGGTAATATGATACATAATTTCGGGCTAGAATTTAATCAGAAAGACAATGGTGAAGTTAGTTTTAAGATGCACTCATTTGGTGAAAAGTTACAGGCATATTAATTGTTTATACTTACTATGTGCGTAAGTCCCTTACCTCCGTTTCTAACCCGCGTATTAATGATAATAAGTGGATAAAGATTTCGGTAATACATATTGTGCCTAGAGGGAAGTGATACGATAAGGGTATCATTGACGGCAGCCATCTTGATATCCGCCATTTTGAATTAAAGTGAAGTTTTGAAAACTGAAAACCATAGCATGTGGCACCAAATTTTAATAGTAAATTTTCCCCAAAAGCCAATGGTATGCTTAATTTTGTTCTATAGTTAACCAGTATGAATTTATGACTCTTCTAATGTGCACGAAACATCCATTATTCGATCTTTCAAACTGGCAACACTCCTAATTTTCACCGCATGTTTTAAGATTCCAACTGGCACTTTGCAATTGTTTCCATGGCTCATGTTTTCTAAATTTATTACATTTTTTAAGAGTTGCGATTAGTCAGTTCATGAATAGTGTTGGGATAAGCATCCAGCAATCTATCTGAATTTTGAAGACTTGCCATGTAATTATTAATTTCATAGGCAATGTAATTATTTATTTCCTATAACTGCCCTTCAAAAACTCGTTTACTGACATGAATCATCGCAGAACGAAGGAACTCCAACTTTGCATTCAGGTAATACCGGAGATGTAGCTTGTAATGGATAGTAGATGAGACGAGAAATATGTTGAAAATTCACTTCAAAAAAGGAAACGAAATATGATTGTTGTGAAAATCAATGGTCTTTTGTTTTGTTTTATATTTATTTGTTTATTGTATATTTATTTATTTATTTATTTATTTTCTATGGCAATATTTTAGCTAGTCAGACAAAAAAGTCATTTGTTTTCTAGCGATTGTTGTCGATGGTTCATGTTTGTAAGATTTATAATCAGTATTGATCGGGAACTCGATTAAGCTACACCTCTTTATAAACAAGTTACCTGTTTTCATATTATGTTCAAGGTACAAACAGCGTGTTGAGAGCAGTCATATTATGTCTCTCTGATATTTTCTATCATTGCTGCTGTACCTTCAAAGTTGAAAAGTTGTATTAATTAAAAAAAAAAAAAAATACTGTTTGTCGTTTGCGCAACATGTAGGCTACATTTCATGATAATTTTGAGTTCGTGTTACATCAATTTCTTATAATTTCATTTGTATTTCTTTACATCACATAGGTCCATAGGTTCCTCATGTACTTTGGGTTCAAATAAATAATTACACTGCCTAGGAAATTAATAAATACATGGCAAGTCTTCAAAATTCAGATAGATTGCTGGATGCTTATCGCAACACTATTCATGAACTGACTAATCGTAACTCTTAAAAAATGTAATAAATTTAGAAAACATGAGCCATGGAAACAATTGCAAAGTGCCAGTTGGAATCTTAAAACATCGCGATGAAAATTAGGAGTGTTGCCAGTTTGAAAGATCGAATAATGGACGTTTCGTGCACATTAGAAGAGTCATAAATTCATACTGGTTAACTATAGAACAAAATTAAGCATACCATTGGCTTTTGGGGAAAATTTACTATTAAAATTTGGTGCCACATGCTATGGTTTTCAGTTTTCAAAACTTCACTTTAATTCAAAATGGCGGATTTCAAGGTGGCTGCCGTCAATGATACCCTTATCGTATCACTTCCCTCTAGGCATAATATGTATTACCGAAATCTTTATCCACTTATTATCATTAATACGCGGGTTAGAAGCGGAGGTAAGGGACTTACGCACATAGTAAGTATAAACAATTAATATGCCTGTAACTTTTCACCAAATGAGTGCATCTTAAAACTAACTTCACCATTGTCTTTCTGATTAAATTCTAGCCCGAAATTATGTATCATATTTCCCTATTCCCATTTAAAAAACTTGACCTTAATTCAAAATGGCGGATTTCAAGATGGCTGCCGTCAAGGTCATATGTACCATACGACTTCCCCCTAGGCCCTATACGTATCTACATGGTTGTTCTTTCATTAACACTTCGTTTACAAAGGGTAGTAAGGAACTTCTGCAGTAATCTCTATTAACCACATCACAACTTTTAAAAATTATTAAAAAATAGAAAACATGCACCATGGCAAAAATTTCTGTCATCACAAGTAATGAATACATGTCCTCTATCAGCAACAAAAAATTCATTGAAATCGGAGCCGGACAATTGGGTGATGTCCCTTGTGAGCACCCTACCACCGACGAGCGCGATATCTTCCATATTTATTATATAGCTGATCATCTCCCTCATTTGTTTCCATCTCTGCACCATGTATAATTTCAGCACTAACACTGGGCTTTCCCCATGTAGCCATCAGTCTCAAGCCGCCCCGAGACAGAAGAACTAATCTGCATTTGTCTTCTTAACAATGTGTTTGTGATTGTGGCGTGCACGCACTGCATCTCATCTTTCACCGTCATCATATTTATTTCATAAAGCACCTGAATCTCTATATACACTTTCTTAAACATAAAAAAGTTTCCTAGTTGCACCACCTTTTTGTGTGTTCTTTTCTGCACTCATATTTAAATTTTGCACTAATCTTGTGTTTAGATTTTAAAAATCTTTGTTTTTAAAAATTGCACATAGACCATCATGAAATTCTTTAAACAACAGTGTACTAAAATCTGTGCCAAAGAGAGGGCGTAACCCTCTAATGGCCAGGGTTAGAAATAGTCTTTAAATTAAATTATTAATAAAGAACTCCCTAATCCCTAACCCTTTACTATTTAAAAAAAATGATGTATTTACACTTCCAACCTAACTCCTCTTGAGTTAGTTACTGTACTAAGCAGTGATCAAGTATTGCAGACGTACTTGTGAGAACGGTACAGATACGCTACTTAGGAGTCTGACAGAAGATCCTCATCTTCTGGAGGGCTTTTTCTAATTTTTTTGAAGGTCATTGTTTACAGTCATACTTTGACCAATTCTTCTGTCTTTTGTATCACGTATTCGAACGGGGTGCTCGTCCCTATATACTACCTACTGCTGAGTATTTCTTGTTTCCATTGCCTTGATCCCTTTGAATCATGCATCGGTTACCGGGGATAGTTGTGCCTCCCACCAGTAACCCCTCTGAAGAAACAGGAAGGGATCCTCGCAGGAACCGGCGCAGTCGACCATTATCGGAAAGTAGTATTTGAACGCTCTCGATCCCGTTCACCTGCTTACATACAGAAACCGCCTGTACAAGCAGAACCAATGCAATGCAATCTCTCGCAGCCATCGACATCTACTTCTGGAATGCAACCAAACTTTGTAGCATCTCTCACACGACCAAAGATGCATTCCTTTTTGCTTATCAATTACGACAACAAGTACAGCAATAGCCGTCATATATTTAGTCAAATAATGAAATACCTTCCTCGCGCTAGTGTCAAAGAGATTGTGTTTACCAGGAGTGGCATTATTATTAAGTCTGATGATGAAAGCTTCGGTATCGCGCTTCGTAACAAAGCTAGCTACGAAATATTTGGAAAAAATGCTAAGCTTACCAATCTCAGTACTAAGATCAAACTAAAACCACCACCCTCTCGTTCACCGATGATGTCTGTTGTCATTCGAGGCGTTCTGCCAGAAATAACTGACGAAGAAGTCTTAGAGGAGCTTAAAGCCGAGTGCATAAATGTAGCAAAATGTCTTCGAATCAAAAATGACAATGGTCCAACTTATATGGTTCGTGTTTTGACCATGTCTCAAATATCAATCGATACTTTGTTGCAAGATGTTGCTTACATCTTTAAAAAACGACATCGTTTTGAGCAATCTCGTACCAGTTTACCTCTTCCAGTTAGATGTGAGAAATGTCAAATCTACAATGACCATGTTACTTCCAAGTGTCCAAATGTCCCCAAATGTGGGTACTGTGCAGGACAACATGAAACAAAGGACTGCTCATATACAGGGAAGCCACCACATTGTTCAACATGTTCAAATAATGCACATCCTACTTACAGTTATAAATGCAAATCTAAGCCAACAGCCAAACCGGATCACCCGGAAATGACTGTTCCGCTCCGTACAACAGACGTTTCTGTCCCTTTTTCCCAATCTATTGATCTCTCACCGTTGAGAATTTCCTGCGCTATATTACTCTTATCTTGCAAAATAAAATTTCCTTGCCTGAACATTTGGTAATAACCATATATCTTCCAAATATGGCTCTAACTGTAGCTACAATCTATGTCCGTCCAGGGCATGATATTCCGCTCGATTTCTTCCAGTACATATTCTCGCAATATCGTCAATTATTAATACTAGCGTATATCAATATTCACAGTCGATCCACCAGGGAGAAAACTCAGTTTTTGATTATATTTCCCTAGGTCTACATGGCCATATATATCAACTACCCAAACATATCAGGCCGAGTAGTCAGACTACTCCTGACGTTATCATTAGTACAGCTTCAATAGTTGCTAAAACTTCTATCACGGTTCTTGACTGTATCGGCAGCGATTGTCTACCAGTAAAAGCAATAATTAACCATGCACGACCACCATCGTCTCCACAGTCAACAAGAACTATTTTCTTATATGATAAAGCTAACTGGGAACAATATCAGACTGATATCAATACCGCAATAGATCAGTTACAACCACCAACCTCTGAAGCTGATCTGAACAATGTCATTCATAGCATTACAACTGCTCTTAACGACAGTGCTGCAAAGAATATCCCTACGTACCATGAGAAAACATATCAGCCAATATTACCACCGCAATATCTTACACTTGTACGAAAATCCAGGCAGTATTTTCGTGAATATGGGAAGACATGAAACCCAGAATATTTAACCCAAGCACTTCGATGGCAACGCACAGTTCACAGTTATATAGTTGCCCAAAAAAAGACTTACATGGACTACAACGTGCAACAAGTTGAACACCGAAACACACCCTACAAGATACTGGAAACAGTTTCACCTGTTAACTGAGCAGAAAGTCAGTACTTCTTACCCTCTTGTCCAGGACGATCAGCCTTTGCACACTGATCAGGCGAAAGCGGATGCTTTCGCATCTCACTTACAAACAGTATTTACGCCGCCTCTATCCACACATCGTTTAAGTCCCCGCATATCTGAACCAGCAATCAACCAACTGCTCCAATCATTAATCACTCATGAGTTGCATACAACACATCCTTTAAATCACGAAATTACCTCTGATGAAATAAGAGATGCTTTAAAGCGGAAACGTAATACAGCACCTGGTTTTGATCATATATCTTATCGAATCCTCAGTGCTCACTACAGATTTTCTCTTCCTGGCAACGATTTATACGTTTATTTTAAGAACTGGATATTATCCACACGACTGGAAGATGTCTAAAGTTTGCATATTCTTAAAACCAAACAAACCACCTCACTCCGTGAAGTCATATCGGCCCATACAACTGACATCTACTTTGGGAAAATTATTTGAGAAAATACTGGCGCATCGTATCCATCCATATCTCAATGATCATCACCTTTTACCTTCTCATCAGACAGGATTTCGTCCATATTAGTCTCAATGACCAATTACTCCGTCTTACCACTATTATCACAAATCATTATAACAAAGCACTACCGTCCTGTCTCATACTCATGGACCTTGAGAAAGCATTTGATCGTATCTGGCATTATGGGTTATTCTATAAATTGCTTAAGCTCGGTGCTCCTCTAAATTATCTTCTAGTTATCTACTCTTTTATATTAAACCGTATTGTCTATGTTAATATCAACGGCTCTCTATCACATCCGGTTTTCCCCTATACGGGAATGCCACAAGGGTCAAGTTCATCACCTCTTCTGTATATCCTATATGCCTCCGATTTACCATCTCCCGCACCTCATACATATCTCTTCCAATATGCGGATGATACTGCTTTTCTTACACTCGATAAAACAATTCAGCAGAGTAACGTCAATTTGCAGACTACAATTACGGACTTTCTTCGCTGGTGCAATAAATGGAGACTTACTGTTAACGAAGAGAAGACACAAACTTTAGTTATTTTACCGCCCAATTGTCGTAGTAAAGTCCATCGTAATTCGAATTTGCTTGGGATACGTGTTAGCGATCATCTCGTCCGACCAACTAAAACTGTTACTTATTTAGGTGTCATTTTCGATGATAAATTGAGATGGTCAGCACAACTACAGAAACTTGTTACAAAAGGCAAAAATAGACTTCAACTTCTTCGTCGCCTTGTAGGTCAAACCTGGGGTTTAAATTCAACATTGCTACTGAACACTTAGAAAGTATTTATGCGGCGTATTCTCACTTTTGGTCATGTCGCCTGGTGTTCAGCCCCCAAAAGTTTTATAACAGATTAGAGATACTCGAGCGTCATGCCTTTTGGCTAGCATTTCGCATCAAACTACCTTACCATAATCAAGATCTCTACGACAAGATAAACTTTCCGCCGCTTGTACAACACATTGCCCACTTACGTAGAAAATGTATAGCTAAATGCCTTCACGACTACAAGGATATTTTTCTAGACACCATATTTATAGATTTGGAGCAAGAATCACAATTCAGATACTGTTATACGCCACTAAGTATCTTACTTTCTATTTATGCTCGCACTCTACCGGATGAGCACCATCATGTCAGATTTTTCCAACGACAACTCATACATCATGAAATTCCTCATCTTTTTCCATTATAGCACTGTTTATTTACCATACCACTAACAAGGGCTTCTCAGTGTTTTCTCATTAGTCTTGAGCCGCCCCAAGACAGAAGACTAACCTGCATTCGTCATACTTACAAATTTAATTGTTTTGTGTTGTGATGTCAAGTGCACTGCTTTTATCATCATCACTCAACTGTCGTTCTTCCAATTCGACCTTATTTGAACTCCACTATTGCTTTATATATATTTGTACATTCATTTCGTCGTATTCTTAGTACCTTCACTGTTCTTTATCATTTCACTTCATTATATATTTCATATATATTAGTTAGTTATATTTATCTTGACTTCATTATATATTTCTTATATATTACTTATATTTATCTTTCCTATGTTATTTTTTCTTTATATTTATGTTTTCTCTTAGCTTATCAATATATATGTTGCTGTAATATATTAGTTTCTTTGATATTTATTAATTATTAATCACCAGTATATTTCTCTACAGCTCAATGCCCAACTATAAGTAAAATAAAGGCACAATTGATGCAAACATACCCCATGCCAAGAGAGAGGGCGAAACCCTCTAGTGGCAGATTAATATCATCTGCTTTTGAAACAAGAAAGATGTTCCCCAAACCTGCCTCCCTAAAAAATTGATGTATTTGGTGTTATAGATGGTGTTACTGCGTAAGGAACGTGCTACGTGTGAATCAACTGTGCGGTAGATGTAAATCACTTGTGCAGGACGTGAACATTGCACATGTACTGCGCACGTGAATACGTTGAATAGGACCTGTGACGCTTTTGTGCATCACAAGTACAAGCGTGTATTTATACACATGATGCACATGTTGCATCCGTGCAATTGTACATGTACTATACGGGTACTGTATGTGCATTATGCTGTCTGGGGAAGGGGTCATTCATAAGACATATGGCTCTTGGCGCACACCGTCTATTGAAATCAAGTGGCCAATATCTGTAACAGGAGGCTTTCCATACTGTAATGGCTCACAATACACCTTATCATTGATATGATTCGTGACCCTATCATAACACAACCAAGAATCAATATCAATAGCTCCATGTCTACAAGGTTATAAATAACCCACATTATTCTATACAGCCAGCAAATTCTAAATAATCCCTTACGGAAACTCTGATTCATTTCTAAACTGTTACGGAAACTCTGATTCATTTCTATACTTTTCTTTTCGATAGGTAAACTACAGCCAATATTGAACATCAATAAGAAAAGCAAAGAACAGAAATTCATTTTCGTTTCTTTTCCAAATCTCGCATTGCATGTGCTTAATTCTTAGCACTTTCAGCCTCTAACCATTCAACATTTTCCTCTTTTTTTATTTTTTAGTATATAGATATATATATTACACAGGTAAATAACGTTCTGGCTGCCTTCGTTCTCCAGTAGAACGTCTGAATACCGGCTCTAAGTTTTCTTCCTGAAACGCATATTCTGGCTTGTTATTTGGAATTTTTCATCGTTTAGAATAATTCACCAACAGCAGTGTGTCGATTTTAAGTTACTCTCTGATATCTTCGTGGAAGGTAGGTTTCTGAACCTTCTGTTGACGATAAGTCAATTTTTTCCCGTCGTTCCTAATTGGCTTTGGCACATCATCGGAAGATTCCAGTTGGCAATCTATAAATCGTAATTAATGTCTGTGAACTCTTCTAATTCTGCTCTATACTCTTACTTCATACATAATCTTCCCAAACAACGATTAATCGTACCCGGCAAATATTTAGGAAAGTAGTGTGGTAGATTTAACATCCATACAGCTTGACCTTGAAATTTGTCACAATATTCTGCTAACGAAGTTTCCACCGAGTCCCTGTGACAAGATTTGTAATTGAAATTATACTTATGTTTGGGCTCGAAGGCGAACATTAGACCAGCTGATGAATTCTTTAATTAGCTTGATCGCGTAAATTGTAAACCATACAATATTTCATAGATCAATTGATTAACTTGTCAGTTAGTGCATGCCCAGGAACCCAGCTCCAAGTGTTTCTTTTTATCAGACTTTTGACTAATTTAACAGGTCTTTCCGCCAATCCGTTGCTTTGTGGATGCCAAGGCGGCGCGTGATTTATTTTCACTCTTTTCTTCCAATATTCTGTAATTTTTTTATTAGCAAAGGGTGGTTCATTGTCTGAAACTATCACTTGTGGCCAGTCAAATCTAGCGAAACAAATATTTAACTTTTCGATTGTTTCCCAAGTAAATGTTTGACCCATATTTGCCAAATCTCAATCCACGGGGTAAAAGCATACACTAATACAATAAATTTACGTTCTGCTCAGGCCCGTAGCCAGCCTCCGAATTTAGGGGGGGCTAAATGTAAATTAGGGTGGGCACACATACAGAGACACAAAGACATTATACCGTATATATATATATATATATATATATATATATATATATATATATATATATATATATAATGTCTGTCTCTGTGTTTGATTATGAATAATTTCTTATGCTCTTAAAACTAAACTACAGCCTGAAGGAATTATTATTAAAATTTTCCCCTATAGCGCTAGTACAACTGTACCTCAAAGCTAGAATACTATGTGTTTCCTTTTTATTTATTTCTGGCAACAAAATATTTCTCCCGTTTTCTCTTCTTCAAGGAAATAAAAAGAAAATATTTTTAAAAAAATATAGTTCGCCGAACGAACCAATCAATAAAATTTCCAAAGAATTAGTACAGGATATTCGTTTTTTTTAAGTTTTTGATCGAATGAAAAAGTAATCACTGAATTATCGTATTCACAAAAGACGTTGTGGAACGTACGAAATACACGTATTGTTGAAATTTTTAACCAAATCATGTTAGCTGAAACATGTTACCTAAGGCAACAAAAACATCACTTTTATTTTGTCAAATTTGGTTCTATCTGTTAATATCCCGCCAAACAGCAACCAGCTTAGTCTTCTAGACCAGTGGTTCTCAAACTTTCCGATAACGCGGACCACCTGGCAATGTTATCTGAAATTTCACATGGTATTAAAAAATTACCACTGATAAGAAAAAGATCAAGAAAATAATGCAATAAGTATTTTATTATAGGTGGAGGTGTGCGTGGCAACACTTAAATCCTTGAAAATAAAAACTTGAAAATGTGAAGGGCAGTTAAACCGTGCTTTTATGATCTAATCACATGATTTTGATATTGAAGAAAAAGAACAACATCGAGTGTAGTTTCTCTTTGTTGCTTAACAATACAGCAAGTCCCAAGTTTAAGTTTTTTTTTAATTGATCACTCATGGAAAATTAAAGGAGGAAAAAAACTTGCTTCAACAATAAGACCACAGTTCTATATTATTGTTTCAGAGTTGTTCTTATCTTTGCTGGAAAGAAAGAGGTTATAAACCAATGTTGTGTGTTTGTTGACTGAAAGTGATTGAATCAAAGCAACGTTCTTGTTTCTCTGTTGCGATCTATCTTCCAATATAATTTAAAAGAAACCTGAAATTGGTGGTAGTGGTGGGAGCTTTCCGCCACTGGAAGATGAAATCCAGGAAATTTCGTGGCGTCGTGCAATTAATGTAAACTCCTTTTGAAAAAAAAATGCCCTAACAAAGAAGGTATTCCTCTCACCTGAAGTAATCCTATATAACGGTTGAGCGGCCAGGGCAGAAATTTAGTAAAGAAAATATTCAAATTTACAAACGTAGGTATAATTTCTAATTGCTTTCTTTTTAGTAACTGAAAAAATACTTTTTGCATAACAGCTGTGAGTTCCATTTTATCACAACACATTTCAATTTTTAGACGTCGTGGACCCCGTAGCCGGGTAACGCGGACCCCCGGGGTCCGCGGACTCCAGTTTGAGAACCACTGCTCTAGACGCTTTGGAACATACTATTAACAATCATTTAGGACGATTGCTACTAAAGTCATGTTTAAATAAAAATCATCTGTTATGTTTTGGTACTCGAGCATTCAAATAAGAAATAACTCCAAAAAAGTTCGCTGTTCTAGCGCAGTTACCTTCTTTCTCGAAACGAAATTGATAAGAGAAGTAACAGTTCATTAAATTTTCTTTGTATAGCACAATTCATATCAAAGTATACATGAAATTCTTCTTTACATTGTACAAATAAGAATTTGTGATCAGTTGCTTTCGTAAGTACTAAAAAAAGTTTAAGTTAAGAACTAATGATTTAAACAGCTATTTACTTATTTCTATTGAAGATATCTCTTCTTCAAAATGAAACTACATTAACAAATTGTTACTTTTGTGGGCTACCCCGTAGCCTCATGGGTACAGCGCTCGCCTTCGGCGCGTCTGGTTTCGGGCTCAAACCTACTGGGATTCCTCGGATTCAAACCGATAGTGATTTGGATGTTACTTTAAGCTATAGATCCCGTATCTATATAGCCTCTCTGGTGAAGAGGGACGCTAAACTCCCCAACACACCGTTTTAAGTCAAAGGTCAAATTTCAAATTTATAAAGCATTATACATATCATCCAATAAGGTTCAATTTTTAATTGAAAATCCTGTTTTTCCTATAAGTGCAACCACTACCTCCGTTTAGTCCGCTGCATTTTTTGTTTACATACTAGAAGATTGCAAGGTATTCTTTTCCAAAATAGTAACTTTGGATGATTAGGCTTACGTCTGATGATCTGCATGAACATTTGAGTATGGCACCAAAGATTGGCAATAATTATTAAATTATTTTAATATAAGTATCTAATAATTCATCCCCGATAAAGATTAAGTGAATTGAACTTATCTTTAGTTTAAAGATATATTAAAAATATTACTTACCTATTCCAAGTTATTTAACAAATAGTCAAGTTGCTGCTACACTAGAATTCTCATTCTTCAAGTCAACTTCGGTGCATCTTCAGAAACCAGCATCGATCAACTTTCAATTATAACTATGTTCAACTCACAATACAACAAGAGTAAATACAATTCAGAAAATGAAACTTTTCTTACTCCGTTATCACGTGACATAAAACGTAGTCAAAATCCCCCCTTCCTCTCTCCATGTCTAATATACACAAAACAAACCCATACACCTGTGTGGCTATTAGAGCGAAGCAGTTGCGACCCCCTGTTGAGGGATGCTGTCTTTTCAATCTCTCGCATATTGACCGAAACCCAATGACTCACAGCAAAAGGATGTTTTCAGTTGCAAATTCCAAAAAGGACAGGAAGAAGTAAACTCTTCGTTCGCAGATTAAGGTAAAAGTATGATGTTTCTGAACACAAATGCATGTTTGCCGATAGAATAACAATAAATCATTTTTCTCCTGCAGCTAGGGTCGTTTGCACATGAAGCATTAAAAAAAAAGTCTCACGCTCAAAGAAATATTAGTAATTCAAAGAAGCGTAGCACATAAATAGGCCAATACTTTAAATGAGGATAATAAAAGTAAATTTTAATTTAGCACTGTAAAGTACATTTGGAAATACAATTTCTTCCAACAGTACAGTCAGTGTTCGAATTAAACTTTCGAACGAGAGGGTGATACTTATGTATTGTTACTGTAAATGTAGAAGGCGAAAATTTATCCCAGACAGGGATGTTATGTTACTTCTGTGATACGAGCCAGCCATAAATTTTTACCGAAGGGGAGTTTCCCCGGCATCCCCCGTTAATTCAAACTATGATTTTAGTTAGGGGGGCTACAAAAAATTTAGGGGGGGCTGAGCCCGCCCTAGCCCCCCCTTGACTACGGGCCTGGTTCTGCTATTCCGGAGAAGTCGATATGTTCTCGTTGCCATGGTTGGCTAGGAGTTTTCCATGCATGATAACGAGTTTGGGAATCTCAATTATGCATTAGTGCATTGTTGCAACATTCACAATATCCTTTTCCATAGTTGGCCACTAATAATGAGCTCGGACTTCAGCCTTAGTCCTATTCAAGCCTAAATGTTGATCACGGAGCATAGTTAAAATTCTTTTCTTTAATGAGCTTGGAATGGCTAGCTTGTTACTCCAATAATAAAGAGTTTTGTTCGATAAGTAGCTCATGTCGTCGACTACTGTACGCTTGCAATTCACTTATGCCACCATTCTCAAATTGTTTAGGCCATCCACGTAACATCCAGTTCATGACTTGTAACATCACTCTATCATTAGTTGTTTCCCTCATAACTGCCTCACATAAGGAAGGTTCCATTGTAAGAATATCTAGGTATTGGGCTACTTGCTAATCACCAATTTCTTCTACTGGCAAACGTGATAAGCAGTCCGCAAATTCCACATGTTTACTATAGGAAATTTTATAATCATAATTGAGCAACATTAGTGCCCATCTTTGTAACCGAGGAAACGCTAAAGTAGGAATACTGGTTTTGTCGTCGAAGATTAATTTTGCAGGCAGGAAATTCGTATATATCTCAAATGACGCTCAATGAGATATTTATGAAACTTCCGTAAGGTGAAAAATTATAGCTAGCGTTTTTTCTCAAATTGACTATAATTTTTTCTGCGTGATTTAATGTAGCTGAAGCACAAGCAACTGTAATGAGTTTGTCATTGCATAGTTGCGCATCTACTCCATAAGCACTGCTATTAGTAATAAAAACTACTTCAGCCTTACTGTCAAATGAATTAATACATTTGGCTTCTTGGATCAATCATTTGGACAAAGTAAATTCTCTTTCATGGTTATTTGTTCACGACTATTTTACCTTTCTACTTAACAAATTAAACCAATTAAACAATTGTATAGACATGTTGGGTACGTTCTTATGAAAAAAGTTGAGCATTCCAAGGTACGACTTCAACTGTTTTACATCCTTAGGAGTCTGGCATTTCAAAATTGCTTCTTGGTGTTTCTCTAGTTGATGTATTCTAGTAACATGAGTATTAAGCTCTTTATCATCACATTTTGATTTTACTTTTTAGGGGTTTCGTGAACATTTGTTCATCCGACACAGTTGAATCGCTGGTAGATCCGAAAGTTACAGTGTTGCGCCAGTTGATAAGATCTATTATAGATAATGCCAGAAAGACTAATTATCTTATCAGTAGGGCACTTATAATTAAATGAAAAATGAAATGAAATCTGAGTTTTACGTCCCACGATTATGCCGGCTGGGCTAAAGGAGACGGTGATGGTGAGAAACGAACGAAATAGTAGAATGAAGAAAGTAGGAGGAAACGGGAGAAGCCCGAGGAAACCCTTTCACACGGTGTTTGTCCACCACAAAGTTCACTTGGTGCGAGATGGGATCGAACTAGGAACCCTATGCACCAAAGGTGAACTATAATTAAATGACTAAGGATCATAAAGCGTATATCGAAAGATAGGCATCGACCAGCAGGAAATCAAGTTACGAGTTATTGCAAGTAGCGGAACTACGAAACATCTTACATTCAGTAGCATAGCGTGGTATTCCGAAATGGGGATGCCAAAGTTAGATGCTATATAATACATGTTCAATGCGTGTTCTCCCTAACAAGTGAAAAGATTCACTATGCAGCAAATGTTGTTTCGATGACTCATGTTTTATAGCTTTCTTTATGAAATTACCCAAATCAGAAAGTCCGTTTGACCACCACTCCAACTCTTTTACCCCCAAAGATAATGCAGACAAAATAGAACATTGTGTTTCTTACAGAGCATGCAGAAAGCCAAGGAAACCTATCATCCCACGAAGGCTGAAATATTTGTGAATGGTTGCTAGCTGTCGTTTTTATGGAAAGCTTTGGGGTAGGTCATCTGCCTTTCAGAGAGCAACACTGTTCATAAATCAACCGAGATATAGGAGTTATTAACAATAAGTCAATTAAATTTGTGTCTGGTACTGTTATCACAGTGATCATTTGCTAAAAGTCAGAAAGTTACTATACCTTGTTGCAACCGAACACTTCCCACAGCTTTGTCTATTAGATAATTTTCTTCATACTGCACTAACACAATAAAACAACTATTCACTTCAAATCACAATGCAAAAGAAACTCTATAACGCCAATTTTTTCTTGACCACCAACGATCAGTGTTGCTAATCAAAGGCATAAATCTATTACAGAAAGCAGGGGTGTAGCCAGGGAAGGGTGAGCCGAATCACGCCCCATTTAGGGCAATGATATAATAAATGATTTCCCTTGCATGCACCGTGTTTCACATATGATCCCACTGTTCTGATGTTTTTCAATAATTTATCGCAGAAAGGATTCTAGAGCCATGTTCATGAAATAACTTTCAGAAGTTTTATATTTAGCACGACATAATCTGCACCCATCCCAAACGATCACAGAATACAAATAGAAAATCAATAACAAGCACTACATGGCTGAGCCTGCTCATTAAGGCCCATAACCAGCCTCCAAAGTTTAGGGGAGGGGCATAAATATGCTAGGGGGTTCAATCGTCACAATTCTAGATCTCTGTATCAATAACTACTCATAATAATTGGTTTGGGAGGCCAAAAAATTTAAGGGTCCAGGCCTTCCTGATCGCACGCCTGGCGGGGCATACAGAAGCAAATGCGTGGATTACGTTAGAAGCCAATAAGCAATTGTCTCAGCTCCTTCTTCTGCCACTAATGCACATTTGGAATCGTGTATACAAGGACTTAAACTTAAATAGTTGTGCAGAAAGGTATAGTTGGTCAAAGGCAGCGGTTGTTGGTTGAACATTATAAAAACTACCTGGAATATAATTCATGGAGAATAATAATAATAATAATAATAATAATAATAATAATAATAATAATAATAATAATAATAATAATAATAATAATATGCTTAAATACAGTGTTTTTAGTTTTCCGGAAGGAAACAAAAATTTTCCATTTTTTTCAGGCCTCAAAAACACTACCTACAACACAATTATTTTGGCTTGGCCCCCCTTCAAAAATGACGGGCCCCTCCTACATAAACCTGCTGGCTACACCCCTGTATAAAATTCTAACGGGTAGATATTGTCTACCCTTCTCCTCTCAAGCCTCGCCACTGCACAGTAAGGAGAGTAGATCGAACTTTAACATTTTTATTTCTATAAGTCTGTAACAGATGATGCATCTTGTGTTAGCAGATGCTTTACTTTGGTTTCTACTATACAATAATCTGTCTCGAACCCTGGTGAGAAATTATCCAAATTAATATTACTTTCTTCGTCTGAAACTTCATTTACTACCTTCCTGAGAGGTTCTTCGTGTGTGACCTAGAACCTCACGGACCAACAATATTTGGAATGAAGAAATACTATAATGATTTCATTTACGTATGTGGTTTAATTTTATAACAAATGCGTTAATGTGGGGATCTGTGAGCATCCCAAGTACAAAATAACTCCCAAGTATGTGATAATTAAGATAATTAAGAAGGGAGCTTTTAATTTCTGGAAAGAACAACGACGAAAGAGAGGATGTCTACCTGACTTTGGTTTTACCAACTTTTTTCAGACAAGAACATCTAAACTGTGTAAGCTGGAGGTCTGCTAGACCCCCACGTTAATTAAAGGGGGCACATAATATAATTATACAAATTTACACTACTACGAAACTACATAAAATTATTAAAATAATGAAACTAACTACCTTGAGATGTTCAGCTACATCATTAACCCTTACACTAACGCCGAACGTAAGCAGGGTTTCACCATCACTCAAACAGAAACTTTGTCGTTCCCCACAGAAATCGAAAATTTGCCTGAATGTTTCTTATTTCGCACGGTAATGTTGATAGGCAATGATTTAACAATGCATTTTCATTCATTGTGTATATTAATGTAATTGTCATGTATTGTTTTAGATAATAATTCCTCATAACTTCTAAACTAATAGGGATATTTCAACGAATAAAGTTTAGGTTACATATAGGAAATTGACTCATCTTTATTTTAATATATCAACTAAGTTCGTATCATTTATAGGAACTGTGATATGGAAATTTGTTCACTGCTTCTGATGTCTAATTATTCGTTACACGATTGAAATGATTTCATGATGATTCTTGATTGATAGATCATATGACTCTCATCAACATCATATACCAGACTTAAAATGTGCTTTTTGGGATAAGTGTGAAGATTTGTGTCCGATTGCCACAAAGGAATATAAGATGAAGTTGATTTTTCTTGGCTTTTCCATTTTTTAAAAAGAATCGTATTCTGTAGTATTTCAAACTGAACTTCATGCTGTAGTGCGTTTAGTAGTCTCATCAATATCTACTAATTCCCTTCCGCTAGTTGGCACAAATTGCAATAAATGCCAGAGGAGGATATGGCCTTCTCCTCATGCTGGAAAGTTGTCTCAGCTGTAGGTACGGGCACAAGTTCCGGGGAAATGGAGAGACATGTTCCCCCTCCCCAATATTGGAACTGGAGGCTCTCCCAATAATACGATTTGAAAAGTTTCTTTTTTTTTTTTCAGATAAGTGTGATGATTTGTGTCCGACTGCCACAAAGTAAAGTGAGATGAAATTTGTTTCTCTTGGTTTTTCCATTTTTAATGAAAATGAAGTCGTGCGACTGTGCGTGACGTAACCTAATATGAAATCTTATCTCCTCCTTTCTCCTAGGCCCTAGCACACGAAGAGTATATAGACTAACCAATGTCAGTAGAACCCATCTTTTCAGTAAATGCGAATTTAATCTATTTGTAGTATCAGCCTAGGTATCTACTCATGCTTCGTAAGCTAACTCTATAGCCTATGGAACTCGGACGTTCAATGCTGCGTTCACAAAAGCTCTCCACTGACTTCTATCCTTATCCAACTGGATCCAGTTTCTGCTTTGTATTCCTATTTTTGCGAGATATATCTTAATATTGTCCTCCCATCTGCGCCTAGGTCTTCCTAATGGTCGTTTTCCGATTGGTCTTACCGCTAACACTTTGAAAGCGTTCCTACTTTCTTCCATTCTGGCTATATGTCCTGCCCACCTAAGCCTCCTAGACTTGATGACCCTAACAATGTTTGGTAAGCCGAATAAATTATGTAGTTCCTCGTTATGAAGTTTCCGCCATTCCCCATTCCCGTTCCTCTTGGGTCCGAATATTCGTCTCAGGATCTTGTTCTTAAATTCTTTCAGTCTATGTTCTTCTCTCACAGTAAACGACCATGTTTCGTAACCATACAGAACAACAGGAGTGATTAAGATTTTATATATTTTAAGCTTCAAATTCTTCGACGGAATTCGCGACGACAAAAGATTTTGAACTGAATAGTAAGTAACACTAATTCCCTGCTTTTAGTCGACATTTAATTTCTTCGTCAATATGATTTTCGTCTGTTAATATTGATCCTAGATATTTTGAAAGTATCCACTTTATCAAAAGTATTATTTAATATTTTAACGCATTCATAATTTGCCGTATTACGGTCCCGACGCACTTCCATGTATTTAGTTTTCTCTGCATTTACTTCTAAACCCATGTCCCTGCAAGCGTTTAATAAGATCTCTGCATTTCTTTCTATTGTTCTCCTATCATCCCCTATTAAATTTACATCAGCGTACGCATAACCTGGTGAACGCCGTTCACCTCTAGGCCCTGGTTACTATCTTTGATTTTCTTTATAGCGTATTCCAGGACAAAGTTGAATAATAATGGCGACAACGCATCTCCTTTCAATTCTCGACGTGAAAGCTCGTGACCAAAATTTTTCTTACCTTCACTTTGAGATGCATTTACACATGCCTTAATTGATCTAATTAGCTTTTTCGGTATTCCAAATTCTGTAAGAACGTTGTACAATGTTTCTCTCCTAACCGAGTCGTAAGCCTTTCTAAAATCAATAAATAGTTGATGTACCGGGCTACTGTATTCCCACTTTTTTTCGAGTATTTGGCGAATGGTAAATATTTGGTCGATAGTTGATCGATTACGTCTAAATCCACACTGATAATCTCCAATAATTTCGTCGGCATATTGGGTCAATCTTGCTAATAGAATGTTTGAAAGGATTTTATATGATGTTGACAGAAAAGAGATGCCTCGATATTACAGACAGTTTTGTCGCCTTTCTTGTGGATTGGAACAATAATTGATTCTTTCCACTCTTGTGGCAATTCTTCCTTGTTGTAGATAAGGAGAATGAGTTTTTGTATCTTGTTCCACAATTTTTCGCCTCCAGCTAAAATTAACTCAGCCGGAATTTCGCTTACACCCGGAGATTTGTGTTTCTTTAATTTCTTTATAGCGATTTCTACTTCTATTCGGTTGGGTTCTGGAATATATGGTTCTGCGGTGTGTATCTCCCTTTCTCCACGCACATTAGTTTTTGGCTGCGTGTTAAGCAAATCGTCAAAGAAATATTTCCATCTATTTAAAATGCTATCTGTATCAGTGAGAACTGTTCCATATACGAGGGCTGTCTAAAAAGTATCCGACCTTTGGCCAGAAAAATAGTTGCGAATACCTGACAGATTTCGGACCCTAATCCCCTTCAAAGTAGGCCCCTTGTGCTTCCACACACTTAGCCCACCGATCCTTCCACTGCTGGAAACACCACTGGAAGTCTTCTTTTGGAATGTTGTTCAGCTCCGTCGTCGTGTTCCGCATTATGTCTTCTCTACTCTCAAAACGGGATCCCTTCAGAGGCGTCTTCAATTTTGGAAACAACCAGAAGTCACAAGGAGCCAGGTCTGGAGAGTAGGGAGGTTGGTGAACGGTTGTAATTCCATGTTTGGCTAAGAACGTGTGGATCAATTGGGATGAATGTGCTGGGGCGTTGTCATGATGGACGTGCCAGTTCTTCGCTGTCCACATGTCTGGTCTTTTGCGCCGGACTGCGTCACGGAGTCGCCTGAGAACATCTTGATAGTACTCCTTTGTCACTGTTTGTCCTTCCGGTCCGGGTTGCATTGTATATTTGATATATATACAATAATATGATATGTTTCATAATTCCTATTACACCTCTTCGGAATTAAATGTAGACACGAGACAAGCCAAAAAAGTATATTACACCGAAGTCAAAAGGGGTGTCTTTTCCGGGTTATAAGAGCGGGAAAATACAGAAAATTGCATTGCGCAAGATTTTATTGAAAACTGCCGCACTCAATCCACAATTATCTATACCTTGACTTAATTTGTAAAATTCTGTACCTGCTTTACCCATATTCACCCATGAAAGGTGCTTCATCACTGCTTATTAAATTATTAAACCTTGAACACACTATCAGACGAAAGGATTTGAAAAGGCGGTGCCTGTACTTATAAGCTGACTTATTAATCCAGGATTCACTTAATCTGTCAGAGAAAAGCTTGGAAAGACCAGTGACGATGGCTGGCTATCAATTTTTTTATAATAGAATTACTGGATCAGCTATTTCCAGTGAAATTTAGACTTAAGAGCCGTTCACATAGATGTAAATAATAATAATCTGAATATTATGTTATCGGTCGAATAGCCATGACCTTCTTTTATAGCTTATCTGAAGTCTTTGCAGATAAGCTATCCTAATAGAGGTATTTCTTCATTCGCAATAGGTAAATGTCGGAATGGTACCTAACTTACGGGCCCCAAATAATCTCCTTTCTAATGCCTTTCCAAAGGACGTTATCCCTCTGAAATTTTCATCAAGTTGGAGATGTCATAACAACTTTTATAATGTGAAATAAATAAATATGTCTTTCTCTGAAGTAGTAGCTGGCAAATTAACATGTTCTTTGAATTTTCCTTCGCTATTTTTCAATGTCTTTGTTTTTACATTTTCATCAACGAAATTTACACAGCTATTGTCTCTTTTTATTTTTAACTAATTTTCTAATAACTTCCTGGACATCTTGAAAATTGCGAAGCAACTCTTAATTCGCCAACCCACAAAAAATGTTGTAAACACTATTAAGCAAATATTTTCGAAGTGACGGCTGTACTGAAATGATCAAAGATTGCTGTGACATGCTGATACGCTACAAATCTTTCCTGAATTTTGTTTTATACCCCCTCCTGTTAACATATTTTCATTAAATATATTTTTTTTTTATCTGAACGAAAATGAAACAACAAAGAAAAATATTTATTTTTACCTCCTCCCTTTTTTGCCCAGTAGGTTGCGGAAAAACTACTACTAGTACAAGCTGGTGAATATTTATCAAAATCAGTCACCGCTTCCTTGGATGCTAATTACGGCTACAAATGAGCAGTACTAATCCGAAGTTCGCTGTTGTAGTTAATGCTATTCGGAAGCATGGTGAATTCTTCAAATTAAACCAACGATAAGACACTTGTTTTGTTATTTTTGTGGAGGCCAGCGATTTCTTGGTGCTAATATATTCATTTAATTTTCTCTTAATCCTTGAACTAAAGTAAAGTCCACATTTTTTTCGGAATCACCTTACGTAATTAGAAAGGAACTGTCTCCATCCCGCATTGCCTTGCTCAAATTGTATCGAATCGGCAGACATTGAATTTGGATCAAAGAAGGAGTGAAAACTGTGGTAATCGCAATATCAAAACAGTACAGCTTCAATGTCACCACATGAATATAGGCCCTACTCCTAACCCTCAACTCTGTCTCCCACTGATCTTTAGAAACAAGAGTTTCTAAGAGTTTCAAAAAAAAAAAAAAAATGGAAACAGCTTTGCTTTATATAGTAATACCAGAGGTCAGCTTTCAGAAGGGAGAGACAGCGCATCTGACATCTTGAGGAAAAACCACTGCAGGTTCAGAATGCTGTTTTCCATTATACAAGGGATTCTCGGAAAACTCGATTCCCACACCCCGAAAACGTAAACATTTTAAAAGAAATTAGACTTCATTCTCGGCAACAGCTTGACGACCAGCTGTTTAGTGTTTTTTTTTTTTTTTTTTTTTTTTTTTTTTTTTTTTTTTTAAATAAGTATATGAAAATCAGTTTTTGTTTGTTCCAATGAAGTGAGTATACTGGATCGAATGTAGCGTATACCCGCGTACTTCCTAAATTTTAGGTGGCTATACGATAGTTTCCAAAAATTAGAGGTGGGTATACGCCGTATACCCTCCAACATCCCTGAATAACTCTGAAACGCATAGAATTGTTTCAACCAAATTTGGTACAGATATGAGTTAGATCTGAGAAAAATTTCTGTTGAGTAAGACATTCCTAGCTCTACTAGGAGTGAGGATTAGATAGGAATGACTTGAAAATTAGTTAAAAGAAAAAGAAAGAAAGAGAGAGAGAGATTAATGTCGAATAAATAGTTTCTGCAGGTTAGTGACATGAATACTAACATTTTCAACGCCATTAAGTCTAAGTTCAGATCCAGTATGGCTAAGACATCTCTCGGCCATGAGGTGACATGAAACATGAATGAGGTGACATGTAAAACGACACATAGTAGTGTCGAATCCATAGTTTTCGAAATATGTAATAGAATTAATGGAATAATAGCAATCATTTCTAAATACTAATGGTAATACCTCAAATTTGTCATGATTTTATGGTATGTTCGATTGTAAAATATTTGATTCTGAAACGTTTTGTTAGTTTTGAGAAATAGGTCCAAGTGGCATGGTCAGATTCGGTCTCGCCTTAACTCATTTAATTGAAGCTTGGTGGACCCCTCAGTAGCATTAGAACAAAATAAATTTCACGCCTATCGGGGATCGAACACGGGTCATCTAGTTGGTAGGTAGACGCCTTACCGACTTTTCGACTCTGTTACATAAGATTACGTGAATCGAAAGACCATGCAAACTGACCGTGCGTTTGATTTTATTATCCATTATTGATTCTCTATCTCCGTTTTTCTCCTCCACCTGTGATGTTCTTCTGTTTACTGCTCAAATATTCAGAGATTGCATTGCCCTGTAGACTTTCATATCGAACTCCTTTCAACTTTATTAATTTCTTACGTAAACTTCCTTTTCTTTTTTTTTCTTGAAAAGAGGAAGAAGAATACACAGAGAAAAAAAAAGGAAATTTATTTCCTTTTGTCTATCTTCTTATAGCCCGTGGACAACGAATGAATTCCAGCAAATGGACATTCTTCCTTGATTGTGTAACAGAGCATGTCTGGTTTGCTTGTAAGTTTTTTCGTTTTTCTTTTCAATATTTCTGAAATCATCAGCAAATCTTCCGTAGAATCCAAGTGTTTTGCGACACGTTAATAATGGCTTTCATGATTGTTTTGCTTGTCCTTTTCCACATTAATTTACATTTTAAACTGACTGAAACTACGAAACAAATAGTTACAATGAATAATACCGAAGTATCAGGATGCATAAGTGAATATTATAATACAGATGAAACAAAAATTAGCAGCGCTGACTCTAAAACGAAAGTTTATTATGTTCATAACTTGTTTGAACTACTGTTTAATTCTGATCTGCCTGATGTATTCAACAATTTCTCACACATTCAGGATGTTATCTTGGAGGAGTCAGTTTCGAAAAACGAACTTTCCAATATAAGTGAACTCGTTCGTTTATTCAAGACGAAATTTCCTGTTGAATTATGGAGTTCCAATGGCCCTTTTACAGAAGATTATCTTTTCACCATCAACAAACATTGGCTACAATATGATCCTCCAAGTCCACTATCACATTATATACTTGCTGGACTTTATGTTGTCATTTTTATTATTGGTGTGTTCGGGAACTCTTTGGTGATTTCAATGTTCATAAGGTAAGTAGGAATTAATATTCTTTACCCTAAATGTGTGGTTATAAACAACTATTTTTTTCTTTTAAATAATAGCATGATATCCGTGCTTTGTTATAGAATTTAACTACGGCAGATGTTCAATAATTCAATAATTGTTTGCTTTGCGGAAAAACAGATAATTATTCTCATGTCAGACAGCATATAGAAATGTAAATAATCATTTCGGAGAATGGTCATTACTGATAAGCTCTGTATAAGCAATGTAAGTGCTAATATTATTTAAGAATTCTGGCTGAAGACTTCCGTGATATCTACATTTATCCTAAATTGATATTTCTTTAACTCTAAAACCTCTCATTCTAATACTAGTAGCGTAGCGTCAATCAGCCACTTCACTGGGTTAAAATAAGAAAAATTAACAATGTTCCGTTAGTCACTTTTAGGCATTACTGAAGCGCTCTCTGAAATATATATATATATATATATATATATATATATATATATATATATATATAGGGCCAGATTTAGGGGGTGCAAAGGTGCACATGAACCTCCGTTGTAAATATACATTCCGTTTGGCCTTAAAACAAAGGGGAGTTTTGTAAAATCGATAGTTTAAGTCAATTTTTTAAAAGCTGAAAGAAAAGGATTCACCGAGAACAGACACTTAGCTTTTCTATAGCTTTTCCAGCTAATTCACACCACAGATGCCTAAAGGCATTTAAAAATTTCCAATTAATTCAAATGTACTGGTAGTTATTGGTGCACCCCCTTAGAAAATCCTGGATCCGACTCTGTATATATATATGAACAGTGATCCGACCCTATATATATATATATATATATATATATATATATATATATATATATATATATATATATATATATATATACCCATTCCCCTCCCCCAAGTTACGGGTCTGAATTTGGATTTAAACATCATCGGAAGTGTCACTGTTCATCTCAGCGACTCCGAAAACTATGGATTCGACACTAATATCAGTCATTTTTGATCATTTTTATATATTTCTACCTCCTACTCCCCAAGTTAAGGTTGGTTTAAAGGGACAAGTTTTGTCGATAGATGGCACTACAGTCTTCGTATATATCTCCCATGTATTTTTTTACCTTCACGAAAATTCACGATTTCTCTTACAAATAACAACCTAGAGACTTCAAATTTTTAGAAAAGGAACTTTATAATCTGTCGAAGGCAATCATCCGTGCCGATTTTTGATTTAGAATTTTCTTCAATGTTGAAATGGCTTGACTGTTGAAATGAATATCCAAACCTTTAACAAGGGACTGTTTCAACAATAAAGACAATTCTAAATAAAAAAAATCGGCACGGATTGTTCCCTTTGATAGCTTATGAAGTTCCTTCTCTAAAATTTTGAAGTCTCTAGGGTGAAATTCGTAAGGGAAATTGCAAATTTTCGTGAAAGGTAAAAAATACACGTGAGAGATACAAAGATTGTAGTAACATCTATCGGCAAAACTTGTTCCTTTCTACTAACCTTAAGGGGCTGAATTTGGATTTTAACGTCATAGGAAGTGTCACTGTTCATCTCAGCGACCTCGAAAACTATGAATTCGACACTAATATCCGTCATTTTCGATCATTTTGATATATCTTCCCCTCCCCTAAGTTGCACCGTCAAAGTGAAAATAAAAACCATCCCAGTCCCGTCCCGAACCTCATCTACAGTATGTTGAAAATTTAATCAAAACTCAGGTGGTTCAAGAGTTATTAAGTCACAAACATAGTCACTTTCATTTTTATTTATATAGATGATAAATAAGTAATTCATTCTTGAAATCGTATTGCGTTTGATAAACTAACTAACTGTATGGCCTATGGAACCCGGAGGCTCAGTGTCCTGTTCACAAATCCTCTCCATTGACTTCTGTTCTATTCAGTTTCTATTTTGTATTCATATTTCTGCAAGAGTTGTCTTAATATTGTCCCGCCTCTAATGGTGACGTCTTTTTTTCCTTGGTGTTATTTGCTACGATGTTATTTGCCATGACTTGATTTTGGTGTTGTTTGCCACAATTTTGCCACAGTATTTGCATTCTGGTCGTATCAGATTTCATTATCGTGAAGATTCACACACACCTGACGTAAAGTATGACAGTTGCCAAGCACATCTATTTTTAATTAGCATTGCGCACGAGACAAGATCTGAGACTCTCTCGTCTCGAAAATGCGCTGTAAAAGTGATGTTCGGGCTCGAAAAATGTATATTTCTCTATTGGAATAGCTGTGTTTCGACTCGAATTTTGCCAGGAAAATTCTTTCTCGTCTCGTCTATTGCTTATCCTATTTTTGATCCTTTTTGAATAAGTAGAAGTGATTTCGCCTTTGAGCCGAGAAGAATCATTAGCCTAGCTGCTGAAAAAGAGCATTAAGCTACATACAAACGAAGACACGAAGACTCAATTTGGGATATTCTCGTTTGGAAAAGTTGCTGTCAAGGTGATTTCTCGTCTCGAAAAATATATCTTTTCTACTTGAAATACCTATTTCTCGTCTCGTATCTCATCAAAAAATTCTGTCTCATCTCGTCTCGTGGACAACACCAGCTGAAACAAAGAAGGTATCTGAATGACATACCGTTTTTCGTTCGATAAGAGGATTAGTAGGATAAGAGACTTTCATTCGAACATTTTCCTACTAGTGCCAAATTCTAAAATAAAAATTGGAAACAATGATATAATATACTTCCTCTCTTAATGTGGTGTCAAAGATTTAAAGCATATCGTAGTTGATACTACCAATTTTTCAAAAGAAAATTTTTTGCTTAGCATTTTGATTTCTGAGTACTATGATTAAAAAATGAAGTCTTTGAGTTTTAAGTTCCACGATTATGCCGGTTCGGCTAAAAGAGACGGTGATGATGAGTGATAAATGAAATGGTAGAATGAAGAAAGTGGGAGGAAACGGGAGAACCCCGACGAAACCCACGCACACAGTGTTTGCGAGTACTATGATTAGTAAGATGTCAACGTATATGTCACTACTGGTCTAACTAATGTTTTATATATGAATATTTTTGCTGTTTTGGCTATTAATTTACTTCTGAACGATTTCATAACAGGAATAACAGGCTTCATCTTCTGACTGCATTCTATCCTGGACACAGGTACTTATTCTATTGCTTTTATCGATTAGGTTTCCTAGATGTTCGAACTCCTTCAAATTCCTTTCCTCTGATATTCAAGCTTCTTGAAGCTATTTCCTTTTCTGGAGGTCTTATTTCCATGTATTTTGTCTTCAGTTCATTTATTTCAAGTTCCATTCTTTTGGCGTTTATTTCCGTTCTTCACACTTGTACTAATTTTTCTCTCTCAGTTTGGTTATAATGGCCATATGATTTATATACCCATAGCTTGGACATGATTATGTAAATATACTACATTTGTGATCGATACCCTTAACAATCTAGTGCAAAACCAAGATGAGTAGCATTGTTGACAAGCTATATCCTAATTTCACTCCTTGACTAAAGTGAAAAATGTCAGTTAATTTGTTGTTAAATTTCATCCTAGTTGTATGCAATCCATGGTCATTTTTATTAATTTACTTACTTTTAGTTGAATACCATGGAATTTACTTGTTGTAGTGCTCTCCTGACCATGCTAAGCTATCAAACGCTGTTTGGAATCAATGACTATAATATGTACTTTCGATCCATGTTCAATATATTTCTCTATTATTTGTCTGATTACAAAAAAATCTATTGTACTTTTATTTGTTCGGAATCCGTATTAATATTCTCCTATTATTTCTTCCGCTATCTTCTTAATTCAGTTATTTATAATATTGGTGAAAGTCGTATAGACTGTATTAAGGAGAATGGCACCTCTGTAATTCGAGCAATCTAGCTTCTCCCCTTTCTTCCATATAGTGCTCTCAGCGGATCGGGTCGGCTCGGGTTGAAGACCGACCCGACCCGACCCGACTGACCCGAACCGTGATCCGACCTGATTGACCTAACCCGACCCGAGCTGACCCGGTTGACCCGACCCGAGTAACCTGACCCGACAACCTGACCCAAGCTGACCCGACTGACCCGACCCAAGCTGACCCGACTGACCCGACCCGACAACCCGACCCCAGCTGACCCGATCCGAGTCAACCCGACCCGTTTGAGAGCATTATGGTCACGACACTGGGTGAACGCCAAAATGCACTCCCATTGGGAATTAAACCCAGACCACGTGTACTGAAGTCTTAGCGTGTTTGCACACGATACCGACAAAATCGGTGGAAGCCCCGACAATATCGTTGCCGGTGATGAGCGAAGTAAGCGACACACACACACAAAAGAAGATCTTCTCCATATATGAAAACAAATAAAAAATAATAATAATTGAGAAAATTATTTTTTAAAACAAGGACTACAAAAACTGTTCTGAAGAGGTGTGGAGGACGGTACAAAACTTAGGAAAAAATAGTCCTATGCCTAAACATGTTTAGATTTAACAGTGCCGTTTTAAATAGTTGCCGTTAACATATTATTTTCGTTTCGATGAGAATTGATGCTGCGGTACATTGCAAACTATATTAATTTTTGTTGAAACACTGTTACATATTGTATGTATATTATTTTGTTTTCCATGCAATTAACCCTAATGTCATAGTAGATTAAATGATAAGATTCGAATTAGTAATTCTGTGTTACATTGCTCCATACATACACTGGCGCAAATCCCGGGGAGATGAAGGGGACATGTCCCCTCCAATCTTGGAACTGGGGAGATTCTCCCCGCCCCCTATAATTCGATTTGAAATGTGTTTTTTGGGAGAGAAATTTGATTATTTGTTTTCGATCGCTAGAAAGGAAAGTGAGATGAAATTAATGTCCATTCAGAAAAGCCTCAAATCTGCCCGCCTCCCAATGTTGAAGACAACTCTGCTCCCCTGATCTTCCACAGCATTGTTTCTCGACTACAGAAATATTTTGAACATCGCCATATATACAGGGGCGGATCCAAGATATGTTCAAGGGAGGGGCTAAACCATATTTTGCCGTTTTATCCAGTGTAAAGCAGGATTGAAGCCCATTTTATGCAGTGTATATCTGAGAGTCAAGGGGGGGCTATAGCCCCTATAGCCCCCCTTGGATCCGCCACTGTATATTATATATATATATATATATATATATATATATATATATATATATATATATATATATATATATATATATATATATATATATATAGTTTTTTTTAAGTGCCGGTACGCTGGACCTCACGTTCACAATGGTTAAAAAGTTGGTTGCATACCTTTCAGGGTAATAAAATAATAATAATAATAATAATAATAATAATAATAATATATATATATAATAATATATAATAATAATAATAATAATAATAATAATAATAATAATAATAATAATAATGAGCACAATATATAGCACAATTACTTTTGAGTAGAACAGCATTTTCATAAAAGATAATTGAAATATAAGCACGTACGCAGCAATTTTTTCGGAACAAAAATGAAATGAAATCTTTAAGTTTTACGTCCCACGATTATGCTGGTTAGTCTAAAGGAGACGGTGATAATGAGAAATGAATAAAATGGTGGAATGAAGAAAGTGGGAGGAAACGGGAGAATCCTGAGAAAACTCACGAGCGCGGTGTTTGTCCACCACAAAGTCCACACGGGGCTAGCTGGGATCGAACAAGGGACCCCAACCACCGAAGGTGAACGTTCTACCACTGAGACACCGCGCCCCTATTTATTTCGGAAGGGTTAAAGGTATTCGGGGGATTCAAGTTTAATTTGAAGATAAATTATATTCGAATTTGTAAACTTGCCCCTAGAATTAGACTAAATTTGCACAAAAAAGGATTTCGGGGGGTCCCGACCCCAAATTCCACCCTTGCATTCGTCCCTGTTGATATATCTACATTTTATAGCCTATTGCAGACAGCAACGTAAATTACAAAAAGACAGCATAATATTTTAAAACACGGTTCATAGGATAAGAAATGTACTCACATGGTCCTTGGTAATTTTAAAAAAAGAGACTATATTTTTTGTCATATCTGGAGATAAATACTCGACGTTCCTCTACACACTACACACTTATACGTACGTTTAAGATTCAATTAAAATTTTCATAATTCGAAAATATTTACAGCTTTCTTGTCCGCCACACCACGCAACAAATCACACGACCAACTAAATGAAAGATACTTCATTGCTTAAAATTCATCCCACGACCTTTTAGTGTCCCCGAAACCGAAGTCCCTTGCAAAATGTTCAGATTCACAGTATCTCTTGAGCCGCTGTGGTCGGAACTTCAATATTTTCCACCTGTAATTGAGCACAAACTCGAGAGCGCGACCAGTTGAAGTTGCTTCTCAATGCAAAAAAAAAAAAAAAAAAAAAAAACTAAGATTTTAGACAGAAAGCTTGGTTTACTAAATTGCTTTTCACAACGTGTCCGCAAGTAACAAAAGTGAGCGGGCTTCGATATCCAAAAAAGTTTCTGCTAAGGCATACAAAGAAACAATAGCACAATAGTTTCGATAACATCTGTGTGGTCCTACGGTAGGTTACACATCCCGTAAGAAGCTAAATCCTAAATTGTAAAATTGGTAGGAGGAAAGGGTAGTTTGGACTGCATCCGTGGCCAAAACAAAAGACTCGTAGCCGGCTTGTATAGATAATAGAATGCTGCATCTTGAATGCACATTTCCATTTACTGAAAATCCTTTTGTGAAAGAGAGAGAGTCTGATTTTTGCTTACCGTCCACTTTTGCCTTATTGCTTTATTTATGTCAGGAATTCAACCTTCAACTTTCCATCTCTAAGGACGTTTGCACACGGCAACGATAATATCGGTGGAAGCCCCGATAATATCGGTGTCGGTGTCGGCGTACTTTGCACACGTCGCCGACAATATCGGTGGAAGCCCCGACAATATCGGTGTCGGCGATAGTTTGCACACGTGGCCGATAATGTCGGCGCTGAGACTAGTATTGGACAGGACGTGAAAGAGAGAAGATGAGTCCAGCTATCAACAAGAGATATCTTCCTGCCTTGTTGTATTTACGACGTAGAAACAGGAAATGTAGATTGCGAAAGCTTTGGGTTCATCCATTATTGACTGTGCGTTATGTAGAAGGTGCTTTTTATACACTATATGAGAAATTACGCGAAGACGATGCAAAATTTTTTAATTACTATCGCATGTCCACACAAACTTTTGATTTTTTAATAGAAAGAATTGGAAACCATATTCAACGCCAGCATACAGAAATGAGACCCTGTATTCCACCCATAGAAATGTTGGCAGTTGCAATAAGGTAAGTCTATTATTATTATTATTATTATTATTATTATTATTATTATTATTATTATTAAAAAGATTTTAAAATATTCAAGAGTGGGTATACGTTATGGCAATAATTTCTAGAATATCACTTTCAATGGAAAAGAACGTTTTTTCCCGTCGACGGGCTTTAACTCTGACGAACAATTATACAAACAAGTGTTTTATCCAGTCAGGGATTCCGCCAGACCCCCCGGATAGGGGGTGTCACCCCTAAACTTCGAGTAACACCCTCCAAACTTCTGCCTTGATCCGAGCCTGAATAGGCGATTTTTCACAATTATTTCATGTTTTGTGCGAAGAAGTCCTATTTGAATATAGAACTTTCAAACGATTGAAAGAATAAGTTTCTTCAAGGGATTTCTAATGAAACTTTCCTGTGAAGAATATAAATCCATTATATTTCCTAATTTGTCAGCTCTGGCAACAAAACGTGTGCTTGTTCCAATCGGTACCGCTTCAGTCGAGAGATCATCTTCAACAATGAATAGAATTTTA
This sequence comes from Thermobia domestica, assembly GCF_964235325.1. Lineage (NCBI taxonomy): Eukaryota > Metazoa > Arthropoda > Insecta > Zygentoma > Lepismatidae > Thermobia > Thermobia domestica. The sequence continues at coordinate 209,239,380 of NC_137454.1, forward strand.
ACTTCAGAACGGTGCCGGCTCCCCCAGAACACGTTAATAATTTGAAGGTGTCCTTGGAAGAACCTTGTTTACAGATGTTTGAAGTGAAAATAAAAGTGTTGAGGCTGATTTTGAAAATTTTATAGGTTGTGCACAGGCCCATCCGCCCGTATCCAAGGGGGTCTAGGGGGGCGGTCCCCCTAAATTTTTGCTGCCCCCTCCTAAAATTTTCACGGTAGGGTTGCAAATGACCTATAATATGGTGATGAACTATAATATGGTTGGATCGGGCCATCCCTAACTTCTGCCTCTTCCCCCCTACATTTTTCGGCTGGCTACCGGCCTGGTTGTGCATACGGGAAATGGTTCAGAAGTCCTATACGAGTGACATCGGTTCAGTTGGACCATGAGTGAATCAAAATAAATGAACTTGCGTTTCAAAGAACATTAAAGAACTTGGAACAGTGATTTTCAATATTTGTAAGACTGCACCGCGGTTCACAAATATGCTTGTAAATATATTTCCAATACTTTTTTTTTCCATTAGGATCACAAAGAGCATTTAACTTGCTTATTAAACAAACCCGCATAAGGCATGTATAAGTTATAAAGTGGTGTTACAATGTGTGAAAATGTGAAGAAGCGTAATAATGACGGTTCAGAGGAGAGTTTGTCAAAATATGCATACGGTAGTCATCAAGACTATTAATACATTCGTGAATATATGAGTCACATTGGTAAAAAATTACAAAATTACAAAATACAAAATTACATTGGCTATAAATTTAAACGAATTGAGTTACCTACAATGTTGCGATAAAGGTACACTCATGTCCAAAATTATTGTCGCATGTCTATAAATATGTTGATGTAGGAATATAATTTTTGCTTTTCAATTTTGTCCTTAAAAGAGTCTGTTGTCTTATCCCATATGCAAGGTCTGCATTCCACAAATTCGATAAGGGTTAAAATATCATACGGAAAAATTTTTGCCATCTCTAAAATTGTAAGCAAAACTAGAAAGGTAAGAACACAAGAACACACAACCTTTTCGCCCACTCACTATAGCTAAACTGGAGAACTCTATCAGGTGGTCGATCCCGGTACAAAGGGGAGAGGGAAAACTTGCATACATAGCTCTGGTCTTTGTTTCCATTCGCCATTCCACAAATTCTTTTAAAAAATGGGGGTAGCGTTGGAAGTTAGAGAAAAGATGTGCGACAAGTGAAGCGTGGAGTCACATCCCTGTTTTTGAGATCACAATCAAGAGAATGCCAAATGAGTCACTTGTCCTCGGGAGCTTTGAAAAGAACGTTTGATTATCCTAGGTTCGTTTCAAAATAATAATAATAATAATTCTACTTGTCAATAAATATTCTATTCAATCATTGCTTATCGAGTGAGACCGGGAAAATTGTGTGCACACAATTCTGATGGAAATAAAAGAAAGTAATAATAATCAGGATTTTTCCATATGCTTATGTTCACAGAGTATCAAACTTTGAAAATTACGCTTGAATTAAGTTCCAGAATATAATAAAACTTAAATCCATTAGTAGATTTAAAAAGATACAATCAAAGAGAGAGAGAGAGAGAAAGAAAAAAAAAGGGAGTAGAAAATAATCAACGGAAATTGGTTATGTAAATTTCCTATATTCTATTTGATAACTATTTAGAGGGAAATCAGTACTCTTCAGACTTCCCACATTTTATATTTATTTAATAAAGGGAATTAGCTACTCCAAAACAGAGACTGTAAAAAAATAATAAGCTGTTCCAAAGTTGTTTATAGGACAAGATAATAATAATAATATACAATTGTAATAGAAAAAATGGAAAAACAACAAAATTCCAAAGAAAAGAAAAAAACAAAAATACACAGCGCCTTGTCACTCTCTTCATCTAACCCGCTGGCCGGCCGACATTATCGGTGGCGTGTGCATCCAATCATAAGAAAACATTGCCCCCGACAAAATCGGTGTCGGCGGTACCGCCGACAGTATCGGGGGCTTGGCCGACAGCATCTGCGTGTCGGAGGAACGGCCGATAATATCGGTGGCGTGTGCAAGCTACGATTTGAATACATTGAAGTCGATTTCACCGCCGACATTATCGGTGGGACCACCGATATTATCGTTGTCGTGTGCAAACGCACTAATGGTCATTGAATTAGCGACAGACAAATTTGTTGGGAGACATCAGTCTTTTCAGAAAAAAAATCTGGTCGGTTCAGAGCCTTTATGGTTTATATTACTGTTCGAAAAAGAAATTAACAAAGGGAAGCTTGAGAACGTACCAGTGAGGGAAAGATCCCTGAATATTATTAACTGATTTCAAGAAGGAACAAAGATTCGCATCTCTTTTTCTTGAAAGAAAAAAGGAAAACGAAAACAAACAAAAAGAACTCTGATTTTCAATAAACCTATACATTTACTATTTGGTATTTTAAGGTTCTTCTAAACCCATTTTTAAGCCAGAAAAGGAAATATTCCGCTACCATTAAAAGGTGCCATTATGCCGTACCGTTGCGTACCGACAGAAACTCGACATATATATTCTCCCTTCAGCCAAGTTGCATGCCGAATTTGGATTTAAACGGCCAGAAGTGTCACGGTTCATCTTAATGACCCCGAAAACTATCGATTCTACACTAATATCGGTCATTTTCAATAATTTTTATATATCTCCTCCCTCCTCCAAGTTGTGGGGCTGAATTTTGATTTAAATGGCATCGGAAGTGTTATTGTTCATTTCAGTGACTCCGAAAATTGTAGATTCGACACTAATATGTCATTTTTCCCTCTCCCCTTTCCTCAAGTTGTACCTTCAAAGTGAAATGATAAAAACCATCTCGAACCTCATCTATGTTGAAAATTTTATCGAGGTCGGTCTGATTTATTCAAGAGTTATTAAGTTAGAAACATAGTCACTTTCATTTTGATTGTAATAGATAATCTGTCACACTAGAAAACATGTATTTGTTTACATACAGGATTTTGTACATAAAGTTTATATAAGTATCTAAATTAAAATATTAGATAATAGTAATTATATATGTTTTAGTGCATGAGTATTAGAGAAATTTGCCTATTGTTCTTTCTCTTAAGAAGTAATCTGATTAAAATTAACAAAACTTAACCAGACCAAAGAGCATATTGAGAACTTAGTTTTATTCAAAAGACCTATTTGTTGCAACAGAACACTTCAAGTTGGTACGCTTGTATGTAACTGTAATTAATGCATGTAAGTTATGTAACTGTAACTGTAACTTCTGTAATTAATGCACATTCACGAATAAAGGACATAACAGAAATAAGTGCAGACTATTAATTTTCAACTAGCTGAACCTGCGCTCTCTACACAGCGCATAATTCACATATGAGCATGAATCTCCTTGTCATTCCTCATATCTGTACATGCCCCTTTGCAGATACAAGTGAAGAACGCCTTCATACAAATCGGCAAGGGGTATCATAAAGGGGAAATTTTTTCGACTATTTTTTTTTCAATATCTCGCACCGTTTGCAAGATTTGAGCCGACTTGTGCTTGGAATTTCTAATTCATATATGACCAGTGTTTTCTTTCTTTGTCCACGTATTATGTAATAAGTAAATAAATTACATACACAATTAATTATGTCAGTTATATATGGAGTTCTTAAAAAAAAACTCTCCAAACAATGAAGATTCATCTTAGACTGGAGAAATGGTTATCCTTCGTTTTCTTATCATTTGGTCATTATCATGAAACAAACACCTGAGAGGTATACAACCCCTATATACATCTATGTGATGTTGGAATATATAACTCGTAGGGTATGAAGCTTTACTTTTAAAAAAATCAGTACTTCCAGTGTACCCCTAAAAATTTAATAAAGAACTAATGGTCATGTTTTTTTAAATATTCATTAGAACTGGACAATTTACACAAAATTTGGAACCAACCAATGAAAACGGCACATTTCTAGCGTTTGTGGGTTCAATATCTCATTGTCGAAAGGACTGGCGACAAACATATAAACTTTTCTTTGGGGGCAAACATATACGCGTAAATATAGTATTTTAATACAGATAATAATTGGAATAGTTTTATTTTCGAGTGCTATATTTTAATATTCGCAATATTGAAATTTTTGAACTTATATTTTTCACGCGTTTGAAAAAAAAAAGATATCATTACTAGTAAAATTAACCGAATACAAACATTTTTTATTTTTTCAATGTTTCCAATTTTTTCGGAAAGAAATCGAAAAAACGGATTTTTTTACCAACAGGTTCAAAATTTCCGGAAATTTTCAGACACACTTGTACTTGGCCCAGCATTAAACTCTGATGTTAGTTCCGATGCAGTTCGTTGCCTGTCCTGCTTTACCAGCCTGCTCAGTCTACAACGTCCGACATATGTAATGAGGTGGGGGCGCCCAAAACCTCGACGTTTGGACGTCGTTTCCCCTTTGTTTCGCCACTTGTTGAAGACACTCACCATAGCAATCCTCGAACACCTGACAAGTCCTACAGTTCCCGAAATTCTCGTGCCGAGTGTTTCTGAATGAGTACTTTCTTCAAAATAATATTAAAAAATTATAGAAAGATTTTCGAACATTCGAGTCGAGTCGAGATATTTACGAGCTGTCTCGACTCGACTCGAATTTTACAAAGTGTGTCTCGACTCGTGCGCATCCCTACCGTTGTCCTATTAACATAATAGTGAAAACCTTATTGAGGGTATATTTTAATACCGGTATCACCTGAAAAAGTGGCATGATTCTCGTGCTTAGATAAATTGTTTACATTTACAAATTTGTTTTTTCTACGCTACACTCTTACACTCATTCATATAATTTTGTTTGTCTTTAAGATCCATCGATTGGTACACTAATCTTTGGACAATTTTCGACCAACTAAATGCTAATAATGTAGAATTTACCTTAGTATGTATCACAGTGAGGAAAACACAACTATTATATCAACAATGTAACTTGTTACGTATATAGTACATAAATAACACTTTATTCCAGCAAAATAAAAAAGTTATTGATTGGCAAATAATAACATTGCGCGTGTGAGTTTATCCACATACATTTCGTTTTGTTCAGTTTGTTGTAATATGAGGAGCTTGTTTCCAAAAGGTACTATATCCATTTATTTTTTTCAGAATTTGAAATTTTATTGGCAACAGAAAGATTATTGGAAATTCTGCATAAATATGATGATAATTTGTGCCAGAACGCTGTGAAACCATGTTAAAAAACGAACTTTAGAAACACATTTGTTCCAATATGTACTATATCCGGCAATTATTTGTTTCAAAACATACTATATCCTTTCTTCATTCCATAATGTACTGTATCCAGCAGTGGCGTAACAAGACGGGAGGAAAGGGGGCATTGCCCCCCCCCCAAAGTTCTGGTAGAAGTTATTGGGGACGCCAAAGGCGACTAATGATTACTTTTCCTTTTTTAAAGCCGATTGAAGATGAAAAGTTAATGTACAAAAGCAGTGTTTTGAATGCACTGCCAAATCTTCGACAAAATATAGAGTGCAGTGCTTTGTATTATTATAACTAATGGACACTTTTCTGTTCCTTTTGTGATGATTGTCTAGGGCACCTTTTGTACAATAAAATAAAGAAATAAAAATTACCTATATGACAATCAAGCAGCGATATAAACATTTTCTTAATTCTTTATCGCCCCTCATTATGTATGGGCGACATAATGCTTCGATAGAATAAGGAAATAATGTTACAATGATGGAACATTGTAAATATATTAATTATTCCTTTCGTCGCCCCTGATTGTATAGGGGCGCTTTCGATAGAATAAAAAAGAAATAATATTGCACCAAGGGGCGCTGTAGATACATTAATTATTCCTTTTGTTGCTCTTGATTGTATAGGGGCGCCTTCGACGGAACAAAAAGGATGTAATATTGCACCAAGGGCGCTGTAGATATATTAACGCTGTAGTATCGTGCAATAAAGGATGGAATTCTGGAAGGTAACTTTTCTCACGACATTAGTGACATTTTAAAAGAATACCATGTCAATCCGGACCGACTGCAACTACAGATGCAACAGTTACTCACCAGCATTCCCACTTCAAAAAATCTGAGAGACCTGCTTGAGGACTTGAAGAAACTCTGTAAAGAAACAAGAGAGTTGTTTCCTGAAGTGTTGAAAGTCTTTCGTCTCCTGTTTTGTCATCCCGGTGACATCTGCAACTGCCGAGAGAACTTTTTCAGTGTTGCGGCGTATCAAAACTTATCTGAGGTCCACAATGACCCAGGAAAGACTGAACCATTTTGCAGTTCTTAATGCATACCCAGGCAAGCTTGACTCACTGGACGTGAAGGAAATGTGTAGAGAATTCACAAATAGCTCCTACCGTCCAACTGTCTTCGGAAGAGTGTGAATTCTGCTCTTTGAAGTGTGCAGTTTTTGTGTCAAAATGAGCTATAGTACCACAGTGGCTCGTTATTTTTTACATTGAACATTTTATCAAATTGAAACTATATTATTCCGTTCTTGTTAAATATATTAAAAGTTAGATGTTACGTACGCAAGGGCTCAAAAAACGGCTTTTAACAAAGTTCTTTCCACCGCTTTTATGCCTGTCAAATTTTGATTTTTTTTTTTTTTTTTTTTAATATTTCAACTTTAATGAAGAAAGTACTTTCCACCTTTGTTCCCCATTATAAGAAAAAGAGACTTAATTACTGCATTCTGAAGAAAGATAAATATGAGAAGTTCAACAACCAAGAATAATCGATCACTCATAAGAAAAAGAAGGGCAAATATATTAACTCTTTGGGGACTTTTGGTACACATCTGAACCATGTCGTCGACCTTCGGAATTTGCTTTATAAATCTCTAGTAAAGCTTTTCACACCGTTTTTTTTTTTTTCATTCAAGCGGGGAAGCATCAAAGTATGTGTTTCATGGACATTTTGCAGTCACGCCTGCTATGCCTGGGGGCAGTGACGTCACAAACATGGACGAAGGAAGAAAGAAAAGGATAAATTTTAGAGCTCTTTAAAAAAAAATCCTAACACATCGCTATTAATACTAGGATCATGTTCCATACCTAGTTGTGTTCGTAATAAAGAAATGTTTCCAACTGTACCACTCAAATTTCCCTATTGTGTATCAGAAGCGGGAATATCCCACCCAAAGTGGAAAAAGGGGACTTTTTTTTAGATATTTTTCTTTTTTCGGGAATTCCTCCCCTCAGGGACATGTGAGTGGTACCGTTTAAAACCTACCACCATTCCAAACAAAACAAGGTACAAACCATGACCGTAGGGTAAATAGGATTTTTCAAAAAAAAAAAAAAATCTGAATTTTTCCCCTATTACACATTTTTAGTCAACGTGTTTAATAAAGTAGCTACAGGTCATCCCTATTTGTCGTAGGATCATGGTCTGCACCTAATTTTGTTCGTAATGATGCAACATTTCCAACGGTACCACTACCATTGCGCTGCCATGTACCTGAGGAGATAAGATTTCGAGAAAGTTAATTTTTGAAAATTTGAATTTCCCGTTTTCCTTTATACATTTTGGGCGGCAATTTCTCCCCTCAGGTACATGATAGGGACATGCAAGTGATACAATTTAAAACGCTGGTTCATTACAAACAAAAAGGTACAAACCATAATCCTACAATAAATAGTCTTGGTGCTAGAGCTGATTTACTAAATTTCCTCCCCATTTTAGGGTAATAGTTCCTAATGTATTGTTCTTGAATAAGCTCTAGCGTCAAGAATGTTCATTGTAGGACCACGGTTCATTTTGTTTTGCAATGAAATAACGTTTCAAACTGTACCACTGCCGTGGCGCTAGCATGTATCTGGGGGAAGAAATTCTCAAAAAGGTTATTTTTTGCTGACAAAAATCTCCTTTTCCCAATTTGAGCGGGATTTTTTTTCACTTCTGGTACATAATGGGGAAATTTGAATGGTACAGTTGGAAACATTCCTTCATTACAAATACAAAAAGTTACGAACTATGATACTACGATAAAGAGTCTTGACACTAGAGCTTATTGAATAATAATAGTAGATATTAGGAAAAATAGTATAAATGAATTTTAGCATCAAGACTATTTACCCCAGTATCATGGTTCATACCTCGTTTTGTTTGGAATGAAGCAAACTTTTTTTTGGTAACATTTGCATGTCCATGTTGCGTACCGGAGGGAAGAAATTCGCAGGAAATGGAGACTTTAAAAAAAAATCTTTTTTTCCCAATTTGGACAGGAATTTTATTGCCTTAGCTACATATTAGGGAAATTTACAAATTAGGAAAACACTGTTTCATTCCGAATAAAACGGGGTATGAACCATGATTCCACGATAAATAGCCTCGACGCAATAGCTGCTTGACTGAAAGTCTAAAATTTACCTAAAAAAGTGGAAATCTCAAAAGGGTTAATGTATAGGGTTTTCTACTTCGAACGAGTTGTTTGTACAGTTCTTAGAATAATGTTTAACGACAAAAAACGTTCTAGTGAAAAGTTAGTGTGGGAATAATAACTGTTCTGAATAGTTGTTTGTCTCGAAAAAAATATTTTCCATGCTTTTTTGGCTTGGGATTTCTTTTTCTTTTAATATTTCATATTTAGTGAAGAAACAACAGTGTGTTCCAGCATTCTTTTTCCATTAAGGTCTAACTTAAAAAAAAAAAAAAAAAAAAAGACTGTATTCTGAAGAAAAATAAAAGATAAGAGCCACCGCACTAAGCTTTGTTGCTCCAGTTCCTTACACTAAATCATATTATGCTGCTGCTATTAATGAAACATTTTCTTCTAAAATATGAACAAAATTATGAAGCCTTTTCGGCTCCAATATTAGGTATTGAAGAGTATCTGAAACAATAATGTTTCTGGAACGGCGGTTATACTTTTTCTTGTCTGCCAGTTTGACTTTAAGCAACCCGAACAATACATTTCAAGATGTATAAATTTCAAGAACTTGATATCATGGTTAGGCAACCAACGTGGGACTTATGAGATCCTAGTTGTGTCAAAAGAGCGAAAATTTCCGTTTTCTTTCCTAAAGCCGTTTTCTTAATGAAAATAAAGCACGTCTCATAAATCCGGCTATTTTGCATTTCTAGTCCGGTATATCAATACAAAGTGCAGTTTAATCTATGTACTGAAACATTTAAGATTAATGTGGTGTGAAAGTAAAATAAGAAAAGTGTGCGTGTAGGTGTATTGTGAGAATCTGTTGACCACTTTAGAAAAAAAAAAAATTGTTGTTGTGATATGTCTTCAGCCTATGAGTTCTGGAGAGTGAGAATGTGGCGTTAGTGCCGAACGTATACGGAACAATCATGTCGTACTATTTAGTGATTAATTAATAGTAAACTATACTTCATACGTATCCCGACGCATATCAAATGAGGTCTACTAGTTTTACTAATGTACGACTCCTGTGTTGCAGGAATACATTGGGTGGGTGAAGAAGCTGTCTTTACTTCAATTCAGTCTAATATATTAATTTTTTTCAAATGTATAGCTGTTTTCGTAAATTATAATTATTTTCCCACACACAGGAAAAAAAAAATACATAATAATAATACTGTAAAAATTAGTGGAAATTACACGCTGTGATGCGGGAGGGGCGCTGTTGAGCGAGGGGCACAACAAAAAGACTTGCCCCTCCTATATTCGAAATGTTGTTACGCGGCTGGTATCCAGTATTGTCTTAATACCTATGTCTTCCTTTTCATGGCAAAATGTACTATTTCCTACTAAAACAACCAAACAGTTCTTTTAAGCTCCTTTTTAAGTATTCTGAGTGGAAAACGTGACATTTTTTCATTTGTAAACTGTACTGAAAAGATTCATGCTTTCATTTGACAAACACTGCAGTAAACATTTATTATTATTATCATGGTTGATGTCACTCTTATTGCTAGCAGTGCTTGTTTTTAACTAGTTTTGCACGTTAGTTTCCGTCAAACATTACACTTTTCAAGTTGTTTCTGTAATATGTTTGTTGGTTGAAGCTAGTTTAATATCATAATATCATAATGCTTCCTAGTAGCAAGAAAGTTTTCGGCCGGTTGGCGCGTGCTTGGCTTTTGGGTTTCTATGCTTGCACTTGAAATGCATGCTTTCATACAGTCTGTCTTTTGTTGTACTTGCAAGCGATGCCTTAGACCAGCGTTTCCCAACCGGTGTGCCGCCAATGGTCCGCCGGTGTGCCGCGAGGAAATCGAAATAAAATTATTAATTCATGGCAATCAAATTGCAAAACATAGCGGAAAAAGTATATTTGTATTTCACATTACTATGAACCTCTACTATGAATCTACAATTATAATTTTCATACTCGGTTACATTTCTGTACATTTTTAATGTTGAAAAGTGTATTTATTATCATTATGACCATTATTGCTTCTTTATTGTTGCAGACTGTTTCGTAATATCAGTCAATCTTTTCGACAAAGCAAACATGCATACAAATTACCTACATTTGTGTTTTAAAAGTAAAAGAGATTTGTTTGTTTGTTCGTTATTTAGTGATCTTCCTTCTTAGTGAAATATTGGATACAGTTTTCGAAAAAAGTTCGAAAAAGGAAATCTTGAGTCCTCTATCTCATTGCAGTTGTTTTCTATTTTTAAATTAGAATGAAAAATAAGCATAATAATTTACCGAAAACCAGTCATCAAGCTTTCTTCTCTGTGAGGAGATCAGTAATCACAGAAATAAATTACCACGGTATTTTATATTTATAAATATTAATAATAATATTTACATGACTGTGCCGCGAGAATTCAAGTTACACCTGTAGTGTGCCGCAACTTGAAAAAGGTTGGGAAACGCTGCCTTAAACCCTTCGCAGAGCGTCATAGCATCTCTGGTCGTTCATTAGCTATTGACTTGACTTGACTTGTACAACGCTTGCGTCAAGCTTGAATGGAACACTGAATGCATGGTTGCCCCATGTAACTTCGATACCGGAATTCAGCTTGCGATATGCTTGCACGTTTTCCAATCAAGTTGGATGCAAGCTTGGTCGACTTGCAATTCAAGCTTACAGCAAACGGTTTGCAAGTTGTCTTTGCTATTAGGGTTATCGAGTGAAGAAGAATATAGTGATCAAGACGCATGGGACTATTGTGCTGAAACACCACCAGAACATTCATGGAAACGACACAAATAGATTGTGAACTTATATGCATTTATCTCGTGTAATAAAAAAATTATGTCTGAGTGTATGGTTTTAGTGTACTATTTAGTAAGAAAGTATTTTAAAAATATAGTCTTTTATTACCGTCTTCTATAATTTTAGCTTCAAAACATACTATATCCATTCTATTTAGTACCAAAACATACTATATCCATTCTATTTAGTACCAAAACATACTATATCCACTCTATTTATTATCAAAATAAACTATATTCACGTATAAACCCAAAAGGTACTATATCCATAATTTCTAAAATTTTAAATATTTATTAAAAATTACTAAGTACATGTATGCACCGAATTATGTATCATTAAAATAAACGTAAATAAAATTGAGTCACTATTCTACAGCAAAATTTAATGATCATATTTGTTTTGTTTTTTTTTTCTGTTCCCTGAAAAAAAAATCCCAAGTGTGATATAGTACATTTTGGAAACAAGCTCCTCATATGTATCGACTGATATAGGTCTTATTTTTGGATATTATTTTAGTTAAACAGAAATTAAAGTTTAAGATTTAATTATATTTTTAGGTTTACAACGAAATCCGTTTTCTCGGAAACAATGCATGAGGTCTTACACTCTTACGCATATAATTTCGTTCTGACGAAAAAGTTATACCGATTGATACATATGCTATCTTTAGCTATTTCCTCCAGTTGAACGCTGATAATATTGTAAACATTTATTATCTATTTACTCTATGTTTTTTTGAGGTTTAGCGTTCCTTTACATCACTAAGGCTATATGAGACATGGACTTATAGTTTAAGGTGGAATCTGATCCACTGAAATGCGTTGTTGGAGTTGGTAGTAGTAGAAAGAATTAATGTTTTAGAAATACTTTTGGATTGGCGAGGAGGAAGGAAAGTTTGAAAATAGTATGAGCAAACCAGATTAACTTACTTATGAAGGAAGTACTTTGCCTACTTTGTGATCGGAACAGTAATGGAGTGAGTAACCCATGACCCAGAAGACCTAGAAGCAGTCAGACTCGCCCGGAAACCCGAAGATGAAGTCATACACATGGGAAGTATGTGTGAGTCTACTAATGGAAGTTTTAGCAAACATATGTCTCTCCTCTCTCATTGTTTCTTCACTAAATATAAATTTTATCTTGTTTTTTGCGTATGTGTATGTGAAACATTGCACTGAAAGATAATTACAAGGTTTATCAGAGTTCAAACGCATCAGAAACACTGAAAACATAAGCAACATGTTTCTCTTTTCAGCGATGGTTAAAATTTAATCGACTTATAAAACTTATCGTTCGGAATATAAAAGATATTTTGAGCCAAACAGTGTTTTATTAATTTTTTATAGGCTATGTTCAAAAACCACATATGGGAAGACGAATAAACATGAAATTATATTTGCAATATTGAAAACATGTTATCTTGATTAAGAAATGTCACACCGAGAATCAAACAGAGGAATGTTCGAGCTCAAGCACTGAACAATCAACTATAGCTCATTAATCAACTACACAATTATGCAGTAACGCTGCAGATATGATATTCTGGCTACTTCTGGATCGCCAGGTCATAGGTCAATCGGTCTGTCTGGATTTCAAGATCTGTCCGGGTCACCACGTCTGACGGAGTAAAAACAGGTCAGATCGGGTCTAAGAAGCAATACTCAGACCCGGAATGACCAAAGTAAAAGTCATGACTCAAGTGATCTAAGTGACTCGATGACCCATGACCTATTACATCACTGCTCTGTAACATTATTTGTTTATTCTATTCCTTGAATAAACTAAAAGAACAATAATGTAGAGAATATATACTTCCCAGCATCTGAATTGCAAAAACTTTAGCTTTTCTATATGTGAATATGTTTTCTACATATTTTCTGTTCAAATATTTATTTTTAGGCTCCTCCGCCCTGGTAATAGCATTTCGATTTTTTCCTTTCTTCAAGCAATTATGTCCTTTAAAATTAATATTTAAGTGTAGAAGGCATTGCTTTCGAGTAAATATGATGCGTTTGAAGTAGTCATTTCAAATTTTGCCAGGGGGAGGGGGGAGGTTATCCACCGTAATAAAAGTTTCACGTTTTTTAAATTAGTATTTTAGTGTACACTTTATTAAAAAGGATGTAATTCCCAAAACCCAGGTGGTTTAATTGCCCTCAAATGACGCCCCTGCACGTTTACTTGAAATAATTATGCTAAAAGCTCTCGAGTTGATGTCGAGTATGTTGTACAGAAGATTACCATAATAGAAATAGAATAGAACAGATGTTTGAGCGTGACTGTTAACCTTTAGATTCACATATTCTAGCTGACAGATGGAAAATGAAGTTTTGTTCCCAAGAGAAGTATCACACATTTGTTGTGCTTAAAGAAGATACGTGTATAATGTTGCAGAATTCATAGTTGTTATCGTTATATAATTGTTATAACACTTGCATTTATTAACAGAGGTTAGACAGAATGGTTGTCCAGATGATATTTCGAGGCAAGGATGTAGCCCTCTAAGATTAAAGGAATGGAATACTGTATTTGATATTCCTAATGACAAATCATAATAATTTTATGGCATCAATATTAAAAAATAAAGGAAAAAAGTAATATTAAATTTATTATCGTACATGTACAATACTCTAGAACTCCGTAATTTTACTTGCTCTGTCTGCTGGTCTAGTAGCTAGAGCGCGCGTCTTTCGTACACATTGTTCCGCCATCGGTTCCTGGTGAGAGAGCCTTGAAATTTGAATGCCTAATCATCTGAGCTCTACATCAAAGTTCTAAAAGGTTTTATTACTTCGGCTGGTGACATGATCTCAGATGATTATCTTTACGTGGTTATATCCTCATTCTGGTTGTAAGTAGATCTCAACAATCCTCCAAACGTGTCCAAATGTTTGCTGACCTCAATAATTGTCCTCATAGTCAATTTGAGGTCGAATCCCGGAATCTGTGAATAGCTTTTGGTGATCCTGCCAGACACCAACACTGCATATTAATCCTTGGGTGCATACTGTATGTTCTCTGTGTGATGGACTTAGTCTCTTGGTCATTCCTATCCAACGCTTCCTTGCTGTGGTGTTGACACTGACGACAAACGTTGAATCATTCTTCACAGCACTCAATGACCAATTCTATGCTCTGGTTTGAACCTGTGTCTTACTGACTAACTGAAATCAAAAGTTATGCGTGGGAGGAAATGAGAGGTTAAAGGGCATCAAGATTGTTGCTTTCAATTTATTACCTAGATATGCAATTCCGTAATTTTTCAATACAACACACTAATCAATGCTTAGTGATTTTTTTAAAGACATCTTCATGACGACACAATGTTTGCATGGCTGAGTGAAACCTTACCAGGGAGGATCACGAAGTGGTTCCGTTGAGATCCAAACGAGACAATTGTGTTTGCATTTGGTGTGTTATAATTAGACGAATCCCAAAGTTATACGTGCCACCGGGCGGGATGTCGTGAGTTATAAGCTACAAAGCTGGCAGAATAGTTTGAACCGGGTCATTTGTTCGGAAACGGTTGAGTAAATGGAAAACTCGGCTAACACGTATACCATCATTTTTAAAGACACACTTTTTGGGATAAAAATGTTTGCTCCAGTGTTCCCCGTAGGGTCCCAGACGGGGTCCAACTCAAAGATTTCAAGTGGCAAGGGAGGTTAAGTAGCACATTTGAAAGCTGTTATAAAATGAAAGAAAATGGAGCAAGTCTCGACTCTTTACGAAAACCCTGTGCAAAATTGGCGGCGCATCAAATTTAAACAAAAACTTAATTGAAAAGTCCACGGCTACCCCTATAAATCAGAAACAGTGAGATAAACGTCAAAACAGGAAAGGGCGTGTGGCATTATTTTCAAAGTACAACGATCTAAGTTAAAACATCTTGTCCCAGTGCCACCACAGGGTCCTAGGTTGGGTTCAACTCAAAAGTTTCAAATAGCAAGGGGGGTTAAGTGGCACATCGTTTGAAAGCTGTTGTTAAATGAAAGAAGATGGAGGAAATCTTGACTCTCGATGATAATCCTGTGCAAAATGGCGGCGGGTCAAAGTGTAAACAATTGAAAAGTATATGACCACCTTGAATCCAAGATAGCCGCCTAAAACCTATGTCATTCATAACAGTATAAATTTAAATTTCTACTTTTCTCTATTATGTATTTAGAAATAATAGGAAGACAAAGAACAATTGAATTTCGATCCACTTCAACTATTATTTCATTCCGTAACAACATATATATGTTTTGTTCCTAATGCACGTTCGTCACGGTTCTCTCGATATCATTTACGTGAACATAATGAATATGCGATGAACACACAACTATGACTTCCTATTTATACTGCTAAACAAAAGTTAAATACCTTCGGGTACTTTTCTAATTTTGTCATACATAGTTCATACATAAAGGACTTACTGCACCAGTCAGATTGGGGAGTCTATTGTAACGGATTCGTAATGGTTATTACATTTGTATGCCATTCGTTGATTTGATCGCAATGTTTCAAGCAATACAAATATACAAAAAACATTCATTTACAAGATTGCGAGCAGTACCAGACCACGTGTAAGTCATTTCAGTACATCGAGCTGCGTCAAACTTTGTTGGTTTGATCACAATATTCCAAGAAATAGCCTATTTATATACAAATTCATTTTTCACCTGGCAACCATATTGAATTACACATAATACTCTTTGATATTTTGTGGATATCTACTATTAACCATAAACGTAAATACCACATTTCGCTTTTCCAACACCAGTGGTTTGAGCTGAACATGCGTTCGATACATAGTGCAGCATTTTGAACGCAAGATGTCACGTTTTTTAACATTTTGCATCTTTTCGTCACCTACTGATCAACATTCATGCCAAATTTGGTTGTCTTAGCTTCAGCAGTTTGATATGCCTATCCTTTCTACATAGGTTTTAAGTGGCTATTTTTGATTCAAGGTGGCCATAGATTTTCAATTAAGTTTTTATTTAAATTTTGACTCACCGCCATTTTGCATAGGGTTGTCGTAAAGAGTCGAGACTTGCTCCATTTTCTTTTATTTTACAAAAGCTTTCAAACGATGTGCTACTTAACCTCCCTTGCCATTTGAAACTTTTGAGTTGGACCCCGTCTGGGAACCTGCGGGGGACCCTAGGGCAAAGTTTTTTTAACCCCAAAAAGTGTGTCCTTGAAAAATGATGGTAGGCCTATACGTGTTAGCCGAGTTTTCCATTTACCCAACTGTTTCCGTACAAATGACTCGGTTCAAACTATTCTGCCAGGTGATCTTTTCTAGTTTTTACATTACAAAATCACGATATCCCGCCCGGTGGCACGTATTTATTTTGGGATTCGTCTAGTTATAACTTAACAAGTGCAAACACAATTGTCTCGTTCGGATCTCAGCGGAGCAACTTCGTGACTCTCCCTTGTTAGAAGAGGCATCATTCTGGTTGAGGTGAATAATCGACGACCACTACCACCAGGTAGGCTCTGGCTCAACTCTGGATGGAGGATTACTGGAATGTGCACGGGGTAATTTTTCACGCTGAACTGTGGCTACATAACAATTTGGTGGTCCGGCGATGAACAATTTCACAACATCGGAGCTTCCATTTAAGGTTTCTATTCAGCACAGCGTGTCCCAGTTTAGCACACTTGTCATTGCACACATTCCAAAGTGTCTAAAGCTTGACTTTTTGTGATGTTTCACTTCAATAGTTCAAAAGGCACAAAAGTCCGTGGGTAGTGAATCTGGAGTCAATCCATTCTAAGTGATCAAGCATGCGCCGCTCGACCATCTCAAAAAAAAAATCTAATTTTTCATGAATGTTTATACTATATCAGGGTACTCCAAAACCACAATTAATTATTTTTTAAAACATCTCGTAGCGACGCAGCTTCCGCCGCCATTTTGCGTTTTCACGATTTCAGGCGTTTACGTTGTTTTGAATATCTCAGCATGTATTTGTCCTAGCAAAATTAAAATTGCTGGGCGTGTCCAGCTTGTGCAGCGCTAAAACTTTGTCCTCTTAACATTTTTTTGCCTAAAACCACTTGAAAGGGGTGAAATCAAGGCCTTAAGTAGCAACATTTTTTGACGTTGAAGACATATTTGGGAAGAGGAAGCAACTGACGTAGAGGTCTGAATTTGTGTGTGCATGTAGTCCGGGGTCATAAGTTTATACTCAAAAATTTGCAGATCTGTAGCTGCTCCCAAAGGCCTGAAAAAATATCGTAAAGTTGGGGAATTATGCCAATTTGGTATATTTCACTGTCCAATATCTCCAATGTCCTGGATAAAAAATCTGAAATTTTGGGAATAGTTACTGCTTTAGCATACCATAACACACAACAAAGCGCGTTTTGTGTTTTTGAGCAGAAGAAGGTCAAAGTATTAAGTAATGACGTCATACTCTAGGAGGTGTTTTGTTCACAAATTCAACTGGAAATTCGTTGTTGTGAAGTAAAATAAAGTAGGATGAGTGGCTAGTTCAGTTAAGGCTCTCAAGCTCCTTTCTTTCCTCTAAGTACGCTGATATAGTATTCATGAAAAAATTATATTTTTTTGAAAAGGTCGAGCGGCAATTTTTCTTTTTTCTCGATTACTTGGCATGGATCAGGTCGGTAGCCAGCCCAAAAATGTAGGGGGGGGGGGGCTGAAGTTAGGGGACGATCCAACCTTATTATAGTTCATCACTATATTATAGTTCATTTGCAAAATTTTAGGGGGCAGGAACAATTTAGGGGGGGCCGGCCCCCCCTAAATCCCCCTGGATACGGGTCTGGCATGGATTGACCCTCTGGCTATTTAACAGGATGTGTCTGAATTGAATAGCCTTGATACGAACAGTGCCGGACTGGCCAAGCTGAGGGCCCATGGCGCGGGTCCTTAAAGGGCCCTCTATCTATCTATCTATCTATCTATCTATCTATCTATCTATCTATCTATATATATATATATATATATATATATATATATATATATATATATATATAACTCAACACGTTAGTTGCAAAACATAATAAGTGACAAAATCATATTTTCTGTTAAATACATATGTACAGCCGCTACTACAAGACAGATCGCAAAAAAGGTTACAATAATACTGAGATAAAATCAAATGCAATCCTGAAGTTCTTTCAGTTTCTTTGACAGTTTTAACGTACTTCTTCACTTGATGAGGCAATCAAATCAATTACTTTTTCTTTGTCTATATTCTGGAATAAATCTTTTTATGTAAACATAAAACGTAAAGGAAACAAACAGTTTTGACATATCGGTTTACGCATGAGACAACAGGTGAAAGTGAATAAGCGCAAGGACTAAAGGGGTCCTTTACTAATTATGAAGTTTTACTGGATTTCTTTGAGGATTTAACACGCAGCCAAAAACTCATATGCGTGGAGAAAGGGAAATACACCCGCAGAACCGTATATTCTAGAACCTAACCGAATAGCAGTAGAAATCGCTATGAAGAAATTAAAGAAGCAAAATTCTCCAGGTGTAAACGAAATTTCTGCTGAATTAGTTTTAACTTTAGGCAAAAAAAAAAAAAAAAAAGGTAGAACAAGATACACAAACTCATTCTCCTTATCTGGAACAAGGAAGAATTTCCACAAGAGTGGAAAAAATTGTTCCAATCACAAGAAAGGCGACAAAACTGACTAATAATTGTCGAGACATTTCTCTTCTGTCAACATTCTATAAAATCCTTTCAAACATTCTATTAGCAAAATTGATCCAATGCGCAGATGAAATTATTGGAGATTATTAGTGCAGATTTAGACGAAATCGATCAACTATCAAAAAAATATTTACCACTCTACAAATAGTCGAAAATAAGTGGGAATAGAATACCCAGTTACACCAATTATTATTGATTCTAGAAATACTTACGGCTTGGTAAGGAGAGAAACATTGTACAACATTCTTACAGAATTTGGAATACCGAAAAAGTTAATTAGATTAATTAAGATATGTATAAATGAATCCCATAGTAAAGTCTGGGTAGGAAAATTTTTGTCCATGATCTTTCACGTCGAGAATGGCCTGAAACAAGGATGTGTGCTGTCGTCATTATTATTCAAATTTGTCCTTGAATACGCTATAAGGAAAATCAAAGATAGCAACTAGGGCCTAGAGTTGAATAGTATTCGCCAGGTTATGGCGTATACTGATGATGTAAATTTAATAGGGGATGATAGGAGAACAATAGAAAGAAATGCAGAGGTCTTATTAAACGCTTGCAGGGACATGGGTTTAGAAGAAAATGCAGAGAAATCTAAATACATGTAAGTTGTTCTATATGGTTGCGAAACATGGTTGCTTACTCTGAGGGACGAACGTAGACTGAGTGTTGGAGAACAAGATCCTGAGACGAATATTCGAACCCAAGAGGGACGGGAATTGGAATGGTGGAAACTTTATAACGAGGAACTACATAACTTATACGGTTTACCAAACATTGTTAGAGTCATCAAGTCTAAAAGATTCAGGTGGGCAGGTCATGTGGCGAGGATGGGAGAAAGTAGGAATGGTTTTAAAGTCTTAACTGGAAGACCAATCGGAAAATAACCATTAGGAAGACGTAGATGCAGATGAGAGGCCAATATTAAGATAGCCCTCGCAGAAATAGGAATACAGAGTAAAAACTAGATCCAGTTGGCTAAGGATAGAAGTCAGTGAAGAGCTTTTGTGAACGCGACATTGAACCTCCAGGTTCCATAGGCTATAGAGTTCAAGAGAAGTTTTACTGGCTCACGGGTCCGTCCTGATATGAGCAAGGGGGACCCGAGAAAACTTCTTTTGGAAAGACGAACTTAGGCTTCCGCAACCTTTTTGGTAGGAAGACTCAAGAAAGCATTTGCGATCGCAAAAATTGGACCAAGGCCTACAGGTCATGCGCTTCGTGATCCCTGCGGGGCCCCCGTGGGACTCGGGCCTTTGGCGATCGCCAAGTAGCCAACGTGGCCAGTCCAGCACTGGATACGAACCATGTTGACGATCTTTGTTTTAACCTTGTCTTGATTGGTGTAAACTTTGGTGGTTTCATTGCCTTATAGCGTAATACAAAGCAGGGGTATGTTGGCAGTATACGGAACAAAATTGGCAGAAATCAAGCACTTCAGGTTTTAACGTTGATCATGATAGAGAAAAAGAGTAGCGGATAGCGAAAAGCAGTTTTTTAAAAATTGATTTAGTGTCCCACGAATAGTTTCATTACCATCCTTATCTCTAAATTTAAACCGAAAGTAGTAATATTAGAAACATAACAAAGCCGGTTTCAAGATTGATCACCAAAATAGTAATAGATATGAAGAAATTGTTTTCTAGAATGGATTCATTACTCCCAAGAATAGGTTCTACATCTATTTTTTCTCTATTACAACGGGAAATGTATAAAGGTAACCAAGAAAGTTCTGTAGCTTTTTCACCCACCACCTTCGAACATCGACATGTCACCTAAGATGTACTTGGAAGATGAAAAATAGTCCCCATCAGTATCGACCATCTTCTGCTAACGTTCTGGAAAGCCGTAGATTCAATCGCGGTAGAACTTGGTGGTCCATGAAGCGAAGAAGATATCAAGTACATTTTGCACCTCTACTAGGAATTTGAACTGGCGTCCTCTAAGGTGATTGTCCAAGGAATGGAACAGGTGATAATTGGACGGTGCAATGTCCGGGAAGTATGGCGGATGGAATAGTGTTTCCCATCCAAGGTGAGAATGGTGTCCCGAATCATTCTAGCCACGTGTGGCCAGCGTTGTTCTATAACAGGAGGACCCCTTTGCAATTCAGAAGTGCTGGTTCCAGAGTTTTGAGTTTTTCTTGAACACGGCTCAACTGCTGACAGTACATAGTTGTA
This sequence comes from Thermobia domestica, assembly GCF_964235325.1. Classification (NCBI taxonomy): domain Eukaryota; kingdom Metazoa; phylum Arthropoda; class Insecta; order Zygentoma; family Lepismatidae; genus Thermobia; species Thermobia domestica. Next base: position 209,260,405 of record NC_137454.1, read on the forward strand.
TTGATCCTCTGACCAGCTGGTAACAGTTCTCAATGCACGATGCCGCGGGCAGTCCACCAAATACACAGGAGGTCCTTCTTTTGGTGCAATGCTGGTTTAGGCTGTTTTAGAACCGGATCATGGGATGTTGACCATTGATGACGGCGCCGTGGAGCTTCGTACAAGACCTACTTCATCACATGCCAACACCCTGTTCATAAATGGTCCCTTCCTCAGACGGGACAGCAAAGAAATACAGGTGTCTGCTCACGTTGCCTTCTGGTCCGGAGTCTAATCATGTGAGACCCGTCAACCCCACTTGTAGTGTTTCCCAAGTTGAAGGAAATGCTGCCGAATGGTTTCTCCACTCACACTGAATTGTGGTCTCAATTCCTCAGATATCTGGTCATTGTTCGCCTCAATTGCTGCATGAATTCACTTTGTACAATCCGCGGCAAAAAACCTGCAACATGAGGATGTAAGTTTTTTCTGAAACTACGCCTAACAGCACAGGGAATGAACATAACGTCTAAGTGGAACGAATCACGCCAGGATAAACCTCGGCCTCCTCCCGTGCACACTTATTTTGGAGCAAAATATTTCGTCATTTCACAATAAACTTATATGCTCATGTTGCAGGTTTTTTGCCGCGGATTGTACATGTGTTGGTATTCCGGCACGTGGTGCGTCTTCGAGTGTTTCGTCACCGTCCTGAAACTTGTTAAACCACCCCTGCACTGTTCGCGTAGTCAGGACATCCTCACCAAAGGCCTGTCATATCTTCCTCCCCGCTGCAGCGGCTTTTGACCCCAGTTTGAACTCGTACATCATACTAGTGATGGGTATATTCCCGGGAAGATTCCCAAAATGGGAATTTATCCGGGAATTTATGTACAATCAGAAAGAAAATTGCATTCTATTACTATATTATGATTTCAAAGTTGAATTAATTTTTATATCACAGCATATTATTACTGTTGTCCCCAAAGGATTCTTTAAAATGTATATACTGAACGGTACTATGTTACTTTATTAACACTTTATTATATTTAGTGAGTACGGATAAATGTATATATTTACAATATGTTCTATCAATTAAATATGTGTGAAAAAAATATATAGTAAATTATATATAGTAACAGTTTAAATTTATATGTAAGTGGATTTGTTCAACTTGACTCTATTACTGATATTATAAACACATTAAATTTATAAATGTTATAAACCAATTAGATTGGGTAAATGCTAGAGATACATGTCTCACAAATTTATCAGCATTTGCGCATACATATTTATGTTCACAAAATTCAAGATACTTACTTATCTTTATATTTTAGCACGTAATATTGCCATACACGACTTTTCAATCTACCTATTTCTCAAAATTCCATACGTTAATTAACATGTAAAAGAAGTCCGAGTACCTCTTCAGAAATTCGAGTGAAAGAGAGGAGACAGACCGACGTCTTATTATTAATGATGGTTTAGGGTTTATTAATAGTACTTCATCTCTATTTCTACATAGTTCTAAATTACTTTACAAAATGGTTCCTTTTCGTCGTTTGCTAATTTTGGCTCTTCTTTAACATTGGAACCAGCTTTTGCACCTACTTTTTTTTGCAATATTCTATTCCGATGCGGTTGTTTTATGGTTTCATACGTTAAATTACGTTACCAACATTAAATTCAGACAGAATTGCAGAGCGAGCGTTAGCGAATGAAGGCGGGTTAGAGCCCCGCATGGCACGTTGTTTTCTATCTTCGTTACCAACAATTCACTTTCTTTTCTCACATAAATCACTTCCACTTACCTTTCCGTTTTGTATAAATTCCCTACTTCCTTAAAAAAAATGTTCGATAATTTCTTGACTACTTGAACATCACTATCAACTCATTTCTTCCGTAAATCATTTTACTTTTTGCTAGTTTTGGCTTCCAATATTAAACAATTACCCTACTTTTTAGTGGAAATGGAAATGGAACTTTAAAAATCATACTATTAGTTATATAAAGTACCGTCAAATAATTTTAAATTTTTTAACCTCCAAATTCTTTAAAACCTAAAAATAAGTCATAAGATATTAAAATAAAGTAATTAGTCATATGATTCTTATAATTTGGAAGATAAAGTAAAGAAATGGAAATAAATTCCTTCCCGGGAATTTATAGGCCAGGGAAAATCCCGGGAATATTCCCATTTTTTAAATTCCTTCCCACCGGGAATATTCCCACTGCCCATCACTACATCATACACGCCCTTATGACGCTCTGTCGAGGTCCATGTTTACTCTGTCCCTACGGAAGTTCACTTTGTAACTGAACTGCCACAACCAGGTAGTATGTTAAATATACGCACACCAACAACTGACCTTCGCTTTATCTCCATTCGCATTCAACTCACGGTGTGAGGGCCAATTGAACACAAACCTCACAAAAAGCAATAAAACTTTCTTGCTTACCTTTATAGAAATCTACTATCAGTTCCAGTTTCATTATTGATTCATAATAATAATAATAATAATAATAATAATAATAATAATAATAATAATAATAATAATAATAATAATAATAATAATAATAATAATAATAATAATAATTGTAAGAGATATTAAGAAACTGCTTTTGATATGGATTCGGTTACGAAGAGCAGGAACCGTCTCTCCAGTACTTCCGGTTTCAATATTGAATTTGCTTGCATAGCTTGGAAGTCTATCGTAATTTCACAATCTAAAATGAAACTGACTTGACAAAATTTTGGAGTTGTACTGTAAACTAGGGCCAATACAAAGAGCAAATTTTCTTACAGTTGTTTGTCTAGCATAGATTTAAAGACGAAAAAATGGAGTGAGGAGAAGGGAATTAAGATAAGCAACGTTTGAAAAGACATATTCCCTGTTGTTTTACAGTCTGAATTAAAATATTAATTTATATTTTTCGTACTTTTATATAGGCAATATATTGGTTTTAACATGCAAATGAAGATACTGTATAGATGCTAAACATTCGTAATTTTATATTTTGTTACAATCCTGTTATTTTCTTTATTTAACATGAGATAGAAATAATATCATAATCTTGATTATAACGTCACAGATATTACGGTGCTCGCTGTGTAAGTACGAACACGAAAATTATATAAGAGATTTTGAATCTCATTTCGTAGTAATACATAAAGTTGAGTGTATTACGTAAGATCAGAAAATATATAAATGAACGTTTTATATCGTACAATTTAGATAATGAGCATATCAATAAGAATACAGCGTTATGTAATAAGACTTTTCCAATTAAAGCTTAACCTTCTTTCCTTTTTTATGCTTGCGAGGGAACTTAATCTCTCTTGAGTGCTAGAAGAAATATGCTTCTTTTAATAGAAGTTCAACATGCAATGCCCGTCTGGGTAACGTTTACCGTTTCTATATTTTTTCAGAGAAGAAAAACTAAGCTATTTATTTTAAAATCCTGTTTGTTGCAGGCGAATAGGAATAACAGAATCGATAAAATTGAAGGTCATACACAACCCGTTGTTTTCACTTTTGACTTGCCAATTTTTTATTAGGTCACTATGTTCTCATGAAGAACAGGCTAGGTAGGCAAAGGCGATTTTCGTCCATAATAATAATAATTTTCAGTTTAGTGTCCCATGATTATGTACCGAAACTGAGGAAGACGATGATGATGAGGTGGATGATAAAGGTGAAATGAAGGAAGCAATGGCGGAGCTAGAGGTAGAAACTGGGGGAGGGGCAGCCAGAACCCTGGCTATGATAGTTATATCACGAGTTTACTATAAACTTTCAGAAATATATAAATAATGGCTTAAATTATTTTTGTCACTCAAACAACTGGGGTGTCTTGGCTCCTGTCACCGCGCCAGAACCGCCACTGGAAGTGTGACGAAATAGGAGAATCGTGAGGAGACCTACTGCGTCACACGGTATTTGTCTACCACAAAGCCCACTTGGCGAAGACTGAGATAGAACCAGGGACTCCACGTACTAGAGGAATAATAATAATAATAATAATAATAATAATAATAATAATAATAATAATAATAATAATAATAATAATAATAATAATAATAATAATAATAATTATTATTATTATTATTATTATTATTATTATTATTATTATTATTATTATTATTACATTGCACGTTAAATAGCAATATAAAATAGTAAGTTAATATGTATGTTTTTCAGAAACATTGGACCTATAACTCCAGATGACTGATGATTTCAGGAGATGGCCCGGAGAAGGAATTCCTTCCCACAGAAACAAAATTTCCCGGATCCGTGTCTCCGTTCATGCTCAATGTGGGTTACCTGAATATTCGCAATACTATTTTTCACCCTCCTATATTGGAAGCTCCTTCCTGCAGGAAACCTGAAATCGCCAGTGGGTCCTCTCTCGTTTTGTTAATGTTAATGTACAGTTGTTTAAATAAAAGTGAATAACCATATTTCTTGTAGACAAAAGTTGTCTAATGTAGGTCTTTGGGTCTATATTTTGATGTATGCGCTTTAAGAAAAGCTACAAAAGGTATATCCTTATATTTGGTTATTTTTTTCTACAGATGTGGATGCAAAGCTTCTGAAATAGATGTTTATTTGTCTATTCACCTTTTGCAGTGACGTACGCAAGGAGAGTTTCGGCATTTAAACTCCTTTGAGCAAGATATTATGGAAATATTATATAAGCACTTAATATTTGAGATTGGGTGCTTGAACCTTTGATGATATTCTGCGTACGCCACTGACCTTTTCAGCACGTCTACCTTGAAGGAATTATTAAATAGGGCTTAGTGTCCGTAGACATGCAAGTGAGCGAAAGCGGACTCTGTACTAGGGGTGTTCGGAACTCGATTTCGTATTCCGGAATTCGGAATTCATCTAATTCCGGAATGTTCCGGAATTCCGGAATTTCGGAATTCCGGAACGTATCGAAATTCCGGAATGTTTCGAAATTCCGGAACGTTTCGAAATTCCGGAATGTTCCGAAATTCCGGAATGTTTCGAAATTCCGGAACGTTTCGAAATTCCGGAATGTTCCGAAATTCCGGAACGTTTCGAAATTACGGAATGTTCCGCAAATTCCGTAACATTCCAAAAGTTTGGAATTGTGGAATGCTCTAAAGTATGAATTTCGGAACTGTTTTCAAGACTGAAATTTTGAAGCTCACTGTTGATTCTGGAATCGTAATATTAATATTAGTTCGAAGTTTGTATATAAAAGTTCGAAACAGTCCTGAGGCAATGGTTCTCAAACATTGTTACAAGGCTTTAATCCCACAAATTTACTCGCAAATACTTTCTCGTTTTCACTTTGGTATCTATGGAATATAGTAGCAACATGTCTTAAACAGTTATGCATTCTCGTATCTCCAATTATTGGAATAAAGTACAGCATTTTATCTTTATCTTTTACATTTTTTTTTCAATCATTGCCATTTTGTATTTTGAAGTACCAACAAGGAAACAATTTACATGTTTGGCATTTTAATTCCAAAATATTTGTTTTACTATTAAGCAAACAATACAAGAGCACACGAAACATTTGTAGTCATGTCATTTGGAATTATATTAATGAACTTTTAATCTACTTACAAGGAGTACACATGAGTAATACATAATTGTGAAAATTTTGACAACTGAAACCCTGAAATGGTACAACTGATGCTACCTGAGACGTCATCAAATAATGCAACAAAAATGTAAATGTAAATTACTATTGAAAGAAAAAGCAAAATTTCTGTGCTACAAAATAATACTGTTAGAGAACAATGATATGGATGAAATGTTATAAGAGCATGTATTAAATGTCAATTTTCATATAAATGCCCAGATGATTTTTTTTAAAAAAAAATAGGGGAAAGTAGACTTTAGACGATATTAGACAAGGCAATTATGTATGCAAAATTAGGAGACATGCATTCAAATTATTTCCTGTAATAAAAATTAGAATTCAACTTTCCATGGTAGATTGCACATGTTCTATCTCCGAACAAGGTGAAATACGTGCAATTTACTATGGAAAGTTGAATGTTAATTATTATTACACGAAATAATTTGAACGCATGACTCTTAGCATGCAAGATTGCATAGAAAATTGCATCGCATAAAATGGGCTTTAGGGACTTTTAGCTTAACAAACTTCTTTTATCTCATTGATCTTTTTTATCTGATTTATTTCAGAAATCAGGAGAAAGAAAGTTTTCGCCAACTTTTCTACTCAAGGAAAATAAGACATCAATTTTTGTAAAGATCAATTTACGCGAAGTACGAATAGTTTTTGATACAAATTAATTATTTCGTAAGAGCGAAATATGAACATTAGGCTAATACTTTTAATGTGAATATTAACATTTACGAAATGATTTCTTTCATTTTTAACTTTTACCATCGCTACTCACAATTTCGGGTATTCTAATTGAACATTTACCTTTCTTGTTGTTAGTTAGTCATTGGTGCAGACCCTTTCATCTGAATGCATAACTACCCTTCATATTGCAGCTTTGTATGAAAATGTACATATTCTGTTGGCTTGTATCAATGTAATTGTTTAAAGAAAGTAACATGCTTTTACATCAGAATTTCACAACATTGATAATAATATATTGGTGATTAATACAATTTCTCAACAAACCAATTTTAAATGTTTTTCACTCACACAATTAATTTGTCACCTTGCATAAAATTTTGATTAGTAGAGTTAGAACTAATCTTCATACGTAGGTTCCAATGCTTAGTATTTAACTGATAGACACCTTTATTTAGTTAGTTATTCAAATAAGTGTCGCAGGACAAGAAAAGAGTAGCGCGTACATGTGAATAATTATAAGATATTATGTAAAGTTTGCACCTCTATTCGATTTACTCTCGTTGTACATTTTGACAAGTTATGCAAATAATGCTTGATAAAGCTTTCATTTAAAAAAAAAAAAAAAACAGCAGTAGCATCATGATTATAGAAGTTACAAAAAACATTAAACAGTAATCCCTTGTTCTAAGAAATTTTTTGCTGTTTACAGCATGCAGTATACTAAATACAATACAAGCGATGCATTATTAATTTTAGCTTTGCGTGATTTGAACCTGAAATATGAAATACTGATTCTAGTTTCCAAAAAGTTCATGTAACATCAATAATGCATATTTTTACATAACACGGGCAGCAGCATAATAATTGTACATTTATATATCTGAAGATAAAAGAATATTAAACACTATTTTGTAACAAATTATGTAAGATACTAAACGGTACCACTATAATATCTGCCTACCAGCTATAACATCATAGTATTAAACTGTCATTACAAATTACTAGAATTTTGTGGGGTTATGAAAAATCTTTATTGAATTTTGACTGGTTGAGTTTAAACTTGAATGACTAAATTTCAATTTAGTTTTATTTTTAGGCAACTAAGGCTAAAAATAAAAATAAAACTGTCGCGCGAGAGGCGTAGGTGTAAAGATGTAGAAAGGCAGAGTCCTGGCCGTACAGCTTTATATGTAACTTTTGAATAGTTCGTTATAGTTAGTCCTGATGAGACGATCCATGACCTCAGTGCTTTCTTTTCCCATATTATCTCTACTTTATTCATTAATAAAAGTTAAGGAGATTTTTCTCTTATTTTGATTCTTCGCCATGCCATTTTGATTTTTCTTTTTCCGTAATTAAAATATATTTTTATTATCTATATTTGCAAGTAAGAAGGTAGTAATATTATGCATTCTGTAACTGAAAATTTTTAAAAAAATATGCTAATTAATTACTAATTTATTTTTTTACTTTTCAGCTCAACGACGGAAATTCAAAAGTTGTTCTTCCTCTATGGCTTAAAAAATGCAAAGCCTCATTTACAAACACTCGTCTAATATTATTTTTTTAAATTACGTGATCCTTGATTAATTCAACTAAATATTAGACGAGTGTTTGTACACAAAGCTTTCCAAATTACTTTAAGTCATAGAGGAAGGTAGACCTAATCAATTTCTGTAGGGTTGGTTGTTTTAATTTACTTTGCTGAGCTGAAAAGTAATAAGTTAAATTTACAATTAGTTAGCAATCATCTTGTAATTCAGAGGCGTACGCAGGGGATGGGTCCTGGGGTCCGTCCCCCCCCCGAAATCCCGACTTTCTTGTAAATGTAATCTACTTTTAGGGACAATTTTAGAAATTTTTATAAATTCTAGCCTCAAATTTTATTTGGACCCTCCGAAACGCTTTAGACCCCTCCCGAAATAAAACCAAACTAAAGGGAAGAACTAGCTCGAATTTCTATGTTCCGATTTCTGCAACAATATGACGGAATTTACACTGAATCACTTATGATTGAGACTTTATGGATAACCAGACAAAGTTCCAAATCTTATGCGCAATCGTTCACAGTGAACGGATCTAGAGAATGAAACAAAACCAGTTGCCGTGGACCAAAACTCCTTCCTTCAGCACAGCGGAATCAATATCCAGTTTCAAAGCTAAGCTCTGCGCACACCTCTCAGTTTGGGGTAACAGCAAAAATTATTTTTTCAATAAGACGTTCCGGAATGTTTCGAAATTCCGGAATGTTCCGAAACTCCGGACTGTTCCGAAATTCCGGAATGTTTCGAAATTCCGGAATGTTCCGAAATTCCGGAACGTTTCGAAATTCCGGAATGTTCCGAAATTCCGGAACGTTCCGAAATTCCGGAATTCCGGAACGTCTTGAAACTGTGTTCCGATTCCGGAATTGGAATTTCCGTTCCGAAAAATTCCGGAATTCCGGAATTAGGAACAGCCCTACTCTGTACGCACATACCAACAACCTGTATGTTGTTAAATATCAATTTCAGTAATAGAAGACGTGGCTTCATATAGGCTAAATCAGAGTTGTCAGGTAATCTTCTCTTAAGTTGTCACGAGTGTTTTTTCTCCTATGAAAGTGATCGCCTACTGTTAATAATTTCAACGTCATTTGAAGGCAGCATAAAAGTCATTATTAAAATTTTACATTACAAATAGGGTAACATGTTTGATGTTAACATTACGATAAGATCAAAATACAATCTATTACAGAAAATATCCCCTACATTTTATAATCACACAAAACCTACTTTGTGGATAGAGAATATTTTTAGAATAATAGATAACTACCTGAATTATTATTACCCTTAAGCATCTAAGCATTCTAGTCTGAAGGAGGGAGGCCGTAATTTTATTACGCGTATCATCACAAGTTTCGTTTGATCTGCTTGATATAAACGCACGAGATTTGATATATATATATATATATATATATATATATATATATATATATATATATATATATATATATATATATATATATATATATATATATATATATAATCTATTTAGTAGTCCTAGTATGATTATGTTATTGATTTATTCGAATTTACTACGAATAACTCACAAGGCAAGGTCACGAAGTGGCTCCGCTGGGATCCGAACGAGACAATTGTGTTTGCATTTGATATGTTACAACTAGACGAATTCTAAAGTTATACGTGCTACCGGTCGGGATATCATAAGTTAGAGCATATTTTGTAATTTGAAAGCTATAAGCTGGCAGAATAGTTTGAACCAGGTCATTTGCTCGGAAACAGTTGGGTGTAGGGAAACTCGACGAACACGTATCCCATTATTTTCAAGGACACACTCTTTGTCAGACACACATTTATATATTGTGCGCCCCTGTGCTCGAAATAATTTGCCGTCCCCGCACAAAACTTGTCGTTCTCCCCCCTTCGAAAACGACCAATATTAGAGTTGAATTCATAGTTTTTAGGATCGCTAAGATGAAAAGTGACAGCTTTAATAAAATTCAACTTCAAGGCCATACTCCATTCCCCAGGAAGGAAAGAAATGAAATGAAATCTTAAGTTTTACGTCCCACGATTATGCCGGTTAGGGTAAAGAAGACGGTGATTATGAGAAATGAATGAAATGGTGGAATGAACAAAATGAGAGAAAATAGGAGAACTCCGAGAAAATCCACGCACACGGTGTTCGTCCACCACAAAGTTCACCTTGCGGGAGCTGGGATCGAACCCGAGACCCACACCCACCAGAGGTGAATGCTCTATCACTAAGCCACCGCAGCCCCTCCCAAGGAAGGGGACGAGATTTTAAAAGTAATAGAAAACGACAGATATTAGTGTTGAATTCATAGTTTTGAAGATCGGTGAGTTTAACGGTATCAGTTTTTATGATGTTCATCATCACCCGTTTGGGTGGGGTGGGGGACAAGGGCGCCGATCCTGGGGGCCGAGGGGGCCAGCACCCCCCAAAAGCTCATGTGGGCCCCCTATTCTATATTTGAATATACAATATTTGGCATAATTTGAGTGCAATTTGTCTTAAAATCTTCATATATATATACCTTCTGCATCTGAATGCCCCCTCCCCCAATTTACAGAGAAATCGGCTCCCTTGGTGGGAGAGGATGGCTTTTTAAAAATAATCAGATAAAATAGCTAATTAGTAACTACTGTAATTAGAGCGAATTAAACACACTAACATATTTTCTTGCGCTTGCATAGGGTCCTTGGTTTGATCCCAGCTCTCGCAAGTGAGATTTGTAGTGGACAAACACCGTGTGTTTTTTTTTCGGGGCTGTCCCGTTTCCTCTCACTTTCTTCATTCCATGATTTCATTCATCATCACCATCTCCTTTACCCTTCCTTTAACCGTGGGGCGTAAAACTTAAAGATTTCATTTCATTTAATTTTTAAAAATCCAAAATTTTGCCGCCCCCTAAATTCTGCCGCCCTGTGCTCGAGCACAGAATAGCACTTACCTAAATACGGGCTTGCTCTTTGTAGTAGAAAAGTAAGCCCCAAGGTCCCCCGCAGGTTTCCAGACGGGCTTTAGCTCGAAATATATCGGGATCTTATCTCTCACATATAAGGTCACTTCGGGTAATAACATTTGAAATAAAGCAATGCTTCTTTAATTTCTCCTGTCTTTATAAAAAACATTTGACAATACAATATCTGGATAATTGAATAGACATTCTTTCCTGCAGCAAGGGAAAATAGCGTTTCGTTACTTCAATATAGTAACTTGAGAGAGTGCCATTTTGTATGAAGGTTCGTTTTGGTGTTATTACTCATATATTAGGCTAGCTTTAGTCGGAAGCATTTATCGTAGCATTTCTTGTAGCAGATGTGCTGCGAAAAATTTCGTATAATATTCTATAGCATCAAAAGTATATGGTGCTTTTACACGGTAGCATTTTGATAAGCATCTTGTCGTGACGTAGCAGACAAATCACTGGAGAAGAGCGTAATTATGGCTCCGAAAATAAAAACAGAGATTTCAGTCGCTATTTCTTCTAAAACTCTTTGTCGCATATGCTTATTATGATACAAAGGACTTTTAACTTTGTACAAACAATGATGCTCTTCATATTTTTTTAATCAGCATAAGAATACCATTCCTACTCCAACTCATCTTTCTTTACTACTATTCAATTTTCCACACAGAACAAAGAGCATGGATATTTGGCACAAAATCTTTCACTTTCTTTTAACACACCACGGCGCTGCAATCGGACCAGAAATGCTATGAAACAGAGCAGGTCATATAGACAAGAAATGCCATAGAATATGCCATGTCATGGGAAATGCTATAGTATTTGCTACTTTACACGGAAGGATATCGAGGATACGATTTTTGCTACGAGAAATGCTACGATAAATACTTCCGTCTAAAACTAGCCTTAGATTCGAAAGTGTACTTACACATACACGAAATATTGAAAATTGTGAAGAATATTAATGAATGTTTTGTTTTAGCTTTACTAACAGAGAATATGCACGGTACCAATTTAAAAATTAAGAATTTTGACGCCCTTTGCTTTGTTATTATTTGACTTAACAATGATCTTATGAAGCTACGAGGGTGGGCTGATAAGTTCTCGGCCCGACCCAGAAGGACTTGAGCTGCAGGCATGAAAGTGTGAGGATGTTCAACCTAGTTCCCTCGAAGGTCAACACACTTGGCACTTCGATGCTGCAACTTCTCCAACCCCTCAAAAAAAAAAAAAAAAAAAAAAAAAAAAAAAATCTCAAGGTCTGCAGAACACTGTTCCGCAGCTGTTATCACCTCTTCATCACTGTGAAATTTCCGTCCTTTCAGTGCTGTTTTGAGTTTTGGAAACAGATAATAATCAGAAGGGGCAAGATCTGGCGAGTAAGGTGGGTGGTCAATGCACTGAAACCCTAAGTCCCTCAGAAAATTCATTGTTCTGTCAGCCTTGTGGACGGAAGCATTGTCCTGCAAGAACAAGATACCTCGTGTCAACTTTCCCCGGCGCTTTTCTTTAATAGCGTCCTTTACCTTAGCCAGCAGACTGCAGTAATACTCTGCAGTTATGGTTTGGCCCTTTGGAAGGTAGTCTGAGAGCAAAACACCATCCTTATCCCAGAATATTGAGACAAGCACCTTCCCTGCGAACTTTTGTGCTTTGAATTTTTTGGGCCTTGGAGATCCTGAGTAGCGCCACTTCCCAGCGTAACTACTGTTTAGTTTCCGGATCAAAGTAATGCAATCACGTTTCATCCTGGGTAAAAAGCCGATTCAAAAAATCGTCCTTCGAGTTCGTAAAATGACGTAAAATCACCTGCGATGATCTCACACGTTCGCGTTTCTGATCCGCGTTCAAACATTTCGGAATCCATTTCGCAGAAAGCTTGCGCATGTCCAACTGATGATGGATTATTGACCCAACACGTTCTTTGGATATGTGCACTTTGTCAGCTATCTCTTGAAGCCAAATCCGTCTGTTGCTCGAAATCAGGTCATGAATCTGGTCCACTTTTTCCGGAGTTGACACTGACACTGGCCTGCCACACCTGTCACCATCTACTGTTGAAAATTCACCACGCTTGAAGTTCGCACACCATTTCTTCACAGTGGAGTATGAAGAGACCTGTCTACCCAATGTGTCTAGCATGCAACCATGGATTTCCTTGGGCGACTTCTGTTGCAGGAAGAAGAACTTTATTACACCTCGCAACTCCTCTTTGGTGAATTCGACATCTGGCTCCGCCATGGTTCATTTAATTACCTGCAAAATAAAAATCGTTTATGGTAGGATCGTGAAATTTGGTACTTAAACATATAAAAGATCAACATTTCACATGACATCAATTACATCAGGGTAATACATTCAGAAGGGGCTCGGGCCGAGAACTTATCAGCCTCCCGTCGTATATGCTATTGTTTGAAGCTTGATCGTTTTCTTACAAAAGAAGCCACAAATATTGGCGACTTTTGCCTTCTATTTTTGACTTAACGCTGATGTTATTTTAATGGTGTGTCCTGTGTTGTGTGTATTTGTTTAATAATTGTATGTAAAACATCTGTCCCAAATGGTCTGTCCGAGAAAACCTATATTGATACTACTGGAAGAATTTTAAAACAAAAGTTAAACAAGGTATGAACGATGAATACTGATCGCATTCTGTCCCTAGAAATTGAAACAATAATCTTGACGAAATTCTACACCATAATTATGGTGATTTTAACTTCCAAAGTAATCTGTTCTCATTCAATTTTTCTTTATTCTAGCAAGCAAGGGCGCCGATCCTAAGGGGACCGAGTGGGCCCGGGTCCCCCAAAGCTCATGTGAGCCCCCTCATGGTATTTGTAAATTTACAATATTTGGCATAATTTGAATGCAATTTGTCTTAAAATCCTCATATATGCTTTCTGCATCTGAATGCCCCTCCCCCAAATTTAGAGAGAAATCGGTGCCCTTGCTAGCACGCATGAAAGAAATGAGGTTTTCGGAAATAATTCAAAGATACATACGAATTTTCTTCTTTCCCTATTCGTACTGCCAAGCAACAACTTGTATTCTGGATATTACAATACAGATTTTGAACGAAATAATGAGCTTGCTTCTCAAATAATCACAGGGGGCGCGGTGGCTCAGTGGCAGAGAGTTCACCTCCGGTGCTTGGGGTCCCTGGTTCGATCCCAGCTCGCGCCGTGTAGACTTTGTAGTGGACAAATACCGTGCTCGTGGGTTTTCTCGGGGTTCTCCCGTTTCCTCCCACTTTCTTCATTTCACTCATCTCTCATTATCACCGTCTCCTTTAGCCTAACCGGCATAACCGTGGGACGTAAAACTTAAAGATTTCATTTCATTTCAAATAATCACATTCCTTGATTTACTTTGTATGTTTATGCATCTGTCTGTGTAACGTGGGTTCCTGTCACCACGGCATGACGCATCCTCAAGTTGCGAATCGAAGAGAAGGCCTCTAGATATAGAGGTTAGCTGCGAATATATTGAATAAGCAGTCGCGGACAGACGACAAGCAGTGGTCCTCCAGCTTGAGGGTTTTGGTAAGGCTAACATGTAAAAAACGGCACTTGTTCAGAAACATTCACAAAAGACTCGGACAAGGACTGATAACTTGGCACGACCTCAGCAAAAGAAAATGGACATGAGATTTGGAACATGGAATAGTAGAAGTACGGTGTATTTATAGGGCAGGCGCGTTAAAATCCGTAACGAGTGAGTTAGAGAAATACAGGATGGACAATGGACATAATAGGAGTTCAGGAAGTTAGGTGGGAAGGAAATGGATCTGTGAATTCCGGAAAGTTTACGGTTTTTTTTTTTTTTTTAACTTGGAAGGAAATAAAAACCACCAATTAGGAACAGGGTTTTTCATTCACAAGCGAATATTACCAGCGATTAAGCGGGTTGAATTTGTTACTGACAGACTTTCTTTTATTACTCTTAAGGGTCGGCGGTGTTATATTTTTGTTTTAAATGTATATACCCCAACAGAAGATAAGGATGACGATATAAAAGACCAACTCCCGCGATACCATATGAAAATTCTATTAGGAGATTTCAATGCGAAGGTAGGGCGAGAGGATATTTTCAAACCGATTATAGGGAACGAAAGGAAAGTAATGACAACGGTGTTAGACTCGTGAACTTTGCAACATCCAAAAACCTAATCGTGAAGAGTACGAAATTCCCACATCGCGACATTCATAAATACACTTGGTCCTCACCTGACGGAAAAAAACACATAATCAAATTGACCACGTTTTAATAGATAGAAGAAGGCAATCTAGCATAATTGATGTCCGGTCGTTTAGAGGAACTGACTGTGACACTGATCACTACCTGGTAGCAGCGATAATAAGTGAGAGATTATCGTTGAATAAAGGAAATATTGAATGTCCGAAAACGGAGATTTAATTCAAGAAATTAGATGAGAGCCAGGTAAGAGAGGAATACCAGATTGAAGTTTCGAATAGATTCTCGACTTTAGAAGGTTCGGAGTGCACTAATGTTGAGGATACTTGGATTAAAATTAGAGATAGCATTAATATTTCAGCAAACGAAAAATTGGGGCACGCGGAAATACGTAGGAACAAACCATGGTTCGACCAGGAATGCATTAAATTAGCAGAGAAGAGAAAACAGGCAAAATTACGTTGGCTACAAAATCCGAATGAAATAACTACATAAAATTTCGTAGACATCAGGCGGGAAACTTCCAAAACTTTTAGAACAAAGAAACGCGATTAACTTGTTGAAAGCTAAATTTAAGGAACTTGAAGATAGTATTAAAAACAAAAACATTCGGGACATGTATAAGGGGATCAACAAACTTAAGAAAGGCTATCAACCTGGTGCTTATATATTAAAGAAAGCTGACGGAACAGTTCTCACTGATACGGATAGCATCTTAAATAGATGGAAAGATTTCTTTGACGATTTGCTTAACACGCAGCCAAAAACTAATATGCATGGAGAAAAGGAGATACAAACCGCAGAACCGTATATTCCAGAACCTAACCGAATAGAAATAGAAACCGCTATAAAGAAATTAAAGAAGCATAAATCTCCGGGTGTAGACGAAATTCCGGCTGAGTTAATTTTAGCTGGAGGCGAAAAATTGTGGAACAAGATACACAAACTTATTTTCTTTATCTGGAACAATAAAGAATTGCCACAAGAGTGGGAAGAATCAATCATTGTTCCAGTTCACAAGAAAGGCGACAAAACTGACTGTAGAGGCATTTCTCTTCTGTCAACATTCTATAAAATCCTTTCAAATATTCTATTAGCAAGATTGACCCCATACGCAGATGACATTATTAAAGATTATCAGTGCGGATTTAGACGAAATCGATCAACTATCGACCAAATATTTACCATTTACCAAATACTCGAAAAGAAGTGGGAATATAATACCCTGGTACATCAGCTATTTATTGATTTTAGAAATGCTTACGACTCTGTTAGGAGAGAAACATTATACAACGTTCTTACAGAACTTGGAATACCAAGAAAGCTAATTAGATTAATTTATTAAGATATGTTTAAATGAATCCCAAAGTAATATCCGGGTAGGAAATTTTTTTGTTCACGCGCTTTCACGTCAAAAATGGCCTGAAACAAGGAGATGCGTTGTCGCCATTATTATTCAACTTTGTTCTGGAATACGCTATAAGAAAAATAAATAATAAAAAAAATAACCAGAGGCTAGAGTTGAACGGTATTCACCAGGTTATGGCATATGCTGATGATGTAAATTTAATAGGGGATGACAGGAGAACTATAGAAAGAAATGCAGAGATCTTATTAAATCCTTTCAGGGACATGGGTTTAGAAGTAAATGTGCGTCGGGACCGTAATACGGCAAATTATGGATGCGTTAAAATATTAAATAATACTTTTGATAAAGTGAACACTTTCAAATATCTAGCATCAATATTAACAGACGAAAATCATATTCACGAAGAAATTAAATGTCGACTAAAAGCAGAGAATTCGTGTTATCATTCAGTTCAAAATCTCTTGTCGTCGCGAATTCTGTCGAGGAATTTGAAGCTTAAAATATATAAAACGATAATCATGGTTG
Organism: Thermobia domestica; assembly: GCF_964235325.1. Lineage (NCBI taxonomy): Eukaryota > Metazoa > Arthropoda > Insecta > Zygentoma > Lepismatidae > Thermobia > Thermobia domestica. The sequence continues at coordinate 209,277,288 of NC_137454.1, forward strand.
TTGTTGTATATGGTTGCGAAACATGGTCGCTTACTCTGAGAGAACATAGACTGGAAGTATTTAAGAACAAGATTCTGAGATGTATATTCGGACCCAAGAGGAACGGGAATGGGGAATGGCGGAAACTTCATAACGAGGAACTACATAATTTATACGGTTTACCAAACATTGCTAGGGTCATCAAGTCTAGGAGGCTTAGGTGGGCAGGTCATGTAGCTAGGATGGAAGAAAGTAGAAATGCTTTCAAAGTCCTAACTGGAATACCTATTGGAAAACGACCATTAGGAAGACCTAAGCGCAGATGGGAGGACAATATTAAGATGGATCTCGCAGAGATAGGAATACAAAGTAGAAACTGGACCCAGTTGGCTAAGGATAGAAGTCGGTGGAGAGCTTTTGTGAACGCGGCATTGAACCTCCGGGTTCCATAAGCCATAGATTTAGTTAGTTAGTTTATGCATCTATAGTATAAAGTGAAATGTTCATGGCAAAGTATACAGCACTGTTGTAGTGGAGAAAATATAATCTAGATCATTAGCCTTCGATGTACAAATCATGTAAGAACTCAGTACAAAATACTCGGAGTGAAGTACTATGTATACTAATATTAGTTAAAATATAAATTTCACATAACGTAAAAGTTGCTCTACTTCCTACACCCTCGGAAATAATCAACATACCTATATGAGCGGAACAAAATGAAATACTCTTATTTATAAAGATAATTTATTATTTTGGTTGGTTTGTTGATCTGGAGTAAAGTATCTTGTTCAACATCGAGGCGACATATGAGTGGGCCTCGAGCTTGATGGAGGATCCGAACCACATGCGTTCCCGTTGTGAATCAAACTTGAGTCTTCCGCAGATGGCACGTGCAGCAACCATATAACTACTAGGGAGTTGAATTTTGTTCACATTTCCGTCATTTCTTTTCAGAATAAATTAATAATTTAATGATTTTGACTTTTTCCACTAGGTGCAAATCACTTCGTACTCCAGCCAACATCCTTGTGATGAATCTTGCAGTGAGCGATTTCTTCATGATTGCCAAGACACCGATATTTATCTATAATAGTATCTTTAGAGGTCCTGCACTTGGAAAAATTGGTAAGTCATTTTTATTTAGTTCAAATTTACTGTTATACTTTAAGAATATGTTCTAATATTATTAAACTCGTCTTTCGGAGTGTGTGTAGGGAGAAGGAGACGTTCGTTATTCGATCCTCAACAATATTAAAGAAAAATGTTTGATGTTTGACCAACAACGAAAAGAAGTTGGTGTGTCGAGAAATTTGAGGGTGGATATGACAAGCCACATTTTCTTACTTCCGAAAAGAAAGCAAACCTGAAGGTTAAAATTCATCCAATGTCCTTTCGTAGCTTGCGTGTTCAACTTGCGTGGGCCCTGGTTCCATTTCCAGTGTGGGTTGTTTGCCTGGGATACAAATCAAAGTAGTGGTTTCATTTGATTGCACTTTATTCAGCAGATTCCATCTCCTACTGCATCGATGTCGAAAAGGGATATTAAACACCAATCAATCAACAAGTTAACAATTCTTTGCTTTCCTTACTTCCACTTGCCTTTTGCAATCTGAAAATCAACAAAAACAATATTAACTCTCTTCATTCATCTTGATTTTTTAAAATATAGCTTATTATTTCTGAAACTATAGGTGGTTTGATATTTTCTTAATTTAGAATTATAAATGAAGAATGATTTTGGCTTCTCCCACTCCACAAGAACTGATCGTGCTCAAGGGCGTGAAAAACTAATTATGTCTGCTGGTAAATGAGATAGATATTTTAGTTCCACCTCCCTCGGTTATGCTCGGTGGCTAAGGAAGATGGTGATGATGATGAGAATTAACAAAATGGTGGAATGAAGAACGTGGGAAGAAGCAGGAAGAACTTCGAGAAAACCCATGAACGCGTTGTTTGTCCACATCACACAAGATATTCATTCAAGAAAATGCTAATCATTACTGACTTTAACTTTTGTACTATGAATAAATGTATACATTTCTTAAAGGAACATCACTATAGTAAAATATAAATAACTAAAATGAAAACTTAAACCACTACTGTCTAACTGTGTAAACATAAATCTCTATTGTGTTACTGAATATATAAATTGTTGCGAAATCATTTTTTAATAACCTAACGTAAATAATGTATTATATACAGGATGAGAATAGTCATTGCATCTAAAAACTCTATTATTGTGACTTTTGATCAGCATCAAATAAACTAGTTGTTTCCAAATTGATTGATTGGATTTTACAATGAATACATTGCTTCTATTGACAAGCTTTCCATAACTCGGACTTGCATCTGAGAAAATCACCACTGCCAAGAGTTGAAGCCAGAACTACGAGTACTAAATGAATGTGTGTTAGTTATTTAGCCACAAAATAGTGCATAGTTCTTCCAAAAATTTTACTAATTGGCCAAAATTAGATGTCAACAAATAGTTGTTTCTCATTTACCGCACTATATAATTTATTTACTTTCTTTCATGACAGCTCTTTTTCTCTCGTAATTTATGAAGACTATTTTTTAATTATTGAATATAGCCTTGTTTCAGATGAAGACTATTAAAAACCAGTTTCAACACTTTTTCAAGTTTGTTCATATTTTTTTTTTTATTCAGATGGAGCCAAAGCTATAATTACACAGTTTTTGTATATACGTGGTACAGCTGACTCTAATTCTCAATCCATGCAACTACACCAGCTCATAATTTCCAGTTTGCCTAATCCTTCTTGAACTACAGGGGAAAGTAATTGCCTATCATATTTCTGATCTACTGACTTAGTGGTTCCGTCCTAGCTACGTAAGAGTAAATGGACTATATAACCCGAGTTTGGGCAGAACGGGGGAAAACCACGTGGAGAAAAAGTCATGCAGAGATCTTGACAAGTCTTGAGTATTGAGTCTAAACTTGAAAAGGCAAAAGAGACATCGATAACTTATACATTTTTTAAAAAAAAAAATTACCATACGACAGTACGCACTTTTTTTTTCAGGTTGCATGGACAACTGAGAAGTGAAGGTGCTATAATCTGACTTCCTTACCTCACAACAGAAACTGAAGTCTTTTAAAATAGAATATAACCCTATCTGACTTAAATTAACATAATTCAGAAGTATTTTGCTAACCCCTGTACGTGTTTTGTCATCTTCTTAGCATTACTGTCCTTTAAGGAGTTTTTGGCAGCAAACACAGTTTTCCACTAATCCTCTAGCCCAAACTTTTTCAGATCTTCGTAGGTTCCTATCCCTCTTTAGCTAAGTCTGTCTTTCGGTCTTGTTCTTTCCATTTTTTTCTATCTTTTTTGCCTTCTCTTTCTTTGTCTGTCCCTTCTAAAAGGCCAAATGATCCGACTTTAGTTGCCTGAAATTTTCAAAATGAACCTTCTTGTACTCAGTGACATGCGGTGGTACTCAAACATACTGAAGCAGTCGTATTTTTAATACATATAATAAGTAAACATTACCCACGCAAATTTGTAGATCTACAAACAAATAAATAGACCTGGGAACATTGAACTCACCTAAACCATAGGAAGAATCCCAGTTTGTGGGATTTTTTAGCTTAATTTTCGAGAATGGGATAGTTTTAAAAAAAACTAAATTAGCTATTTGTGTGTGATTTTAATCTCATATCTACACAAAAAATAGCTTATATTACGGAAACATTTAAGAGATTGTTCCTTGATGTATTGTCTTACTTTCGCAACAGCTTTGATGAACTATGGGAACCACGTGCTGCCACGATTTGCTACCAGGGAAACGTATGCAGGCAGGAAAGTACGCGAGGGTGGGTCCTGGGACTCCGAAGTCCCAGAAATCTCGACTTATCTGTTTTATTCTAATTTTAGGGGTGATTTTACAAATTTTAATATAATTTATCCTCTTATTGCATTTAGACTTCCCCTGCCGAAATCAATTCCTGCGTTCATGCTTGACGACAAGTGATCTACTTGTTTAGAAGCGAAAAACTCAATCTTAGGGGGGGCGGGGGTGAAAGATAAGGGAGGTAATAGTCATACTTAAGCGCTGCGAGACAAGTCTCTAACAAGGATTATCATGTAGTTTTTCTTCGTTGTGGTCGAAGAAGTTAGTGTTGTGAAGTGCAAGAATAGTGTGTGAAGCGGTTTAACTTTTAACATGCGTTATGCAGGACTACAAGAGTTTTAGGAATTTCTTAATCCTGAAAACCATAAACTATTGAAACTATCATGCACTAAATGGCTGGCATTGCATTCATAAATAATTAGACTGCTACAAACCTGGGATGTGTTTCAACACAATTTTCGACTTGTTTACGTAGAATACAAAAGCACTGAATTTATTTTTCACAAACTAAATAACCGTTACACAAAGGTATATGTATTCTTTTCTTAAAATATTCTCCAAAGTTTCAATGCTATTTATCAATGAAGGCAAGTACTGATTCATAATTCTAACAAGATACATTCGCGAAGTGTCCCCTCGGGATTAATCTAAAATTGATTTAAATGCAAAGTTTTCCGCGGCCCAATGCGTATTGTACTAATTTTAGCGGCCCATACGGGTAATTTACATATTTATGGGCCTTCATATATCCGGAATTCAATCATATACTACTATAACGCTCGGCCACAAAATTGCTTTTAGTTTCTTTAGATGAAATTGAACATGAATGTGGGTATATGAAAAACAAATTGGATCAAGTATTGCTTCTCTGAAACGTGTTATCCACATCGGCCACATCTTGGATCCGCCATATTGGATTCAACTTTCGATTTTTCAAATGGGAATAGGTACATGTGATACATCAAATTCATACAAAATTTTCTCGGAAATTCATTGATGTAGCGAGTTTTACGGTAACTTATACCATTTGCAAAGTATTGCATGTTAAATGTCAGCACTTCAAGAATATTCAACCAAATAGAAAGTTGTGCACGACCCAGTGTGTATATGTAATTTTTTACGTGATTTATTATTGACGAAATATTCTCTGAACGTACACACATGCAGATACACAGACGTAAATACGGAAATGGTAGGTGTTCACCCAAATCTGGTCGTATCTAGAATTACATTAGGCATTTTGACCGTAATACAATACTTCCTTGTTATAGTATAACATGGAAGTAATAACAATCACTCATGGAAATGTAATAAGATTATGACACCAATGTTGTATGGAATTTGTTTATATCTACAGTACTTTTCCAGTTAGAAATTGTTTTGATTTGTCATCATCAAAAACGTAAGCGTAATTGATATTACTCTGCAATGTCTATTCGCGAAGTGTCTGGAAAGATTTAACATGCAATGCCTTCCAAATGGTACAAGCTACAATAAAATTAACTACACCAGTGAATTTCCGAGAAAATTGTACATGAATTTGATGTATCACTTCAACCTATTCCCATTTGAAAAATCGAAAGTTGAATCCAATATGGCAGATCCAAGAAAGCGGCCGATCTGAGTAACATGTGTCAGAGAAGCAGTACTTTGTCCAATTTGTTTTGCATATGCTCACACTTATGTCCATTTGCATCTAAAGAAACTAAAAACAATTTATGCCCGAACGTTATAGTAGTGTATGATTGAATTCCGGATATATGAAGGCCCATAAATATGCAAATTACCCGTATGGGCCGCTAAAATTAGTACAATACACATTGAGCCGTGGAGAACTTTGTATTTAAATCAGTTTTACACGAATCCCGAGGGGACACTTCGCGAATGTACCTTGTAAGATATTATTATGGAATTTTGGACAAAACGTTTTGTTACCTGACGTCCTTGAAGAAGTAGAAAACATCAACGTTCCCCATCCTGCAAATTTCATACCTGTACAGTCATATTATTTTGGTAGAATGTGAGAATAGTGTTGTAAATAAAAAAAAAACCGTTCGTATTTTTTCAGAAATTTACGTTTTTTTAGAAAAAAAACATTGCCTCTCGTTTTTTTTCTAAATTTCGTTTATTTTCAAATAGTCATTTCTAATGCATCTTACGTCCATTTAAGTATGAAATATTTTTATGTAGGTGTAATCACCGTAAAATGCAACATAAATTAAACGCTAAATACTGATACGCTACAAATATTTTACAATTTACATGAATACCATACCTATAAACAATTCGGGTTTCAGCAGTTTTCATCAATATCAACTAAGAAATAAGAGTAGAAATGAAATTTTGTTTTTTTCGTGAAAGCAGGCTTTAATATATACGAAAATAATGTCACGTACAGTATAAAATTCAAATAACTTGTCTAAAGGTAAAAACTAATGTTAATTTGCCTTATAGTATTTTTAAATAATTTGTCGAGTAGATATAGGCCTATATGATATACAGAGCCGGCTCTACCATATCTGTAACACGTGCATTTGCATTGAGCGGCAAGTTTCGAGGGTCCGGCAAAATCTGTTATAAGTAGAGACAGGATGTTTAGGCATTAAAAACTTAGAAAATAGGCAGGCAAGAAGGTACTTAAAATTTAAAAAATAAGCAGTAAATAGGCATCAATAAAATTTTAAAAAATAGATTCGTCATAAATAGTGTTCAAAAAATAAAGCAATATACCTGTTTGTTAATGTCTTCTTTCACTCTATATGTAAAATGAGAGAGAGAGAGAGATTGTAATGTACCACGTGCTTGTGTTATTTACAGTATATAAATTATATATATTTCCCAATTAAATCTTATTTCAAAGAAAATGCATAGAATACGCAACATTAGGCACTAAAGCAATTATTTAGGCAATGAGGGGCGAAATAGGCAAAATTTGCAAAATAAAGTTGGCTTAAATCGAAACTATAATCCCCGATATAAACTTTAGAACGTTATTTTTGATCATATCTTTAGCACTGAAGAATAGGCATTTTGCCTAACATCCGGTCTCTAGTTATAAGTATATTATTTAAATTAAATATTTCTTGTTGGAAACAGACTTCATGATGATGGTAGTTACATTTACTAAGCTGGCCTATATGAATACTACATTCATAAATTATGTTTAGATTGCATTAGTTTAAGGTCACATGGATAATGCTAAAGCAAATGGTCGAATCAATCCGAGCACAAATTGCTTGATTGTTTTCAAATGCAAGAATTCAATTCTCGAATAGTAGCGAATATCTGTTCCATTAAGTAAGTTATCACAGTTTAGATATGACAACTAGTCTTGATTTTGTCAGAAACAAGTTCCTTACCATTGAAGATAGAAACAAGTTTTTTTTTTTTTTTTTTTTTTTTAATGTTAACAGATGTAGAAGAAAAATCAAGAAATAAAGATAAAAGAACTAGTTGCACTGGAATTGCAAACCGATACATTGGAATTGAAGCTCAATATTGAATTCTATAAAACGGATTACCATCTTTCTTCTGCAGATGTGTTTGTTTTATCTTTCACTAGAGTAATAGATTAATATTTAAAGAAAAAAAACAGACACAACGGGATTGCATTTTTAGTAAGTATTTAAGCCTTTCTGAGTGCGACTACACTTACCCTCCCCTTCGTTGTTCATGCTGGAGTAGCATACGTAAAATCATGCCTTTTAAGATTTGTTCTTTCTGGAGAAAGGGGGAGGCGGCAAATTATGCCATTGCACGGGGCGACAAATTGCCTAGGGCCGGCCGTGTGTATGATGATGAAAGTTAATAGTTGATAATAATGGCACGTCTTGTATATGTATATACAAGACATGAATATAGGATGACTCAATTTGAAGTAATGCAGGGTGTTTCAAAATTAATACTAGGGTTTTGAAACCTTGTAGTGTCTATTACAATTAACTTACAATTATAAATATTATATCAAATGGAAAAGCTACTCAAACTGTTTTGTACGCACGCACGTGCATGCATTGTTTCTTCTGTCTGCTGTTAGAAAGAGCAAGTAGCAAACATGGAGACTAGAGAGCAGAAAGCTTTTTGTGGTTTAATAAAGACTAAATCTGTACAGTGCAACCGTCTGTGTGAAGAATATTAAGAAGACGCTTGCAACTACGTCCATATCGTTTGCAGTTGCTACAGGTCTAAAGCCTACAGACTACGGTTTACGTGCCAATTTCGCAAGTGAAATATTGCTGCATAACAATGAAGATTTTCTGGATCGTGTCGTCTTCGGTGATAATCGACATTTCACCTAAGAGCTAATGTGAACACTCATAATGTTTGCATCTGGCCGTCAGCAAATCCTCAGGAGATGGTACAGTTGAAACGAGACTCTCCTAAATTGAATGTGTTTTGTGCCATATGGCGGAAAGTTTATGGGCCTTTCTCGCCTATCGACTAGATGTGCACCGTGTGACGAATGAATCTCACATCGAACACTTGTAGTAAAGACTGTTTGAGGTGCTCTTTTACTTGATACATTGCTTATAATTGTACGTAAAATGCAATAAGTACTACGAAGACTTAAAACCCCGATATTCATTTTGAAACACCCTGCATTTCTCACTAACAGTGTGGGAACTAAGATGTAAAAAGGAGAGAAAATTTTCCTTATAAAGTTATTGTTTACAACAACGATATTATTATTAGTCGAGACTATACCTACAACAACAACATGGGTTGGTACTCAAAAAATGTAATCAAATGTACGTGTACACTAGGTGGCCCAGGTGCCCAAAGTGGCACACACGGGTGTGTCACTTTTTTAATCCGCTCCTGTGTGGTCACTAATTAAGATATCGGGATATTATTCTTTCCAAATATGGTTGGACCATAGTTTATCATATTAATTTCATTTTCTTCTGGTGTCAAATTTCACCACAGTCAAATATTCGAGAATTTTCCAATTTCGAATTTCCTTTATTTCTTTTTTCCCTGTAGCTTCGTTGTAGAAAGACCTCCTTAAGACTTGCCAGATAGATACCTCGGATGGATACCTAACTGTTGACATCAATTGGACGGGCCTGTGCGTAGTGTTGCCAATTAGGGAAATTAAAACTTCCCTAAATTTGGACAAAAATTCCAGATTTTTGTTTAAAAATCCGTATCTATACGTCCAAGTGCAAGTCACCTTACTACAATCGAACATTTGTTCTTACTTAACAAACGCAAGTACAGATCGTAACAATGGGGTAATTAGGGGGTGCACGAAAAAATTCGTATTTAGGTTCTAACCCTTGATTTTCCTAGTTTTTCCCTTTTATGTTTACCGTAATATATTTTTGGTAATTAGAAGCTTTGTTCCTTAAATATCGCCATAATACTTGTAGGATATATTAGTGGTGTGCCAGTGTTTAATTTAAGATAGTCTGCGTCTATCTGGTAGCAGTGTTGCCAGCTACAGAAAATTTTAATTCCAGATTTTAGGGGGACATTTTGGAAAAAATCCATTTTTGTTTCTATTATTTCCCTCTTGTTGGCTACACGCGAACAAACGTACCAGTGTCTAAAAGGGTCTAGGTCAAAACCCCCACAGCCAAAACCCCCACACTCAAGAAATGTCAAAACACCCACACAAACGGTCATAACCCCCACACAAATGGACAAATCTCCCAAACGCACGAACGGTCAAAACCCCCACAGCCAAAACCCCCACACTCAAGAAATGTCAAAACGCCCACACGATCGGTCATAACCCCCACACAAATGGACAAATCTCCCAAACGCACGAACGGTCAAAACCCCCACAGCCAAAACCCCCACACTCAAGAAATGTCAAAACGCCCACACAATCGGTCATAACCCCCACACAAATGGACAAAACAGCCACACATAGCAATGGTCATAATCCCCACATAAATGGACAAAACTCCCACAAAATCGGACAAATCCCCCACACTCTGAAATGATCGTCATTTCACGTCTTTGTTGCGGCTCTTTATGACGCCCAAGAAGAATAGTTGCAACATCAGTTTAAGTGGAATAAAAAATGTTATTAAAAAGTACAAGGGCAATACATGAGTATGGGGTTTTTGTCAATTTGTGTGGCAGTTGTGACTATTTCAGCATGTGGGAGTTTTGTCCATTTGTGTGGGGGTTTTGTCCATTTATGTGGGGATTGTGACCGTTGCTATGTGTGGCTGTTTTGTCCACTTGTGTGGGAGCTATGACCGTTAGAGGTTATGACCGACTACCAGTGTGGGGGTTTTGGCTGTGGGGGTTATGACCGTTCGTGTATTTGGGAGATTTGTCCATTTGTGTGGGGGTTATGACCGATCGTGTGGGCGTTTTGACATTTCTTGAGTGTGGGGGTTTTGGCTGTGGGGGTTTTGACCGTTCGTGCGTTTGGGAGATTTGTCCATTTGTGTCGGGGTTATGACCGTTTGTGTGGGCGTTTTGACATTTCTTGAGTGTGGGGGTTTTGGCTGTGGGGGTTTTGACCGGTTCCCGTCTAAAAGCCTCGTCCTTAGCCTACACAGCACACCATAAAAAGTTTCACTAGAATAATTAGGGGAAGTACAGTTGAGGTTTATAATAAACCATGTTCTGTAAATGATAAGAAAATGGTGAATTTCTGAGGTAGAATGAGATATTTTTTTTAATTTCATGCTTACTTTGTTAGATATCGCAATGATACTTGTAAAATGTATTCTTGGAGTAGCAAGGTTTATTGTCAGATAGATTTCGTCTGTCTGATGGCAGTGTTTCCAGCCAAAACAATTCCCGATTTTAGGTGAGAAATTCGGAAAATTTCCCTTTTCCCCTCTATTATTACCCTCTTGCTGGCAACATTGAAAGAAGGGTACCACTACCTGAAAGCTTCCTCTTTGCCCTACAGAACGCACCATAAAAAGTTTCTATAGGGTAATCAGAGAAGCTGTGGCCCCGGCATATCTGTTGATTTTTTGCTTCTGAGGCGTAAAAAGTGTCAAAATTTCATGTGTATGATGACAGAGAATTTTTTCTTTCCCCCTTTGAATGGAATCCAGAAACTTCAGAATTGCACTGTACCTTGTTAACACACCAAAGAAATTTTTTGGGTGACTTGAACCCATATAGCAGCAGTGGTGCTAGATACAAAAAAAAAAAATTGAAATTCGGTTAGGGATTTTTTGTAAATTTTCACCCATACATTTCCCTCAATAATTTTCCACCCGTTAGCAACACTGCAATGCAACTTACACCAGAAAATAGCCACATCAATTTTCTAAAAAACAAGGCCTTAACCATATCAATCGAGTGTATGGTTCCTGAGCAATATGTCACTAACTGAAAATGTAGGAAAACGCCAAAAATGACCTGGGTCCGAAAGGAATAATCACATAATTTTGCTCGTATAGGTAAAGCGAAACAAACGATTTGTAAGTTACGAGGGCTTCGACTCAAGTTCTGTTGATTATTTCAATAATCTGCAACATAAATCAATAAATAATAGTCGCCAGAAAAAAACAGACATTTGAAAAAAACATGAAAAAGAACGATGTTTTTTATTGAAAAAAAACTTCACAGAAAAAAACCGTTTTTTTACAACACTATGTGAGAACCTCTTACAAACATTCCAGACTGAATGAAAAGCAATGCATCATATGAGGCTTAAATGTCTAGAATTCTATATCAGTACAACAGAAGAAGTAATTTCCAGTTAATTTTTATTTGTTTACGCAGATGACGTTTCTCACAAGTAAACCTTACGTTTGGGTGAATCGAGTTGCTGACTGAGACACATATGAGAAAGTAGTACTAAATGTGGTCAGTATTTCAGTGAAGTTGTAGGTGCGAAGCTCCAGGGATTTAGGAGATACAGCTACCAGAACATCACATGGAAGTACAGAATAGTCTTCATACAGTCGGAGGTAAAAGCTCTGTAAGACCTCTTGTAACGACAAAAGGTGAATAACAAATATATGGGTACATATTAGGACTAGGGGAAGTCATATAGTAAGGGTATACCTGACGGCGGCCATCTTGAAATCCGCCGTTTTGAATTAAGTTTAAGTTTTTAAAATAGTAATAGGGTCATGCGATATATGATTAAAGGCGCAAATTTAATCAGAAGAACAATGTTGACGTTAATTTTGATTTACGCGCAATCGGTAAAAAGTTACAGGGAAATTAAATATTGTTGCAGCATATTTATGTTCTTTACCCCACCTTGTAAATTTTGTGTTAATTATAATAATTAAATAAAAAGTAGGTGGATAAATATTAGGTCTATGGTAAGAGTTGCCTTGATGGCGGCCATGTTCAAATCCGCCATTTTGAATCAGACAAAAGTTTTAAACAAAACGCATGACATTGACACCTTATCAATAGCAAATTTTACCATAAATCCAACGGTATAACCATTTTTGCTTTATCATTAACCAGCATTTGTTATCGCATAAACAAGTTGCTAATTTAAGGAAAAATGACCAAAGTGGAATTGAGTCATAATTGAACTTGGGTCTTTCTTCCAGAAAAGTCCTCAATTAGTACAATCAATATGTAGTTCAGAAAGGAGTGCATGACTCGCACAAATGCTCTGCTCACAGTGAGCACACCTGACAAAGGCAATCGAGTTACACTTGACACATTTGTTAACAATTCCGTCAAAGCAGTAGTCGTAAGGAGCGATTCCATTTAATTTCGTGCTGGTTAATGATAAAGCAAAAAAGGTTATACCGTTGGATTTATGGTAAAATTTGCTATTAATAAGGTGTCACTGTTATGCGTTTTGTTTAAAACGTTTGTCTGATTCAAAATGGCGGATTTGAACATGGCCGCCATCAAGGCAACTCTTACCATAGACCTAATATTTATCCACCTACTTTGTATTTAATTATTATCATTAATACAAAATTTACAAGGTGGGGTAAAGGACATACATATGCTGCAACAATATTTAATTTCTCTGTAACTTTTTACCAATTGCGCGTAAATCAAAATTAACGTCACCATTGTTCTTCTGATTAAATTTGCGCCTTAAATCATGTATCACATTACCCTATTACTATTTTAAAAACTTAACCTTAATTCAAAGTGGCGGATTTCAAGATGGCCGCCGTCAGGTATACCCTTACTATATGACTTCCCCTAGTCCTAATATGTACCCATATATTTGTTATTCACCTTTTGTCGTTACAAGAGGTCTTACAGAGCTTTTACCTCCAACTGTATGAAGACTATTCTGTACTTCCATGTGATGTTCTGGTAGCTGTATCTCCTAAACCCCTGGAGCTTCGCACCTACAACTTCACTGAAATACTGACCACATTTAGTACTACTTTCTCATATGTGTCTCAGTCAGCAACTCGATTCACCCAAACGTAAGGTTTACTTGTCAGTACTTCAATTGCTTAGGGAAATAAAAGGAAGGCTGAAGTAAAATATCTGTCGACACTAGCTACTACTATTGGTTGTCTTGATTTAAATACATTAGTAGTGGAATGGAAAAGTCTTCCAGTTGTATGTGTCAGAAAAGTAAACTAACCTCGATGGATGTAGATATTATGTGCGACGAGACATCGAAAATGAAGGATTTCGTTATGATTCCCAATTGTTTCGCAGATTAATAAATTACGTTCTCTTGCCCACACTCCAACACAGAGGCCGAAAGAATATTTTCCACTGTAAGCGATATCAAAACAAGGAGAAGAAACAGAATCAGGGCTAAAAGTTTAAATTCGGTGTGTCTTATAAGGTCAACTTTTCACGTTAACTATAAATCATTTCGAAGTTGGAAACAGTGATGCCAACCCGTGGAAAAAGTCCCATTTCGTGGAATTCTTTTGACATTAATTTTTCAGAAAGAGATAACGGGAATTTTCGTTGAAATTGCTAACATGGGCTATATGAAATTTTTCTTATATCCAAAATCCACACCTACAAAATTCTCTAGGGGTGAAAGTTAGGCATAAAGAGAAATAAATAATCATGAAATCACTGTTAATTGTCAAATTTTAATCCGATTTAAAAAATCAGGAAAGTCCATGTTACTAAGGAAATGGATTGTGTAGTGTCTGATATCAAAAGTAATAAAAAATTAACCGTCAAGGAACGGAAATTGTTTTCTGGTATTTAAAGACAGAAGAAAAAATAATGAACGAAAGAATGAAAGAAAGTAAAATATCAAACGACAGATAATCATCTTTCAAAACGTTCCACGCAAAATGCATGCAGAAAGAAGTTTTTCTGGCATCATTACGATCGGTACGAGATATTGGCACAAAGGTGTGGTGAAGACACAGCATTTCTAACAAAATATACTTGTTTTCAATTAAGAAAATATTTATTCACAAGCTATATTCTATGCGTAAAAGATCAAATAGTTTCATTTTCACATTGTTATTATTATCACCTTGTAATTAGAATAACGTTGGAAATTCAAAATCAAAATGGGACTTTTTGACTCTTGACATGGTATTTTATAATTTTTCAGATTGGTGTCACTGGTTGGGAAATAACATCTCAAACTTCACAATAAGGTCGATGCGTATTGATAAAACACATAAATATAAATAATTGAAATTATTTGTTGCATGCAAATATAAACAAATTATATTTTTATTACTGTATATATTGAGTCAGTTTCACGAAATACGTAATGTGTATTAATTATTTTATAGTTTTCGGCCACCTGACCGACAGCCAAGAATCCCACAGTAACAGTAGTTTTGATTTTTATCCTTTAGTTAATTTAATTAACTTGTTACAGTATATTTTCCATATTTAAAAAGAGATTTCAATAAAGTTAAATTTACTAGTTTATTGTAGTGTGTTTATAGTTTGTGAGCTTCGTAAATATAAATAAAGAATAGAAAAATTTAGTACTGTTATTAAATAGTTTAACATATATGTTCAATTTATTTCAGGTTGTCAGATTTATGGATTTATTGGTGGATTGACTGGTACAGTGTCGATTGCCACATTAGCAGCTATTGCAGTGGACAGATACTTCGTCATAACATATCCTTTGAATCCATTAAAAAGCACTACTGTATTAAGAGCTAAACTATGCGTTCTATTCGTTTGGTGTTATGGATTTATATTCTCATCCATTCCTTTATTTGGAATTAATAAGTATGTTGCTGAAGGTTACTTAACAAGCTGTAGTTTTGATTATTTATCAGATAGATACGATGACAAGCTGTTTATTTTTATATTCTTTATTGCTGCTTGGTGCATACCATTTTGCATTATATCTTTCTGTTATATTAGTATTTGCCGAGTTGTTAAACAAGCAAGCAAAATGAAAGTTGCTGGGCAGGAATCTACAAGACATTTTAAGGAGAATGAGAAACGAAAAAGAGAAATGAAATTAGGTTTCATTGTCATTGGTGTTGTAACTATGTGGTTCGTTTCTTGGACACCATACGCTACAGTCGCTCTGATGGGTATTTTTGGAGAACATCAGCTGATAAATCCTCTCCTTACTATGATACCTGCACTGTTCTGCAAGACAGCAAGTTGTATAGATCCTTTCGTGTATGCTGTATGCCATCCTCGATTTCGTCTTGAGCTAAAATCAAGTTTCCCATGTCTTTTGCCCAGAAGTGAACAAGTTATGGCACGAGCTGCAATTTCTTTCAGAACGGCTACCATCAATAATTCTTTGGTATGTGAAACAGTGGATAAAAACAGTATTACAACTTACCATGTGCAAAATGCGTTGATCAATACAGGGAAAGTTATTGATTCAGATTCTTTAGAAGATGAGGAAATAGTAATGTTAGCAGTGCAGACAACAGTTGTTGCAAGAACGGAGACTGCTGGAGGGCAGACAGAGGCACTTACCAGCTCTGAAGATAGTTTGTCAACAACAGATAGTGAAGACGCAATGAAACCAAGTGTTTCGATTATTCGTAGCCCGTCAAAATATAACGATGGAAATGTTGTTCAAACGTCCATATCTATGTTTACAAGGAACTTGGAAGAACGTGAGTCTGAAAGGGGCAAATGGTTTTCTCGCTTGAAGAGTAGTCATAGAAGTTTGCCAGTCCTTGGAAAAACAGCTGTAGAAAATAAAATTAAGAACTCCACGTTTTCGAAGAGTTCTAATACCAGTCCTTTGCCAAGGACTGTCATTACTAGATCCAGTTTTCAAGTCAAATCGAAAGTCAAGCACATTCGGGAAGATATATTACATGATCACCAATCAATATAGAGTTAATCGTGAATCCTCAAGAATATGGTATTTTCTTCGTATTGTTAAAATCAGAGGTACTTGTGTCCTGCTTTCGTATTATCATAACTTTTACGGTAATATTATTATTACCTATATTATTTTTATTTTTTATTTGAATGATGATCAAATTGATGGGTTCCGAAATATCTTTATATATTAATTTTGACTTCAGAATACTTCTATAGATCCCAATATATCTTCTCTAAGTGTAAATAGTGTAAATGATCGTACTAGATGCTGATAACTTCAGTGAATCTTCGAAAATGAGTTTACTTTAATTTTCCGGAAAATGTGCAACATAACGTTAACCAAAATGTTAGAAACAGAGGGAAATGTATTAACCTTCACACTTAGGAATTTTCATGATCTATTATGATATTCTGAGTCTGTAATATAGCATACCGACGTAAAATAGTATTCTCATAGAACATTTATTCTGATATACAAGGTGTTTCAAAACAACACTGACACGTTTGGGAGGTGATTCTTTAACCTAATATAGAGCAAACAGTATTGATCAACTTGGATATAGAAATACTTTTTTCATAGCTATGACCAGACGAAATTTTATCGGAAAAATTCAAAAGCAGCCATAGCTTGAGAATAAAATGTCGGAAAAAGTGAATTCCCATTATTTTTAGTCGTAGATTTCATTAGTGCATAAGTGGATGTGGTGCAGAGGCGGAGCAAGAGTGACTCCTAAAGAAACTGGAGAATTACTAGGATATTTTATCAAAATTTAAATAAGGAAACTAACAACAATCAAGCACATTATTTAAACAAACAAAAGTCATAGTACATCGTTCAGGTTACAAGACCACTGGTAGAATTCGAAAGAAGAAGAGATACACTAAAGTGGGACCAAAAAAAAAAAAAAAAAGGAATTTTCGAATATCGAATTCAAATGGCGCGGAAAAGTTGTGTATTCGCATGCTAATAAAGGGAAATATATTGAAAGAAATCCTATGTTTTGTCTTCAGTTCGCGGTAAGGACCTTAAGTTTGAAAATATAACAAAAATCACCAATTATTATCTTAGCGTTCAAATTTTAAGGATTCAGTTTTCCGGCTTCTAGTAGCATGAATTATTTTACTTTAATTGTTTAATAATGATAAAAACATTTTTAAAATTAAAGCGATAAATTTAAGAGTTTGCGCTTATGACCGAAAGTTAGTGAATTTTGCGGAAAATTTGATTTTTAACAGTTTTACAAACAGACACGCTTTTGTGTTAGTATATATACAAGGTTATCGTTAACTAACTTTTCCTAGAGATTGATTTTATATGTATCCAAATTTGAGATGAAAACATTAGTTTGCAGCTTGCAGAACATGTTGGTGAAATAGTGACTGAGAGACAAGACATAATAGAATTGGGTTACAGTAAGATTCTAAAAGCTAGGAATCAACAGACGAAGGGAAAATCTGTTAGAATTTATATGCCTCTCTCAATAAATTTTGGTGCCAAAAACTACATTGAGCTGATTAATTATACGAAATGTAAGCTTCTATCCTCTCCAATGATAGAAGGCTTGGTAACAGAAATATGTTATAATTTATGCCAAATAAAACTGAATTTAAATTTATAAACTTTCCTTGTCACATCCAAACAGTGAACAGATGTGGAAAAATTTGTTACAGAGTCAGCCGGAAAAGTGCCGGAGAAGATAACAAAGATGGCTTTATTAGACCAGCAGTGTACTATTTGATGATCCAATTCGACAGGATATCCGATTTCATGAGTAAGCCCTTGACATAATTAAAGCCCGAAAATAATATAAAAAGGCCATAAATGCTATATACAGTATATTGCAATTTTCATGATAATTTCAGGAAAAGAGCAATTTCACAATTTAGAAGAAGATTTGTTGGCATTTTCTATTTTCTCTTCCACTGCTCATTATCCACGTATGAATGACAGCATACCAAAAATTTGGCTCGCTTTTATCTGACAAAGCAATCACGGCGTCTAATAATAACTGCAGTCTATTGCCGTTCGAGTGTGGCATCTGGACGGGATGTTAGTTCGTCTTTAGTTCTTGAAATTTGGGTTGACAAAGATACTTATCTCAAAGAATTAGCCAGCTATGGTCAGTTATTGCGAGTCGCTGGTGTGCGTGACACCAGGGGCGTCATTTAGGGGGGCAGGAGGGGGGAATTGCCCTCCCCCAAGAGTTTGAGGAATGCATATAATTTAATTGATTGTCTACTAATATACTACTACAAAACGTGAAAACCTTATGTCGGAAGTGCTCTTTCCCCCCCCCCCCCAAGCGAAGTCTGAAATGACGCCCCTGCGTGACACATAGCTGCTGTTTATAGGCGCAGACTTCGGGAGGGGGAGCAGGGCACTTTTGCCCCCCAATATTTAAACGTAGGGTCTTCGTCCCCCCCCCCAATATAATCCAGTCAAGTAAATATTAACAAAGAGAATTCTTTCGTAAACTACGTCGTGCCTTTAATTCAATATTAGGAACAACCTTCTTATTCGATAGGAAATGCCATTTTCAAAACTGTGTTTAATAGAGCACTGAAGCTTCAACTAACACTCTAGCAGCATTGATATGACAAGTGAAGATCAATGTGGTGCGCAAACTTGCAATGAAATTCCCAAATTTTCAACTTGAATTTGTTTTAATCTCTTTAGGCAAATTTGACTTAGGTCGTGAATTTCGCAGCGAATGCAGCGAACCGAAATCTAGCGGGAAGGGGGGTTATCAAGCAGTTGATAGAAAACAGCTGAATATGATGATATACTTATTCATTGTTTGGGTCCCTCCAATATTTTCTTCAAGTCGGTGCTTATACTGCTGTTGATATACATTTCAGTGTTTTAAGATGCTAAAAGTAGGTCTTCTAGAAGAGAGAATATGTAAAAATTTGTGAGTGAGTTCGGATATAGTGTGTTTTCAACAGATGGTTCTGTACTGTTTCGCAAATTGTGAAGCTGTGATTTCCGATTAGAAGCGTTGTTTAGTCACACGCTCATATAAGCACTGCAAAATACAAATCTGCAAAGATTCGCAAATCAGCTGATGAAAAGGTTCACAATCTTCTTGGAATATTCATGAATCCCGCTTTATGTACTAACAATTTTCTCGAGAAAGACACAAAACAAAAAGTTCCAAGGGAATAGTGTTTGAGAAAAACGTATTTTGATAGCGCGTACAAGAGAACTATTGAACGATATCCGTAAAGATATTGATGATAAAAATACCCTAACAGCACAAGATGTGCTAGGCACGTTCCATTTAGGTGTCCCAGATACTTCTTAGGTACCCGACACTTGGCACATATGATATTCATGTGCTAAGTATGTTATACAGTCTTAGGTACTTGTTACACCTAATTGATATTTGCAACTATGCACCACAAATATACCATTTATATACCTGGCTCAGTTTCGCACTCTAACAGTCATTTGTTTCTACGTCGTCACTGTCGAACATATATCTGTCATGTTCTAGGTACGTCCTTTAGATACATACTGTTTCAGATACCCTAACAGCACAAGATGTGCTAGGCATGCGCTATTTCGGTGTTCTAAATTCAACTCCCACATTTGATGCATTTGTTGCTTCTTTTTCTAAGCGATTGTGTACTAGAAGCAGCAAACGCATCAACTTTATTAGATGGCAACTGTTGCCGATCATTTAAAAGTGAATATGAGAAAAAGTAAATAGACACTCGTCATTTTGTTATGAAATTATATAGCGAGCAGATTTTATCTGATCCCAAACGGTTATCGTCGAATATACGTGGTTAAAGGAGCACTCTGATTAGCCAAATTCAAAAGACCTAAAAAAATTTATCCCTCTACAAGCATCTTTCTCTTCATCGCCTCTGTGCCCAGGTTAGCCGGTGGGTGTAGCCGATCGGTCTGAGGCGTTAGGCTGATGATTGCGAGGTGAAGCCCATTGGGGTTTCGAGTCCCTATGTAGTAGCAAGGGTGGAATTTTAACTGTCCTCGATGTTTCTGTGTTCGTGTCCCTGTCGTGTCTAGTAGTCCTGAGAAGTGGTTGCAGTAGAAAATAAGTCAGGAAGTTAAAAAAAAAAGTCGGAAGAGCACGCGGCTAGTGATCTAAAGGTTCGTGGTTCGCGCCTACCCTAAGGTAACTACATTTTTTTACTTGTTTAAAGTGATTTTAGACTCACCTTAATGTAAACACATTACGCATATAGGCGATTTAACATATTTTGGGGGAGTAATTTTGTGGTTCATTGACGCTTAAGGCATGGGGAACATGCCTAGAACATATTAGGGACGTTCTCCAGGTACATGCCAAGCATATGCCTAGGGACGGACATAGACTGTGACTATCACTTGTCATCTATGTGATTTCACTCTCAGAGGTACACTCATGTCCAAAATTGTTGTCGCATATCTATAACTGTCTTCTTGTAAGAATATAATTTGATAATGATTTTGCAGGGTAGTTTTAATACTGATACTATGTGTATAATCGGGAAATGTATACTTGTGGTAAATTTCATAGGATAAGAATTATAAATACGAAAATTAGAATGAGTAAAACAGTATGTTGCTAAATGGACAAGAAAGTTTTATTTTCGTTTTATTGTTCTTATTTACTGCTCTTTTCACATAAAATTTGCCACATACATGTCTTTGCCGATTATACACATACTAATTTTATAAGAAATACCGGGCGAAATCGTTATCAAATTATATTTCTAGAACAACATATTTATAGACATGCGACAATCATTTTGGACGTGAGTGTACATAAGGCACGTACTAGACACATTCCCATGTATCTAAGGGAACATGATAGGCATATGCCTGCTATGTAATTGTGCTGTTAGGGTATATGGATTTCAGTTAATGAAACATGCGATATTCTACGCCGTTCCATTGCTAATGTTGTAATTGGAACTTTGGAAGGGGTTGATTATTCTGTGACCAGAATGCATTAAACACGATAGAGTTCTTCTTTTTGTCATTGGGGAGCACCGTGACTCAGTGGTACATAGCTTATCTCTATTGTGCGGGGTCTGGTTCTATCCTCGGCCAAGTAAGTTTGTAGTGGACAACACTGTGTCCATGAGTTCTCTTGGGGTATTCCGTTTCTTTCCACATTTTCATTCCACCGATTCTTCCATCATCATTCACTTGCCTTAATCATTGTCTCCCTTAGCCTAAAGGACATAATCGTGAGGCGCTAAACTGAAAGATGCCATGTTTCTTTTTCTTTCTGTTACAGACGAAGCTGCATACATTAAATGCACAGAAAAGGTCTTAAGGTTTTATTCCCAAGTATGCTGCATGTCACTTGTTTGGCACACTTATTACATAAAACTGCAGGGGAAGCACGTTCTCATTTTTCCGACGTTGATCTTCTCGTGTCAAATGGGGAAAAGGTATTTCTGTAAGATCCCTGGGAAAACAGTGCCTTTCGTGAGTTAGCCCTGAACTCCCACTTCCACCACAGCCCATCTTAACAAGACGGGATACATGGATTACAGCTGTTCTCTTTTATGCTAAGATTTTCGAATCCATCAAAAGAGTCATGGATACTTTTTATGAGGATGGTGCGTCTTTCAATTATGATTGCTCAAAAGTTTACTGAAGAAGAATTTCTTGAAAAAGAACATACTGTAGGTTTCATTGCAACCAATTTTTGCAAAGTTGTCAGACACTATTACCAACCTTGGGGGCGCGGTGGCTCAGTGGTAGAGGGTTGACCTCCGGTGCTTGGGGTCCTGGTTCGATCCCAGCTCGCGCCGTGTGGACTTTGTGATGGACAAACACCTTGCTCGTGGGCTTTCTCGGGGTTCTCCCTCTTTCTTCATTCCACCATTTCATTCATTTCTCATCATCATAGTCTCCTTTAGCCTAACCGGCATTACCGTGAGACGTAAAATTCAAAGATTTCATTTTTTTCATTTCCAACCTTGAAAAAAGAAAACTGTCTAGCTCTCTGAAAACTTTCAATGATCTAAGTGTTGTATCATACCAGAGGCGAACTGGACAGCCTGGATACCCGGAAATTTCCGGGTGGGCCCTGCGGTCTGCAAAATCACTTAAGATATTGCTTGATTAGTTATAACTAATTCAAAACTCCGTTCTCGTTCATAGTAACCAGTAGAGTAACTAACAGGACCGCAGTGCTAGCGAAAAGGGGGGCACTAGGGACAGGGGGCCCCTGCCCAACTCGTAGCCTTGTTTATTGAAATATCAATAAGACAATAAAAAAGTCTGAAAATACATATAAGTTATTAACTCGAAAATGTCATCTCGTCCATAATTTATGTATTCGATAATGTGTTGTGCAATCGATAACATATAAGGAGCATGGAGCTGATTCTCCTACGCTAAGGAAACCTGTTAGACGTGGAGTTGTTGGACGCGAGTGGTGGCGATAAATGATGGTTCCGTGAGCACAGCGGCGATGTCAGAAAACGGGTCCGAAACCCCAGAAATCGGGCCCCGAAGTTTCGAGATTGGTTCCCTTCTATTCACTAATGAAATATGTAGTTCTTAGATGTGGGAGGTGGTAATGGAAAGGTCGTGGTCCCCTGAGCACAGCGGTAATGTCACAAATCGAGCCCGGGGCCTGATGTCTCTAGATATCGGGCCCTGATAGCATAGGGTCGGGTCCCTTCTATTCACCAATGAAGCATGGAGTTTTTGGACGTGGGTGGTTGCATCGGAAAGGGTCGGTTTCCCCTGAGCACACCGGTTATGTTGTAAATCTAGCCCGGGGCCCAAACCCCAAGAAATCGGGCCCCAAGGAATGTTCATGTTTTATTCAGCATACTTTTTGCTTACAAAAATAAGTTCCCTTATTATCCTGCCTGCATGTTATTCAACCAAACACTACAAGACAATACTGTTAGGGTTGACATTGAGAAAAGTAATAGGTGAGCCATTTGATGGTGTTTCCAATATGAGAAGTGAATTTTCAGGGTTACAGAACTATATTCGAAATTAATCGCCGAAGAACGTATACATTTGATGTTATTCTCATATTTTGAATTTGTGTATTACTACTGGATGTCAGAGCGTTGTAGAAGTGAAAACAATTTTTGGCAATCTGCAACAGTCGGCTACTTTGGTGAATGAATCTTACAAGCGAATGAACATGTGGAAACCACTCATCACTGTGGAAACCATTCGTGGCACATGATAAAATGAAAAAAAAAAAAAAAACTTCACAAAATGGATGGGATTCGGTGGTGGTCGAAGAGTCGAGGTGTAGAGAGATTACTTGAATGTAAAGATAATCTAGAGAGTAGGGTGTATGTTGAATTAATTGTTATGTTGCGTGCAATTATAAGTTCTGGAAAATTTAAGTGGCGGCGACTTCAGGATTGATCTCATATTGGTTGAAATTCGAGTCTGTGGTATTTGGTATTTTCTTTGTTCGCATGTTTGATATAATTTCTCCAGTTTCTAAGTACCTTCAGACAAAAGGAGTGGATATGCTAGCTGCATTCCACATGATAGAGGACATCAGTAAGGAATTTAACAAATTGGTGCTTGTTGATCAAGGAAAGAGTTTGCTGAGTATGTGACTGAAGTACTCGAAAAATTAAACTGTGATAATGAAGTAGAGTGCACATTTCCGAAGAAACGAATTCGAAAAAGGTCATTTTTTGACGAAACTAAGGTAGACACACAATTACCAGGTGAAGCAGCAGCTTTCCGCGTTGTATATTTCGACATGTGCTCGAAGAAATTCGGGGTAGATTAAATGATAGATTTACAAACAACAAAAAATTAATCTTTGATACTTCTTGTCTTGATCCTCGCCGATTTACTGATTTACTAAATGAGGGTATGCCAGAAGGTGCTATGCAGGAGATAGCTGAAAAATGGTTATTTGAGCATGACAATTTGAAATCTGAATTGTTGAATTTTGTTGAAATTTTTGAAAATCTCCAGAAAACTCTGCCAGACTACTGTGATAAAGCAATTAATAAAG
This sequence comes from Thermobia domestica, assembly GCF_964235325.1. NCBI lineage: Eukaryota > Metazoa > Arthropoda > Insecta > Zygentoma > Lepismatidae > Thermobia > Thermobia domestica. Next base: position 209,301,296 of record NC_137454.1, read on the forward strand.
ACTATACTGACGTACAACCCGATGTAAATGTTGCGAAATGCGACAGTTCTACTGAGTGCAGTGCCTCGGAAGGCGAAAGTGATTCTGAGGAATACGTTGCCTCTTTTTCAGAAGGCCAGTCTTCTAAAATATGCAACGAAAATCATAAGTGTAATCAGTGTTACTTGTGTTGCTGCAGGTTGCTACTAAGGTATACCATGCATGTTTCCACTTGCAAAACAATGATTACTATATACAAATATTTGTTAACTCTTTCAGTTACTCAAGTATCGTGTGAGCGAGCATTCAGGTTATCTTAAATTAATTAAAACTCATCTGCGTTCGTCTTCGTCAAATCATATCTTGGAATCATTTATGGTTATGGCCATTGAAAAGGATGTTCTATAAAAAAATCTCTAATGATGAAATTATCGACGAAATTCTGAAATCTTCTTCTGTCTTTGGAAAAATGCTGCTGTAACAGTTGGTTTGATGAAAGAACTTCATTACTCACATATTTTATAAGAGTTGCAAAACGCATCGAAAACATGATTGACAAATGCGTTATCACCTCTGTGCAGTCAATAAGTATGCGAATTTTTACATCAGAAGCTCGTGCTGTTCGTTCCGTTTTTCTTTTTTGATATTAAGAGGGGGATTCTTAACTGCCGTTAGTAGAAAAATATTTCAGGCTATAATGCTAATATATTATAGTAATGTTCCAATGTAATTACTGTTTAAGAAGTTAACAAATGGTTATTTATTATCAAACTCAGGGTGCTTTATCAGAAATGTTTTAAAACCGTTTCTCTGAACTTTCTGTTTTCAAAATGTTACTTTCTTTTTTTCTCATCTCCAGAATTGGATGGTTACTCAATGTTCTTAATTATATATCATGTAAACAAATCTACAAAGATAAACTATTATTTTACGCAATAAAATTAAGTTTGTTATCATTATTTCACTCATGCGCATGCACCATTCATGAAAATTAAATTCCTCATAATTTTGAAGATGGAATTGTATCATATTCAGATCTCTTTCAATATAAACAGTCGCTGATTTAAATATAAACAGATTTTCAGACTGTAAAAAATAAAGAAAACAAAATAATACTTGGCTATAGATACTCATATACAACTTATATTTCGTAGGGAGGGAAGTTTAGGCATCCCAGTCTCCAGCTAAGGGTTCATTTCTAAAAGGGCAGTCTACTCCAGACCAACTTGGTATTCATCAAGGCCCTTATGCATCATTCTCCGGGTGGGCCCTTGTACTCCCAGTCCGCCTCTGTATCATACCTGGTGACAAGGGCTCACACGATCGGCGAAAGTGTGATCGTGTTGTAAGTGATAATTCAGATTTTGAAAAATTGAAGAAGAAAGCTAGTGTTATGGAAGGTGATACTGATGTAACTGTTGACAATGGCACGAATCCTTTCCAAATTACTTGTTTCCAATATGCTAGGGTGACCAGACGTCCCGCTTTTAACGGAATTGCCCCCCCCCCCCTTTTTTTCCAGAACGTCGTCCAGTGTACGGAGAAAAATGCAAACATAACGCAGAAGTCCCGTTTTGGGTTCTTACTGTTAGTTACGTGGCATACAGTAATTTCTTGTATGGATTTCTACAGTTGTTTGAAGAAATGGTCAACGCTTCTACAAGAAATTCGGTCAACAAAAGACTGTGGCATTCAAGAGACAATCTATTCTCCTAATCTTGGTTCCTGTTAATTATTAAGAGGGTATAAAATTGGAATCAAGTTAGATAAATAAAAATCTGGTTATTTTTAAAAGCTACAGAATTCTTCCTCACTGGGATGAACAGCGACATATCAATGATTATACTTAGCTGAATTTACAAATTATGTCAGTTTGCTGATTCTCCTTTTTAAATATTATTTATCTCTAAATCTGGTCAGTCTACAGCAGCCTTTTCCAACCTGGGGTCCGCAAACCAATCTGAGAAAGGCACACACAGTGGTGAGAAATACACTATTTTAAGTTAAATGATCGAATTAATAATGACAAGTCAATTTCTGTGAGAACTGATATTCGGCCAACAAGAAGTTGCCTATACTCCAAAGGCATTTTTTTTTCTCTGACAGAGCCAAAAAGCATGTAGATACTGATGTATGTGTTTGTAAAATATCAGGGAATGAAAAATTCTTGCCCGGCATTCTTTCATTTGTCCAAAAAACCCCTACTAACAAGGAACGGACATGAATCTGTTATTTGGACACCCGAATCAAACCTAGTCCATTCAATAAATATAACAAAGATATGGTCATGCACAAAAAAATAGGTGCCATAGACAACGGAGTAAGTCCCTTGGGCCCATTAACCCTTTTAGTATAAAGAAAATCGTAGACTGGCAGTGAAATAGCTATTGCATCAACACTGGTTATTGGAAAGTCATGGTTTATAGTTCATTCTCTTCAGCATGAAACATGCTTTTCAGAGGTGCTATGTATTGGGGCCCATAACGTACTTGAACCGGGAAAACTGGGATAATGTCGGGAAAATTCCCTCCAGAAATCCCTCCCTTCAACTTTGGACCTCTCTGGAGTGACCCCGAGTAAAACCACATAATCCAAATGTACCTCGAAAAATACTATAGGGTATAAGAAATGTGTGTACCAAGCTTTGTATTGATAGACATAATAATTGAGTTGAGTTGAGTTTGAGTTTAACGTCCCGTTCTGCAGCGAGGCTATATGAGACGTGGACCTACTGATTAACGTGGAATCCGAATCACATAAGCTCTCGCCGGATAGACATAATAAGTAAGAGGGGAAAGCGTGTATTAGTATACAAGCTTTTCCCTCATATCTATTCCGTGTGAAATGAATTTTGAACATAGTACCCACATCAAGCTGGGTTTTTATCATGTCATTTTGATTGAGGGCGTAGAGAGTTCAAACTTATGTTAAAAATAGAATATACTACTGGTTTTCCCCATTACACTTTCATTGAAATACGTATCTTAAAGGGGGGAAAGAGATTTCAATTATTCTCGCCGTGCGAGAAACGGGTATTTCAACTAGTCTACAGGGTCTAAAAGTGTGGAAACTCCCTAATAAGTGATAAAAATAAACTCAAGTAACAATATAAGTTGGGAATAGGGATGGGTGGAAAATGTTTCAGGACACATAACAATAACGTCCGCCATCTTGAATTTTATTTAATTGTATTAACTGGAAGACATAGCGTATGACATGACATTTTAATAGCAACTTTTTGTAGAAATTGATTGGCACTGTTATTTTTGCTCTAGCTTTAACCATTACGAAGATATTTTTGTATCGTTGCAGGTGACTTACTACCAGAAGATGACCTTGTCGCACGCAGAGTGCATTGAGATCGTGCTGATATCTGGAGAGCAAAGGCAGGATGATTATAAACGGTTTTATCACCGTCATTCGAAAAAAGAAACCTCCCATCAAGAATGATACAATTTGCAAAGTGCTGAAGAAATTCCAAGAAACCAGATATGTGGTAGATCGACCCAAGGCTGGTAGACCCAGTGTGACCACCCAACAAAAATATTTCGCACTAAACTATGCAGAAAAAAGTACAGAGGTGTTCAAATTATTAGACTGAACATTCAGTTTCTGAATATTTTACTGTTCTCACTATATTACGTGAGAAAATACGTTCGAACTTGGTCCAAATTACTACTTTGCAACTCTGTCCTAATTTCTAGTGGGTGTTATGCTTTTCAATATCAATAAAACAAATGCGTACGTAACATTCAAATATAATTACTATAAAGTGTGTATATCCAAATTGGAAACAAAAAATGAAATGGAATACTTACAAGAAAATTCTCTCTCACACAAAGATTAATATTTCTTATGAAATTCCTTATTCTTTATTAAGTGTTTTATCCTTTGTGGCATCCTAGGTACGAGTTTAGCACATTTTGCCTTCAATTCAGCATCGTGATACCTCAAATTGTTGATCTCCTTGATCAATTGAAGTTTGGTTCTAATGTGCTTCTTCTCTAGCTTTTTCTTTCATGAAGCTCCAAAAGTTTCAATCGGGTTCATATCAGGACTAGTACCTGGCCACGGAAGAACACTAATTTCGTTGTCCTCGAAGAATTTTGTCATAGCTTTGGCCCGGTGGCATGGGGTTCTATCATCCATAAAGATGAATTGTACGTAATCAAACCAGAGTGCAGTCTGGGAAAGCAGTTCTTCTTGAAGAACTTGTAGGTATAGGTCGTGCTTCATTGTCCTCTCTACTATATACAGTCTTCCAGGCCCAAAGACAGAGATCACACCCCAGACCATGACTGAAGTAGAATGCTTCACGGTTTATTAAAGACATTCCAACTTGAATTCCTCCTAGGTCAACGTCGCACATATTGTGAACATTCATCAGACACAAAGGTACATTTTTCACCACTGAAACATACTATTCTCCAATCGTCAGCACTCCAGTATTCTAGGCCTTGTGCCCATTCGAGGCGCTTCTTTGTCATGATTGAAGTAGATTCTAATGTTTGTTTTCTTTCTTGACGGTGTGCTTTTTTTCCCTCTTCACAAAGAATCCTTCGAACACTTTTAGGCTACATGTCTGCGCCATACTCAGCCATTTTTATGCTTAAGTCTATTAGAAGTCGCACTTCTGTTTCCCAGAGCCAATCTTATTTTTCTGATACCTCTTAGCGATAGCTTTGGTTTTCGTCCACTCTTCCCAACCCTTGCTCATTTCAACAGAGATTCTACTCACAGATTTTTGTTCTATCCCAACTCTACTAGCAATGTATTGCCGTGTATATCTTATTTCCACCAGAAGTATTTTGTTAACTTCCATTTTACGCGAGAAAGGTCTTTTGCTTTTCCCGTTATTCTGCAATTACAGGACTACACAGAATGAAAGATTGATACACGAAACACATCACGATCATTTTAAACTGGCCCATTCGAACTGTTGAACGCTTTGAATGTCGTTAATTTCTTACGAGAGCAACCACAACACTTCAGACCAGGGAGCAAAATTTCGAAGTCAGACGCAATCGCCAATCCCAAAATGATGGTCACCAGTGCCTTTCACGTACAAATTATGAGAGGTCCTCCCTCCCTACAGCCTTTGATTTGACAAAGAAAAAGACTACATCAGGGCATAAAATTTCAAAACCAGACAATTAGATTCAGGATAATCAATTTTGAATTGGACAATTCATTTACACGTTAAAAACTATCTTACCTTAAGACTTCACGTTTGTGTAAAGCTCTCACTGCACTGAAGTACCAGATGTCGATTGCAGTTTTCGGATCAAAGTAAGATAATTCTCAGTCAGTGACAATTACTTTCGTGCGAAACAGAAACCGCGCAGCTCTGTGAGTTTAGGCAGAAACCATTGCTACGAAACACTGGTCGCCAGCTCTAATTTTCTAGTCGCCAATGGTGATCTAGCGACCGGAAATTTTGCGCCCTACTTCAGACTGTAACTTGTTGATAAGAACCACAATAGCTATCTACAACTGAAACACCACTTTTAGAATCTCCCCTCTCTAATACCACCTGCTGTTCAACGATGATATCACCACTTCAACTCAGGCCGGTAGCCAGCCCAAAAATATAGGAGGGGCCCGGCTGAAGTTAGGGGGGGCCCGATCCAACCATAACATAGTTCATCACCATATTATAGTTCAATTGCAAGCCTACCGTGAAACTTTTAGGGGGGCCAGCAGCAAAAATTTAGGAGGGGCCCGGCCCCCTAGACCCCCCTGGATACGGGCCTGCTTCAACTGTACAGTAAACAAATGAAGGATCCTATACTTGTGATTTAACCATTAAATTAAATGTTCTAGAACTCTAAAATTAGGACTCCCACATCAACTTTGCATTTTCGAGCGTGAGTCTAATAATTTGAACATGTCTGTACTAGATTTGGAGAAAAAGTAATAAAATTTTATCTTCTCCCGTTTCATCCTATTTATGGCATTTTACGATATTAATATCTTATTAGAAGGTTTCCGGCAGCTTCCCCTCCCCTGAGTGTGGGAGAGTGATCGCCACATTCTTGAAAGAACCCACACTTTAAATTTTTTACAGTCAAAATTAGATACAAACCGTACAAATCACTTACATCCTCCCAATTTTGACTTTACACCCTCAACTAAAAATCCTGGCGAAATCCCTGCTTAATTGCTGTATTAGAATTCACTGTAAAACCAAGTATTACACAAATATAGAGGATGTCGGAAGCAAACATAAAATATCATAAAATGGACTTATTGAGAAAATCGAGTTTTAGTTCCTTAATAACCTACGGTTTAAACGGACACCAAATATGTAATATTGTTTATTGTGGTCATTTATTAGGTGGAGGAAACACCTATTTCCCAGTTCCGCTTTTGTAAATACTACTGTTAAAAAAACGCAGAAAAAAGTTACCAAGAACAGTGAAATTTTCGTACATTGCTAAATTTTCATGAGCTTCCCTTTTCTCTCCCAAATGTATTTATGAGAAAAGAACAAGAGGAGAATAGTACTAGATTTGTTGGTGAACGTACTAGAACACTAACATACTATAAAAGGTACTAGATATAGTACGAAAGTACTAGCGGTGGTCACACTGGGTAGACCACGCACAGCGACAGACGAGCCAACACGTATGTCAGTGTTGGCATCATTCAATAAAAGTCCCAAGAGATTCACGAGTAGTATAGTCCTTGAAAGTGGTGTTAGTCGCACCTCAATCATACATATGATGTCAGTGATTAAGTGACACCCTGATAAGCTGTAACTTCACCAACGTTTCACAGAAGGTGATCCACATGATTGTTTGGAATTTACTCAACGGGTCACAAGAGCAGCTACGACAAAGCCCCACATTCACCTCTGACATATAATTTACTAATTAGATAAATTTTTGTGTGTCGGGAGAGGCTAAGAAACAGCACGTACAGTACTGGTCTGGTAGTAATTTGCATCGGTTTGACGCATCTGCAGGTGTTACCGGCAAGATTATGATGTAGATGTAGTGTAGCGTGTGGGAAACTCGCATTGTGGATCCATTTTTCATCTACAGGACGCTAACAGCGATGGTTTATCGGCAAATGTCAGATGATGACATCTTGTCATCATAGCTGTCGGAGGATGGGTCATTCCCTAAATTTTTCCTAAATTTTCCCTAAATTCCCTAGAGAAAAAACAAGGATATTCAATTTCTACAAAATTTGCTATTTAAATGATATATTAGATGCTGTGTTTTCATTTAAGACAATTGTGTGAAATCAAGATGTCGAACTTCAAGATGGCGGACGTCATTGCGATATGACCACAAACATTTTCCCAAATCTGTATTCCCTACCTACATTGTTATTTTAGTCATATTTTGCAGCGTTCACCACTTATTATGGTGTTTCCATACTTTTGGAGCACCCTGTATATCTACATCAAAATATATGTATGTATGTTGCAACATAACTCTGGAACGCGTGAATAACTCTAGAGCAAATTTAATCATTCTTGTTACAATATTACTTACAATTCAAAAAAAAAAAAAAAAAAAAAAAAAAAAAACTGTGAGGGTAAGAGTGAGAGAAGATGACATATAAAATGATCGGAAACAACCGATACTAGTGTTGAATTTATAGTTTTCTAGTTCTCTGAGATGAATAGTTACATTCCCGATGCCGTTTAGGTCCAAGTTCAGCCCATTAGGATCTCTAGAGGCGCGGAAATCTGTCATATAGAAATAATCGAAAACGAAGGACATCAATATCGAATTCACAGTTTTTGGAAACCTTAAGTTGTGTATGCCTTTCTAATTTCAGTGTTCGTTGGGGTAAGGCCTCCTAGCACCCCCAGGGGGCGTGGAAAGTAGGAAAGGTGTAAAAATAATAATAAAAAATTACTTATATTAGTACTGAATTCAATTTTCGGTGTCTCTAAGATTAATAGTGACTTCCGATGTCTTTAAAGTCCACGTTTAGCTACCATTACCATCTCTATGGGATGGGATGGGTGACATATGAGAATAATCGAAAAGAACCGATATTGATGTCAAATACATAGTTTTTCTTGTCACTGAGATGAATGGTCACATTTCAGATACCGTTAAATTCGAAGTTCAGCGCCTCGGCATGGGAGATGAGAAGATGTATAATAAAAAATAAAGCACCTAAAATGACCGAGATTAATATCGAATCCATAGTTTCCCTTTGCGAAAAACGGACATTTCAACTAAATGTTTCAGCATAAATCTGGAGCAGCTAGAGCAATTTCAACCAAACTTGGTAAAAGTAGCACTTACAATCTGGAAAAAAAATACTGTGGGGTAAGACACCTCTACCCACCTGGGGGAACAAGAATGACTGGCATGTGAAAATAAGCATAAACGACCGATATTAGTGTCGAATCCATAGTTTTCAAGGTCGCTGAGATAAATAGTGGTGCTTCCGATTCCATTTAAGTCCAAGCTCAGCAACCATCAGCATGGGATGAATGGTGAAAAACAAATTGCCAAAGGAGACCGAGCTTAATATCAATGCGATATACGCTCAAGTTTGGTCGAGGTGATGAGACGTCTCTAGGGAGGTGGAGGAGGAGACATGTAAAATAATCGAAAACGACCGATACTAGTCAGGTCCTTAGTTTTGGGTATTGCTGCGATGATGGTATCGTTTACGTCCGTCTTTAATCCTTATCAACATACCGGGAGAAGAGTGGAAAATAACATGTCCATAATTAACGAGATAAATATCAAGTCAATAGTGTTCGCAGTCATTAACTAATAACTGAAAGTCTGAATGGCAATGAAGGTCAAGTCTAATGAAGAGGGCTATACAGTCCTAGAGGAGTTGCGTAAAGGGACATGTTAAAATAACTTTTAAAAATGACCGATATTAGTTTCGAATCCATATTTTTCGGTGTCACTGATCAGAATAGTGATTCGCCGGTTCCGTTTAAATCCAAGTTCAGCCTCATCAACAAACGAGGGAGAAGGAACAAAAATAAAATGTCGAAAAGGACCAAGATTAGTGTCAAATCCATAGTTTTCAGAGTCGTCAACAGGGCGTAATAATAGTACTTAGCGCCCCTAGGAAAAATCCCTAATGGCGCCCCCTCATCCGTCGCATAGGCCCCATTCATGACTATCTATAACTTATGTGTATGCGCAGAAACGGCCTTCAACCGAAAATTATCAGTGGGACAGTATTGACAGTTTTTCTTTTTACATCGTTGTGGTATGTGTTTCAGAAGTAAAGTGGACAGAGCGCCCTGTTCATTAAAAATATACTCATGTAAAATTCAGACTTTTTTGCAGTGGTAGTGTAAATAAACAGTAATGTATCAACCAGTATTACCAAAAGGATTTCAAATGAATATATCTATATAGTATGTTACGGTTTTACATAATTATAGAATAAATAACATTTTGTGAAACCGCTTATAAGCATTTTTGTCTATTTTCATTTTTTTTAATCGACAAAATGTAAACAAAATCAGAATTGTTTCTTTTCCACTTTTGCTTATGCAGGTTTTTTTTTCTCTTTAATCAAATCAGAGATGTCCAATTCATGAGCCAAATTTTCATGGTCAAACTGTATATTTGCCGCCCCACCTAGTTCTAGTCTATATTTAACGATGATTACAGTGATATTAGAAAATACGTTCAAAAATTTATTTTGAGGTGCTCGTTTGGACGCTACCTGACATTCGAGCCCCGGGCAGTTGTCCGGTTTGCCCGACCCTTGGTGCTTGTGCTTTGTTCTGTGTAGCCTCATAATCATGGCAACACCTTTTAACTCGTTTTAATTCAGATTTTATAGGTCATAGAATTTGTTATTATTGTTGAAAGCTGTTGCGCAGGGGAATTTTATTTAAAGTTAGTAAGCTCAGTAGGCCTACATGTAATATAGGACTGATATCGTATTAATACAGGAGGATTAATTTCTTAGTTGTACAGTGCTATAACAGGAGGATTAATTTCTTAATTATACAGTGACTAGTTTACAATAATGCCAATAATTTGATAAACAAATGTAATAAACTGCGAGTAAAGTGAGCACTTGCCATATTCAGAAAGGAAGACGGCGGAAACTTGGGGCTCTATTTATATAATTTGCTTCTTTTCTATTAAAACCCTGGGGCGCCCTCTAATATACCGAAACTCCCTGCGCCCGTAGGCAATGTCTACCCTGCCTACCCTATTGCTACGCTACTGGTCGTCAAGTTGATTGGTGACAATCTCGGTAACATGTAAGCTCAAGTTTAGTTGAGAGAGAAGACATTGTTAGCATATGTAGAGATGGGAAAGGGAGAGACATAAAAAAAAATAATTAAAATCGACCGGTAGAGTTGAATCCATAGTTTGCGGGGTCGCTGAGATGAATAGTGACAACCCTGATGTCATGTAAGTCCAAGTGCAGCCTGATCGGCATGGGGTGAGAAGGGAGGAAAATTACATGTTCATAATGACTGAGACTAGTGTCAAGTGTCATATCCATAATTTTCAGAGTCGGGAAAATGGCAGGTCCGTTTGAAATGACTTTTGGAAGTGGAACAGTTATTTCCCACGTTAAGCTGTATTTTCATCATGTCATTTTGATTAAAGGAATTATTCTAGTGGAGTAGGGTGTTTAAAAATTTATGCCAAAATAGAGTATCTTACAGATTTTCACTATACAATTCCATTGAAATGCGTACCCTAAGGAGAAGGGGACTCAATATTTTCCGTGAACTTATTTTCCCCAAAGCGAAAGACAGACATTTCAGCTAGTATAATTATATAAAGGATTTTATTGAAAGTCTATGCACCAAATTACTGCATTAAGAGCTTGAATACAAGGCATTTAAGGAAAGCAGGTGGCCAACATTTTTCAAGGTGGTATGCATAGAAAATGTTATGACTTTTTTCAAAATATTAATGTACTTTACAGCTGTGTATCGTTTACGTCTTTAAAATAAAATGTTTATCATGTAAATATATTGCTCTTGAAGGATGAAGATTATCTTTTCTTCTCATAATCCTATCAAAAGGTTCTATTTGTAAGCGGTCACTAGATATTTATCGTTTTCTTATTAGCATTTCAAAGATATTTGTGCGTGTGTCGTAATTATCTTCTCATTGTCAAGGTTTTAAATTTTGCTTATGTAATCAAGTATTTGTTCTTATGAATCAAGTATTATGGTATTTCATGACTATTGTCGTTAGATACAATGTACAAAGTCCTAATAACCTAATCATACTTTGCTATTTGCTGTAGTTTCCTTGTAAAAAATGTTTGTCATGCTCCTGAATAAAACTCTCTATATTAAGTTATATTGTTTTAACTCCTTTCGTTGTTTTTATAATGGTGTCTTTATAAGATTGTCATTTATATCAATTCAATATATCAATGACTTATAATTATGTGCAGCATCCAGCATTTGTTGCTAAATACATTCAGGTATGGTATGACTTTTTGCCATATTAGCTGATCGATCAACTAACGTCTCAAATGAATTACACTTTTCTCTTGTTTATCAATATATAAAGGTAACCAAGAAAGTTCTGTCGCTTTTTCACCCATCACCTTCTAACATCGATATGTCACCTAAAACGTACCTGGAAGATCAAAAATAGTTCCCATCAGCATTGACGACCTTCTGCCAACGTTCTGGAAGCCAATGGATTCCATCGCGGTAGAACTTGGTGGGTCGTGAAGCGAAGAAGGTATCAAATGCATTTTGCATCTCTACTAGGGATTTGAACTAACATACTCTAAAGGGATAGTCTAAGGAATTGAACAGGTGATAATCTGACGGTGCAATGTCCAGGGAGTATGGCGAATGCAATAGTGTTTTTCATCCAAGGCGTAGAATGGTGTCCCGGGTTATCCTAGCCAATTGGGGCTTAGCGTTGTCCTGTAACAGGAGGACCTGGATCTGGAATCTTTTCGGAATCAGGAATCAGTTGCACATCACATATTCACCGCTAATCTATACGTATAAAGAAATTAATTCCAACCTAGAATATAAATACAGGAGTAATTTAACAAAATAACTTTATTTAACACTGTTCTTTCCAAAAGAGGAATAAGATTTAGATTGAGTGATTCTTTCATTACATATAGAGTAACATAATATAGTATTTTTTGTATTTTATTATTGAGTGTGAACGTCGTAGCACATATAACATTCTATATTGCTTTCAGCAGTGTCATATTTTATATCTTATCAACTTTATCTTCTGACAGCAACTCAGTTGATGAATGACAAAATTAACAGAACAGATGGTGATACAAGCATCCATATCTAATATTCACGTCATTGTAAGAATGATAACCCGTTCTAATGCAGACCAGGAAAATTAAAATTAATGTTGCAACTGAGTTAAACTATCATAGTTACGATGAATCTTTTAAGTGGCAAAGAAATTTTAATGATAAAATTCTAGTAAACTCATACATTCAAACATCACTAAGCTTATCTGAAACTTTTGTCTAGGAAACTACGTATCCACAGCTTAGGATAATGCTCAAAATAATATATGACAAACTTCTTATGTTCTCTTTATCGCTTCGAAAGCGTAAACTGATCTACCTTACGTAGATTGTAGCATAGCCAGAACTTTGTTCCTAGAAGGCGAATCAATTTTCAAGAATATTATCATACATAACTATTGACAAAGAATTTAAATAAGTCTGCTTGATTTAACTTTGTAGATAAGGTAGAGTTACCATATGTTAGGATTTATACGGACATTTTGAGAGTAAATTTTTCCGTCCGTATATATTTTCCACACAAAACCTCATTTGTCCGCATTTTCTAACTTCAGGTGTATTGACAAATCAATTTAAGACATTTTACATGTAATGATATGTTGGCTATTGTATTCAAAGAAGGAATTGTCAAACAGTTCAGATCTACCGAAAAATATGAATAGCCAAAGTAAATATGATGCTAAGTATGTTCTCTTGCCAGGCCCCCCTAAATTTTTACTGCCTCAAATTTTTACGGTAGGCTTGCAAATGAACTATAATATGGTTGGATCGGGCCCCCCTACATTTTTGGGCTGGCTACGGGCCTGGTTCTTGCCTAATTATTTTCATATTGAGTTAAAAATAAGCTAGAAAATAAAAGATGAAACTTATTATTCTTGTGTTGGAAGTTAATGTTTATAAAATGATTTAGCAAGGTGGAAGTGTGTTCCCAGCCATTTTAGAATATGGTAATCCTCAATTAAAGTTATTATTAGACTTACAAACTATGCTATTACACGATGTCGGAATTAGACTTCTAAATTATACTACGCATAAGTGTTGGAAGCCTTATGCAACGGATAAGTTCGTCCCTCTGTACTATAGCGATGAACCATCGACTTTCTTAAGGCATCGCGGTAGCCAATAACTTAGCAAAGCTTTGTCCATTTCCTCTTAGCGATTAACATCTGGGGAGCGGAAGTACTGACAGATTTTTCTGTATGTTCACAGGTATCAGAGCAAAATTGATAAGAGATATCAAGAAGGGGTTTTTGTAGTCGATTCAGTGGCCCAAGAATACTTTCCAAATCTTCTGTTAATCCTCTATTCAAATTGGAAATGGTAGAAATCAACCCTTTCGGGTTTTAATGTTGAGTGCTATAAAACAAAAACCGTAATAGAATAGCGACAAGCAGATTTCAGCAATCGACACAGCATCCTCAAGAGTGCATACCATCGCCATCCGCAACATTTTGCCAATACCGGAAATGGTTGAAATTTACTAGTACTTTTGGGTTCAACACTTATTTTTATAGGGCAAAAATAATAATACATAACTTATCAAAAAACGGCTTTCGGCACAGGTTCGGCGCCTCAAGATTGAGTTTGTCTCAACTTCTATCTATCTGTTGAAACCGGAAGTGGTAAAACAATTTATTCCATTACACACTGATCGCATAATGAATAAAACAGAAATAGCGACAAGCAGATTTTTTTTTTTTTTTATATGGAGTTAGTAGAAAGAATATGTTTCATCTCTGAGTTATGCTTTCTACTGCACCCAGAAATACTAGACATCAATTATCACTTCCGGTTTTAATGTTAATCCCCATAGTGGAAAAACAGTAAAAGACAGCGAGTAATGAATTTTGATTCGGATTTAGTGTCCGAGAGACAGGTTCTATCTTTGACCTTATAAATCTATTGCAACCATTAGTTACAGATATACTACTTCAAGTTTGAGTATTAAGTAGAGGAAAGTAGTATGGAGTTGTAGTTTGAAATAGTTTGAGTAGTTGGATAGAAACTTACTCCAAGAATAAACTACCCCATTGTGAATTTATTCGTAAGGATTAATTTGGGCAATATTATAGACTTGTTAATGAAATATTTATTTATTAAATACGAAGAAAATCGCCTAAGTAACTCGTTTTTGAGAAAACTGTTCAAAAAACTCATTCCCAAGAATAATCTATTCTTCGTATATTTTTTCAGGACAAACGAGTTTAAATATATTATCAGGTTATTAACGAAATATTTATTTATGAAATATGAACAAAATCCCCTGAATCGTTTTTGAGATCTTCCGAAAAAAAAAAAAAAACACCCTAAGAATAGCTTCCATTCCTCTGTTAACTCTCTTTTCAAACTAGAAGTGGTTCAAATTAGTCATTTTAAGTTTCAACGTTCGTTACTATAGAAGGAAAACGGTAACAGATATCTATATCTATATCTATATCTATATATATCTATATCTATATCTCTCTCTCTCTCTCTCTCTCTCTCTCTCTCTCTCTATATATATATATATATATATATATATATATATATATATATATATATATATATATATATATATATATATATATATATATATATATATATATATATGCAAAAAATTCAGCATCTCAAGACGATATAATATGACTATCCACAACATTACCAAAACCGTAAGTGATTCAAATTTACCATTGCTTCTGGTTCCATGCCGATTTCAACGTTTATCACTATAGAACTAAAACAATAAGAGATAATTCTTAAAGCTGATTCTTGTAAAGATTCAACATCTCAAGACAACATAGCGTGACTATCCACAACATTCTACCAAAACCGAAAGTAGTTCAAATTTACTATTATTTCCAGTTTTGCGGAGAGCCAAAACGGTAAAAGATATCAAGGAGCGGCTGTTTGCAGTCGATTCAGTGTTCCAAGAATAGGTTCAATCTCCTTCTTGGCCTTCTATTCGGACAGGAAGTAGTTGAAATAAAGAAAAGATTTTTGGTTTCAATTTTTATCGTCGTTGAACAAAAATTAAGAGATAGCATTTAATGGCTATTTAATATGTATTCAGCTTCCGAGAATTTATGTTTGATATTATTACTCTATTGCAATCTGTACTTATAGATGCATTACTTCAAGTATGAATATTGATTTCGTATAGTTTGGAAGTCTTAATGAAACGACACTCAGTTGTTAATTTCCAAACAATGCTATGCATAAATGTAGGAAGTCTTATAGAATGGTTTTGTCAGTCCGTCCGTTTGTCGACAGGCATCATCGCAAAATGGTACGAGATATCGAGATACGGGTTTTTGCAATCGATTCAGCGTTCCAAGGACAGATTCCATCTCATCTACCAACTCTCTATTCAAACCAGAAGTGGTTCGAATTAGTCATTTCCTGTTTTATCGTTTATCACCCATAGAACGAAAACAGTAGCAGATAGTGACAAATGGTTTCCTGCAAACGCTTTAGCTTCTTAAGACAACGTATCATGACTATCTATAACACACTACTAAGAACGGAAGAGGTTTAAATCTACTATTACTTCCGGTTTCAATTCTGATTTCTGTAGAGCAAAAAATTAATTAATAAAAATAAAAGGTAAATGCTATCAAAATGTGGTTTACTGCAATTGAACCAGCATTCCAAGAATAAGTTCCGTCTGCTCCGGAAACTCTCTTCAAACCGGAAGTTGTTGTAATAATTCATATCCGGTTTCAACGCTTATCGCCATAGAACGTAAACTGAAAATTGTAACAGATGTCAAGAAGTGGATTTCGCAAACGATTCAGCGTCTCAAATCAATATACCATGACTATCCACAAAACCTACCAAAACCGGAAGTGGTTCAAATTTACTATTACTTTCAATTCCAATACTGGGGTTTCAATGTTTATTGTCACAGAACGAAAACGGTATAGTGAAGAGCTTTTCTTTTTTTAAACAATGCAAGCTCTCATGACAACATGCTATGATATCCACAACACTCTATCGTAATCGGAAATTTTTAAAATTTACTACTAATTCCGGTTTCAATGCTGATATCCGTAGAGGAAAAGCGGTAAATGGTATTAAAATGTGGTTTTCTGTAATCGATTCAGCGTCTCATTAATAGATACCATTTACATTGTTAAACCTCTATTCAAACTAAGTGGCTAAAATGAGCCGTTTCTAAGTTTCAACGTTTATCGCCAATGGTATCGCGAAAATGGTAACGGATAGCAAGAAGCAGGTTTTTTGCAAACAATTCAGAGTTTTAATACAACATATCATGACTATCTACAACACTACCGAAATCGCAAGGAGTAGGGGTTCAAATTTACTATTACCTCCTGGTTCATTACTGATTTCCGTAGAACAAAAATGATAAATACTACCAACATGAGATTTTTCGCAATCGATTCAACATCTCAAAAATAGGCTCCATCTGCTCCATTAACCCTCTATTCTAAACCAGAAGTTATTCAAATGAACACTTCCTGTTTCAACGTTTATTGTCATAGAACGAGAACGATAACGGATGGCAGGACGATCCAGTTTTTGCAAACGATTCAACATTTCAAGACAACATAACATAACTATCTACAACAATATACCAAAACTGGAAGTGGTTCAAATTTATTGTTAGTTTTTGTTCCAATACCGGTTTCAAAATCTATTGTCATAGAACGAAAACGGTAGCAGATAGCAAGAAGCGGTTCTTACAAATGATTCTGCGTCTCAAGACAACATAACATGATTTTCCACAATACTCTACTGAAACCAGAAGTTGCTCAAATTTACTATTAGTTCCGGTTTCAATATTGATTTCTATAGAACAAAAGCAGCAAATGCTATCAAGATTTTTTTTCAATCGATTCGGCATCCCAAGAATAGGTTCCATCTGTTCCATGTACTCCATTAGCCCTGTTATTGACTTGTATAACAAATTTAATCATTTTTTTTTTTCTGAAATGCCTAGTATTCTTTATAAGATGACCTACACGTCACTTCGATCGAACTGAAAAACAGTGAAAAAAGACATTTAGAGAAACAAAGGAAAGAGGATAATATTCACAAAGATTTTCTGGAAGTAAGTATCCTGATTAGGTTGGTTTGCTACAATAGATTACAAGTAAAACGAAGAGCTTTTGTTACTATAGCGATGAACCATCGGCTTTCTTAAGGCATCGCGGTAGCCAATAACTTAGCAAAGCTTTGTCCATTTTCCTTTTAGCGATTAACATCTGGGGAGCGGAAGTACTGACATATTTTCCTCTAAATGGCAGTAACAACAAATTAGCTACTTTTAGATCCACTACATTAAATTACGTTGTTTTGGATGTATTGTTCTGTGTATTATTCACCTCTTCCATCCTCCCTTTTCTCAAACATTGAATCTCTCTGCAACATCGAATATACAGGTATTGTTTCATTGGATTTCGTATGAACAAGATGTTACAAAAATTGTGGCAGAAGACAACATGATAGCTCCGGTAAGTGTTATTTAAATTTTATATATTGTAGTGAATGACCAACGATTAAATGAAATATTCGAGGAAGATGACTGATATCTTTGAACGACGTTTAGCTTACAAATAAGATTTTATATATATAATTACTAGACATCGGATTTTTATGCACTTAAAATTCATGAAATATGCATGCAACTATGCTGTAAATGTGTTAAAATATGCAATTAATATGCACTAATAATGCAGTAAAAGAGAGCATTTTCAAACATGCAGCAAAGCAAAGTCTGACAAAGTTTTGTAGGTGAAATATAACTTCGAAAGTGTACATTACCTTTTAGGAACTTCTCTTCAGAATTTATTATATTTTTTAAAATCGCATTTACAGTTTATATACTTTTAACTTTTTAAAACATACACAAATTATGAGATTCAAATAGATACAGTGATATGAGAACATGATCTCAAGTTGTTTTTCTTTACATCTGCATTTTAGAGTGCTTTATTTTACACGAAATAATACGAGTTTCACACTTATTAGAGGACTGTACGAGTTCGGGCCGAGCCCGAGGGCCGGACTCGGGCCTACAAAACATATATCACTTCGGGCTCGGGCCGGGCTCGAGGCGTAAATTATTAAATATACAACCATATTTCTCGGGCCTAACTTCGTAAATGTACTGTACAACGATATTTATTGGATGTTTGGACCGTTCTTTCTGGAGAACTGGTAAAGCACAGCTGCAAAATTAAAATTCTAAATCGCTGTAAATAAAAAGAAAATTTTGCGTAAATTATAAAGTTTCTCTAATTCGGGCTTATTTCGGGCTCATTTGATTATCACAGAGCTTGGGCAGGACTCGGGCCTAAATGCTAAAATATATTTCGGACTCGGGTCGGGCCTCACATTATAAATTCACGGACCGGGCCGGGCCCATGCTAAAAATTTCGACTCGTGCAGACCTCTAACACGAGCACCAGTGCTGCTTTTTGTACGAATTGTGACCAAGGTGGTCATGGTGCTGAAACTCTGTACATCGACCAAGCCCTCTTGTGTCAACTGCAAGCCGCAAAGGTGAGCGTTCTGCTTGGTATTGAGACTGCCCAACCTTTTAACATGTGAAACGTATCCGAGAGCTAATGGTTATGGAGAAGATCTGTCTTTTGTTACTGTTGCAGCTACCTCTTGTAATTCTGTGGCTACCCAGACGTCCGATTTCCGCCCAAACTGATATTGTTTCTGACAAAAGTCCAGAAATTCAGACCCTAGTCGCAACGACTAGCGAACTCCACAAAATTCCACGTTTCTATCATTGGTGGTCTTCGGCGAACTCCAACTCATTGCCGGTCACTTTATATCGCCGACCTAAAACTTAGCCATTCCAACTCAATGATGCAGTCCTTTCCCCAAAAAGAAAACTAAATCTTCGCCTGTTCGTAAGCCACCTGCAGTTTTTTTGAAGGCTGATATGGTGGAAGACGGCCTGATAGATACTGACAAGAGACGTATGGGAACCATGACAGCTATATATTTATGAAAATTGGAACCGCGACTAATTGTGGATCCCTTATCATCGTGGTTATAGTCACTCGATGCGGAAATGCCTTGTTTATCCGCTACCTGTAATACATATACCAAGCTGTGACCGGGTGAAGTTGTGCCAAATTATATTCCAAAAACGCCGCAAAAGAGGCAGAAAATGAAAAATGTTTGCAGGTAACCTGATACCTATAGGAAGGGGCACACGTGACCAAGAACACGGCAGTACAGTCAGACAAGCAGTGTTGCCACCTGAACACAAACTTATAGTTTTTCAAATAGAACCTACACAATTTTATGGCATTAAAACAATTGGCATAAAACGTGAAAGAAAATAAGCCAAAGCTTGGTTATCAGTGTTACCAAATAAGAGAGATATGATGCTCTAAAGTTGAGAAATTATGGGGGTCCGTACAAAGAAATGAACAAATGTACAGCAACAACAAGACTACAGAAGGAACAAATGTACTGGAGGGAGTAAAGTACAGCATGCACAGCATCCAGTGACTAACAGGCTTGATACCGGATTCACCCAAGAGAGACACATGGTAGAGTAGCCGTAGAAAGAAGCGGATATAATGCGTTTGACATAATGCGGAAATGTGAACAGCAAGTCTTCCTGTAGCGCAGCAATTCCAATGGCGTTTTTGTGGAATTGATATCTAGAACCGTTTCCGAGACCTATAAAACGAACTGTCTTCGGGTTGCAACACTGCATAAAATCTTTCATGCCTCCCAAACCACAGAAACGACGGCATAGCACCTGAAAAGAGTACAGAAAAGTTATGTCAAGATAGGTAACAAAATCAGTGACAAGAAAGCATATCATAATCAATTCGCAAAGATTAATATGTAGCGGTCAGTCGAGAGTATAGGAAACGTTAGTATGTGAGACAACGATGAAGACAAAACACACTGCATTCAGGTTACCAGTTATATACAGGCGCAAATATTTTAACAAAATACACGAATAAGTCAGAAAAGCCATAGATAGTACAGCAAAATACGTACATTTCTCGCCCTAGCTTCACACTCAATATGACTCGATTAAGCCCGTTAGTCACTGGATACTGTGCATAGTGTAGTTTACTCCCTACAGTACATTTGTTATTTCTGCAGTCTTGTTGTTGTTGCATATTTGGTAGTTTCTCTGTACGGACCCCATAATTTCTCAACTTTAAAGTATCATATCTTCCTTGTTTGGTAACATTGATAACCCACCTTTTACTTATTTTCTTTCACATTTTATGCCAATTGTTTTAGTGCCATAAAATGATATACGTTCTATTTGAAAACATATGTTTTCGTTGAGATGGCAACACTGCTTATCTGACACTATTGCCGTGTTCTTGGTCACGTGCCCTCCTCCTATAGGTATCAGGTTACCCGCAAACATTTTTCATTTTCTGCCTCTTTCCGGCGTTTTTGGAGTATAATTTGGCACAGCCTCACCCGGTCACAGCTTGATATATCTATTAGAGGTAGCGGATAAACAAGGCATTTGCGCACCGAGTGACTACAGCCACGATGATAAGAGATCCACAATTAGTCGCGGTTCCAATTTTCATAAATATCTAGCTGTCATGGTTTGCATACATTCCATGTGAGTAGACGGTACTTATTCACATAGAAAGGTTTGCCTCATACGTTGTTTTATGATGTTTTATTACTTTTTGCTATTGTTATTGTTATATATTTTCTATATTGTTACTATTATTGCTATTTATTGTTCGTGTACCAGAAGTAGTGAGAAGTAGCTTTTGAATGATCAGTACATTTATATTATAAACGAGAATGGCATGAAGCAAAATTGTAGGTACAGAGTAATGATGTAAAATATCAAATGTAAAATATACCTTTACATTATCTAATTTAATCCCTATTCTCCATTTGGAGGTCCGCCCGACGGCCATTCTGTAGCAGTAAAGCATAGTATGTCCCTGTAATTGTCGTACCTCTTGCCAAGAAATCCATCATCAGTACTTCCTGCTGGTCCCAATCAACTTTGAGCATGACCTTGCCCGGTGATTGTTGGACACATTCTTTCTTGGAGTTAGTAAGAATGCTTCCATTGCTTTGACTAAGTCTTAGTCTCTGGGTCATAATGATGGATCCACGTTTCATCCTGAGTTATTAATTTGTCAAAAAAGTCCTTCTGGTTTTCATAGTACAGAGTCAAAAGTTCCTGGAAGAAAGCGACTCATTTGTGAGTTTGAGAAAGTATCAGTGGCCAAAGAACCCATTGGACAGACACTTATGTATTTGTAAATGCGTATGGATTATTTTTTCCAGATTCCCCACAGTTATCTTGACATCTTCAGGTAGTTGGCGAATGTCTAAACGGCAGGGTGGTGACTTCCTTTTTGCCTAATGGTGTCTTCCTCTTGTTTGGTGTCTTCATCAATGGTGGACTGAGGTCATCCTGTAATGGGAACCGTTTGTACAGAAATCCGACCAACTTAAAGAATCCAGTGTTCTCATCATACAATGGGGCTTCCTCTCCATAAGGAACTTTCATCTCCTCAAATGTTTCCTTTGATGTGCAGCCTCTTAAGTACAGAAATTTTATCACCGTTTAGAGTTCACTTGGACCCATCTTCACACTTCCTTCAGTTTGATGCCTGTAACACAGAAAATATTGGGAATTATGAGATGAAACCTCATAATCTATAGAGATATGTATCAATACAACTGTAAAATTTCAGTTTTCTACAGTAACTACGACTAGTTCAGAGGAAACCTTTTAAACGAAGTCCCATATACTGTTAGGCTAAATTGCGTTTCTTTTCTTTTTTTTTCTTTCTTTTTTTTTAATATGTATCGCCACACTTTTGGACCAGTCTTTTTACATTTAAAAAGAATACTTTTTTTTAAAAAAAAATTCCGGAAGTGAGATCTTGATAAATATTTCATCTTATGCAGTTAAGAGTATTATTGTGGATTCTAGATAAATATGTTGAAGGAGCTTTTAAATATTTTAAATAAGCAGAGTCTTCTGGTTTGTATTTTTGGGTTGATTTTTTATATGCTGCTTCTTTCAACCTTCTGGAGTAGATGTTAGTATATTTTCCTCGTTCAAGATGCTCCTCAGGAAACTTCCGATTTCATCTCCTAACTTCCAAGTAAGTACTTCCACTTTTCAACATAAGTTCGTCACTTTTAATTCTTGTTACATCCATAATTCATTATGTGGTTACGTCTCTAGACTCCTTCCTGAAAAGAAAACGACAAATTATTATTTATTGTTCAAAACTTTAGAAGGTTAGTGCAGGCAGATAATGGTTTAAAGCCCCACAGCCTAATCAAGGTCTCTACCTCTGTGAGGACCTATTTTTGACTGGAGAGGGACGTATGATCATATGCGCCATATGATCTTCTGCCGGAGAACCAGATTCTATCAAATTCCTTGATATTTCACTTAGCAAACCCTTTGGAATTCCTTTAATGCCAAAGATTTTGTTACGATACTTTATCAAGTAAATTGCTAGTGGATGATAAGATGAAGGGTAGGAAGAATTCTAACAAATTCCTTCGTATTTCACGACGCAAATCTCATGTCATTCTTTCAATCCCAAAGATTTTGCTGCGATACTTTACCAAAGAATTTACCAAAGAATATATATAAAAGAGAGAGGACAGAAAGGGTGAAATAGAGGATGCTAATTGTGTAGAGAAATGGCGATGATGAAGAAATAAGGAAATTTTAAAGAGATATGTGAGCAATTAAGAAAATAGAAAGAAATGAAAGAAATGCTGCTATGGTTATGAGGGAATATTCTTGCAGCAATTCTCTTTGTTTTCCTAACGTTAAAAATTATTTGCTCATAATTGTTGATATATTTTTCCATGATTGTCATCAATTAGCTCAGTAATTTAATGAAAACCTGCTTGGAAGTTTGAACAATTTTTGGTTTGTCTTGGGGTTAGTAACGAAACCGAAGCAATAACATCACTTAAACGGGTTATCAAGACTGCCTCCAAAGAAACATGTTCTGAGCTAAATGAAACCTCGTCTCTAATGAAGGTAATCTCTATGTCACACCTATCATCACAGGAATATCTGAACAAAAATAGTGCGAAGAACTAAATTAGCAGAAACGTAACAAATTAGAAGATATATTATTTTTATATAGTATATTTACTCCACAGAATCTGACAGTTTTCTAGGGATGGTACCAAGACCGAGACCGAGACGGACTTTTATATACCGAGACGAGACCGAGAAGGATTTTATATAACCGAGACGAGACCGAGACAGGCCTCTATAAATCGAGACGAGACTTAGGTCAGTCTCGGTCTCGTCACGGTTATAGATATTGATAGCTATTAGAATTGCCTTTACTCAAAATTTGTTTCGTTGCTGTGTTAGATAATATAGGAACGGTTGACTGACGCACAGGGGCGTATTTAGGGGGTGGCTATCTGGCTCAAGCCCTTCCCGAAATAAATTTGTGATCACTTTTCTGTATTGCACTTACAACATAAATATTCCTTACTTCCTCAAGCCTCACGCGAAACAAAATCCACTGCTGATGTATAGCCTACCCTCTCTCTCTCTCTCTCTGTATATATATATATATATATATATATATATATATATATATATATATATATATATAGATAATCATTTGTGTTGTGACTGGAAAAACCAGGATAAAGCCCTTTCAGGATAGTCGGTGAATCCAGTGGCGGATCTAGAAGATAAAAACTGGGAGGTTGCCAGACCCCAGAGAGAGAAGTCATGTTATGAGTGAGTTTACTATAAAGTTTCAAAAATATATAAATAATAGCTTAAATTATTTTCGTCACCCTGAAAACTGGGGGGACTTGGTCCCCCGGCTCCGGGCTAGATCCGCCACTGCCAGAATTCCAAGTCAACACAACCACTGAGCCCAAGGCTAATCTGTAGGCATTTATTATTATTATTATTATTATTATTATTATTATTATTATTATTATTATTATTATTATTATTGAATTTCGGGTTTATTCTTTTGTTTTAAGCGTTCCGACTATTGACTCAAGTCTCTTTAAAGCACTGCTCTAGTCCATGTATTCAAAGGACTATTCAAGAAATTACAACCATAGAAGTGTTATAGATAATTATAAAATATATAAGGTGCGGTATATTTATCAAATATCACATCATTAATTCTCTCTTGTTTTGCGAAAGCACATAAAGGTATTATTACTAAATATATAATATTGCTGAAATATTTGATAGTGTATATTTCAAATTTGGGGCACCACAAATTTATAGAATTACAAACTCATTTGTACAGTGCTACCTGGACATTTATTTCTTCCAATCTTCTATTACATAGAAAAAAATTATATTGATTTGGACTATTTAATCAACGACCTATGGATTCGACACTCCGGTAGTATCGATCGTTTTCGATTATTTTCACATGTCATCTTTTCCCATATATTGTATATAACAAGTTTGGTTAAAATTACTCCAGGTGTACTGGGCTAGAACATAATCAATACACAAACACACTCCACACACATATATATACTGTATATACGTAAAACACACGCATCCATATTATCGCAGTCACTCTCTGCTCTTTCCTGGCAACACTTGCTTCCTCCCTCAACACCCTTCCGGCAGTTTGCCGCGTATATGTGAAGAGCTTCATTGCTTGCAATGTCCCGCTTGGCTATACACGGCGATCTACCGCGCCGGATTCTAGCAGGGAGATCCGGCTGTTTTTGCTCGCCGGATAAATGTCCGGCGACCGCTGCACATATGTGAAGAGCTTCATTGCTTGCAATGTCTTTCTATCTAGTCCGGCAATTCGCCGGATAATGTGAAAGGGCGGTAAGCCCGATGGATGTGACAGGAAAGTTGCAAGCAGCAATAATTTGGGAAGATGACATATTTCCGGCTCTTCCCTTGCGCACAATTAATCGTTTCGCAGCCTCCGAAAGTTTTCTGTTCTATCATACTTCCTGTTCTTTACGTATTGTGAGCCCAATCGAACGTAATTATCAATTACACAACTTGAACGATTTAGCTGTTTTGCAATTTGCCGATTTGACAGGCCCATGTCCTTGTACGCACAGACACGTGCTTGTTCCTCACTCGACAACAATTTTCCACGAGGCATGGCCCACACAACTGCTCAAAGACGTTCGCACCCGCACTTCCCTTATTGCACTGTGTCAGCTGATTCTCAAAGTGGCATCAAGAGTAATACTGAACGTGTAGAGGGCGCCAAACAACAAGTAACCGTGGGTGCCTTTATACCAATTTCCACCCGACAATCGTCTCGTTTCGCTTTTTGTATAAACTACAGTATGCGTGCCAGTGACATATTAGCAAACGATATGCTTTTGATTTTGTACAGTCTACAATCTTACTTTGTAAATATATCATATTTATCCATCCTCAGCATTCTTGCCTCCTTCTATTATCAAATGTCCCTGTGCCTTTATACCAATTTCCAGCACTGTAGAACTGCAAAATTAAACCTCTAATTGCTGTAAATATAAATACAATTTTCCGTTAATTATGAAGTTTCTGTAATTCAGGGTTATTTCGGGCTCTGTTGATTATTAGGCCTACACGAGCTCAGGCCGGGCTCGGGCCTAAATGCCAAAACATATCTCGGACTCTGTTCGGGTCTCACATTGTAAATTCACGGGCCAGGCCGGGCCTGGGCTAAAATTCCGGCCCGTGCAGTAGAGACCTGCACGGGCCGGGTTTGGACGGGCCGACGCTGTTATTTCTTTGGGCCGGGCCGGGCTTGGGCGGGCCGACACTGATTTCTCTTCAGGTCGGGCTGGGCTGGGGCCGATTAATTGCAATTCTTTAATAATTATTGACTTTCGTTAAACGATAATTGGAATAAAGCCAAACGTTGAAGAAGTGTGCCCGTGAAAAATGCTACAAAGAATGCAATAGCTATTTACAGTTTGTATTGCTTAGCGGCTCCACTTTCACTATAGAGGATTTCAGGCATTGCGCGTTAAATTGAGCTCTGACCTTGACCTTCACTGAACCCAAAATATGACAAGAAGGGGTGGGAAAGTTTTGCCTGTCGGTAAAGAATATTGCCATCTTTACTTTATGCTAAAAAGTAAGATTAGCTTAGATTAAGTTAGATTTTTGTTACAGGAAATGGAGTTTTTGCTCTCTCGATGACAGGCAAAGTTCTAGGAGGCAATGGTACCATTCGGGAGACAAGTGTCAGGTTGTGAATCAGAGTTTAGAAAATGTTTCTGAGGGTTAGGTCAAGTTTAATACTAAATTTTGAGAAAGATTGGGGCTCGAGCTATTTTTTTTAAATTATCGGGTCGGGGTCGGGCCAAAAACTTTTAAAAGTTATCGGGCCCGGGCCGGCAAGAATTTTAAAAAACTTATCGGGCGGGGCCGTCGGGCCAAAAATCTCCAAAACTTTTCGGGCCCGGGCTGGGCCGGGCGTAGGTACATTCGGGCTGGCGTGCAGACCTCTAACTCTATAGGGCCTACATGTTTCCACAGTACAAAAAAAAAAAAAAAGTTTTAGGTTTTAAGGATTTACTCCTTTCTGTAATTAGTTTTACAGTATATCACAAAATTCTTTGTATCATTTTGTTGTCAGTTTGTGACATTTGTAGCCAGAAAATGACTTCTCAACTTCAATAGATCTTACTAGCCAATACTCATAGAGAGGAGCAAGTTTAGTATTTTCTATCTATATTTTCTGGCAAGTTGAAATTTAACCTTTGAATGTATTTTCTCATAGCTTCAATTGTTTTGTAGTCGGAGTTTCTAGCAACAACATTCGCCAATTTCTTTCCTACAGAGTGTCCGAATTTACCAGGAACTGGAGCTTGTGTCGAATTTCATCCATTAGAGTTAAGCATTCACTGAGCAGCATTCCTCGCGTCTCGTATTTCTGAATTGATGTCGACACGATTTCAGTGTCTTTATCAGATTTCTCTTAACGTCTTGGAAATTGTAAACGTCTTTGATCTACTGATTGGTTGCCAACATTATTGGTCCTCCATAAATTAGGTATTCTTCCATCCTCCCATGCAAAAAGCCGTTCTGTTGCATGGACATGTAAATGCATTGAAAGTTTAAACGAAAACTAAATTTATTCCATGATATAAGCGGATATCTAAAATAAAAACTTAAAGAATATGCTGAATATGCTCTTAAGAACTAAAATATGCTCTAACGTTTGAAATATGCATTTATATGCAATATAAAACTTCAAATGCGAGCTGTATTATTATTGTTAGAAACTCCTACTAAGTATAACAGAGCACTGGCGCAAATCCCAGGGGTAGGGATGGTACCGAGACCGAGACGGACTTTTATATACCGAGACGAGACCGAGACCGAGACCGAGACGAACTTTTAAATACCGAGACGAGACCGAGACGAGACTTAGGTCAGTCTCGAAAGTCTCGGTCTCGTCTCGAATATTGATATAGATAAATACTAAAATTTCCTTCACTCAAAATTTGTTTCGTTGCTGTGTTAGATAATATAAGAACGGTTGACTGATGTACATGGGCGTATTTAGGGGGTGGTTATCGGGCTCAAACCCCTCCCGAAATAAATTTGTGATAATTTTTTGCATTGCACGTACAGCGCAAATGTTTCTCACTCGTTCCTCAAGCCTCTCCCGAAACAAAATCCACTGCTGATGCGAATAGAATTCTCTCTCTGTGTCTCTTTCCCTCCCTCTCCCTCTCAATCTCTCTCTCTCTCTCTCTCTCTATATATATATATATATATATATATGGTCGCGGTGCCACCCAGGTCCGCCCTGCATGGGTTCCCGGGGCCGAACTTTAATTTTAAATGGAAGCAAGGAGTGAGTAGTACCTCGTTCGATAGATCTTGAAAAACTAAAAAGCGTTGTGGCAAAAGATCTTTCATATCGGGCACTGTATTCAAAATGGCCGCCAAGACATGTTGCTTCTATCATATACAGTAAAACGTGCAGTACCACTAATATGAAAACGGTTGAACACAAATGAACCGAACAGAAACTCAAACAGGAAATATCATGTGGCACATCGATTGATATTGTCGCGGAGACTCCCAGGGCCACCCTTCATGGGGGCCCAGGGCGAAACTTCAAAATTGTAAATGGAAACATGGGGTGAATGATACCTCTTCGACATATCTTTAAAAACTAAAGAGTGCTGTTGCAAAAGATTGTTCATATGGGTCACCGTTTTCAAAATGACCACCAAGACATGGTACCTGCATTAGGTAAAACGTCCAGTATCCAGTAATATGAAAACACCAGAACAAATATTCGAATAGGAAACCACAGAGGTTACTTATCATTCTATAGCTCGGGAATGTTGCAACAGTCGAATAGATGATTAGAGTGAAAGTGCCATAATGGAAAGAAACAAATCTAACTCCTAGAAAATAATCGCTACAACCTCGCTCCGTAAGTGAGTGTATCGCGAAGGATCAGTGAAATTGCAAATGAGAGCCTTAGTTTTTGCAAATTGTATTTACGAAACATAGTTATTTGAAATGTGTTTTTATAAGAGATAAATGTCTCTGTAATGGGATAAAGTATGTAAAATTCTTGTTAAATGGTACCTTCCATTTTGATTGCAGGCAATAGTTTGATGCAAAAATGAATCAACTGAAATGCAAAACCAATTTGTCGAACAATGCAATTTTAGAACAATGTTTACAAACGTTGATTTTGTTCAACAGTCGTCTGCATGATATTGGTTCGCTTCTTTTCCTTCTATGTCTTCTTACATGTGATAGAATATGAGTTTCACTGAGATGTCCACAGTTACATTCCGAATAACTTTCACGGGTAATTTCAGTTGTGATCCTTAGTAACGAAACTGTACATATTGATGCAGATATGTCCCAAAAATCTTGCACGCAATGCGTTAAATTATCAGAGGCGAAGGGGCGGGTAAAATGTTGTTAAACTTGAATTTCACCTTATTTTTATTCACCTTATTTCACTTGATTTTTATTCATTATAATACCAGTCATTTGTATACACAAGTGTTTCAGACAAACCATATCTATTGCAAATAAAAAGTGAGGTTCTCATTTGATATTTTACCATTCATTCCCGCTTCACTTACTTACGGACAGAGGTCGGAAAGATCATTTTTTATCATTTCCTCTTTTGCATCATGTCAATTATACTTTAATAATCTTTTTCTCCGTTGCATTGTATTCGAGCCATGGAATGATAAATACCCTCTGTGCTTTCCTATACGAGTTTTATTCTATTCATTTATCTCCAACTATTTACATATTAGGGGTCTAGTGGTACTGGACGTTTTATCTGATACAGGCTCCATGTCTTGGCGGCCATTTTGAAAACGGTCACCGATGTGAAAAATCTTTTGCACAGCACGTTTTACTTTTTAAATATCTATGGAACGAGGTATTACTCGCCCCATGTTTCCATTTAAGATTTTAAAGTTTGGCCCTGGTACCCCATGAAAGGCGGCCCCGGGAGGCGCCGCGACAACACCATTCGGTGTGCCCCGTGGCATTTCCTATTTGAGTTTTTGTTCGGTTCATTATGTTCAACCGTTTTCGAGATATCCCCGTGGAAAGATTAAGATGGACCATCCTGTATATATATATATATATATATATATATATATATAGCCGCGGACACTATATGATCACAGTATATCACGTCTCATCATGCAGATGCTTCCAAAAGACTTAAATGCTTATAACGCCATTTACAACAATTGTTATTTCAAATCGTTTCAGAGATACCAAACACATTGGTAGTGATTGTTTTACTGCTTAAAATGACGCATTTTTATTAAATTTTTATAATGATTATTGCTTTCCTTTGCTTCTATAACATTACAACAGTTTTTGGTGGTTTTAATTACAAGTCGCAGTTACATTATTTTAAGCAGTGTTGCCTACTTAAATAGATAGCTAAATGTTATTCTAAATATGTGCAAATGACGTAGATAAACTGCAAAATATTTTAAAATTACTCGTAATTTGTTTTATGGTGCAAGAATGCTTTCAAGAGACGATGTTTTTCATAGTATTTGGGCTACTTATAATGTTAATGTTTAAATCTTCGTTCCAGCAACACATGTAAATGCAAATTGTAACTGAGATTAAATGTAACTGATGCATTTTCAGTAACACTAGTTGTTCCCCTTAAGCCTTAGGCCTGGTGTACACTTTAGATTAAGATCGTGCTTAATTAAAAGTTCTAATTGCACCCTAATTACATTTCACTTGCTTTAGTTTGACCACCGACCACCTCAAACTCGATCCATACCATATAGCTATATGCAATTATTCAAGAACTTACAGTTAGTAATACACAGTGTTCACATTTGTTTTGTTTTGTTTTAGTTTAACGTCCCACAGTTATGCTAGGGCGGCTACAGGAGACGTGGAGCTAATGATTATAGTGGAATCCGAACCACTTCGGTCGATCAACTTTACCCCTACCGGAAATCGAACTCGGCACCACGCGAACCGAAATCAAAAGTTCTAGCCGCTAGACCAATTAGGGGTCCTCACATTGTGTTGATTTAAATCATTCAGTCAGTGTTGTCAGATTCGATGATTAAAAAGTATTGTGTCTGTACTCCGAAAGTAGCGAATTCGAACTATTTGTAGCCCAAATATATAGAAATGAATACTGATGGTGCTAATGAAATAATTTAATATGAGCTGGAAAGTGTGCTGGACGTATTGCAAGAAGAAATTATGATCGACGGACGACAACAATTCTAGACTGGATACCACGAGACAAAAACAGCCTAGGAAACCTCCGCATACAAGAAGGTGTGACGAAATCAAGAGCCACTGGAGGAGTAACCTGGAAAAGAATTGCCCATTAGATAGTTGTGGAGAAGACTTGGAAAGACCTTCATCCAGCAATGGATTGATAATGGTTGATTATGATGATGGTGATATTTTATTATATCTGGACCTCGGAGGTAAACTAAACCAAGTCATAATTTCGTAATTTTACAGAAGCGAAAAACTGGTTCCTCAACTAAGACTAAATATATAACTTTTACTAGGTAAGGTAGGGTAAAAATGGATCCAAAATTTAATGAAAATCATAGAGCGAAAAAAGTATTTTTGACTATTCAATCCATCATGTTGCAGCAAAACTACGAAAATTAATACAAAAGAAAACTAGAAAGTTAAGAATCACTTGTTTTGGCGAATGAGAAAAAATAGATACAGATAACTCGAATTATCTGTATACTAATATACTTATATAATATGTATATATTATAAAATTTCAACGTAATAAACGCAAGATTAGTTTTCTCAAATAAAGATTGCATGCACCGTTGAGAGCTCAAGAATAAGATTAATCTATGTTACGGCACTGGATATGTGCTTACGTAATGCATTACGACCTTATGAACTAGTGTAAGAACAGAATGCACTTAAAATGAGACGCGAACTATGCGAAACATCGGACTTTGAATCTAACTTGTTTTGTGATCCAACTCGAAACCTCACATAACAAAGATGAGTGTAGTAGCTCCCACCACAAGGTTCAGGATGTTCGTGTTGTAAAGTGTCAATTAAACACGGAGATGTGAAACGGTAATAAAGCATTTCATCAATTTCAAACAAAATACGTATATTGTAGTAATACTTTACCCTATTTGTTAAGATAATGAACGTTATATTCTGTTTTTAAAATTACAGTCAAAGCAGAATGTATTGAATAATGAGAAATTCTAAAGTTTCAATTTCGGTACGATTAAATACATTCGTGCTGCTATGTGTTGCGTTATCCGTTAGGAGGTATTCAAAGGAAGGAAATAAACTACTGTATAGTACTGGAGTTAATTTAATAGAGTTTAATTGTATAGGCAGTTCTGAGGTTATATAAGACAACGTCTATTGCTGGAAGTGAAATATGGGTTCTATTCGGGTTTTAGGGTGATATACACACTGATCATTGAACCTGGAATAAAAGCATTAGCACTAGCAAATTAGCTATGAAGAGGTACACCATACCATAATTCTAAGTCAAAATGAAAGAAAA
Organism: Thermobia domestica; assembly: GCF_964235325.1. NCBI lineage: Eukaryota > Metazoa > Arthropoda > Insecta > Zygentoma > Lepismatidae > Thermobia > Thermobia domestica. The sequence continues at coordinate 209,333,485 of NC_137454.1, forward strand.
AAAAAAAAGCGGAAACGACAGACTGTACGAGAATAATACTTTCACTATTTTAATTTCACACTATTTATTTCGAGACTTTCGAGACGAGACCGAGATTTAGTACTCGAGACCGAGACCGAGATCGAGACAAGCATCTGTCGACCGAGACGAGACCGAGACCGAGACTGTGATTTTTTACTCGAGACGAGACCGAGATCAGACCGTTATTTATCAACCGAGACGAGTCCGAGACTGTACAAAGTCTCGTCTCGTCTCGTCTCGATACCATCCCTACCCAGGGGGGACGAGGGGGACACGTCCCCCCAATGTTGGACCTGGGGGGACAGTCCCCCCCAATAATTTGACTTAAAAAGTGCTTTTTGGGATAAGCTTGATGATTTGTGTCCGACTGCCACAAAGGAATGTAAGATGAAATTGATTTCTCTTGGCTTTTCCATTTTTAAAAAAGAATCGTAATCTGTAGTATTTCAAACTGAACTTCGTGCTGTAGTGCGTTTAGTAGTCTCATCAATATGTATTCATTCTACTTCCACTACTTGGGCACAAATTGCGATAAATGCTAGAGAAGGATATATCCCTCTCCTCATACTGGAAAGTTGTCTCAGCTGTAGGTACGGGCACAAATTCCGGGGAAATGGGGAGACATGTGCCCCCCAACATTGGAACTGGAGGCTCTCCCAATAATCCGATTTGAAAAGTGCTTTTTGCAGAAAAGTGTGGTGATTTATGTCCGACTGCCACAAAGGAAAGTGAGATGAAATTTGTTTCTCTTGGCTTTTTCATTTTTAATGAAAATGAAGGCGTGCGACTGCGCGTGACGTAACCTGATATGAAATCTTATCTCCTTTTTTCCCCTAGGCCTTAGCACACGAAGAATATACAGACTATCCAATGTCAGTAGAACCCATCTTTTCAGTAAATGGGAAATTAATCTATTTGTAGTTTCAGCCTAGGCATCTAAAGCGTTTTTCACAGTCCTTTGCACCTTTCAAAAACAAACCGCGTAACTTGATGTTGTATCACTGCGCGCACGACTACTTGCTGATTGGTGAAGAGGAAATTGTTTCGTCTGTTTCCCGCAATATTTCTGCTGCAGTACGTGCATGAATTTCTGCTACTGCGGTGTACATTACTCGTCTCACTCTCACACCATTGATGTGATATAAGGCAAAATACCCAACACTATATAATCCCCCCTCCTTTAAGAGCAACAAAACATCTCCCAACAGTAATTATGGATGAAATTACAATGAGTTATGTCAAATTATCAACTGAACGATAAAGATATGACGCTGGTATGTAACAGCAAGCATATTTATCATTATGGGAGATTATTTCTTTTTCATCAATTACCTAGATCATTATGCATATCCATGAAAAACATATAGTACTTTTCCCCCTTAAGTTCAATTTATTGATGTGCTTTCTTAGATTGTATAGCATGCGAATGTATAAATAGTAACTTCAGTACTACAAAGTAAGTAAATAAATATTCTATGAGAACATGAAAATTAGCTATTATAGGTCTTAATTATCTTCAAGTGAATTGAACAACGTTGATATCGTTTGATAAAGTATTTGCTTTTCTTCTGCACTCATGGGTTTGCCTTGTATAAGTTTAACAGAATAACTCGGAGCAGCAGGTAACCTGCTGGCTTCCTTGGGCGACATCTTTAAATTGTGGCTCGCATTTCATGTGTTTTTGTCATTTATTGTAACAGTTTTCTCTTACAAATTCGATTTTGGTTAAAGATTTCGATCCCATATAGATACATACTTTGAGTCGAAACCTAAATGTTCTTACTGTGTCTTAACAATACATTAATTACCATGATACATTGCATTTGTTGTGTAGTATTTGCTCATGGAAGAATAAACTGTTATTAGTTTCATTTGCAATGTTGCTAACTCATAGTTAGTTTTCAGTTTTTCACAAAGAATGGTTGTCAAACAGTTGTCATTTCATGAAGATGGGCTAAGAAAATGTAAAAGAGAAATCAAGTGAACTCGCTGTTCTTATTGAAGATAATAAGTTCCTTATAGTATTTCAGATCTTTGTTTAACCTTTCATTAGAGATGAGGAAATAGTCATTTAAAGAAAAAGAGAGAGAGAGAGAGAGAGAGTGAGAGTGAGGGGGATAGAGAGAAGTTAAAGAGGATAAAACCTGTTTTAGTGATTCATTACTAAGTAATATGAGGCTAATTTTTTCAGTTATAATTTGTATATCGCGCTTTTAAAATCCGATCAGAATAAATGACCATTTTAAAGATGCAAAAACTGAATATTCGGTGCCAGAAATGAAATAATGTACACAAGAATCTTCAACATTTAAGAATTTTTATAATATTGGATAGGAATGTTCATAACTTTTGAGTCTTATTTTTTTCTGGCTGCAGTGAAATTAAGAGGAGGTACTATGTTCATGTTTAATAATGTGTCTTTATTCCTATGTAGAATCGAAAAAGTTTCTTGGAATTTATTGAATAAGATGTCGATAGAGTCTTCATACTCTCATGACTGATATTAGTTTATGGCGTAACTTTTCTGTTAGATATTAAATGAAAGGATGTCACGAGGATTCAATATATATATTTTATAGGTATTTTATTACATATAACAAAGGAAATAAAATAATAAATTCTCTATTCAATAAATAAGTAAACAGTAGTTTTCAAGTTCTTGCAGAATGAACAATTGCTTGTTCCAAACACTCGCTCGCCTATAATGGAAACGTATAAGGAGCTCAATTTTGAAATGAAATTAAATGAAATTTTTCGAGTTTTACGTCCCACGATTATGCAAGTTAGGCTAAAGAAGGCAATGATGATGAAAACATGAATGAAATGTTGTAATGAAGAAAGTGAGAGGAAACTGAAGGACCCAGAGGAAACCCACGCACACGGTGTTTGTCTACCACAAGGCGCGAACTGGAATCGAACCAGGAACCCCATGTACCAGAGGTGGACGCTCTACCACTGAGCCCCCCCCCAAGAGCTCAATTTTGAATAGAAGTCGTGAGTACAACTGCGCATGCTTCTAGATCTGATAATTAACTCCTTTGTGGCTATATGATCCGCGTACTCGTCGCCGGGCGGGAGACCCGCATTCGATTTCCGGAGGAAATTCATGTAGTTCGGATCACTCGTTCGGCTGTAGGTCCAAATCTTATAGAACCTTGTTGTTGAAGGGGATGATAAACTTTAATCTATCCATCCAACCATAGATCTGCTAGTAGGAACACTAAGTCATCATGTAATAGTGGCTCTGAATCCTAACATTTTAAGTAGATTCTCAGCTAGAGGAAACGTGGAGTGGGGATAGTAAGTTTTAGTTGTAATTTACACTGGTAGAAGAAATTCAACTTTCTGCTCTTCTTCCTCCTGATGCGTTTACATAGTAGTTCAAAGATTCAGGAGAGCAGTGCGTACGCCACTGCAAACGATAGAAAATGGTTCCTGATTCTCTTATCACAAGCCCATGCCATTTTATTTTTAACCTCATTGTTTTTTTTTTTCCTTCAGTTTGTTTATTCATTTCTTAGCACAAATTTGCATATAACATTTTTTGTTTAATTAGTTGGCAACATTTCTGCACTGCAGTCTGCATTGTTTACAAGGGGTGCAAAGCTTCGTGAAAATCAGATTACTCATGCTTCGTAAGCTAACTCTATAGCCTATGGAACCCGGAGGTTCAATGCCGCGTTCACGAAAGCTCTTCACTGACTTCTATCCTTAGCCAACTGGATCCAGTTTCTACTTTGTATTCCTATTTTTGCGAGATCCATCTTAATATTGTCTTCCCACCTGCGCCTAGGTCTTCCTAATGGTTGTTTTCCGATTTGTCTTACAGCTAACACTTTGAAAGCGTTCCTACTTTCTTCCATCCTGGCTATATGTCCTGCCCACCTAAGCCTCCTAGGCTTGATGACCCTAACAATGTTTGGTAAACCGTATAAATTATGTAGTTTCTCGTTATGAAATTCCACCATTGTCCATTCCCGTTCCTCTTAGGTCCGAATATTCGTCTAAGGATCTTGTTCTCAAATAGTTTTAGTCTATGTTCTTCCTTTAGAGTAAGCGACAATGTTTCGTAACCATACAGAACAACAGGTATGATTATCGTTTTATATATTTTAGGCTTCAAATTCCTCGACAGAATTTGCGACAACATGAGATTTGAACCGAATAGTAACACGAATTCCCTGCTTTTAGTCGACATTTAATTTCTTCGTGAATATGATTTTCGTGTGTTAATATTGATCCTAGATATTTGAAAGTATCCACTTTATCAAAAGAATTATTTAATATTTTAACGCATCCATAATTTACCGTATTACGGTCCCGACGCACTTCCATGTATTTAGTTTTCCTTGCATTTGCTTCTAAACCCATGCCCCTGCAAGCGTTTAATAAGATCTGTGCATTTCTTTCTATTGTTCTCCTATCATCCCCTATTAAATTTACATCATCAGCGTACGCATAACCTGGTGAATACCGTTCAATTCTAGGCCCTGGTTGCTATTTTTGATTTTCCTTATAGCGTATTCCAGCACAAAATTAAATAATAATGGCGACAACGCATCTCCTTGTTTCAGGCCATTCTCGACGTGAAAGCTCGTGGCCAAAAATTTTCCTACCCGGACTTTACTTTGGGATTCATTTAAACATGCCTTAATTGATCTAATTAGCCTTTTCGGTATTCCAAATTCTGTAAGAACGTTGTACAATGTTTCTCCCCTAACCGAGTCGTAAGCCTTTCTAAAATCAATAAATAGTTGATGTACCGGGCTACTGTATTCCCACTTCTTTTCGAGTATTTGACGAATGGTAAATATTTGGTCGATGATCGATCGATTTCGTCTAAATCCACACTGATAATCTCCAATCATTTCATTTGCGTATGGGGTCAATCTTCCTAATAGAATATTTGAAAGGATTTTATAGGATGTTGACAGAAGAAAGATGCCTCGATAATTAATACAGTCAGTTTTGTCGCTTTTCTTGTGGCTTGGAACAATGTTTGATTCTTTCCACTCTTGCGGCAATTCTTCCTTGTTGTAGATAAGGAGAATGAGTTTGTGTATCTTGTTCCACAATTTTTCGCCTCCAGCTAAAATTAACTCAGTCGGAATTTCGTTTACACCCGGATATTTGTGTTTCCTTAATTTCTTTATAGCGATTTCTACTTCTATTCGGTTGGGTTCGGGAATACACGTTTCTGCGGTGTGTATCTCCCTTTCTCCACGCACATTAGTTTTTGCTGCGTGTTAAGCAAATCGTTAAAGAAATCTTTCCATCTTTTTAAAATGCTATCTGTATCAGTAAGAACTGTTCCATCAGCTTTCTTTAATATAAGCACGAGGTTGATAGCCTTTCTTAAATTCGTTGATCCCCTTTATACATGTCCCGAATGTTTTTATTTTTACTATTATCTTCAAGTTCCTAAATTTTAGCTTTCAAAAAATCGCGTTTCTTTGTTCCAAAAGTTTGGGAAGTTTCCTCCCTGATGTCTACGAAATTTTGTGTGGTTATTTCATTCGGATTTTGTAGCCAACGTAATTTTGCTTGTTTTCTCTTTTCTGCTCGTTCGAACCGTGGTTTGTTGCTACGTATTTCCGTGTGTCCCAATTTTTGTTTTGAGAGAGGATACTTCGCAAACAAAGAAAAGAATTCAATTGCTGGAATATTTTTCTCCATAATCTTAAGGTTACATCTGTTAACTAAAGAGTATATGACATGCGTTAGATTTCTGTAACGATTCCTTTAATGTTATTGAGATCAAGGGGGCCGATCCTGGGAGGTCGGAAGCCCCCCAAAAGATCACGTGGACCCCCTGTATTTTTATGAATATGTATTTGTATATGTATTTTCTCTTGTTATATGTATTGTTTTATGCATTTTTATGAATGCCCCCCCCCCACAAAGTTACAGAGAAATCGGCGTCCTTGATTGAGATTATCACCATTTTGCTCAAAGAGTATTGTTGCGTCATACATAATTGATATTCTTTTTTCATAGTTTTGGGGAAGTCATTATTTATATTATTATATTATAAAACAATTTTAACGTGGATCTTTGTGGATGCCTAATTAGAAACATACCAATTATAAATATGCATGTATTCAGATTTCAGAATGTGTTCACGGCAGTGGTTTGTAACACTGATATGTACTACTACTTCATCTACACCGCCTAATATATAATATACTCTACAACAGTTGAGTAGATTCATCTACTGTAAATTGAGTTTCATCTCCCTTCTCTAGAATAAGCCTCAAATCTGCCCACCTCCCAATGTTGGAGACAACCAATGGCGTATTTAGGATCTTGTTTCGAGGGGCTATGCCCAACACAAGAAAGGAAGTGGGCAATTGCCCACCTGATTTTGAGAATTAAATATATTTTAATTTATGCATAAATTGAAGTTATAATGGCAAGAATTGCAGACCGATAAATCCTATATGATATGATACAAAAATTTAGGAGTGAATCTAACCCTTTATTCTATTCATACAGGAAAAAGGAAGCATCCTCTTGGCCTTCCTAATTTCTCAGGCTAATTACTCCCCCGTTTTGATTTTTTTAAATTCAAACATTTGCTTCTTTTAAAAATTACTAAACGATATAATTTTTCCTTTCTTTATAATAACTCAAGTCCTGTCATGTTGATATCCGCGCAAGTTGGTGTGGAATACCAATTTCGCTTATCAACTCCTCTTAGTTTTAGTGTTACTGATGACGGCCGACTTGAATCACAACTGACCATGGTCGATAAAGTATGATAGATGAAATGAAAGAAAGTAACGTCAAGAAAAAGTAACAGAAAAGTAGAAAGGACGAAAGAAAGAACAAAAGGACGCAGTTTTTACATGGAATGAAATTTGGCAAACACAGTATTATTTCTGAACAAATAGCATAAGAAAATGGAAAGTCATCGACATTCTTAGAAATGGTTAGAAGGATTATTGTTGTACGTGGAATGCGAAAAACTAACAAATTTATTTCGGGGGGAGCTTGAGCCCGATAGCCTCCTAAATACGCCACTGAAGACAATTGTCCCCTGATTCTTCACAGCATTGTTCTTCAACTTAATAAATATTTTGAACATCGCTTATATATATATATATATAGTGTTCGAAGTGGAAAAAAGCAGAGGCGGTATGTTTCATTATGATTTTGACTCAACATACCGGCTATTTAAATATTGTCTTGATCACTGAAAAACCAGAGACGGTATGTCCTCATTACTGAAAAACCAGAGGCGGTATGGCATACCACCGCATACCGTCTGACTTCGACCACTAGGAAACGGTCTTACCCGCCCCCCCCCAATGTTGAAGACATTTTTGCGCCGATGTAACAGAGATAAATATAATCAAACAAAATATGCATTTGCATAAAAATATGATGTTTAGTAATGACAACAACCATGTCTTTTCTCAATTTAATAACTTATGTATTCGGTGTGCATTACACGAAATCACAATAAAAGAGTAACATTATGTTTCGACACTCTGTAAAAATTACTGGATACTAATTTTGTACTGGAAACATAGGTGCCGATCCTGAAAGCCAAGGATTTACAGACCATCATCCGTCATTTGCCTCATATTTGAGCGTCGTAACCCCATTGACTTTTATCTAATGCATTGTCACCATTTTGCATAATCAGCTCTTCTTAGGGACTCTGAAGAGATAAGCCAGTTGTGTGTTTTATTTGTCATTTCCACCTGCGAATTTATACATTTACGACCCGCTCGGGAGAGTAATACTCCCGGAAATACATTTTTTTTCGCGCGCTATCCTAGCCAGCTGTTTTAAGTTGGTCACGAAATTTATATCATGGGGGCCAAGATGGAACAAAACGAGCCCTGCGGGGCTTCTAATCCGTTCCTATTATTATTATTATTATTATTATTATCATTATTATTATTATTATTATTATTATTATTATTATTATTATTATTAATTCTTATCTGCACAAAAGTAAGTAAATCACTTTTTGAGTATTATTTTCATCTTATTTTAATAAAAAAAGTGTTATGATTTTTTTTTAATAAAAGCTTTTTTTAGACCGGGTTTGAACCCACGCCAAAAGCGATTTCTCTTACTAGCACATAGTGTTTGCATGCTCGGCCACGAGAGGTGACAACAGCAAGTGTTTGATTTCTGCTATGAATGGTACGTGGCAAGAAATGGATAACACCAACAAGTCAGAACCGTATATTTCGTTCCTACTTCCGGGAGTATTACTCTCCCGAGCTACTCCTAGTATTACTCTCCCGAGCGACGATCACAGCAGTGTAAAAGTTGATTTTCATTCAACCTTTGCGTTGCCTGCTTTGCTTGAAAATTTCTCTAGTCGAAAGTAAGTTGTTTTATTATATTGTCACTTAAAAACAAAAATTCAAAATCTTTTAAGAACCAAAATAGTAAGTTTTTTAATGGTGTCTTCCCGTTCTGCCTAAAGGCCCTAAAGCACTTTGTAGAAAATATTTTAAACGGTGTTTAGGCAGAACGAGAATTCCCGTTCTAGCTAATCTTTCGAGACGAGGAATTTTGTCCAGGGAGGGATTTCTTCAAAAGAACTTTTCTTTAATAATTGTAACAGATTCTGTGAGAAGAATATTTCTTTAAGTTTTATCATAAATTTTAGATGTTATTCTGCTTGTTCTTCTAGGAAAGATGACTAGATACAGTTCTGTTATTAACAGTGTTATTCACATCTACTTCAGTAGAAATTAATGTGATTATAAAGAAAAAACTACCTGCAGAGAAATGGAAAATTGATTGACTCAGTTGCAAGAAAACCGTTTCACATTGTAGCTGAAACGTAGATAACGCGAAGTTACTTCGATCTAATATCAAGTCATTTCATAACAAAATTTTATTCCGTTTTCCAGTAGTTCACCTTCAACATGCTAAAGCTCGCAATCAGAGGTGGTTTTAGAATTTTAATTTTGGGTACGCCTGCTCTCTTGCGTATGGATACATATGCATAGTTGATTGATTAATGACAATAGGAAATTACTTTTACAGTAGTGGTTGATGCTGTTTATTAAATAATTATTTACCATTAATATAAAAAGTGGTAAATATATTTACTCTTTATTGTATCTTTTAAAGTTTTTGGGTAGGCCTACCTGGCCTACCCGCTAACCGCCACTACTTGTAGTGCGTAAAAGGTGCCACAGTTCACATCCTCAAGATAAATTTGGCCACGTATTAAGCAAGCAATGCAAAAGGTTGCGTAAGACAGCTCTTACCCCCGATCATCTTACCTTTTGATTTGATTGAAACTACAAAAAAACATGCAAGTATTTCAGTATTGATATTGGTATTTTGTATTGCTGTTATTTACACTGACAATATAAATATGAAAATAGACGTGCATATGATACTATTGCGTATAGTATAGAATTATGTATATAAGACAAATCAGCTCATAAGGTAATGCCGAAAAAGGTGTTGTGATGTAGAACATTAACATTTTCCTTAATAGTCGCCTTATGCATGCTCTTGTATTGTTGCCTTTGATGTTGTTTGTGCATTCTGCTGTTGGGTGTGAATTATACTGTTGACACTTCTCGCATCGAACAGGCAGAGGTGCTGGCGTGCGAGATGGCTCGACCTTATATCGGCGTCGATATATATAGGCGCCCTTGGAGAGAAGTTGATCAATCAACTGTTGTTGATCAGTTAGCACTCGTACGAGATAGGTTGGCCCCTGGTTGTTCTTGATACTAATACAACACTTTATAGGTAACCCTTCCTGATGAAGTTCAGCAAGAATTTCGTCATCAGTAAGATCAGGTTCTACACCACGAATAACTACAAACAACATAGGAGGTCGCCGTGGTGGAGGAGGAGTTTTGCGTGAACTCGGTTGCAAAGTAGATATCTTTGCTTTCGTCCCAAAAATTTCATACGTTGCCTTGTTACGTACTCCCATGCGCAAAAATATTGCGCGTATACTGTAACTCACGATTTTTCGCAATTATTCCATTTTCCTTATGCTTATGGGTAAAATTCAGTTATTAGTATGTGGAGATAATAGAAAGCAATCCATCTAAGGAGATATTTCCAAAAAATATAATAAAATAATAAAAATATAAGCAAAAAACAAAATTATGTTCGGTTTTGTGTATACTGGCAATAATGTTTTCGAGGGATTTTTTGCAGTAGCACAGCACGATTGCAGAGGGAATAACTTTAGTTGAATCAAGGAACTGGAAAGTGGACTAATATATTGCATTTATTGGCTTAAATCTAGGGTGTAAATTGTCTACCAAATATAAATTAGCTTCTGTAACCAAGATGTTATACGGAAGTATAGAAACAAAGAGAAAAACTGTTGTCTTAAGTTTGGAAGTGACATGCTCTATAGCCATAAGCATTTATTTGTTAAGAAAAAGACAGGCAACAAATGGTAGTCTGTGTGGTCAAGTGGATAGAGTGGCGGACTAGTAATTCTTATATTGTTTTGACACCAGATCGAATCCCATGCGATCCCATCCAATTTTTTCTTTAAAAAACATTATAGAAAGTGTATAATTTTTATGTTAATAAGAACCGAAACAATATAATAATGAAATAACTTTTTGTTTTTTCTGATGACGTATTTATTTAGAATTAGTGTATTATTACTAATAGCGATTGTTTTCAGTTTATGGTATGATATGCTTAATCATTCCCTCTCCGTCAGCAGAAGTAACTTCAACTCACTGCGAGTGTCTGTGAGTCAGGAACAGTAAAAAAAACAAAACATGCGCGACCTGCTGCCTTACACACAGCGTGGCGAACAGTCACAGCGATAGCTCGTTGTCATGAAGAAAAAAAAAAGCTGATGTTAAATTACTGTTCTAGTGTTTCAGTGTGTGTGTTTCTTTTTAGAGTATTGACTCTCTCTCTCTCTCCTTTTGTTTCATATCCACAAATGCAACAAATGCAATCATAAGTCTGTGTAAGGAAATAAAGGATGCTTTCTTTAAACAAAACTAAATTAACAGCTCTATTTGTGAGGAACACGAATGCTTCCAAAAGATGCCATGGGTATTAATTATAATCATACCGAATTATACAGTAGCGTGAAAAACTGATAATAAAATGATGTAACATGCATAACCTTTTTTTTTCTAGCGTGACAACACATTAAACATAACAAATTAAATTTTTGGGATTACAAATTATCACCTTACGTGTCGGTATAGGCCTATTCGTTTTCACAGTCGAGCGACGAAAGACGAAAGTGTGGTGATAGTTATAAAAACCGAATACCAGATTTCAATGAATTCAAGCTACAATGCTCCTACATATCGAAAAAAGTATTTTTCGATGTCTGTCCATCTATTCGTCTCTCGTTTCGTCACGCTTTTACATGCACTCAAATAGAGGCCATACTGTTCAACGTATCTGGACCGAATTCTAGACATAACGTTTTAATAACATACTATCTTTCGAATTTTATATCCTTCGACACCTAAAAGTAAGGGTAATTTACTGAAGGATTAAAATTTAAAATAATTCAATTTTCTCAAGAAAAAAAAGCTGTGACGATTTTATTTACTTTTTATAAATATATATTTTATTAACAAATATCCACCGTATATGAATATTTTTTCTGAGAAAATATATATGGTGTAATTTACTGTATGGTATGCGTTCTTTTTCCACAATTTTCTCAACCACATTTCATAAATAAACGTATTATTAATAACCTAACAATATGACAACTCGTTCGAAGGAGTAGTTTACTCTTAGGGTGAGCTTTCCCCCGATGGTTTTCCCATTAATGCCTCAGGCAATTTTGTTCATATTTCGTAAAGAAATGTTTCATTAATAAACTAAGATACAGCATAAATCGTTTATTCCGTTAACATACAGAAGAAGTGGTTTTCTCAAGGGTTGAATTTTTTTTTGACAATTTTCTCAGTAATAACTGAGACAAATTTCTTCTAATTTCAGTAAAAATATTGTCTGTAACACTCTTACAATATGCATAACTCGCTTGTTCCGAAAAGAAAAATCCAAAAGAGAGAGTTTACTTTGACAGTGAAATTTTTCCCGACGATTTGCTTAAAAATTATTCGATATACTGTCAAAATTACAGATAGAAGAGTTTACCTTTGGGGGTAAGCTTTTAACGATGACCTTCCTAAAAACAACTCAGGAGATGTTTGTTGTTCATTTTTTATAAATACATGTTACATAAATACCCTAGCTATATGGTATAATCCCCTCATCCGGAAAATCTAGAAGTGGTATAATACTTTTGACAGTAAGTTTTACCCTGCGATTTTCTCAAGAACGACTCAGGCGATTGTGTTCGTATTTCATAAATAAATGTTTTATGAAAACACTAACAATATAGCATAGCTTGTTTGTCCTGAAAAGATCCACAAAGGATAATTTATTCTTGGGGTGACTTTTTTCATGATTTTCTCAGAAATTACTCAGACGCTTTTGCTTATAGTTCGCATACAATTATATCCTTAATAATTCCAATATATGGATCAAGTTATTTCTAACCAAAATATGACCAATGGGTACTTTACTTTTGGGCCTGAAGTTTCTTCTAGCAAAGTTTTCCAAAATATTATTTTATTCGCAATTTCCCAAATAAATGTTTCAATAATAGTTGCAGCCTAACACGAGTCAGTGTAAGAAATTCAAGCGAGAAAGTACAGTGCGTTTGCTCCGTACCCTTTCTTGAATGTATTTTTAATGTTACACCTAATCACAATTTTCCGAACAAAATCGAAACCTCTTTTTAAATGTGCCTTGTTGTGGTCAAATGGTTCAAGTGCATTGGTTCTGGATTTGATTTCCAGTGAGAGCTAGTGTATTTTCGTCCAAGAGATGTTACACGTCGGTGCAAAGAAAAAAAGTGTTTAAATAAGCCTAACCAAGCTAATCAACAAAGAAATAATACAATGTTACGAAATTATCGTAGAAACATTGTTAATATTAGGTAGGTGCGACTGAAATGTCCAAACGATGATTGTCAATTCCAAAGGTAAAAAAGTGAAAAATACAATGCCAGGTTAATCAGTGGCCTCTAGGTAAAGCTATCCTACTAACATAAGAAGTGATTGAGACGCCAAAAAATGTTGTAATCGCTGGGAGACATGTTAGGAGAATACAGAGGTGAGAGAGAGTTTAATACTGCGAATCATGGATAGTCTTCACTTTCGTTTGAGGGCGAATATTGAAGTCCGTAGGCCTACATAGGTTTGCATTGAAATGAACATTCTTTGTTTTCGGCCGGCGGGAGCTCAGGTGGTTCAGATTCCACTTTAATCAGTAGGTCCACGTCTCATATAGCCTCGCTGCTGAAAGAGACGATAAACTCAAAATCACATCACACATCTTTGTTTTCGCCTTTGTTTTAGCCCATAAATGTCTCTGTTCATGAGCTCCTTAGTGGATATGCGGTTAGCGCATGCGCCTTTGGCGTGGAAGACACGGCTTCGATTCCCGGCGAGAGCTCACGTGGTTTAGAGTCCACGTTAATCAGTAGGCCGAAGTCTCATATAGCTTCGTTGCTGAACGAGACGATAAACTGAAACTCAATGTCTTTGTTCATAAATTTCTTTGTGTATGGTTTTGATTTCTAAGCCATATGTATCTAATTACATACACACCTATAAAACGAACACAACAAACTTGGAATATCTACATTGTTTGCGTATGGAAAATCATCACGTTCTGCTGCACACGTGGAATTCCATACACGTGGCAATCAACCTATTAAGAAATGTATAATAATAATAATAATAATAATAATAATAATAATAATAATAATAATAATAATAATAATAATAATAATAATAATAAACAGAAAACGATACAATCATTTACATAATTTATAAACATAAGTTAACATTTAATAAGCATATAACTGCAATGGAATTAAGTTGTTTCTCTCTCTCCCTTAACGCAACAGCCCTTATTGTGCTAAGGCGTAGAAGAGAACTTGTAGCACTCACGATTTGGGGCGGTGTGCGGTCAGAACATCGGATCCCTTTGTTGTTAGTCCTAGCTTTCTAGACGGATGCAGTTATTCCCGATAGAATATACAAGCAAATAGACTTTTGCATTATCCCTCAATGTGATACTTGTGGTTGCTTAACCGTATACAGACAGCTGTCCATGGAAGAATCGTTGATAATAATAATAATAATAATAATAATAATAATAATAATAATAATAATAATAATAATAATAAATAACAGAAACTCGACAAATATTCTTGCAAATAATAGGAAATAGTTTGCGTCACACTGTTCACTTTGCTAGACACACCAGTGTGCCGCGTTATACCAATTGTGCCACACTGGAATATAGGGTATGGCTTTTTAATTTTTTCCAACTATTCCAACTGCTTCAATTGAAATGGATCTATAACAATAAGAGAGTGAATTTAGTCTTCTTACCCTTCGATTTAGAAATAAGGTTCGCGAGAATTTCATAAAAAAATAATATACTCAGAATTGTATATAGTAGTTTGTTTTATTCGAAATTACATACTTCCTACAACTGTTTTTTGATTGAAATGATTTGAAATGAAACCTTTAAGTTTTACGTCCCACGTTATGCCGGCTAGGCTAAAGGAGACAGTGATGATAAGAAATGAATGAAATGGTCGAATGAAGAAAGTGGGATAAAACGGGAGAACCCCGAGAAAACTCACGCACACAGTGTCCAGCACAAGGTTCACTTGGCGCGAGCATAGATCGAACCAAGGACTCCATGCACAAGAGGAGAACGCTCTACCACTGAAACACCGTGGCCTCTGAAATTGCTTAAAGGAGAAAGGGACTACTTTATGAAAACTTGATGACAAACACATTTGTTAAAAAATACATGCTTTTCGTGAAATATTGCTTATAGACATGGGCGGATTAAGGCTTTTGGGGACCTAGAGCCGACTATTTTAAGGGGGCCCTATGTTAAGAATAGTTCCAGTGCATAAATTTTCTTTGTTGCCTTCCACAGCCTCATAGGTTTATGGAACTACCGAGAACTATGCTGTAATATTTGAATGTGCTCCAAGTTTACAATAATTAGTTTAGTTAAATCCATTATTAACAATTAAATAATTGCATTCATTATTAACAGTTAAATGCTGCTGATGGAAAGACTTAAATCTAGCGATACCGCGAGCGTAACGAGCGGAAAAAAATTAGCATCGGTTTGGAGCCTATAATATAAGTTGATTACTATATTTTACTGTTAAACAGAGGGAGCCCTCTGAGCTTGGGGTCCCGAAGCCTGGGCTCCATTGGCTCCGCCCTTAATCCGCTAATGCCTATAGATTATAAATTAAAGGGGACGGGCAGGGTCCGTTCTAAAAATTCCGGCCCGTGCAGACCGCTAGCCCCTGTGTATATGCTATCTTTGGAAATACAGTAGAGTTTCGTTTATCCGACATAAAACAGACAGGCAGAATGCCGGATAATATGGGTGTGTTAAGGAAAGACCTATTAAAAGTCAAACTATGATATAATTTTACATATTACTCATCCAATAATCATGTTTTGCAAGAAACAAATATAATGCATTGACTCAGGGACGTATCCAGCGTGAGGTCCTGGAAGCTGTCCCTTTCCAAACCTCAAACACTTTTTAATAAACCTACTTTTTTCCTTTTGAGGTTCTTTTATATCAGATTACTTTGAGTCAGTGTTCAAACTGTGGGCAATGCGTTGTTGTTATAATTCTAACAAGTAACACTTCCCCAGTGTAACACTCCGATTTTGATAAAATTTGGCAGGTAGATACTACACATAAAGTAAACAAATAAGTGCTTTTTTATTTTTTGCGGAAAAACGGTTTTAGGGGGCAAAAGCCCTCACCCAAAATTTTGAAAGTTGATGCCCGAAAGGCAAAAACAAGTGGACCAAAGCGAACGAAATTGTGCACAGATATTGCAGACATAAAATTAGGGAATACGTATTTTGTATTTTCCTGGAAAAAACGGTTAGGTGGGGCACAGACACCTCCAAACCTTTGATCATGAAATATCAAAAGTGCTAGTAACATGTAAGATGTGTGTAAAGGACATGAAGAATTGCAACGACACTTTGTGTATGAACAATACGCAAAAAATAAACGAATACGGTTTTTGTTTATTTTCTGCGGAAAAACGGTTCTAGGGGAAAAAGCCCCACCCAAAATTTTGAAAGTTGACACCTGAAAGGTAAGAAAAAGTGAACCGAAGTGAATGAAATTGTGCATAGATATTTTAGACGAAAAATGAGGGAATACGGGTTTCGTGTTTTCCTGAAAAAAACGGTTAGGTGGGGCACAGACTCCTCCAAACCTTTGATCATGAAATAACAAAAGTGCTAATAACAGTATGTCAGAAGTGCCCAAATTTACATGAAGAATTGGAACAAAACGTTGTGTTAGGACAATAAGCAAAAAATAAACAAATACGGCTTTTTTATTTCCTGTGAAAAAAAAAACGGTCTTAGGGGCAAAAGGTCCTACCCAGAATTTTGAAATTTGACGCCCGAAAGGGAAGAAGAAATCGACCGAACTGAATGAAATTGTTCACAAATGTTGTAGAGGTAAGATGAGGGAATACGTGTTTCGTATTTTCCTGAAAAGAAAAATACTGTTGAGTGGACCGTGGTGTTGAGTGTCGGAAGGAGTGGACCGAAGCCAATGAAATTGTCTATAGATATTGGATATGATAAATAAAGCCTCTCCTGTTTCACAAGTGTCTCCATCAGATTTATTCAAATTTGGCAGATCAACAACAATCACAAACAGTATAGCGTATTTTATAGTATTTCACGAGGCAACTTTAACCCTTACAATGATTTTCCGCATAAACAAAAACACGTGCCGATTAATTTCCTGTTTGCTGTTGATGTGCCAAAATTGATAGGGACATCTTAAAAACACGAAAGTCCTTATTTTACATACAGTCTATACAATATCTACACACAATTTCATTTGCTTCGGTCCACTCCTTCCTGCACTTTTACGGTAATATTTTTTTTTCGGAGTGGCTCTAGGCTCCAACACTGTTTTTCCGTACAAATTAAAACACATTTCATTTATTGTTTTGCAAATTGTCCCTATACGAAATTTTGTTGCAATTCTCCATACTTTTAGGAACTTCTGACGTATACTTATTTGCACTTTTGATATTTCGTAATAACCAACTAAGAAGATCCGTGCCCCACTCAACCGTTTTTTTTTTCTGGAAAATACGAAACACAATTACCTCAATTTACGTCTAGAATATGTGTGCACGATTTCATCCAATTCGGTGCACTTCTTGTTGCCTTTTTGGCCTTAAATTTCAAAATTTTGGGTGGGGAATTCTTCCCTCTAAAACAATTTTTTCGCAGAAAAAAAACCGTATTCGTTTGTTTTTTGTGTATTGTCCCTACACAATGTGTCGTTCCAATTCTTCATGTAAATTTGGGCACTTCTGACATACTGTTATTAGCACTTTTGATATTTCACGATCAAAGTTTTGGAGGGGTCTGTGTCCCACCCAAACGTTTTTCTTTTCTTTTTTCCAGGAAAATACAAAACCCGTATTCCCTCATTTTACGTCTACAATATTTGGGCACAATTTCTTTAATTTAGATTCACTTTTTCTTGCCTTTCGGGCATCAACATTCAAAATTTTGGATGGGGGCTTTTGCCCCCAAAAGCCATTTTTTCGCCAGAAAATAAAAAAAACAGGTATTCGTTTAGTTTTTGCGTATCGTATATACACAAAGTGTCGTTGGAATTCTTCGTCCTTTAAACACATCTGACATATTGTTACTAGCACTTTTGATATTTCGTGATCAAAGGTTTGGAGGAGTCTGTGCCCCACCTAACCGTTTTTTCCAGGAAAATACAAAACACGTATTCCTTCATTTTACGTCTGCCATATCTGTGCACAATTTCGTTCACTTTGGTCCACTTGTTTTTGCCTTTCGGGCGTCAATTTTCAAAATTTTGGGTGGGGGCTTTTGCCCCCTAAAATCGTTTTTCCGCAGAAAAAAAGAAACATGTATTCGTTTATTTTATGTGTAGTATCTACCTGCCAAATTTGATCAAAATCGGAGTGTTACTTGTAAGAATATACCGTAATGCCATTGAAACCAGATGGAATTAAAGCACACTTTTAAATGGGATTATAATTTCGTTTCCGTTTTGTTTATAACATTACTGTATTAGAACGATACACTCATAGCCATTTGCTATTTTTTTATGTGATATACGTAGCAGACAGTTTTCCTTACATGTCTCTAGAAAATATTTTTTGATGTCGTTTGTGTTACAATGCAGTTTGACCGGTTCATAAATGAAAAGTAAGAAACGTTTAAGAGAAATACAGAACTGTTGCATTGTTATTATTATTATTATTATTATTATTATTATTATTATTATTATTATTATTATTATTGATATTTTTGAAACATTAGAATTACATGCTTACGAGAATTCGTGTTGGGCCCCCTCCGAAAAGAAAAGCTGGATACGTGCCTGCACTGAATGATAGACGTATGAGTCATGGTATAGACGGGCGTGCTAGGCGATCGAGTCCGGAGCATCGAAAACAGACCACAACTTGCAGTTCTTCTTGCCAATTGATGCTGCTTTTTACCTGCTATGATATGTCGGATAATAATGTGGAATAAACGAAGGTCGAGACCATGGCGTATTGGTGTTTCATGCACCTAAACCTGTAAAATATTTGTGCCGAAAACATCTTTCACTCACTAGCTAAATTTGTGGGTATGATCGCACATCTTCCCTTATAAAGTATAGTCTTATAAAGAATATATATAGCATGCTAAAAACCTAAAGACCAAATTCAATAATTTTCTATAGTTTTCTTTTTTAACAACGGGAAACTTGTTTAATTCATCACGATTAATCACGTTTGATACTAAGATGTCTGTTTCTGTCTATATATATTTTTCATACTTTATTGGAGACAATTTTTTTTCAAGAAAAGAGGGTGATAAAAGAAGCTATACAACAGCATACACTAATTCTAAATAAATACGTCATCAGAAAAAACAAAAAGTTATTTCATTATTATATTGTTTCGGTTCTTATTAACATAAAAATTATACACTTTCTACAATGTTTTTTAAAGAAAAAATTGGATGGGATCGCATGGGATTCGATCTGGTGTCAAAACAATATAAGAATTACTAGTCCGCCACTCTACCCACTTGACCACACAGACTACCTTTTGTTGCCTGTCTTTTTCTTAACAAATAAATGCTTATGGCTATAGAGCATGTCACTTCCAAACTTAAGACAACAGTTTTTCTCTTTGTTTCTATACTTCCGTATAACATCTTGGTTACAGAAGCTAATTTATATTTGGTAGACAATTTACACCCTAGATTTAAGCCAATAAATGCAATATATTAGTCCACTTTCCAGTTCCTTGATTCAACTAAAGTTATTCCCTCTGCAATCGTGCTGTGCTACTGCAAAAAATCCCTCGAAAACATTATTGCCAGTATACACAAAACCGAACATAATTTTGTTTTTTGCTTATATTTTTATTATTTTATTATATTTTTTGGAAATATCTCCTTAGATGGATTGCTTTCTATTATCTCCACATACTAATAACTGAATTTTACCCATAAACATAAGGAAAATGGAATAATTGCGAAAAATCGTGAGTTACAGTATACGCGCAATATTTTTTGCGCATGGGAGTACATGCATGGCGAAATTCGGGTTACTGGATTTCAAAATGATGCCACGGCGTGTCTTAACAATTTCACGAATCTCAGGACGACGGACATACTTGGTTAATTGCTGGAAAACAGCACGAACAGTGTCATACTTCGGATCATAGTCTGTTAGTAAGAAGTTGTACACAGTATCTGATTAATATGGCTGCTGTTGATTATCGGCAGAAGTGGATGCCCAATCCATAGTATGGCTAGCAGCTGGAGGTGTAGTCTGGCTACGTTGGGAGTAATTCGTTGTTTCTTGGGATCGAGGGTTTGTTCACCATCAGAGAGAGATCGAGAACGAATCCGATGTCCTTTAGTTATGCAGTCAGCGTATGTAGACGGAGGAATAGTGTTACGGTCTGAACGAAATGTTCCCGTAACAATAAATGGCTGTATTTTCTGGCGATCGTTAGGCCCGATGTTGAGAGGTAGTGATCCTAAATCCTGACCGAGTTTCGAAGTTCCGGTATCTTTGCCAAAGTCTGTCATCGTGATAGAAGAGCCGAGGGCCGAAGCCCAAATGACAATGAATAAGATGAAAAAGATGTTAGATGAAGTTCAAAAAAGAAGACACCCTCCGAAAGTGAAAACTTTCGTCAGATTCCTAAGTGTTGTAATTGTGCTATGCTCGCAAGTACGTATGCCATACTTGGTCCTCGCTGGCACAGTAACTGACACAGGAGAAGTTAGGTTTCTTGGTAAGGTGACACCAAGACATCGCCTTCAGAGCATATCAAAAATACCTTGTTACTGGCTGTGATTATTTGCATCGTTTTATACTGTTTGGTATGAGTAAAGCTTTGCGAAATACATTTCGCATTTATAGTTAGTGACTAATAACATTTTATGTTTTCTGTAATCGGCCACAATAATATTGTTGTAAACCTGTGAATCATCTGACAACAGTTACACAGATAGCAGTGTTTTCATCTATTTTCTTTATTTATTATGCTTGTGTCTTAGCACGTATGAACAGAAGATGGCAGAACTGTTGCTTATGTAACTGTTGTCAGACGATTCACATGTTTAAAAAAATATTGTGATCGATAACAGGGAACATAGAACATTATTCGTTACTTAGCACAAGTGCTAAATATATTTCGCACAGCTTTGCTCATATTAAACGATAAATACCAATGCAAATTCTCTCATGTAGTAAAGAGTTATTTCTGATATGCTCAGAAGGCGAGGTGCTTGGTGCTGAACCTGGATTCGACTCTATTACATATACTCTCATCAAACATGCACCTCCTTCTTTCATTCTGATTCTCAGTCATATTTATACGTTCATCCTTCGAACTGGCTTCTTTCCGCTCGATTGGAAATACTCCAAAGTTCTTTTATTTCCTAAGCCAAAGAAACCATCATCTGATGTCCAGTCGTATCGTCCAATCCATTTAACAAGCTGTCTTTGCAAAGTATTCGAACGTATACTCGTTCGACGGCTTCACGAACACCTCCTTACATACAATCTTCTGCCAATCCATCAAGCTGGTTTCCGACCGCGTTTCAGCACACTAGATCAATTATTGCGACTTACCACTGCCATTTATAACCAATACAATAAGGGATTTCCTTCTTGTTTAGTTACATTTGATTTGGAAAAGGCATTTGATAAAGTCTGGCATCCTGGCTTGATATACAAATTGCATAATTATCTGCTACCCATATCTTATATACGCTTAATCAATGCCTTCTTAACCGGACGTATTGCATATATCTCTATCAACAACGCTCTATCACACCCAATTTTCTTACACTCTGGCGTACCTTAAGGTTCTTCTTTGTCTCCATTGCTGTACTTACTTTACGTTGCTGATCTCAGAGTCACTCCTCACGTCCAAGTCTATCAATTCGCTGACGACACAGCATTTCTAACAACGGCTCGTACTATCCAACGTATCAACAGACTAATGCAGCCAGCCATCGATACATTTGTCCACTGGTGTGACGTATGGAGACTCAGTATTAACTCTGCGAAAACACAATCTATTGTCTTTCTACCACCTGGTAGACGATCCAGAGTGCTTCGCAATCCAAATCTATTAAACATTCATGTGGACAACACGCCAGTTCCTCTTTCATCTTCTCTTACCTACCTTGGGGTGATATTTGACACAAAGCTCACTTGGACACCGCATCTTAAGAAAATTATTACTCAAGCCAAGAACAGACTAAATCTCCTTAAACGCTTAGTTGGAACCAGCTGGGGTTTACGACCACCTACTGTCCTCCATACTTACAAAGCTTTTATGAGGACTACTTTAACTTACGGCCATACAGCTTGGGCCACTGCCCCCGACAAATTTTATAAACAATTCTCTATAATGGAGCGACATGCTTTCAGATTGGCCTATCGAATTAAATTACCAACTAGGCTCCTCTATGACCTCATAGATTTTCCACAATTGCTTACCCATCTAGAACAGCTTCGCATCCGTTATATTACGCAACGTTTTGACTTACAACACCCCATGCTTCAGGACATAATACGCTATGACCGAGACAATGATGCACCACCACGATACGTCGATTCTCCGCTACAGCACTATCTCACATTGTACCACTTGCAAATAGATCCTGCCGACCGCGACCCAGAAGTATTTGCTATATATCATCCACGTCATCTGTCATCTTCCATATAAGCATCATATGCACAGTAAATACCTACTAACATGGGCCTCTCCTGTCTAGATCAGTTCCTGAATAGCCCCAGGAACAGAAGATAACCGCATCTGTTCACTAACAGAACCTCGTGTTGTGGCGTCCAGAACAATTCATCCTCATATCAAATAATTATTCCTATGAGTTCTATTATTCCTGCTATGTTTTGCTATGAATTGTTATTCCTTTTAATGTTTTCATATTTGTTGTTATATTCACGCACTGAACCTAATGCACTGCACTAACTTTGTTATTTTCTTGTTTCATATTACTCATCGCCTCCCTGCACATTTTCTGTTATTATTATTTTCTTTATGTATATCACCAGTTCAAGTTTATTTCTAATGTATATATGTTCATGTCTTTAAAACAATAAATAAAGAGAAAAACCCTTAGACCAACCATAATTGTTATAGCCTCCACAATATCAATGCAACACTTCCCCGAAGAAAGGGCCCAACCTTTTTTTTTTAAAAAAAAAACTTGGTGCTGAATTAACACACAAGTAACACGCCAAAGTCATTTTGTGTTGTTTCAACACCTCATTTTTTACCGTGTACTGCTGTGATTTTGTCCTCATCAGAATTTTCCTTGCATATTGACCGCTTGGATTTAGTTCCCGCCCTCGTTATTACAGCCATTTTATACATGAGTTCCAATCTGCATACAAACACGCTAGGAGTTAAGCTTTTCGGTGCTGCATTTCCCTAAAAAATTTCTCTTCGCATAGAATTCCCTGTCTCCAAAGACTAGGCAAAACGGAAATTCCCGTTCTGCTTAAAAATAAAATCGATTAAAATATTTTCTACAAACTTCTGGAGGGCTTTAGGCAGAACGAGAATGAATCTTTTTGATTTTGCACCCCCCTAGTTGGAGGGGTGTAAGGAATTTATTTCCGGGGGGTGACCGAAAATTTTAGGGGGGTGCTGGGAGGGTGTTTGGGGGTGTAGATAAATCACTCCTCATGCAGCTAAAATTTTGCTCCAAATACTGAACAGAAGGTTATATTGAAGAACAAATGAAGAAGTTAAGGACGAGCAGTTCGGGTTCAGAAGAGGTAAGGGCACAGGAGATGCTATTGGATTATTAAGGGCGATCGGTGAAACATTTATAGAAAAAGGGAAAGAGGTGTATGTTGTATTTATCGATCTAGAAAAGGCTTTTGACCGCGTGAATTGGGAATTGTTGTTGGGAGTTCTAAAGAAGATAGGGTTGGAATGGAAAAATCGAAGACTCATAAGAAACTTATACATAAACCAACAAGTAAGTGTTAGGATAGGGGAAGACCTGACCGAAGAGAGTTCAATTTGAAGGGGAGTTCGACAAGGATGCTGCCTCTCGCCAACACTATTTAACATCTATCTAGAAGAGATAGTGAAAAAGAGTTTACATGATGATGACGGCATTTCGGTAGGAGGTAGAATGATTAGATGCATAAGATTTGCAGACTATATGGCGCTTGTTGCAGAATCTGAAAAGGAAATCAATAAAATGTTAGAAAACCTGAGGATAGGCTTTGAAGAATATGGGATGAAAATAAATGTTAGAAAGACAAAAACCATGGTGATTGGAACGAAGAGATCTGTGTCAAATATAAAAATGGGAGGGGAGCAAATAGAACAAGTGAATAGTTCTCGATATCTGGGTAGTATTTTTAGTAATGACATAAAGTACGAACATGAAATAAAAGCAAGGACAGGAATGGCGAAAGAAGCCTTTAGGAGGAAGAAAAGTATGTTTTGTGGGACCTTGAATAGAGAGTTGAGAAAAAGACTCATAAAATGGTTCGTGTGGAGTGTTGTACTGTATGGGGCGGAAACGTGGACATTACATAAAAGTGATGAAAAACGACTGGAAGCATTCGAAATGTGGGCGTGGAGAAGAATGGAAAGAATTAGTTGGGTCGAGCGGAAAACGAATGAGAGAGTGTTAGAAATGGTGGGTGAGAAAAGAACACTTTTAGATATTATTAGGAAGAGGAAGAGAAACTGGTTGGGACATTGCCTAAGAAGAGATTGTATCATGAGGGACGTCCTAGAGGGTATGGTGGCGGGAAAGAGAGGGAGGGGCGAAAGAGACTACAATTAATGGATGATATAAAAACAGAAAGATCATACGCGAAGACGAAGAAGTTAGCGGAGGACTGTGGAGCATGGAAGCTTCTCAGATGCGGCAAGTGACCTGCCAGTAAGGGCAGAATACCTATGATGATTATTATTATTGCTTGAACCTGATGACAAAAATATGTAGGGAGACTGTTTGATGTCATAGAACTGCAACTCTACAGAAGGTGGAGACATAACTTTTCCAGAAGCCATTGTTCATATCTTACTTTATGATTCTGATCACGGTAGGATAGGCAAATAATACTATTTTTTATATTATTTATTTCTTTAGCAAAATTATAACAATAGTGATTGAATTATTGCTTTTAGCCAATAAAAGAAAACCAGAGTCAAAATTATTAGTTTACCATACATTTTGAATAGCAACCCGTACACCGTATGAGTTGTTAAACCCGTACAATACGGGTGAAACCCATACAGTTAGCAGCCCTGAAAAAATTGAGTTCAGATTTTCGTTTGGGGAAAGAATCAAGATTAACAGATGTGTTACAATCCCCTTTTGTATTCAAACCAGGATTGGAAAAATCATGTTTAAAAAAAACAACAAAAAGAACGTTTTTTATGTTTAAAACGTTTTTTTTGTTTAAAACGTTTTTAACGTTTAAAACAAAGTACTTTGTTTTTTAAAAAAAACATGTTTAAAATGTTTATTTTGTTTAAAACAATAATCTAAATAGGCATATATATTACATTTTTACACTCCTAGGTATTGCTCAGTCCTTAATTAAGCTAGAATGGTACCAAAGTATTTTTGAGGGATAAAGCTTTCCGTCAGTTGCATTTTATGCATATAGAGGGTACTATGTACGGCCGAGAGAGGAAGCATGAAGTTTTTTTTTAATTTTCATCAGGTTTTGGCGGGTATTCCTCCCCCCTTTGTAGTACATCCATAAAAATTGATAGGTGAAGCAATGAAGTAGTCTTCTACATGATATCTCCCAGCCAACCAGAACCAGGTATTATTGTTAGATTTGTTAGGAGATTAGATAAGGATAAATTTATTGCAAAAGGAAAAGTGAAAAGAAATCTCAGTTGTAAAGATCTGGGTCTGTCAGTGGGTGGGACTATTTATGTCAACCAGAGTTTAACATTGCACCATAGAATAATCTTTAGTGAGGCCAGGAAAGTTAAGAGAGAGAAAAACTTTGCTTTCCTCTGGATTGACTATGCGGGTAATATCAAATTAAGGAAAAAGGCTGATGACTCCTTTGTATACATCCTCACTACTATTGATGAAGTCAGAAGTTTAACGTAAAATATGAACAGCAATGATCAGACGTTATTTTTAAATTATCAAAATGTTAGGGGTATTCGAACCAAATTACATAAACTGTACACGGGTATTGCAGCCACTAATTTCGACATAATACTTTTGACCGAAACTTGGTTGTGTGACGGTATATATAATAATGAATTTATTGATGAAAGGTATAATGTATTTAGATATGATAGAATTCACAAAGATGGAGGAGGTGCACTTATAGCAATTTTAATTAACTATAATGTTACTGAAATTCCAATTGTTATAAATTATGTTGAAGCATCATGTATAAAAGTTAAAATAGCAATTAAATATATTTATGTCATTGTTGTATACTTTCCACCGAATACTAAAGTGGAAAAATATCTTGAATTCTTTGAAAAAATTGAACAAATAGTTGATATACAATTTAATAATATTGTTATAGTTGGTGATTTTAATATTCCTTCAATTATAGACTGCTTGTTTGATTTGTGAGATGGTGACGTTATCTGTAAGTCCTTGGCAAACTTTATCTCATTTCATAATTTAAGATCAATGAACTCAGTAAAGAATGCGTATGGTAAAACTCTTGACTTAGTTCTCTCTAGTGCTGAGTTGGAAGTTAAAGTAAAATATCTAGAAATATGTATCCCTTATTAGAAGAAGTTAAACATCATCCCTCATTACATTGTCAACTGTACCTTATTAACACTATTTCGCGTATCAAACATACTACTAGTATTGCATATAATTTTAGTAAAGCTAATTTCCTTAATTTATATAGTTCTTTAAGGCAACAAAACTGGCCAGAGTTACTTGCTATAAAAGATGTTAATCTAGCAGTGAATTACTTTTATAATATTTTAAATGTTATTATCGATAGTAATGTATCCAAGAAGAAAATATTCAAAAGGCACCGTCACCCTTGCTGGTTTACGCAGGAAATTGCTGGTATACTTAAAGAAACAATTACTATAGAAAACATATGCATGTTTCAGTTTATAATTTGAATAAATTTAAGGAGCTACGAAAACAAGCTAAAAATCTTATTAATAGGGCTTACGAACTTTATATAAGGAAATCAGAAAATGACTTAAGGAGAAACCCTAAATGCTTTTGGAATTACATTAAGAGCAAAAAGAGTAATAATTTAGAAGTCAGTCATATGGTATATAACAATCAAATACTTACTTCTGATTCTGCCATTGCCAATAATTTTGCTCAATATTTCAAAAGCGTTTACTCTTCATGTCGTCCAAATTATAATGGGTATTATTCTCCCATCCTAAATGTTAATAACTGTCTTGTGATCAATTCCATTACTGAACAAGATTATGTGAATGCCATTAAAAAGTTAAAATCATCTAAATCCTCTGGTCCTGATTTAATTCCTTCGTACATTGTTAAGGGATGTGGGGAAGTTCTGAAGATACCTCTATGTCACATCTATAATCTCATATTAAAAACTTCTCTCTATCCTGATGTTTGGAAAATTAGCAAAGTCCGTCCTATATTAAAGAAGGGTAATCCTACAGCAATAGAAAATTATAGACCAATCTCATTAATTTCTACAATAGCTAAAGTTTTTGAACACATCCTTTATAATAAAATTTTTAATCATGTTAAACCATATATATCAATTTATCAACATGGTTTTTATCCCAGGAGATCAACAGTTACAAATCTTGTTACTTTCGTTCAGTATATATCAGATTCCCTCAATAATAATCATTCAGTTGATACAATTTATACAGATTTTTCAAAAGCTTTCGACAAATTGGATGACGATATATTAATTATGAAGTTGTCTAGTTTTGGATTTTCAGAACAATTGCTTCTATTGATTTCATCTTACCTAAAAGACAGAAAACAATATGTGGTGTTCAATAATCAAAGATCTACTTTATTTGATGTTTACTCAGGTGTGCCACAAGGATCTAACTTGGGACCTTTGTTTTTTGTATTATTTATCAATGATTTGCCCCGTCTGTTCTCAAAAATTCAAATTGCTTATTGTACGCAGATGATATGAAACTGTATAGACAAATAAGAGAACCTAATGATGTTTGGAAGCTTCAAGATGATTTAAATAGCTGTTATAACTGGAGTCTTAAAAATAAACTGCATTTCAATATCAATAAATGTACTGCAATAACCTTTTCAAGAAAAAATAATCCCACTTATTTTGATTATAAGATTAATAACTTAAATATCAAAAGACGCCAAGAGGTAAATGATTTGGGAATTATTATCAATAATAGGATGTCTTTTAATGTACATATTGAGAAAGTATGTAATGAGACTTTTAAGCTTTTGGGATTTGTAATGAGGAACACCAGAGACTTCCACAATGTGGATGCTTTAATAACTATATTTAATACCCTTGTTAGAAGTAGATTTGATTACGCTTCTATAGTCTGGGCTCCTTATTACAAAAACTATATTAACAAGGTTGAACGTATCAAAAATAAATTTTTGAGATATCTGTATTATAAGGTTTTTAATATTAATTCTTACGAAGCAAAGGTATCGTACAAATCTCTTCTGAGTATTTTTGGTTGTAGCTCATTGGCAACTAGACATGAGCGCACGCAGCTAATTTTCCTTTACAAATTAGTGAACAGAATTGTCGACAGTTCAGAGTGCCTAAAGCTATTGAGTTTTAATATAAAATCTAAAAAATTAAGAAATCGATTACCTTTTATCTGCAACAGGTCTCAAACTATGGCACATTTAAACTCACCTATTACGAGAATTTGTCGATTATACAACAAGCTGATACAGGAGAATGTCGACTTAGATTTTGCTATGCCTTTTTCAGTTTATGTAAAAACTCTTAAATATGTTTTGATTAAGAGAGATTTTCAATTCGAACCTGACATTGATTATGGTATTTTGAAATTAAAAGAGTATTTCTATTAAATGAAAACATTTCTGCTTCTTGACAGAAATCTTATTTCAACATTTATATTTTGGATATTTATATTTTTGTTATGTTCTGTTTGTATTTCATTCATTTTTTTTTTTTTTTTTTTGTCACGAAGGGCTGATTTCATAGTCTTTACTAGATTCTATTTCTATGTTTGCATTTCTTATTGAAGGAATTAATACAAATATATCTCTTACTTGTATTTTCTCATGTTCGTGATGTTAATTGCATGTTTATTTTTTCTTTTTGTTGTGTGTTTCAATATTTATAAAGCTTGTAATTATGTAAGCCTATTGTAAATGGGAATATTCTTTTCCTGTAATAGGTGTCCAATAAATAAATAAATAAATAAATAAATAAATAAATAAATAAATAAATAAATAGTAACCTGTATGTGTACTTGTTTATAGAGGAAGAGGAGTTAAATTGGGTTAATTTACATTTATTTTCGGGACGGTCCCATATAACACAAGATATATTTCACTGAAGTGGTCTAGAAGCATAATTCTTGTTCGTATGCATAATGTATGCAGCAAAAATGATTTGCATACGGACGTGATACTATAGGGGGAGGGGAGAGAATGTCTAATTCAATGAATGTTTTTCTGCGCATATTTTTTAAAAAATATTTCCTACTCCTACATAAAACGAATTCATTACGCAATGGCAGCAATGGCTACCATTTCTTATATTATTGTCACAAGTATGTGGCCTACACATTAGCATCATTTTGTCAGTGTAGGATGACTGCAAAGTCTATATTTTCATATTTATAATGATTTTTTATGTCTGTTTTTTTCTTCTACGAATACAGCGGGAATTTCACTAATGTTACCTCGTTGGAATTTGTGGTCTATAATAGGGCGTTTACACTTAGTCGATTTGCGTTCGATTCAGTTGAATTGACGTCACTTTCAACTTAATCGACCGTGTAAACGGGACTTCAATTTAATCGCTTGTTGATCGAAGGCGACTAATCGACTGGCAACTGAATTGAAAGACGTTCTATTTTCTTCTGCTATAACACCGCAAATTGTACCAATTACTGCTTGCTTGGACATCTTTAAAATTGGCAGTCGATTTCGAATCGACCAGAGGAGAGCGAGACGACAAGCAGCATTCAATTTCGGTTGAAACAATTGAACACATCCATCGATCTGATTCGGCCTAGTTGCTTCGATGTAGTCGCAAATGCAACGAGTCGATTTAGCCGTGCGACTAAATCGACCAAGTGTAAACGCCCCATAAGCTTTCCAATGGTGTATAACTCATTACTCTGTGATAATTAGGGGGATCACCAGAACCCCGAACATGAGAATCTACCATTTTGTTAAAATCCCTGGCGGGTGTCTAGAGTTAATTGTGTTGTTATGCCGTAGACACTAATCATTATTAGTACCCATGTTGCAGATAGAGATGCATCTTGAAAACTGTTTAGTTAAAATATGTTATTTGCTCCTTGTAGGCTAGTCACTGCTCTTTTCTGTGAGTTGTAGGGGAAGGTCGGGTAGTATCGGACACTTAAGGAACATGTGATGTAACAACTTTATGATAGTCAGAAATTAAATAAAAACCTCATATGTGCAATCCTCATACATATCTTTATAACACTATATAAACCATATTTCACTTTTACTACAAAATTTAGAGAAACTGAAAAAAATGTAAAAGTCTAATTTTTCAAGATATAAAAAACTGGCGGGTTATATCGGACAGATCTGTTATTACATTCTTAGATTCCTTACATGTCTTCTTACATACGTTACAAACTGCAGATTGTTATGTTGTATTGCAAATATCACATTTATAATAAAATGCCTCTCTCTCAAGACTTGCAAAGTTTTCATGTGCCCAAACTTTGCACGAATTACACTGTATCCAGTTCTCATCAAAGTTTCCCTCACAAATTACGCAATCAGTCTTTGTTTTGCCGTCGAATTTCAAAGACTTCCTTGCTGATCCAACCGCTTGGTTGAGCATCAGATACGGCTCCCTTCGGGAGCATCTTTCGTAAGTTCTTTGTCCATTCTTATTCTTGGGAACACAAATAAAGGAGGGATAAATTGATCACCTGACGCGTTTATGCATAAAAGAATTGTTACGTTTTTGCCTTTTTCTCCAGATGTTAATTTCCCTACCTGCCTTTTTCCTTTCATAGACACAACTTTTAACTGATTTTCATGATCTACTAACACACCAGTTTCATCAGCATTAAAAATTCTCGATGGTTTAAAATAATATTTATTCATAGGTTCAGAGAGTTTGTCAAAAAAAATATATATATATATATATACCAACGTGCTCCTTGTTGAATCCTATAGCCCGCTGCAAACTTGTGGACTCCGCGCACCTCAAACTTAAATCGGGATGTCTCTTCATGAAAGAATAATAAAAATCTTTCCCGGCTAGTCCTTTATTTCTGTTAAATTTATGGTTCAGTTTCAAGTGTTCAGCGAACTTAAATGCTAGTTTCAAATTTTTTTTTCTTGGTGAGAGGCATCAACTGGCTGTCCAGATCTTTGACAAGATTATACAGTAACTTATCTTGTTCATCCGTAAAAGTGTTTTGAAATTTACCCATTGGCGGTTTTACTTGATTTTTTTTTCCAAAGGAAAAAAATCTTATCCTGTCACCTAAAGTGCTTTTCCGGACGGAAGACTGTTTACTTGCTTCTCTTGTACTCATCCCACCACTTATCACTTTTTCAATTGCTGTTTTCATATTTTACTCTGATCATTTACCTCTCTTTTGTCCATTTTTACCTGAAAAACATGAAAGAACTATAAGATTTCGCATTGAAACTTCGAATATTGCTGTCCGATATTGCCCGCCAACACCCTGTCCGATCCTACCCGACCAACGTGCATGATAATAAAGAGTCTTGAAATAATTTGTCTTGCAATGTAGGCAATGATATAATGCCAATTAGGATACAAAACTACAACAAAAATGTACAACTACTTAAATTCATATTTCACTTCACTTTGTTTCTGTAATTAGCCGACAAAATTAAGTACGTGCAACCATAAACCGCACAAAAACTACAAATCGTCGCACCACATGTACATCTTTCAACGTCCTATCTCACAATGTTGGCGCCACGCTTCCCTCACAAAGAACTACTAACACATGGCTAAAGAGTATCACCATCCTGTTCCGAAAATAGTGAACTATACACTGTCCGATACTATACGCTGTCCGATACTATCCGACTTTCCCCTATTTGTCAGAGCATTTCTTCTAGCTTATGATGTGAGAACTGTTCATTATTATGGAAATGATAGTGATCAAAAATACCCAAGTTTTGAATTTGTGAATTTGGATCTTAGCATAGTGCATAGTGTCTTTAACCTCCGTTATTCTTGGAAATTAAGAAATGTTCAAATACTTCACTTGAATTTCTGTTGGTTTAGTTATACCCACACTCATGTGCAGAATTTCTTTCAGTAATTGCTGTTATAATAAGAATATAACTCTGCTTGTAATTTACTCCATGCACAAATCCGACGGAGGATGGGTTGTTGGTTAGAAAATTAAATTAGCTTCTTCAACCTGTTATTTTAGTTGTTTTAAACATGTCCAACCAGCATCGAAAAAAAAACACGTTTAAAACAATTTGTTTAAAACGTTTAAAACAAACTGAATAAAACAACAGCCCTCGTTTTAAACATGTTTTAAACACTTGTTTTAAACATTTTGATTTAATCATATCAACCCTGATTCAAGCATACTGTGTGATATCCAAGTGAAATCGACGTTGTTTGTCATGATGTCCATAGCACCAATATTCACTTGCAACGTTTGCTTTTCCTTCATCTACGAGTCTCGTTGTTACTGACCTATTCCAATACTTTCGACTAACCCTGTATACAGATCCACATGCAGTGGCGGCGATTGGACGTTAAAAGTGAGGGGGCAAGACATGATTTGAATATTTGTATATCAATTTTAGTTTCTCCTGCTATTTCTAACAGTTTGACTGAAGGTTGTATAACTAATAGGATACTATATTTTTCAGTCAAAATATATCGTATTTCATATTTTATTAAGTAAATTGGCAAGACTAACGCAAGTAGGTAGTAGGTACTAGCACTTTCTACCCTTAAATAACGAAAGTGTAAGAAGAGATTTGATTTCTTGCTCATGAACATTTTAAAATTTTGTCTGGAAAATTGTGTGATCAGATTATTTAATAACAAATTTACAGAACAGATAAATAGAAAGGATAATATTAATCATAGTAATGAATAATGAGCCTTGTTTTGTATAAGTCATATAAGTGAGGATTAATGAACAACTTATATTTTTAATTCCACACATGCCATTAAATGTATGTTATTACTCTTAGAAAATGAAAAACAGTAAATACTACAAGCATATGCTACGACGTTTAAAGAAATATTTTCTTCTCAGCTTCCCGAAACGTGTTCGTTGCCATTAGGTGCAGTTTTCACTTTCTTGGAACACGTCAAAATACTTAGGATCACTCACACTACAGTTATACAAAATAATCTTAAACCTAGAATTATGTTGAATCACTAAATTTAATTGCATACACACTTACACCACTAAAGACACACCACTTTACTCGTATATTACAATACAAAACAATGTAAAAGGTATAAGTTGTTTATTACGCTCTTTTTAATCAATATTCCTTATTTTAGGAAGAAGACATTTTAGAAATTGTCAATTTTTGTGCAATTACAGAATAACTTGTGAAATACTTTTTTTTTTTTTTTTTTTTTTGCGCGAAATGTTCTCTGAATTAGTTTCAAAGCGGCTAACTAACATATTGAACCCTTGTAAGAAGGGAATATAGAAGTAAAATCTGCTAAATCCATTTTTGAATTTTGTCTGGAACGAAGAAAAAGTGACGCCCTCATGTTTTCAGAATTGTTGAACAACTTTTTTTGTTTAGAGGTTGATTTCACTCATTTGTATTAAGTAGGGACCACTAAACAAGAAATTGTTCAACAATTCTGAAACATAAGGGCATCACTTCTTCGTTTCCTGACAAAACTGAAAATGGATTTAGCAGGTTTGGCTTCTATAACTCTGGATTGAAAATATGCTCGAATTTTTGGATTGTTTTCCGTCGCACTTAAAACGCAATTCCTGTAGCTTTCTTAACTTTAGGAGAAGACAACCAATACGTAAGTTACTCACGCAACGGCAAATATTATATAGTACAATTTTTCTATGAAACAGTAATACATACAAAAACTTTATATATCCAAATGAAACATACATTAATGAGTTGCTTCAAAAAAGTGGGGGGCAACTGCCCCCCTTTGCCCCCCCTAATCGCCTCCCATGTCCACATGTATGTTCTTTCTACACAAATATAAAAGGTGATGTCTACAGTCTATTTTTCATGTTAATAAGCATTTTTATACTTTGATTTCAGGATCTTTTGATGTGGTGCCATTTTGTCCCAGTTTGTTTTTACCTCGGGCCCTCTGTCCGGGCCCCTCTAGCGGGACACCGTTATAGTGTTGTTTTACGTGTTATAAACAGTAGAGAATAAACAACCATTGATATCATAGAAGAATATCGAACTCAGTGTTCTCCATCCAACTTAATGTTTGAAAAAAAATAAACTAACAGACAGGTAGATCATCACATAGATGCATATCCTGTTTGAAAAGAGGTGTGGTAGTGTTTTGTAATCAACAAATTATCTTATCTATTATGATTGCACGAGTGCGAGTAATTTTGCGTCACTACTTGGCCACATTGCTAGTTCCGCCAATAATGACATGCGGCTTCTCTATTCTGTGCTTCGACGTGTTTCAAACTTTAGCGAGTTTCGAGTGCAGAATTTAGTTCAAACAGCAGTAATAGTGAAACGGAGAAAAGTTTGCAGTACTAATCAGTTTTGCAGAATGTACACAACTGTTGAGAGAGGAGCTCCAAACACAACTGATTACAGGATATATTTTAGTAAGTCTATATCACAGCTGTTTATGTCGATATAGCAGGCATGTGAAAGGCATGCCGTAATTTATGTATGACCACATCATCGTTACGATTTAAAATATTTTTAGTTACATTCTCGACTTTTCTTTCGGGTAGAACATAACATGCAAAGGTAGTGTGGGATTGTCAATAAATAATGAATGTAGATATTGTGTCTTGTGCATGAAATCGATTTTGAATGTTTAAATAATTCCTACTTGTTAGGGACTTCCCATATTTACTACCCATACTTGCACAGATAAATGCGATGCCAGCGTGTAATGACTGGAGATAGGAATGACCACAAAGTATAATAATCTCATAATGTGCTAAAAAACATTCTTTGCAGAATAATAATGATACTAATGCTCGCACGCACAAAGAACGTGGACTTCACAACATAATTGTTACAGAGTTATTTTCTGTTTACAAATATCAAGTGCCGTGAAAAATCGTACTTTGTTTGATAACTTCCTATATTTACTAGATGTACTACTTACTGAAGGGGATTGTCTTCTCCAAACACACTTGGTTCTCCCGTAGCCTAAAGGGTATAATTATGGGATATTAAAGATTTCATTTCGAAACACACTTGGAAGTAATGCGAATTGAACAGCGAAGATAGAAGATTAATATTGAGCATTAATGTTCATTGTCATTTTCTCTTATAGCAGTACATCTATTTAATTGCCGTCTATGAGGGTGTATAGTGCGTATAACGCTACTTTCGTAAAGTGTTACGTACCATGCTCCGGGGCTTGAAAGGACCCGTTTCTTAAAGTAAATCTCAATCCATCTGGATCCGGTTTTTTTGGGGGGGAGGGGGGATTCTTGGCTTAAATTTAGAGTTGCCCCTCCAGTTTCACACCTACAAAAAAGCACTAAAAACATTAAAACGTGTAGTTTTACTATACAGATCCATAGTATAAGTAGTAGGAACGGGATAGAAGCCCCGCAGGGGTTCGTTGAGTTCTGTTCTCAACATAAAATGGGCATGTTGCTGAATCATCGAACCCTCCGCGTCTTGCAAATAGTACCCACTTCCAAATATCGTTTCTCGTATTAAACATAACTTTACTGCCAAACTTACACACCTAAACATCATATAAGGTTATATGTTTAGCAAATGGGATCCAAAAGTACGTAAATTAGCAAATGCAAAATTTACGGGAGAAATGGAAGATGCAAGTACTTAGAAGACATATCATAACCCAACCAAATCTAACCTAAAGCAAACTAAACTAACCTGTACTAACCTAGTATTAATAGAAACAAGCGAAATTCCATCATAGTTTCGAAAATTATGTTGAACTCTTACACTAACTTAACCTAACCGAAACTAACCTAACATGAACAGAAACTACCAAAATTTTTAACACGTTTTAGAAAAAAAAAAAAAATAGCTGGACTCCTTCTGCTAAACATTATCTCACATAAGAACTCCAAATCATCATTTCTTACCTCATTTTTCCTGTAAATTTTCCAAATTTTTATAAGAAACGAAGGGGTAACTCTAAACTTAACCCTTATTCTTAAGAACTGTAACCTACTTCTTAAACTGTACCGTACATGTTTTAATAATAACGATAATAAATATGTGGTAAGTTACCCAAATTAGATATTTAATAAAGGATTGGCAATTTAGGAGCTGTTAGGAAATATGTCCCTATAATTCCTATAAACTACATTTTACTTTTTAAAAAAATAAAATTTTCTTTCGCAACTGCAAATCTGACTTATTATAGATCTGTCAACTTACAATTCAGAAGATATGTTCCACGTTCATCTTTGTACACATGAGAACTTTATTGCTGCTACTAGTTTATAAAACTAATTTCTCATAATTAAAAATGCACTGAAGAATTGTTATGAAGGAAGTCCCAAAATGCAAGGAAGTTATTTAGCTAAACTCGGAAATAAAATTGTATAGTAATTATGTTAATCTTCATTCACAGCAAGTTATACATGAGAATTTTAAAAGAAAAAGTTTGGAATGAACTTTAAGTGACAACTGATATGAATTCTGCTAATTTACAAAGTTGTTAGTAATTGTCGCTATAATCTGTTTTCAATAGTTAAGTTATGTAATTTTCATATATTAAATAAAATGCATCTCGTATTTTCATACAAGGTTGTGCTTAGGTGTTTACATGCATAGTTTATGGAATATTAAATTATTTACTGTACATGCAATTCCAATATACATACCAAATCTAAAATATGGTAGAGCCTGTCTATTTCAGATGTGCCCTCGAAAAATATGTGAAACATACTTCGGCTCCACCCCCGCAACCCTCTGACGGGTGAAACCCTCAGTTTTCTTAGGGCAAAGAAGTGAATGGCCTCAGCTGTGTTGCCAATTTGTCATTCAGTCGTTTGGTCTTGACGAGTGAAGATAGTAAGCTACTTAGAATGGCTAACAAGACAGAGCATAGCGAAATCAGTGAAATAATTCATTGTGGCATCCAACAATTGAAAGATCTCGGCCGCAGCAACTTGTTCCCCCCCCCTTCCTTTAGAGGGAGGTATGGGGAAGCACATATCGACAGCAGCGCCAGAAGGGGCACAGTTGAAATGGGAAGACTCCAATATCCTGCATGCTTTCTCCTCAAATTATAATATACATCACTACTTTGCTCTAATATTGGCCCATACATAAATAGAAATTTCGTATACTATTCATATTCTATTATTCACATTTTACTACTTGTAATACTTGTCGTAATATTTATAACAATTATTTAGACACATAGCCATCTTTTCCGGGCCACTAAGCATGCATTTGTACCAAAAATTAATATAAGAAGGTAATCAATTCTAAAGATCTGTGTAAATTATTCTTGTAAACACCAGCAAAAGAACAATTTGGATGAATTTAGTATCTCCTGTAATCTTGCACATATAAGATTTCTAGTGTTACTTCACAAAATGTTGCTGAGCGAGCTAAGGGGACTAGATGCCCCGCGGGGCCAGTTTTTTCTACCTTTATCACAATTTAGACAAAAATAAGGACTCTTGTTTTGGAGCCATGGAACGAGTTGGGGGAGATATAAATGCCATCCAAACAATTCTAAATAAAATAAAAGTATTCATTAAACTGTATTTGTTCCATTCTTATTTATCTGCTGTGACTCTATATACAATAGTAAATACTATTATTTTACGGAACGAAACTGCTTTGAAGAATTTTGTCATGAAGTACTATAAATTTTAAAGTCATTGAATTGTAGAAAAACAAAATTGTATTTTTATTCACCAAGACTCTTTCATTCTGCCAAGATATTAATAATTTAGATATGTAGTAAAGTATTATGCAATGCTCGAAAAATACAGCCGTTATATTTTGTGGAAAGAGAGATCAAAATTAGCCACGAATCACGTTACTACCCCTTGCTCTCAAAATTCAACTAGTAAAAGTAATTTGAACTTCACCTTTGAAACCTCCAAAACGTTAAGCTTAGTTTTACCTTAATTGTGAAGAATCTGTCAACCGAAATAATTTTTTAGCTTATGGTACTGCCCCAAGATTCACAAAGCAGCAAGCATAGGAAACAAGTTGTCACTGATGAAATCTTAGCAGCCCATCTGGTAACAACAGTTTAGAGGTATTTTAACACTTAGTTGTTCTCCAGTTGTTTTATTTAGTCAACTACAATTTCAGTTCATTATTTCCTTTTGGACTTACTAATTAAACTTCCGGTGTCTAACATACCTGACTTTGCTAAAAATCGGCGAAATTACAAAATATATACCGGAACAGAAATCCCGTACGAGTTAGTTTATTTAAAATCACCATCGATGCGCGTAGTCTAACCAGGGTGGAAAAAATCGTGATTTTTTTTTCAAAAAAATCATTTTTGTTGATTTTTTTGATTTAAATAGATTTTTTTTTATTTTAATTAAATCTTTTTCTTTGTATAATACAAGTCGCGAACTGAAGAAAAAACATTAGGACTTAGTATTAAATGTTAATTATGTCATTTAAGTGAAAGTATTGGGTTTTAATTTTGAATTAATTCCCAATCGTTAACCTATTTCAATCCCAAACAATGTCTCTTAAGCATTAAGGAAAAAGTACAGCAATGTATATCAACATGACACTTTTCGCGAAAGTTACTGATATTTGGCAGGGGCATATTTTTTAAATAATTGGAACTAGCTAGCAGCACGAAATACATATAAAGGACATAAATTTCGCCTAAAATTAACTAACTCACTCTATGACGTATGGAACTCGGAGGTTCAATGCTATGTTCACAAAAGCTCTCCTGACTTCTATTCTTAGTTAACTGAATCCAGTTTCTATTTTGTATTCTTATTTCTGCGAGATCCATCTTAATATTGTCCTCCCATCTGCGCCTAGGTCTTCCTAATGGTCGTTTTCCGATTGGACTTCCAGTTAAAACTTTGAAAGCGTTCGTACTTTCTTCCATTCTCGCTACATGTCCTGCCCACCTGAGCCTCCAAGATTTGATGACCCTAACAATGTTTGGTGAATGGTATAAATTATGCAGTTCCTCATCATGAAGTTTTCGCCATTCCTCATTTCCGTTCCTTTTGGTTCCGAATATTCGTTTTAGGATTTTATTCTCAAATACTTTCAGTCTGCGTTCTTTCCTCAGCGTAAGCGACCATGTTTCATAACCATACAGCACAACAGGCATAATTATCGTTTTATATATTTTAAAGCTTCAAATTCCTCGACACAATTCGCGACGATAAGAGATTTTGAACTTAATAATAACATGAATTTCCTGCAGGAATTCCAAAATAAAAAAAATAAAGATGATCAGTTCCAGAAGAAACAACACTTGTGATTGTTAAAAGTATGCTTTATGTGACGTGAAAAACAGTTCAAATGCGAGTTGTCCGTGCATTTAAGACATCTATACATAGCAGGCACGTTTTTATATTCTTCTGTTGGCTATTTTATTTCCTCTGACAATTTTTCCTGCACAGGCGGGGCAAATTTTCTGCGATCACATCGCAGACCGCGGCGTGTTCTGCAATGGAGTCAAGTATCCATTTTATCATAAGTATTATTGGATATTTTAACGCAGCCAAAATTTTAAAATCTTTTTTTTTTTGTTTTGTTTTGTTTCGGAGAGGGGATCGGACCCCTCTAAATACGCCCCTATTTGGAAACAAACAAATAGTCGTGGACACAAAAGAGTTTTCATCTTAAATGTCCATGGTGATTTCCCCGTTGAAATAAAAATTTTAAAACCCTGTGTTACAAAGAGAAGAAAGCAGGGTTCACCCGTAACCCGTTCAAACGGGATTTTCCCTGATACTTCCCTACATGATACTCGTTTTCATACTGTGCTTACATACATTTGAGTCTCATGATTATTATCTTCTATAATCGAAATAACAAAGAGAAACGGGATTTTACTTTCACTTTAAATTAATTCATTTCGGAATTTGATTTAAATCAACGATTTTTATTTAAAAAATCAAGTGATTTAAATCTGGATTAAAATCGTGATTTAAATCAGACTGATTTAAATCAATCCACCCTGACCAGGGTGGAAAAAAATCATGATTTTTTTTTAAAAATCATTTTTGTTGATTTTTTTGATTTAAATCTATTTTTTTGATTTAAATCAAATCTTTCTCCTCGTATAACACAAGTCGCGAACTGAAGAAAAAGCATTAGAAATTAGTATTAAATGCTAATTATGCCATTTAAGTGAAAGAATTGAGGTTGAATTTTGAATTATCCCCAATCGTTAACCTATATCAATCCCAAACAATGTTTCTTAACCCTTTTAAATCATGGCTCTTTTTAAAGGTAAATTATAGATTTCAGTCAAGCAGCTACAGCATCATCCCTACTTATCCTAGGATCATGGTACATACATCACTCTTTAGAATAGAACAGTTTTTCAAACGGTAATATTCATATTTCCCTATCATGTCCCTGAAGCGGGAAATTTTGAGAGTTATCGGCATTTTTTTTAAAAAAATTGATCTTCTCTGGATTCCTCTGTGTTAACGTACAGATCTCAAAATCAACTGGGAAATACTAAGGGGGTGCACTAAATGTGTACAAAATTTCAAGCTTCTATCTTGATTAGTAAGGGTGAGGAAACTATTTAACACTGAGCTAAGAACATCCCCACAATGCCCCAGATGACCCGGATGTAATATAAAAATTTCCTCAGACATCCCTATTTGTTCTAGGATCATGATTTGTACAATATTCTCTTCAGAATAAAACAAATTTTCAAACAGTACCTTTCAAATGTCTCCATCATGTATCTGGGGCGGGTAAATCACGAAAAAAAGTATTTTCTGTTATATATATATATATATTTTTTTTTTAAAATGTTTGCCTCTGGACAAAAGTAAGCCCGCGAAAAATAATATTCCCCAAATACCCCACATTCCCGTATAAAACAGTATCTCAGATAACAGTTTCCTGAGACATCCCTATTTATCCTAGGAGCATAGTACGTACATCATTTTCTTCAGAATAGAACAGCCTTTCAAACGGTACCATTGATATGTCTCCATATAAGACGGGAAAATCACCAAAAAAGCTATTTTTTGTTAAAAATATCATTTTTAAAAACCTTTCTGCCCCTCTGGACCCCGCTGTTCCCACGCAGAGATCTGAAAACATTTGAAGATTATTAAGGGGTGCACTGAACGAGTGTGGAAAATTTCTGTCTTGTGAATGCAAAATGTAACCCGCTAAAAAAATAAGAATAATACGCATAACAAAATTTTTTTTTAAATTTATGACGTCATCACACACTATGCCTCAACGCAGAAAGGCGTGAAAGCATATGTAACGTGTTCTAAAATGCCTCTAGTCTTGAAGAAAACGAAGAAAAAGCCTTATTGGTACTTTTTAAATCGAATAATGAAGGCTCTACCCTATCACCTAGAAGTAGGTGATATAATTTAAAAAGGTTAAGCATTAAGGAAAAAGTACAGCAACGTTTATCAAAATGACACTTTTTATCACAGAAGTTACAGATATTTGTCAGGGACCTATTTTTAAAAACTCAGAACTAGCTTGCGGCATGAAGTACATGAATTTCGCCTAAAGTTATAACAAACAAAATAAATAAATACATTGGAGAGGGGATAGGACCACTCTAAATACGCCCTATTATCTGGGAACAAACAAACGGACGCACACAAAAAAGAATTTTCGTCTTAAATATCGACGGCGATTTCCCCGTTGGAATAGTTAACGATTTTAAAACCGAAACCCAGTGTTACGAAAAGAAGAAAGTAGGATTGCTCCGTTACTGTTCAAAACGGGATTTTCCCTAATCATCCTCTGCATGACACTTGTTTTCATACTATACTGTACATTTGAGTCTCATTCTATTATGATTATTAACTTCCATAATCGAAATAACAGAACAGAAACCGGATTTTACTTATTCTCACTTTAAATTAATTTAATTCGGAATTCGATTTAAATCAATGATTTTTATTAAAAAAATCAAGTGATTTAAATCTTGATTTATATCGTGATTTAAATCAGTCCACACTGCTTCTAACTAGAAACATTGACATAGAACTGAAGAAAAGTCTGATAAAAGCACATGCGTAAGGTGTGCTCCAGGCACAGAGGAACAATAGAGAACAAAAGTCTTCGAAATGAAATGCTTTAGAAGGATGTTGGAAAATTTAGATGTGTGGCATGGTATGGAAAGAAAGAATAATGAAAATGGTGGGTGAAAAAAAGTAGTATACTGAAGACTTTCTAAAATAAGAGAGTGTGTGATTGGATAAATCAGATGTGAAGGGATCACTCTATTGGCTATGGAGGGAATATTAAAAGGAAGAAATACCCAGAGGAAACCTGCGATTGAAATATACCAACAAAAATATGGCGAGAAGAAAAAATACGACGTTGAAATTCGCTTAAAGCGAGTAACTCTTGGTTGCTCGGGGAGTGGGATACGCACACTGCGCGGCCGGACCACAATCCTGAGCCTATCAGCGTCGTACTTGTCGAGTTGGTCTTGCTAGCGAGTCAGGTCTTCCCGTATTTTGCAGGCATGGTGCGCAAGCTAATCTCCTCCAAGTGCAGGCTTTAGCAATCGAATCCCATAGTTTGACCACAATCCGGGAGCCCCAGACGAACTTGGGCAGGGTGGGGGCTTGGCCGTTCCTGGCTCTTCCTATCTTTATCGTTCAGTGGCTTCCGCTTTCCGTGTAGAGGAACCGCGAATACGTCGAAATGCTCCGTATTTCATCCTGGATCCAATGGTACGTGTCAGATCACCATTTGGGTTTAAAATTTTCTCCTTTTTCTGCGCAGGTCGTTCACCTTCACTGGTATCGGAAACCGTTACGGTAACTTTCTCCTCAGTCACTCTGCAAGTAGTAGGTCACTCGTTCCCTCTCGGTACGATCGTCCAAGCAATTTGGGACTTCCTCTTTTCTCGTGTTGTGGTACTATCTGTCAAACAATTGAATGTATGCCTGTTTGTGCGTCTGGCATCCCTGCATCGACTGGTGTGGAGACTATGAGAATCAAATCAGTCAAATCTAAAGTCCGGTGGAGTGAGGAAGGAAGTAT
This sequence comes from Thermobia domestica, assembly GCF_964235325.1. Classification (NCBI taxonomy): domain Eukaryota; kingdom Metazoa; phylum Arthropoda; class Insecta; order Zygentoma; family Lepismatidae; genus Thermobia; species Thermobia domestica. The sequence continues at coordinate 209,376,684 of NC_137454.1, forward strand.
GAAGCACATGCTTAAGACAGATACTATAAATACAAATTATGCATAGTAGAGATAAGAGATAACAACATAAAGAGATACGAAAAAATTATAAAACAAAGAAAAAAAACTTCGTAGAAGATTAGTAGTGGTGGTATAGATTGGAATTGTCTCTAAATACATCAATGAGACAACGTTCAGCGAAAAGTGGTCGTCGTCTAATGATTAAGGCAACAGACACCCAATTCAAAGAGCAGCAATTCGAATTCGTAGAAGGAACATATTATTATTATTATTATTAGAGAGCAAAAGTTTTACTTTCGCAGCCATTCACTTTCATTAATCATCTGTCTCCTTTAGCCTAAAGGGCGTAACCGAGGGACATTAAACTTAGACATAATAGAAGAATTATCACGTTATACAAACCAAACTCCCGTGACGAACACATGACACTACTAGTTGCTTTTAACACAAATTGTTTTAAGACTTCTCTCACTTTTTTAAAGTAAAGCAATTGTCATATTTAACCGTGTTTGAGACTGGATTTTCTACAATTTAGAGATTCAGTTAATTATCAGTATAATTGAAGCATATTTTCAATCATTTGATAACACTTTACAGCGTAGAAACTGTTTTTCAAGAGTAACAGTTTAGCGTTTTTGACCTACATAACTTGCAAGTGTGGAATAAAGTGGTATAAGATTTCATTTTAGAAGGTGTTTTAGTTCCTAAACCCTCGCATGTCGTAAGTTTAGCAGCGCAGCAAAATAATACAAATCCAAAGAAGGGCAGGACAAGCCTTTGAAACAATTTATAGTAATAAATAAATAAGGTGAGGTTTTTTAGATAAGAAGTGGGTAACATCTCTGTAAGCAGAATGCACTCATCTTGAAGATGTAATAAATTGAACGAGACTTGAACAGCAAAACTAACCGATTGATTTCAGCTGGAAGTCAGTTTTTTAAAGTAATAGTATGGACAGGATTTAACTATGAAGTTTAACTGTACATTGTATTATTTGCTGATAAATGCTATAGCGTACATAACTCAAATAATAGTCCTACCTTATTTCGCGAATTTTTGTGATTCACTCATAAGGTTTTAGTGTTCTCAGACATCTTCTTCGGTGACTTCTAAGAATTGCTAAACTGGAAGCATTATTAAACCTCTCTCTCTTTCTTCACAAACTATCGATTTTTACGTTTTGAACGGATCTATGTTGTGCAGTTAATAATGTTTATTGTCACTAATTTTTGTTTAGCTCTTTGTCTTTCTGTGAGGAAAATAGTAACGAAATTCCAGATATTTGTTGATCCCTTTCCACTACCTAAGCGAAACAGGCTTCTTAAAAGAAATTATGATGCACGAATTAAATTGACAAACTATGATTGTTGAGGTGTGAGGTTAACTGCTTTTTCAAGAAGGGAGGAAACTTAACTCCAGTTTAGCAATTTTTAGACATCCCGAAGAAAGTGTCGGAGAACACTAAAACTGTATGAGTGAATCATAAAAATTCGAGATACAAGGTAAGACTGTTCCTATTCATTATATTCTTGTGTTTTGTGTATGAATCAAATTTTCGGAATTTCGACTATTTTCATCCTCCTAGCCTGAAGGTAAGTAGGAATTCGAGTTTGATGAGTTCTGTCTTTATTGTAATGTGGGAAGGCTATGAACTTCAAGAATTTTAATCGAAAAAAAAAAAAAGCTCTGGTTTTGTGTGCTGATTGAAGATCTCGTTTTCTTATTTCTATTCAGTTACTTCAAAATACAAATTTTTAACCATAGAAGTACTGATTTATTATGTAAAAGAAAGTAGTTCCATCCATTTCTTCGTTGAAAATTGTATGTTGCCAGGTATGATTTCCTTCTTCGTTGTAGTTGTTGAATTGAAATACTACATTATGATAATATTTGTGTATGTAAATTCGTGAAGTTAAATTATTTAATAATAAATCGTAGATCGTTGGATTTTTTAGTGCATCTTATGCTTATACTTTTCAATAATTTCATCCCATGCTTTATGAATTATCGGTATTCAGCGAAGTATGATGCTTTGTACGTATGTGATCTGTGTACTTGTAGCTTCGTTACCGAACTTTTGTATATGAATGATTCTCATTGAATTCCCCAGCCACTTCTTTCTTTTTTCTTTTTGTATAACTTCTACCTTTTTTCTTCTTACTTTTCCGTTTTGTGAAGAATATTTTCGTATAAACTGTTAATCGTAATACCTGCCGAAATTAGTTTTAAGAGCTTTCATATTTTATATGCTAGTTAGTTACTTTGTTACGTCAAACCTAAATCTTAACAATTCTAATTCCTTCTTAGTTATAAGTTTAAGTGTGAAATTGGCAGTGAAAAGCCGACGAAATGTAGCAAATCTGATTCGCACACATTAAACACGATCAAGAAAACCAGGTAACTGAACATCGGTATATGATAAATTGAGAAATCGCCATTTTCTTTTCATACCATGATCTCCGTAAGTGCGAATTCAAAAACAGAATGTAACATGTACAGCGGGGGACACTTCTAAATGGTACACCTTAGCCGTAAATCTCCATATGGCTGTACCATTTAGAAGTGTCCCCCGCTGTACGATTGGATTGGAAATAGAACTTCTAAATTTCATTCAAACATTGTGTTCCTTGTTTTAGGGAATGAAGAAGGTCCCATCTCCCCATTTCATGACATCCCATGTTACGCTGATCCTGATAAGAAAATCGTTAATATGGTGGTAGAAGTTCCAAGATGGACAAATGCTAAGATGGAGGTAAGTAACGATAAATATAACAGATAATTTTCACGTACCTGTGGGTATTACGATAAATGTAGTTTTAACTTTAAAGAAAATTGATAGTTACGAAAGTTTTTATGGAGGTAAGTTGTATGTTAACAGAAATTGAACTTTATGCTCCGATCTCGCGTCAGAAGAAGAGCAGAAACACTGCTTAAGTTAATAATTAACGTTAGTGAAAAAGTAGCATGTGGCAGACTGATGGACGCATAACCCGATATTTTTTAGTCTTTTCCGCTTTTTACAGGTACATTTTTTCTTTTCATTTAATTTTTCTTTGTGCTCAGATGTCAGAGCTAAAGGTCTGGAATCTTGCCTCTATAAGAAGTGAAAGATATGCTAAATTGAAATCCAGAGTTCTTCAGGAGTTCTTAAAGTGTAGACTTAATTCTGTATTTATAGAACTAATTCAAAGCATTTTTATTGCATGCAGCAGTTCACAAACAGGTAATTTATTCATTCGTGGCTAAACATTAAGGCAGTGGTGACAGGTAAGCGAGAACATCGATGGTGAGTCAGTAGTTTTCCAGATATACCACTGATGCATCCGTAACTACTTGTACACTGCTAACATTTCTCTGCTCAGTCTGTATGTCCATTCCCTTGCCCTCTCTGTTGCTGCTCTTAATGTAAAGACGTGGTCCGACTTAATGCATTGGACAGTTGGAAATTACTGTTGTAAAAGACAAAAGCATGTCCCCCAGTCAAGATTGGCTGAAATGGCCTATGGGCAATATCAAGATAAGGTATCACACTTTCATCATACCGTCACATCGGTATTTTGGTGAACAGTGTCTTTGCCTCAGATACCAATTTCACTCAGGAAACTACAAAGTCACATTGTGGACGAGCGTTGAACTAGAATAAATCCGATTCCTACTGGGGATTGGACAGGACGTCCGATTGGTAGACACCTCACCGACTGCGCCACCACTGCTTTCTTTTTATACATGTAAATATTGAGTAAGATTTTAGGGTCATACTTGATCATCCTATTTGTAAGGAATGAAGTAATGTTACACTTAAGTTTTCTATAGGTTTAATTTAATAATATTGAGTGAGGGACAATGTTGAGATTTCGTTGTAGGTGTGTTCTTTGAATGTGTCATGTTATAAAACTAAAGTTATAGGTAGAATAACGAAGAATAAATTTTCATTTTGTTGAGTAATATATATTGTTTTATTTGTATGTATTTCAGATTAATTTAAAAGAAGCGTTAAATCCTATAAAGCAAGATATAAAGAAAGGGAAACTTAGATTTGTCGCTAATTGTTTTCCACATCATGGCTACATTTGGAACTATGGAGCAATTCCTCAGGTAATTATTTAAATAGACATTCTTATTTTTCTTAAAATGAATATTGATATCAGGAAAGTAGTGGTAGTTTAATCAAGTGTTTGATGTGCGTAATCGTTTTCTGTTATAAAAGTACAAAGAAGTAATATATATATATATATATATATATATATATATATATATATATATATATATATATATATATATATATTTTCTAAGTAGATGGCTGACAACTCAGCTAGAACGGAAACACTATACGTTATTAATTGCGCGGTTAGTCAGAAGTTAAGTGTAGGAACTTCAATTTTCTGAATGTTTTATAAAAGCACAAAACTTCGCTATGTTTATCCCATTCCCACTAGGTTCATCAGAAAACTAGCATATATAAATATATGCTTGTAGTTATTCACTAGAAGATGAATGTGTGAATGCTTCGAAAGTGCAATGGGAAATTCTTCCTAACTTTCCCTAGAGTATCTCCTATCATTTATTCGGTTTTGTGAAGGACTAGTTACGGAACCAGCGTTATCAGACGACGAACAATATTTAAAAAGCTGGGGGCAACTGGAATGGAGTTATACTGCAAGGGTATTTTCAAGCTTCCAGTAAGGTGCGAGAAATACGTGTAAAGAAATAGATAGTTTGTTGAAAAGTGAAGTCCATAAATTAAGATGTAATATGTTTTTCTTTAATAAAACCAAACTTTGTTCGAAGAAAGTTGTCCCTCACATTTTTGTTTGAATTATGTGGTCAAATCTAGACATCTAATCAGGGGATGAATACTTACACACCATGTATATATTTAACAAACCTTGTAATGTATTTTAGTTCATTTCTGTAAGAAAAAAGAAATAGAAAAGATGGTGTGCTTGAAAACGACTGCAACCATTTTTGTGTATATTTATAAATAAATATTTTCAGTAATGACTTACAGTATGACATAATATGAAATCCAGTTTTAAAGATGGGAGTGAGAAATCTGAGTACGATTGCTCGTACCTTGTTTTAAGGTTTAGCCATAAGAGAAGTCATGTGAGTCAAGGCTTGGATATGAGGGAAAATTGCAGAATAAAAATAAGCAAATAAATAAAATTGATAATAAAATTACTAATATTTGATCTGCTTTTTAATTTCCAAATGCACTGACCGAACACTGAATTATGTCCACCAGTTGTAACATGTAGACAGCGATCCATTGGAACAGCGATATCAAATGTGGATTATCGTTTGCTGGTATGGACAACCTAGCTGTGTGTAATACGGCCTTCACTGGCGAGATGGAAGTTGGGGTGTCTCATAAGACTAGATGTGTCGTTCCATGGTGTCTTGCTGGGCTTGCAGAGTGTCTGGGGGCCATGGAAAATACTGTTCCGTATTTTTTCTAATCATTTCTGCGCGGGGGGTTCGCAATGGCTAGGTTCGTTTTTGTCGTGGAAGATAACATTGACATGAGGGGAAAAAGTGTAACGTGGTCTAATGTACCCAATCTGTCAGATGATGGCGATACAAGTCATGTGTTCGTCTTCAACTACTAGGAAGTATAGATCTTGCTATGTAAACATCCCCCAAATCATACACCCACTGTCACTAGCCTGCACTGTTAACACCTGCAAAATGATTCCTGCACTCGTGGTGTTTCCACCAAAGATGTACATGCCAATGCATGGAATAAATAATATGATTAAATTGCTAGCAGATCTTCCTTCAGTCTCTATCACCAGTTCGCAGACAGCACTGCTGAATCCGGGTGACGCGGGAAATAGCCCATATGTTGTGAGTGTACGGCACATTGTCATAAGATATGTTTTTATTCGAGTTAATTACACCCCATTGTCCTTTGCCTGCAATCCCGTTCCAGTCACTAAATGTTATGCACATCCCGACAATCAGGCATGTTCCATCCTCGACAGTTTTGGCAGCAGTTAGTCACTTGTCCCTGCTAGCAGCAGTCTAGATACATTTACTCTGTGGCTTTTCTGGCAAATTCCAGTAGTGCAACTATTTTTGTAATCGAAGAATACACTATTCGGAAGGGTGGTCATAATTCAGTGACGATCAGCGTATATTGCAATATATGATAATTAGAGAAGTTTAATGGCTAAGTCCATTGAAATGTACGTGAAGTTATTTCTGTTGCATTAAGAAAACAGATATGATCTATTTAGCTGTAAAAGTAATGTTTGAAATATTACGTTTTGCAGACATGGGAAAACCCCGATATTTTAGATGAATCCACTGGTTGTAAGGGTGACAATGATCCTATAGATATTCTTGAAGTTGGTTACAGGGTAAGTTGTAATTGTATCCTTTGTTCAACTTCTACTGCCTTGTATGCCTTGTATGCTGCATAATGAGTGTTAGTGGTAGAATAGCGTTATAAAATGGAAGTAACTCGTTGAAACAAAATGGTAAATTGGTTCAATGTTGTGCAGCGTGATAATTATGGACTATCGTTTTTAGTTTCTTTTATAAGCTTCATCTGTAAACATGCCAGCATTATTATTCAAGACTAGTGTATATGAAGGGAAATTTCTACGAGAAGCTTGTGAAATTAATTAGGTGTTACCTTGGACCGATAATTATTAAATAGACATGTGGTAAATATTATGATTCAAGTTTACATTATCATCTTCAGTTGGTATCCTTACGAACTGGTAACGATACTAACGCTATAAACAAATATTCCTATACGCACATACTCACTGTCGCTAACGCGTTTGCTCTGGCCCTCTAGTTTTTTCAGTCCTGAAATGGAATAGATGCATAGCTAGCTTATAGTGACCACCTAGCACACGGTTGTTACTTTTTTAAAACCAGAACTCTACCAACCAGCGATACTAATGTAAACTTAAGCCAGTATTACTTTCTGTTGCTTATCGTCGTTAGGTTTTAGGGGGCACGATAGCTCAGAGATGGACTTCCCATCCTTGTGCGTATGTTCTTGGTTCGATTCCGGACCGTGTGGGTAAAATCGTGTTCATGGATTTTCTCGAGGTTCTTCTGTTTCCTCTCACAGACTCTTCATCCTGTTCTTTCATTAACATGCATTTGCAGGTGTTATCCCCTCCTTTAGCTACAAGGCCTAACTACATGAGTTAAACCTAGTATTTCATTTCATACAACATTATAAGATAACTGTGTACGCAATTTTGTATTTATTATTATTAAGTCATTAGATGAAGTTGATCTCAGTCTGTCTCTATTAATTTTGCCTTTCTTTTATACATATGTATGTATAATATTTATTTTTGAATTTAACGTCTGACGTTTACGCACCAATTTTAAAATAAAATCGTAAAGATAGATGTACACGAATTTCGGTGTGTACATAATATAAAATGAATTAGGTGCTTACCAATATAGTAAAACCTAGAAAAAGATGCAATTTGATATGACGTTGGACGACCTTTCGCCCTCAGAATAGCTCTGACGATGTGACGCGGAGTGCGAGTCAGAGGCCATGAATGGGAGCAAGTGAAATATAAGACCATTCCGCATATAGTGTATCACTCAGTTTCGTGAGAGATGATGAAAGCGGAAATATGTCCGGATTCATATATCTAAAACGGACCACAGATGTTCAGTCATGTTTAGGTGCGGGGATTGGCTTGCCCAGGGAGATGTTAAACTTCATTGTGATGTTCCTCAAACCACGCCGCAACAATTTCAGGTATGTAAGTGGGCTTATTATCATCCTGGAATATGACGAAGCGGAAATCACGAGCAGTTTCGCGACTGGTAAACGTCAGCACGAACCCACTGAAAACTGTGGATATTGCGATCTACAGCATCACAGAGCTGCGCCATGTTTAACGATTAGGCGGAGACACTGCGGATCATATGCTTCTTTGGACGTCCATCACACATAAACATGGTCCGTGGTTTGAAATAAAGGTGAATGATGACTCATCCGACTATATTACACTTTTCAGTCAGTAGTCCATGTTACATGTTCACGGCACTTTTTTTCCGTCCTAAAGTGTTATGGTCCTTTGTCAGGGGATTCAGTGCAACTTTACTTCTTATATCCATGTCATGTAGGTCGTGGCGAACTGTGATTGTCGACACAGGCTGTGGGGGGTGCTATCCGTCACTTGCCTTCCAGTGGCATGATGGTTCTGAGTGACTCTGTCACTGAAGGTTTTCTTTACTCTTAACAAGTATGGTTTTGCCGCGAGTTTTGTATTCATCATCTTAAACACGGTCCTTATGACACGTCCAGAGACATACTTGCTACTTTCGTCACGCTCGCAGCACGTAACAGAGCACCAACAATTTATCTTTTTGAGAACACCCATTATACACTATCACCGTGTGCTCGGTTCGTTGCACAGAACCGTTTTAGTGCTCATCACATAAAACCTAGTTAGCCTTAACACACTACCACGAACAACTGGACGCTGCGATCGCCGCTTGACTGTTGCTAACCGAGATCCGACTTGTTTTCATTGAATTAAGTGTCTGTGTATAAACTTGTACATCACTTCAACGCTAAAGGATTTAATATAAAATCTCTCTTGACGCTAATTTAGCATTTGAAGTACTCGTACTGTATAATATGTATATACATTTGTCTCTAAAAATTTTCTGTTTTTCTTAACCTGGAATCAGTGATATAAAAAATTGAAATCTAAATTTTGCCTTTTTGGTTACCTGAAAGTTTTAATCCTGGATTTAGTTTCCACTCAAGTTATTTAAGTTCGGATATAAAATTGTGCAGATACCTAGACTATATCTAAATATACGAGGCAAAGTGAAATCGAGAAGAAACAAATGAAATAGTAGTAATATTTTATAGTGTTATTTTTTTAAATTTTATTTATTTATAGAAACAGCACCTGCATGTTTGGGATTATTTATTTTAGTGATAATTTTAGAATATCTTTAAAGTTCAGGGTTACTTGCAAAAAGGAAGATAATTGAATTTACATAACGATATAAACTTTAACTCTGTTTATAGGTAGCAAAACGTGGAGAAGTTCTTCAAGTGAAAGTTTTAGGAACGATAGCACTTATCGACGAGGGTAAGTTTTATAGCACTAATGCTTATTTTAAAACTACTAGGTACCTACAAAATGATGTAGGATTTTGACCCTACAAATCGAAAAGCTGTCATATAACGTAAGGCATGCATGGAAAATCAGAAATAGTCCCCATCAGCAGCAGCACTCGAACAGACTATGGACCCCATGGCTGTGGAGTTCAGCGGATTGTGAACGTGTACCAAAAGATACTGTTCAGACCATGAAAACTTGGAACAATGGAATGAATGAAAAAATGCTAATACACTATTGTAATGTCCGAGGAATATGAAGAATATAATAGCTGTTCCTAGCGGATAGTAGTGATACAAGAGACCTTGGTAATATCTAATTTCGGGCTCACAGTGGCTTAGTGGTAGAGGCCTCACTTTCTGTACGTATGGTCCCTGGTTCGATCTTAGCTCTTACCAAGTGGGCTTTGTGGTGGACGAGCACTGCATGGGTTTTCTTGGGGTTCTCCTGTTTCCCTCCATTTTCTTCATTTCATGATTACCATTCATCTCATTATCACAATCTCCTTCAGCCTCTGTACATAATTGTGGGACGTTAAAAAATGTGGTTCCGTGTTGTCCTAAAGAAGAATAATACCTTTGCGTGTTTCACAAGCAGTAACTCTATGGGTTTCTCACGGCATTTTCTCCAAATGCCTGGTATATGCGGCGACTTGATGCGGCAGCTGAAAGGCCTACTTTAAAGTTACACAACACACACACACGCGAACAAGCTGCTTCGATACTTTCATTTCTCGTCGAGACTGGATAAGCTCTGAGTGTTGTGTGTGGACAGCGTGCTTGTATTACTAAGAATCGATGGTCAGAGTAGCTTCCGATCACTTGCCAGGAACGTGCGTCATTTCGTTTCCTCTCTCTGAGCGTATGATTAATGGGACGTCAAAATTTTCAGGAACTTTTTTGTTACGTTGTAGTATCGCAGCATTTGTTCTCGTAGCCTCCTCCCGAGGTTTAATAAATATGTTAGTCATATCATATATAAATGTTGTTATATTATTGTATTATTATTATTTTATTTTCTTATTATTAGTTATTTATTTTTTCTTTTTATTGAAGATGACTCTTGTGCTTTTCATAAGAATAATTTCTTTAAACAAGTAAATTACATTTTGTTGTCATAAGATCGCATTATTTTAGAATATTCTTGTTTATATTTACCTTAATAGTAGTCTTGTAGATTTACATTGAACTTAAAATTCTGAATTAATTGTAAATATCAACATATCTCAAAGAACAGACTTACTGTATTTGGTAATAATAGAAAGGTGACTATTTGTGGGAGCTATATAATTGAAAAATGGCAAAACTCAAAGTAACTGCATTTCAAGTTTCTATTTTCTAAGATGGTTTAAAGCTTATATAAAGAACTTTGAGTTTTTGCTATGTCAGAGCTGGAGAAATACTCACGACGCATGCCAGTGAATATGTGGATAAAGTTACCATTACTACTCAGTTCTGGTGTAAGTGATATTCCTAATCCTAATTCTTAATCTATCACTTTATTTTATCTTCCTAATTTCCACTTTATCATAGTTTTAAAACACAGTAGAATGAAATATACCCTTGTTCTGTTAACTAAGTGGCGGCTCGTAGCTATAATAAGTAACCGAGCTTTAAGTCTTCATCCAGGCGAAATTAAAATACCGCTAATTTTACAGTAATTATGTGATATCTTCAAATATATAAAAGATAATTGAAATGTGGATCAAGAGCACCCTAGACAATGTTATTTTGCGTGAGATACCGTTATCACAAGTCACCTAGTGACTTTCCGTTTTCAGCTGTTTAGAAACGCAAAAATAAATGCCGATTTTCAAAATGGCTCGAAATCGAAAGCAGATAAGTGAGTCGTGATAACGGTTTCTCATGTAAAATAATGTTGTCTAGGGCGCTCTTGTTCCACATTTCGATTATCTTTTATCTATTTGGGGCCGCGGTGGCTCAGTGGTAGAGCGTTCACCTCTTGTGCTAGGGGTCTCGGGTTCAAACCCTGCTCCCGCCAAGTGAACTTTGTGGTGGACAAACACCGTGTGCGTGGGTTTTCTCGGGGTTCTCCCGTTTCCTCCCACTTTCTTCATTCCACCATTTCATTCATCTCTCATCACCACCGTCTCCTTTAGCCTAACCGGCATAACCGTGGGACGTAAAACTCAAAAATTTCATTTCATTTTTTCTTTTATCTATTTGAAGATACCACATAATTACTGTAAAATTAGCGGTATTTTAATTTCGCCGGGATGAAAACTCTTAACTTGGTTTTGAGCAGAACACCAATACGCATACGTAAAAGAATGTTTAGTGCAATAATGTTTCTACATAGGTATATGTATTATTACTTAGTATTTTCTTACTTATTTATTTCTATTTTCTTCAGGAGAAACTGATTGGAAGATCATTGCTATTGATGTGAATGATCCAATGGCAGAACAGTTGAAAGGTACGAATTTAAGCTTTTTATGAATGCAATGTACTTTAATTTCGTAATTCAAGTTTGTGGTTATACAGGGTGTCTCAAAAGTTCCCTGAGACAGTGTGACTGTTATCATCAGAGTTACAACAAAATGTAAGAGGAAAAACCGTCTCCATATATGATGTTTTCAGTCTAAAGTGAATGATTTTTTTTTTTTTTAAATCTGACGAGCCGTTAAATCTGACGACACATTTACACGCCCAATATTAAATGAAAATGCAACGTTGTCATTTACCCGGACCTACAACATAAGTAAATGAAGTTATGTCTTTTGCACTAACATGTCAAGACCAGCCCCATTTAAAACAGTAACTTCTTTCACTTGTGTTGCAGGTCCAGATAAATGGCCACGTTCCATTTTCATTTAACATTGGGCGCATAAAGAGAGTACAGCCTAAACGGCTCGTCCGATTAAAAAAAAAAAAAAAAAAAAAAAAAAAAAAAACCACTTTAGATTGAAAACATCATATTTCGAGACGGGTTTTTCTCGTACATTTTGTTGTAACTTTGATAACAATAGTTACCCTATGTCAGGTGACTTTCGAGACACCCTGTATATGTTGTTTAATTATAGGTACTTCTTTGATAAGCCGTAGTCCCATTCAAATATGGTGGGGTTGTGTAGAATGAATAGCTCCCTGAAGCTATGGTTTACATCCCAAAATATTTTAATTACCCAACAAATAGTAAATGTGATGGCGAGTTATTATAATGATTAATGTTGGATCGAAGGATTGAAATCCTTCTCGTTAATTACGCATCCCAGATAGTATATTTTTTGTATGTTGTGTAGCGTATTTCTCCATGGCGAGTACACACACACTGACCTGCTAGTCCACGGACACGCACAGCCTGCGAGAGGAACGTAGGAATGTAAACCGGCCAACAGTTATTCATTATTCAAGAGCTTATATGGCGAGCGGGGAAGGGGGGTGCCGAGACACTTCTCTGTGGATCACAGAGGCATTGAAGAGGCATATCTTACTGTAGGTACCCTTCTCGTCTCCCGTTGTATACAAAACCGACTGAAACGTCATCCATGTGAGCAACAGTGATGCGGGACGATCACCCAGCCTGCCGTAGCCCCATCATACGACTACAATCACAGTTTCACAATAGATATTTACAGCACGGTCCTGGTATATCAAACGTGCAGTGAGTGATTCACACACAACAAAAGCCAGTGTGTTGTTGAACAACTTTCAAAATAACAGCTGCGCGTACCTTTTATAGTACGAAGTTTGTATTGAACAATATATACGGAGTATTCTGAACTGTGTTTACACCAGTATTTGTATGTATGTATGTGTGATTATAACAAAGCAAATAAAACTAGTATGCCATCATAACAACTTCCCGTTCCCGTCTCATTTTATGCTCTGTTTTCTTTCCATTTCCCTCCTGTCTCTTGGTGCGAAAGCTTATAGCCTATCTTCTTACATGGTATGCAGTAACATACTTTCGTGAACACATTTTCTAGCATATCAATAAATATTATTATATCGTATTTTCATGATTCATTACGAACAAACAATTTTTAAACGTTTTTCAATCTTCAGGAATGCCTTTCGGTAGAAAGATTAGTTTTGCGTTAAAAGTGAATTTAGGTTGACAAGTGACATTTGATTTATCTTTATATTTTTTCAGACATAGATGATTTAGAAAGGCTAATGCCAGGTCTCCTGAAAGCTACTGTAGAATGGTTCCGAATATACAAGATTCCCGATGGTAAACCTGAGAATCAGTTTGCTTTTAATGGAGAAGCAAAAAATAGGGAATTCGCACTGCATGTCATAGATGAAGTACACAAATATTGGAACAGTTTGATTAGAAAGGAATCTGAAGCAGGAGGAATCTCGTGGTAAGTAATGGCTACATTATCTGCCATATTGAAAAGTGTTTTGTTTGTACTTGAGGCGTTTCATATTGATTGAGACTAACTACTGCGGCCGTAAAAAACATGACAGAGTGCTCCTGCATGTATTCTCCCTTTGCCTGGATGCATTGTCGACATCGTTGTAGCAGTTTTTTGAGTACCTGGTCGAACCACATTTCTGGGATGGTGCGGCACCAGTTGTGGTCAACTATACGTAAAGTGTCGTAAATCTAAAAAGGACTCCCCGCAGTGTTTCATTTTGTTAAAGAGTGCGTAATCCGAAGTTGTTGAATCAGAGGACTATGGTGGATGTTGTAAACTGTGATTCCCAATTGCCGAAGCGTTCTTGTTGTACAAGATGTGTGGTCTTGCGTTATCGAGTAACAGAACCACATGTTTAATCCATTTCCTTGGTGGTTGTTGCTGAATTACACGACACAGTCGGCGATAGAGTTCATAGTAGTATCACTGTTTACTGTGCCACACGGTGGAAGCGTAGTCGATGATCATAATTCTATCTGCATCCCAAAACACGGAAGTCAGTTCTTTGTGATTTTTAGTAACTGAAAAAAGACTCATCCTTCGTCACCAAACGTGCAAGAAACTGCTCTGGATTTGCATTATGCAAGGTGAATAGAATTTTGAAACATTACACATGCTTCTGTTCGACAGTTAGTTCATGCGACACCGACGTGCCCACACTTCCTTCATCTTAGATCTGTCACCTTCTGATCCACCGCTGGGGGTTCACGATTCACGGGGCATTCAGAGGCTATTTCGTTTCTCCACACTCGCTATACCAGCTGTGAAACCACCTACCCACCGGAACATAGTCGCACGACTTGTAGCTGGTGCAGCAGCACACACACTGTCGGAGGCGCTGATGAATTAAACAGCAGATACACCTTCCACAGGGACCACGTGGTTTATGTTTGACCATGATTGTCTTTTCCATGTTGATTTCTCTTTCTGCACTCACTCTACCTCACGTGTCTGCGAGCACATCAAGTGTGTGCAACATGACGCCATTGTGTGAGAGGAATGTGAAATACGGCCGGTATGTAGTCAAAGGCCATATCTGTCAGACATGGTTTTCATTTCCTTTCTCGCAACACAAATGTTCTCATACGAGATACAATCTCAATCAGTAAGGAACGTCCTAAATATTAATGGTTCTAGTGAAATGGAAAACCTGTTGTTCAGTTGATCTTAAAACACAGTTACTTCTGAATAGTATATTAATGTGTTAATTGGTTTCGAGAAAGGTTGTGTTCAAGTTTTTTTTTTTTTTTTTTTTTAGTTGTAAAGTGCAGAAAATAGCTGAGAATAGGAGAGGAGTAATTTATCTCGTAAAAACTAGTATATGTGTTAAGAGGATAATACATTAAAAGTACTTTTGTTGAGAAACAGGAATCTGCTACATGTAATGGCCATGGAGAAAATTTCTTTGGTAGTGGTATGTTTGTTCCCTACGGAATTAGTCTTCATTATTTAGAGGAAGCATAGTTGAAGTAATATTTATACGAAAAGTGCATACTTTCTATGATTTTTTCTTTCGTTGGTCTGGTTGTTAGGGAGGAAGGATATCATTTCGACATCTTTGTTTTTGAATTAATTTTGTAATATTTTAATACCTAACAAAACATACTAGGTATAAATTGGGTTTGAACTGATTATTATTATTTAAAGTCCGTGTGTGTGAGAAGAAATGAGCTGAAATTAAGACATTTGCAGTAGAGGATAATATATATATATATATATATATATATATATATATATATATATATATATATATATATATATATATATATATATATATTAATATTTATTTGGTTGAAACTACCAATAAATATAACCCATTAAATCTCATCTTTTAATGATTTTCTGTTCGTTTCCTTTTAACATGTGTAGACAATAAAAATTTTATCTCTCTAGCGAAAATTTCATTATTAAGTTCCTGAACCTAGCAATAGCTTGAAAATAATTTCTGGTGTACTTTAGTAATTGTTCTAAGGACTCGTCACACTCGATTCTGCGAAATCTTTTTAAAATTATAGTAAAACTGAGATTGGTATAGAAATTTTGTCAAACGTTATTTCGAAATATTTCCATTTCTTGCTCTTGAAAGCCTAGAATAGTGATTTAGTTGTATGTGACGCATTCATCTAATATTCGTAAAAAAGTGAGAGCAAAACCTATGTCATATTAATCATAATACTCTTTTGTCTTCAGTGCTACAACGACTCTAGGTGATAGTCCATATAAGATAGAGTTAAGTGAGGCTGAAGAGATAATCAGCAAGAGTCCTGAACCTGGACCTGAACAACCTATTGAACCTATTGGTAAGTCTAGTGACATTTTATTAAGGTGATGATGTATCCAATATTAACTGCAATTTATCTACATAGATAAAAGTTGCATATTTAAGTTTCTTTTTGATGAACCTAAACAACTTACGTTTGGGTGCGAGTAGAAGTTTTTCAGTGAAAGTTAGATTAATTTATCCTACTGGTTGTAATAGTAGGAAGAAATGAAGATCAAGAGTTAGCGGTTTATAAGAAGTAAGTTGCTAATCTTGCATTTTGTTATTGCATCTTACTTATAAGATCACTTTGCAGTACTTTATTATTATTTTATAACTGACCTTTCAACTGTAAAACGGTTTAAAAAGTTAGAAATGTGGATTTTATAGATCCTTCAAAGATTTTTTTTTTAAATTCTAGCTTTTAATGACGTTTGTAAGTAACAAAGTTCGATAAAACATTGTGGGATTATGAATGCAGACTTGCGTGGAAGTTTGATAAATTAAAATTTCTTCAAATGTGCTTAATTAATAATTTAGAAACTTTGGAATACAGTACCACTATACAGATTGACCACAAACGTTAACACCAATATTATAAAGAGTTCAGTATTGTTATCGTGATAGAATTTGAGTAGTTCAGGGAGATAAGGAATCAATATTACTCAGATCACCTAATTTGTTTTAGAATGGGTTGTACAAGATAAAGGATATATTTTGCTCACCTTTGTACAGGCATTTTTAAATGGTACCAATGGACACACACATATACTTCTTTCTAGTTGCCAACACAGCACTATGATTTTTTTTTAAGTGAAATCTTTCAGTTTTACGTCTAACAGTTATTCCGTGCAGGCTAAAGAAAACGGATGGTTAATAAAATTGAATGATTCTGAAAGAAATGGTGGAATGAGGATATGAGATAAAACTAGAGAACTCCGAGAAAATACAAGGACACAATGTTGTCTACCAGAAACTCACGTAAACTAGGATCGTATCAGGGACCTACAGGTTAGCACTCTTAAGACTGAGGCACTGACTGTAACTTTTATAGCAATTACAACTTTCGTAAGACCCACTTTTAGAAGATCTACAAAATCTACTTTCCAGATTTTTAAAACTCGTAAAAATAATGTACTGCTGTATATCGGATATATCAAAAGGACGGTACCATAGGCCAACTCCATCACGAGTAAAGATACGAAAAAATGTTGGGAATAGGTGGTTTTCAATCGTAAATGAAGGGATTTTCCCAATCGCATCAGCCGTTGCGCCGCGGTGGCTCAGTGATACTCTGGTGCAGGGGTCCCTACTTCGATCTCAGTTTGCGCCAAGTGAACTTTATGGTGGACAAACACCGTGTGCATGAGTTTTCTCGGGTTTCTCCCGTTTCCTCCCACTTCCTTCATTGCACAATTTCATTCATTTCCGTCATCATCACCGTCTCCTTTAGTCTAGCCAGCATAATCGTGGGACGTAAAACTCCAAGATTTCATTTCATTTTTTCGCATCGGCCGTTTGGGCTCTATACTGTTAAGACATCGCATGTTAAAAAAGCAACATTTTCAATTGAGCAGGTTGTTCAAACGGAATTTAAGGGTACGCAGAAATGGCACGAGGAACTTCACGTTGTTGAGTGACGAAACTTACAACAATCTGTTGTATTATTGCTATGGTGAGGGCCCAAGAGAAGATCCTGCTAAACTGACAATGTTGCCATTTCTTTTAACATAAGGCACCTACCCAATGTGGAGTTCAAACGACATGTGCGATTGGAAAAAATCTACTGTTTTAATTTGAAAACCCCTATTTCCAACACTTTCTCTTATGGTCTCGGACTTTTGATACACCCGGTATATACTCAGTTATAAGTTTAAAGTCAAAAGTATTATTATTATTATTTCCACTCTTAGCATATGTATTTAAACAAGCCTTTCTTTAAAAAGAAATAGATTACTTGTGAATATATTTTAAACTCCCTATGTCTGTGATAACTTGGTATTCAGTAAGTTTCAGATAAATCAAGTGTAGCAGGGCTCTGGATAATTGGCAAATAGCAAGTTAACAGCACTGGATAAAGAATATCTTTATGAGTACTATTATCACAACAACTGGGATGTTCGTGCTGTGTTTAATGTTGTTAGCTTTATGCAAAGAAACTCGAATTTATGACTCAAAGATAGTTCGAAAAATCGAGTATTAGTTTATTATATTACTCCTCCTATATTCGTAAGGACTCTAAGACACACATATTATGCTAGCGGATTCTAAAAGAAATGTTAGGATAGGCTAAATATGTGATTTACGTGATGCTTTTGTTAGCAATGCACAGAACCATATACTACAATCGGGTTTTGTTCACTTTGTTAACCGGTTTTTGCTTTTCGTACCAGAAATAAGGTAATTTTCTCACTGTTGCCATTAACTTTATAAATAGTTGAGTTTGATAAAGAAATTCATCGCCCATTATGATGTAATTCTTTCTCCTAATTCGTTAAGATTTAAATATAAATTATTCGAAAGATGACGTATTATATGATTTTAAATACGTATTTGGTTCGCTTATATCACTTTATTCCTTTGATCACAATTATTTAATTACCTATGTATGTCTAGATTGAGCGCACGAAGATCGGTGTAAGTTGATAAAAAGATGTGGATTTTTCAATACTTTCTTTACATATTACGTGATTCTGGCATGGAATTGTTGCACCGTTATTTCGTTCTATTGAATTCTGCTGAAAGTGAAATTTCGGTATCTTGATGAGGAAGTCTGCAAAATGAGGATTTAAAACATACGTACATATTTGTGAATTTATCAGACATACAATACACGAGAAGTGATCTAAAAGTAATGATAACTAGTATATTGTAAAACGGTTATGGTTTAAAGTTATTTTTCTACAGTCTCCTAAATAGTGTCGTGAAGGCCTGGAAGAAAACGGACAATTTGGGAAAAATTGAGATTTTCGAATATTTTTACTACGTTATGCTTTTAAAATGAAAACTATTTTACATTTACTAGTTTACAGTTAAGTTCATTGAGTATTTATGCTTCTGGTATTATGAAATCTGAGAGTTTTACGTCCCACGATTATGCCGGTTAGGCTAAAGGAGACGGTGATTATGACAAGTGAGTGAAATGGTGGAATGAAGAAAGTGGGAGGAAACGGGGAAAACCCCGAGAAAACCCACAAACACTGTGTTTTTCCACCACAAAGTCCACACGGCGTAAGCTGGGATCGAACCAGGGACCCCAAGCACCGGAGGTGAACGCTCTACCACTGAGCCACCGCGCCCCCCTGTTTCTTGTATTAGAATCGGGAAAATTTATAGCAACAAATATATGTACACCACTCCTTTAAAGTTAGCACCGTGATAGAATGGAGTTACGGCTACAAAAGATACTAAAATATAATCCCAGCTAGATTAATTAATATAGACGAATTTAAATTATCTTAAGCAATCTTATGAAGTTTCAGCTTTATGGCAGGGAAATGTTAAAATAACCGGGCCAGAATCATTTTAGCTAGTACCGGTATTTTAAAATCAAATATATATTTTGTGGAGATAGTATCTTCCTTGTACTGTGTAAAATTTCCGGCAATTTTGAAACCATTAAAAAAGTATTTTGTTCGGAAATATTGGCAAAAACTGGAAAAAAATAATTTTAAAACTATTTCTTCCTCTGATGCTAATCTTATTTGCTATAACGTGCCTGCAGCATAAATACAATGTATTTCGCTAACAGGAAAAATATTTCCTTTCACCCTTCTCCAAATTGCAGTCGATCATTTTTTATATATCACCCCCTTCCTCCTCCCTGAAGTTACGGTGCGGAATTTTTATTTAAGTGGCATCGAAAGTGTCACTGTTCATCTCAGCAACCCCGAAACTATGGATTCGACACTAATATTGGTCATTTTCTATATATATTCCTCCTTCCTTCCCCCAAGTGACATCTTCAAAGTGAAATGATAAAAACCATCCCAGGTCCGAATTTCATCTATGTTGAAAATCGAGATCGGTCTGATGGTTCAAAAGTTAAGTTACAATTATAGTCACTTTCATCTTATAGATAATTTGTCGCACTAGAAAACAGGTATTTGTTTACATACAAAATTTTATACATAAAGTTTATATAAAAATCTATATTAGAATATTAAATAATAGTAATTATTTGTTTTAGTGCATGAGTATTAGTGAAATTTGCCTACTTCTCTCTCTTTTAAGAAATAATTTGGTTAAAATTAACAAAGTATCACTAGATCAAAGAGCACATTAAGAGCTCAGTTTCATTCAAGTCCTTTTTATTGCAACAGAAATACTTCATGATGTTAGATGTGTATGCAACTGTAAAAGTTCTGTAATTAATGTACAACCACAAAGAAACAACTAAAAAGCACATAAAGGAAATAAGTGCAGACTATTAATTTTCAAGAATAATTATGCAATACTTTTATTTTCGAATGCTTCTTTTTTAAATATTCACAATATTGAAATTTCTCAACTTTCATTTTTCACGCGTCCGAAAAAAAAAAAAAAAAAACTATCCCATTACTAGTAAAATTAACCTATAACAAAGATGTTTGTTATTTTCCCAATTTTTCCGGAAAAAAACTGTTTTTTACCAACAGGTTCAAAATTTCCGGAAATTTTACAACACTACTAACAAGTCTATACATTTACTGCATCTTTTTTTCTAAACACTGAATATCCTTAAAAGAAAATCTGGCTTGACTCTCCAAAAATGCTTCCACAGTGGCCATTAGCTCGCGATTTTTATTTGTATGACAAATGTCCGATCATTGCTGTCATATCACTCCTCGTACTTTTGGCTTTATGTACAGAAATGCACAAAAATATCTCAAAAGTTATTCGAAATGTGTTTAGCGCGCTTACGATGTGGAGATCACAATTTAGTGGTGGTGGTGAGTTGCTACGTAACATGTAATATTACCTTCGCCAAGTACAACCAAGGCCAACCTTTGAAGTTCTAATTCGGAGCCTATTAAAATATATTTTCACATATACCATTAGCGAAGGTTCATCATATCAAAGCAGGTAATGCATTTGTAGACCAACGAATCGTTTTAGAAGTCCTGACTGCGAAATGTTTCTGCAACTATACACCAACAGATACACTGATTTGCATGTTTGTTTTCACAAAACGTTTCGCATGTGATATTAAGTCAACGCTTGTCTAATATGAAAGTTTCTTATAATATGCTTAGTCGAAGTTTCAGGAGACTGTTTCGATTCCCAATGGGAGCTCATGTGATGTAGATACCACGTTAAACTGTAGGTCTATATCTTATTCAGCCATGGTACTGAAAAAGAATGTTAAATTTTAAATCAGCCAATCGTCAAAGTAATTCGTAATCAGCCAATCGTCAAAGTCGACTATTCAGTTTTGTTTCTTTGGCATTAAAGGTGCGGAGAATATGAGATGTAAGTCTTTCTTAAATTCCTTTTTTTATACTTCAACTTTCGTGTCATCCATATGAGGACTTCCATGGGTTATATATTGCTACTGAAATTGAATGACAATGAATTGTGGAGAACGATGCAAATATAGTAAGTATGAATTTAGAAAAAAAGATCCACAATGCAAAAAGACTACGCACAGAAGTCATAGATATATTTTTAGGCGTTTAATGCATGTATGATTGTGCTTTATATCAGGGTTGGCTGGTTTAAACCAGCTAGTTGTTTAAAAAAAAAAAAAAAAAGTTTAAACCAAAAAGCGAAAAATGTTCGTAAAAGTGTAAGTGTTCGTAAAATCTTGATGGACACACATTTGTGGGTTATCACATTTCACTCCCGTATATTATTCGTATTATATTCAGACCTAAATTCCTTATTCATTTCTCAAAGGGATTAAAGTTTATGAATGTTTGTGATTTTTTTATAGTTTATTATTATTATTATTATTATTTATGATATAGAGTTGCAATCAAAGAAATTCTAAATATTGTTTCGTTCTAATAATGATTACTATTGATAAATTACATCGAAATGCCGTACTTTTTTTGTCTGGGGGGGGGGGGGTCATACAAACCTCACGAGAGGCATTTTTTTAAATCAGAAGTATCTGTGGTATCTATTTATGTATAAATGGGTCAAAGTGGACTCAAATAATTCGTATTTTTATTCACTTTTAGTACTGATACGCAAATTAAGCCGTTGTATTTGTTTAACTTGGAATAATAAAAGTCGTAGTGAACTAACTTGGACTAAATTAGTTCTTTGTACTCTGAAATTGTCCATATGTAAA
Source organism: Thermobia domestica (assembly GCF_964235325.1). Lineage (NCBI taxonomy): Eukaryota > Metazoa > Arthropoda > Insecta > Zygentoma > Lepismatidae > Thermobia > Thermobia domestica. Next base: position 209,398,736 of record NC_137454.1, read on the forward strand.
TCTGTATAATGGTTTCACTTTTGCAACTATTTATCTTTTTGTCCTTTTGAAATGACTCTTCACAATCATATTACCAAGTATGTAAAGATCAGTACAACGTATTTTTATCAGGAGTCCTTCGTGAGTGAGTCGGCAGACGTATCGCAGACGTGGCCAATTAGTCCCGGTTTCGAGTCGAAATGAAGGACAGTTTCCCTCAGATGTAAGCCGAGAAGCGGTTGGATTCCGCTTTAAGCGTATGTGACTCCTTCCAACATAACCCGGTTTTTGCATACCACCACCAAGGCGAAACAACTTATTTTTGTCCATATGTAATATAAATACATAGAGCAAATTATTTAAACCAAAAAACCTGTTGTTTTTTTTTTTCAATAAAAATCATTTTTTTTTTTCAATAAAAACCATGGTTTTTGCCAACCCTGCTTTATATTAAGAATTTATTGTTGAACTTACATTGAAGAGTTAGAGATAAGAAATATATATTGACGGGCTTGAATTCTCTCACGTACATTCCAAGAGTCTAGAGCAAGCAATATGAAGAATTACCAGTTTACATATGCTTTAGTGTGTCTGCGGTAGCGCACTCACCTCTATTGCAAAGGGTCTCTGGTTTGATTCCAGATTATGTGAGCTTGTGGACAACATTGTGTCTATGACTTTTCTCGAGGTTCTTCCGTTTCCTCCCACATTACGTTCGACTAATTGTTACACAATCTTTCACTTCTATTTAGGTGTCCCTCTCCTTAAGCTGAGAAAGTATAACCGTGGTACTAAAACTAGAAATTTTAATTTTAATTTGCTATAGCGACCTTGATTCTGATTCTTTTTCTAGCGTGTTGTAGCAAATGCAAAACATCTAGTGTTCGTCCCAGCTGCTGCAGTTATCATTATTTGAAAATTCAAAAATTTCAAAGTTGGAGAATGGAAAATATATCTTACAATAATCTGCAATATTTTAAAAATGTAGTGAATATTTTATTCATGTAAATGAGAGTAGTCTTAAAGCCTATTCGTGCCTACTTATAGAATATATATCTTATGTGGTAGATTGGTAAACTGTAGAATCGTTCAAATCTTGGTCAAAACTTGACTCTCAGAAAAGTAGGAAGACTTGATATTTCTAACCTATTTTCAAACTGTAAATCTTTAATTTAATAGTTTGTAACATTCTTCTGATTCCCACCCTCTGAGAGCACGGAATTTCAGATCTGACTCCAGTAGTCAGAGAGGGGCACGGAACTTACCTCGTGCGTGGGTTCTTGCTTCGATCTTCTGCCAAGGAAGCTTGTTGTGGACAACATTGCGTCCGTAAGTTTTCACGGGTTACTCCTTTTCCTCCCACATTTTCATTCCACCGATTTTTTCATTATCATTCACTTGCCTTAACCATCTGCCTTCTTAGCCTCAAGGGCACAATAGTAGGACCTTAACTAGTAATATTTACACACACACACACACGTTTTCAATTTTTGCTACTTACTGTTTTAGTGTTTCGTATTTTTTAAATTTAATTTATTGTACTTTGTCGCCTCCTTAACACATACATACATTTGCTTTCCTTTACCTCTTGTTTGGTGACTGTCAATAAACTGCCTGAAGTACTGCTTTTGTATGTGCAATTTTTCGTGCCCTAAACCTTGATTTTTATTTTAATGTTGAATTGCAGGTGTTTATTTTATTTAGAAGTAATTACAATAATCCACCTTAGAAGTTTAATTTGAATATGCAAAATACAGTAATTTCATTTTACATATATAGCTGGCCATTTTAAAACTTCAGGCGATTGTCGTGTATGTGAATTGGATTACAAAGGAAAAAATATCCCAGTATTCAATGTTAATTATTCCAAAATTCGCTAGTAGTAGACACTTAAATTCGACGAGTTTTTACATGCTATTTACATGTTTAATTCTTTTATTTCAGTGAACTTGTGGAATTATATTTCAAAAGAGAAAAGGAGGTGCAAATTTTAAAGAAGTTCAAATATGTCCCTATACTGAAATATAATAAGAAAACTTTAGTGACGTTTCAAGTGCGAGTTAAAAATTTTTGAAGTATATGTTGATTAGAATAAAATATTTTTGTTACAGTATATACTCGGTGTATACTTTTTTTTCACTGATTATCAGCAAAAGATTGATGTATTTCAATAGTTTTATAAATATCATTTATATATATATATATATATATATATATATATATATATATATATATATATATATATATATATATATATATTGATCTAAACGATATCACAGAATGAGGCATATGAGACTTGGTGGTTTACCTTAATAGTTAGATAAAATGTGTTCAGAATATAGAAAGTACTATGTGAAAGTTAGATGATAAGGATTATTCTTCTCAAAGACGTTGTTCCTCTTACGAAACTTTCAGAAAAATAATATAAGTTGATGTACATGTACTGACATATTTCGTTTATTACTCAAATGATGTATAACATAGTACGATAGTAAGATAATTGATCTGTAAAACGAATAATATCCTTTATTTTTTAAAAGGACTACTGTTATTGTAAACTATACTTTTTGATATTACAAACCATAAAGGACTATGGCGTATCAGATGACACACACTCAACTGAATGTTGCATAGTGAGCGAATCGGCTTTTAACGGCGTTATTTCTATGATGTTATAAGGAGTACAAATATAAAATAACAAGACATGAGCTCAGTAGTCATATAAATTCTGTTATAAAGTTAAGGAACTACAGGCTTGGATGTTCATCAACACGGAATACAAATCACTGTTCAAAATACCCACCTCTGGCCTTCATACGGTCCGAAGTCTCTGAGGCCAATCTATCGCAGCATGCACAGTCTCAAGGAGAAATTCCGCCACTGCATTCACAAGAGAACGTTGACACTCGCAAGGTTTGGGTGCATCTTTCTACATATATTCCTTCGAAAACAGACTACATGTAGTCCAATGGGCTAAAGTCGGGGCTACTAGAGGCCCAATCAACCGAAGCAGTGAAATCAGACACATTCCTTTGTGGTCATGACTTTGTAGGCCGATGCTTAGTTGTGCTGCGAACTCCACGGCTCATTGTTGAACATGGTACGGGTCAGCAGCTTCACAGGTGTCTCCAGCATTGTCGCTTGGTATACTTTTGCAGATGTTTTCACATCATCTTTACAGAAGTGGAGGTCAGTTGTGCTATTGCAGAACCCTTCCCCTCTCCCTCTTCCTTATTAAACCATCACTGAGTCGGAATGATGACCTCTGAGGATCCATGGCGTGTTTTCACTGGCATTTTGGAATGTTAAGGCATTTGCGTGGTCGTTTTGACGATTATAAAATAGTGCAAACTTTTTCATCCGTAAAAAGGATCTTTCTGTAACCACCATTTGCGTAACGATGAAGGAGTTGTTTTGCTTTTTGGTCCCGCTGGATCTTCAGTTGTGGAGTGAGGAAGTGACCAGTACTTCGCCGATAACCTCTGAGTTCTAGGTCACTTCTGAGTACATGCTACATCGATATTTTCGACATGTTCAGCTCGCTAGCCATCACTAATTATTTCCTCATAGGATTTCACGAAATCTGCGCCGCGACAGCTTTCACAAGCTTCTGGCTCTTCACACTGCAAGATCTGGACCGGTCCTCAATTTTTCCTGTTTCACAGTATTGGTTTATGGTCCAATGCAGGAACATCCTATTGTGATCTTCAGTTTTCTGTAAGTGTTTTAAAAATATATGATAGCAATTTGCCAACTTTGTGCAATGCGATTATTGCCATACAGTTCTCGTATACACAATTTCCATTAGACTCACAGTACAATTCACCTTTCCACTACCTCTAAGTACACAATGATACTGATTGTTGTTTGATCACACATTGCGGGTTTATCTTGGCAACCAGTTGTCATCCCTGGCTGAAAGAGTTTGATATGACTAGGTAGAGTGCTTATCTGTAGAACTCTGCTTCGTATTTTGAACTCTGAATTGAATCTAAAAGTTAATATCCATTTTGTCCATCCTCTTGCTGTTTGTGTCATGAACATTGAATTTCATTTACCAATTTCTTGAGCTATGGAAGGACTTTAAATTTAAGATTTTATTGTAGTTAGTGTTCTTAATCTGTTTCTTCTGATTCATTTCTTATTATTATTGAAGTTCAGTTTTTCAGTTAATGCCTTCATACCATAAACTTTAATTTCCAGGGGGAGGGGGTTATGTGTCACCTGTGGCATGAGAGAGCTTTAATTACAGGCCATGTAACAATATTGTATCTGGGTTTCTTGCATTTCGCCAATTTTATAATTATTTTAACTTACTTTCATTGATTAGTCATCTTTGTTAGCCAAATTTACATAAATGTGGAAAGCTGTAAAGTAATAATTTAATTTTATATTAATTCCAGGGAAAATTTTTCAAATTTTATAAAGTTAATATTTTGTAACGGGAAAAATTGTTTAAGTAAAGTTGGTACAGGAAGTTATTTCTGAATTCTTGATTATGAAGCGAATCTACTAATGGATCAATCTAGAAGCTAATTATATTCAAAAGGAAATGTAGAGCAACTCTATAATGAAATATTTATCATCAAACGAATGGTCGAGTCAGTCTAATAAAGAGGAATCCAGACAATTTTGGTTCTATTACTGTAATTACATGTCACACGATTGTTTGTTTACCGGAAAATGTTCACAGTGTGCTTAAAGTAGTGTCGTTTAAATTAAAATAATAATAATAATAAAACTAGAAACTTCTTAAATGTAAAATGAAATAGATTTCGTAGTTTCTTATAGTAATTTTTCCTAATGCGTCTATCCTTTAATATTTCAGATACATAATTAAGAAAGTACTATGAGTAATGTTACTTTATTTCGATGAAATATTTCAGTAGATTAGTACGCACCTCTGAAAGATATTAAAATAATTGTATGAAAAATGCGAAAGGGAGACAAACTAAAGTATCGATAAAATATTTAAGATTTTGTAGGGAGGAAAATTTCGCGTGATAATTTCAACAAGATACAAATTTTGAAAGATGCTGAAAGTGAACAAACAGAAAATCAACTTAGCGCAAGAGAAAGATGTATTACATTTGCTTATTATATTAAACTCACGTTTCTTATGTTTCTACCCTTGAAACTGACAATGCATTTCCCTATTGAAATTGTCAGTGAAAGTCTCTTCAACGCAATTGTGAGCATATCATCTTCATATAATCTACATACTATCCATTTTAAAATTGTCATAAAAAAATAAAAAATAAAAACCGTAGTACAATGGCTGGAATTAACTCTGATCAAATTTTTGTCAATCCCATGTAGACTAAGTCCTTATTACCATTTTAATTATGGCTGATTAGTCTCTCTATTAACCAGTAACTATTGTCAGTGCGTGAATACGGTGCAAGACATGAACTGGTGTGTTTCCAGCAATAGAGTTTCATACATAATTATTACGAGTGACCAGTTTCTTATTTGTAGTTGTGTATACAGTACTTCTAAGAGTACAAATGCCATTGAATTTTCCATATATACTTTTTGAATTTTCATTCCAGTGGAATTGTGGTATTATGTTCCACCAAAGGAAACAGAGAATAGAGAACAACCAGATTTACCACTGCAAAGTACGAAAGCGAAAGTTGTATGTGTTAACCAAATGTCGAAAGCAAAAGTTGTGTGTGTTAATCAAATGCCGAAAGCGAAAATCACATCTGTTGACCAAAAGCCGAAAAAGAGATGCTCCTGTCAAAGTCAAGTAAAAGTAAAAGTTAAAGACCAAGACGAAATGAAAGATCTTTCACGTGGAAAGAATTGTAATTGTTCAAAGGCTCCATAGTTACTTAAGAATACGAAAGTTACAATATATGAATAAAATAATATAAATATCTTACCTTCTTTTACTGAGTATAGTAGGTATTTTGAGTTTTATAAGAAAAATAATAGATAACTTTTTATTTCCGATCTTTTGCATGGGGGAAACCGAGAACCAGAACTTAATCATAAAACATCAATTCATCAAGGAAGTGTATTAAAGTCAATGTTATTTGTCGAAGTTTAGCGCCCCTTTTCAGCAGTGAGGCTATATGAGACATGAACATGTAGTTTAAGATGAAATCTGAACCACCGTAATGTGTTCAATACCCTCCCTACCTGGTATCTAACTGCACCAAAGACGCGCACGCCAGTCACTAGACCAGCAGGAAGAGCATCAAGAAGGTACTACGTAAAGAAAACAAAGTAATATTTTCTAGAAAAAGATATTCAAGTATTCACTCAGTCCAGATAAACTTTTACAAGTAAAGGAGTGTGTAGCATCGTTAGAAGACGGAAACAACAGTAGATACAATCTGCTTCTTAGCATCTGCAAAACACCGTCGATTATTATTGGCAACGAACGACGTACATTTTAGCGCCACAGATTTCGTGTTCTGGATTTACTTGTGAAATATACATAAAAATGTACTCTCGAATATGTTGTTTTGTTCAGCTCGATGTAATCTGTAGACTAATATATATTTTCGGCAATGTTTTAGTTAAACAGAAATTAAAATTCAACCTTTAAACGGTACATTTAAATTATTAGAAAAAACCGGAACCGACTAGCCATTTTACGTAAATTTGTGTTTCGATTTTTTTTTTTTTTTTTTTTAATATCTCGTACTAATTAATACAGCCACATGAAACACATACTACTCTAAATTTATTATACTTTATTTTTGGCATAACTGTTCGATATGACGAAACAAGATCGTAAATGCTGCAAATATTACAAGAGTTACGGCAAATATTTATGGATCACCATATGATCTATGGTCAGTTTAGGACTTTGCCGTTATGGATCGTATGGTGATCCAAGGACAATTTAAAAGTTAAGAGTTTATGATATTTTTAAGCTGCATCTCATTAACCATGCAGTGAACTTTCATTTTGCTAGTGTTATAGTGAAAAGTTTAATAAGGGAACATTTCACTGGTTAGCATGATTTTTGTACATCATCAATGTTTATGCTAACAAAAATTAAGTTTTTCCTCCATTTTCTAAAAAACTACGCATAAGGTTTGAAACTTGTGTATATAATTTTTTTTAGCGTAATTTCCGATTGGTGTATGTCTCAAGCTTGGAATTTTCCCCCCGTTACCACTAACAGTATTATACAGGGTGTCCGTAAAGTCACGCAGCCCGAAATTCGTAGCATTAGAACTTTTGAACCATAAATATGAATGAAATGAAACATCCCAGGGAAGGCCTGTTTTTGTAGATGTTTTTGAAAAATAAACCATGGAAGTCCGACGTTTGCCCTCAAAAATGCCTGAAACATACAAAGATAAAGATTTTTTTTCTTTCTTTCAGAAAACGGCTTTTTGCTGGCCAAATGGGAATGTTAGTGGGTAGGCTGTATAGAAATGTATCGTTCTGAAACAAGAACGATACATTGACTCCAAATGTAGACATCCCACGACCGTAATAATGGCGTGTCGTAAAAAACAAAAAAACACACACACACACACACAAAAAAAGAAAAAGGTTTTCCGGCATATGGCGTAATATGACAACACTGATGGTGTCAACACACTGGCTGGCCACAAACTATTCTACAGATAGGCAGTTACAAATAAACAAAAAAACTTGCAAATCAGCCACGAAGTCGTGGCCAGGCGTAGATTGATTGCCATGCTTCCTCAATGATTTGGAAATTCCTTGTTTGCAACAGTAGATAGTTGGTGGCCAGGCACATGTATTGGCACCATCAGTGTTGCCATATTAGACTATAATACCGGGAATCAGTTTTTTTTTTTTTTAATTATACTCCATTATCATATCTCTGGGATGTCTACACTTTGTGACAATGTGTCGTTCATGTTTCCGGACGATACATTCCTATTCAGCTTTCATTAACATTCTCTTTTGTCTTAAAAAAAAGTAACAGCTGCCTTTAATTCCTGATTTTTCACGTTTTATGCAAAAAAAAATTCTTCACTTTCGTCTATTTCTGGCATTCGTGAGGATAAACATCGAACCACGTACCTCACAGTTTACACCTCATAAATATCTATAAAGACAGGACAGGCTTTTCCTTTCATTTCATTCGCGCTTATGGTTCAAAAGTTCTGATGCTCCAAAGTTCGGGCTGCGCGACTTTACGAACACCCTGTAGAATTTTCTTTCGACTCAAAGTTGTTTGAAATTGTATTACTTCGTTTTTATTTAAATTTATTCGGAATATCGTTCTTGATTAATTTGAGGTCGTGTATGTTTTATAGGATGGATTACCGAAACTTAATTTTCGTTGTGTAGTAACCATTCCTTAACTATTAAACAGCATATTTCGAGTCACTATCGCTTCGTATGTAGCTTTTCTAATACTAGATTTCAGATATTGTATGTTAAATACATCTGAAGATCTGTAACACCATCAGTACTGCCATCTTCTGATGGCATCTGAGTATGATTGCCATCTTCTGATAAGCTTAATGTATTGAACATGTCCGGGTCACCAGTTCCTCAGACCCAAATTCGTACATGGAACAATTAATTAAGAATATTAGAAAGAGGTAGGTGTATTCATGAATAAATAATGCAATAAAAATTTAAATTAAAACATACAAAATAAAACTCGTGGCGCCGGCTAGTTTGCTGTTAGTGGAGCAAAAGTTGTGAACCATTGAACCTTGCCATTATTTTACTGCTGCCAATACGAAAAGTTTTAGCGATATCTCGCTAGTCATAACTACACAGTTGAATAGAAGCTATAAACCATTGAACTGGTGAAGAATAACACCATTTGAGTTATTTTAATGCTATCAACACGAAAAATTTCAGCGGTAGTACCGTTGCGAGAACTTGCTAATTATAGCACATTGTGGGTTGAAATTAACAGATGACAATAAGAAATTCTGGGTATATTCTGTAAGTGTTTCGAAAAATTTGGTACCGTGCCAGGGACGTGGAGGTCTTGTAACTGGTTTTAATGGCGATAACACAAAATGTGAAATTTATAATAGTTTAAATAGCTCATAACAATATTTTAAAAACTATTCGTAAGAACAGTATTTTCGCTTCTCTTGTTGAATGGATTGGTATGAGTCACGACGAGGAGAATCGCAAGAACAAATACGATAGAAGACATTTGATTCCTGTCATTCTATGGCCCGGTCGCAGGTCAAAACATGCCTGCTCAAGGACTGTAACCGCTCCGCTGGAGTGTAAAATCCCTACTTGCTATAAACGCACTTTCGTTGTCGAGGGTAAAAGTTGCATTCTTGCACCAGACATACTGTTGTCGAAGTCAGGATACCTTTATATAACATTGTGTGTGTGTGTGTGTGTGTGTGTGTGTGTGTGTGTGTGTGTGTGTGTGTGTGTGTGTGTGTGTGTGTGTGTGTGTGTGTGTGTGTGTGTGTGTGTGTGTGTGTGTGTGTGTGTGTGTGTGTGTGTGTGTGTGTGTGTGTGTGTGTGTGTGTGTGTGTGTGTGTGTGTGTGTGTGTGTGTGTGTGTGTGTGTGTGTGTGTTTTCCTTCCTGCTGAATGTTATATGTGTATATATGTAGCTTCCACACTCCCTGCATGTGATCTCTCACACATGAAATTTTTTCCTCAAGAGTAAATTATGAAAAATGTCTTAAAATTCAATAAATGCCACATTGATACTATATATATATAAAACAAAATGGTATGCTACCTGGAATATTTGCATATACAGGGTGTCCATAACCTTTTGGGTCAAAATTTATACAGGTGATAGAGGAGTCCAATATACGTATTTTGAGATAGGAAATCGAAGGTCGAAAACGGCTAGTTTAAGGGTTACGTCGTCTTCAAGTTACAGCAATTTGTGGGAACAAGTACGAAGTAAGGAAATTTTGCCTCACTCGCTCAAATATCCGCGGTGTCTCTTGCACAGTTAAGCAGGCAGCTAGGATTCCTGCATGCAAGTCCTCCACTGGCGATTCATATATTAAGGACTTGGTGTGTCTTCAAAGGAAAAAATCGAGATAGTTGAGATCCTGGGAGTGCACTTGTTACCGAATGGGACCTCTTTAAATCCAGCGATTAGGGAAGGTTGTATCCGAATAATGACGAACGTCCATATCTAAGTAGGCAGATGCGCGGGCATCTAGACGTACAATCTCCAATACATCACGAAGGAAGGAAGGAGGGTAGCTACAGTGCAGCAGTAGTGTGTTTGCACTAAACTTTACATACTCAAATGTAGTGTTATGCACAATAAAGCAGGTTACATCGACCTGATAAACACATTTGTTATTGAAACTTCATACTTGTTCCCACAAATTGCTGTAACTTGAAGATGGCGTGGCGCTTGAACTAGCCGTTTTTGATCTTCGTTTCCTATCTCAAAATGCGTATATTGGACCCCTCTATCACGTGTATAAATTTGACCCAAAAGGTTATGGCCACACTGTATAAAACATGATTTGCCTACTTTGTCTGTGTATTCTGCCCGAAGGCAGGTTCTTGCTCTTAGTGGCGGTATAAGCAGCACTACCATTTTATTTCTCCTATTCTCGTAGCACTGCCTTTTATTCATATTATACATTGCAAGACATTTATTTTCTCTCCTTATCGTTTTCTAACTTCCTCTTTTTCGATTTAGCTCATCTGTTTCTGGTCAGTATGTGTAGATTTTTTTTTTTTTGTCTCGCGTTCGAAGCTTTTCCTTCTGGAGAACTTACTGGAAGTTTATAACGAATGACGACGACGACCAAATTTATATTGTACAATGAAAAACAGAAAAAAATAAAAAGCTTAACTATTTGTTTTATTCCGCTGCTTGTTGGTAAACACTATAATCAGGGTGAATATTACCGGTCGTAAATTCACAGCTGAGGACCGATTTTGATGTTTCGATACTTGGGCGAGACAACTGGGTGTGTCGAGTATTTCCTTAAACCGACAATCTTATTTAAGGACCGGTTTTGATATTTCGATTCTTAAAAGGGAGAGACAAGGTGAATGTTTTGAGTATTTTCTTGAACTGACAGTTTTATCTACATCCATCGTTACAAGCAGAAGGAAGGAAAGAATATAAAATAGATTGTAGCGTTTTGTAATACGTGTGCAAATGGCAAATTAAGATATATATTTATTACATGGGATATTTCTTTTCCGCGGAAATAATTTTTATTATATATTCTTTACAAGATACAAACCAATACCTAGGTAATAATTAATGTATTAGACATCCGTATATAATAATTTTTGCTTCAAAATATGTTCATTTTGAGTAAGCTGGCCACTTTTCAGTGAGCAGACGGTGGCCAACATTGATAGAATTCACTGCATGGGAAATTGATAAATGATTGTTGAATGATTGCCACTTACTAGTTGAAATTTGGTAATTTCTCACCTCGAAAACATCAATGGTGAATCTTATAATGCATACATGTAAAAGTTCTACTATTTTTCGTGTGCAGATAGAGGTCCTAACAACACAAATTATGTGTATGATCTCCACCACAATCGATGACCTCTTTTGTCTTCATGCTGGTAGGAGATGAATCTCATGCTGATGAAAGTTCTGACGATTGGACTCGGGCAGTTTCAGAACTTCCACTTCATGAAAGATTTTCCGAGCGAGCGGGTTTTGCAACGCACGAAAAAGGTGGAATCTGTAATGGCCAAGTCAAGAGAGTAGGCTTGGTGGGATAAAACTATCTAACCAAAGTCCATTAATTTTTGATATGTGATAACAGCTTATTTCCTGTTAGCATGGTAGATGGTAACTCCTTGACGATTGACGAGGCCTGGCTGCTTAATTTTAATTTTAAGATGATTTATAAATTACATAATACATTTATAAATAACTAGGTGAAAATCAAGAGAAAATTACAGTTACCTGGTAAATATTTCTTGTATGGAAACTGTTATTCTTGTAGCCATGGGCGAAACAGTAGTTGTTAATGTTACAAATTATTAGTTGATAAAATTGAGCAGCTCAGCGAGCTTTAAATTTGATAATAGACTTAACTGTAAACACATCTAACGAGGAATATCACTTTAGACATACAATGCATTGAATCATTTGAGTGATGCTGGATTACTTTTTTATGATATTTTAGTCCCGTTTGATCTTCAAAGGCAGGTCTATAGATAAGAAGTACAGATATCAATGAACAGTAAATGCTTTTATCTGTAGTAAATATTTACATAACTCAGCAGCAATGCAAAAAGTAAACAATACGGATGGTCAATAAATGAAGTGATACTGTTGTGATTATCAAGTATGTAGTATTTAAGTTGAAATACGTTCATTGCTTGTGAGTTAAGAATCTTGAGTGTGGGGAGCAAACGATAAAGACAAATTTATCAAATGGATTAAAGGAATCATTAAAAAATATGTGACATTGATTCATTTTTTTCGTAATTAATGACGTGGAAAACAAATTAACAAATCAGTGCTTGTTTGAGGAGTAAATGCATTCGTTTTGTGTTTATATGAAAACTAGTTATTCCCCTTCCAGGCCTCCGGCTCGCTGTACATTGTAGGTTAGAATCGTCTGTAATTAAAAGTTGTAATTGTTAATTTTTAACTACTTTATTTGTTCAGTTTCCCCACCAATTAACTTGTGGTTTCACAAATATTCATATTCATATCTAAATATAGTAACGGGCCGTGTCTTAACACTAAACTGCAAAGGCCGTTGAACATCACAATATATTACTATAGAAAGACACAAATATTACGGCTGACTCACACGTCGCCAACGCTCTATAACGAGATACTTTGTATCGGTTCATAATTACATATATCTCGGGCAGAAAGTGCTTTTACACAAGCACTATACCTATTATAATGTTAATTAAAAATAATAATAAAAAAAGAAGAATGTTCTAATATATAAGAAATATACATTATTGTCTGGTTGGTTGCTATGTCGTTGTTTATAGACACTCAGTTGACATGTTTAATAGCAAGACAGTTTGTGCAAATATACATTAAAGGGAAATCAAAGAATAAATTATTTAATACTTATCATGGACTTGTAATTTCAGTAGAAAAGGTGAGCATACTAGTGAATATAACATTAGAAGATATTTTAAGGTATGAACGATTATTGCCACTAAAGATATACTTATATTCGGAACCAGGGTTAACGACCACCTTTGGTGAGTCGTTGTAGCTCTCGCTTTTAGTGTAAGTGGTCTCGGGTTCGATTCCCGTTGGGAACATTCGGTCGAAAATGTGTAAAAACTTTTCAGGCCAGCCATCCTGACAGTGGCGTCATTTAGAGTGGGGAGGAGGTGGCAATTGGCTTTCCCCCCAAGAATTTGAGGAATATATATACTTTAATCCATTTGTCTATTAATATACTAGTACAAAACGTGAAAGTCTTATGTGGTTGGTGGTCTTACCCCCCAGGCGGTCTGAAATGATGCCCCTACATCCTGAATGAGTTTTTCTGGTTTTCCTCATTCATACCAAGCAAATAACGGGATGGTACCTCACATAATGGTCCCAGACCGCTTCCTCCCCAATTCCGCGAGTAATGTGATTGCTGAGAGACATCATCCCTCATAAGTGACGGGCTAACTTGCCCACTGATGCCGAAAGCCCAGAATTCAAATTCCTAATCCTAATCCTCACAAACTACTACTTTCTACACCGTGCCGCCACTACTTTCTAAACCATTTCTAAAGATGGTTTGCAAGGAGAAAGGCGTGGTTTTGGTCGACTTTTGTGTCCCTTCGGGTACTCCGAGGAGCGGCGAAAGATCGCGGCCGCCGAGCCGCTACCAGACTGCACTGTTGGTGCATGGTAGCGAAACGACACGTAATGTGAGAATTAACAAAAAGAACCCAATGAATTTTCAATGCCACAGTCTGGAAAGAAACTTGGTGGGTCACGGTACAGACGGCGTATGCCATAGGGTCGTGTGAATTAGCCTTCAATGGTCAAATTTAAATATATTTAGTTACGTCCTTGTCCAATTTCGAAATAATTAAATTAAAACAATGCAGTTGTCAAGTTACAATCAAATCGTCACGATCCTTATTATAAAAAGATGTTCAGTAAGAAAGATATTTTCCTTTTATACGAGTAATAAATTTAAAAGGGAAAGGGTCGTTGCAGCGGGAGGGGGAACAGACATAGCTGATTATCTGTATTATCCATGAAGGTTGCCGCACACCAGAGGATGAATCGGTTTCAGTGCCTGTTGTATTGTAATTGCTATTGTGTAACATGGTGGGAGTGGTCGTGAGAGGCAAGTTCTATGTTTTGAAAAGGAAATAATAATAATAATAATAATAATAATAAAAGCCGACAAAATATATCTCTGTCAGAGTTCATTAATTCGTACAAGGTCGTATATTGTACTACTTTCATTTCCTATCATTCCATCATTATCATCCATACCTCCATCACAGTCTTCCTTAGCCTCGATGCCTAATCGTGGACGTTAAACTTAAAAAAGGAATATATTTTAAATGGATTTCGAGATATGGCCATATTGTTTTAACCTGTGCCCTATTTTCTTCCCATCTAAAAGGGCGCGAAAAATGTCCCGGGACGGTCCAATACCTCGCGAAATATACAGGTCAGCAAAACAAAAACGTGTTAGTTTTGAAAAAGCTGTCGAATGTTACCAAACGTAATCCTCGGTTCCCACCCCCTTCGGGGATACGGGAGGTAACTTTAAAGTTTTAAATGAGAACACCCAGTTCTTATTACACATTTGGATTTTCCACAAAAAGGGACGGTGATTCGACCCAGAATTGAAAACATTGACTTCACGGATGGCGTTTGAATCGACACACAATAAACTTCGAAAAAATAGTCTTCATAATTTGTTCATAAAAATAAAGTGTTCGATTTGTTCATGATTTATTAAATTGCAAGAAAACACACATTGCAACAAAAATGGTTTGTTTTATTGTAAATAACCCTATGAACTCTAACCTAAAAACCTTATTACTACGAACCACATCATAAAACTTTTTGCAAAACAATTATCGAAATTAATATTGTATGTAACTTCAATAAAGCACAAATTGAAGGTAGAACATATGGACGTACTACTTGGGGAAATAACAAAAGAAAAAGATTGCTTTGAGCGGGGATCGAACTTAGGACCTGTGACTCCGCAGTCCAGTACGCTAACCGCATGGCCATAGAGTACGAGACTGACAATTCGCATTTTCATAACTTTTTTGTACCTCCCTGTTTTGTGTGTCGATTGAAGCGCTACCCGTGAAGGCACTGTTTTGAATTCTAGATCAAATCATTGTTTCTTTTTCTGGAGAATTAAATGTGCAATAAAATTTTAAATTTAGCCCCGTACTCCAAAAAGGATGAGGCTGCATTTGGTATCATTGAATAGTTTTTTCAAAACTATTTATCACATGCTTTTTTTTGTTTGTTTTGCTGATTTGTATATTTCGCGAGATATTGGACTAATCCGGGATTTTCCCGCACTAATATATATATATATATATATATATATATATATATATATATATACAGGGTTTGTATGATAAGTAATGAGACCAGGTCTGGAAACATTGTTTTATTGATCTGATCTGTACAGGGACTTAAAAGCTTTCGAAGTACTCTCCTCTTGCGTCGATGCACTTCTGCAATCGATGTTTCCACGCTGCAAACGCCCCCTGGAAGTCAGCAGCCGGCATGTCCTTTAGAAATGTGGTCACGGCTGCTTGGATGGCTGTGACGTCTGCAAAACGGGTTCCTTTCAAGCGTGGCTTCAGCTTCGGGAAGAGGAAGAAGTCGGCCGGGCTCACATCTGGGCTGTAGGGTGGTTGTGGAAGGACTTCCACCCCAATCCGGGTCAAAAAGGAGGTCACTAAGAAGGCGGTGTGGGCAGGGGCATTGTCGTGATGCAACTTCCACCGGCTAGCGATCGCCGGTCTTTTCCGCTTGACGCTCCTGTGCAGTCTCTCAAGGACTTGTTTGTAGAAGGCGGCGTTGACGGCTTGTCCTTGGGGTACAAACTCCTTGTGGACCACCCCCACATTGTCAAAAAAAAACAATCAACATTGTTTTCACCTTTGACTTCGACATTCTGGCCTTCTTGGGGCGCGGGGACGCAGGAGTGTGCCACTCCGCGCTTTGACGTTTCGTTTCAGGGTCGTACTGGAACACCCACGACTCGTCACCTGTTATGACGTCATCTTCAAAGTTAGGGTCACTGTTCATGAGGTTCAACAGTTCCTGACAACAATCAACACGTCGTTGCTTTTGTTCGTCAGTCAACACTCGCGGCACCAGTTTCGCACAGATTTTTCTCATTCCCAATTGTTCCGTCACAATCTTGTGCACTGTTGTGTGGTTCATATCGAGTTCATCAGCAATCAATCTCAACGATAATCGACGGTCTGAGTTCAGGAGATCCCTCACTTTTGCCACAGTTTCGTCCGTAGTCACTGTTGTCGGGCGTCCAGCCCTCTCCAGATCCTCAACGCTTTCCCGGCCGTTCCGGAACGCACTGTGCCAACGAAACACCTGGGCTTTGGATAGGGCTTCCTCTTTGTAGGCCTCCGTGATGAGAGAAAGCGTCTGAGTAGCCGTTTTCCCCAGGCGAACGCAAAATTTGATCGCATAACGCTGTTCGATGGAACCCTCCATGTTTGTTGATTTTCCGCCGTGACAAGAATGTTCACAAGGGCTTTGTCCAAGGCTTGTCCGCGCTCCACTAAGGCTCGGAGCCAACTGACGCGCGGTGCGTTGCTTTGCTCGGACCCCCCCCCTACATCCTCCATCACCGACAAACCCGCTCCAGCGACACGCGCGCCGCGGCGCGGCGAGTCTCATTACTTATCATACAGACCTTGTATATATATATATATATATATATATATATATATATATATATATATAAGGGCGGATCCAAGGGGGGCTATAGAGGCTTAGCCCCTCCCCCCTTGACCCTCAAGTATACACTAGATAAAATGGACTTCAATCCTGTTTTACACTGGATAAAGCGGCAAACTATGGTTTTGGCCCTCCCTTGATCATATCCTGGATCCGCCCCTATATATATAATATAAACTGTAATATCTAGTTAATTATTTTAAATTAAAAGCCTGAATACCAATTTTCATGACTAACCTTAAATGATATCAACATCGTACTTTAACAATTGCAACACTGACTTTCTTTTCTCCCCGCATTTTTTTCTACCCTTATAGGAGACCTCCAATTTTGCATCACCACCGTCTCCCCTCTTCAACACGCCTCCGTTCTGACTCAACCTACGTGCTCCAGACAATCACCGAACGCATCACTAACAATGGCAAGGTGCTGCTTGTGTATTCATAGTTACTCTCACATATGTATATATACACGGCTGAACACGCAGCCAAAAACTAATGTGCGTGGAGAAAAGGAGATACACACCGCAGAACCGTATATTCCAGAACCCAATCGAATAGAAGTGGAAGCCGCTATAAAGAAATTAAAGAAACACAAATCTCCGGGTGTAGATGAAATTCCGGCTGAGTTAATTTTAGCTGGAGGCGAAAAATTGTGGAACAAGATACACAAACTCATTCTCCTTATCTGGAACAAGGAAGAATTGCCACAAGAGTGGAAAGAGTCAATCATTGTTCCAATTCACAAGAAAGGCGACAAAACTGACTGTAATAATTATCGAGGCATTTCTCTTCTGTCAACATCCTATAAAATCCTTTCAAATATTCTGTTAGCAAGATTGACCCCATACGCAGATGAAATTATTGGAGATTATCAGTGCGGATTTAGACGAAATCGATCAACTATCGACCAAATATTTACCATTCGCCAAATACTCGAAAAGAAGTGGGAATACAATACCCCGGTACATCAACTATTTATTGATTTTAGAAAGGCTTATGACTCGGTTAGGAGAGAAACATTATACAACGTTCTTACAGGACTTGGAATACCGAGAAAGCTAATTAGATTAATTAAGATATGTTTAAGTGAATCCCAAAGTAAAGTCCGGGTAGGAAAATTTTTGTCCACGAGCTTCCACGTCGAAAATGGCCTGAAACAAGGAGATGCGTTGTCGCCATTATTATTTAACTTTGTGCTGGAATACGCCATAAGGAAAATCAAAGATAGCAACCAGGGCCTAGAGTTGAACGGCATTCACCAGGTTATGGCATATGCTGATGATGTAAATTTAATAGGGGATGATACGAGAACAGTAGAAATAAATGCAGAGATATTATTAAACGCTTGCAGGGACATGGGTTTAGAAGTAAATGCAGAGAAAACTAAATACATGGAAGTGCGTCGGGACCGTAATACGGCAAATTGTGGAGGCGTTAAAATATTAAATAATGCTTTTGATAAAGTGGATACTTTCAAATATTTAGGATCAATATTAACAGACGAAAATCATATTCACGAAGAAATTAAATGTCGACTAAAAGCAGGGAATTCGTGTTACTATTCGGTTCAAAATCTCTTGTCGTCGCGAATTCTGTCGAGGAATTTGAAGCTTAAAATATATAAAACGATAATCATGCCTGTTGTTCTGTATGGTTGCGAAACATGGTCGCTTACTCTGAGGGAAGAACATAGACTGAAAGTATTTGAGAACAGGATCCTGAGAAGAATATTCGGACCCAAGAGGAACGAGAATGGGGAATGGCGGAAGCTTCATAACGAGGAACTACATAGTTTATACGGTTTACCCAACATTGTTAGGGTCGTCAAGTCTAGGAGGCTTAGGTGGGCAGGTCATGTAGCTAGAATGGAAGAAAGTAGAAACGCTTTCAAAGTCTTGACTGGTAGACCCATAGGAAAACGACCATTAAGAAGACCTAGGCGCAGATGGGAGGATAATATTAAGATGGATCTCGCAGAGATAGGAATACAAAGTAGAAACTGGATCCAATTAGCTAAGGATAGAAGTCAGTGGAGAGCTTTTGTGAACGCGGCACTGAACCTCCGGGTTCCATAGGCCATAGAGTTAGTTAGTTAGTTAGTTAGTTATGTATATATACACGGTGAATTCCCCACAAATAACATATATAAGGGGAAGTCCATAAGTAAATTTTCAATGCTGACATTTTCCATGTAATTATTTTAGAACGTTTGTATTTTGCATAGAAGTAGGTACATAAAGTCCCTTCACACCCATACTTATTTCATCCCTACATTAATAACGCTTACGGTTATGAGTCCAAAACATCTGTATGTGCACCTTAATTATTCGTGCGTATTTTGATATGCCTCCATGTCCTCATACTCATCCACTCTAGCAGCTGCGGGGTCACAAGCTCACAGAGCGTCATTGTTCACGTATCATTTCTTCCTGACGTGTGATTTGATACCCACAGGGCATTGTCTGCTGTAGTAAGATCCGGACTTCGAGACTGTCAAAGATAAGGAGCTGGATAATTTGGGGACCCACGTCCTGTTCACCGGCCAGGGAACAGTGCGTTCAGGCGTTTATGAACACCAAGTGCGAAGTGGGCAGGAACACCATCGTGTTGGTATAAAACAGTCTTGCTGATGCTCAGATTCTGCGGTTGTAGTAGAAACCAGTCGTTTAACATCTTCAGATATGTAACCCGTTTCATGGAAACTCTCAAAGAAGTACGGGCCAAAGATGCTGTTCAGTCATTCCTGCCCAAAGCATGGCTGAGGTCGCTGATAATGAGTACCTGGCAGTAGGTGGCAACACAATGCACCTAATATGAAAAACGTATGTTTTGGGAGGTGTCCGGATACTTTCCATCATATAGTGTATATATATATATATATATATATATATATATATATATATATATATATATATATATATATATTTTGTATGTGTGTGTGTGTGTGTGTGAGAGAGAGAGAGAGAGAGAGAGAAATATCTGCCTAACGGAGTATGTGAAAATCACTGAGTGCAAGATTCGGACTGTAAGGGAGTGGGGGTGTTCAATGCGTTTCCAGCCTGGGCTATGCATATGTTCCACAGTTCTGCTGGCTGCATGAATCCGAATGGTACCTGATGTGAACATGCCAGGTCGCCGTTTTTTGATTACAGTCGTCAAACGAGTTAAGTTTTTCATAATACTACTTATGTATTGACAGACCCTTCTTTAGGGAACTGTAGCAAAACAACACTTCTTGTGTTCCAGAAACGAAGAAGAGAATTTAATCGCTAATGGAATCAGCTTAAACTTCTTGTGCACTGATGAACTAGGATATTCGTACTCCATTGATGCTGATTTCATCTCTAGTGTGTAGTGGAGGACAAAAATCTCGTCGGTAATAATTTGGCTAAGGACCGGTTGAACAGCAGCGTATGTAGGGAGATGACAATCTCGTTGACTTTTGATCAGGCATCCACCATGCAGATCATAACGCATGGTTACATATGCTTGTCCTTATATCCAGTGCTAAATTCCTCCGCAATTTCATTGACAGTCTTCTCTTCGCTTGAAGAAGTTCATTCGCCGTTCAACTTCTACCCACTCCTAGATGTTGATGGCCGTCTTTCGCGAATTCTCGCTATTGACACTTTCACGCCCACCTGGGACCTATTTCTCAACGCAAAGAGTATTTATTGTTTTTCTTACAAGTGGTAAAATGTCATGTAATAAAAATATTAGAATAATAGTAAAAGTCATTTCTAAATGCTAATGCCTCTAATTTAACATATTTTTATTGTATATACAATTGTATAAAATCTGATTTTGAAAAAAACGTACCTAGTATCACAAGATTAGTTGTTTTTAGAAATAGGGCCCTGGAAACTGCCTGCATCACCATCTTATCATTTACACCGATATGGCTTAGGGGATCATAAACATGTATGAGTTGTCTGTGAATTTTTGGACGTGTTATTCCACATACCCATCCATATCGCACCAGTATGCATCACATCCTCCCCCATTATGGTTGGACACGTTTTTTCCTGCTAGTGTTTCCTCAAACCGCTACACTATCACCCACGTGTGTAAGGAAGGGAAAAAAGTTAATGACAAGGAAAATGGAAAAGTATCGATCAATCAGTTTTCTTCAATAAGTAGTTGAGGAGTAACAACACGCCTAAGAATCGTGGAAAAATTGTCAAACTAAACATTTGGATCTTAAACTTGTAACTTGAAGCTATCCAAAAATGCAATGTTTCAGAATTGTGCAATAAAGGCGATCGGAATTTATTTTTATAAGGCGGAAGGAATTCCTAATTTTGAGTAATAAATGAGGTGTAAATGAAGATATATGGGATCACTGATCACCAACAAACGATAATTCTCAGTTCCTTGCTTATGGTTTGGAGCAATGTCGCTATGACGCCTATCATACTGTTCGCCGTGACCTGCAACGTTCGAGCGTTCGCTAGTCTAGCTAACGCTTCCATTGCCATTCATGACACTTACTTCTAGCATTTGCTGTAATGAGAACAATGGGGAGCCAAATCATTAGTACTGTTTACCCTAGGACATTAGGTCCCTCGACACTTCTGCGCATGACAGAAGTAGAAGAGTCCATTACGAAAAATGGGTATGTGTATGTACGGACAACATGTGTTCGTTTTCTCTTCTGGGAGCGAGAGAAAGAAGGTTGGAAGTTTAAACATAGTTGCCAGCCTACGTAAATTGGTCCCAGGTTAGCAATACATTCTTCTTAGGTGATGATGTCACGCAGTGAATAGAGCGCGCGCATTTTAAATGCAGCTTAGCATTTGTGTTTTAGGGGCTTCGACATTTGGTGGATTGCGCCAACAACCCGCGGGAGAACTTCAGTTATTGTCTTTCTGTACAGTACACATACGCTTGTGCGTGTGGAGTTTACTGTATTTTTCTAGTTCTTTTTCTTATCTGTTTCGTGGGTATGCATGCATGAGCGTGTGTGTGTACGCGCGTCGTTTTGTTTTTTGTTATTATAATGGAGCCAATACCGTCAACCAGTGAAAGCAAAGTATTGTGCTTATCCCCACCTCCGTATTTTTTTCATCTTGCACCGTAGATCCACAGTCATGCCCTACGGACAATAGTAATCGGTAATCGTGCTTTCAGTGCTGTAGGCCAACTATAATTTCATTCTCATATCCTAACTATATATAAAACTACATGAGCTGACATAAATTATTGAGCACTTCCTGTAGGGCTACAATGATTAAATTTGGCATGATTGTAGCTTTTCGGAACTAACCCACAGGAAAATTGTCAAAAGTAAATATTTTTAATTTTTAGGGGGTCTAAAGAGGGGATGAAAAATTTTCCCATGTTATTTAAATGGACCTTTTTTTGGACTTATAATCTCATGTTTTAGGTACTTAGAATTGGAATAGAAACTTGAAATTCGGTATGCTTACACATTTTCGTTAGCACTACCTAAGTAAATCAGTACAAGTAAAAAATTCCGACCTTAGAGTGGTTTTATAGGGAACTGAAAAATCTTTCCCATGTTATTTATATGGGACACCTTTTACACCCTCAAATTATTGAGCACTTCCTGCAGGGCTACAATGATTAAATTTGACATGATTATAACTGTTCGGGACAAACCTTCAGGAAAATTGCCAAAAGTGAATATTTTTAATTTTTAGGGAGTCTAAAGAAGGGATGAAGAATTTCCCCATGTTATTTAAATAAGACTTTTTCTGGACCTATAATCTCATGTTTTAGGTACTTAGAGTTGGAATAAAAACTTCAAATTCGGTATGCTTGTACGTTTTTGTTAGCTTTACCTAATTGAATCATCAGAAATGAAAATTTCTAACCGTAAAGTGGTTCATGGGGAACTGAAAAATCTTTCCAATGTTATTTTGAGGGGCTTCTGAGGAGGCCCTATACCCCCCAGTCCGAGACGGGTGCCTTTGAAGCTAAAGCTAAATTGTAAATGGTAATCACAAGCGTGGTTTGTTCATAGTTTCACAGTTTATTTCTGTGAATAACTTGTACCCTCTAGCCCGCTGTTCATGCCTTCCCAGGGGTGTTCCCCTCAGGTTGGGAACCACTGGTCTATAGGGACAGTATGACATGTTCCACCGCGGGATACTTCTCACGACTCGCAGATCGACTTGCATCATCGCTCCATAGTTCTCTGCTGAATGGACGCGAAATTCCAAACCAACGAACTAAGTCTATGGATGATGAATTTTAACGTCCCTTTTCGATACTGATACCATTAGAGACGTCAACCTACAGTTTAACGTCGAATCCCAATCATATCAGCTTCCACCAAGAATCAAACCCAGTTGCCCTGCATGACATGCGAGGCCGTAGGCCGAGCATATACGGGGGTCTGGGGGCGAAGCCCCCAGCTGGCCAAAGGCTAGTTATTATTTATAAAATCTTATCAGGTATAAATTTACTGCGCCGGGTTGGTAACGCTGCAAACAATACCTTTACCGCCGACCAACGCCTTCCTTCCTTTTCTTTTTCTTTTACAGTCCATTCCTTTCATTAAGATAGACTCTTGGCATTCTGCCAACTAGAGGTCTCAGCCGAATGGGTAAACAGTATTAATGCCGATCTGCGTGGTGTGTATGTCTTCATGGTTAATGTTTTTTGTCTAGTCCCTGTCAGTCCAGGGATATATCTCACACAGTTTACGGCCTATTCTTATTTAAAGCGAATACACTCACTTTTCTATGTAGATAATGTGCAAAACCACGCATAAACCTCTTCCACCATGAGATAATAGACGTGCCGTAAACGAATTATCGTCTTTTGGTGATCAGTTGTCCCATGTGGTCATTTGAACCCATATTTACTTTTAAAAATTACCGGGAATCCTTTCGGCCTTACGAGGAAATCCTGTGGCTGCCATTGTAGTATTCTGAAAGGTGCATTTTTTTGATAGAGTAGGTTACGAGTCTAAGACATATTTCTATGATATTCACCTCGAAAGTAAATTTCTCGACGATTTCTGAAGCTTATAACTCCTCAACAACTGAATACCGGACATGGGTTGATAAGGACTTCTTTGTTTCTTTAGACTTCCAAACTATGCTATGCATAAGTGTCGGAAGTCTTACGGAACTGCTTTATCCGTCCGTCAGTCGACAGGTATCAGAGCAGAAACGGTAAGAGATATCAAGATGCAGTTTTTGCGATCTGTTTAGCGTCTAAAGAATAGGTTCTGTTTCTAACATTCTCTATTCAAACCGGAAGTAGTTCAACTTAGTCATTTCCGGTTTCAACGTTTATCGCCATAGAACGGAAAGGGTAACAGATAGCGAGAAATGGTTTTTCGCAGATGATTCAGCGTCTGAAGGCAGTATACGATGACTATCGGGAAGTGGTTCAAATTTAATATTAATTCCGTTTTCAATACTGATTTCCACAGAGCAAAGACAGTAAGAGATATCGAGATGTGGTTTTCTGCAACAATTCTCTGTCACAAGAATAGGTCCCATCCTCTTCATTAACTTTGTATTCTTTGGCGTGGGAGACCCGGGTTCGATTTCCGGTGGGAGCTCAGTGGTTCGGATTCCACGTTAATCAGTAGGTCCCGTCTCATGTAGCCTCGCTGCTGAAAGGGACGTTAAACTCAAAATCCACTCCACTCCTTAACCTTGTATTCAAACCGGAAGTAGCTGAAATTATTAATTTCCGGTTTCAACATTACTCGTCATGGTACGAAAATGTCAACACATAGCGGCAAGCGGTTTTCTGCAATCGAATCAGCCTCTCAAGAGAACATATCGTCACAACCTGCAACATTCAATCAAAACCGAAGCGGTTGAAATTAAATACTACTACCGTTTTCAATACAGCTTCCAATAGAGCAAAAAATGTCAAGACATACCTAGATGCAGTTTTCTGCGTCCGAAGAATATGTTCCATCTCCTTCATTAACCCTCTATTCAAACCAGAAGTGGTTCAAATTAACCGTTTGGTTTCAACGTATATCACCATAGAACAAAAATGGTATAAGTTAATCTTTGTTTTTGGGTGTGCTGATAACGAAAACGTTAATGAACATGCAAGATTAGCTCTCGTTTTGAAGTTATGATAATTTTACGTTATTGCCTATATAAGCTTATGCATGTATTTTATCTTGTTGTTATCCCTCGCAGGAAGGTCACTGAAGACGCATCCGCTTTCCTTGGCGTTTGTAGTTTTCAGCTGGTGATCCCCTGATTAGTGTCCAGCAGTAATCGGCTAACATTGATGCATTCCACTTTCCCTGGTATCTCATTTCCATGTCCGAAATTTTCTGGTGGAACTGTTTCCCGTGCTCATCCCTTGCAGCACCCCAGTTGTCAGGAAAGTAGTCTAAGTGCGAATCTAAAAAATGGAATTTTAAGGACATGTTGCACCCCAGTCAATCGTAGCAGTGCAGGTTTGTCACAAGATCCTTATAGTTTTCTGCATTCTTATTTCCTAAAATGTTTGTTGATACTTGAACAAAGGCATCCCAAACTAACTTTTCATCGCCTGTCGGGATGGTGTTGAAATTCTCATCTTTGTACAGTTTGCATATCTGGGCACCCGCAAAAATCCTCTCTTTTATTTTCGCCTCGTTAAGACGGAAATTTCTCGCGCAAATAGAGAAATGCTTTCCCAGTTTTGTCCATTGCCTTAACGAAGTTTCTCATTAGGCCCAATTTTACATGAAGAGTAGGGAGAATTATGTTATTTTCGATAAGTATTTCGTGCGTAACATTGTAAGGTCCTGGTTCAAGTGATTGACGCTTAGGCCTATCTTTCTTTTTATAATGAAGTACTTTGGCGCGGCTATCCCAGAGGCACAGGAAGCAACAATTTGGTGTAGCCCTGTTGTAGCCCAAGTAATATGTCTAGGACTTTCAGCTCCCCGGAAATCTGCCATTTAAACTTGTCATGGTTCGATTGCAATAACAATTGTTTCATGTTGTTATATGTTTTTTCATGTAAGGTACATACCTAACCGGAATTGATGGTAACACGTTGTCTTTATGCAGGAGGACACACTTGACACTTATTTTGGAGGAGTCGATAAAAAAATCTCGGCATATTGAATTACAATAACTACACGCACTAACTACACTCCAGTAACACGTTCTTCCAGCATCCGAACACAACACAGCTTGTAACTGACTGAAACTATACTTAAATGAAACATGCTTCACTCCTCCCTTTCCCTCTCCTCCCCCTTATTCCTATGAGCTCGGGCTAAAAATAGTGACAAAATGCACGTAGCTATTGTTGCCTACAGAAAATTTAATCATTCTGTCTACCATAAGCGGCCTATGTGGGAAGGGATTAACAATAAATGCTAATAAAATATAATAATTATAATTAAATTCACCCTCCTCTCTTTAACTTGGAAACGAGAGCTAATTCGAGTTTTTCATTGTAATTTTCGTTATCAGCGTGGTCGATATAGTTAAAAAAAAAAAAAAAAGCATTTATTTTATTCTAATTACAGTTTCACTGTTGGGTAGTGTTACTATTATTTTGACTTAAATGCTGATTTTCTTAGAGCAAAAACGTTAAGAAATATCGAGATGCAGTTTTTTGCAATCAATTCAGCTTCTTGAGAGTAGGTTCTATCTCGTCCCCTATCTATTCAATCCGAAATTGGTCCATATTAATGATTTCTAGTTTTCAACCTAGATCGTCATTTATTTATTAAAAAAAATAGCGAGTAATGTCTTTTTAATACGGATTCGGCTTCCGAGAGAGAATTGTCTTTGCTGTTATTAATCTACTGTAACCAGTGGTCGAAGTGAGACGGTATGCGGTGGTATGCCATACCACTTCTGGCTTTCAGTGATGAAGGCATACCAACTCTGATTTTTTAGTAATCCAGGCATACCGTCACTGGAGAGTAAATACTAAATACCTTTAATAAATCCATTTTATACACAGTAATTGACAAATGGTTTTGCAAGAAGAAAGATTTTATTTCTTATGTGGAAATAATTTCTAAATTGACAACACCGACATTTTTGTTATCTTTTTCCTATCTTTTGTTTTTAAAATGAGGTTTATTCAAAGAAGTTCATCTAGTTTATATTTTGATGTGTCATATTGAATTGTTTCTATGTGGGTATGTGTGTCTTGCCTTAATGCATATAGATGTGTTTTGAGCATGGGCGGATTTAGGGCTTGTCTGCTGTGCGGGGCGAATCTTCCGGGGGTTTCGAATAGTCCTCAGTCGAGTAGAGGGTTCAGTTTTCCCGCAGGAAATTGTTAATATAAAAACTCGGCTTTTGAGCATTTTCGTGTATAATTGTCTATAATTTAATGAGATGCTTGGGGTCCCGGGTTCGATTCCAGCCCCGCCAAGTGAACCTTGTGGACAAACACCGTGTGCATGTGTTTCTTCGGGGTTCTCCCATTTCCTCCCACTCGTCATTCCACCATTTCATTCATTACTCATCACCACCGTCTCCTTTAGCCTAACCGGCATAATCGTGGAACGTAAAATCAAGAAATTTCATTTAAAGCAATTGATTGAACTTATGCGATCCTGACCAAATTTGGCATGATCGTAGAACATTCTGAGCTTACTACATAAAATATTATGTTGTGTAGATCTTCGGTCCTTGAGATTTAGAACATTATGAGCTTACTACGCTTATGAAATATTATGTTGTGTAGATCTTTGGTCCTCGAGTTCTTTTCCATCGAAGTTGGAGATTGGAGTTAGGACGTGTTACAAGTAAGTCAGTGTGTATCTATATATTAGAATGTTAGGTATATACGTTTGTCTCCAATCTTTTCGACAATGAGATCTCGAAAACCACAAGTGTTAGAAACGTATCTTTTTCACTGGTTGATTCCAAATTTTGTGTCGATTGTCCATTTCTAATTGAATATTAAAAAAAAAAAAGTCCGTTATTTCTTCATTACATTTTTGTGGATACACTGGAAGTGTTGAAATTTTAAATCACATCCTGCGAGTTATACATTCCAACACCACATAATTGTATACAGGGGTTGTATATCTCAGGCGTTTGTTTCATGGGCAAATGATAATGAAAAACGAAGGATAACCATTTCTCCAGTCTAAGATGAATCATTGGTGTTTGGAATGTTTTGTCCAATGAACACCATATACTGTATCACTGACATTATAATTAATTGTATGTGTAATTTATTTGCATGTTACATACTGCATGCAAGAAGAAAGAAAACTCAGATCATACATGAATTAAAAACTCCAACCTGAAGTAGGGGGCGCGGTAGCTCAGTGGTAGAGCGTTCACCTCGGGTGCTTGAGATCTCTGGTTCGATCCCAGCTCGCGCCGTGTGGACTTTGTGGTGGACAAACACCGTGCTTGTGGGTTTTCTCGGGCTTCTCACGCTTCCTTCCACTTTCTTCATTTCACCATTTCACTCATCTCTCATCATCACCGTCTCCTTTAGCCTAACCGGCATAAGCGTGGGACGTAAAACTTAGATTTCATTTTTTTCCAACCTGTAATAGACTCAGTTCTTGCAAACGGTGCGAGATATTAAAAAAATAATGGAAAAGTCTCCACTTTATGACACCTCTTGCCGATTTTTTTTAAAATCAAGACATCCTTCACTTGTGTCTGTAAAGGGACATGTACAGATGTTGTGAGGAATGCAAAGAGATTCATGCTCATATCTGAATGATACGCTGTGTAGAGAGCGCAGATTCAGCTAGCTTATAATAAAAATTTGCTAAAAATCAATAGAACGATTTTTTTTCCGCTATAGGAAAACTTATTTTGAAAATTGATGTACACGCAGAAATCTTACGTAAAGCAGCATCTCTGGTAATTGCAGTTGTAATTTGTCCAATGTATGGTAATTGTGATTTTCGGTAAAATATACGCCGGACCAGAATAGTAAATCAGCAGATTTGGCAGGATTATTTATTTATTTTACAGAAAGATCGGACGTTTTCATCCTTTAGCTATCGAGATAATGTTCTGTTCGCATATTAGGCGTTGAATTTGCTGATATTTAGAGAATAAAATAATTTACATTACATAATTTCTTAATACTTGGTCATTTCACTGTGTCTCAAGAAGAAGGATATTCCTTTAGGGAGAAAAATAGGAAAACACTCTAGTTCCTGATTCAAGTTGATATGTAACGTATTATTACTAATTTTGTAGTAGAGACGTCAGCAACAGTTTGCATGCGGTATGAATATTTAATACCGAAAATTATTAATTTTTCAGAACTGAAAAATAAGTCACCAGTTACGTCAGTTCTGAAAAAAAAATACACTTAATTGAAGAATTTTTATTTATGACCATCACATTTTATTTGCAATTTAAGTTTTCTTGCAAAAGTTGTGGAAGAGTCTACTTTCCGTTTACGTAGACTTAAATTTGGTGCAGTTGTCGGATGTGCAGGCCATCGTGCAAGACCAACTTTCATAACACAGCCCGTTCCCCATCATACTGTCTCGCCTCCAAGAAAATTGGAGAACACAACTATGCCATTGACCCCTGCTATATCTGCATTATCAATATCCAACTGATCCAAAATTTAGACAATAGAGATTCCGTATCAAAATGGACATTCTGTGACGTTCATTGGTGTTTTTTGTAGTCAGAAACGAATATTGAGTACTTTTTCTCCTCAACTGAAGATGTTCATTCTCCCTGGAGCATTTTGGTGCTTTCAGTCAGGTATGTATGAAAGGGTATTTGTAGAAAAATATGCTTGTATTTAATAAACTGTCTATTCTATGTTTCTTTATTTTGTAATTTATTATCTGTACTATTAGTTATTTTCAGAATAATTACTACATTATTTCTCTTGGCTATTTTTCAGTGGATAAGTGGCATTACGTGCATTTGAAGTAAAAGTAATACTGTGTAATCAGAAATCACGCAGCTCGGTTTCCTATTGAAGCATTGGAGGAAATTGATTGAAGTGCACGGCTTTCATACATAGATATAATGTGGTCAAAAATCTTGCTGTGAGCTATAAGCATTGTTTACATATTTGATGGTGATGGTAGCTTGATTCTAGAGCCTGATGAATTATTATTATTTATTTATTTATTTCAAGGAAACAGAATGTTTAAAAAAAATAAAATAGAAAAATTCATATTCAATATATCTATCAAATGATTATATAATTAATCTATATATTTTCATCGTTTACTTGAAATTTTGGAAATTTTGAGTGAATTTTTAATAAAATTTTAACAATTTTCCAAAATTTTAAGAAAAGAAGGGGATATGGTATACGTAAGACCGTCTGAGTTCCAGAAGAAGCTGGACGCTCATACTTTTAGAGATTATTCATTGAGTATCTACGAACTTAGAAAGGGGGTAACAAACCCACTTTCATTTACTTATCCACTGATACGAAAATAAGAAAGAACGTACCTATTTGCCCTTGTACTTTATATGCTATAGCGCATTACATTATATGCAACAAGGATTTTGGTCCGCATCATGATATAAATTTAAAAATATTTAACATTTTTCGAATCGAAATCAACAAAATTTATTCTAGAAAGTAAAAATAGAATGTTAAGCACATATAATGAAGACAACGCAGTGATTTGGTAACGTATAAATATATAATATGAAGTATCCTCGCGCACGGAAGACAGGGGGTTCTCATGTATACTATTACCACAAGGTAAAATAAAGGATTAATTTTACCTGCTTGATAGGTATTTTGAATATAAGGCTTTACTGTAGAATTTGGTACAAATTATTCTTGTTTTGTTGTTATAAATTTTTAACAAAATGTTGAACTCAGTTTTCAATATAGGCTCTTATTCCACGTCAGTTCTTTCCAAGGTTATGGTGGCTCTTAATTCAGAACACCGCATAAATATATGAAAACGGTATCTTTGTGTAACACTGAATTATGTCGATGCATTTTTCAAATAATTATTTCTATGCAATTAGCCAATACGTCTTGAAATTTGTAATGGAGTTTGGTTTGAGCATGGTTACAATTTGTAAGAATACTTTGACAGCCAGTTATACACTCTTCTACATGAAAACATTCAACTCTATAAATAAAGACGTGCAGGGTGGCTCAAAAGTAGATATACAGTCTCGTACTGATCGACTTACGATATTTTGTATAATTTACTTATTGTTATACATGCATGTTTAACTTAGGCTAGTTTGTTATTCTTTTCACTTATACGTTAAAGTCGGAATAGACTGAAGCAAATAGCCTTATAACCTTAATAAACTGTAATACTTAATCAATGCAGGGCTGTATACATACTTTAGGGTCATCCTGTAGATGGTATAAGTATTAGTTGATATCGTGCAGATTAAGAATAGGTTGGTACAGTATTTCAACATCGTGTTTCCTGAAAATGTTATCCTTTGCCTTCTACACAATTTATATTTTTGGCGCCTGATCAACTACGTACGAATTTATATGCCTACTTGCAAATTTAATAAAATAACAACTATTATACACTTTTTAGGTGTGCTTACACGATGAGATACGTTTCATGACCCAGTGAGCAGGCGAGTAGATTTACATCCATCAGGTGCGGGTACTATTTGCAGTGACTGTATAGATACAATTCTATATACTATGTGCGAATCTAATTTTCACTGTGCGTTATATACAAGAGCAACGTAATGAATCACATTGCTTAATTCTCTTTCATTATGTATTTCAGGCCTACCTCTAAATTTTCCAAGAAAGGAGCTCCGTATTCTTAATCTGCACCGTTGATTTTTTTTTTCAAAGTGCTAAGAGTTGAAACTATTTTCAGTGCTTACACTTAATAACGTTATTTAGAAAAAATTGATGCCGATGTCGAATCTGGAACCATACATTTGTAAAATTTAAAAACGAAATATCTATTATTTAAAAAGAGAAGTATGTAAGTCATCAAAATATGTAAAGATCGTACCCATGACATGTCTAATAACGTAGAAATACAACAAAAAACTACAAACTTGTGTGCCCCTGTTGAACTTTGTATTCCAAACCATAATTGTTGTTGTAGTACTATAGAAGCTTTTTTTTTTTTTTCACTTTTGTATGAATTTTACGTACTGTATTAATTTGTTGATGTAGACAGATGATGTAAAGTTTAGTTATTGGTATTCTTTTGAAAATGAGTTCATTTCCTCAATTGTGCAAAAGTTTATTTTCTTTATAGTGTTTGCATGCTAATATTTTGTAGAGAAATATTTTGCTACAGATCAGGTTTATGTCGACAACTATATGGTTAGCATATGCATCTTTGACGCGGGAGACCCGGGTTTGACTCACGATGGAAGCTCGTGCTTTGCATTCTACGCCAAACTAGGTCCACATCTCATTAACTTTGGTGCTGCAAAAGATGTTCAACGTCGAACCAATCAGATGAAAGAAATGTGTACACAGTGGATTTAAATATATAATTTTATAATGATATTTTAGTGAGGCATATAGAATAATTAAAAACAAAAAAAAAATCTTTGGCAAATGTTTGTGCTTGCTTTTCGAAAGTAAACTCTTATCTAGTGCATTTAATACCAAATCCCATTAGAAAATGTGCCACGAAACTTTATAGAAATGTATTCGCAAACAATTGTATTGTTTCACGAGATACAGGTGGCAATTTAATGTATGTCTGTATGAATATTTTGCTCATTTTCCTCTGTGGTTATTGTTATGATGAAATTCAACATTTAGTTCCTAAATAATAGGAAGTAAATGAATTGTAAGAGTTTCTTTTTCAAGTTGCAAGTTATTGATATAATCTTTAAATAGTAGCACTCAGAGTGGAGGGCAGGGTGCGAATTGGCGGGGGGGATGCCAGGGATTTCCCCCCCTGACAAAAATCTTTCCCACCCTGGAGAAGGAAAATTTTATACCTGGCAGGGATAACTTTTTCCCCCTCTGGAGTATTTTTAAGTGGACATAAAGATAAGTAGGTCTACTTTGCGTAGCTAACCTACTACACATCTCAACTGTTTTGTACTTGTTAGTGTATATATATATATATATATATATATATGGGGGGGAGGACTGGGTGCGCATATGGGTGAAATTCATCCCCCCTGGGAAAATTTTTCAATTCGCACACTGGTGGAGGGTATGCAGCTAAATGTATCGAATTGCTGTTAGGTGAACAGATAAGAAACTGGTCGATTGAGTAAATCAATATTGTAAGACAAATTACGAACTTATTAGATTTTTATAAACTTTATACAAGTCAAGCATGGTATAACATTATTCAGTGTTAATGTAGTTTTGGCGCTCCACATTTTGGAATATTTACGGGTAAAATTGAATACTTTGCATGAAAAGACATATTTATAAATAACAAATTTCTACAGGCGAAAGAACTAAATACAAAATAACACAGCTCTATTTTAGGTTTACAAGTGTAGGGTTACTAGTGTAAAATCATCACAAATAGTTTACGACGTATAAAATAAGTGAGTGCATATGAAAGAGGACTGTATTAGGTACTATTTTCCACCGACAGTATATTTCTGCACAGTGTACAGAAGCTGTATTTTATGTTTACAAGTGGAGCGCTATTAGTATGAAAGCATGACAAGTGCTACTGAATCTCGTATCACTGCCAAAACCCACTTGTTTTCACTACCATCGCTTACGGATATATTCACCATCGCTAACGCGCTAGCTCACTTCGTATGGGCCCACCAGCTTCACCCTGCTCTGACTTGGTTACCATTCGTGGGTTTTAGTGACCACCTAGCACAGGTTGGTTTATGTTTCTTGCATTGTAGTTTTTATGCCAGATATTCGGACGCCGTATTTATACGCAAATTGTAAGAGAATTCTAATTTTTCAACAATTACTTCTGATTGCTTCCCTGAATTTTATCTATGCCAGGTGAGATATTTTCAGGTCTCCATCTTCAGGTCTCATTTAGGAAACAATAAGAAGAAAATTAGTGAGATAATTATAATTTTTTAACAATTATTACGAGTGGTGTGCCAAAAGAAAAACCTGCACGTGAAAAAAATATCTTTTGCAGTCATTAATGTTCGGTAATTATCAATAGTATTGCGACTTTCTGTAACACTAGTACCGGTTTCATACTAGTTACCCAATGGAAATCACCTTACACATTCCTCTTACATGTGCACTCACTCATTTTAACCGTAAAGTTACTTTGTTTTTGTACGATGGCTCGTAAAACTAATAGTATTTATATTTGTGTAAACTTCAGTATGGAGAGTTCACGTTTTAAAACTTATAGACAAACTAGGCATTTTGGCCATTTGTTAACATTCAAACAAATAACCCGAAGTGAAAATGCAGTAATGAAGCTAAAAGAATAGGAACTAATTAAAGCTGGCAGATTTTTAAATAAGTACGAAAACCTTTCTTATGTTGAGCGTAACATCCTGAATAAGAGATATTGTTTTCTATATTAGTAATAACGCTATCGGCAAGAATTTTAAACATATTGCGGTAAGTAAATTATACACACTGAGTCAGTTGAAAGTCTGTGCATAGCAAAGATTACTATTCACCACACCTTGTGTCGCTGCAAAGTGTAGTGACATGATGACATGTACATTTTATGTTCTAGTTTTAGTAGTGAGTGAAACAACAACAATAATGAAAGCTAGTGTAATGTGTCCCGATCGATCAGAAAGTCTTGCAGATGTTTATTGTTGAACACAACTACGTCAGTAAAGTTCGAGAAAGAGAATGGCAGTACTGTTCACAAAAAAATGGAAATAAGTTGAGTTCTTGTGATGATGTATAGTATTTATTTGGAGGGAAGAATCTGTTTTTCAATGCCTGAAACGGTGTAAACACCAGTAATAATGAACTAATGTAGAACTACATTATAAATCGAATTGGGAATGTAACAATTAGGCATATCAAGTGTTTGGGTGAATTGCCATTTTGTTGACTATACCACATTGTATATTGTTGTATGACTGATCACAGCAAACTGAAGCATAAATATTTACATTTGATATTGTGAAGTTTCTTTTCAATATCTCCTTGTGCAAGAGTAAGCGCTGATTCGTCAATATAAGTACGCTTATTAGTTATTCAACCAGCAAATCTGTAGAATGTTAAAACCTCACAGCTGAAGAAGTCTCCCTATTATAATCAAGGGTAACAGGGTTGCTTTCTGGCTATCATAGAGAGTTTCCCGTTCAGCAGCGAGGCTATATGAGACGTGGACCACAGTTCAAAGCAGGATTCGAACCGCATGAGCTCCCGCCAGGAACTGAATCCGGGTCTTCCAAGCCAAAGGCGCATACGCCAACCGCTCAGCCACGAGGGAGCTCATAGAATTATAGTTTTGTTTAGGTGACGTAGATATGCTGGCGACATTTCATAGCAGTGATATAATTTATAATAGTTTTCCGATTGCATTAGGAAAAAAGACGAAACATTCTTTCAGGTGACTGACAAGTATACCAGTGAAAAAATATTTATACAAATATATATATATATATATATGATAATAAGTGAATGATTTTGAAACAATTGTTATTCGTTACTAAAAACAAAAAATTGTACCTCACCGGAGATCGAATCTAGATTTATTGCTTTGAAAGCGAGAGCACTAACTACTTGCCTACGAGAAACATTGTCTATTACTAGCAAATAATCGTTATATGTTGTAGAAGTACGCTGGGAAATTGTAAGTCTTAATTGAAGTCAAGAGAGAAATGGATACAATTAGGCAACCTTAGAGCTTTTTGTGTTGACTGTGACTTTATTCAAGATTAGTATCTTGTGTAGTTCCCGTTAACTTCCAATTAACGGCTCGTAGTTGCCTTGGTACGGAGTTATCTAAGCTGGCGACCTATCGGTGTCCTTGTGTCACTTCTTCCCACGAATTAAGAACTAGCTCCCATTGCTCGCCAACTCTCCATGATGGGTTGTCAGGCCAATTTTCATGTAGATTTCTAGTCACTTCTGCCCATTGACTTTCCACTGGATTCAGGTCGGATGCTCTACGAACTAATTTAGAAAAAAAAAAAAAATCTCAAAATATATCTGGAGAAAGATCAATTAAGGATTTTTCGTATGTAGAAAACTTTTGATAGTTTTTCCTACATTTTACTTGCTTAAATGCACGTGCTTCGCAAGAAAAGGAAAGATCTATGGAGAACATTTGAAGACTATATATAAACCTCTCACCCCCTTGGGATATGCACTTCAGTCGAAGTATAAAATTTCAGCTAACTATGCTCATATTCAAACATTCATGTTTACACGGTTCAACTGTTATTTACTTTGGCATTTTTCGGAATATAAAATGGGAAATCAAACTGCGGACATAGAAATTGTCCACTTTTCCCTTTGGAAGCGAAAGTTTTGAGAACGCTGGGATACGTCTCAACTTACTTTTAATAATCAATCTATATTCCAAGTTTCACCTTCCAAACTTAAGGGGTTAGTAATATATTTTTCATATATCTATATTTTGAACCTTTCCTCCTCCCTAAGAACATTCAGTTTAATAAGTGATGATATAAAACGGCGGCTCGAAACCCTGCTTTATTCATAAAAATTAATTTTGAGTGATGTAGCCGTTTTCCCATGATGACGCAGACAAGGTCAAGTTGAATGTGTAGAAAAAAGGCATTTTAAATTACTTCTTCACCGTAAACGCGGAACCAGAAAAGCAGGGATAAGTATTCGTTTAATTTGAAATAATGAGTTTATTCACCGTTTAATTTCCCTTTAAAATAATTTTTGCATTAATTTTGAAGCTTCTCTCGCCTTTAGAATACACATTTTACTAAAAGCGACACGACAAAAATCTGGCCTGAGCCAAGTGCTAACTCAGCAAAAAATTACCCGATTCTTCATGATTATGAGACAGACAACCATGATATAATTCTTGATGTATGGATAAACAGTCGGACATTGTCCTTCTTCCCCTTAAAAGCGGAATTTGCGGAAACGTTGTGGCACATGTCCGCTTCTTCTTAATAAGGAGTTTATAAATGAACTTTCATTTCTCTAACATGAGGATCTCGTGAGGGTACTCTACTTTTGGAACACATTGAAAGCCCCTTCTTCCCTTTAGAACAAACATTTTAATAAAAGTGAGACTATAGGACCTTAATCCAAAGTAGGCACTATGTCTGACACGATTTTTTTCCCCCCAGGATAGTAGATTTTGTCCCCTTGTAGTAATAGAACGTGTGGGAAAATCAGTTCACGTAAGTTTTTTCTTGATCTTAAGAATTTTGAAGCTGTCAATCTTGATTGAAAAAAATACTTTACGTTTGCAAATGCAGTTTACGCAACATATAGCACAATAGTGTAAGAAGCAAGGAAAATAGAAAATCTGTTATATGTTGACTACCCCGCAATAGAAATATAAAAATAACTTTAAGTTTTATCGCAGGAGTGTAGTACGTGTTTATTTGGCATAGTGAGTATCGTTCTTACATACAAGTCTTCTGGTCCATGTTCATGCAAACAATTTTGAGTTTAACGAACTCGGAGAAAGTACTTAGTTCTGGCAAACCATCTATGAATCGTCTGACGTGCTTTCGCTTTGGTATCGACTTAAATTGATTTTTTTATTTTATCGGTGACTTACGAAAAATAATAACATTTGTACTTTACATGAGATACTTTGAATACTGTCAGGAGAATAAATGGAGTTCAATAATAAAGCGAATTCCTTTACCGTTACTCTCACTTGTTCTGGGTTTTTAAAATTAGCGTAGAGAGAGAGAGAAACTAAGTTGTGTGATACAATTTGCTTTATTTTGTCTTTCCAGTGTTTAGCACCACATGTACAATATACACGAACGCACAATATCATTCTTAAATTTTGATCAAAAGTACACAAAACACCAATTGTAGTGTCATAAACCAATGTTCGAAGTTTGTAGAAAAAAGATAGAATCTTCTGCTTGCTGCTGAAAGTACTATATACTTCCCAGCCGAGTTGAGTTGCTTTTTTCTCCTCGTTGGTACGTAAAGGAAATCTTAAGACTGAATACAGCATATACTGATGAAACGCGCCAAACACATTAATTTCAAGTTTATATCTAGGTATAATACATTTGACCAGGTGGCAGTGCACAATAGTTTGATTTTATCAAAAATAAGAAGGAAAACAACTCATATCCATAAATATAAAAGACACTTGACAGTTCCAAAAGTCAAAACAACTAAAACTCCTAGTTCCATCTTCTGATACCTAAATCAATAAAAATCTGACCGTCCAGATCTTCGTCTTCTAACGTGTGCTACAATATATTAACACACTGTGAACATATCAGTACGTTTGACATCAGACCAATGTGAGCATTTTAAAATATATATTGATCTATAAAATATAGTTTTTTTTTTTTTTTTTTTTTTTTTTTTTTTTTTTTTTTTTTAATGCCGTCAGCATAGCATGTATTCAGCCTAATTGACATGACAGCATTCTCATAGTTTCTCTGACCCACTTCGAACACGTAAATACCTCGAACAGTTTATAAAAAAGGAATAAAACAAACTTTAATTAACAGCACTGCACAAAAAACAAATTACCCTGATTATTGCATATGGAAGCTGTACTAAGAAATCAATGACATTTAGCAATCGCAGATAAAGGAAGACTACATAACCAACAAATTGAGCATGCATATACTAATTATAAGGTAAGGCATGGAAATACTTTTTACTATTTAATGTTACAGCAAACTTAATTTTACTATTGTTAAGTTCCTACTGTAACAATGAGATGAGACTTTCAGATAGTCGCGAAAATGCTAAAACAAATACTATCCACTTTCAATCTGGCAACATTAACACGAGACTCGGGACTCGCTTCACCTACTTTTTTTATTTTTATTTTTTTATGAAGCACTTATTTTCAATTTACTTTTTATGTTGTGTGAGAAGTGCTTTTATTATTTTCTAGTAGTAATATGCAGTCAGTTTAATCATATATACACAGTAATAATATATGTAAATTGTGCTATATCTCAGTTATCACGACTGCTTTCTTTGATTTATCTCATACAATACTTCTCTGCTTTCATTTCTTATGGATTCTAAATACGATCATTCAAACACTGTCAATCATAAATTTCAAAATTAACAGGCAATGATTTAGTAGGAAAAGTTATATGGGAGAAAACCTTGAAACATAACTATTTTAATATATATGTATGCTCAATTTGTTTAGTTTAACAAATACTACAATAAGAGACAATGAAGTGCAGAAATTTTTAACCAACCAACCTCATTATGTGACTACTTACTGCAACAGGTTTTATGTCATAAGCACAAATGTTTAACAATAAAGTACAAAACTTGACCCTTAATATTCCGTTATGTAATTTCTTAAATGGCATTTGTGGAGAGTAATAAAATAAAATATATATATATACTTATAGAGAGATCGATATGTAAATTACTCTAAATCACCGTATGAAAACTATTTCATTCATCTTTTCCAACACTTCTTTGTTTTCATTTCTTTACGCATTCTAAGTACTATCATTCAAACAATCACAAATTTCATAATAACTGGATAATAATTTAATTATTCTGCAAGTCCTATGGGAGAGAACTTGGAAATAAACTATTATAGCACAGTTTTAAATCACATATACATAATATGCAATTTTCTTGGTAATACTGTTGTGAATTCATAAAAACAAAATCCAAATAAATGATGCACATGATTTAACTCAGAAAACATTCTGATAACATTAAACAAACAAACAAACAAAAAAGCTTTGAACCATTTTCCATGCTTGCCCCCCTCCTCTCTTCTATTCTGTAGCGAAAAATCACTTGACTCGGACGTTGAGATTATCTTTAGTGTTTTCAGTTGATATTCTTCTAGATAATATATACACTTCTTTAAATATCCGCACCAGGACTTTTTTTTTTTTTTTTTTTAATTCCAATCATGTTCCCGACAAGGTTATTCTTCCCAAATAAATATCAAAAGCCTTTCAATGATTTATGGAAGTTCAAAGGAAGATAGGCATAACTGATGCACAAAATTATGGCTGTTACTTAAATAATGGTAAGCATAATCACCCTGCAAAGACCTTTGTTTTCTTTGACATCTGGAACATTTCAACATCAGGATAGAAGCCTACTTACTAAACTCTGTTTGAAGAACTGTTACAGATTTGCTGTGCCAAAGATGTAGTTATTTCAAAGGGGATAACCATTTTTTTTTTTTTTTTTTTTTAAATCGTTGAGAAAGCTCACCTGTTCTTTATTTACTTAAACGCATTTTATAATTGTTAACCAGAACTATACATTTTCAGGGGAAAAAAAGCAGGTGTGTTTCACTTTTTTTTTTTTGGTTTTTTTTTTTAGAGTATTCAAAACAATGAGACGATCAAAATTTCTGAGAGAGTGCAATAAACACATTATTAGTTACAATATTTTAAATGTCGAACATATCTTTCTAGATTAAAAGCATTTAGTGTATCATCAGTTTTAGGATACAGGAGAATGATGGATTTGGGTCCAATAATGTGCAACATTAAATTCAATACCAATCTATGGCTCGGTTCTAGATCAGATTGAGCCAAAGTTATAAGAAAATGTTGGAGATTCACGTACGAATAGAACCTGATCCGACAGTCAACTCTGATATCAAATCAATGACTACTCAAACATCGCATGCTCAGTTTAAAACAATAGTCTAGTCACCCAATAGTTGAATGTACTTGCTGAATTTATCGACTGCTATTAAAAACAAACAATAGAATCGAACTGTTATAAAAATTCAAGAAGCAGAGACCCATTTTCATGTCTACAGTTTCATCATGTTTATTACCGAAAAGTCAGCAGCTGTGTGTAACTCACATAAAGAACTTGGCAATGCTAATTACACGTTAACCCTACATACAAGTAAATATCCAGTATGGAATACTTCGGTGAGTAAATGTAACATTTACATTTAGCACCACCTACTGAAAGTTCAAAACATTTTTTCCTGGGAACACTTCTTTCAGAAACTTGATGTTTCTTCACATGTAACAGAAAGAATATATTGCGAAATTTCAGTTGATACAACTGCCTAGCAGTGTTTCATGTGTGCGTAGTCCCGTGTGTAATCCCCTGTGAAGTCATATTTAAATACTGTGTAAGTAACACAATTCAAGGGCCAACATCAAGCCACATAAAAAACACACATTTGATGAGGTTTCACAGACTCATCTTTTTCTTTATAATTTTGTTTGATCAGAAAAATTTATTAACAAGTAAAGAAATACTTTCACGTTGCATGCCTTGGACCCAATCATTCATAAAAAATAGTCAGTTACCAAAAAAAGCTAATGAAATATTCACTGTGCACAGTTGCGTTAAGATAAAATAATCGCAATGTCAATATTTCAAATTCTCTCAATCAATCCTACTAAATCACTCCCCAAATAATACTAGAACCAAGAACTGAAATATACAGATGTTAGAATATTACACTATCAACCAATAAGTAATTGGATACCCGTGACGGGAGGTTATTAGGACTCGTACGGCTGTCATGAAACCTAAACCACTTCTGACGTAATTCTGCGACTAAGATCCATTTGTGAATAAAAAGGCTTTCAGTACAGAGCTATCAGTTTCACAAGGGTGCAATCGTGGGAACCACCTTAGCGAGCTGTCCAGCAAGGTAAGAGTTACTAAATTAAACACGTCCAAACCAACCGTGACATTCATAAAAAGTACAGGGACATCATAGAAGTGACAAATATCTCAGCCGACCGAAAATTCTGAATGAAGATCTCAGGATCAGCGTAGATTTGTCAAAGAATCGGTCATAGCCAAGAGCCACCATCACACAGGAACAATGGTACCAGTTTTCACTATAATACTGCGACCAGAGGTTCAATATTTCGGATATTCAGGGA
Organism: Thermobia domestica; assembly: GCF_964235325.1. Classification (NCBI taxonomy): domain Eukaryota; kingdom Metazoa; phylum Arthropoda; class Insecta; order Zygentoma; family Lepismatidae; genus Thermobia; species Thermobia domestica. The sequence goes on from NC_137454.1 coordinate 209,440,374, forward strand.
AACCAGCTGCATAAGACCCTATCACAAAAACTAATATAAGTTTCAAGGGTCAAATGATGCTATACTGAAGTGTATAGTGCCCACCAAGAAGCTCAGTGGTCGTGACATGATGGTGTGGGAATGTTTTACGTATTATCGTTTGGGCCCACTGGAGATAGTTCTTGCTACCCCCAATTGTATTGCAGAATTCTAGACAACATTGTAGTATTTCAGAAATGAACTTCTGTTGCTTCCAGAACCATTATAAAATGTATTCTTTAACGTCTAACAATTAAGCGCTGAGGCGAGGGGAGACTGTCATTATGAATGAAAATTCAGAAATTGGTGTAATTGAAAAGTGGAAGGAAACGGGACAATCCAGAGAAAACCCACGCACACAGTATTTGTCAACCACAAAACTCACTTGGCACAAGCAAGAATCGAACCTAGGACCCCACGCACTCAAGGTGAGTGCTCTATTACTGAGCCACTGCGGCCCTCCCAGGACGATAAAGTCAGATCACATGTTTCTATTGCTACTCTTAGCTGGTATGAAAAAGTAAACAACGTTTAATATTTGGGTTTACCTGCACATAGAGCCAACCTCAATGAACTTCCATTGCTCACCTATCAGATATTGCAAACGGAATGGGGGAACGTTCCTGAGAATATTATCATCAATCTAGCAAAGATGCCTGGGGGTAGCTCGAGTTGGTACCATCACGTTTTGACAGAGCAAGGACCTCAAACAAACATTCAGGTAAGTGCTAAATAACTTCTGGTAGATAGTGGATTTATACAGAAATGTCAGATGATTGATTAATAATACATAAGGAATATCAACAATTTTCCTTGCAACTGTAGCGTTCATTTTCGTTCAAAAGAATAAGCTGTAAGTATGACCAATTCTTGCAACATTAACAAGTAATTAGTTTGTCCTACTTCATTGAATAAGTTCACAAAGTATTTAATGCACAAAAAACCACCTCACTCGTATGAAACGCCGATGTTGCTGAAGAAAGAAAGAAAGAAAAAAAACCCTGGATGTCATAAAGGAACAATCACTTAAAAAAGCTTAACATTATATTCGGTGTTACCACATGGTTATAACTTCTTTTCTCCCCATTCACTTGATATAAAATCTAGTTTTTGAGAGTAAGAATAAAAAACACCATAATTACAAGTAATTTTCAATATTGAAATTATCAGAAGATACAACTTCCATTTCTCTTTCTTCCATTACCCTCCCTCTCTCTCTCACACACACACACATACATACACACAATCAATCAGAATGCATTGACTCCAAACTAAATGCTGATATAAATTTGGAATTATTTCTCCTCCAACAAATTTTTATTCCCACACAAACGAGAACAGTCTCAGTCAAATTTACTGTTTCGTCATGATAAAGAAAATAGAAAAAACGGTGATATTATTACTAGGTAAGCTACAGTATACATTTATCAATTATTCTATTCACTTTTATCCAAAGCTTTCAGTCTTTCAAGTAACGGAGGATGTGAATGATGCCATGCAGAATACAACCAGTCATACACTGGGAAACTAAGGTTGTCCTGGTTCAGTTTGATTAAAGCAGCTTTTAAATGTACAGCATGTCCTAACTTCTTCGAAAACGCATCTGCTTGGAACTCAAATCTTCGACTTAGAACAGTCATTAAGAAGTCAAGAAGCTAAAAAGATAATAAAAGGCAAAGCATAAATAAAATGACTTAATATGAACAACTAATTGAAAGTACAGAGTACATTATAAATTTAACATAATATTAACCTTATCTGTTCCAGCAGTGATGATGAGTTAATATCCACTCTTTAATTTCTCATCAACATTTCAGGCGTAAATTTAGAACGTTCTTCATTGGGCTAAATTTTAACAATATTGGTTATTCACATTTTATACATAGCACTTCGGTAGCATTCATTAAGTTTAAAAGTTAATCTATTACAGATCTTCAAACGATAATAAGACACTCTCTGGGAATGTAATGTATTTATTTCCTATATATCATACATGACTCTAAAGTGTACTTTATGAATCAATATGAAATTAAAATTTTATATTTCAGTCTTCTTATGACACACGTTTCAAAGAACTTTCTACAGGTTTCTGAAGCTGGATATCCTTAAACTAGGGTTGTCAGACGCCCCGATTTCCCGGGACAGTCCCGGTTTTCAGTGAAAGAATTAACTGTCCCGAAATAGGTTTTCAGGACGCCTGTTTGTCCCGGTTTTCGTCCTCCAGATTTAAAAAATGGAAGGTTTTCGGAAGATTTGTGTAGCCAATTAATTTTACTAAACAACAACAAAGAGTTTGAAAATCACATCCATTCTTTTGTCCTATAACTATTCTATCAGGCCTTGTTTCCATTTTGTACTAATACACAATAACACTGAGCAAGACTATGTGATAATATGTAAAAACACTATCACGTAACAGTTTCAACACAATAACTGTGTCTTCATCAGACTTCCACTCCTTCTGGCTGCTTGGGAGTTGGTCATCACTTATATACTCTCCGGAGATCAACTTTTAATTAGGCTCAGCCCCTTTATTAAAAAAGTAACACTTGTGTGACTTTCACTTTTTAGCTGCACACGTGTCCAATTAAAAGTTTATTTTTTTCGCTGGATACATTACGTCCTCTAATTATCCTTATTATTTTTTTCTCTTTCTTCTTCGTTTTCATTTCTTCTTCTTTAAGCAGAATCTTCTCCCATTCTTTCTTCTCGAGAATCCTGCATTCCAATTCATCACCTTGTCTCCTGCCTTCATAATCTCCCGACTTTCTTCCATTTTCTCACCAAAGTTCTGTTCTCTACTTCTATGATCTCTGCTCCTTCCCACCCTATCCTGTGGTTTGTCTCTTTCTGATGCTTGTATATCACATTGCTGTCCCTTTTCAATCTTACATCATCCTAGTGCTGTTTTATCCTTTCTTGCATTTTCTTTTTTGTTTCTCCTATGTAAATTTTGTTACACTCTGCGCATCCTACTCTATATATTACTACCCTTTGATATTTGTCCGCTATTGCTTTTCTCTTGGTTCTTCTGACTAGTTCAATTATTCTGCTTCCTCCTTTCCTGTACGTCCTAATTCCTGCTTTCGAAGCATTCTCTTTTATCTTCTCTGTTTCTTTGCCTAGGCTTTCTATTCCAAACCCATTTTTTGTTCTTGTCTTCTCTTTCTTTCTCTCTCTTGCTATGTTTCTTGTGACCCTATCCTCTTCGTTGTATCCATTTCTCCTTAGTTGTGTCCAGAACTTCTTTAAATCTGTTTTCCTCTGTTCTTCATTTGTGTTTAGGTCTCCCATTCTTTCTTCCATGCTTTTTATGAAATTATTCTTTGTACCCTCATCCACATCACTTCGTTTGTGGCAATACACTCCCGCTGCACACACTTTTTGGTACCAGGATGTAATAAACTCTCCTCCTACCGACTTCTTTATTTTCATATCTAAATAGTTTATCTCCTTGTCTACTTCTATTTCATTTTCTAGTCTAATCCCTTTCTTTTCATCTTCCACGTCTCATGAATTTCTCCAGCTGCCTTTTCGTTCCTTTCCATATTCCTAAACAGTCGTCCACATAACGGCAAAGAAGAAGCAGTCTTCCTCTTTCTATCGTCTCCTTCTCCCATCGATTCATTATTATATCTGATAGTACTGGACTCAAACAAGATCCTATATTAAGTCCTTCCTTCATTTTAACAATCCTGTCTCTGATTATACATATCCATTCTCTCACAATGCCTCTAATCCTACTGTCCCAATTTTCTATTCTCTTTTCACCCATTTCCTCTTCTATTATTTTCAATATTTCTTCTCTCTTAAGGCCCGGGAACATATTCTTAACATCCAGACAAAATAACACTGTGCTCTCATTTCTTCTTCCTAATTTATCTATCATTCTCTTAACCTCTTGCGTATTCTCTACTCCCCTACTTTCTTGTCCTTCTCTCACTGCCTCGGCTATCCTCTTAAGCTTTTTCTCCAACAGTTCTAACATATTATTCCTGCAATTAAGCACCGGCCTCAACTTCACTACTTCTTTGTGGATTTTTGGAAATCCTTTCATCCTAGGTAACTTTCCTTCTTCTCTCACTAACCTCTTGAACCCTTTCTTTCTGCAGTCCTCTATAATCATTTTCTTTATCTCTTCTTCTTGTCCTTTTTCGGCCGCATCTTCATATGTCTCATCTTTCAGATCTCCAGGTTTTTCTTCATACCATACTTTATCCATCACAACTACAGCTCCCCCTTTGTCTGCCTGTTCCACTACTATGTCCTTTTTCGTTCTTATCCTTTTCATTCCCATTTCTCTTTGTCAGTCAGATTGGCTCTTTGTCTTCTTGATTTGTTATTTACTATATTTACTAGTTTCCTCCGAATTCTGTTCCTATCTTCTTCAACTTTGGTCCTATGGGCTGTTTAGCTTCCGGAGATAGAGATAGAGAGAGAAAAAGGATTTAAAAATAGTCAAGAGGGGCATATGTTGTGACAATGCTTTCTTAAATATCACTTTCAATAGAAAAGAAAGTCTTTTTCTCGGTGACAGGCTTTAATTACTAGTTATTTTATACTTCAGTTAGCAGCCTAGAACTGCCCCATTGTTGGAACCAATGGAACCAACAATGGCGATACTCAGTCGATGCGTGTTAACCTCATTTAAACTGTCTATTTCGTCCTATCTGCCGTCTTCTGAGGCACAATTTTACAATCAAACACTTTAATTAGTCAGTGGCTATGCTAAACCTATCTTTACAAGTGAGGTGAAGTAAATTAAATTTCCTTGTCGGTGTAGAGTGAAAGTCAACGTTCTTCTTTCACATTGCTAGTGTATAAAGTGTTTCCATCATGCCCAAGCGCAAATGTTCTTTTCAGGAGAAATATTCAGTGGAGTGGTCATTTATAAAACGAGGAAGAAATTACCATAAATTGGAGTGTAAAATGTATAATGGCGTGGTCAATGAAAACTTGACCCACCACGATCCATTCTGACCCACTGTGACCCACCAAGACGCATCATCAACTCTGAACCATGATCCACGCCCTCCTCTCCACTGACTAAAGGGTTTACACCTGTAATAAAATAAGGCTGTGAAATTATCACTAATCGGAGTTTGAATTTCTACGGTCAATCCTTCAAGCACATTGAGCGGTATGACCTTTACAATATAAAATAGTAGGGCCATATTACGATGAATTTCAATTTAATAATCATATATAATTATCATATATAAATAAAAGCAAGGATAGGAATGTCAAAAGAAGCCTTTAGGAGGAAGAAAAGTCTGTTTTGTGGAACCTTGAATAAAGAGTTGAGAAAAAGACTCATAAAATGCTTTGTGTGGAGTGTTGTACTGTATGGGGCGGAAACGTGGACATTACGTAAAGGTGATGAAAATCGACTGGAAGCCTTCGAAATGTGGTGTGGAGAAGAATGGAAAGAATTAGTTGGGTCGAGCGGAAAACGAATGAGGGAGTGTTAGAAATGGTGGGTGAGAAAAGAACACTTTTAGATATTATTAGGAAGAGGAAGAGAAACTGGTTGGGACATTGCCTATGAAGAGATTGTATCATGAGGGACGTCCTAGAGGGTATGGTGGCGGGAAAGAGAGAGAGGGGGCGAAGGAGACTACAATTAATGGATGATATAAAAACAGAAAGATCATACGCGAAGACGAAGAGGTTAGCGGAGGACCGTGGAGCATGGAAGCTTCTCAGCTGCGGCAAGTGACCTGCCAATAAAGGCAGAATACCTATGATGATGATATAATTATTTCCATGCTGAATCACAGATACTTTACCAAGTCTCAAACCAAGGTAGAGTACACCAACGTCAAGGAAAAAAAGTATAAAATTTTCCATATAATTAAGCATACCGTGCGAGACTTAAAATTTCCATGCAAATAAGCTTAGAGTACAAATTTTATGTCTACTTTTCACAACTTTGTGGCTTGATTACCTTGTGTTCTGAACGCTCCATGTAATAAACACAAGCTTCAGCAATTATTATAATAGAATGCAGTGGATATATAATGTGAAGCATTGTATTTCTTGTTTCTCAATTAATAATTGTTTCTCAACTAATATCGATCGTTTTCGATTATTCTTTCACGTCAACCCACTACCAATGTTCCATATATAGAAAGTGCCTCCTCCCCATAAAAGAGAATTTAAAAAATGCTAGGATAGCTTCTATTTATTTTTAATACAGAATTTCAGCTGCCTAATTTGAACGGCTTATGAGATGTTCAATTTTTCGCAAAAATTCGGACCTCTACTCCCCCTTAGTATATGTATTATAATAAAAGCGATATAACATTCGTTGGAATTGGGTCCTAATCTATATAGCGAAAGTCATTTCATTTGGCTTTGCCACTTGGCTGTGATGATCAGGCACACGAAGTTACATTCAATTATGTTATATAATAATTCATGTATTACACATGATTCAAAAATTTATTTTTTTCTAGTAGTTAGCTCCTCCATAAACTCACGGCTGTATCTCGAAAGAAAAGTCCTATTGCAATAGTACAATTACAAATATCAATATCCAAAAGTGACTAAAGTTCTTTTTTCACTTAGTTATACTCAGGTCAGTAAACAGAAACAAATGAAAAAGGAAGAAAAATAGAGGCCTTGAAAGTAAAACGTAGACAAATTTATCAGTTTCAGAAGATGCTGTCTACAACGCACTGAGCAAAGTGGGTCGATGGGTCCGAGTGAGTCAGTGGTTCAGAGTGGGTCACGGTTGGTGGTGGGTCGTAGTGGGTCACGTCCTGTTGACCCACTCCATCTCTGACATTAATATAGTATTTTTCTTGCTAAATGTTATATGTATTTCTTTTAGGATAGTGTTTTAGCGCAGGTGATGACGCAACAAAGAAAAAACTATCACTTCGGTCATAAATGGGAGGATGTGTCGTAATTAGCGAAATATTTAAGACCTGTTAAACACAACAAATCGGAATTCGGAATAAGGAGCGGCAGCTCTTCTTATGTTACATTTTTATATTCTTTATACATCCTTTGTGGGGCTTCAGTTGTGTTAACCGTGTTTAGAATGAACTGGAAAATTGTGAGTAGTAACCTGGAAAAGATAGGTAATTAACTGATTCCAACCAAATGAGTAGGAACCCTGACCTTATACGAGTATATTGTAATATGCTGAAGCCGGAATGGTATAGTTTAATAATCACATAAATCTAGATTTAAAAAGTTTGCAATTGACGAAATTTTCAAACGCCATGGACACTCTGTGCTTCGTTTACCCCCTACCACCCGGAACTGAATCCAATTGAAAAAATTCGTCTTTGGTGAAAGGAAGGGTTGCGTCACGAAACATTTAAAATTAATGATGTTCAAAAACTCTCGGGCAAATAGGAAGGAAAAAATGGATATCAGTTTGTAATCAAGCGAAGCAAATTGAGACTGAGTAGGGAAGCACAAGGATTTATGGATGAAATTACTGAGGGTCGTTATTAGTCTCGGTAGTGTCGATAGTGATAGCAACAATGATTCAGAAGAGGATACTGACGGTGACTTATCCGGAATAAAAGAAATGTAGGTGAGTGTTTCCTTTATGTACGCATACACATAGATGAAAAATATTTGACATTTCATTTTTAATTGTGGAATGCAACGTCTATTATTAATAGTAATGATCTAGATATACATAGATAAAAAGGTACAACATGCGAATTATGAATAATACCTCAGATTTTTAGGTTCATGGCGAATATTTATTTCAGTTGGCAACAGGGTGTTTTTCTTTAAAACAAATTATTAAAACTTATTTTAAACAATTGATTTTGTTTAAAACAAATTTTGCATACGTTTTTAAACATTTTGTTTTAAACACGTGTATTTTTTAAGACTTGTTTTAAACATATGTTTATTTTTTATTTTATTTTATTTTTGTAAAAATATCTTCCAGAGAAAGAAAATTGTCAAAAGTGCTCCTCATTCAGAAGACTATTTTATTCCCATGTGAATGTTTTGATTTCTCGTGGTTACAGCATGTCAATGTGGTGATCTACAATTTATTTTGTCTCTTTTCCCCCCTTATTTTTAATGTATATTGTATTGTTTAAATGCTTCTCAGTTAATTTGTGAGAAAGTGTCGTAGTCGAAGGTTGAACTACTTGTAGAACTGATAAATAAATAAAATAAAATAAAATAAAATAAATAAATAAATAAATAAAAAATAAATAAAATAATTATCATGGAAACAAATTTTTGTGTTGTATTCAGAAAACAAACAAAAGGTTATTTACTAAATTGCAGTTCTGAATTTAAAATATCGCAGGCATTCGTTGATACAGTACATGTTAATTCTCAATCTCCGTAAACTTGGAATCGTTTAACGTGTGTTTTACGGGAAGAAAAAAGATCATCATTTGGAGAAATTTATTAAAGTAACTCAAACTCCATCAGATAAGAAAATGACCATACGAGCTCGCTGCAAAACTTATAAGAAAGAAATGGTTGTTTAGTTCAAAGAATGAAGAATCATTATGAAAAATGCAATGCTGTGAAAAAACTGGAAACCCAAACAAATGGTAAAAGTGTTGATCCGAAAATTGCTTTTGATGATTCTAACGTTATTAAGAATTAATTTTGTATCAACAATATTTTTTTTCATTATATTATGAACATTTTATTTCGTCCATCTTCCCCACCTCACTTCTAAATTTTCATAAAATCTTTACCCTTTGGAATAGCTTGTAACCTTGTATGAAGGGACCAGGCGAGAAAGCGCAAGATATGGCAGTATCTATCTATAGGGATCGGAGAACACACAGATGATTAAAACTGGAAAGTTGCTTAGGCCCAATTTCCAGAATTTTAAGCAGGCCCGAAACTCGAAAGTAGAGCCACCTTTGGAATCCTCGGGCCAAAAAATGTACAAGAGAGCAATATAGGTCTATAGCTCCTTACGGCCAATGGAAATGGTATATAACTGATCAAAATCCGTATATATTCGGAGTAAGGACTTCAAATTTTTTATGTTGGACTTTGATCAGCAAAAGGTTTCTAAATCTGCATTACTGCCCCCAAAATCTTAAATTCAGAGTAAGGGACGGACGACGACCTCTAAACGAATGCCCCTCTGGCGGCAATTATATAAAATTATAGATTGCATCTTGTCATATAATTTTTCTTTCTTTCATCTCGGATTCGTGGTTGTGAAAATATGACGTTTTCCGTCGGTGTTTTCTTTCGGACATACCCTGCATTTATATAACTAATTATGAATCATTGACTATAGCATTCGGAGCTTGACTTGTTAATCATCCCCATGCTGAGCATAAACAATATAATGTTAATATCTTAAATTTATGAGCAAGGAGGGAGAAATTAGCCCTTCTCCCTCATTCCATCAACGCCCTTGTCTAGCGGTTGTCCTATGAAACTCTAGTCCACACCCTTTCACGTGGTTTTTGTTTAATTTATTTCGTACCCTTGGCTATGAAGATACTATGTTTGCTGAGCAAAAATGAGCCTTTCTGAAAATGGACTTGGATCACTTGTGCTTTCAACGCCCCATATCTAAAAATATTGTATGAAAACAGTTGGAGCCAAATTTATCCTGCAACCCAAGTTTGTTTGAAACGCATAAAATTAGTTTGTTTAGTTTGATTACAGTCTTGCATTAGTAGTAAGGCTATATGAGATAGAGCTTGCCTCTTGTGCATTTCTACTACGTATATGAAATCGTGTGTTAAAATGATCTCATATTTTTAGTACGACACATCAGTTTATAAAATGTATTTAGAATTCTTTCATAGTCGAAAGTGGATTTTCTTTTGTCAGTGTGTATAATACACAATTTACTTTTGAAAAATGATTACAAAGATAATATTATAATATAAAAATTATTAAATTACATTCAGAGAATCAGTCAAAAACGTACATGCAGTTTAACAAATGATATACGTGGAGTTTTTTCGGATGTTGAATTAAAATAGCAATATGAAGTATGCTTTCCTCTCGACAGATATCGTTACTAATATGATTGTAAAATACGTATGTGATATAAGAACGTTCTCAAACTTGAATTATCACTTTAAACTGCCCTGCAAGCGACTACCGTGCGCCGGCCATTTTGATTCACTACATTACGTCACATGTTCGTTTCAGTCATGTACGTAGCAATATCTGTTGAGAGGATATCATTATTAATATATATATATATATACCCTGCAGTTTGAAGACAACTGAAGGATAAAACACAGTCACCGATATCAGTTACTGATATTAAAAAAGAAGAAAATCCCAACATGGCTCTAAATGATATACTTACTGCATTGTATGGCGAAAAGATGTACTGGAACACAATAATGAGACCAATTAGGACCGGCTGCTCGCGCTCGAAACCAAAGGCAACATACATAGGTGTATATTTAAATAGCAGTGCAAAGGCTAAGAACACCAAAAACAGATTAGCCTAGAAGAAAATGAAGCACGGAATACAATTATAATATATACTACAATTTACAATCTACATAATCATGATAATTTTTAAAATCTGGATCCACGCCACTACATGTTATGTATTTACCGTTAAAGAAACATTTAATGACATTGGAGTTAGTGCGTGTATCGAGTTCAAAATATTTTGTCAGCGCTGTCGCGAAACAAAAACGTAATGCAGAATACGATTCGAGAGGGAAAGATGGTCTTGTTCAAAAAATCTTGCCCACCCAGTTTGTTATAGAAAGCGATATTCTGGCAACTATATGTAGGAAATTCTAATATTTTGACTCTACATGAACATCTCAATCGGCCACAGAAAACTCAACACTTGTTTGATTTATTTTTAACTATAGGTAAGAGTGCACAGCTTTTCGAAGAGAAGTGGATGGCCAGGATTTTCTGAACAAGATGTACCTTCATATCTCTCCAAGGAAATAATAAGGATCTTAAATGAAAAATAATTCCATTTGCTTTCCTTATATGGATGAAGAATTTTCGGTTTAAGGTTCTCATTTTGAAACAATGAGAAATTTGATTTCCGGCGGGAGCTCATGTGGTTCGGATTCCACGTTAATCAGTAGGTTCACGTCTCATATAGCCTCGCTGCTGAAAAGGGACGTTAAACTCAAAATCAACTCAATGAGAAATTTGAAAATTACTTCGGCAATGAAGGTAACTTAACCTTAAATAGTAAATCGAGGAAGGCATTCAATAGTACTTACAAATGATCTGATTAAAAAACATATATAGCTACGACTTTGTGAAACTTGACTGTATAATTGGTATCATCACGAGGCACGAGCAAAAGTGGATATCAACTTTTTTCTACATACATGAAAAAAAATAAATTTCTTTAATAAACTAGGCAAATATCAACTACAATAACTGTTCCAACTTTGAAGTTACTGAAAAAGAAAGATTAAAAAAAAGATAGTATCAATTTTTGCTGGATGCTTTTACATACTTTCTCAACTTTTAACTCCGTAATTATTCTTGACGAAGTTCATTATTCACTTCCACCTTATTATGATACCAAAACTACTTTTTCTTAAACTTTTCCGAATGCGTCACGGTATACGTACGAATTTCACGAAAATATCATGAATAATGATCTGCATAAAAACAGTACGTGTGTGTTATGTTAAAAATTTCAAACCAAAACAAATCAACTTAACAGTGAACAGTACGTGGTGTGACTGGAAAGTTTTAAGACCGGGCTTGTAATTTAAAAATGGCAGTACTTAACAGGCTATTGCGATGCATCTACTTCAAAGTAGTCCCCTGCTGCCTGAATACAACGAATCTAATGGTGTTTCCACTCCTGGAAGCATTCCTGAAAATTATCTTTCGTAAAGGTGAGAAGAACTCTCTCCGTATTTCCCTGGATGTCTTCAATTGAGTCAAATCTCTTCCCCTTCAGCGACAATTTTAATTTAGGAAACAGGCAGAAGTTGGCAGGGGTCAAATCAGGGAAACAAGAGGGGGTTTACGAAAGCACAGGAATGTTGAATTTGGCCAGAACTTCCTGGATCGATAACGCACAATGTGCCGGTTCAATTCTTGTCTTTCCAGAGGGCAGGTCTTTTTTTCACATGTTCGCGCAAACGCTGAAGGATACTTTTGTAGCATTTCTGGTTGACTATCTGCCTCCTAGGGACAAATTCATGATGCACGATACCCGTAGAATCAAGGAAAAAAAAAAAAAAGACCAATATTGTTTTTACATTCGACCAACTTTGTCGGGCTTCCTTCGGTCGTGGGCGAATCTGGTCTCTTCCATTAAGAAGATTGGGCCTTCTGGCTCATACCTATAAACCCATGTTTCATTACCTGTTATTACCCTATTTAACAATTATGCGTCCGTTTCGGCCCAATTAAGCAGGTCTTGGGACACTCCCAGTCGATATTGTTTCCGCTCGTCTAACAACAATTTCAGAATGAATTTCGCGGACAGTCAATGCATGCACAAACTGTCAGTTAAGATTGACTACACTGTGTAGAAACTTAAATTCAGGTTGTCAGCCATCTTTCTAATTGTAAGTCTACGGTCCGAACGCACTAAATCGCGAACTTTTACAATGTTTTCCTTGGTTTTGGAAGTCGAAGGCTGGCCGGACCGGGGGGGGGGGGGAGGTTATCTTGGACTGAGTCACAGCTATCTTTGAATTTGTTAAATCAGATAAACAAGTTTGACCGGTTGAGATATTTATCTCCACCTCTGAAGCAGATTTCCCGGTTTTAAAAACAATATTTGGCACAAATGCGTCGTTTCAGTTTTTCATCCATTTTGCACAATTAATAATCTGCCACGATACACACACACATACGCCCGCAGTCAACAAGTTGCTACGCTGTACTAAACAAAGATATTGCAGTGATTCTTGCAGCACGTATCAAGGTCACACCAAGTCACCGCTTCCACACTAACGGGTAATTATATCTACTCCTCTTGAGCAGTGGCGCCACTTGTCTTAAAACTTTCCAATCACATCATGTATAATACAAAAGAATCAAATACGTTAAGTACATTATTCTACCTGTGCTATTATGATATGCTTCAATACATGGTTAAGTTTCCAGTGCCCAAGTTCATGTCCTAAAACAGCAAGAACTTCATCGTTTTCACATCCTTTTTTCTTGTCTTCCTTATTGTCATCGTCTTTTTTATCTGCTGGCACATAGTCCTTAAGCAATGTATCGAACAATACTATTCTCTTGTTCTTGAAAAACCCATAGAAATATGCATTACTATGTGCTGAACGCTTCGAACCTGAAAGTAAAGCCATAATTAATAACAATACGTGTTTATCTTATTATATTATTATCACCTTTCACTAGCTCTACAACTTTAGCTAATCTCAAGTCATATTGGTGGAAGGACGTCTCTAGGAAACAGAATGCAGTGATTTATACCTGGGTTACCAAGTCATCATGCCTGAAACAACCACATATTATATTTTTGAAAAATGACTATGATACTGCTAAACAGAACTCAAGCTCCTCCGTGATATCAGGTTGTCTTAAAATAATAAGCCTTTCAACATCAAAATTGAGAATATATTTAATTATATTGGAAACTAACATTACGAAACCACACATGTACCATTTGGTCGATGACCTAAAATTCTTTCGCCAGCACCACAATCCCGTCGCTATCGAACTTCTATGGTTTCCTATATTACAAATAAATAAAAATTTTTAAAAAATTTAAAAAATCGTGACACGTGGTTTTCACAGGCTTCTTTTGAAACTAGCTTAACACTATTCAGGGAGTTCTTCACGGATACAAATGACAGTTGGTCGGTACCAGGTACGGGCTATACGGCATATACGTTAAAACCTTCCAGCCAGATTCTCTCAATTTTCCACCGATCGTTTAAGATAATGCAGTCTAGCGTTGTCAGCGTCGTATACGACATCCCTTCCATTAAACAAGGTCCGGCCGTTTCTTTGAGTTGCTGGTTGCACTCGCGCCAATTGTCTACGGTACAGGTCCCACATCGTTCTGCCTAGTGGCAGCAGCTCGTGATATTCCATGCTTTCCCAATCCCACCAAATGCATGACAAACAAATTGCTGGATGTCAGTCTGGGCTTCCCCTCGCTTCGACTACGAGTTTTTATTGTAGGTTATCTACTTTTCATCACTTGTCATGAACCGCTTCAGATATGGATCGAGTTTGTTACATTTCAGTAGAGATGCGTTGAAAATATAACCGGTGTGTCTACTGCCTTTTTTGTCCGCCTTTGTTACAAATATTGCTTTTTGTATATTAATAATAATAAAAATAAATAGAAAAGTAGTATTTTATATTCTTTCTCAATGTGGCTTTATACTTATGTATTACATTGAAAGTTATTTTCAAGAACTGCAACTGAATGCATTTTTTTTATTAATAATACATTATACACGTATTTACAGTAATATGCAAACTTTACCTTATCTATCACGACGAGGGTTTGACATTCTTCAAAGTTTTTTCGATATTATGTCGGAGGAAGATGACAAGATTAACGAAACGATCGTATTCTAAAAATTAGAATTACACGACATAATATCCGAGAACATTTGACGTACATTCATTTCACCGCGATTCAAACAATTCCTTTCATATAAATGTAAAACAGTTGAACAGAATGGTGAAAAAGAAAAATGCCCTGGCTAAACCCCTCTTACTTGTTAATTAATTTGATTCTCAAATTGGAAATAACTGTATTGTACACAAAATAACAATTAAGTGATTACAGAGATTGATTCATTTACATTTAGCCGAATGTGAATGTGCCACTTAACTAGGAAATGCCGTGTTTCCATCACCAGTCGTGTTCGATTTGCAGGCCATCCCTATTGACTGTTGCCCGGAATCGGAGTTTCCATTGCAAGAGAGTGTGTTGCAACTGGACCATGGGTATTCCATCCGACCCCTCTTTATAGGCTTTCCACAGGCTGGAGACGGTGCGGGTTCCCGACTTTGGGACATGTGCCGCTTGAGGAGCCCGAAAGCACAATATTCCATTGGGTTGCATCTGGACTGTTGACATAGATGTCAGAGAAGGTAATGCCGAAATTCTAGTTTACTGCTCCACATGGCGATAGAATTCTACTGATATTTTCGCCGTGTGGTTGGACGCCTTGTCTTGGTGCAGTTCAACCTAGTTCACGCCTTATCCATACAATGCTGAGATTTCATGCTGGTACATTTCAGTCAGGACGAATCTAGTAGTACGCAGTATTGATTTTGACGTTTCGCTCCATCTTTCGGAGACGCAATTTATCCCTACACGAGAAACCAGCCACAATCATGAACCCCTTTTGCCTTGGCGCCAACAGGTCTGTATGTAATGGCACGAACTTTACCAATCCGTGGGGTAAATCTACGCCTCATCATGAATAACAACCAACTTCCACCGATTATTCGTGAGATGAAGTTTATACAGCCTCCTACAGTTTCTTTTTGACATGGTTTCAGGGTTTGCACACTGTTCTTGAGAACGAGCGTGAGGCGTAAATTCCTGTAAATGGCGGGGTCGATTGTCGCCTGTGATGAGCGGCATTTGTTGGCTATCGCACCCTGTGTGGTGAGATTTTCAGAGGTTGCCATACGCCGAAACACATGCAATAGTGGCGTGGTTCTCTTCACGGGAGGCTGGGTTCTAGTTGTTCGCGTCGGGACTGGAGGTTACGAAAAGCGGAAAACATTCGTCTGTGAAATAGTATTTCTCCGTTGCATGCATGCACAGAAATACCAGACAGAGCTACGGGAAGCACTGGATGCCCCACAAAAATGTATGAGTGATGCTGCTGGAACAGTACTTGATATGACATCCAGTGCTTCCCGAAGCTGTGTGTGGAATTCTCATGCATTCCTGCCGAGAAGAAATGCTATTTTCACATATCAACATTGTTCACTCTTCGTGACCTACATTTCTGACCCCTATCGCTTACAAACTGAAGCTCAGGGCGTGCTCAGCCCCCAGCTCTGTTCACATTTACCATCTGGTAGCATCACTCGATAGCAGATATATATGCAATATACTTCCCAACGTCTATCGTCGGTCTTTCAAGTTATCTCCCATTTGCGAGGGGGGAAAAGATTTATGAATTCTCTTTCATGAAATAAAGTGTAAAAGGAGTTGAGTTGATTTTAAGTTTAACGTTCCTTTCAGCAGCGAGGCTATATGAGACGGGACTTACTGATTAACGTGGAATCCGAACCACATGAGCTTCCGCCGGGAATCGAACCCGGGTCTCCCACGCCAAAAGCGTGTACGCTAACCGCTTAGCCACGAAAAGAGCTCCAAGTGTAAAAGGAGTTAAATGCAGAGAGCTGCATAGCAGAAAAAGACTTATTTATAAGGAAATGAAAGACAAACTCATGTTTCTAAACCTGTTTGCCATTATATTAAAATTAGAATAAACACACATTAAACACCAAAGAGGCAGAAAAAGACTTACCTTCCACAACATACAGTTTATACAGAGGAAAGTCAATACTAGCTGCTAAATTCTCTATTTTGGTCCTCAATTCTCCTTCTGGCAACGGTGTGTATTTATCAAATAATGGAGCAATGAACTCTGGATATATGGTCATTAAGAACAACGTTACAACAACAGCAAATACCCATAAGTAGATGAAAAAGTAATTGCCACCAATTTTTACAATAAAGATCATTCCTGCAGCAAGAGGGACTATGATACACTGCGCAACCACATATTTCTTCAGTTTATCTTTGATGAAGAACCCGACAGTCTGCAAAGATAATGATGCCACAAATAAAATTAAGATATATCTCGATATTAGTGAATATTACAGTATAAACTAAAATATAATATTGACCAAAATACTTTTTTGTTGTTATTTACTCATATATATTTCGTACGCAGAGCTACCAAAGTCAGATTAAATAGGTGTAGAAAAATGTTTTAGGTTTGAATTTTGTAAGAGGATTGTTAACCGAAAATTATTTAAGAATATCTTTTCATGTAAGTGGATCTTCATTTAGCTAGATTCCTATCATATTTCGGACAAGAGACAACAGTGGTTATTAAATTAAATATGTAAATCTGCAATTTTATACATCTTAAGAAGATCATGTTTGTCGAACATGAAACCTATGCTGGACGAACTACTTGGCTATTTATGAAACGAAGGAAAGATATTTCCATAGCTCTTTGTTATGAAGACACACACTCTTGTTTCATAGATTACGGGAAATAATGAGTTTGTATATGAATAAAAGTGCGTCGGATATCAATTTGAATAAAATAAAACAGCAAATGAATCACTTTATCTTGTTTCATCTGCGATATTGAAAGTTTAAACCAAAAATAAAATGAATTGTGTAACTGAAGTTCTACCATCTCCCTGCAATACTTTATATCTTGGTTGATAATGATGAATTTCACCCTTAATTAATCAAAAATATACCGCATCATTGCATTCCCCTCATCATGCATCAACTATAGTATAGCTTTATTGAAACAACACTTAACATGTTCTCTCTTATTTCAGTTTCTTAAATACTCGAACAGACACATGCAAAACACGAAACAAATGACTGGTATCATGTCACACGGAAGATATAATTAAATACATTTAAATTAAATCCTACAGTAAATTACCAGGTATGCAGATATTGAAGTAGAACTACAGAGGCATCTCAAAAGTATAATATGCAGATACTAGCTGACTTCATAGAATGAATTCGTACCACTTGATAACTTGGTAGTTTCCACTTCGTATCTCAATGGCTCTAACATCTAGAAGTTTCTAAAGAACAACGAATAACTTTTCTTTCAAATACAGACATTTTCGTGGATATTTTATTCTTTATGAATAATTATCAGTTGAAACTGTTCCTTCGTCCCTAGTACATATTTATTATACCATTTAAATTCTCTTTTCATCTACAGGGTATCATTTAAAGCTTAAAAAACAAATAAAAAGAACAAAACTGTTACAATAATCGTGTTCATGTTGTATAAGATCCACTTTTAAACGTGACAAATGCTTAAACAGCTGATCGACCTAGAATAAATTAGGGGCTCTTTTCTTCTTAAATCATATCTATTTGAAGAACATCCTATCATAATGTTAACTGTATGGAGTTTAACGGTAACTTTCAACATTACATCAAAATTATATCTACACTTACAGTTCGAAGAGGATGCCCACCGGGATCAAACCCACTTTTCCGCAAAGAAGACAATAATACAGATCATTTAGCTACAAAGGAGCTTACATATACAATATGGATTTGGCCGGTGTACATTCGTTTGCTCCTCTATCATACGACCAATGATATGAATTTCTTATTGAACCAATTTTTGCATTTATCATTTTCTCTTTAAGCTCAAAGAGAGTAACCACACTTCTTAAGCCTAAAGTTTAAACCTTACGATACTAACACTGCTCAACAATAAAAATGCAACATGAAGGAGACAAAATATCAGCGCCAAGGTTGGTTGACAGAGACCTGATGATACAAGTAGCAAATGATTAAATTTGTTGCTCTGTGCAACGCATGACGACGTAATGACAGCGGAGCAGAACTGGCGACTCTGTGGATCCACTAAAGCCGATCAGAATGGCTGCAACACAATGAGGCATCGAGAGGATGAGCCCTGGGATATCCTTCTGAGACATGGAACTTATGCGTCTTCGACATGATGTCACAGCTCATCAACTATAGCTGAGAGAGTTGAGTTAATTTTAGTTTAGCGCCCCTTTCAGCAGCGAGGCTATATGAGATGTGGACCTACTGATTAACGTGGAATCCGAACCACATGAGTTCCTGCCGGGAATCGAACCCGGGTCTCCCACTCCAAAGGCACGTACGCTAACCGCTTAGCCACAAGGAGTTCAAACTATAGCTGAGAGAGTTCGCAGATGTGAGAGGCATTGTGCAACCATCGACCAATCGTTTTCAATCGGCGAGAGATCGGGAGAACGCGCCTGCCAAGGAAACAGAGGAACACTGTGTTCAGTCACAAAGTGTAAGATAGTACGTGTGATATGAGGGCGCACGTTATCCTGTTGGAAAGTAGTATCGGCAGAACCTGCACTAAAGGGACCACTTGCGGGTCCAACATATCGTCAAAGTACCGCTGGCTGATCAAATGTTCGTCAATGCGTAGGAGGCAGGAATGTGCATGGAATCCATTAACACCTCACATCATAATACCATTCTAGTGTCAAATACGACTGCGACCATCATGATAGTGTAGACAGAAGCAGGATCCGTCCGATAAAGAGAATGGCCTGCAATTCCTCTCTCCATGCGTGACATTCAGCCTATATCTATGCTGTGTTGTCAAAGGAAGCCGCAGCAATGGGCACTGTGTAAATATGTCCCCTCTGACAGATGGCGTAAAACTGTTCGTGGGGACACTGGGAAGTGTGCAACAGCCTCCAGTACTTGTGCCAGTGTGCAGGATATGTGTGTTCGATTCGCCAGAACCATGTGTACAAGCCGTCTATCCTCGCGGCCCGTGGTAAGGCGCGGTCGTTGGGATCCCAATGTAGCTGCGTAGTGCTTTGAGAAAATCATCAAGTCCATATGCGCTGCAGTGCCCACATTCCGTCCAATACGGGAACCAATGTCGCGCAAGGATAAACCTTATTCGCATTCGCCAGTTCGTCTGTGATCTAAGGACGAAACCTGCTGGAAGGACTGCCACATTCGACGACGACGCATCGTTTGACCGTACGCACACCAACTTTGGCCTAAGAGCCAGCCTACGCTTGCTGTCATCAGGTAGCATAGCCGGCGTCTCTACTGCTCTATCGTGCAAATCATTTATTTATTCTTCCCTGTCCCACATATTCTGCAATTTTGAATTTTCTATGATGTCTCTCCTTCTTGGTGCTCCTTAATGGCGAGCGGGTATTAGCAAAACCATGCATACGGAGAGAACTTCGTAGTCTTTTGAAACGCTTACCTGCTTATTAAATCCATGTTTTTCTTCAAGCACGAACGTATAATATGCTGACAATGGCAAATTTATAATGGTATTGAAAGTATTAAAAATAACGACAAACACGGAGCTGTGGACAATTTCATGATCCATACCAAGATTTACTTTTCCTACAGCATTTCCAGCAGTTGTCCAGAAAAAATAGAATCCATTATACATGATAAGACCCTGAAATTAAATAATGAACTTTAATTTACAATCATCACAAATATAAAGGAAAATAAGCAAGTTTTGCATTACCAGACTATTTGGTAAATATTCCTTACCAAATTCCTGACATTTCCCCGGCTTCTCATGATATTTTCTGATTTATTTCAAGAAAATTTTCGAAATTTCAATTACCAAAATACGGAAATTTAATCTTAAAACTACAGAAATCTTAACAGAAATTTATTTCTTGAAAGAAAAAAACATAAATTTTCAATTAGAAAAATAAATAAATTGAAACGCACATCTCTTCCATGTATGCAATACCTAACATGATCACGCAACCCCTTCAGATAATTAAATATTTTCCTTTTCTTCATTTTTTGAAGCTTGGGCTTCTCTCCGGATGTTTTACCTACGATAAACTTCGGTTCCCTTAAATCACATATATGAACATCCTATTTTCAATATAATTTATTTTAGAATAGACAGAGCTTAAAGGATACTAGGTTTTAATACAAGACTCTAAAATACACAGTGTAATCATTTTATTCTCTGTGGACCTGAAAACAGCATAGTAACAATACAAAAGTCAGTATTTTTTTGTATTACCAATAGACTAAATTTCCTTTCTCTCACCAAAGTGTTTAAAAGATTGCTAAATCTATATATTTAAATTTAATCTCTAGGAAAGTTATGAAATATTAAAAGAAAAAATAATTTTTATTACGGCTCTCCCGAAGATCTGGGATCCCATTTGTCGAGATTGCTATCCCCCACTCATGGATGGTCTTGATGATATGCCTAGACTAAATATTGGCTACACATTCGACGGCACACAAATGACTACCTCGAGTGCTTGAACTCAACTTGAATAAATTTGGTGGTATTAACAGTCGATAGCGCCCTAACCTAATAACGTGCTTGGAACTGTTTGTATTGTATGTATTCTGTTTATAAATATAATAGGTTTGATTGTTATATTATTGTCATCTGGCAATCTCAGCTTATGAGTCGAGCTTATAAATCACCATGATTATGATATAAGGTAAATCAGAGAGGAATACCATGGTAAACAACACCAAAATCGAGTCGTGGCAAACAACACCAAAATCAAGTCGTGGCAAACAACACGTAATCATTTTTCCTTCATAATAATTTATACATGAGCGTCGTAAAGAAAACGCAATCCTTCATCGAAAATCTACTGCGAAGCAATGGTGCCTTGAAACGTTGTGAGTCATTCTTTCTCCCGCGACTGGCAGGTCTTTCCCCTTACGCTTACTTTCATCTTGTGGAGCGCGCAAAACCAGCAGAGAGCTGAAGGTCTCCACCCTCCCGCTCACCTCTCCTCCTTTCTCGCCCGCTGCCGCAAGGAGATAAATAAACAACAGGTTTTTTTTTTTTTCCGTCACGTTAAAAGTATGATCTATATAGTACGTACGAGGAGGCGTTTAAAAGACTGTTCCCTCAGGCTGGCTAACGCGAGAGAGAGCGAAGGTGAACAAAGGAATCAAGGATCGTGACTTACGCTATGCTGTCAATTCTCTCGTGAACCCTCAACTAGGGCTGCAAACTTAATATTAAAATGACTACAATTTTTGTTCGGTCCTCCTCATTTATATACAGCAATAAAGATTTATAATTATTTTTTGTATTAACCCCCGGATACCCATGATATTTTTTTTAACTCCGGATCCCCAACAGGGGTACAGGTGTACCCCAATACAAATTTTTGCAATTAGAAACATCCTTATTTGTGCTATCGATAATATTGGTATGTTAGTTTCTGTTGGGTTGTGCTTTGTTAGGTTATGTTGGTTTTGTTAGTGTAGGTTAGCTTAGGATAAGTTTAGGTTAGGAAAACGGAAATTTGTTTATACTCTATAGAACTGTATTAATTTCGTAATATTTTTGTAGCAGGAAAGGTTGCAATTTTGCAACGATATATTGCAATAGGCTCTAATATTACCTGTTCTTTATTTTGTTCTTTACAATAATAAAATACAATAAAATACTTGAAACAAATATGGTAACATAGATACCCACGGGGGGGGGGGGGGGGTACAAATGTACCCTAGTGTAGTTTTAGCTACATATGTAAGCAAATCACCTTACAACATAATTGTTATTGAGAAAATAAGTTCCCTTACAGTCCGGCCCACACTGTAAGGAATGCTGTAAGGAACCTCGGTTGTCTGTGACATAAAATATACAGTAAAACACATACATGGGGTACATTTGTACCCCCTTGGGTATCCGAAGGTTAACCGAGAAGGCACGTGACTTAATGACTACATTACAGAGCCGCTCTTGGTTGGACTAGAGTTAAGATTATATGAAACGTAGACCTATACTTAAAGTGGGATCCGAATCACAAGAAATCCCACCCGAAATCAAACTCTACTTTCCCGCGCCCAAGGCGCGTACAATAACCATATAGCCAAGGAAGCTGGGTAGCTGCTCTACTAGTGTACAGGTAAGCAAACATTTCTTTTTGCAGTAGCTTTCATGTATTTGCACAGATTGTATACGGTGTAATATTAAATAATAATAATGTATACAATCCTCGTCCAAAGGTTATATACTCCCAATACTTCCATTAAGAGAGAAGTAGGCACACTTTTACAACCCTAAGAACGGACAATATCAGTTGGTAAAATTTGGTTCATTCTGAACTAATCAGATCTGCACTTATTTCTCAAACGCTTAGTTGTCTTTTGCGCATGTACCTGACCTATAATAATTCTTGTTTCGTCATTTGCGGACCGGGCCCTAGAGACGTTAGCCTGAAACAAAAGTTCCCATACTGACTTTTAATAAACAAACATTCCAGAGAAACCATTGAAGATAACAGGACAGTCAAATACTTGGGTTCAGGAGTGAAGACAAATGGGAGAATGAGAAAATAAAATTAGTAGCATAGTAAAGCCAAAATAATATGTATCCAAAGCTTAGAACATCCGATACAGGTAAAGAACATACGTTAAGAAACGTAAATATTACTATAAAACTGTACTTCGCACCCGGAACAACTATGATGCTGAAATGTAAGGACGAAAAGAGAACGGAACAGACTTCTTTACAATCGAAGGTAAGAAGCATTCCGGGAAAGACACCACAAAGATCGAACAAGAAATAATCAGAAGAACGAATGTCCAACTTTCATCAATAAGAGATATGGGGCATGAGAGTATAGAGATTGACCTAAGTATTATTAGCACAAATTTAAGAGTGTATACAAGAAAAAATAAAAAAAATCAAGGCAGGGCTGTATGAATACATAGAAAAGATAAAAGAAGAAAGATCACCGAAAAAGTTTACTCAGAACAGAAGCGAAGTCACACATGAAAATGTCAAGAAAACTACTGCACGAAAGACTAAGCAACAGATCAGATATGATTAACTATAAAAGGATGTAGAAAGAAGGGAAGTTACATAAAAGAAGGATTAGGATGAAAAGCTGTTGAGTACATTGACTGATTGGGGTTTAATGAAGATGTCTGCATCAAGGGTATTTCTCTGCTCACTAAACAGCCAATGGCTAGCATACCGCTCATAAAAGGAGAGCTGTTAAAAAACGGTTAAGGAAAGTACCATTTCTAAGATACAGAAAAGGGAATAAAAGATAAAATGTATACAAAATAAATAACTAACATAAATTAAAATTAAGATCCTGAAAAAGCTAAAATAAAAACGTGAAGTGAAAGAAATCGTTGGACCTTGAACAGGAGCTTAGAAATTTATGATAATGTAGAAGTATTTTAGGTCAACCTCAAGTTAAATTAGAAATTTCCACAAATTAACTTGTCCAACTTCTTGGAGACAGCAACTTTAGAAGAGCGTACAGATCTACAGTTCAACGAAACGAAAACTAAATAAAGCTTCTATAAATTCTGTAAGAGATGTTCCCTTCAGTTCCAAGTATGGTCAGTTTATTGATAAGCAAAAACAGATACATTAAATTTTTTCGAGAATGTCTCCTAAGATTTGTTAATATTTTTAATAGTTATTTCTTACAACAGGTTATTATTATGTCACTCATAGTTTATCAGGTAGAAAATTTAGACAATATATTCCTCTCAAATGAAATATAATCCTATAAAACATTTCAGAAAAAGATTTAAAAAAAAGGAAAAAAAAGCATACTTACTGTTAACAATGCTACAGACAAAAATCCTTCCACAATACTGTACGAGCTTTTATCTAATCCATACAGACGAGCCTTTTGATACGTGTCTTCATCCAAAATTTGCTTTAATTCTGCAGGAACTTGAACGGTATTCTTGTAAACACCATGCTGAAAATAACAATAATAATTACATTGATTTTCCAATATACTGTCCCATATTGTTGAACCTAGTAATTCTATTGTATTCACTCAAAAAACCTTAAGACGAATGGTAGATCGGCCAAGTATACTGCTTTCATAATTACATTATGAACTTTGGATATACTAAAAAATGAAATGAAATCTTTGAGTTTTATGTCACAAGGTTATGCCGGTTAGGCTAAAGGAGACGGTGATTATGAGAAATGAATGAAATGAAGAAAGTGGGAGGAAACGGGAGAACCTCGAGAAAACCCACGAGCACGGTGTTTGTCCACCACTAAGTCCACACGGCGCGAGCTGGTATCGAACCAGAGATCCCAAGCACCGGAGGTGAACGCTCTACCACCGCGCCCCCTTTGGATATACTAGTGTGACATTTTTTTACGCACTTTTATCTTCTCTGGTAAGAAAAGCGAGGGCAACACACCTACAAATTTATTTGGTTTATATAATTAACAGTATTAGACATAATACTTTATTATCTTTGCTTTTGTTCATTAGCACATTAGCGCAGCGTTGTGACTTAGAATAAATCATGATTTTTTTAAATTCGAAAACTAGTTTTCAATAGTAGACGGGATTACACTTTTAAAATATACAAAATAAGTTAGTATGACAGAGGGGCGTGCAATTTATTCAGCAACTATCATATATATATACCTGGGTCAACAGAACTCAACACAGTATTAAAACATACATTTATGCTAACAGCCTGACGGACTACACCATACGTTGATATGTCTACTTAGTTGACTGAACAATATAATTTATATGATAGGAATGCTTTTTCTTTGGATAGCATTCAGTATCTTCCCCAAATTCATCAACGGCTCCAGAGCCGGTACTTTGACACAGTAAGCCGTTGCAAACCACCTCTATTATGCGTATACTTATTGTCGCTGATGCGCCTGCTCCCTACGGACGCACAATGTCGATAAACGTTCGGGCCCTCTGCTACTCTTCTGCCCAGTCTCAGTTAAATAGCATTCGTGATTTTAGTGCCCACCTAGTACAAGTTGGTTCGTGTTTTATGCACTGTAATTTTTATGCCATACGTATTTATAACACTGTATTAAACTCATGACTACATCACAGTTACAAATAACGAATCGTAATCACACAAGCCAGGGCCACTACCAAGTGATTTGGGGCAGAAACTAATTAATACCCTTAGTATTAATTTATTTGAAAGGTAGTTTTGATTAAAACGGTGGCATACACTTCAATATCTTTACTAAGAAAGTTATCGCATGTGTATATCCACACATGAACTACATGTGAGGAAACAATTGTGGTCAAAATTTATTGAAACATCTGGACTTTATACACACCAAATCATCTGAGAGAGACTGCTATCAGGTGCAGTTTTTAACAGGCTTGGCTGGTTTAAACCAGCTGGTTTTTCTATATATAAAACAAAACAAAAAAAAAAAAAAGAAAAAAAAGGTTTAAAGCAAAAAGAAAGAAAGAAAAAAAAACGAAAAATGCCTTAAATCGTGTGAACTTCATGGTGACGCTTCCAAACTATCTGCATTAGTTTTATCTCCTTTTCACCTTTTAATCAAGGTGTCCCATGTTCAATTCTCGGTCGAACCATAACCCTTCTTTCATGTGTAAACCAAGTAGGGGTTTGGATGTCACTTTCAAGCGAAAGTCTTCTTTATAAACTCGGTATTACATAAAGATGTGGATATAGTATACATGAAGCTGCATCAGTTCCCGAAGGAACAGGACGCTCATACTTTTAGGGATTATTCATTGAGTATGCACGAACTTACAAAGGGGGTAACAAAGCTACTTTTATTTACTCATCGACTGATACGAAAATAAAAGAGAACGTACCTGTACTTTATATCTGCATGTGTAGTGCCCTTGTACTTTATCTATGACTATGTGTGTGTGTGGAAGGGGGGGGGGGGAATTTAACGCATATCGCATGTCTTGTGCACATGGGCACGTACTTCTTACTATTGCACTACGTAGAAAATTTATGGTATTTCATGTAGAAGTGGTAATAGAACACAGAAGAAACGCAGATCAGGGGATTCTCATGTATACTATTATCAAAGATGTTAAGCCTAAACATACGAAACGAAGCCAAATTGTATGTTTTTGCTTGCCTGAATGCTTGTTGCTTTATAAATAAGCAAAGGTTGTCTAAATGTATTGATAGACATTGGCAAAATTTATCGACTGCCTACTTAACTTCCAACATTAGCTTGGATTCAACTTGGTTTTAATTTTATTGAATGATATCTACATACTAAATCTGGAATTTAATACCTCAGTTTTAGCGTAATAATTATGATACGTTGACCTTAGATTTTACATGCAAAGTATAATAGGATTTGCTTTGCATTTAAAGCAACAACAAGATGGATTGAGTATAGCCCGCTCCTCCCAGTGATTTTAAACGAATCATAGTGATTCTGACGATTCATATTAGTTCATAATGAATCGGAATCGCTTGTTATAAAGATTTAGGATGTAAATCTTTTGGTAAGGAAGTTTTAATATAAGTAGTAGTAGTAGTAGTAGTAGCGGTAGTAGTAGTAGTAGTAGCAGTAGTAATAGTTAGTAGCAATAGCAATAGTAGTACTAGTAGTAATAGGTACGGGTTAGAAGGCTCGCAGGGGTAGGTTGGGTTCTGTTCTCGATATAAGTAGTAGTAGCAGTAGTAGTAGTAGTAGTAGTAACAGTAGTAATAGTAGCAGCAGCAGCAGCAGTAGTAGTAGTAGTAGTAGTAGTAGTAACAGTAGTAGTAGTAGTAGTGACTTCCAGTTCCGGTGACAAAGAACTGGGGGGAGCGGGCTATACACAAGCCAACAGGATTTTCCCAATGGCTAACGCGGGAGTTTCCCGATTTATATGTAATTCTGTATAATGGTTTCACTTGTGCAACTATTTATCTTTTTGTCCTGAAGTGACTCTTGACAATTATATTAACAAGTATGTAAAGATCAGTACAACATATTTTTATCAAGAGTCCTTCGTGAGTGAGTCGGCAACTCATTGCATTTGTGGCCAATTAGTCCCGGTTTGCCAAAAAAAAAAAAAAAAAAAAAAGTACTGAATTTTATCTCTAAATTAAATCTTCCAAAATGTAGTGTACCAAAACTAGACCTGCACTTACCTAGTACAAGTTGGTTTGCTTTTCGCATGAATAATCATTCTTATGGGATATTAGTTTGTATATATATATATATATATATCTATCTATATATATATATATATATATATATATATATATATATATATATATATATATATATATATATATAATCAATCTGTACGCGATCATTGGGCACGATGTACTATAATAATTGTAGAATATTTTAGGGAACTCTTTCAAACATAAAGCAAACATTGATGCTGGTTTTTCGCACGAAAAATGGCACAGTTTTACTATATGGATCCAGAATGTAAAATGCACGGAAAAAGTTGGGGAAGTCTTTAATTTGGGGATTTTATGTCGAGAACAGAAAACGAACCCCTGCGGGGCTTCTAACTCATTTCTACTCCTACTACTGCCCCT
This sequence comes from Thermobia domestica, assembly GCF_964235325.1. Lineage (NCBI taxonomy): Eukaryota > Metazoa > Arthropoda > Insecta > Zygentoma > Lepismatidae > Thermobia > Thermobia domestica. The sequence goes on from NC_137454.1 coordinate 209,468,347, forward strand.
ACCCCTACTACTACTTATACGCATACATCGATCCGCATAGTAAAACTGCACGCGAACAATTTTGATGGCACGTCAGTTGGTATGGACATCATAAATCTGTGCACATTTTTTTATGCATGCGCCTGAAAAATAAAAATACAGAATGTCTTCGGAATCAAAGCAGGAAATCTGAAGCAACAATGAGTTTTCAACATAATAAATTATTGTGATACGCACACTCAAATTTTAATTCAAGTTTTCTACTTCTTTTTACTATACCTGGCGTATTGACAGATATAACTCCCATAAATACTCCACCCACAAAAATCCTAAAACACCGTAAAATACATATGTAGCTTCCTCGTCCATCATGTCACATTCACCACGTTCGTATGTTTTGAATTTTCCTTCTCCTTCACTTAATCTCTATTTCTTCTTCCTCTTCTTCTGAGATAAAGCAAAGACTTCACAGACGAGAAGGATGGTGCACCCAACAAAGTAGAACTATGTACACATCATCATCATCGGTGTCACGTCAGAAGGGCCCGGACAGAACGGCCCGAGTCAAAACGACCCCGCGACAAAAGGGCACCACGTCAAAAGGCTCCGGTTATAAGGGCCCGAGTCAAAAAGGCCCTGCGTCAAAAGGGTCCCCGGCAAAAGGGCGCGAGGCATAAAGGCCCTGCGCCAAAAGGGCCAGAGTCAAAACGAACCCACGATAAAAGGGCCCCACGTCAAAAAAGCCAAAGATATAGCCTGAAAGCATGAGAAATATAAAAATACTTATTAGATTAAAAGTATTCAGTGGACACCACCTGATTTGTGTTGAAAGAACGTACATGTGAACCTGTATACAGTGTTAGTCAAATCTATTACGACAGCCCAGTTACGATTCATGTGAATAGAGAAAAGTGTTGCAGCTAGGTATTGATTAGTGCCGTGTGGTAGTGCGGGTGAGCGGGGCAACGGCCCTGGCTGCCGAAGTAAGGTGGCGCAAAATTCGGAAGTAAGAAATAAAAGGAAAGAAAAAGAAAGAGGAAAAATTACTTGGAATATTTTAGATCAACAGCAGGAAAATCTATGTACACCCAACCACAAAAGTATCTCCCCCCTAAGTGCTCTAATTCCATAACTTGGGGTCCAGGTAATTTGCAGTTGTCAGAACGCCTAGACAGATGCAACCCAATTTACACGTAACTTTTCTCGGCACTGACAGCAGTTTGTAGCACTGAGTCCAGTCTTTATGCAAGTAAAATTGTGAGTAGATGACGCACGAAACATTTCTCCATTCTGAGATGAACCTCTCTGGTTCAGAGCGTGTTGTCCAATGAACATCATATGTTAATCTCAATATTGCTGTGTATGTAATGTATTATTTCACTATATACTGTATATTCACAGAAATAAAAACACTGATCACACATAAATCAGAAAATGCTTGAAAGTAGACGAAAATATCAAATCTAGAACAACTGCTGGAAATAAGTTAGTAAATGATTGCCTTCATTGAGAGACCTTCTCCAATTCTTCTCATTCCAACATCTTTCTCTTTCTGGAGGAGAGAAAATCTTGCTTGTCAGACTGAGTATGTATTGAAATTGAAATCGAAACATTTGAAAAAAAGTTAGAACCTGACCAGGATTTGAACGCGGGTCCGTCGAATATAAGTTCAATGCCTTAAACACTTACCTACCTCGTCACTTCATCTTCCGCCTAAACTATTTGCTAGTTAAAAGCATTCCATGTAAGACTATACACAAAATACTCGCACTAATACTCGTATAAGGAGACATTCCTCTTGAGTGTCACAATGACTTACTCAAGGTTTCCTTCTTTAACTCAGAAACAAATGATACTGACCTTCGTCAATGAGGAAAATATCGCGAAGCGTTCTTCAAGATGAGGCTACCTTATCGTTTTTAACTGGTCCCGATTTACATTACTGCAATTCTTCCTCACCGTAACTTCTAATTTCTAAAGAAGAAAAGCCGGCAGACATTATTTTCGCATTCTTTGAATTGCATCAACACGTGTAGAAATAGTATGTGCTATGTTTATAACATAGCTACTAGTTTATTTTCTTATCTTTGTATCAAGTGTGAAAGCAGAGAACTGCCATTTCAGTGACCCGGGTTCGAATCCCAGCGTGACATTTATTTTTACTTTATTCGAAGGTATTGTTTACGTAATTGATATTGTAATTATGTTATTATTATTATTATTATTAACATTATTATTATTTGATACGATCTAAAAATGGATTTAAAAAAAAACCAATGGTTGTGGTCGCAGATTTTGTACACCTTTCTCTCAGTACAAGAAAAAAAAATTAATCAATCATAGCTGGTGTAGCCAATTTTGAAACAACCTGTTTTGGCTCTCGTTTCTATAGAAATGGATCTTTGGCTTAAAGGAGCCAATTTTGCAACAGTCTTTCCCAGGAATGAGAAAATCTCAAAAACAAATCGAAAATCCTGGCTGGTATTGCCAATTTTGATACGTTCTAGTTTAGGCACATAAAAGTAAATGGAAAATATACCACGCAAAATCTTAGACTGGATTAAGAAAAGGAAAAAAAAATTCAACGTATAGCAGATTCAGTAGCTTTACTAACTTAACCCAGTATTAAAAATCAGAATGAAAATTAATAATGATTTCTAATTTACACGCGCAATAAGAATTTAACATTTATCGCAGGTTCTTGCTGTAGCGGTAGACCCTCAATGAGATTTTAGTCGATGTGCAATCTAGCACATGTTCGACACAAACTTAAAATGCACCTTAATACTATCAAATAATCTGAATGTTTCATATGAATTTCTAGAATGTAAACATAGATTCAGAGTTGAATTTAGTATTTATTGATTCACAGAAAGAAAAAAAAAATTAGATTACAATTTAGCACGGTTACTGATTTCGAAATATGTTAGCTCTCAAACATCTTGACTTTGTACTGTTTTGGTTTTCACATTTTATCATTCCATAGATGTGAATACACTTGTTATTATTATTACAAGATTTCTATATCCCCAGCTTTCCAGTACAAGGAAGATAAGATAAACACATAAATGACAAATTATTAGTAGCTTCTTTTGGCAGGTCAAATAGATCAAGATAAGTTAATATCCTTTGGTGAGACAATACTCATCAGAATGCGATGATATGATTTGGCTACCACTATTTCATATTATTATACATTGATCCATTAAAACTTATTTAAACTCAGGAAAGTACAAGAAAGGATTACAAGAAAAAAAAATGATAACAGAAAATGTTCCTTGCACGTGCCCATACTTATACTACAATGCTATTCCACTTCGGGAATTATTTCATACTTCATATGTTTGTAGCATATTATAATATTGGCTCATACGCCATGGGTCACATTTTACAATACAAGAAGGAAACATTACATTTATTATCCCTATAAATGAGTATGCACTATATACAAATGAAGATGAGAAAGAAAAAAAAATCTAATTTTGGGTACTTTCCTGATCATGCTATAGTTGTACTATTTAATTATACGGATCCATCAATACATCGCACTATTCCACAGAAATTAAAAAAAAACAACAAACAAAAAAACGACAAGTTATTTGACCATACCGGAGCTAACCTAAACTTTCAAATTACGTCATTTAATTAAATCGGTAAAATTTTCGCACTGGAAGCTAATTTGATAATTGTACTGATACATGCTAGATTTTGATCATAATATCAGCGGATTAGCGATAATATTAGGATGATACCAGAAGATGCGTAACGCAGCAATAAATTTATCTGTACATATTCATCATACTGTTACTAAGTACGGATAAAATTTGTAAAACAGTTTGAACGTTTCAGTGCTTTAAAAATTTCACCACACAAGATATGGTACCATAAAATCACATTGTCATCTGTCTGATCGATTCAACTAAAGAAAAGGTAAACCTCGGTTTTACCTGCTTATAAGCTGTTTTACTAGCCCAGACGCCTTTCGTTCCCTCCTCTCCAGTAGACTGCAGGGGCCGGTCTCAAAACGTGTCCTGGCAGGAAGAACAGCAATTCTACCATCCCCTTCGGTTCCTCATCGCGAAGCGAAGATGATAGTTCAGGTGACACTTATTTGCCTAAATATGTTGATTAGAAATTTAGGTCGGGAGCCTCCAAAATGTTATCCAATTGACTACAGGTTAAGCCTAAATCAGAAATTTCTAACTGTTCGTCCAAAAGAAGCCGTTTTGTGCTTATAATTTCAATTTTAGTTGGAGGTCGCCGACTGTGTCACCTATTTCCTCTCACGCTGTATTCGTGAAGCGTCATGCAATGCTCGGCCATTACAAACCCCACTATTTTGCAATATACCATATCGCAGAACATTAACATTATTATTATTACCGCCTTAAAATTTTGCAAATCTAATGAATTCTCAACAACTACAATATATTAAACTACATTACCAATTCTTTAAATTAAGATTCAAAGTATTCATACCCATCACTTATTCGCTCCTGTCTTGTACGAGTTACTTCGGCCAATCACCAATTTACAACACTCCTAAGTAAGAATTCTGTCACGCGCCATCTTAAATTCTTCTACCCATAATTCCACAGCACTCGACAAAAGAAGATCGAATCACCCATGTTCGATTGCGGAATGTTTACGATCAATGTTATAGGTAAGTTTTAGTTAATAAAACAAATTTAACACATTCATTATATGTTTTTACGTAGAAAATTTAAAAATATGCCGTTATACTGTTAGAAATTACCTATGACTAATATTGGTTATATAAAGATATAGGGTACAGTTATTGCATAGATGTGCAATTATTGTTATTGAATAACCTTGTCCCCCGAAAGTTTTTGTTTATAGTGAAGAAACATGAATTACTACTAACAGTGATAACTAACTCATAAAAACAAATAAAACGTGTATTTGCACTAATGGCACGACTATACTAAATGGGGGCCACTTAACAAAACAACAGTAAAACAATAACAATGTAAAGTACCGGTAAAACAATAACAATGTAAAGTACCGGTAAAAGGGTACGTTACATTTTTCCCAGCGACCTCGAAAAAAAAAATTTTTTTAAGTTAAAGTTGTTCGAAATCTTTTAATAACTCAATTCGCTTCTCTTCTGAACAATTAAACAATTTAACATTTATTAAATTTTGGACTGGTACTTCTCTCCCCTTTAAATCCTTTAGAAATACAGAATTATGTTGCACTTTCGACACAAAATAAGGCCCAGTGAACACAGGAAAATATTTGTGCGTGACCTTCTTGAAAGAAATGAGTCTTCACCATGACTAGATTCCCTTCTTTAATTTCAACTACATTCTTTTTCAATTTCCTCTTCCTCTTTGACAACAAACGAGGTTCCACTTGTATCAACCTCTTTGAATTTTCTGCATTTTGAAGTTCAGGAGGCCAAGGAAATTTCTCCCGAAACCTATCTGCAGCCGAAAAGGAAATGAAAACTTCTGCAGGTGTACAATTAATGGAACTATTGTAGGAGTAGTTTAACAGGTCTTCTGCGACCTTCAAGACATTTTTCCATTTGGTATGGTTACTACTACATAGCAATCTGATGATCCTATTCAAGTCGCAATGCGATCTCTCCAATATTCCATTCGCACGAGCATTGTAAGGAGAAATCTGAATATGCTGCATCTGATGTTCCTTACAGTAATCCTTCCACCTCTGAGAAACAAACTGTGGGCCCTGATCAGAGACGATGTAATTTGGGTATGGACAAAGGTAGAAGTAATCTTTCTCTAAAGTCCGAATAATTTCAGCTGTGGTTGCTGTTCTTAGAGGTAGGTAACAAAGGAATCTGGAGTAAACATCAACAATTGACAATACATAATAATAACCATAGCTACATGGAAGCTTACCCACGAGATCAACACACACCTTGGAATGTGGTTTATCTGCCTCAATATGCAAATCTTCGCGAGAGATAGCTCTGTTCGAAAATTTCGTTCGCGCGCACGATTCACAATTATTTATATGTTGCCGAAACGTTCGCTTTTGACCTTTCCAAAAGAATAGCTCTTGCACTAATTTCATGCATTTAGCAACGCCAAAATGTCCGGTGTCATGAATGTTTTACTGTTCTTTCAATCAGAGATTGTGGAATCACCAGCAGCCAATTCTTAGTTTTTTGAATTTTGAATATAAATTAGATTATTTATAACCTTGATTCTAGAATTCGCAGATTCCGAATTCATTTTAGCTCTCAACTCACGACAGTATTTGTCTGATGCTTGCATTCGAGCCAACTCGTTTGAATCAAACAAGGTATTCTCATTGTAATTTATGAAATTTACATGATAGTCCTCCGATTTGGTAGGGAGTTCAGGAGAATTCCTACTCAATATATCTGCAATTTTATTATCTACTCCCTTGATATGATCAAATCGTAGATCAAACCTTTGGAGTTTCAACAAAATTTTGGTTGTTCTAGGATCAAGGTTTTGCAAAGTGAAAGCATAGGTCACTGCACTGTTGTCACAGTGAACCGTCACCTTCCTGCCTAATATATAATACGAAAAATGTTCACATAGGAACAGAACAGCTAGTAACTCTAATTGAAAAATCGAGTAAGACACTTCTTGGAGTTTTAATTTTCGACTCGCGTATTCGATGACCAAAAGTTCTCCATCATCGGCATATTGAGCCAGATAACTCGCCAAGTTTTCTAACGAGGCATCTGAAAATAGACGAAATGGTTTGTCGAAATTCGGTTGACTAAGTGCAGGAGGTTCACTTAGCAATTCTCTTAATTGTTGAAATCTACTCATTAATTCCTCCGTAAAACAATATTTTCTGTCTTTCTTTAAAAGGTCAAAGAATGGAGCCGTTAACGCAGCAAATTGAGGAATAAATTTTCTCCTCCACGAAAGGATACCTAAAAAGGATCTTAACTTCTTTTTGTTTTTAGGAACCGGAAAACACTTAATGGCTTCATTCTGTTTAGGGTTCGGCTTCAATTCCTTTCCATTCACTATATGTCCAAGAAACGAAATTTCAGTTTTTACAAATTGACACTTCTTAAAATTTAAGGCAAAATTTCCAAATTCGAGAATTTTGAAGAGAGTTTCTAAATGTTCAAAATGTTCAGTTAAGTTTGAACTAAAACATAACAAATCGTAAAAAGAAGTAAACCTAACAATCCAGCCTCCATATTCTTATCTATAATTTCCGGCACACTGAGAAACTACTTTTCTCCCGCAAACGCATTTAAATGTACACTGAGCACAGGTTGAACCTAGTCAAACGAAAAGAATTTTGGTAAGGTTTGCCAAATATTATAATTTAGAAAGTTCAGCTCGACTCCTGTGTTCAGGATACATCTTATTTGTATCCCCCCCTTACAATTTAGAGAAAGGGGAAGGAAATATCTCAAAATTTCAAATTGCTGTTTTTCCTTCTTCCTTCAGAACAAGGTACGTCAGTAATTTTCAAAGAGGGTAATACAAATTCACTTCGTCTCTGAACGAATTCATTTTAAATTCAAATATTATTTTGAAGAGAGAAGTTCAGTCAAGTAACCATCGCCTTCTCTTAATGACGACTGCTCAATCTGTTTATCCGAATTAAGAACTTGGTTACTAGCGAACTGGGAAACATTATTGTGATTATTGTTATTGTTAACAATTGACTCCGCTACAACAAAAGAATACAGCGATGCAATACTGTAGTCACTATTGGAACGTTTGAAGAACCACGGAGAAATCATCATTGGACCCGAAAAGAATTAGCTACCAGGTAGGTGTATACCGTTAAATTATACATTTCCGGTATCGCATAATATACTGGTACGTAAAAAAAATCCTGAATATTTTAAGTTAGTTCTAAACAATCCTTTTCATTGGAAAACTCTTTTCCCGTAAGCCTAGTTGCACGATAAGAAATTTTAAAGTTTTTTTTTTTATGACCACTGCTCGGAGTGACTTGAGTCAACTTGTTTTTTTTTACAAAATTTTAGTTCTTAAGTTCAACTTTAAAGCTTATTTTTAAGTTAAATAAGGCCACCGGCAAGAAATTTATATTTCAAGGTTCTAAACCCTCCGTTCTGTTATTGCAGATCTATATATATATTATTTTACCTCCTACATTAGTTATAAAACATCACAAAACCTAACTTTAATTAATAGAAACACAACGTAAGAAAAGAAAAACAAAATTCATGGTTACAATTTCAATTGTAGGAGGAGCTAATACAGGCGGTGATATTCTAGCCTGTCTGATCCTACAAAGTGCTTCTAGCCACTTCCAACAATATTTTTCAATCAGCATATGTCTCAGACCCTGGCTAGAGCAGTTCCCTACCAACCACATGAACACCTTCGATCTGTTTACATTAGCATCTATGATTAGTCTTAGATTAGGTTTCCCTATCTTTTTCCGAAATCTACCCATTCTTGTCACTACTACAAGGGGAAATATCAACGTCATCACCATTTAACATGTGAAGCTTTATAGTATCTACTGTACTAGACTTCGCTACTCTATAATATGTATCTTTTCCATATAAAACATGCATGAAAGAGCTATTGTTAACAGTATCATTCCTTATCTGGGGTTCATCTAACAAATATTTATTAACATTTATCACCTTACATCTACTACTACAAACTAAATCTATCATTACATCTACATCTACATCATTATAATAATGATCAGTCTCATCTTTTAAGTTAACATTATCAACATTTATATGAGACTTAAGCTCAGGCGCTCTTATCGCAGCCATATTATTTCGCAAATTATCATTTATTTTATCTAAGACACCACAGACATTATTATTTCCTAATTGTGTATCTGTGCCTTCAACACTATCAGTTACACATGACCCCATAGCTCTTATTTCTAGTTTTTCAGTAGCGAGTTCAGTTACTTCGTTCTCAGAAGTTAATACTGACGACGTTATCGATGACATTTCATATGATATTTCATTTTTAAATGATTTCACACAAGATGACAAGTCGTCCTTAAATGCTTTCACGTCGGAAATTATCTGCCCAAATAACTCATCCATAGTATTAACTATGCGTTGTTGGCATGAGACACAAACCCAGCATGAGTCTACTTTAATGGTTCGTTCAACTCCGGGCTGTGATAGTTTCAGACAGTCAAAGTGAACTTCTTTCCTACAATTCGCACATGCCATCGTTTTTATGTTACTTCGATCTAGGTTTTCTTTACAATAAACACAAACTTGCAATTCCTGATCGTCACTGGCAGAATCACTTAACATCATCTATTTACATCAAAACATGAGTCACGCATCTCTCAGGCTCATCCCAATACTTCCGCTAATCATTCTAAAATCTCATTTTAGTCCTACCTGCTAAAGCTAACAAATTTTAATTTTTAAGCTAATAAAATATCCTAAGGCTGAAGGGTCGATAATTTTGAAACGACCTTTTCTCATTCAGCCTTCGCTCCTATAGCTAACACATTATCAAGTAAACAAATATCCTGAAGCTGAAGTCGCCAATTTTGATACGATCTAAAAATGGATTTAAAAAAAACCAATGGTTGTGGTCGCAGATTTTGTACACCTTTCTCTCAGTACAAGAAAAAAAAATTTAATCAATCATAGCTGGTGTAGCCAATTTTGAAACAACCTGTTTTGGCTCTCGTTTCTATAGAAATGGATCTTTGGCTTAAAGGAGCCAATTTTGTAACAGTCTTTCCCAGGAATGAGAAAATCTCAAAAACAAATCGAAAATCCTGGCTGGTATTGCCAATTTTGATACGTTCTAGTTTAGGCACATAAAAGTAAATGGAAAATATACCATGCAAAATCTTAGACTGGATTGAGAAAAGGAAAAAAAAATCAACGTATATCAGATTCAGTAGCTTTACTAACTTAACCCAGTATTAAAAATCAGAATGAAAATTAATAATGATTTCTAATTTACACGCGCAATAAGAATTTAACATTTATCGCAGGTTCTTGCTGTAGCGGTAGACCCTCAATGAGATTTTAGTCGATGTGCAATCTAGCACATGTTCGACACAAACTTAAAATGCACCTTAATACTATCAAATAATCTGAATGTTTCATATGAATTTCTAGAATGTAAACATAGATTCAGAGTTGAATTTAGTATTTATTGATTCACAGAAAGAAAAAAAATTAGATTACAATTTAGCACGGTTACTGATTTCGAAATATGTTAGCTCTCAAACATCTTGACTTTGTACTGTTTTGGTTTTCACATTTTATCATTCCATAGATGTGAATACACTTGTCATTATTATTACAAGATTTCTATATCCCCAGCTTTCCAGTACAAGGAAGATAAGATAAACACATAAATGACAAATTATTAGTAGCTTCTTTTGGCAGGTCAAATAGATCAAGATAAGTTAATATCCTTTGGTGAGACAATACTCATCAGAATGCGATGATATGATTTGGCTACCACTATTTCATATTATTATACATTGATCCATTAAAACTTATTTAAACTCAGGAAAGTACAAGAAAGGATTACAAGAAAAAAAAATGATAACAGAAAATGTTCCTTGCACGTGCCCATACTTATACTACAATGCTATTCCACTTCGGGAATTATTTCATACTTCATATGTTTGTAGCATATTATAATATTGGCTCATACGCCATGGGTCACAATTTACATACAATACAAGAAGGAAACATTACATTTATTATCCCTATAAATGAGTATGCACTATATACAAATGAAGATGAGAAAGAAAAAAAAATCTAATTTTGGGTACTTTCCTGATCATGCTATAGTTGTACTATTTAATTATACGGATCCATCAATACATCGCACTATTCCACAGAAATTAAAAAAAAAAAACAAACAAAAAAAACGACAAGTTATTTGACCATACCGGAGCTAACCTAAACTTTCAAATTATGTCATTTAATTAAATCGGTAAAATTTTCGCACTGGAAGCTAATTTGATAATTGTACTGATACATGCTAGATTTTGATCATAATATCAGCGGATTAGCGATAATATTAGGATGATACTAGAAGATGCGTAACGCAGCAATAAATTTATCTGTACATATTCATCATACTGTTACTAAGTACGGATAAAATTTGTAAAACAGTTTGAACGTTTCAGTGCTTTAAAAATTTCACCACACAAGATATGGTACCATAAAATCACATTGTCATCTGTCTGATCGATTCAACTAAAGAAAAGGTAAACCTCGGTTTTACCTGCTTATAAGCTGTTTTACTAGCCCAGACGCCTTTCGTTCCCTCCTCTCCAGTAGACTGCAGGGGCCGGTCTCAAAACGTGTCCTGGCAGGAAGAACAGCAATTCTACCATCCCCTTCGGTTCCTCATCGCGAAGCGAAGATGATAGTTCAGGTGACACTTATTTGCCTAAATATGTTGATTAGAAATTTAGGTCGGGAGCCTCCAAAATGTTATCCAATTGACTACAGGTTAAGCCTAAATCAGAAATTTCTAACTGTTCGTCCAAAAGAAGCCGTTTTGTGCTTATAATTTCAATTTTAGTTGGAGGTCGCCGACTGTGTCACCTATTTCCTCTCACGCTGTATTCGTGAAGCGTCATGCAATGCTCGGCCATTACAAACCCCACTATTTTGCAATATACCATATCGCAGAACATTAACATTATTATTATTACCGCCTTAAAATTTTGCAAATCTAATGAATTCTCAACAACTACAATATATTAAACTACATTACCAATTCTTTAAATTAAGATTCAAAGTATTCATACCCATCACTTATTCGCTCCTGTCTTGTACGAGTTACTTCGGCCAATCACCAATTTACAACACTCCTAAGTAAGAATTCTGTCACGCGCCATCTTAAATTCTTCTACCCATAATTCCACAGCACTCGACAAAAGAAGATCGAATCACCCATGTTCGATTGCGGAATGTTTACGATCAATGTTATAGGTAAGTTTTAGTTAATAAAACAAATTTAACACATTCATTATATGTTTTTACGTAGAAAATTTAAAAATATGCCGTTATACTGTTAGAAATTACCTATGACTAATATTGGTTATATAAAGATATAGGGTACAGTTATTGCATAGATGTGCAATTATTGTTATTGAATAACCTTGTCCCCCGAAAGTTTTTGTTCATAGTGAAGAAACATGAATTACTACTAACAGTGATAACTAACTCATAAAAACAAATAAAACGTGTATTTGCACTAATGGCACGACTATACTAAATGGGGGCCACTTAACAAAACAACAGTAAAACAATAACAATGTAAAGTACCGGTAAAAGGGTACGTTACATATTATTATTATTATTATTATTATTATTATTATTATTATTATTATTATTATTATTATTATGCGTATAATTGTATGAATTTCGATGGCAACTGTCGCCGAATATTAAAAAGTGAATATGGGAGAACTATGAAATAAAGTAAAGAGATGCGCGTAATTTTATCATAAAATTATATGGCAAACGAATTTTATCTTATCGCAAACGGTTATCGTCGAATATACACGTGGTCAAATTAATAGAACTTGCTAGACAAGTATTGGCCACCGGTAGAAAAAATACAGAGTAACTGCAAGTCGAGTACCTATTATTGTACAGGAGTATGTTCAAAGACCTTTAGAGAACTATCTTCGTGGCTTGGCTCACAATTTTAATTTGCAATCCACGTAAGCAGTTTGAGACAAATGTCAATCGAATTTGTCATTTGGAAAGTTAAGCAAAAATTATAATAATCTTATGTCATCCATATCTTATCTTATGGAAGAATTTGAAAACAGATGAAAGTAGCCAGAATTTTTCAATGTAAGTTCACATACTTTATATATATATATATATATATATATATCTGCGACTTGGGACTAAAAGGGCTAATGTCAACACGAAGTAGTTTGGTTTTTTTGCCAAAAAGTGACATTGTCAATTTTAGACCCAAATCGCACACACACACACACAAACACACACACACACACACACACACACACACACACACACACACGCATATATATATATAATTTAATCGACAAGATATGAAGATTTTTCTTTGTAAGGATTCATGTTAAGTAACTACTTTTCAAATATAATAAATGTAATATGTTTATCTCAAAAATACTTTTTATTAGTAATGTTTGCCTTTTGTTTTTCTCTTTTTATCTTATTGTAAGGCTTTATGCAACATTGGTGCTTCTAAAATATAATGATCATAATATAATGTTCATCAAAGTCAAGTTGTTCAAAAAATATACTCTAATGTAAAATAATTATATACGTATAAAATTTGAACAGATACAACAGAAAATAAAAACAAATGTTATTTGTTTGTAATGTTTGTCATTTGTCTTTCAGCCGTTTTTAAAACCTTATTATAAGGCTTCGTGTTAGGTTAGCACCGTTAATATATAATAAGAATAATGTAATGTTCACCGAAGTCAAGTTGTTAATATTATATATATATATATATATATATATATATATATATATATATATATATATATATATATATATATATATATATATATATCCAGGGTGTCCGGTGAGGAAAGTCAAAGATTTTGGGAGGTCATTCTAAGCAAAAATGCTTATGTGAACATAGGGTCTATTCCCCCTAGGGATAGGGTGGGGGTAACTATTTTGTCTCTCACACTTGCTGATTTTCGTTTGAAACGTTCTAGCACACTATGTAGTTGAGATTATGTTACATATTATATCTCGTTTGAAAGCTAATGAAACAGGATTGGAGATAGTGTACAAATTGCCCCAGTATTACATATAAGAGAGAAGTAACGGACAGAAATTTTACGAATTTCCCTATAAAGTTCCCTTTTTAAACAATTTTGCACTGTTCTTGAGTGAAAACACTGTTGCTAAAGGAACAGTATCTGATTATGCGAAAATGATATTGTATTCCAAAGATCCAGGTGAGGTGTCAAATTTTTAGCTTCATTAGAAGCCGTGAAAAAATCATTCTTCCTAACTCCTTACTTTAATAACCTAATAATGTTCGAACTTTCCATAGATGACAATGGTTACAAATATTAATAAACGAATGTTTTTGTGCAAAATTGGAGATTTAATACTATTCCCTAACATACGAGATATCTACATTTCTATGCGGTAATACTAATTACAGATTTGAACAACAGATGGCAGTGAAACTTGAATTAAAGTTTGCGTACAACATACTGCACCGCACCAGAATGTCCATTGCAATAATTACTTCTAATACATAAATAACAGTTACTTCTTTTAAAGTTAATTCGGTTGCAATACTTCCCGGCAAATGCTTCGGACTCAACTGGTGGAGCACTTTAGCCGTAAACCTCCATATGGCTGTACCATCCAGAAGTGTCCCTCGCTGTACGTCAATTTCTGTACAAATATATGAATAAATCATTTAACGTGAAGAAAAAGATATTTAGTGATTTGAGACGGCTTTTCATTGCAGTTTCCGGTATCAACAGGTTTGCAGGTCCGGCTAGTTTAATAAATAGTTCGTAAACAGTGGTGTCGGCAGGGGGTGCGCAAGAACCCTGAAAGTAGACTTTCGCACTATCTATCTGTATGAAGGCCTATGTGTCCATTGAAATAAGTGTTTGAGATAAACGTAAAAAAAAAAAGATGAAATATATTGAAATATGTTTTACTGATGATGTTATCCTGCAAAAAATTCCAGTTGAGAGTTTTTCGCCTTTTTGAATAAATAGCCTTTGTTCAGTGCAATTACGACAAAAATCGATCGAACTTAAAGATTTTTAAAAAGAATAAACCTATTTGAATATGTTCTATGTATTGAAATTATACTAAAACAGTCCTAAAACTCTAGTTATTGGTTCTCCATAATTTTTGTGGCTAATTATATGAGCAATATGTGGGGTTGATCACAAAATATTATGGTAATAATGTATTTGATGATTATGATGATGGACCTAGCGTATAGGATATAAAACACTGGACATGAACAAAGAAACCATGAATACGCGTAATCGTTGAGGATAACATCCACGTTGTTCATCTCAACAGCAATTTGGTTCTAACACATCTGTATTTATATCACTTCTGACGAAATATCTCGAGGAATTGGTTGTATCGTACATCAATCACCTGGAGATGCAGACACATTAGTTGTGTTAATCGCAACAAAGCTTGCAAAATCTGGTTTGTCAGTAATAGTGGGAGCTGGTTCTGATGGTAGCACTCACAACAGTTGAGACATACATGTTTATTCCTGGCTCGAAGCCATCACATAAGATATACAGCAGTACCAAACTTCAAAGAGCATTGGGAGATATGGTGAACTCCATTTTATTTGTGCATGCCATCACTAGTTGTGATACAACTGCTGCTCCACACAGTAATGGGAAGGAAGTTGTGTATAAAATACTGGAAAAAAATGAAGAACTACCTCGAGAACTACTACCAAATAGTTTCCCTCATTTTCTGTAACCCATGGTTTCTTAGCAGTTTTGTATTCTCGATAACCTACTTCTTCTCCAGCCTGCTATATGCAAAATCTTTAATGTGTTCCCACGTCTGTTACTATCTGCACATATGCTTTTGTCGTTTGAGTATTTTTCTTCGAATTTCTCAAAGAAAAGATTTCTTACTTCCTTTTTTTTAACTTTTCAGTATTCAACAATTTGTTGCCTACTTTTCTCCTGCCTACATTCTTCAGTTGAATATCCACTTCGGTCAGCACAAGATTATGATCAGAGAAAATGTCAGCCCCGGGAAGTCTTCGCGTTCTTCAAGCTATTCCGATGTCTGTAGTCTATCTGATATCTCCTGCCATTTATTGAGGATTTCTGTGTATATCTTCTCTTGTACTGATTGAACGACATGATCCCAATTACTAGGGAATTCTCTCTATAGAAATTGACCATTGACTCCCCTTTCATTTCTTTCGCCTAAACCATATTGCCTACGACACTACCTTTCTGTTTCTCTTCTATTGAAATCTCCCATGACAATTACACATGTACTTCTTTTTCCCTGTCTATAATTTATTCTATTTTCTCATAATTCTCTACTTCTTCAATTGTATGCGGTCATTTGTGCATATGTTTGAATCACTACTTGATAATTCTTTTTTCTTGTAAGTCTTAACATCATAACTACATCATTAACAAATTCTACTTTCACTACCTTCTCTTCTAAGCGCTTACCAAGAATTATTCCTGCACCATCATGACCGCCGTTTTCAACAGCGGAGTAAAACATTCTATATCCTTCGCTTTTCAACACCCCATTACCTTTCCTCCTAATTTCACAAACTCCTACCAAATTTAGATTATTTTGTTTCATTTCTTCTTTAAGATTTTCTAATTTCCCAAGAATTTCCAGGAAACAGAGGAAAAAGATGCTAGGTGTATATATATAAAAAAACGGGCTCTATGCTCCATCTGCACACTTACATATCGAGACCTCAAAGAACTAGGGACAGAAGTATTCACAATTCCAATATGTTTGTAATAAATACTATTAAGTACCACACATTTTGATTAGACTCTGCTAGGCTTGTCACACAGATTGGACCGGTCGATAAAATAACATATTTGTAATTCCCAACGATAAATACTGGAAGTAAAAAAAAAAAAAAAAACCTTTGGGGATCGCCTCCTCCGCGGATCCGCCAGTGCCATCTGGAGATTTGAATCAAGGATATTTTACCTAAGGAAATTATATTTTTATCTACTAAAGAACATTGTATTAGTTATAAAATAACCACTAGAGGCACAATCGGCGCCACCATTTGTTATTCTAACTGATACAACAAGAGGACTATCTCGAAATCCTTTAGAGACAAAATCTGGTATTTCGATTTTTCATTTAAAATAAATGATGTGTTTTAGCGATTTTAGATTTCCCTTACAAGGACAGAAGAGCGGCGGGAAGAATAAAATAGTGGGTTTTGCAATTTTAAAACAAGATGACCATTTGGTGAACTAGACAATAGTAATAACACAAGCGAGACAGATGGGGCAACGCCCATTAAAGTACTTTTAGTGTCATACTACAATCATGGTATGACGGATGAAGAATTAATACAAACAATGTTATAACGGATTTGAAATGTTGACTTTTTTCAAATATCTCGAAAAACTGCTTAAGTTCATTCTTCAACACAATGAAAGCAATTATTATAACAATTCTAAATCTTGTTTCAATCTCTCACACCACAAGTGAGTAAAAAATCTGCAGGAAAGATATCCCGATGCGATTTTGACTTGTTCGGGCTTCAAAGAATTTCACTTTTCAGTCTACGAAATTCCTCTCCGGATGCTTTTTGAATACACCACCTAACGAAATAAGTAACTGATTCATTGGATCTACAACGGCAACTACCTTTATCGTGGCAATGTCCCGATGAAAAACGCTAATCTCATTTATGGCATAGTTAACAACAAACTTCGGTCTTATTCCAGGATGATTTTCCCAACCGTTGCCCACGTAGGTAATTGATCGGCGACCACAATTTGATATGTTAAAGATGGAATTTCTTCATCGTTTTCTAAGGTATTCACAAGGTTAAAAATAATCTCAAAATATTTTTTCGAGATGTTCTCTTTTCTATCTTCAGAACATAAATTTGTCGACGCATCATTCACTACTAGTTCTTCAACGTAATCATCATCATCTTCTTCGTGATTTTCTTTCTGCTTTTCGTAGTATTTCTTGACGTTGAATGGCGATGGAATAGATCTTGTAACGTCCACGGGCAGTCTTAAACTTCACAAAGTATGAGTTGATATTGTCGATTTCTTGTATTATCCCTGGACCAAAAGATCTCCCGCCACATACTCCAGTAGCTGTGTAGCATATTTCTTCATCATGCTGTCTAAGATCCAAACATTGTCTCTTATTTTAAAACCTGGTTTATCGAAAACATTTGTAGCTGTCCTATGCTAGCAAACCATTTGTCGTGAGCTTTGCAACGAATGTTTTAAGGTTGTCGTGAACTTCGGTGTTTCTTGAAATTGAGAAGGGGTGTCCAAAATCGCTTCGTGTAGCATCCTCGCTCGCAATACGTGCCAAAGTTCGTGAAGACTAAAGCACGACGATAGATTAACGGACTAACACAACAGATGGCAGTAGTTCAACCCATCTTCATTGATCTTTACCACACAAAGCAGACTTCAATCGTTGTTCGATATTTTTATAGCTATTTCTGCACTCCCATTTGCGTACTGTCCTTGCACATAAACAAATCGGATCTTTGCACCAATCATCGCACATAGTTCTTTGAACAAACGACTAGCGAAGGATGATCCCCTATACATTATCAGTTCCTTGATAATTCTTATTTCAAAATTACATTTGCATGGAGAAAAGACCTCACAGAAGCTGCTGTTGTATCAAGTGATCCATAAATTGTAAAATGGGTTGCAGCATTAACAATTAATTAGATATTTATGTCTGAGTATATTACTAGTCGAATACACACAAACTATATCGACGAATAAACGATAAAATGAAAGAACCTGGGTATGTCTGCAATGTTCCAAATGCAGAATCTGGTCTACTCTTGGAAATTTGACATGGAACGCATTTTTCTGATACATATACTGCTTGATATTTGGAATATATACAGATTTTACAAAAATCCCAAATGGTTTAGAAAAACGTTCATGATTTGAACAAAGAACCGATGTTTGGGCAGCGTCAAAAAGTTTATAGCGTGATGAAATAAGAACAGCAACTAATAACTTCATATTATGAGGTTTTGTTTTCGAAATAGGATTCCATCCTTAATCAAAAAATAAAAAGCTTGAAGTTCAATTTTGGAGTATCTTCTCTAACCAGGCAAAAATATCTATAAAACAGATCTTTTAGTTGTGTTTCTCTAAGAAGGTTCGTTTTCTAGCATGTTATCATATTCAGGTGTATTGAGAACAAACACACGAATACTGTTTTTCTGTTCTTCCAAAATGTCTCTGGGTGAATGAATAAATCTGGAGATAGCGTCGGCCTCTACATTTGACAAACCTGAAACAAGAGTTACAGTAAAATCATACTGTTCCAGTGCCGAGATCAACTTTGCAAATTTGCCCGCGTTTTTCGTTTGAGGTAGATAAGACTCTTGCAATTAGTTTTCAGGAAAAAATGTCAACTCAAAAGAAAAATCAAAATGATCTAAAGGAATACAGTATATACTGAACAAGTCGAGTTCGTATGGATGTTCTCTTCGGTCGTTTGCAATCCAACCAGACCAAGACTACTGGCATCATAGAAGACTATATAGGGTGTTTCGATTGTATTGCATTAAACAAAAAGCCGACACAATTGCCTCATTGATTGTTTCCAATGAATCTTTATGTTTTGAAACCCATCGAAATAGAGCATTTTTTCTCAGAAGAGAAAGTAAACGCTCACAAATTTTAGAAAAAAATAGGCAAGAAGTAACACACAAAACTAGCCAATCTGAGAAAACTCTTTGGTTTTTTTTCGGTGCTGATAATTGCGTATAGAACTATTAATCTTTTGAGAAATGCGTATACCTTGATGCGAAACATCCTGACCAATTTAGTTTACTCTGGAGAGAGTACGAAAGGGTAGAAAAATATTTCTTTTTCATGAGGGTCAAAAATTAATATTTCCACTATATACACAAAAAGTAGGGTTGGGGTGAAAAATAAAAACCAATATCGACATTTAGAGATAGAAACCTAATTAAAACCAGCATTCCGGCCTGTGCAGCATGGTGCAGTCAATTCTTGTAGCTTGCCGTAAAAAAAGTAAAATTAAGGATTTGGGGATTTAAAACTGACAAAGATTTTGTAAACTAGAATGTAATTTTAAAATTGACCTAATAATGAAAATTCACTGTCCATAATTTCAAATAAATAATGTTTGTCGTTTTCACAAAATTTCAGTCCAGTACATCACATGTTCAAAACTTAAAATCGCATCATTCATCGTGCTAGAAACCATAACTTCAGAGTACCACATCCAATTGCATAGATGTTTTAAAGAAATTTGAAGATCACAATGCCGTACAGCCATTTAATGTCTCAAACTGTTCTGGAGATATGGTAAAAATGTTAAAGTTTGCAAACACTGCTTAAAATTATGTAATTCTGTAGAATAACTTTTCCCATGCATACCATCTTCTGTCGATAAGATTGGTGCCTTCCGTATAAGGAACCATAATGTGCAGCTGTCAGATTTTTTCAATCGAAATATAGCACATGCGCGAGTTCACTCGATGGTTTAGTGTCTCACTGGATAGGGACGTCCACCATGCTTCCCCACTGTAATGTCAGATTACACAATCACATAGTTCACAGTAATTCTTTGACATCTGAAAATGCTAGACTCTCCCATTTCCAATCCTACCCTAAGTGCTTTTATAAAGCTCACCACATTTCCACTTTACTACAGAAAGTTGCTCACGATAAAATAGTGAACTTTGAACCACTTACCTTCCAGCAAATCCCCTTTCTCTATCATCAATTAGGTTCGTTGTGATAGACACGGGTCCGAACGATCGTGTTAAGTTTCCAATATAGCAAACTTTTGCGTAGAATAGGAAGGGGGAACGTCTCGCCGTACCGCTTTGGCAACGAACACCATGCAAGGTACGGGATAGCGTCGAGCAAGTGTCCGTTTGAGGAGTTCAAACTAAGATTTCATTTGTGACATGTTCAGGGATTCAATACGGATGGACGAAAATGGGATCACTCCAATCTAAGTCTTTTCTACCTTCACTGTATAAAACGCCTAGGACGATCGGGCGGTATGGCTTGAGACCCTGTCCATGTGGATTCATACATTTGTGATCTCGTCACCATACATGTGGAGAAAGTGTGTCATACAGAGGGTTCATGACATTCTCCTGGAAGTGTGCTGCGTGACTTTTGTGTTGAGGGAACTTCTGAGGATGGTGGCGTTGTCCGACTGCAATATATCTTGCCACCAACAGAAATTCTTTGGAAAACTTTTCCTTACACTGCAGCACAAAGTCAGAACGGCTCTTGTGGTATGGATGGAACCTTGTTTGTCTCATCCAGGTAAAGCCACTACTCATTCACACCATTCCTATTTGACCCTTGGAGGTATGTTTCAGTTTTCTGGAGTTTGTAACCTCTTCTGGATGTGGCGCTCTGTTAGGCACATCCACGTGCTTGCAATGCGAAATTTTCCGGATGATGTTAGAAGCTACGCCTCTTTAGACACCGTGTCGTATGGTCAAACTTCTATGTCTGGGGATTGTCCTGCGTCACTGTTCTCCTAATAGCACGCACTGTACTGACGACATGAGCGGGCTGGGGCCGTGTTCTCCTTACAATTTTCGGTCAACAATGTACCGTAGGGATCTGATGGGCGCATGATGAAACCCACACCAGTTTTACTGTCGATTAAACCCCAATTCTTGCACCGTTTCACTGCTTAGGTGCTATAATGTGGAGGAAAGTCCATAAATTTACCGCTTCCACCTTCATCGTTTTACAGATCGTGCTGCATTGATACTGTTATCCAGTACAAGGTCCAGAGGAGCTAGCAACAGGACACAATAGGGGTTAAATCCGTCATCGTTGGGGAGGACCAGTGAAAGTGTATGTATATATATTGTTACGATGTAATATTAGCCTGGTCTTGAAACTAGGGTGAAGCCGCCACTGATTTATTTCGGCCACTGCTGATGTGAGGTGTGCCTAATCTTGGGGAGAATCGGTAGAGAATCGTTATTGAAATTTGGTTCTTGTAGGCACCATGCCAACGTGATTATTATTATTATTATTATTATTTTTGTCTTTTTAATTCTCCCAAACCTTTGGAAAAGGTAACAGAGCAAGCCACGATGAAGGGATTGACGTAAATAAGGAGCCGATGATAAACACGTATTAAATTATCAACAAACAATTCCCTGAAGTACGTGACGAACAAAAGTCAGAGCGTTTCTGAGATCTCTATTCTACGCAAGTAAGAAAATTACGGAATTGAGTTCTCCTGAAGTATGACGCTCAGAATTATTCTAAATTCATCAGTGTCTCTGCACATCCAGATGTCTTGGGTTGCGTTATTTTTCCAAAGGAAGGGAATGACGGTGTCTGATAAAATTGGGCAGTTTTATCTCAAAACCATAAAATAAGAACAGCTTCTGCCGACTCAGTTCCGGAATGGGTGATCTTACGTCAGACGGCGCATATAAAAATTAGAAAAGGAAATTCTCAGGGTGATTGGGGGGTATTGTGTTGTGTTCGCCTTGTGCGGGTCTTGGTTCAACGTCGTCGCGCGGAGTGTCAGTCAACACTTCGTGTAGAAGTTACTTCACGTATCTTTAATATTTTCTACTAAACGGCAAAGAAAGTGCAGATATGAAGGTTGGGAGGCTGAAACTTCGGACTTTAACATCTTTCCGGCAATTAGTACCTTAACTCTAGCGTGGTAGATGATATTCTTTAAATATTCCTTTACTTCATATGTCTTTTTGGACGTCAGTAACTACCTTACAGTCGTGAGACAAAAGGTATTCAAATCGGTGATTAATATTAAGAAAAAGAGACTAAATAAATGGTAAAAATATGATATCGAAGACGACTCTTGAGTTACTTTGGAATTCTTATTTTGTAATTTTATTGTATAAATTATTTTAAATAGTCTTGTAATAAATTTGCTAGCTTAAAAGGATTATTTCATATTTTTTTATGGATTATTGTTCTAGAGTTAATGACCACCTACAGCTATTTGGAGGATCAGTCGATAGACATACTATGCTAGTCGATCCCGGTAGTGTATTGTATCTAACGTCCCCGTTTTCTTTACAAGTATCCTGTGAACTTGGCGCTGATGACAGAAGGTTTTCTCGAGGCTGTTTAGATAGCTGACTATTCACTATCTTATCCAAGGGACATGATACTGGGAGTTGCTTAAGCAAGTGCTGAATTAGAGTGTGAGACACCGCCGTGAACGAAAGGTGTGTCGGAATCGAACCTTCTCGTATGAATCTCTCTCTCCTTCAATCTTACTCTTCCGACACCTACCCTGTGTGCATTCTCAACAATGTAAGACTTGCTTAAGGAAGATTCGCCTAGAGGAACAGTCTGGGACCAACCTCGATAATGGCATCATGGGAATCTAATACCCATATTTGATAAAGTAAGTACGTTTCTTTTTCAGGATCCTTCTAGGGACCCCATAACTAGTGTTTTACATCTTACGTAGTGACTAAATTAGGGTCGCCACTTGACTCTTGCAACTCCCTCAGATTTTAGTGTAAAATGCAGTGTGTACATACACACAAATATATATATCGTAATAACTTTGGTGGAGGCTTTTCCGAATAGCATTTTCACTGTCCTGACGCTTTTTCTCCAATCCTTCCCTCCATACTCTGGATTTTTCTTTGCCAAACTATTGTTGTAGGTAGAGTAATTATATTTTATTTTTAATTCAGCCAATATTTATGTTTATCGTTTAAGTATAGTACGTATTTTGTCTAATATTCTTTTAGAGTGATGTTTGATATTTTAATGACTATCCAGTGGCTAGCTAAGTATCTGTCTTGCGCGAGCGGAAGTTTTTCTCTTGGCAGTACAAGATACAAAAATATCTAAGTTTAGGAGTAGTTTTATAGAAATAGAATTTTGATTTCTGCTCGGACACTGTCCAACTTGAGAATTGCAAAGCTCAACAAGTCCGCCTGGTAATGAAAATCTGATATCTTAATTTATCTCTTCAACTTTTCAAATAAAATCTAATAGGTGTAAACGACAGTTCTTTTAAATTAAAGAAAAAGAAGGATAGGTCTATCGGAAATGTAGAAAGGAAGGAAGTGGTAAATGATAATAACGATATTTAATTCATTATCTTAAGTAGGTTACTATAACAGGTAGTGGATAAGAATATTGGAGCAATGTCGTGAGAAAAAAAGGCGTCCACATAGCATACGAACAATTATGAGTTTTTCTGAAAAGATTAAACAAGCTTTCCGAGATTTGGGATTTCGACGATGTCCATATTCGCCCATTCCTGATGGAACGCATTACATTATACGAGACCGATTTGGAAATGTATATTGTATTCATTGTGTTAAGAGGAGGGCGATAGGAACACGACGACCGGAATTTGGTCGGTGGATAGGGAATTAATCAAGAGTATTTGATACGTTGAACCAAATACAGTATTTAGACTCGCTTACGCTGAGTTCGAGTTCTAGTTCCACAGTACAGGACGTACCTAGGACACGTTGCGTCTGATACTTCGTAAAAAGAATCGATCACGGAAAGAACGCAGACTGCCCTCGAAGTCATGTCCGAAGTCATCTCACAAGGATGGTCGTCCTTCGGTCTCTCCTTCCCAAAAATTACTAAGCGAAATAATCATTAATGAAAATAAAGGCAGTTTTTCATTCCCCAAATAAAGAAAGAATTTTCATTCCCCATTCAAATATGTGAATTCACGCACAAACAAGCAAAGAGAACTTAGAGATGGGAAGGCCGCAAACTCAGTCGACCTCCTAGCTAAATCAGGAACTTCATCGTCTATGAGAGAGTGCGCAACTTTTTCTCGAAATCTGAAACGAAGACATTTCCGTAAATCAGAGGATAATAATTCTCGCGGAAAACCCCCGGAGAAGAAGAGGAATACCTGTGCTAATCAGTCTATAAGCGACGCCAGTAGAACATGTTCCCCCACCCACATACCCTCCATTACTGTAACTACTCTATATTCGGAGACCCTTGTTGTAGATTTACATGCAGAATCTCCTCAGTTAGAGGTTAGTAAGAGTCCCGATAAGGACGCTAAAACGCCATCCCCTCAGAGCACCGTCAGCCCACCCCTACTTTAGAAACAGGCGATTAGAGAGGGAATTGCACCGCGCTGTCAAACTGAGATAATTAAAGCTACTACTACTAGCCTCAATAATTAAGTACACGCTAACTTCCCTCAGGTAAAATATACAATTGCGGTAACAGTAACCTTAAGGCAAGAGTCCGATGGTCTTGCGCAATACGATTGAGGACATGGCATCAATGTTCTTTCCCTCAATTAAAAGTAACTAATTCCGCTGGGAAACTCCAAATCCCTGTCATGTTTCTAGGATTTCCAATTACTGGCGAAATTTTGCTTGGTGGTTTGCTCTTAGGCACACTAGTCCCGACACCTAGCAAAAAAGGGACGGAAGAAAATAATCACACAAAAGTGAGCACCGTTTCTGTTACAGAACAGCAAGAATCGAACTCAAGTGCTGGGACTCCGCTCCAGTCCCAGAAAGGTTACCAACCATTAAATTACTCGAATAATGTATCACTGTCCCAGTAATGCGGGACAAAGGCGCAACATGAGCCTGCTAATATGTCAGGCGCTGAGATCCTTCCTCCTCGTGACGAGTTGAAAGACAGTTCAGACGAGTGGGAAATGGAATTAAAAAGCAATTCTGGTACTCTTGGTCAAGTCAGAGATGAAGAATATCTAGGGCGTGTTATAATTAAATCAAACGAATATGACTTCGTCGTGAATTGTGTAACGTTTCCGATTTTCTCTCTTTTAGTCGAGCTCTGGGAAACTAGTGCAGTTTAAACTTTTTAAACTTACACCTGCAGGTCGGAAAAAAGGAATTACATCTATACAGTGGACAATGAATTAACTAGGAACCATACATTTCCTTTCTTGCAGTTGCTCGATAAGTAGAGAACTTAATTTTACTTCAACAGAGTCACTATGATGTAACTTACGATTTAAATATGAATGATACGTTATCAACGGATGTTTTTGTTCCCTTTAAACTTAGCAACGAAACTATCTGTGGTGAGAACCACTATCTCAGGAAATACTCTCATTGAGTGCATTCCATAGGAAATAACTCACGAGAAAACGTCACCATAAGTTAAACTGTCTATTTTACAACATTAAAATACCCTTTCAATGTAACCACTTATAGTGTTCTCTAATTATGAAATTTTACTGTGTCTATTAGTGTTTTTCAGTGTGGTATTGTACAGCCGAGTAAAAAAACACCAGCACGAGTTCGCTATCGGACGCTTGAATATATTTCAAAATATTCCGTCTAAAATATCTATGTTAATTTGACGTGAGTGGGAGATCTTTTAAAAACATAAATAAAGAAATAAATAACGAAATGTTTGCCATAGTTATCCAGTATGACGAGCTATGTATAGTTAGGTGCATATGAAATGCTCCGGATGAGGTCCAGTTTTGCATTATACTCTTACTCTGATCATTGTTATCTCTACATATTGGTTGTCAGTAACTTCCTATACTAGTCATATAGTTCCTGCAGGGTGGCCAACTTGCTAGGAATTGAAGTGACTAGATTCACGTTAATCACAAACCAGACAATACCGGTTATAATCTGAAACATGTATAAAGTATAGAGATTCTATCGAGTGAATGCGCGCGCACCTGAATGTGTTTCTCCTCATCCTATCTCTCTCTTACTCTATACATCCTCTCGACACATAACCGAAGAAATTGGTCCGGACCTAAACTTTTATAATCCACTTAATATTTATTGCACGGTACAGAATAACCAGATCTCCCGCCATATTACATTTTTTACGTTATTCCGCATTCCTGTAAGTTTATGTCGGAGTGCGTCTCTCATTAGTAGTAAGAGTAATATAATAATAATAATAATAATAATAATAATAATAATAATAATAATATAAATACTATTATACTAGTACGGCTTGTAAACAGGAATCCCACGTCCGCTCTCTGAGCCAGCGTGACCCCCACAAAAAATATTTGCGATACTTATTGCCTTACATAGTGTAAACAAATTTGGTAAATCTACGAAAACGTTAGCATTCCGATTTGCAATCGGCCAATCTTATAACAATCATAACTATAGGAAGTTCATAAAGTTAAGCTATGGTGTTCATAATAGATAAATGTGATACCTTTTAGCACGGGTTTGTTCTCACCTATCTGAGGCGAGTCTTCAGCATCGTCCATCAGATGCTGAGTAGTGAGTAGGTAGTCCATGAGCAACCTTTACGTAACAAATTACTGTAACAGATGGGCGAGCTTCCGATCTGTAATTATGTTTCCATTCCTCTCTGTATGCCTGCGGTCTTGTAATCAACGGAAACACGATTATGCATTACTTGCCTCAGTCCTTAGACACCTGAGGTCGTTGCATCATTAATTTGTAATTACTTTCGGTAATTTCCCGTGTCTTAATTGTCGTACTACTGTACTCATAACTTTCCTTACATTCGTTGTGTGATCTCATCAGATGTAGTACAGTAGAAACGTGTCTAGCGAACAGAATCATTGCAGCTTATACATTAATATTCAGAACTGTATTCCCATGAACGAATTATTTTTACCTATTGTGAAGCGAGAAACAGCTCTGGTATGAGTAATGGATAAATAAATAAATAAATCATCTGAGAATTGTATATATTCATCAATCGTATTCCTTTTCTTTGGTAATTTTAGCTTTTACGTGCAACCCCCGTACACTTAGGTCGCTCACTACCCCCTTGCTCCGTTCGAATTTTTATTTTCCGGGAGATTCCGGCGGGCATTCTGCATTCTGCCGAAGCAGGTTTTATAATAATTACACGTCATTGTCATTAGATAGTACTGAGAGTAATAAAAATTCGAACATATTAGAGCTATATCTGACCTTAGTTACTTGTTTAATGGTAAGAACGCTAAGTTAGGAGATATACGATATATAAAGTTTATAGCGGAAATTCGTCATTCCAAAATGGTAAAATTTATGGACCCCCGTTTTTTTTTTTTTTTTCCTCTCCTTGTTATGGCCTATCGTCCACGCCACAATTCGAGTGCTCCATGATTCAGCTTACTTAACCCTTTCAGACCTGATTTTTTGTTTACTCTCCAGTGTTATTGTTATTTTGAATTATTATTCTTTATGACTTAACAAATGAAATACAACCGTCAATTCGTTTGCGGATGTCATATTTAGAGAATTATGGACGAAACATTTTGCGTGCATTAGGGTTGAAATACGTATGTAAAATAAAAATGGGACTAATCGAACACATCATTGTGATCTATATAGTTTAGAAACTCGAAATACATCACTAAAACAAAAGGAGAATTTATTGCAAATACCTTGTTTCGCCAAGAATAAAACCGCCTACGTGGGTGAGCTTTGTCCATTGTGATAGCTCCTGCAAGTAGTCTACAAGAAATGTGCATTGCTTCCTGACAACAGATTAAAACACCACAGAAATAGTGGAAAGTGATTTAGAAAAGTTCAAACAATTCTGACATAAAAAGCCAGGCATTTAGAATCCTCCAGAGTAATTATATTAAGCTTAAAACTTAATGTACACAAATGTGACCACCAGGTCTGAAAGGGTTAAATATCTGCTATCTAGTTAAATTAATACTAGTGACCTTACACATTACAACAGTGGATTAATTTGCTTAAATTAAATTTGTGTTAGGTTAAGTGTCTCTTTCAGAATCAAGCCAGCCGCTTGGCACCTCCATGGACCAGGAATGCAAACCATAGATGTTGGACCAACTAAGGAATTGGCATAAGGAACCCATTGGATGGAAGACGTATAGTAAAACTCATTTGATTAATTCTTACGTTTCCGTTTTCACTTTAGACTCATACAAGAACATATACCTAAATACCTAGATTTCTTCTACTTAGGCATGAATTAAGGCAATGTAGGAATATAGTGAGTTAAGTAGTTATCAAACACTCATGATGTCTGAGATCAACATAAAAAAAATTCAAATAAAAGAAAGTCTAAATTTAAAAATTTGGCAAATTGGTATCAATTACGAAGGTTAAACAAATTAGTTTAAGCTGTGAATTACACCTGATTCAGTATATTCGCTAGGAAAGTGTATTTAATATAAGGGTAGGGCTTAGTTTATAAGGACACAAGGATCTAGTTAAAAGTATGAGCTTATCTGATAAAAAGAGAAAATATCACTAGTAATAGAAACTGAATTGAGTAATGTTGACAACCTTTTATAATGATACAACAGACGACAGACTGTAGAGTTATTGGTAGGAATTTAGAAAAAATGAAAAAAATCTGGCTAGTTTATAAGAATGTTTTGGTTAAAGATTTAAACACAAAAATCTCTGTAACCTAAAAATTACCGTATAAAAAAAACTGTAAGAAGCTAGTGTTCAGAAACTTCTCTCTCCCCCCTTCCATTACGAAATAAGATCCAGAAAATGGAACTTAGTATAAGAATGTAGGAAAACTAGGATCTGTTGAACACAAGCAATTTATATGTCTATCCCGAGGTCTCCTCCTACATGTTCATTCTACAAACATTCGACAAATATTAGAGTCCCACAAGTTGTTGTGTGTTAAATCAGATTTTGAGAGTCAAACAGCATAGGCGAAATTATTTTACCTATTCCTACATATTCTACTTTACAATCAATTCTCCGATGTGTGGTCAGCACACATGACTTTATAAAGGGGAAAACCAAATCCACTCATGCGAAATTATATGAAGCTTGGATGAATAGAATCCCTTATAGTAATTTTTTTAATAGCTCAATAAGTTATCAACCTGATCTCTTCCATGTAAGCCCGAATGTTTTAAACACAAATTACAAATATTTTCTATATTGTAGGACCGTTGAGTACTTCTATCCAGCCACTCGCTAGACAAGGCTTAGAGGTAAGCCACGCCAACCCCCGACTTCACCTGATAGAGTTCAGTCCAGAGATACTACCGCCGGATGGTGTTAGAGGAGACGACTCCATGAGATCTGAACTATCATGAAGCCAGACCGACGTCCGAATTTACTCAGACGTCTCCAAAAGCTAAGGCCGAATACACCGCATCAAATGGTTCACGTAAAGCTCCCCCTATTCAAAACAAAGCCTGTACGACCGTTTAAGGAAGACACTTTCATGCAATGTACCTGAAAGGACGAAAGGAAAATTACTCCTTCACATCATACTTAGAGGCCATGAAACAGAAAGGAAATGAATGGCCATTGCTTGACCATTTCGAGCACTTATCATGATTTTTTTTTTTAATAGACGCTGGGAGATAAATATTTGGTAAAAAGGAAGCCTGGAAGGAATCCCGTCTGACACCTGCCGAAGGAGCGTACCGATGGTGGTGAAGAAATTAGCACGAATCTACATCTCTATTGCACTTTACCCAAAACTATTAACCTTGGTAAGAGATCCAATAGAAGGAATAACCTCCTTAGGACAACATCAAATTGCTCCCGGAACCATGCGCCCCTCCATGGGAAGAGGCCCGTCAACGCCAAACGGCCACCAAAGTTCAAATTAGTAAATATGTTCCAGCGATTCCCAGTGCAACAATTCGTTTATCAATGTGTCGCCCAGGTGAACAACCACCCTTGTGAATGTGTTAAAGCAGCAAGTGTCCTAGTGAAACATACAGGAGAGAAACTCAACAGAGGATCCGAATTCAATACATTGTGCTGACTTACTTTCCTAGTGTTCCTTTCTATTATAAATAGAAAAGAACACTTGGGTATGTTAAATACCTTAGGACCTATCTTTTTTGTATGTGTTAACCGGATAGAAGCATAAAACACAGCTTCGATACAAACAACAATAATTTGATTTACAGGTGATAGACCCCTCTTCTATCAATCCAATCATTTTCTACATAATAACGTTCGTATACTCAAAGAAAAATATATATGTATAGTTTGATGTCCGGTACCCAAGGGCACATGACCTTTTGCGTTTTTCTAACCGAGTGGAGCTATATACACTTCACAGTTTCTTCTTTTTGCCTTTATGAAATAAAAGCAATCGTTTCACCCGAACGGAAAATTCGAGCGACGCCACTGTAGCTGATTTTTATGCTTCATCCACGAAAGGATACCTCTTGATAAAGTCAATTTCTCTTGTGACGCATTACACAACATAGTTCGAGTTCACAACATCGATTACGTGAGAGCGGAAACAGCCTACCAAACAGGAAATACTTCCAGCCACAGACGAGCTGTTATCGCTCAACCTGTTCACAAATCACGCATAGAAGAGTGTAGAACAAACGATATAGGAATAACATTGTCAAGAAGCTTAATAGCTGTAAAAATTAGTTTTATATTTCTTCTAATCAATGATCGGATCCGGCTGCCGGAAGGCGACTAACTTAGAGTGAATGTTATCTAATTCTTGTATTAAAAGGTTCCGTAAACAATATTGGTGTTGATATTCTTGCTTTGTTGCTGTTATTGTTATTATTATTGTTCATAATAATAATAATAATGGAAATAAGTGATAATAGTGGTAATAATGATATTATTATTATTAATAATAATAATAATAGAAAACGCAGCATTCTCGCTGGTCGGCTGCCGTTCCGAGCATTGCCATTGAATTAGGTTAATTGCTACTTAATTAGGTTTAATAAAACAAATTACTCATATTGTAATTATGTGATCATTATTACTCTCAGTGTAAACCTTCGCTTAATGATCAGTTGAATTCTTGTATATATTCAATTCAGGTTGAAATTATAACCCAATTACGGATGAGAGTATGCCAATTTAGCGTACAGTTAACATAATTCGCAATAAGCAAGGGACTTTGTTTATACTGAAAGTAAAATACATTAGTTTCAATTAATACAGAAATGAGGAACAAAAACGAGACCTATATTTCACTCCTGAGGCAGTGAAACCTTGGAGAAATTGGTTCGAACCCCCACTGTTCGTAAATATAGAATGGTTGGGCTTAATAATTTCTGCATTGAGCTATATAAGATACCCGCCACTCGGCTATGAGTAAGTACCTCTTGTTGCCTTCTAAATTATGTTAAGACTGAACAGCCCTTGCTGCGACAAGGAATACATGGCCAGTCTATTGTGGAGATGGCTTAACCCTAGTGTAGGAATTATGAATTGTTGGTTCGATGGATTTTTTTTTTTTGATAGTACAAATTCAATTTACAAGAGGTTAATAGTTAACTAAAACAAAATTTGGAGTATGGTAATCATTAATTCTGCTGGTAGAACTGCATAGCAACCAACATTTTTAGAATTCAACGCATAGTGAGCGTATTGGTTCTTAAGACTTAATAAATAGAAATGAAAACCATTTATGCTCTCTTCTTTGGAAGCTGTATGGAATTTCTAATCTTTAATTAGCTTTGCAATTTATATTCATTAATTTCACTTTGTAATTTAGGATCCATAACTACGTAAACTCTATGAGAGTAAGGAGCGAGGCATCGAACACATATTACAGTAAAAAAAATAAAAAAAAAATGTACTAGTTAGAAGGTTAGACTATTTAATTAATAAGCTACGATTGCATAAGTGATAACTTTTTGTCAGCCAGGAAAGACACAAAAATAATTGGATAACAATAATTATGTCATGTTTACATACTAGGTAATATACCATAACTAGATGTTTTTTTTTTTTTTTTTTCCAAATATAAAATAAAATGGTAATATCATCACGCATGCTATAACGAAGAAAAAGAAGCGTACCTTAGCCAGAAAACGCAAATATTCTCGCACGTAATGCAGGATTGATTGTACCGTAACTAACTTACAAGAAGAACGATGGTATTAACTCAAATAAATTTTATAACACCTTCCTCTCTGGGTATTCGTAAGGCTCGTCACTAACCGGGTACCAGCATCAGTACCTGGCAATCTCCATCTTGTTAGTCAGTTAAAATTTCCAATGTTCATTAGGATTATTGCATGTATATTATTTATATTAGTCAGGTCTGTTTTAATATAATAATAATATAAATTATATAATTGTAATAATTAACTATGTTATACCAATTTAGCGTTAGGTATTTCACGACTGTTCGGTTGATTGGAACCACTATGCGTGAAGGTAAAAGATTAATACATGATTTAGCCAATTAATAACTTTAAAATAGACATGATTGCAATGTTATTTAAAGTAACAAGCTTTCAATATCTTTAACTCAGTTCTCCTCAACTCTCTGCTTTTAATGCTACTATGTAGTGTAGCTATGACTTATAGTTCAGGTTTGTTTACAGTAAAATATGTATTGTTATTTATTCGGACGTATTGATATTTACTCGGATAGGCAGAACCTAAGGCATTCGCATTGTATTATTTGTCAATACAAACAGTAACAGAAAAAAAAAATAGAAAAGGCACACGCATAGAAGTTCCAATACCACTGTAGAGGTAACTTTACGCATTTTTTCTTTTTCTTTTTTTTTCTTTTTTTTTTTTTTTAAAGTCCAAGTTTCAGCGGATGTTACGATGTAACATTAGCCTGGTCTTGAAACTAGGGTGAAGCTGCCACTGATTTATTTCGGCCACTACTGACGTGAGGTGAGCCTAACCTTGGGGAGAATCGGTAGAGGATCGTTATTGAAATTTGGTTCTTGTAGGCACCATGCCAACGTGATTATTATTATTATTATTATTATTATTTGTCTTTTTAATTCTCCCAAACCTTTGGAAAAGGTAACAGAGCAAGCCACGATGAAGAGATTGACGTAAGTAAGGAGCCGATGATAAACACGTATTAAGTTATCAACAAACAATTCCCTGAAGTACGTGACGAACAAAAGTCAGAGCGTTTTTTGAGATCTCTATTCTACGCAATTAAGAAAATTACGGAATTGAGTTCTCCTGAAGTATGACGCCCAGAATTATTCTAAATTCGTCAGTGTCCCTGCACATCCAGATGTCTTGGGTTGCGTTATTTTTCCAAAGGAAGGGAATGACGGTGTCTGATAAAATTGGGCAGTTTTATCTCAAAACCATAAAATAAGAACAGCTTCTGCCGACTCAGTTCCGGAATGGGTGATCTTACGTCAGACGGCGCATATAAAAACGACGACGTCAGAGGATCCTTCTAGGGACCCATAACTAGTGTTTTACATACTTACGTAGTGACTAAATTAGGGTCGCCACTTGACTCTTGCCAACTCCCTCAGATTTTAGTGTAAAATGCTGTGTGTACATACACACACAAATATATATCGTAATAATATATATACTAGGTATATGACATTTTTTTAAATTGAAAAGCCTGGGGTGGCAAACAATGAACATTTGGCTGCAAACCTAAAAAATGTCTTTAAACAAAAATGATTTTGTTTAATTGTATAAAAATGCTCCCGCACCTGCATTGATGTTGTTTTTGCATTAAAAGAAAATTCGTCTACTTACATAGTCTACATTTGGCACTGAATATTCTATACAGTATATTAGCAAAAGGTTTTAAATTTGTGGATTACTATTAATGAACTTGCTGTTGAGGTATCTGTCACTTCTGCAAGTGTCGTGAAGCTCTTGCATCACTTTCACAGCTCGCTCGGCCACCATATTTGAGTGAGGCACATCCAGCACAGAAAGTTATTTTACCCAGTGAGCGGAAAGACACTTTAAAGCTTTAGGACACTTTAGGTCGGAGATAGCAACATGCAGTTCATTGTATGTGTCCTCTGTATAGTGTTGATTTGAAAACCATACCTTTGCCCATGTAGTTGCGATGAAGTCGCAAGTACGTTGTAGCTGATCTCTCCATTTTGGAAGGAGAAAAAAGGCAACCAGTGCATAGATTGCACGTGAATTCCACCTAGCGTTGTTGAGGGAAAGTAGCTTCTGCCAGTTCAACTGAGGCCACTTGTTTTCCTTCCGGTAGAAATTATATCCTTCACAAAGTTCAAATAGAAACCGGAAATCATTTCTCCATCCTGGGTTTTCACGTAGTGGTACCTTTCCTGTGCCAGAATAGTTTTCTTGTAAGTCCTCATACCCAGCTAAAACATCTTCAATGAATTGATAGTTTAAGTTGGGTGACCGTGATTTTATTGGGAACACTGAATCCATCCAGTGTCGCAGAACCAGGTCAAGAATATGGTGCTGACATCCTATAAACTGAGGCTCATCGAGACCCATTTGTTGAAAATGTCTCTGGAATCTAACAACAACACCAATTTTGTGCCCTATATTCAATGCTGTAGTGTCAGAAATGATCATTTTAATACTCCTCCATGCATTATACTCATCCAACAAGGCTTGCAGAAAGGTATAGATGTTCTCGGCGGATCCGCTTTCACAAAACAAAACTCCAAGGCGAAGACTTCTTGCACAATTCTGCAGACAGACCAGTTGATAATCTTTACTTCCTATTCTCTTCCCATCAAAATGCAAGCAGTATTCCCCCTCACCGATAATTTCTTTCAGCCGGTTCTTCATTTTTTCAGCTTCCTCGATCACTCGACGCCAAATCCCCGATTATGAAAGTGTGGGTACATTTATCTCTCCCTCCGCCAAGTTCTGAAGAACTCTCGCTGCTTTCCTTGTAGACAAAGACAGTTTTGACGCGAGTTTGGCTGCAGACTTTGCTGCTTGATACTTCGTTTCATGGGAGGAGGCTCTTCTGAAAATTCAGAGTCACTGCTGACCTTACCTTCTTCAATATCACTGATACTCACATGTTACACTTGGCTTGTAGACGGATCAATTGAGCTACTTTGCCTTTTTGAAGGATGGATCGTTGATATAGAGGCTACTTTCTCTGTAGTGTATTCGACTCGGCCTCCAGATTAAAGTTGTTTTCTATACAATTCTTTGCCTTCACTGCAAAGCCAGTTTCCTTTTACTTTTGTAATATCGAAGACACTAGTGAGAGATTTTTCAAATACCTCATTCCTCCTTTTTCTGTATTTCACGAACAACTGTATCAACTTGTCAACTTTTGCTGAAATTCGCTGCATAGAAAGCAAAGGAAAGTTCAGCTTCTCCCAAAGTCTGCACAGTTCTTGAGAGATTTTCTTTATTCTGTCCGACTACCCTTTCAGTTCTTCGTACAACCCCAGGTATCTACCAACTATGTATCTGTTTGTAGGCATTTTACACATTTCACTCATGTCCGTTTTCATTTCTCGTATGCTAGGACGGCGTTTTCTACATGTTGTTAAATTCTGTGTCCACTTTTTCCCAGCTGATTTTGATCTTTTGGTTTTGAATGACATTTTTCAATATGAAAATAGAAGATATTGCAATTAGAAAGACAACTGAGGGAAGCATTGTTGCAAATACATATAAAAGCAAAGAGTACTAAAGTTTTGTCACCGGCAAATCAACCTACTAGGCTCGCAATACAATAAAAGTGATTTGCAAAAGTGTTTAATGTGCGTAGTATAAATTAAAATTTGGAAAACAACTCGTATCTATGTTGCTTACTTATAACAAAACACAATGTGCTATTTACATAGGAATCTCTGAGTTTCTGCGTGCCTGATAGGCTGATGTGCAAACACAGATCTGTACATTTTGATTGTAAATAAACGATAAACAGATTACATTACCACAATTTATACAAGTGTCCAGTGGCGTAAGGAAGGGGGGGCGGAGGGGCCAGGCCCCCCCCAAAGAGGTCCGACAATGTACTTTGGTACTTTGATGTTTGTAATTTTTTATATATGTTTATGTTTATATATTTTTTGTTTGTAATTTTTCTATATGTACCTATAACAGCACTTGCCCCCCCCCCCCCCCAAACACACATCCTGGCTACGCTACTGCAAGTGTCTATTAAACCTTTCCTAGATGCCAGACTTCTTTTCATTATCATGTTTTGCGAATCAAAAATTCTTATCATATATCGTTTTCTCATTTACCTCGCATATGACAATAGATTAGGTGCGGGACGTTTTTCCAGCCCCGAACGAAAATAACACCAGAGAACTAACGTATAGGCAAAAGTTCATTAAATACATCAGGAAAATGAAAATTTTGGAAAAAGTTAAAAAGTCATATCCCTAATATATATATATATATATATATATATATATATATATATATATATATATATATATATATATATATATATATATATATATATATATATCGCGGGCAACCTTCTGTAAGGTTTGTTATAAAAGTGGCCTAAACGAAGCATTGTTCAGAAATAATAAATTGACAGTAAAAGGATAACAATGACTAAAAATGGTGATGACATTACAAGTAGTATATGTATCAATGTTAGGAGTATTGTGCCATAGAAGACAAACAACAGTACATATTATCTACTACTTAAATTTGAGCAGAATTGGTAACGAAATTGGTAAAACTGGTAACGAAATTGAGAAAATTGGTAACGAACGACATATTTTTTAGCGTCATAAAAATTAGCTTTTTCATTTTCCAGAGAATTAACTCGTAACTACGCCATTCTGTTTAGTTTGATATTTAGATTGATTTACGTGTTTCATCTTTGCAAAATATTACAGTTAAACGAAGTTTTAGAGATAATAATAATAATTCTGACCTTCTTGAGGGTATACTCCAGTATCAGCGCACATTATTAAATGACGTCGTTATTGTACAGTATCGCTTTTAACCCATTACTGCCCCTTGGCAACTTAAGTTGCCATGGCAATTTTTCATCATAGCGCAAAAACTCATGGATTGGCATTGCTAGTTGTAACCGTAAAGTAACTTTGGGGTCTGTTTGCTTATAGAATTGTTGCATTTTCTTTGTATAATATATTGATGCGGGATTAGCACTGTTTTTTTGAGTACAATGTGTTTAGAAGAGAAAGACGCAACTGGATTGATTTGAAAGACTCCAAAAGAAAGGATTGAGGGTCTGTAAAGGAAAGATTGATTTGATTTTGATAGTTATGATTTTCCAGTGTATTTTCTCCTTGAAAATTGTAACTTTTCAAAATGTTCCCTTTTTTTGAATATGTTGCCTGTTGGGAACTTAAGTTGCCGGGCTAAAAAAAACAAGAAAAAAACATAAATGTTTTTCAAAAATATTCTAATATATATTTTAGAGTACTAGTAAGACCAAATAGGCGAAAAAACTTTTCAAAATACCAGTGGGAAATTCTGGGCACTAATGGGTTAAATTTATAAAATATCTTTTGGAAAGTGTAGAATTTATGTTACGGCTTGGTTACAAATAATTTGGAAAGCTAAATACTGTATCTACATAATGTAGTTTGATTAGTATATTTAGAATATCATGAACAAATTTGATTTAATAACTTTACTTTACAAATGGTGATATATATTTATTCATAACGAAGTTTGGGAAGTCTTTACTTTGGCCATTTCATTCATTTTTTCGATTTGTTCTTTCGGTCCATTGAATTGAAAAAAAATGAATGAAATGGTCAAAGTAAAGACTTGCCATGAAGTTTACTTTTCACAGTTTGACAATTATATTAATAACGAACCATATTCGACAAAACTTAGGTTACAAACAAACATGGTAATCAACTGGCCAGATAACGGCACGTATCTGGAAAGAAGGATACCAAGAAAAGGATTTGTGAGAAATTAGGAAAATATGTGTTCTATAGTCATCAGCAAACTACTCAAATTAGTTAATTCCTTTGACAGAAGAAAAATTAGGGATAGTTTTGCACTTTTGCCGGCAACTGTAAATATTAGTTGTACAGCTGTTCTGTATATTCATCTATTACATAGCCATCACGAGAATTTTAATAACTGTGCATATTATGATACACAGTTACAATATGCTTACAGCCACTCTATACACCTTCTAGTATTATATTTCAGGAAATAATAAAACGGCGACAATCATCTAACAACTGCACTCACCTAACCCTTGTCAATGCATCTACACAGACGAATGTCAACACCTTGCATCGAACGTTTTGCTCTACTATTACATATAATACGTATAGCTCGCGGATGATCGGTATACGTTACCAGCTGCTGTGAAATGAAGACCGGTAAGCAAGTGAGTTCGCTGTGCATAATTACACTTTTTTTTTGACAAAAGTTTTAAATGGATGCTAGTAATAAAATTGATAACATTAATATAAATAGTACAATTCACTAGTATAGTAATACGATGTTGCGAAATTGCAGGTAAACAGAAAGGAAATACACTCAATAAATTCTCAGGAAAATCCCTCTATCTTACATTTAATCGGTAATGGGAGGACACTAATGAGTGACTTTACTATCATACTCTCTGCTTATAAAAGATTCAATTATCTACATTGGAATAATTGCACAATTAAAATTTCAACTTTTCTCCGAAGTTTCAACTATTCCATACTTCATATTATTTAGAAGTCTTTTCCCCTTGATTTCGTTAACTTATTTTCAGAAATCTTGTAAGTATGGAATACTATTAGTAGCTACGACGCTATTTTCTTTTTCCTGCTGTTACACGCTAGCAACTTTTTTTTTTTTTTTTTTTTTTTAACCGATTGGTTATTATCCGAAGATGTCACACAAAATAACGTTTTTTTAAGAACACGTGTGGAGGAGTTTTTCCTTCACACCATGATATATTAATAGCATTCATTTCCCCCTGATAGCCTGCATAAGTAACTTTGGATCAGAAACTTCATCTCATTCAAAAATCCTTTTTATCACCAGCATGCACAAGCATTAATCTGAGAATTTCTCTTTTAACCTTATTGAATTAAGGCTATCCAGCCGAATTTTCCGAACAGTGTGATAAATATCTACAATTTTTACCCATAAATGAAGAATTCATTTCTGTCAAGGAGATTCTTGTTATCTACTTTGTATTTTTTAGACCCTATTCTTTGCTTCAATAATTATATACAACGCTCCACGCGAGCGCGTAAAATCATACATGTATGTATTCTAGGCGTCATAAACATGACGGTTTCCTATCGCAACATTTTTGTTATTCCCTTTCACTATTCTTCACGCAGACCTCTCACTATCAAGAAAACTTATTTTCTAATCACGTCGTTTTCGTTGTCTCCCGTGTATCACTTTTTTTTTCTTCATACACAACCCACAATCCCAAGTAGATAACAAAGAACTCACTGTCGAAACATACACACTGCCGTTTCGCTGGTGCGGTACAAGACTCATACACATGATTGAGAGAGATTGGGTACTGGCTTCACCATATCACGCAGGATTGTCATTGCACTGCATCGTCATAGTGCTGTCTGCTATTGCGAATGACTAATTGACACATTCATATGGAGCAAGGTGAAAGACACCATTACTGCTTCTTTGCTGGATTATTGGATTTATACACGATTATGAATATATGTTCTTTTTTTTGTGTATGTCTGTGTTTAACGTTACATGATTAAGCCCGAAGGCTAAGGGAAATTGTTATGATGAGATGGGTCATAATGGTGGAATGAAGAAAGTGGAAGAATCTCTAGAAAACTCACGCACATGGTATTTGTCTACCACAAAGTTGAAAAAGTATGATGTCAAATCTACGCATTTGACATCATACAAAGAAATGAAGTATAACATCAAAAGCTCCGATGATGAAGTGGGCAAGAACGAACACCATCTCAAAAACTGACTAGCTTTCTCAATAATACGAGGCGCGTTTAGAAAGCAAGTTTCCCTAGGGCGGTAAACATACAGAAGACACAGTGACCTTGAAACATTTATTGCTATAGATACAACACAGGCGCTACTACTTTTCAATATATTCACCACCGGCGTTCATACATCTGTCATACTATGGGATCAATTTCTGTATTTTGCTGTCGTAACAGCCGCCTAGGAATGGAACCAATGTTAAGACAGCCGTCTGCAACAGTTCCTCACTATTAAAATGCTTACCAGACCCAGGCATTTCCTGAGGTTTGAAAAGGCATGAAAATTCAATATAATGCTCGCATACATACGTCTCATATGACAATCGATCTTCTACAGTCATTCTACTGAGACGTGTTTGACTAATGGCTGTATACCTCGGATCTTGCTAGGAATGATTTTCATGTCTTCTTACACTTCAATATACTCCTGTAGTGAATATATTGAAAAGCAGTGTCACCTGTGTTGTGTCTATGGCAGTAAACGTTTTAAGGTCACTGTGCCTTCCTTGTATTTACCACCATTAGGGAAACTTACTTTCCTGACGCACCTTGTATTTTGTACTTAATAGAAAATTACTCTAAGAAATTTCAGAATTTTTCTTTGACTCCTGAAGTATTTTGAAAATGATGAAACAGTGGAGATAGGCTTCATAAGCATCATGGAAGTGGACTAAAGTCAAAAAGGAAATTATTTTTCTTTAAAAAACTTACTTGCCTTACTCACCTCTATCTGTGCAACGTACAAGAAGTACATTAAACCAGTTTTGTGTGTGTTCGAGAAAATATGCCACTGTACAAGGAATGTTTTTATTACAATTCACAGAAAATACAAAATGGATATTGCAACGGTTCCTTCACAATATCAGACACAAAACACATGCTAAATACACAGCAAGTACAGATGACGTCATTTCTTAATGATTTATTGCGTATTCCTTAGTATTGCCGCCCTCTTCTAATTGGTAGTCCCCTATTTGGTGGATAAATGGCAATATCCAAGTAATCACCAATAACAAACCTAATGAATAATAATAATAAAAAATAATTAATACCCATTAAATATCAGTGGTACATACTGAACAATGAACGAATGTTGAAATCATGCTTATCTCTGAGGCAAAAGTACTAACACAAATAGCAGTAACATATAAATATGCAATATTTCCTGAAATTTGTGAAAACCGTAACCTCAAGTGTACAGGATGGTATAAATATGAGGAAAAAGATGAGCAGCTGTATCGAAATATCCTTATCAGAACAGGAAAACTTGTCAAATCTAGAGACAGTATGTTGAACACTAGAGTATATCAACTTAACTGATATATGTATTACGTATTTCTCAATAAACATTTTAATCATGAGGTTAATTATAATTGTCTCGAAGTTTACTATATAAAAGTATTCAACAAGAACTTAGAGATCTTCAGAAATCTCACCCCCACTTTTTTTTTCCTAACGAATACCACAACGAAGAACATCAAAAATTTAGAAAATAAACCAGATAATATCAGCAAAACGCATGAACTAAAAATAGTTCTCAAGAACTTCCCTGTACTGCATAAAGTGAGTGCCCAACAACTGAACGAGTGAGTTGAAATAGAAACACTTTGCAGGAATATACTCAATTTTCCACTCATACGCAGTGCTCGAAGTGGAAAAAAAAGCAGAGGTGGTATGTTTTATTATGATTTTGACTCGTCATACCGGCTATCTAAATGTTGAAATACAATGAGGGTATGTTGCCTAAAAGATTGCATTTCTATTTACATAATCACTCAAAATCATTTAAGAGCTGTTCTGTAGTTACGGGGGAGGTACATGAAGAGACTTTGATCCCCCGCCAACAACTTTCTGAAGAAAGAAAAAAAAAATTAAAATATCACATTATGTTGTATTACAGAGAATTATACCAAACCCCGGAAGGTCCTTCCCATCAGCAGACAATCCCTAAATCCACCCATACTCAAAACCCGGCATTTATATGTATTAAGACACAAACACATACATATCAAAGAAAGAATTCAATATGGCACATCAAAATATAAACTTGCTGAGCATCAGGGTGGATTGATTTAAATCAGTCTGATTTAAATCACGATTTTAATCAAGATTTAAATCACTTGATTTTTTTAATAAAAATCGTTGATTTAAATCAAATTCCGAAATGAATTAATTTAAAGTGAAAGTAAGTAAAATCCCGTCTCTCTTCTGTTATTTCGATTATGCAAGATAATAATCATAATACAATGAGACTCAAATGTATATAAGCACAGTATGAAAACGAGTATTATGTAGGGAACGATCAGGGAAAATCCCGTTTGAACGGGTTACGGGTGAACCCTGCTTTCTTCTCTTTGTAACACAGGGTTTTAAAATTTCTATTCCAACGGGGAAATCACCATGGACATTTAAGATAAAAACTCTTTTGTGTCCATGTCTATTTGTTTATTCTCAGATAATAGGGCGTATTTAGAGGGGTCCGATCCCCTCTCCTAAACAAACAAACAAAAAAAAAAAAAAAAAAAGATTTTAAAATTTTGGGCGAAATTTATGTACTAAATACATAGAAATTCCTCGGGATCGTAATACAACAAATTTTGGATGCGTTAAAATATCGAATAATACTTTTGATAAAGTGGATACTTGACCCCATTGCAGAACATGCCGCGATCTGCAATGTGATCGCAGAAAATGTGCAGGAAAAATTGTCAGAGGAAATAAAATAGCCAACAGAAAAGTATAAAAACGTGCCTGCTATGTATAGAT
Organism: Thermobia domestica; assembly: GCF_964235325.1. Lineage (NCBI taxonomy): Eukaryota > Metazoa > Arthropoda > Insecta > Zygentoma > Lepismatidae > Thermobia > Thermobia domestica. Next base: position 209,511,335 of record NC_137454.1, read on the forward strand.
GTCTTAAATGCACGGACAACTCGCATTTGAACTGTTTTTCACGTCAGATAAAGCATATTTTTAACAATCACAAGTGTTTCTTCCGCTGGAACTGATCTTGATTTTTTTTATTTTGGAATTCCTGCAGAAAATTTTTGACTTACAAAAGCTCATCGCATAAAGACAAAGTTCTGCCATCGGAGAAAACGATATTCACGAAAAAATTAAATATCGACTAAAAGCAGGGAATTCGTGTTATTATTCAGTTCAAAATCTTTTATCGTCGCGAATTGTGTCGAGGAATTTGAAGCTTTAAAATATATAAAACGATAATTATGCCTGTTGTGCTGTATGGTTGTGAAACATGGTCGCTTACGCTGAGGGAAGAACGCAGACTGAAAGTATTTGAGAATAAAATTCTGAAACGAATATTCGGAACCCAAAGGAACGGAAATGAGGAATGGCGAAAACTTCATGATGAGGAACTGCATAATTTATACCATTCACCAAACATTGTTAGGGTCATCAAATCTTGGAGGCTCAGGTGGGCAGGACATGTAGCGAGAATGGAAGAAAGTAGGAACGCTTTCAAAGTTTTAACTGGAAGTCCAATCGGAAAACGACCATTAGAAGACCTAGGCGCAGATGGGAGGACAATATTAAGATGGATCTCGCAAAAATAAGAATACAAAATAGAAACTGGATTCAGTTGACTAAGGATAGAAGTCAGGAGAGCTTTTGTGAACATGGCTTGAACCTCCGGGTTCCACAGGTCATAGAGTGAGTTAGTTAATTTTAGGCGAAATTTATGTACTTTATATGTATTTCGTGCCGGTAGCTAGTTCCAATTATTTAAAAATATGCCGCTGCCAAATATCAGTAACTTTCGTGAAAAGAAAAGTGTCATGTTGATATACATTGCTGTACCTTTTCCTTAATGCTTAAGAAACATTGTTTGGGATTGAAATAGGTTAACGATTGGGAATTAATTCAAAATTAAAACCCAATATTTTTACTTAAATGGCATAATTAACATTTAATACTAATTCCTAATGTTTTTTCTTCAGTTCGCAACTTGTATTATACGAAGAAAAAGATTTGATTTAAATCAAAAAAATCGATTTAAATCAAAAAAATCAACAAAAATGATTTTTTTGAAAAAAATCATGATTTTTTTCCACCCTGCTGAGCATCTTCGATGACATCTCATTTTAAAAACAAAAAGGTAGAAAAAAGATAACAAAAATGTCGGTGTTATCAATTTAGAAATTATTTCTGCAGAAGAAATAAAAAATTTTTATGTACAAAGCTATTCGTCAATTATTGTGTATAAAAATGGATTTATTAAAAGTATTTAGCACATATTTTCCAGTGATGGTATGTTCTAATCACTGAAAAAACAGAGACGGTATGCCTTCATGACTGAAAAACCAGAGGCGGTATGGCATACCACCGCATACCGTCTTACTTCGACAACTGCTCATACGTTTCCATGGTACCGACATAGTAAGTATAGAGGACCTAACATTAAGAAATGTTTTCCTTGTTGCTCTTGACGGCTGTGTGTACCCATAAAGAACATATAGTTATTTCAGTTTAGCTCGCCTATTTTGTAGACTGTGTACGTTTTCCAACTCACTTATCTAATAATGATAACATAAACTATAACAAGGAGACGGGCTGGTTATGAAGTGGTACCAGAAGGAGTGCTCAGCGGGAGTGTTCTGCCACAAGAGGAGTGACGTGGATATGAGTACGAAGAAGGAGAGCATAGAGAAATTCTACACAGTTAGAGAAGAACGCTTACAGCAGGAAGGAGTTAGAGAGGGAGAAAGAAGGAGGAAGAGGATGAGAGTGGAAAATGGCATGGTATAGAAAGCGGAGAAACTGAAGAAGTTATTGAAGAAAGGAGTCAGATCTTATAGGAGTGGAGAAAATTTATTGAGATCAATAAAGAAGAATAGAAAAGGCATCAAGAAGATTAATGAAGAGGAAGGAGTCATCTATACCCTTGACCTAAAACTACGTTAAAAAAAAAAAAAAAAGCCCCTCCCTTTACCGAATTATCGTATCATATATGCTCAAAATTGAATATTTTTTAATTTTGGTGGGGGTGGTCCAAAAATTTTGAAAGTTTCACAGATTATAGATACTATCTAGATGCAAATGTGCAATTTTTTTCAAAACTATCGATGCGTATTTTCTTTACTTTTTTGCGTGTTGAAAATTTCAAAAAATTATAGAAAAAATTTGAGGGGGGGGGACACGTTCCTGATATTTTGGTTAAAAAATTTGTTAGACCCTTAGGTACGATATATATTTTTTTCGGGGCCTGAAAGTGATGGCAATATTGTCAAAAAGAAATAAAACTGAAAACAAACGTGTTTTTCGCACAGTTTTTCCACCATTTTAGGGCTCTCAAGGTGAGGGCCTCTTCAAACAATTCTTTGCCAAAGTTCACAATTCTCCTTTCTCTTGCGTCATTTCTGCTTTTGTCGTTCTTTGGATGCTCCGATTGTATCCATTTCGGAATAGAAACACCAAATATACTTCCGTTACAGTGCTTCAACTTCAACCGACTCTTGCAAAGTCACACATACCTCGCGTCGGTTCCTCGTATCTATCAGTGCTTGATTCAGTGGCCGCACATGGTGGCGCTCTCTACAGCGAGCTGTGTGTAACTTTGTTGTGCAAGAGTCGGTTGAAGTGGAAGCACTGTTACGGAGATATATTTGGTGTTTCTGTTTCGAAATGGACACAATCGCAGCAGCCGAAAAACGACAGAAGCGGAAGGGATGCAAGAGAAAGGAAAATTGTGAACTTTGGCAAAGGATTGTTTGAAGGGGGCCCTTACCTTGAGGGCCCTAAAATGGTGGAAAAACTGTGTGAAAAACACGTTTGTTTTCACTTTTATTTCTTTTGACAATGTTGCCATCACTTTCAGGCCGCGAAAAAAATATATATTGTACCTAAGGGTATAACAAATTTTTAAACCAGAAAATCAGGAACATGTCCTCCTCAAATTTTTTCTACAATTTTCTGAAATTTTCAACACAAAAAAAAAATAATAATAAATAAAAATAAAAAAATAAAATAAAAAAAATAAAGAAAATACGCATCGACAGTTTTGAAAAAAAAATGCACATTTGCATCTAGATAGTATCTACAATCTGTGAAACTTTCAAAATTTTTGGACCACCCCCACAAAAACTAAAAAATATTAAATTCTGAGCATGTATGATACGATAATTCGGTAAGGGGAGGGGATACGAGGGCAAAAATTTTTTTGAGGTAGTTTTAGGTCAAGGGTAACCTTTTTGGCCAATAGCGACCCAATTTGGATCAAGGGCCGATTTCACTATCTTACCAGGAAAGACCCTTTATTCAAAATCCATCATACTATGATCATAGTACATCATACTAAAGACTTCGGATATGCATTGTCCCGTCCATCTCACTTGAGTCTTTACTGTTGTAGAGGCCTCTCTGCAATATTGTAACGTCCTTAGCTTGTAACACTGAATAATGTGGCATTGTACGCTTTCTTTTTAGTTTAGCGTCCTATGATTAATATACCGGGTTAAGAGAGGTAGTGATAATGACATGGATAATAATGGTGAAGTGAAGAAAGAGAGAGGAAACGGGAGAACCCCGAGAAAACTCACTAGATCGAACCAAGAGTTACGCAAGTGCCAGAGGTGAGTGCTCTACCACTGACCTACAGCGGTCTTCTTGTACGCCAATATATATAAAAGCTGGGTTCGTAACGTTAATCTGGTGGTACTGCAAAGCGGACAAAGTTTCAACGACCTATATTCATTAGTACAAAGTTACAAGGGTGTCTCATGATGAATGGGCCACTTTGTGTAACAAACACTTACCGGAGCGCTTCATTACTGCTTCTCTATAAAAGAACAAATAGCAAAAAGCCCTTGAGCGTCAAGGGGTATTACTTTTCTACACACATTGATGAACTAGTTTCCTCTTTATGTATTTATTTATTATTATTTATTTTTTACTTTTCCCTCTTCTTAATTATCCTCATGAAGCTTTTATCGAAAGTACACACACATACACAGGATAGTTTCTTTCTTTTAAAATGAGATTGTGTTTTCATTCCCGTTTGACATTCCTGTGTTTCAACTATTATACACCTCACCTTGCATGAGAGAGGGTTTTACTATCATCAGATCCCTTCTGTCCTGAACATGTGGTTCCAATCTCCCTCATTCGATAACCAGGTGTTCTAAAATCAGGGGTCACAAGTGCAAAATCAAAATAGGTACCCTTTCGTCTGGCTTCAGGGTTTACTTCTTTTACTAGACTCGTAATTTCTTTCAAGGTTGCATCCATCCTGGAAAAACAAACTTATTACAGTATTCAGAAAAATATTTGTGCTCGAAACTGCAATTTTTACAGAAGTACTGAATTGTAATCCATGTAAATGAATCCGCTATTGTGCATTATAAGTTCAGCATGTTCATTTTGTAAAAAAACATTTGTTTTAAAAAAACTAAACTCTGCACATTCAAAAAACGTGACCAACTATTTGTTTAATCAACCCTACTTGGAAAATAACAGATTGCGAGTCTACCTTCCTGGAGCATGTCGATTTTAAATTTACAACGAACTTCTTTAAACTTCTTAAAATACGAAGGTACTAGTAAATTGTTATTGAAATGGTCCTTCTGATTTGTAAATAACTGTGGAGACAACAAATAATTTTTCTTTATGCGTTCTAAGTTTGCATTATTAGAATTAATATAGTAAGAAGTATTAGAAGTGCAAGATATTTTTAGATCATGCTTAGCTAGAAACATATATTTTTAATTTTTTTTATAATTATTTAAGATTTATTGTTATAATTTACTGTTTTAAATACATTATACAAGCAGAAGATTCTTCTAGTTTGAAGTACTTTCAACATGCTAATTTAACAGAAACATACAATAATATTCAATTTCTTCTTAGTAGTAGATACACCATCTTAGTGGCACAATAAATAGACTATAGGAATAGAAAAAACATTATGAAATCTCCAGAAATACAAATAAAATTGAGCATATTTGTTTAGATTATGCTACAAAAATTCTGAAATCACTTTTACATTATTAAAAGCGCACTTAACAGTTGTAGTTATGATATTGTTCGGGTGTTTCTGTTGTAGTAGAGAAGAAACACCTCCTCCAGCTCCCTTCCTGGCGGCAAGGTGCCAAGTACCGACGAAACGTTGCCTCGCTGGATCGCAGATATTCGTTGTATTAAGAAAGATGTTGAACGAACATCTCCAGAAACGACAGAAATGTGTCTACCTACCTCTCTGATAAAATCCAGGCTTCTAGGACCCCATGCTCCACTAATCTCGATGACTATTCGAGCAAAATAAATTTATCGAGGAGATTATTGTATTTCCTTTCCTCTTCTACCTCTCTACGTCTAGCAACTTCTCCAGTACTCATAGCAGTCAATGGGAGGCTTGAGTGGGCAAATTTGTCCAAACTTTTAATGTATTTACTTTTCTGAAACGTTATTTCAAAGTTTTGACATCAAACATAAGATGCTAGTTGAAAACTTGGACTTACTTGATTGCTCGCGTAATATAGGTATCGAGACTGATGTCCACATTAAAAAAAGCTCACATAAGAGTGGCATATACATTTTTTTTTAAGTTGCTCGTCTAATATAGGTATCAAGACTGATGTATTTTTTAAAAAATCACGCAAAATCTGCATTACTCGTACAGGCATCTCTACTCAACTCTGGAGGTTGGTTAATATAAACTTAAATTATAACAGCCTTCCAAATATATGCATTCAAAATATAATTACCTAGGTACATCATCTCCAAACCTACTTCTATTTTTCGCTCAGTAGACATCTATACCACTGAATACATACAACACAACTTTACCTAAATCATAATATACAGCATGCTAACAGCATATCAACTGAATTCTTGTATCCCTGAACAACAATAACAACACATATCTCCAGCATGCCAACCACATCAAATACGATAACGCATTACAAGTCATCATTACACAGCCACAAAAGATGGCCATATTATACATGTCCTTTACTTTTTAACATGTTAGGGTACTTTACTCAAAACTTCAAACGGATATCATCGTCACAAACTCTAAAAGACAAAAACATACCAAATATATAGCTAAACAAGGATTGTTTCCCTTAATAAAAGTACTTTCCCTCCCCCACACATAAACTAATGTTATAGTCTCCTAAAAACGCCAAACCTACCAACAATATCCAACCAATACTCCCGCTTCAAGAGTTCCTACTACCCTAACTATATCAAAATTTCTTTATTTTATGCCTTTGCCATTCGGGGAACCTGTATCTGTTGCACCAGGTCATCTCTCATCAACTACCTTAAAAGTCCACTCGTCAACACTTTCCACTTGGGGACAGCTCTTCAACTTTTATTAACAATTTGAATATATGCATGGTGTAAATGAACTATGCCGACAAACTGTAAGTATATATCAAAATAAGAAAAAAAGTACATAACAGCATGCATAGTTCCGGAGTAAGAACTATCCACAGCATGAAAAAGCACATTGCAGTATGCATTATTCCGAACACGAGGAACTGCAGAGTTGGAGGGTCTTTACATCTCCGACTTCCTGCCGATGGAGTCCGTATTCACTGTTGTCAAAGTTTACTTCCTGCCTACCTTGGACCCATCTTTAACTCTGAGCATATCTGGCAATTATGCTCTGTAAGGAATCCCTTGCTAACCCAATACACATTGCTGAAATATGCATTTTTGAATTCGTATGTGTGATTTCTTTTACGCCGACATGGACCGTCACCTCACAGTTCTCGTGTTCGAAATAACGGCATGTTACAATTTATTTTTTCTACCCTTTTGGGCAGCCCTCGTTCTGAAGCTATGCACTTTCTCCCCACAGTTTTTTTTTTTAAATTTATTTATTTGGATGTGAGGAATCACCTCTTAAAATTTGCCGGTATAGTTCATTAACACCCTGCATATATAAAAGCTTCTAATCCAAAGATGCTTAATCATTACAATCTCCAGCTTCCATTTCTTACAGAAACTATCGAATCTTACTTATTCCATTTTCACCACCTCACCTGAAACCGGAAAGGCTTTAAACGACCCGCCCTAAAGTCTTTCCAAAGGCACCCCAGCTCCATAACCTCCCAAGAAAGACATTACACCTTCAACCAAATAATGCCAGAAACTCAGATGTAAAAATCGTCCTATACTCGATAGCAGCTTGACTTGGTCAAGAAAGTCCGTACTTTACAACATTCCACTGTTTGTGATACTTTGAATACCATTTACGTTCTCAAATAAACTTATAATCCAATATCTTGGAATATCTTGGTGGGAACAGCACCTACCTAAATTCCCTATCTGCCAGTTCTAGTACAATCTACCCAGCACAACAGTATATTCGGCCAACCTTCCATGATACGTATGGTCAAAACTCTTTCCCCAAGAATTCCTTCCCCCCTCCCCCCGCACACACATTTGGTTTTAACGATCTTTATCTCATCTCGGTGTATTTACCGTCTCCCATACATTTCTTCACTTTTGCCAATTTACTTTCCCTACATACTTTCCATTCTGTACTATCTCATTTTTTAAATTTTTTCATTAATTAATATAATTTTACAAGTATTTAAATACTTTTATTTTTAACTTATATTACATAAATTTTCTCTTCATGCCATTCCATTATTTGTATTTTCCACCACTAAACTTCATCTACTTTTATATTTACACATTAGGCATTATACAGGGTGTATCAAATGTCTGGAACCACACGCAAATTCCGCTATGAGTAAAGATACGAAAAATGGGAAGTTTTTGAAAATAGGTGATTTTCAATCTAAAATTAGGAAATTTTCCAATCGCACCAGCCATTCGGCTTTACACTCGTAAGGCACCTTATATTAAATTAAAACGCAACGGGGTCATTCCACGCCAAATCATCACAGCTTCCAACCCGACCATCTCCGATTTACATGAAAGTCGGTGAAAAGTAAAAATACATGAAGTTATACACACACGTAAAATTTTATCTCTCACTGATGTATGATGTCCATACAGCAGTGTTGCCAACTTGAGAAAAAGTGCAAAATTTGACCTCGAGTGCTCTGCAAAATTAAATCATAACTTCGCTTCTAATTGAGGTAGAAACTTCATATTGGTCTTATTTTGAAGCTAAAGGGCCATAGTATCTATTAAAAATAGTTACAGTTCAAAATATTATATTTTTGTTTTCAAGGTCAAAAGGCGTAACCTTTGACCTTGAATATCTCAGAAAATGTATCTTGACTTTCATTGTAGAAAAAATATAATTAACAGTAAAATACCATCTCTTTTTGGTATAAATTTCATTTTGGGAAGGCTATGGGAACAGGAGTAAAAAAAATCCTGAAAACATAATACTGCAGATTAAATTGAATACCTTAACATTTATGTATGGAACATACCTAATAGAAGGATGAATGTAATGCTGTATACAACACGCAATGAAACTTATAAGCAAAAAACAAGTTAGTGCCTCCTCCTCTGTAGTGCTTCTTCTGAACTTTGAGTGTCCACAGCAGTTAATGTGTAAGTTCGCCCAGTTGCAGTACGTGGATCAACCTTAATGAGAACTTGTTCACTTGGAATGCTCAATATGTCTGGATGGGGAGGATACACATATGATGGTGATGGCCCTTTGGGATGTAGGAAGTTGATCAAAACTTCTTGTGATGTTACATCTACATTCACGACACAACCTAACCACCAGGCATCATTATAGATACAAGTCACAAAACCTTTACTTTCGTCCAACGGCAATGTTTCATGTGGGCTGTTTGTTTCCTGCACAGTACTGGTTGTGTCTGTTGAAAACCTCTTTATTACTAATTCATTCCTTGTTCCTGGGATGAAAGCATGAAATGCGTGAGTTCCAGGTATTGGTCTTGCTTCTTCATGTCGACTGTGAAGCATCCGCCCATTTTCCAGGATTTCATTTTGACACACATATACAAAGTTCATATTCTTGATATTGTCTTTTGTCCACTCAAACAGTTGTCTTGGAGTCATAATCTGATCAGTATAGATACGTTTGAAACTTGCCCTAGCGGCTAGTCTCTTGACAGTTCCACCTAGTCCGTCACATGAATTCTTACCATGCGATGTGGCAAAGAAGTGCCACTCCGCTGGAATCCCAAAGTCAAATTTGTGGTGTACCAGGTTTGAAAAGTTTTTTCTGTTTTTGTATTGGCCTGCACACCCATCTGAGAAATAATATATCTTAGTTACATGTTGAATATTCTGTTTTAGAAATTGAATGAGATGCTTTTCAAACGTATGTACAGCTATTGTAGTGTGTTGCAAACAATCTGAAATAACTACTAAATTTGTACATGCCAATTTTCCTGCAGGCATTTCTCTGTAGTAAATGGCAAATGGATGTATTGTTGCTTGGGCATTGTTCCAGTGGAAACCCTGCACCTCGTCTTGTAGTATGAACGAATAATTTTCTGCAAAATCACACAACACAATAATTTCACCCACCTGTATGTTATCTTTTAGGCTTTTCAAGTATGATGATTCCTGTGCTGCAACGAAAGAGTGTGTTTGTAATTGTATCAACTTAGAAATAAATAAATCTATGAATTCGTCCGTGGTCTTGACAAATGTCTCAAGTGTGCATATTTGTGATGTAATCCACTGCTTGCAGGTAACAGTTTCAATGGCATTGTCTTCTAGTACGTTTTCCAATATTGTCTTTACATTATTGGATCCTACACAGTCACTACATTGCTGGAACCAACACTGTACTTTGGTTGGATTGCACATCATATTTGCCAAATAGTGGTGGTACGTGAATAAATTAATATCATGGTCTTCCATTAGCTTGTCTAATTTACACCCTTCCATTAATAATTTAACATTTTGATGTAAAGCACACACACATACAGTGTGTGTACCACTTGCTCCCACAAGAACACAATGTTTAGGCCGCAGAGGCAAATTTGGAAAAAACAATTTTCACACCAGGATACGACTGTTTGAAATGAACATACACTTCTGCAAGGTTGTTTAACATTAGACTTTTTTGTATGTGTTCTTTTGTAGCACCCATTCTAAGACTCACAAAGTCTTTCTTACCTGGCATAATTCTGCTGACATCATCATTGCAGTAGAAGTTCTTCACAGTGTCAGCAACATCTGGATCCAAGCTCCTCCCTGGTTTGGGATTTGGTGCAGACAAAATCCCATGTTCTTTTACTAATTGCTTAGCTTTACGTATCATGTAGTTACTTGCACTAGGAAATTCATGCTCTATTTTTTTGATACTCCACTCTTTCGGAAGGATGGTCAAAATTGTCACTTTCTCACTCTTATCACTGGTTTCTTCGAACTTTTCTTTTAGTTGTTGCAGCATGGCTACACAACCGTTGTCATCAGGCACGGGATCTTCAGCTGGTATGTGAAATATCTTCTCTTTTACAACTTTCGCAATTTTCGTAGCTTTTTTTTGGCAGTATGACTCTTCCTTCATTCTCTTCTTTTTGATGGGTGATGCACCGACACTACTCAAACTTTCATTTAATGACCGCATAGCAGATTCAGTCCTGTATGTGTCCACATCGATATCACTTTCTTCATCAACTGATGTGCTTGGGTTCTTCCTCATCAGTTCTTTTAATTTTCTTCCTACAGTTGTCACAAATCATTTGTTCACTAGTCACATGTGGTAGTTTTTCTATCATCCATGGTAGCACCTTCCGTAATTGCTTTCTACTGCTCTTGTGCCCTTTCAAATCAAATGGGTTGCAGCACTGGGTCTGTTATACTTCTTCTCCATTTTCATGCACTTTTTCGAACTATCACTCCTTACGAAAGCACTAGTCTTTTAATCACTTTTGCCCTCCACACAAGATTGAGCAGGATTGAGCTTGCTTCGCAGAATAACAGTGCACCTAGAGAATCATAGGGAGTGTGAACTGGTGTTATGCATGTTTGGTGCAATTATAATTTACTATTGTGTCATTTCACATGCCAAAACATAACAAAAAAATGCTACACTCATACTTTCTATTTGTTTTTACTCCTGTTCCCGTAGCCTTCCCAAAGTGAAATTTATACCAAAAAGAGATGGTATTTTACTGTTAATTATATTTTTTCTACAGTGAAAATCAAGATACATTTTCTGAGATATTCAAGGTCAAAGGTTACGCCTTTTGACCTTGGAAACAAAAATACAATATTTTGAACTGTAACTATTTTTAATAGATACTATGATCCTTTAGCTTCAAAATAAGACCAATATGAAGTTTCTACCTCAATTAGAAGCGAAGTTATGATTTATTTCTGCAGAGCACCCGACGTCAAATTTTGCATTTTTTCTCAAGTTGGCAACACTGCTGTCTGGACATCGTACATCAGTGAGGGGTAAAATTTTACGTGTGTGTATAACTTCATGTATTTTCACTTTTCACCGACTTTCATGTCAATCGGAGATGGTCGGGTTGAAAAGTACACTTTTTTGTGATGATTTGGCATGGAATGACCCAACGATGTCAATTGAGGAGGGTGTTCCCTTCGGCCCTCACAGTACAAACCACACAGGATTTTCGGAAAGTGGATTTGAGCTGTTCTAGGTTTCCTCACGTAACAATGTACACGTTTGCCATATCACTTTTGCGAGCCCTTATGTTCCGTTCAAACTGGCTGCTAAATTGGAAACATTGATTGCTAATTTAACATTGGGCTTACCAGGTGAAGCCTAAAACAGTCGAGCGACTGGAAAAATTACACCAATTTACATTGAAAACTACCTACTTCCAAAAACTTTCCATTTTCTATCTTTACTTTCGAACTTTTTTTTTTTTTTTTAACAGCTTAGTCTATAAAACGTTAACGTATTCATTTTATTCACGCACTTATATATCTATGTATAATAAAGTAAAATAAAATATTTAGCTTTGTACGTCTTCTCCTATTTACTTACACAATGTTTCAGTAACTCTTGACTGTTACTTTTTGTCTGTGCAAAACAACAGAAATATAATCCGTTGAAATCTACTTTTTTCGTCGAGTTTCCGTCCCTAGACAAAAATAACAGTCAAGAGTTACTGGAATATAGAGTAAATAAATAAAACAAGACGTGCAAAGATAAATATTATGTTTGGATAGGATAGATACACCAACTGAAGTTTCCTGGGCGCATTTAGTATCAGTTATTATATAGATGGTACTAATTTTTTGGGATATCAAGATATATATATATATATATATATATATATATATAAATTCTCATAGCCTACAAATCTTAAGGTGAAGTTTACAGTTTACAGCTTACCAAGTATATATTTGAAGTTCATTCGCAGGTACATTTCCTCTGCTGTATTCCAAAATATTGTGATGATGACCAGTGCAACAAAAAACTCGAAGCAATAACGGACATGTCTGAAATACAGAAAGATAATGAACTGAACACTTTCTATTGGCAATATCTTGTGATTGAAAGCTATTATATCTAAGAAGAAATCACTCATAATATATTCATAATGCTGGAATTGAATAATTAAGATACACTTCAACACAAACAACACGTATACTTAGTGATTACTTGAGACCTGTGTGACTGAATCGAGCAATTATGTGCCAATACCTTCTCGCATCAATGGTAATAACACTTTACAGATGACACGAAAAGTTGGCGCGTTGGCCTTGAAGGGTTAAACGAAAATTACTAACCGAAGCATTTAAAAAAACGCTAATTTCATCTTACAGTCTCTTAGAACATACCGTATCTTAAGATTAAATTTTAAAAAAAGAGCGGCAAGGTAATTGGTCCGCCTCACAGTGATAATGCTTATTGCGTATAGTTGTTCTCAAAGCTAAACCAAGTTTTCTTATTAGCAGTAAAACTGTCAAATTGTTATTAGCAGCCACGTGCGGTTTGTCAACCAGTTGGATGTTGCCGGTATTACAAAAGCTTAGCCGATCTTCCTGTCGCCAGGGTAAACAATGAAGGCTGAAACTATTCTTCGCACTGAATGCTGTAAACCAATAAGCAGATAAATAAAACAAGAATAACCATTCAAAATAGGAATAAAATACGTACAGGTTATTCAACGAAGTAATTTTCTCTCCTATTAATATAATAATAATAATAATATGATTATGTGCTCATATTTTGTGCCGGGCTACTGTGCATTTTCGGTAATGCTCGGAAAATAGAATCGATCCTGTACCACCTGTTGGACCGATATTGTATTTTTACCCTATGAATCGGGTTTGCCCCACTTTTATGAAAACAAGCTTAGTCTGTCATGATTGTAAATGGTGTGTTGTTTCACTTAATTATCGTAACACAAATTGTTCTAATTATCATGTACGAGTTCGTAACGAGTCTATCGGGTCAAACGGTCCAAACGGTCCAAACAGGCCAAACGGATCAAACGGGTTTATCAGGTATAAGGATCGAGTAAACCAAATGCAACGGGCATCGGACGGGTACCTGTTTACCCGAAAAGTTCAAGCACTAATTATAGGTTAAAATCATATTTAATTAAGAGCTCTAATTGTTTGCATACACTTTTTGTTAGTTAGCCGACCAACGAACTTGCGGATACATAAATATAAATGATGAAATTTAAATGATAGTATTATATTATTGCAATGAGCATGAACGTGATTTACTATTAGGAGTTAGCGTGATGTACTAATGTTAGTCTTTTATAAATAGCATTATTATTATTATTATTATTATTATTATTATTATTATTATTATTATTATTATTATTATTATTATTATCTTGTTTATGCCCTTCATGCAACTTAGAATCAATCTCACATAAAGCATGTCAGACCTGATTGAATATTATTTTGAAAATTCTCACATAAATAGATAAAATAAACAGGTGGAATTTACCACTTCGATTGTTTAAAACATGTTCTAGTTTTCGTTTTCCTCACTTTCTGAGGGCGGTTGATCTATCCCAATGACAACATGATTCTTGCTTCCATCAAAAACATTTTTCAAGACACGATAATTTTGTTTAATGTCCTGAGACAACTTCTTCTTCTTCTTCTTCTTCTTCTTCTTATTATTATTATTAGACAGGCCATCTGTGTATAATGACAATTTAAAACTTTTTGTCTTTAAGAAAGGAAATGGTTAAAAATCTTTCTACTAAGTATTTAGATCCATATTAATGTATGCAGGTTAACGTCTGAGTAATAAAGCTATCCTGTGTGTAGTATCCTAATTTGTAGTTTGTCCAGTTTTCATGAACTTGATGAATCATATTAGAAAGAAACGGACCAATTATTGACCTGCCTAAATATACCATAAAATTAGAAATAATGTACTTAGGTACGAGCAGAGCAAACAGGCAGGATCTTTATTAATCCTATTACTAATATTATTATTATTAGCAATAATAATAATAACTAAATTCCTGGCGCAACAGTTCTTAGGACGCCTAGACTTAATTGCACTCATTCCTATGGGGTCATTGTCAGAAGATCGGCTACCCTTGCCGTTAATGCTGGCTTCCTAGACTGCAGTTCGCTACTTTTGTTTTCAAGTAGTTTCTCAATAGTCGTCACGGCGCTGGGTGGACGCCGCAACGCCAACACCATCTGTTGAGAACGAATGATCACACCTATCTTTTCTCTGACCAGGCCCAGAACTGCTTGACTTCGCTGATCTCACGGGGAGTGATATTCCAGTGTGGCTAGGGCGTTGGTATTAAAACAACAAATACATATTGAAATTAGCTAGGAAATATAGATAAGTACTAAACTGACTCCCTGGAGCTACGGTCCGTGTGGGGCTATGCCTGCCCAATGTCGTAATACAAGCATCAACTACGCACTGAAAATATTCGATATAGGAAAATCTCGGTTTTTAAACTGTGTTGCTATTCCTTTACGCACTGCTCGAAGTGAAAGATCTAAGGAAGTATACCCCACATACTCCCCTTCTTCTATTTAGAGCATTCACTTTATGTCATTTATGGAAAAAACATAATGCAAAGGCTTGGATCGGGAGTAGAGAAGTTTTGCTCTAATCGATAACATTTACATGGTTCCCGACATAATTTACATCAAAGTAATTAGGATTTTAAGCTGAACAAAGTAGAATAAAATAGCTTTCATATATTATCACATGACGTGGACTGATTGCAAAGCCTAGCAATCGAAATGTACCTTCTTCAATCACGCTGAAAAAGATACGGATGTCAGACGGAACAAACGCTGTACAATGCTACTATGATAACAGTAATGGGGTTAGCCATACTAAGAGATGAATAAAGTTCTACCTGAGTTGAAGCGGCAACGCCGGAATCTAATTCCAAAGACGAATTTATAGTAGGACAAGTAAACCCTTAGATCTTGACCTTCGAGGAAAAAATTGGTTATGTTTTGTAGCGTACTATAAAATTAGAAATTTACACACACACACAAACTAATTTGAAGTGCAAGGGTGCATTTTTCACCCTTAATGTACAGCAAAAGTGATTTTTTTTTAATTAGCTCTACAGACTTACATAAACTTCGGGTAGAAATTTCCAAGTGAAACATTACGTCGATACTGAGATATGTTCTTGCATTAAGCTCTACGAAATATTAGATGGCCTCGAGAACGACCGGGATGCCTGAAATTCTGAAACTTTGGTCTCGTATCTCTCACAAACTATTAGGATTTCGGAAGAAAAATTTTACAGGTCGTCATACTTTAGTAGTGTTAACAAGTACACGAGGTTTCATTAAAATCTAAATCAGTGGGTGACATTTCGGATTTTTTCTGGGTGATTTGACGCACAATGAGCCCAAACCAGCAACTCACATTGTTCTTCTGAGCATTGTAAGATTGTTAAAAAACATCAGCAAAATTTTCGCTGACTTCGCTAGTGCATTTTCAATAAGCATGTGAGAAACATAGGATAATGAGGACAGAATACAATACATTAATATAAAAATACAAACTACATCATACACAATATGCACAGAGAATTTTAGGATTGATATCAAACCATTGCATTATTTCATTTTACTATTTATAACCCAATCAAACTGTCAATACTAGTATGTTATTCCAACTTTTACCCACAGAACTCATACTTTAATTTGACCCCCTTTGTATGAATGAAAAGGATCTCATACAGCCCCTTTCTATTAGTGATGAAAAAATTCTCAATGAACTTGTTTAACACTCCTGCTATTCTTTAATACTTGTGTTTGTGTTCATTATTTTTATCTGAGCGTTCTGGCACGCTCAAGACACTTGTGAACATTTGCAGACTTTAGTTGATTGATAAAAAACATTTTATACGCAGTTAAGATTTTCTCTGCTCTTATTGGGAGTGTCAATGGTATGTTGAGAGCTTGCTTGTTGATCTACTGGCGTGTACTTTTGTGCACGTGATACCAGGTTCAATTTCCGGTGGGAGAGCATAAAAAATTAATTTCACAAGCACCCACTTTCATTAATTGTAAATCTCTTTTGCGTAAAGGGGATAACCGTTGGATGTTTAATGTTGGATGTCAGATATTTATTTTTTGAGCACCTTTTTTTTATTTTGTTGTGAATGTTAATGAAATGAAGTGAAATCATTTAGTTTTACTTCCCACGGTTATGTCGTGTGGGTTAAAGGAGATGGATGATGAGAAATGAATGGGATGGGGAAAGAAGAAAGAGGAAGGAAACGGGAGGACCCGAGAAAACTCAAACACACGATGTTTGTCCACCACAGAACCCACTTGGCGAGCTGGGATCGAACCAGCAACCCCATGCACCAGAGGCGAACGCTCTACCACTGAGCCATTCCGGCTCCGTGAAATTGAATGGAATAACACTTGCTATCTTTACGCAGACAGACAATGGCACTATTTTCAACCTTGAGAACAAACAAATCTTTGTTTATGTGCATTACCACCCTGCCTGGTGCGCTTTCATATTTCGTTCTGCTCTGGCGCAGATCGGATGCAATATTAGCTTGTAGTGATTACCTACCACAGGTTGGTGTATGTTTTACGCACTTAACATAATTAGGCCTATATCGTACATGCTAAATCAGCGAAGATACAAGAACGCCTGCCGCAATATACTTCTAAAGTACTAAAACGTCTTGATGCAGATGAAGATGAAATGGACAGTAAACTCGTAATGGGAGTTGATGCAGACTAGGAATATAGAGATTTTTAAAAAAATTTACAGGTGAAATCTGTTTACACATAAAGGAAAAGTAATATTTAAGGCACTTATTTACGTAGACAAAGAATGTAGGTCATCTCTGAACATAGAAAGAGCGTTTAAAGATGTTCATTAATATGCAATTGAAATTCGAAGAAAGCTTGTAGTCATCATTTAGCGCAGCTTGATGTGCTCTTAGCATCTGTCTTCCTTTAAAGCATACCTATCATCGCTTCGCTCTTGTTCATACAAACGTAACCCTCGTATGGAACCACCAGTTTCGCCCTACTATGAACTGGAAGATAGAAATTTTGCTTGTAACGACAACCTATCACAAGCTGGTGCGTTTTTTTTTTTTTTTTTTAACGAATAATAGTTTTAATGGCATATTATAAATGTGTACGCAGTTAGTGGGCACGTGGCAAGAAATTGAGTTTAGAAGGCATTAGGAAATAATTACCTAAAAAATGCCTGCTAAAACACCCAAAATTAACTAATTATGAACGTTTTGACAAAGAGTCATTGCTTTACATAGTACATATACAGTACTTTCAGAATACTATCATTATTTACATCGCGTTGATTATATTCATTCAAATGTTATTTTTCTTCTTTTCAGTAGACTTCCATAAAATTCCGCTGAACCTAAATTCTTCTGATTAATATTAATTAAAGAAATATTGTTTCTCAGTTTTACTTGTTTCTCCAATGCTTTAACACGTTTTACTAATAACGTAATTGGTCAAAGAAAAGTAGTACAACTGGAACTGTACCTAGAAGACATAGTTACTTCTTCACTTTCATATTCGTAGTCTATGACCTCACTCCAAGGGTTATCGTACGAAAATAAGCATTTAATCTACTACTGTCCACTTAAAACTTTCAGATCCTATAGAGAGATCGCTAGAATACTATTTCTAAAATTTAATAAACGGAACATGTATTGTAAGAACTAAATTATTGCTTGTTTGCTCAAAAAAACATGTACTCTAATTACTTTGATATGAACTTTACACTCATTTTAATCCACATCATTACTTTAAAATTCAAATTTATGATATACTTCATTTACAATCGCTCTATTCTCTTTTAGTATGAAAGTAGTGAGACTACTTGTAAACATAAAATACTGTGGCATATATCGGACAGCATTTATTACCAAAACTTGTTACTTTCTGGTAAATTTTCAGTAGATTAGGTTAGGTTTGCTTCCTTATTTATGTCTTCCTTACTTTCAGGGTTTGTAGCCGCCATACTTCAAAACGGTCAAACTTCAATTTGTGTATTCTACACCCTTACGTATTATTCTCCGAAAAGCAAATAATATCTCACATGGGAGCAGGAAAATTCGGTGTAGGAAAATTCGGTGTAAGAAAACTCGGTGTAGGAAAATTCGGTGTACGGAAAACTCGGTGTAAAGAAAGATTCGTTGTAGTAGACAGTAGTATTTATTAAAAACTTAACTTTGAGCATAAATGAGCGTATTAGTTTTAAGTTCAAACTTTGTGTAGAACGTACTTTTACTGTCTGCTATACCAAATTTTGAAAAATTGTGATCGTGAAATAATTTGAATTCTAGATTTCGACGGATTTTAGCATTTCATGGCCTTTACATGACGAGAAATTTGTTTATTAATGTCCGTTTGTGTGATTTAGCGAAGCGATCATCGATACCAATCGACATTTCATTTAAAACTTAAGTTTTTATGCTGTTTTGGAGGATGTCTCCTAGAATTTTATATTTCAAAAAAAAAAAAAAAAAAAAAAAAGTTACTAGACGGGTAAAGTTGAAAATTGTCGATTTTTCAAAAATGTTCTGACGATTTTATGTATATTTTATAAATAAATATTTAAATTTAAATTCTTCAAAAACGACATAGTTTATTTATGTTACTCAAAGGTGTAAAAATAAATGCCTCAACTAAAGTATCTACGCCTGATTGGAGGAGAAGTCAATAAGGAG
The DNA here is from genome assembly GCF_964235325.1 of Thermobia domestica. NCBI lineage: Eukaryota > Metazoa > Arthropoda > Insecta > Zygentoma > Lepismatidae > Thermobia > Thermobia domestica. The sequence continues at coordinate 209,530,483 of NC_137454.1, forward strand.
TCAATAGGGTTGCAGTACTTGTTTACCTTAACTTAAGGCAAACAAACTAAAGTGTCTGATTGGAGGAGAATTAAACTATTTGTACAAATATTATATGATAAAACCATCCTGCTTTATATTGCCCTTTCCACGAAGACTTTTTTGATCAATATATTTTTGCATCTTACATATGTATATGCAGAGTGATACTCCCGGATTCATTGGGCTCTAGAATTTCCAACTAAAGTCCGGTTTTCATGCGGTTTGTTGCAAATTATCAAGGGAGAATGGGAGGAGGTTTATGGGACTATGTTTACTGGTTTAAATTCATCCGGGGTAATATCGAGCAGGCCGCAAGAAAAACAGCAAATATTCGCCATTGTACGTTACAGTTCGAATGAGATATTGGATATTTGAAGCGAAATTGAAGAATACAAATTAAGTGTTAGTGAGAATACAAATTAAGTGTTAGTGAAATGAAATGAAATCTTTAAGTTTTATGTCCAACAACATCCGCCAGCAGTGTCCGATGCTTCCCTGCCTTACTCAGAAGAGATCCTGTTTCCTGCAATTTATTCACTAGCGACCATATTATGTTCCTGTTTGGGGCAGAACGTGAGGCAAAGTTGCGTGTAGCTGCCCTTTGCGTAGCAACAACAGATCCCGGCCTCTAAAATCTTTTTAACGATAAAATCACGTTGCTCCAAAGAGTACATTATTGTAACTGCGTCCTGATCATATTGGTACAGTAGCACAGCATAATTCTCAATACGAAGGCCCAGTTTCCTGTTTCTTATTGACCGTCGCGAGGTTACCATCTAACGAAGAAACTCAAATCTCCATACCGCACCTCACCTAATTCCAATTCGGTACAGTGGCGAATATTTGCTGCTTTTCTAGAGGCGCGGCCTATATTACCCCAAATGAATGTAAACCAATAAGCATAGTTCCATAAATCTTCCAACGTTCCTTGATCATTTGCTACAAACCGCATGAAAATCGGATTTCAGTTAGAAAATCTAGACCCCCAAATGAAATCCGTAAGTTTTAAAAGAATCACCTTGTATATGTTCTATGATGTACTATATAGGAAAGGTGTTTTTAGTTGTTCCTATAACTATTCTCTGAACTGATAGTTGTAATTGTTTTATTTCTGACAAAAAGTGTCAGCTTCATTGTGTGATGAAAAGTAGTTTATAGTAATACCCCGCAAAAGACATGCAAGAGGTATTGGACTCAAGGCAGAAAAATAAATTTGCTTTTCTTGAAATAGGTAATAACATTTTATTCGTTACATTATATGGTTTTCGTTTTCACAATATGAAATGTCGTAAATTATTGTAAGTAGTAATATTCAATATGTATTACACCGAATCTACCGTACACCAAAATTTCCCCACACCGAGTTTTCCGTACACCGCATTTTCCTAGACCCATCTCACATATTTCACTCCCCCCGATTGCACACACTGATTTTCGATATCACTGCCATCACAGATTACTCACACTTCAATTACCTTTTCGTAACATGGAATCATTTCTCCTGTACACATTCTGTTTATCTAACTTTGGCCCCCCATCTGTCCGACATAACCAAAATACAGGCTTCCTAAATTGTAATAGAAATGCTCCGACACTGGAAATAAATATCCAACACTATCCTCTTTTTCTTTCTATATGTACACGCTCATTTTAACCGTAAAATTATCATTTGAATGACGGGATACCCTGCACCAGTGCCTCATTTTTTCAGGTGGTGTCCTCAATTTTAAAGTGGAGTATCGGCAAGCGCGAACAAAAGAAAGGGTTAAGTGCCGCAGAGTAGGTTCAAGAATAGTGAACCTAACCGAAATTAGACTAATTCAACTTAACCTGCCCTAGGCCTTAAAATGCTGGACCTACTTTGAGCACAAAGGCCAAAAGCAATACCTAGAAGCACGGTTAGCTGCTTTAAACCAGCTGTTAAATAAATAAATAAATAAAAAAAACTGGTTTACACGAAAAATGTTCATAAAAGGGTAAGTGTTCGAAAATCTTAATGTACACACATTTGTGGGTAATCACGTTTCACCTCCGTATATTATACATATTATTTCAAACATAAATTCTCTATTCATTACTCAACACAGATTATACTACAAAAGCAACTTTTTTTAATATAAGTGTATGAATGTTTCTTTTGTGATTTTCACATAATTTATTATTATTATTAGTATGCAACTGCAATCGATGAAAATTCTAAATACTGTTTCGTTTTAATAATGTTTACTATTGATAAAGCACATCGAAATGCCGTATTTTGTGCGGGAGGGGGGGGGGGGGGGTCATACAAACCCCATGAGAGGCATTTATTGAAATCAGAAGTATCTTTGGTACCTATTTATGTATAAATCGGTCAGAGCCAAAGTGGACTCAAATAATTCGTATCTTGATTTACTTTTCTTAGTGATATGCAAATTAAGTCGTCGTATTTCTTTAACTTGGACTAATAAAAGTCGTAATGAACTAACTTGGACTTAAATTAGTTCTTCAATACTCTGCAGTAATTTGAAATTGTCCATATATAATTCTCTATAATGGTTTCACTTCTACAACTGTTTATATTTTTGTCCTTCTGAAATGGTTCTTGACAATTATATTAACAAGTATGTAAAGATCAGTACACCGTTTTTTTTTTTTTTATATATCAGGAGTCCTTTATGAGTGAGTCAGCAGACGTATCGCATTTATGCCCAATTAGTCCCGGTTTCGAGTTCAAATGGTGAACAATTTCTCTCGGATGTAAGCCGAAAAGACAACTGGATTCCGCTTTAAGCTTATGTGACCCCTTCCACCATAACCTGGTTGTCGAATAATAACATCAAGGTGAAACAAACTTATTTCTGTCCATGTGTGATATAAATACATAGGGCAAATTATTTAAACCAAAGAAACCTGGTTTAAACAAACAAACATAAGTTTGGTAATAGTACATATGAGAACCCCCTGATCTGCGTTTCTTCTGTGTCCTATTACCACTTCTACATGAAATACCATAAATTTTCTATGTAGTGCAATAGTAAGAAGTATCCATGTGCACAAGACATGCGATATGCGTTAAATTCCCCCCCGCCCCCCACACATAGTCATAGATAAAGTACAAGGGCACTACACATGTAGATATAAAGTACAGGTACGTCCTTTTTTATGATCGTATCAGTCGATAAGTAAATAAAAGTCGCTTTCTTATTCCCCCTTTGTAAGTTCGTACACACTCAATGAATAATCCCTAAAAGTATGAGCGTCCTGCTCCTTCGGGAACTGATGCAGCTTCATGTATACTATATCCAAAAATTTAAACCAAAAAACCTGGTTTTTTGTTTTTTCAATAAAAACCACGGTTTTTGCCAACCCTGCCTAGAAGGCATAATGATATAGATGTGTATATATAACACAGTATATAAATGTTTCCCTGTCTTCTTAATCTGTACAGGTAGGATTTCTATTTAAGGATGCAACATAGAAAATAGAGACCATTATCGGATTACGTTTTTTCGATACGATGATCTGTTTAAGTGACAGTTCGTGAACACTCCAACGACTCGTAATAGTAACATTCAGCCTTGTTTTGCCATAAATGTAACTCTTCGGGAAGGTTTCGGAATGCTGTTTCCTACAACAGTTATCAGTAGACAGTAATTAAACAAAAGAAAACAAAACTATTCATTAATCACGGCAAACATGTGTGCATTTCCACTCAAAACGCTTTTACAAATTTTTAATGAAAATACTGTATATACATATATATCAGAGCACTGTTATTAGTGCTAAGTATTACATTCGAAAAAATAACGCATTTTATGGCTCCCTAATATAGAATTAACGCCAGTATTACAGGTACAATCGGAATTTATGTAAATTATTAAATAAAAACAAAAGGTATAAACAAATACTTGTATACACAAATCCAGACTATTCTCTCTCACCTTCTCTCTATCAATAGGTTTTTCTGGTTCTGGTTTCTCTTCAACAATCATTGATCCAATAGCACCTGATGTCATTTTAATCACTTATAACTGGCAGTATTAAAAGCAGTAAGTGTAATTACACAAAAAAATAAATTTGTTTTGGTTTTCTAATTTTCTCCGTGAATTCCCACCGGTCGACTACGATAGTGTTTTGGGGTTAAATTCCAAAGTTGGGCGTCCGTTACCAGCGAAATTTTTAAAATTTACAGGAAAGAAATGGATAATTTGATCGTTTGTGTGCTTGATAATATATAAGAGTCTCGAAAAATCTGTTTATTTGTTATATATAAGCGGTTATAAACGTGGGACTATACGGCGAGCGGAGGGAACTACTTGGCGCAAGGTAACCGAACAGTTACATTGTGGGAAAGAAACGAGCATTTACGTTACCAACATGGCGAATGTACAAGGGCAATGAACTAGCAGTTTTAATATTTGTGAAGCAATACGTTGATAACGAGCAAAATCTTTTAAAAGTTTGTGAAGAGCACGGATTAATGAACCTAATAACAAATTGCAGAAAGTGTGGAAAGGAGATAACAGCGAAAAAACTTGACGAAAGCGGACGCCCAACTTCGGAATAAATGCCGTGTTTTGTTATGTTCACTGTCAATTCTTGGCAGGGTTTTGTTTTCTTCTTCTTCTTCTGCGGTTGAAACTGGGGGCTGAGTTCCTCCCCCTAATGATCCATCCATACTTTAATTGACTTGCAGGTAGGACTACTGTTCATAGTTTCAAAACTCAGCGCAAGATTTTGTGTTTACTTAAAAAAAATAACCTACTACATATACCGCATAATCTATCCGTATATTATTTGATAAACATATATGTAGTCTTCTGAAGTAATTTAACTGGTTTATATAATCCGTCAATTGAGTTAATTATAAGATTATTTAAGTTCCCCGACTGTTATCTCCTCATCGGCGTCTCTGGTGTCCGTATATTTTTTTCTGGTACTGTGCTGTGTACTGCGAGTACAATTATCCAAAGACTCCCTTTTATCATTTTGTCAGCCAGGGTTTCGCTTCTCTCCTGCACAAAAACACTTTTTACTATTTGCTTCTTTAACATGGGGGAGCAACTTCATGCTGCCGTTCTATCTAGCTACTCTACCAGGCGTAATTCATTTTGGAGCGGATGCCAGTTGGGTTTCTTAACTCACGGATTTTGTACCTCAAGAATTTACGTGGCCCACTGTACAATCCAAATATATGGTTCACTTAGCAGATTTTCAACTTAAAATTTTTGGTGCTTTTTCTTCTGAGATAAAATACGATTTAAGTGCATCATAAAGCATCAATAACCTCTCTGCTGCAGCAAACGAAGATAACCATCTAAACTTTATATGTGAAAACAATGTGCGGTATTCTACATCCACAAACTCGCAAACAGGGAGTAATCTACACCCCCCCAAAACCCCCCTAACACCCCTCCAAATTTCTTTACACACACCCCTGGATGGAAAAGGAATACTCCCAGAAATCCAATATTATCAGTCAGTATCATATAGATTGTTTATTACATCAAGTTAAAAAAGGTTTAGCGTTTAGGAAAGAAGGCAATATCCTTATTTATTTATTTCACTTCAAAATACGAAGCGACCTCGTTCTCATGTACGGCTTCGAGAACCACATGACCTCATTGTTTCGGGCGGTGTTTCGATGGAAACAATTGACAAAACAGACCGCTGATACCTACCCTCCTGGGCTCCGCAGTCGTTTCCGAGAAAAGAGATTCATGGACAGATGCAGATTACTGAAATTGGCAACGTCTTGAGCGGTCATTCACCTACCTCCTCCTCAATAAGGAAAAATGTGACAATATAGTAATAAGGCTACACCAGATTCAGTTGGTAAGTGCTACTCTGGAACAGGCTCGCAACCAGAAGGGGGCTAAGGAGGGCCTGGCACTCCCTAAATGTTTCATGTCCAGTCCAGAGTTCAATACGAAAGCACGATTTAGATATTTATAAGAGAATTTTTAATGAGTTGACTCCTACTAACATATTCATGGACCCCAAAGCTCTGTGGCTGGTTTCGAGCTTGCTCTGCAAGTGGTGTATCAACGAACGGACGTTACAAGGGTGTAGTCAAGACGTTTTTAGAAATGAAGAGATCGATCGAAGTAAGAATTATATATTTTTTAGACTGTCTCTCGTGCTATGCAGGAACACATTTGGCGCTAGCTTAATTTTTGTAAAGTATATTTTTATTCACGTAAATTCATTGAACGGAACAGGGCTCATAGCGAGTCACTTTTTTAAACTAAAATTTACATTTTTTTCCAAGTTGGTCACTAAAAGTTGTCATTAAAAGTTACTTTTTTGAGAGGTAAAGTGACTTTTTCGTGTGATTTATGTTTTGCATTGGCAGTTTTCTAAGAAAAATATTTTAAAAAAATGGAAAAAGGCAAAATTTGTTACTCATTACTCTTCTGAAAACTTCAGAACTTGCTGCCACACGTGAAACAGTCAGCTTTATTCTCACTTCAGCTTTTGTTCTTTCTAAAGCACAGTGGACGGTTGGTGGATGCTTAAGCTCTCAAGGTGGGGTTGAGAACTCTTCTGTGTCTATTCTTTCTTCTATCATAATAATCTTTTAGTTTTCTCTCGTAATAGTTAACGCTCCGTTCAACGTTGTGTGAGTGTGTTTGTGTGGTTCATCATGTTCGTCTTATGTTATGCTTCTTGTATGTTCTTCTTAAGAGTAGTTGATGAATTTGAATATTTCACGTCTCACGAATGAGCACTCTTAATGCAAAGTTAAATATAATGTCTGGGGTGAAGAAATTCGGAAATAGGCCAGAACTGGTTCCACTTACTCAGAAGCTTTTTACATCTGCTAAGTCTGCTTACCGTAACTACAAAGCATACTTTGAAAACCTAAGAAAGGAGGAAGCTGAAAAAGAAATAAAGAAGAAACAAACGAAAAACAAAGAGAAAGGTGATGGAGAAATTGACAAAGGGAAAAAGGGGCATGATGAGATTTTGGTCACTTTTTGTGTGCTTTTGGCCATTTTTGGTCACTTTTCAACTATTTACAAGAGATCAGATCACTATGAGCCCTGGGATTATTAAAATTAGGGTATATTAAAGAAGACAAAACAGAAAGATACAACATATTTATAAACTGAAAAACTGGAATTCTGGAAAACAACTAAATCAATGAATAAATTTCTTATGAAAGATATTCAGAGCCAATAACGTAGCCAGGAAGGGGCAGGAACGGAGATTAAGAGATCAAATAATATTACAATTAACGTTAACAACAGGGTCAGAGTATTAAATGAAATGAAATTGGAACTATGTACAGTATTAATTACTAAACGAATGTGATTTCAGCGTGGGAAGAGGAAATTTTTTCCCAATTAATATTTTTTTTGAAAAAAAAAATCACCCACTAGAACTTGCTGGTGTGAATCAATTGAAATAATAACAGAATTTTGCGAAATAATTAGACTACAATAATTCGTATGTAATCAATTCACATGTAATTACTAGGTAAAATAGTGGAGGTTAATTTCTAATACAGTGGAACCACTTTTAACGAGCATCTCTCAATAGTGGATATCTTCGTAAGAGAACAAACTTTCTTATTTTTCCATGCCATAAATATGTGTGATGTGGTGTTATGAGAGAGAATACTTCCTTTTATGGACACCTCTCATTTACGGACAAATAATCGGTTCCACCGATGTCCGTTTTGAGAGGTTTCACTGTATTACTTAGTTTAATAATACTAAATGCTCAAATGTGTGAACTTGCTTTATTGAACCTACCACTGCAAAGAGTTATTATTATTAGTAATAATAATAATAATAATAATAATAATAATAATAATAATAATAATAATAATAATAATATAATATTTATTTTTAGTGCCATGAACAGCCAGATAGCAAAAATACAGCACTTAGTCATAGAACTAAGGGTTATAACACACATCTTATATTCCTTTTAATATTAATAATACATTTGTTTCGACGATAGGAGGTCATTGTTTATCCTATAATGTACACATAATTTTATGACTTGTGTCTTGTCTGGACAAACATAATTACTTCATTCTTCATTAAAATAGCTAGTCAATTATCTTAAAATTGTCCTTAAAACAAGGATACCGTCAAACATACAAATATACTATAAAAAATATGCATACCTATTAAAATCTATTCGTCTGTTCAATAAATACAATTATCCCGATAATATATTAAAAGAACTTCTCACTTTTCTTAAAATTATAGAATTTTTATCTGTCTGGACAAACATAATTATTTCATTCTTCATTAAAATAGTTAGTCAATTATCATAAAATTGTCCTTAAAACAAGGATACCGTCAAACATACAAATATACTATAAAAAATATACATACCTATTAAAATCTATACGTCTGTTCAATAAATACAATTATCCCGATAATATATTAAAAGAACTTGTCAGTTTTCTTAAGATTATAGAATTTTTATTCATGGGAACCACTTCCGATGCTCTTCTAAGATTATATGTTGGTACCCTTATACCTATATTATGTAGGCAGTATTCACTACTATATCTATTATCTAAAATTTTCTGAATAAAGTTTTTCTCTATCATTTTTCTTCTTACATGTAATTCTTGCAACCCCCAGTATTTGTTCCAGTAATCATAACTATGAGAGTAGTAATCTTTTTTCTTATTTCTACACAATAGCCTAATGAAACATTTTTGAACCGATTCAATTTTGCTACATAATGTTGTGGATATATTATTCCATATAATTGCACCAAATTCTAATCTGGGTCTTACAAGTACCTTAAATAGGTAGACATATGTATTTGCATTTTTAAACTCAGGCCACTGTCTAAAAACAAATAATAATAATAATAATAATAATAATAATAATAATAATAATAATAAATAATAATAATAATAATAATAATAATAATAATAATAATAATAATAATAATAATAATAATAATAATAATAATGCAATAGTTGCGTAACAAGATATACTGTTTTCTTGTTTGAATTTGTTTAAAAGTTATATCACTATTCTGAGAGCACCCCCCCTTTTATATTGAACACCCCCCTAAGTAAAAATTTCTGGCGTACTTACTGCTCGCAAAACTCGTTAAGACGCTTTGTGCGTACAGTACATATAGAAAAGTGATTGAAAAGTTTAATTATAATTGTCTCCACATCTACAGTCAAAATATCAGCTGCTGTCTTCCAGGGGCGGATCCAGGGGGGGCGATCGGGACGATGGCCCCCCTGGAAGAGGAAACTTTTTTATTTTATATATAAATAAAATATATAGTTTATTTTTTGACGCTCTTAAAAGTAGCTCTAAAAGCAATATTACAACCCACCGATTCCCCCAGAAGTCCGTCCTGGATCCGCCCCTGCTGTCTTCACTACATTATGAAGTATATGAGCTGGTCATCCGACACCCAAAAGATTTGGATTCAAATCACTCTTCAATTTTGCGAACACATTGTTTTATCTGTATTTCGAATACCAAGAAAGTTTGTGTTTACATTGTCACCACAGAACGCAATGGATTTATTCTTATCAATGTTAGTTTTTCTAATACGAGGCACATTCCAAAAGTATTGGCCTTCAACTTATAGTGAAATGGGAGTAGACCGGAACACAATTTCACGCATGCAGCGCCAACGACGGACTATTGACGAAGACACTGCAGTTGTTATCTTGATTCAATAGGAGTTTGGCAGTGTGGAAGCAATGGCGGAACTAGAAGTTAAAAATTGGGGGGGGGGGAGGAAAGCCAGTACCTAGACTATGATAGGTATATAGAAACTTTCAAAAATATATAAATTATAGCTTAAATAATTTCGTCACTGAAAAAACTGGGGAACTAGGCCTCCCGGCCCTGACTTAGATCTGTCACTGTGTGGAAGGCAGATTGCAATGGCCGCGAGAATTGTTTTCATCGCTAGTTGTGAAGTGCACGGTGTGATAGATTTTTGTTTGCAAATCGAACTTGTGCTGTTGATATCCATCGGGAGTTGTGCCTAGTGTATGGATCTACAGTAATGACTGCAGGAAAGGTTCGAAAATTGTATCACAAGTATCAAAATGGCCGCACTAACGTGCAGGATGAAGACCGGAGTGGCAGGCGTAGTGTTGAGACCGATGACCTCGTGGAGCAAGTGAACCAAAAACTGCGAAGTGATAGGCGATTGATGATCAGTGCTCTGCCTGACTTTCCCCACGTTGCACTGACCACCGTCAACAGCATTGTCATAGAAACGCTTGGATATCACAAATTAAGTACAAGGTGGGTGCTGAAAATGCTAACGGAACAGTACAAAGAGCAGCGCATGTGCAGTGCCCGACATTTTTTGGATCGCTATTGACAACAGAATGATTTGTGTTCCCACATTGTGAAGGGAGACGAGAGGTGGATCTAGTACACCAATGCCGAATCCACACAACAGTCCAAGCAGTGGCGCCATTCAGGTTCCTCCAAACCAAAAAAAGTTTAAGCAATCGCCGCACTCGAGTCGCAAACTGATGGCTATCGTCTTTTCGGACGACAAGGGTGTCCTGTTGGTTGATTTCTTGGAACGTGGGACAACAGTTATAGCTGACATGTACTGCGACACGCTCACCAAACTGCGACGTGCGATTTAAAATCGACGCCGCGGGAAACTCGTCCGGACACGACAACGCGCGTCCTCATACCGCTACCGTCGTCAAGAAGATTTAAGATTTTCGTAGGGACCTGTTCGACCACCCACCATACAGTCCCGACCTTGCCCCCAGCGATTACTTCCTCTTCTTGCATTTGCAACAGTGGCTTGGTGGACAACGGATTGAAAACGACGAGGATCTCAAGACTGCCGTTGTCAACTGGTTCCAATCAAAGGCGGCAAACTTTTATGTAGAGGGTTTATGAAAGATGCAGCTTTATGAGAAGTGTTTGGAACGGCATGGTGATTATGTGGAAAAGTGAAGTAGCTCTGTAGGCACTTATTTCTAGCAATAAATCCCGTTCTGCAGTAGCGTTTGTGTTTTTATCATCAAACGGCCCTTACGTTTGGAATACCCCTCGTATATTAACACAGAAATTGCTTATTTCAGAGGCTGATTCATATTTTTAACGAATCTAATTTAAGCAGTTTTACGATGATGCCAGGTTTGAAGAATCAACGGGAAGATTTTTCTGCATTATGGTTACTAGCGACAATGGCAATATCATAATAGTGAACACTTTCTATATCATCTTATATTCGTTTCGCAGTGTCAGGAGCCAAAGTGGATTTTACTATCGCTGTTGATTTAGCTCTCCCTAAACCGATGTTCATTGCTGTTTTGAAAATACAAAAAAATTTTAGAGTTTAACTTACTACTGCAATACCTTGATTTAAATAGCATGATGTTTCATTGTAGGAAGCACATTGTTAATTCAGCCGCTTGTACCAATTTTTCCTGTTCAGAAGATTCGGGTACAAAATAACTGTCCAGTCTTTTTGAAGTGCTAGCAGAATATAAGATAGATTCAGGTAAATACGCCACGTTAAGGGTATTATATTTATTATGGCCATAATTTTCATGAGACACAAGGAACAAGTCATGTGCGTTGCGGAGTTACCTTTTCCACGCGTAGAAAAAATGTCGCAATGATGTGACTCGCTTCTATTTTTACCCAAGGTAAAAGAAAAAAAAGTGTTATATAGTGGCGTATTTATCAACAGGTGCAGGTAATTACGCCAAGTGTAGGATATTACTAGAAACCTGTAATAAGTCTTGCAACTACTTACATCGTCTGTATTATACGAACTCAAATGTTACGACACAACATGGCTGAAGCGAAAAATAGAATATCCAAAATGCAATATGAAGATAAAAAGATAAAATGTCAAGACGATAATCTCCAAAGTTGAAATGAAGTTCCAGTCTGAAAAGTTTTAGTCCATAAGAATATAAACAAACAGCATCACTGTACTGTGACTTAAGAAAACTATATCGATATTACATGGAACATGGGGGACAAATGAAAACATATTTGTCTTCTGCAGTCAGTCCTGCACAAGCCCTGGCGTATTTCGTTGCACAATGCTTGGTATTGATTTAGTAGTCATGGAATCTCAAATACTGAAGTTACACTTACAAAACAAAGTGTTCCTAGACGGGCACGAAAGAAGGCGTACATTGCTTAAGCAATCGACAATGTTCTGAGTTAGTACGGTACTAATAACGGATTCTTACCTTTATTGAAGTAATAACGTCCTTCCACGGAACCTTCCCAAAGCAAACAACACTGCACGACTTGGCGGTCTCAGCGCTGTCTCCCAGAGTATTCGTCAAATCGGACTTGTCCAAGACCGTGGCACATATTGGCGGCGCATTTTAGCGGATTTTGTCGGAAACATCCCAGTACGCCACTGAACACTTGGCGTATTTAGCTGCACTGGCGTATACCTGCAGTTACCTCATGCTTGATTTATGCTTTTTGCATGCTATGTGGTCTTTAATATCCGCTGTTTCCCCATGCGTTATATTAATGTAACACTTACACATTTTACACTTCACTTCATGCTCATTTCTTCCTCATTTTATAAATGACCATACCACTGATTATTTCTCCTGAAAAGAACACCTTTGGGGATGATGAAAACACTTTATACACCAGACATCAGCAATGTGAAACAAGAACGTTGATTCCAATCTACATCAACAAAGAAATTCAGCTCATTTCACTTCTTTGCAAAAATATGTATAGTATACCCACTGGACTGGATAAAATGCTTGATTGTAAAATTGTGCCTCAGAAGACGGCACACAGGACGAAATAAACATTTTAAATACGGTTAGCATGCAGCGACTAAGAGCAGTCATTGGTGATTAATGATTAAAGTTCCAACAATGAAGCAGTTCTGCGCAGCCGATTGAAGTATAAAATAACTAGTAGTTAAAATCCGTCACCGGGAAAAAGACGTTCTTTTCTATTGAAAGTGATATTCAAGAAATGGTTGCAATAACATACTGTATCTCCATCTTGAGTATTTTTTAAAATCTTTTTTTCCTCCTCTAAAAGCTAAACAACCCATAGGACGACGTCCAAATTTGTTGTCTTAACATAGAGTGTGGTGGGTATGTTGAGCGGTGAGTATGAGTACTGATATCGAGATAGAGCATCCGTAAGGGCATCAAGTCTTAGAGTGTCAAGATAGAGTGGATGAGCATTTGTAATGCGTGATTGAATGTATCTTGCCCGGAGTTTAGCAAGATGATCGAAAATGATTGGAAAGTCTGTGTTCGTAGGTCATGTAATTTGGATATGGTAAGTGAATCCGATATGCCAGGCGTATAACATGGCGTTCCATAACAGCTAACTTTTCGTAGAATTTAGGTGAAGCATGACACCAGGCAATGTGACCAAAAGTGAGAAGAGGTCGGAGAAAAACTATGTATGTCTTTAGTAAGACGTTTGCACTTAACCCCAAGTAGTGCCAGTAAGGCGGCGTAGAAGATTTAATCTAGTGGATGCTTTTCGTAATAGTTTCTGAAAGAGAGGCTTCCAGGTGAGTTTGGTATCGAATACCACACCAAGATACGTAGCAGTAGCAGTTGGTCGAAGAAAATGTCCGTCAACTGACACACAAAGATTAGCAGGATTTCGGTGTACTTTAGTTTTACGTTTAGGTGGAAGGAAAACAAGGGCTTGTGTTTTCACGGAATTCACAGTTAATTTCCACTTCCTGCACCAGGTAAGTAGTAGAAAATGGATCGATCTGGAACATATTAGAACATACTTGCTCAACTCAGGAGCCCCTGGGAAATTGAACACCTTACACCGTGAACCCACGGTCTTTTACGACCTCCATTTTAGGGGTGAATTTATTCCCTTTTATGAGCACTTTTTAGGGGGTGTACTCGTTCTCTTTTATGAGCATATTTTTAGGGGTGAACTCGTTCCCTTTTATGAGCATATTTTTCATCCCCTATTTTAACATAGCAGAACATCAGACTACGTAACACACAGCAGAGCGGATCACCCATATTTGAACATAGCGCATCAGAAAGAGACTACAAAACATAGTGAAGATTAAAAGGTGAACTCGTTTCTATCCCCTATTTTAACATAACGAACATAGCAGAGAATAGGGGTGTACTCGTAATTATGAACACACAGCAGGGCGGAGAATACATAAGATTCGTTCCCTTTTATGGGCATATTTTCCAACCCCTATTTTAATTACGAACACATAGAAGATAATACGAAACATAGCAGGGGTGTAATCGTTTCCAACCCTAATTGAAGATAGCATCGTTCCCTTTTTCAACCCTTATTTTAACATAGCAGAAATAGCAGAGACTATGAAACAGTCCATTTTAAGGGTGAACTCGTTCCCTTTTATGAGCATATTTTCCAACCCCTATTTTAACATAGCAGAAATTACGAACACACAGCATAGCGGATCACCCTTAGGGCTCATTTTTCAACCCTTATTTTACCATAGCAGATAAACCCATTGCAGGGATCCACCCCTAATTGAACACAGCATAGATTTAGACTCGTTCCATTTGGACATGGCAGAACATTGCAAATTCATTCCACCCCTATTTTAACATAACAGAAATAGGAAGGGTGTACTCGTTTCCATGTAACATAGCAGTTGGCCTATTTTTCCACCCCTATTTGAGCATAGTCCATTTTTAGGGGTGAACTCGTTCCCTTTTATGAGCATATTTTAAACATAGCACAGGGGGTGTATTCATTTTTTCCACCCTATTTAAACATAACAGAAATAGCAGGGGGTGTACTCGTTCCAACCCCCTATAGCAAAGATTCTTTTAAGGAGTGAACTTGTTCTAACCTCTATTTGAACATAGCAGAGATTATTTTCTTTTACGGGGGTAGCAACCCCCAACCCTCCTCCTTTCTCGTCCAGGGCTTGGGACCGGCAATGGCGGAGTTTAAAAAAATAACATCATCATACTCTCATAAATAAATAAAGCATAATATCATTAGCATCAATAGTAGTGAGTGAGAATTTGTTTAAGAAATCGTGCAGTGAATAACCAGATGCACGACATGCTAGATATAAAAAATAGTAATGTCCACAAAATTGAGATAAATCACCTTGAATACGTCTATTAGTCCATGTATAATACAGACAGTTTCGTTTTAAAAACCTCATATGATGTTGTATATAAGGAGGTATACCATAGTTATCGAAATACTCTCCCACACACATATTAGATATATAAACAGCAACCCAATGTTCACCAGGCTTATCACTAGAATCAGTATTTATAATTATGGCGGCTGGAAATGTATGAATAAACAAAGGCAACTCATCTGCAGCATATACACTAATAAAATGATCTTTAGGTAAATTTTGTTGTAATGCTTCATAAAGTTCAATTGTATTTAACATTTTATTTAATTAATATATATTTTTCTCTGGAAATCAATTTCTAATTCTGAAGAGAATTCACCATAAATAATTGCTGTTACAGGAGATGGCAGTGCTTCTTTAAAATGAACCTCTAAACGTACACTTCCTTGCTGTTGTGGACTCGTATGAAATGCAGCACTTGCGCTTGAATCAGTTAAATCAAACACCAGTAGAGTATAACCATTAGGATATTCAGCAAGTGAAATATCATTACCTTGATTAGAATAATAAATACCTGAACCTGTAAATAACGCAGAATATGCTTGTATATATAGCTTATTATCAAAATCCGGTTGTAATGGTTTGGATGGGACAGGCTATCCATCAACATACAGTGTAAAAAATGACATACTAAAATGTTGAAAATTGAACGGATTTGTTTGATAAGTACCATTGAAAGCAGCATTAGTAACGAAACCAATAATAATACGTTTAGGCACTATGCCTGAAAACAGATCTGGAAGTGTACTATCCATAATTCCTTGTGGCAGAGTTTCTGTCTTCACCTGCACTTTTGTTAGAGGATATTTTATTCTAAATCTAGGATCTTGTAATACAATAATATACCTTGTAATGCTATTTTAACTGCTGGTGATACATCAACCTTTTTCACAAGCAATGTTGCATCTGTAATTACAACTTTTCCATCAGCATCTGCGTCACCCATTAGACAAAATGTAGGTTTAGCTGGAATTAGTTTAATACGCAATTGTACACCATTCAGTAAAAATTTCTCCTGATTGAAAATATCAGCATGAATATAACCCAATAATTCAAATGACTGACTTAAAGTAGTGAGAAGAAAACGTTGTTTAAATCCTAAATTACCATCGGTCACACTGTCCATATGCCCTGCAGTATCTTTAAACCACATTGATGTTTGAAGATGCGTTGTTTTAGCATTAGCATTATAATTTAGTAGTTTTTCAATATACGATCGATATGGATATGTATGTGAAGAGTAGGAAATAAGTTGATTATTCAAATATATTTTCACTTCACTGAACATTGCATTGAGAAAATCATTTACAGGCCCAATTTTCTTATCGGCAGAAGTTAAATTAGAACCATCTGATTTATTAATTTTACCTTTAATATATAACATTGTGTGCGGTAAGTCCATATAGTCATCCCCATGACCGGGGACAACAAATTCTATTGGTGCATTATCAGATATTGAAGCCACAGGCTTATATGGAACTATTTTATTACCTATAATACTGGTTTGAGTGGGTAAACCAGCAAATAAATCTAATTCTGATTTCATACACTCACACTGCATTTTTGTCTTTTTCTTACTATTAATATTCACACATGGTAAAATTTACAATACTGTATTACGTCTACGAAAATGTAATTTTACACATACACTGCCATATTGAAAAGGAAGTGGATTACTTGTACTATCTCTTAAATCAATAATAATTTGATCAAATTGTTTACGTTGCACGGGCACATAATGAGGATTGTCAAAAATATGTACATTATTAATACCATGCTCTGTAATATTTGTATTTATAATACGTAACAATGGAGCTATGGTGTCACCTACTATTTGTGGTTCTACAATATCACTGTAAATATACATAAGTGTAGGAAGCGCTTTTTGTAAATCAGGTGGATAACGAGCATGATGAACAACTGCAATATCTTCCTGCAGTATATGATCAAACCCTAGTATTCTGGCTAGTTCAGGAGATAGGCGTACTTCTATATGCTTCTCTTGATCTTTTATTACTCTATTAACCTCAATTCGTTTTACAGATGCTTTGACTTTTAATTGTAGATTTAATATATCACTTTTATGATTAATTTGAGATAGAATATCATCAACATGATAATAGTGGCCTGGTAAGATTTGAGTTATGTTCCAGTTTTTTGTATTCATGATACGGTAATAAATATTATTTGTATATTTGGAAACATTCTGAAATGAACTTGTATAATGTACTTCAACAACAGCTGTTTCCCACACTCCCTTCTCCAGTACAATAGGATGATATAATTTAGTAGTATAACAAGCAAGAGTATTTTGAGGAAAATATTCCATAGAACTATTGCTAGGAAGTGTGAGATAAAAACTATCACTTTGCTCCATAATCAATCAATCAAAAATATCTTAGGATCTTTTTATCCGTTTCACACCACCACTAAAATGAACTTTCTTTTTCTTCCAGATCCTACCAACACCTGATTTAATTTATTTTGAGCTTTGTTTTTTGAATTTGTTTTAGCTTCTTGCCACCGATTTTGTAAAGACTCTTCAATAGGTCTATTATTATCTAGTACATCTGCTACATTAATTCCTGTACGTATCAATTCTTTACCAACAGTTTTTGCACCTTGTTTTAATAAAGGAAATACAGTACAGAATAAACCTCCTAGAAAACTACCAATGCCATAACCTTCTTGATATGCTGTACCTTTATACACGTTATAACCACCTCCTGCTTGATTAGTGTAGTATTTAAAGTACGGATCATTCATCTTTCTTTCTATGTACTTAAAATATCAATAGATTACAATAGAATATTATTATTATTGCTTATAAGTACACCATTTGCATTTACGTGGTGGAGAACCATCCTCTTCCTCCTCTTCGTCCTCTGTGAGTTTTCTAATATAATCTATTCGTTGAGGATTACCAATGTACTCTAAGGGTATATTAGCTTTTGCTAATAATGTAGCAAAAGGTTTCCAACCGGCAACTGAAATATTTTTCTTACGACATCTAACAAAATTGGATATCAAATCCACTATAATATTTTTTTTGAATAATATTTAAATATTTTTGTAAGGCTTCTCTATATCTTATCCATTTTTCTTCTGCATTTAAACTTTTATTATTTAAAATTTCTTTCATTTCATAATCAAGATTAGATATCGTTTGATAATGATGTAATTTTTCTGCTGAGATTAAAATAAGTTTTTGTGCGTTTTGCATAATTATTTAATTAAACTAGATAGTATACCTCCTAAAATAGGTGCAAGCAATGCAGTAAGAAAACCACCTTTTTGTATAATTATTCGTTTTTTCTTTTGTTTTAATGACGGATCTTTTTTCACCAAATATCTCAGTTCCTTTTTATACTTTTTAGCTTATTTATCTGTTTTATTTAATGGAACATTTCCCTGTAATACGTTATAGGAACATTCGCAAATAGAGCGAATTAAATCAGGATCTGCATTTTGTAAAATTGCCTTACGTGCTTTCGGTTTTGACTTTGCTAAAAGTTTTAACAAATGTGCATTTTCCTTACTAATAATTTTTTACGGCTATTAAAGCACAAATAGTTCTTAGAATATAAACCAGCAAATATCTTTTAAAATATTGCAATTATTTTTTACAGGCACATAAACATAATTAAAAGAATCTGTTGGAAAGATATTTGTTTGAACTCGTTGCTCATCAGGAGTATTTTGTTTTAAATCAAAAAGTAAATAACCATGTGCAATTCGAGTTGCATCTTGATATGCTTCTTGAATAAATTTTGTATTATCTGGATACAATTGTCGTGCCAGATAATTAATTTGAGCTTGGTCTGTAGGATTTTTAAAGCAAACAATATAATGACAATTTAACGAAATATCCCGCATTCCTTTTTGTTGATGAAAAATATTTTGTGTTATAAATATTACACTTATATTTCTATGATGGCTACCCTTAGTAAAAATATCTACAATCCGATGGTCACACTCACGCACTAAATCATCAATAATGACAAGATGTGGACCTTCGTGTGCTTGAAATTCATTATTTTGAGGTAAACATTCTTTAAACGTGCAGCTTGAAAGAGTATCATACAACGGCTGCCATTCACCATAACACCATACAATATTTTTAAATAACTTACTATAATGGTCAAGAAATGTTTTAACAAAATATGATTTTTCACAGCCTGTAGGACCTGCTACCATACATGTAAAAGGAATTTTCCATTCCAAATTTTTTTCTCTCTCTCTATTACAGATATATCACATTTATTTTAAATAACGTTTTTAAATATTTTGCTTTATTTTCTCTACATAAAAACACAACGTTTGTTGAAGAACAAATTTGATTTAATATACTTTTTACTTGTGATACTCATAGACCTCGTGATGATGATGATGATGACAATTTAACTAAGCAACAAAAATTTACAGTGTTGTTAGAATTTAAAATATAAAATTCACCTTTTGAAATTATAAAATCTAAAAGAAATACTTGTGATGACATGCTTCATCTATAAATTCTTAACTTTCCTTTTTTTACAATATAGTATGCTTTAAATCAATCCAAGAATTTTCACTTTTTGGCAGACCTAACCATTTCACATAGGCCTTATTATTTTTCTTTCGCAAAACTTTTTCAATTAAATATGTTTTTGGAAATTTCGTTAATTGTAATTCGTGTCCGTAAAATCTTTCTTTAATAGGTTTATTATTTGAGTCTACTAAGTGATATGTTGGAGGATTAGTAAAGAAAACTTTAGCAATTCGAAAAATTTCTGTACTCCAATTGCGTGTAAAACCTCTATCAAAACCAGGACGCTTAAGTTTACTAATTCTTACATATTCACCTACCTTAAATTTACTTTCTCTTTTTATCACAGAAAACTTTTTGCAATAGATGGTTGTCAATAGATGTTTTTCATTTTCTTTTTTAATAGCATCCATAGGTTTCATTTTAATAGTGGAATGAATAGTATTATTATATTTATGTAGTAATTCCGGCAGAATGCCAATCCATTTATAATTTCCCTGCAGTGTAAATTGTCTCCACATTAAATTACGTAATGTTCTATTAAATCTTTCAACAATACTTGCTTTCACATCACTGTACGTGGAATAATGTTTAATATTATTTTGGTTCATCGCCTTCTGAAACTCTGAATTATAAAATTCTCGACCCCTGTCAGTTTGTAAAAATTTGGGGCTTTTGTTTGCTTTTCTCAGTACTGTTATAAATGCTTGTGTAATTTCTTTCCCAGTTTTATTTTTCACAGGAATAGCCCAAGCATATTCAGAGAATGTGTCTATCACAGTTAATAAATATTTGAAATTTCGATTAATGTTTGCTAGACCTTTCAATTTCCACTATTCATTTCAACTAAATCAACTTGCCATAAATCATGAATTCCTTTCGTTATAACGGGTATTCGAGGATAGTTTCGTCTTGCACCTTTATGTAACTCTGCAACTATTTATTCTCGAACTGATTGTGACATATTTTTTTGTTTATCAATACTATATATACAAAAAGTAAAATATCATATTTACAATATACAAATCTCACATGTTAAATCTTTATTATGATACCCCATGGAACAGTATGTATATTACAATTTAAAACTTTTCTTTTGTCATCATACGGATCTAGCGCTAATTTTGTTACCTGATTTGTTGTTAAATTGTGATATTTGCTTTTAATTTCAAATTGTGTTTTATGAATCGTTTCGTTTTGAAATAGACATGATTTATAATCGTTAAACGTAATTTGTTCTTTAACTACATTTTTCTTGATCCCTTTACATTTTTCAATTCTTTATTTTCATCGGTTTTTATTGCATAATTTGTTGCTCGTAAACCAACATATTCAATGATAGGAACTCCACTTAATTCATCTTTCATTTTACCCAAAACGTGTTTAATTTTTGTGTTATATAAAGCATGATTTTCCACATAATTAGAAGTATCAAAATATTCGTTCATGTCTTTTATATCTTTACAAATATAGTCGGTTTTAATGTAGTAAATGAAAGAAAAATGAAAATGAAATGAAATCTTTGAGTTTTACGTCCCGCGGTTCTGCCGGTTAGGCTAAAGGAGACGGTAGTAAATGAAAGAGTCAGTATCCATGTAAGTAATGCTAATCTTATCTCCATATCGAGGTTTCATTATATTGTAATGGAATTCATACATTGCTAATTTTGATAATTCTAAAACTGTAGCTCCTAGATAAATCGGTTTATTTAGAGTTACAGATTTTTTAGCATATGGAATAATGCAAGATTATCTCCTAATTTTACCCAATTTTGAAACTGATCTTGCGCTACTAATTTTTTACACTTTTTTCATTATTAATTAATTTTATATCAATGCGTTTTCGTACATTCTCCATTGTCTTTCCGTATACAGAATTATTTAATAACTTATAGAAATCTTTTTCAAATTCAATTGTAGCATTTGCACGACGCTGAGTATATTCTTGTATATAAGATGCAAGCCATTTAGATTGACGAAACCATAATATTTTATGTACTTTTACCAATATTAAATCTTGTTTTAGATAAAATTGTAATACTCTATAATGCAAGATATAATCCGATTTCGACTTAAGTGTTAATAGTAATTTTGAGTATTTACCATTGGGTGGAACTTCATTAGTGGGAGCACATGGAAAATCAGAATGGTATTCGTGTATATAATTTGGATACTCCAAGTCTACTTCTAGAAAAAGAACCATTCACTATCAGTGGGCCAATTGATAATTTTATTCTTGTCTTGCCAATTGTCAATTTTGTCCTCCCACCGAAAACCACCATATGGTAAATAATCAATCATTGATAGTCCGTACAGATTGTTCATGTCAATATACAGTAAATAAGATTTTTCTTTTTCCGCATCAAAATCATGTAGGTACGTAGGTATCATTAGCTTTGGCATGTCTTAATACAGCTTGTGTGATGCCTCCACGAATCGATTTTTCTACAAACATATACATATTGATATCTGATAAAAGTTCAAGTTCAATTTTTGTTCTATATAACATGGCTTGCCATGCCAAACCAGGTGCAGTAAAACAAATAATTGGATCAATACTAAAAGCATTTAAACACGTCTTTCGAAAATTTTCCAATACATCTGCTGTGAGAAGTACATCACATATTAAATATATATCATGGTAGTCCCCTAAATTTTGACACTTAAACACACGCCAAATCAGTTTTGCATATTGATAGTCGGTCTCGGAAATTTGTGTTCCATTCAATTTGCTATTAAATGCCTCTCTTCCAGGAAATTCAGTTTCTTTAAATATATCTAAATTTGTTATGTATTCATAAAAATTAATTCCCTTACGGAGAATTAAAGGAAACTTATCATCGGAAAAATATTGCCTTGTATATACGAATTGCTCAGGTTTTAATTTTGACACCAAATTTTCGAGACTGTACGGAAGAAATTTATATAAGTCTACAAAACGTAAGTCGATAGGTCTACCATTAAAATTAAAATGTTTGGAGAATGTGATGTATTTCTCAGTGCTTTCAGCAATTACAGATATATTGCCAGGTGTGCAACCTAGTTCTTTCACAAATAAATGTGCATCATAGGCAGATGAATTATGGAAGAATACAGGGATAAAATTACTCTGACGTTTAATTTGCAAATTGCAATTATTGCACACCGTGGCAATATATTCCCCAGTTAAATGGTTATGATGTTTAACTTTTCTGTTGTTACTCATATATTTACTATCGCAAACAGAGCATTCAGTGGATAGATTATACTCTTGTAACTGAGAACTATTTAATGGTATTATTAGTTTTTGTTGATTTAATATGTTTATTATTTTTCTTAATTCATTCTCCATAGCAGACATAAACTTAATCGATACATTTCCCCCCGATAAATAACTGAATCTGATTTAATATATTTGTTACTCCAACATACAATATAACCAAAACTGCATGGTATATGTTCCTGAATTTGTATTGTACTAGATCCAATTTGTTTATTTATAGGTTTTAATAAACTTTCGAAATCTGCAACTATTATGACATCATTCTGTAATAACAATTTCAGACTTCGAAATTTTAAAACATCTTGTTTCAGCATGTTAATTTTGGTTGGAGTGTGTTCTTTACATAATTTCTCATGTTCATCTAATTTTGATTTGTTATAAAAAGATACTAAACATCGTCTACAAATAAATGTTTGATGAGTACCTAATTGATGTCTAACTAAACCATTTAAATTTGTAATTAAACAATAATGAGAGTTTAAATATAATAAATCAATATGATTACATACAACTGTGTTTTCGCTTATACGTAACGGAAAAATTGTTTCATTATCATAATTAATGCCATATATATTAATAGAAATTTGTTCCTTAGTAAATACGGAATTATACATATGTTCAAATTTGCTTATGTGTGCTACTTCAACAGGGAATTTTATATTCGTTTTTTCAAATAACGGTAATAAAGTATTAATATATTGTATGTAATTATTTACACGATGTGGATTATCTTTTACTGGATATAATGCAGCTAGAATGCAATACATAAAACATCTATTATTGTTATTTTCAATATTTAAAACACATTTTGTGGATAAAATCCATTGAGGCAATTTTATATAAGTTTTCCCTTTATGACTTTTCAATAAAGCATTGAGATTTTTTATAAGACAATAATGACTGTTGCAATTTTCTTCACAATACAGTAAATTTATACGTTTATCTACAGCTGTGTTTTCGCTTATACCTAACGGAAAAATTGTTTCATTATCATAATCAATGCCATATATATTAATAGAAATTTGTTCCTTAGTAAATACGGAATTATACATATGTTCAAATTTGCTTATGTGTGCTACTTCAACAGGGAATTTTATATTTGTTTTTTCAAATAACGGTACTAAAGTATTAATATATTGTATATAATTATTTACACGCAGTGGATTATCTTTTGCGGGATATAATGCAGCTAGAATGCAATACATAAAACATCTATTATCGTTATTTTGAATATTTAAAACACTTTTTTAAAGATAAAATCCATTGAGGCAATTTTATATAAGATGACGCGGTCAGGGAATCATATTTACTGATTTTAATTTCTAAGAGATGGTTAGATTGAGAGCATAGAGACCACCCTGATTTCTTAATTGCTCTGTTTTCTTGTTCAACTAAAATTTTATTAAATAGTTTTTCAATTATAGTATTCACATCTGTACTCGGTAAAATAATTTCGTTACCACTATTTACAAAGAATCTACATGTTTCTAAATCTACTGGTTTTACAAAAGTTGTAGCCAAAGAAAAGTTTACTTTAAAAGATGTATTATGTTGTTCCTGTTTTAATATATCTAAACAGCCTTTTCTTTAATTATTTAAAAAGCATCCACTATCCTCATTTAAAACAGTATCACATTTTAAAATGATTTTTTCAAATTATTATTAAATAGAGTATCAGTTGGTAAATTAATAGTATTTGGTTTAACCTTTTTCGTTGCCATTTTTTAAATAACGCAATGTTACTATAATAATTCAGAAGTGAGTTTTTATAATATGATATTATTGTTATAAGATGTCTTACCTATAGACAACTAAAAAACAAAACACACACAAAAAATTAGAACTTTACACCTGAAACACCAACAAGGAACTGATTACAAAAAACTTCTCGATCAGTCTTTTATACCTTTTGTAATTGCATTGCGCAATATTGCTCAATAGGGATGATGTCACCGAGCCACGGTCAAGGTTTAAATGACAAGACAAATCGCGAGCGATCAACATATATCTGTGTGATTGCATTGCATAATATTGCGCAATAGAGATGATGACATCGAGTCACGGTCGGTGTTTCCCCCCTTTTTTAATCCTATCGTTGAATGACAAGTTATACCGAAAGCGATCAACATATACCTGTGTAATTGCATTGCGTAATATTGCGCAATAGAGATGATATCATCAAGTCACGGTCGGGGTTTCCTTCTTTTTTTAATCCTATCGTTGAATGACAAGTTATACTATTAAATCAGTATTGTCTGTTAAAGAGAAAACTAGCTCAATGTTTTTAAAATCCGGATGAATGACGTAATGAGAATTATCCACATATGACGGAAGTTATTATGTAACTGATAATAAAACACGGAAGTTTTGCATTCCTTTGCAATCTTTAAATAATCTCTGCTATGTTCAAATAGAGGTTAGAACAAGTTCACTCCTTAAAAGAATCTTTGCTATAGGGGGTTGGAACGAGTACACCCCTGCTATTTCTGTTGTTTAAATAGGGTGGAAAGAAATGAATACACCCCCTGTGCTATGTTTAAAATATGCTCATAAAAGGGAACGAGTTCACCCCTAAAAATGGGCTATGCTCAAATAGGGGTGGAAAAATAGGCCAACTGCTATGTTACATTGAAACGAGTACACCCTTCCTATTTCTGTTATGTTAAAATAGGGGTGGAATGAATTTGCTATGTTCTGCCATGTTCAAATGGAACGAGTCTAAATCTATGCTATGTTCAATTAGGGGTGGATCCCTGCAATGGTTTATCTGCTATGGTAAAATAAGGGTTGAAAAATGAGCCCTAAGGGTGATCCGCTATGCTGTGTGTTCGTAATTTCTGCTATGTTAAAATAGGGGTTGGAAAACATGCTCATAAAAGGGAACGAGTTCACCCTTAAAATGGACTATGTTTCATAGTCTCTGCTATTTCTGCTATGTTAAAATAAGGGTTGAAAAAGGGAACGATACTATGTCCAATTAGGGGTGGAAACGATTACACCCCTGCTATGTTTCGTATTATCTTCTATGTGTTCGTAATTAAAATAGGGGTTGGAAAATATGCCCATAAAAGGGAACGAATCTTATGTATTATCCGCCCTGCTGTGTGTTCATAATTACGAGTACACCCCTATTCTCTGCTATGTTCGTTATGTTAAAATAGGGGATGGAAACGAGTTCACCTTTTAATCTTCACTATGTTTTGTAGTCTCTTTCTGATGCGCTATGTTCAAATATGGGTGATCCGCTCTGCTGTGTGTTACGTAGTCTGATGTTCTGCTATGTTAAAATAGGGGATGAAAAATATGCTCATAAAAGGGAACGAGTTCACCCCTAAAAATATGCTCATAAAAGAGAACGAGTACACCCCCTAAAAAGTGCTCATAAAAGGGAATAAATTCACCCCTAAAATGGAGGTCGTAAATGACCGTGCGTTCACGGTGTAAGGTGCTCAATTTCCCAGGGACTCCTGAGTTGAGCAAGTATGTTCTAATATGTTCCAGATCGATCCATTTTCTACTACTCAGGTAAGAAAGTTATCGAGTGTGAGTTGAGGGTTTCTACTGATTTGAAGCATAGTTTTCCCAAATGACAAATATGCAGTGTCGTCAGCCTATTGGAAAATATAGACGTTAGGCGGTGGTCTAGGAATATCTGAAGCATATAGGATATAGAATAAAGGACTAAGTGCGGATTCCTGAGGAACACCTGTATAAGGAAAAATAGTTCTAGATAAGACATTTCCTATTGAAACATATGCAATGCGATTACTTAGAAAAGAGTAAATTATACGGAGGTAGCAAATGGGTAGTCGGAGTGACTGCAATTTGCGCAACAAGCCGTAATGCCATACCTTATCAAAAGCTTTTTCTAAGTCCATTAAAAAAAGCCTGAACTCCAACCTCTAACTTTGGATTCCAAACCTTTGATTTACGTTATTTGTGATTTCACGTTTAAAAAAAGAACATTTTAATATAGGGGGACTGGGTCGGTAATGGTCACCCTTTCTGTAGTGTTTACCAAGGACAATAAACTTGAAGTGTAGACTCGTATTAGCCAATAAGCTTTAGTTTTTCATTTTTACTGTAGTGCCTATTACCCTTTCTGTATACTGCAGCCTTAATGGATTGGTTTTTTAGTTGGAGTACGAGTCTAGAAGAGGGTTTTTTTAGTGTAAGTGGAGAATTTTTCTAATCTCCAAATTTTGAAGGTAAACAAACTGTTCGAATTATTCAACTATGTCTCGTTTATTTTATAAATATTGTGAATCTGTTTAATATATAACAATTCAATAATGATCAGTTATTTCAAAAATATATTTACTTTTTACGCTTACATTGTTGCAGACGTGAGTTGAAGGGGTGACCACTACTAAAGTATTTAAATGACTACTTTATTAGTACCGGTCACACTAGGTGGCCATAATTGAAAGCACAATTTCAGTAGTGGGCATAGAAATAACCAGAATAAAAATTAGTGGTAAGCACAGAAACAAGTTTTTCGGTTTTTAGTTTTTGCAAATTAAAAAATCCGGGTTTTCAACGGATCTGGTTTCGGTTTCCTTAAAAACCGGTTCCGTTTTATTTTTTTAAAAAATGGTTCTATTTCTGACGAGAATATTGTTTCGTTGTTCTCCGGAAACCGATTATGTTTCCACAGGAATAGCTTTGTGTTCACCGAAACTGCTTTCGGTGAAAACCAAAACTGGTTTCGGTGAGAAACCTAACCGTTTTCTTGAAGAAAACCAAAACTGGTGTCGGTGGAAAAGTCGAACCAATTTTGGAGAAAATCAAGACCGGTTTTGGTGAAAAACCGAACCGGGTGTTGGAGAAAACCGGAGAACTAAGGCCGGTTCCGGTTTCGGTGAAAAATCGAACCGGTTTTTGAGAAAAACGAAACCGGTTTCGGTGGTAAACCGAAACTTTTTTTGAGAAAACCAAAACCGGTTTCGGCGAAAACCAACAGGTTTTTGTAGAAAACTAAAACTGGTTTCGGGGAGAAAACGAACCGGTTTCTGGAGAAAACCAAAACCGGTTTCGAAAAAAACAAACCGGTTTTGGAAAAAACCAAGAAAAAGTAATACGATAAACACAGTAGTCTATAAGTGTCACTTAAAATGTGTGGCCACAACTAGAAAAAAGTGGCCACTACTAGCAAAAATGCTCTTATCAGTGAAAAAGTGGCATATTTTCTTACTGCTTCACCTTATGAATGAAAGCTATGGTTGCATTGAAAGAGAACAAAATTTTCCTTTAGCTGAATAAAAACCATTACTGTAACATTAAAACACAAGTGACAAAAAATATAAAAATCAAAATTTCCTTAAGTGTGTCCACTACCGGCCCAGTCACCTTATGTGTACTTTAAATAAATTACTTAAATACTTCTTTTTTTATAAAATTTACGTTTTAAAACTATTGTTCAAAGCCTTTGTATTTTAATCCAAAATCAATGCAATTGAGTTGCGCTGCCATCTTAGAGTTCTTTTAAACTATACGTTTGTGAACGTCTATATGATTCTGGCCAATCCTTTCCATAATGAGATCTCGAAAACGACAGGCTCTAGAAAGATCACGTTTTCACTGATCAATTACAAATTTTGCGTAGATTGTCCAGTTCTAATTGAATATTAAAAAAAATGACCATTATTTCTTTCTTACATTTTTACGGGTACACTGCAAGTGTTGAAATTAAAAAAATAAAAAGGTAAAGCATCATATCCTACGCATTATACATTCCAACACAATATAATGGTATGTAGGGGTTGCATATCCTCAGGCGTTTGTTTCATGATCAAATTATAATGGAAAACAAAGAATAACCATTTCCCCAGTCTAACATAAGTTGAATCTTTATTGTTTGGAGTGTTTTGCAGAATGAACACCATATATCACTGACATTATAACTAATTGTATGTGCAATGTATTTGCTTATTACATACTGCATGCAAGAAGGAAATACTGATCATACATGAATTAAAAACTTCAACCGGAAGAGGCTCAAATCTTGCAAATGGTGCGAAAAATTGAAAAAATAATCGAAAAAATCTCCCCTTTATGGTATCTCTTGTCGATTTTTATCAAGACGTCTTTCACTTGTGTCTGTAAAGGGACATGTGCAGATGTGAGGAATAACAAGGAGATTCATGCTTATATGTGAATGATGCGCTGTGTAGAGAGCGCAGGTTCAGCTAGTCTACATATTAAAATGCTAGGTTTATATGTTTGTCCCCAATTCTTTTGACAATGGGATCTCGAAAACCACACGTACTAGAAACGGGCCCTTTTTTGCTGGTCGATTCCAAATTTTGTGTAGATTATCCAGTTCTCATTCAAATTTTCAAAAACCGTGTCGTTATTGTTCTATTTAGCATTTTAGGGGTCGTTTAGAGCCCATAACATTAACATTGTTGCAGGCCGAAACTACGGTGTTAGGCAACCAGTAGAAGAATTACGTGTAGTGGGTTGGCTAACCTTCCAGGCGCTTTGCTTAAATCTGAATGGCAAAACCTATTGCATGCTGGCAAATTCAAAGGCTTCAAGAGACGCAATGAGGCGTACTCGGACAGATATGGATTTATTAGGAAAAAATATTTCCATTTAATATCGTGTTACTTCTACAACTTTGCTACAAACTCACTCCAACATCTATACATAGCAATTCACTTCCTTTATGAGTCTCCTATCCTTTATTTGTGTGAGAAGGAGACATGACAGTGGGAAGGAGATTCATGGTCGTAATGGAACGAAGCGCTGAGTAAACAGCGGAGGTTCATTTAGTTTATATACTAAAATGTGTTTATCGAGAAAAGTTTATATGTTTCTGGTCGTTTATATATTCTTTTCCAATCCTTTCGACAGTGAGTTCTCGGGAACCATAGGCTCTAGAAAGATGCCGTTTTACTGGTTGATTGCAAATTTTATGTAGGTTGTTCAGTTCTAATTGAATATTTAAAATACATGGCCATTATTTCTTTACTACATTTTTGTGGGTGCACTAGAAGTGTTGAAATTTTAGAAAAATAAAGCATCATATCCGACAAGTTATACATTTCAACACAACATTTTTGTTTATAGAGGTTGTATATCAATCAGGTGTTTGTTTCATGTCCAAATGATAATGAAAAAATGAAGGAAACTTATTTCTCCAGTCGAAGATAAATCTTTATTGTTTGGAGTGTTTTGCCCAATGAACACCATATATCATTGACATTATAATTAATGGTGTGTATAATGTATTTGCTTATTACATACTGCATGCAAGAAGAAAGAAAACACTGATCATACATGAATTAGAAACTCCAACTGGATGTGGGCTCAAATCTTGCAAACGGTGTGAGATATTGAAAAAAATAATCGGAAATATTACCCCTTTATGATTTACTTAGCATATCATAAATATTTGATTTACTTAACATATCATAAAACAGGGTTATAAATGATCGCGCTCGTTTGAGCTAGCTCAATTGAACATTTTTGTTTTTCGTGAGTTTTATCACGAGCTAAGTTGTTTTGATAAGTATGGGCGTGTGTTGAGTTCAACTCGAAATATAAGTGAGTTTGAGAGTAAAACCACGCTCAACATCTGATATTGTTATTTTCACAAAATAATGTAATCGTCTATTTATACGTCTGATGTCGGATCTCTGAGATGAGAATAAATGCTAATTTGACATGAAACAAATTATGAAGGTGGTTAGCGAAATCTATGTATGTATGTATGTATGTATGTATGTATGTATGTATGTATGTATGTATGTATGTATGTATGTATATATATATGCATGTATATATGTAAGTATGTATGTATGTATGTATGTATGTATGTATGTATATATGTATGTATGTATGTATGTATGTATGTATGTATGTATGTATCTATCTATCTATCTATCTATCTATCTATCTATAGATATCAGTTGTTCTAAAAATTGCGCCCACGGACCAAAGAGCATTATTCTACAAGTCATAATAAAGCAATATATATATATATATATATATGGATACTTTTCGGGTTCTTGTCTGGAGAAACGAATTGCACTATGTGGCAACGTTGCAAATAAAGAACCATAGAGTAGGTCTACTAATCTATCAAATAGTTGCATTAAATCTTTCCAGATGGCAGCTAAAGTCGATATAGATTAATACCAGAGGCCGATTGGGGATAGTAGGGCCCATCCGGAGAATAATGCTTGAGGGCCTTGATGAATACCGAGTTGGTCTGGAATCTGGACTGCCCTTTTAGGAATGAAATCTTAGCTGGAGACTTGGATGGCTAAACCCCTGCCCGAACGAAATGTAAAGTTGTGTATGAGTATCTATAGCCAAGTATTATTTCGGTTTCTTTATTTTGTACAGTCTGAAAATCATGGCAATGAATCGTACATGTGCCTTCAAAGCAGCGACTGTTTATATTGAAAGAGATCTGAATATGATACGATTCCATCTTCAAAATTATGAGGAATATAATATTTATGAATGGTACATGCAAATGAGTGAATAAATGAGAATAAACTTAATTTTATTGCGTAAAATAATAGCCTATCTGTAGATTTGTTTACATGATATGTAACGAAGAACATTGAGTAACCATCCAATTATGAGGTGAAAAAAAGAAAGTAACATTTTGAAAACACAGAAAGTTCAAAGAAACGGTTTTAAAACATCTCGGATAAAGCATGCTTAGTTTGATAAGAAATAATTTCTCGCTGACTTCTTTAACAGTAATTAAAGTGACACATTACTACAATATGTACTTTTGTGTAATTTGTGTACCTTTTCTCGATTCCACCACTTTCAAATTTTAATGAAAACCAAGTTCGCCAAATGAAACAGTTCTACGCTTAAAGTATCGCATATAAAACATAATCCTTATAGTCCAGTCAATGAAAATGACGTAGACGACATAGTCGGGAACAGAAGTTTTGACTTCAAGGCTGTGTTTGGAGTCTTTAGAAGGTAAACATACTAAAGGTTCCCGGACCTACGAGATGAGCGGGGATTATTAGGAGCGTGGAAAGTCATTTTTTTTGGGTTATCGCTTATATCTCGAAAACGGTGCGACGTAGCGAAAAAGTTTTTATGTTCAAAAAGAAAGCTGAGAAAATTTCCTACAAGATTGCTTCTATTTCGTTTTTCCCTATTCTTAATAGTTTACGTGATATCCGCTTGCGATAATCGCAAATTTTCAAAAAACGCTTTTTCCCCCTTACTTTTATAGACAAACTTTGTCTTTTAGCACCTCATTCCTTAACTTCAGCCAAGTCTTCAGGGGAAAAAATCGTAGAACTAAGTGGCGTGTAACGGCTAGCATTACTCGACTATAGTGCTGTGAATTTTGTGTATCTTAATAAAAAAAACTGAAAAAATGGAAAACTAGCCAAGAAATTGAATAAAATGGGCATTTTGATTTAGCTTTAACAAACCGATTAACCGAGTTCAAAGAACAACCGCTTCCATTGTTTGTAACAAGAAATTACCCGATTAAAAGTATTTTTTTGGAAGGGTGGAACTCATTTGTGGCTAAGCGGTTAGCGTACGCGCCTTTGGCGCGGGACACCTTGGTCCAATTATCGGCAGGAGCTCATGTGGTTCGGATTCTACGTTAATCAGTAGGTCCAGTCTCAAATACCCTTACTGCTAAAAGGGATGTTTAACCAAAAATAACTCAGCTCAATTTTGGAAGGTTGGACAGAGGAGGGGTATTTTCCTTAAAAGGGTTCAGTTTTATTCATGCATTACTTGAGTCCAATTTGTTTTTAACGCTTGTCGTGTGACATTGCTAAAGAATCCGTTCGATTATAAGAGTACTTGTATATTTCCTTAGAGTGATTCAATTTTTCGATGACTACTGATAATAAGTGTTTTGTGTGTGATGGAGACATCGATTAATGAGCTGATGACGTTTTAAGAGTGTCAGAAAAGGGAATTCTTTTGCTTATAAAAGGAAGTGAGGAAAGGAGAGAGAACAAGAGTAGATAGATAATGGGGATTCTGCAGACAAATTCATTATTAGCCCATTTTAACTATATGCCACCCTATCATCTCTAATAACTTCTAATTTACCCCCTAATAATTTGCAGCGCACTCCCTATCCCAAATAACTTCTATCTAACTCATAATAACTTCTATCTTACTCATAATAACTTCTAATGCATTCTATTACTAAATCTAGTTACAAAAAAGTCACTAAATCTAGTTACAAAAATCACTAAATCTAGTTACAAAATCACTAAATTTAGTTACAAAAACAAAAAAAAAATCACTAAATCTAGTTATAAAAATCACTAAATTTAGTAAAATAAAATTACAAAACACTTTTATGATTTTACCATAAAAGTTAACTAAATTCTACATAATTACATAATACTTACAAATTAGTATATTGATAGTTACAAGTTCGGATACTGATAATGGAATCTTCTGCTAACCTCGTTCTCAATAGGAAACAATGACTTCTTAAACTCTGTCCACTGATCATAATTCAAGCTGAATAGACAGCCGTTAATATCAAAAACAACTTGAACTTCGGTTTGCACATTTTTCACAATTACATTAAAGTTATTAGTAAGTATAAATTTCTTTTGAGGATCCATTCTATTCACTCCATTTTTTACTTCTGACAACATATTTTTGATCATTTTTTGGATTCACAAAACCAATCATCATTTGAAATTTACATACAGAACTCAACAGTTGGATAATTATCTTTTAAACCAGTGTATTTGATTTTTATTCCATCTTTAACGATCTCATCAATCATTTTATCTGTTAAGTGTTTTGTAAATCTAGGTGGAAGAAATACCTTAAACTCCTCACATTCAACTAAAATGCTCTTTCCAAACTTAGTTTTAATCTTTTCCATTTTCACAATCTTATATTCTGTATTTAATTCTAATTCTCTTAATCCAATAACCTGTTTTTGTTCAAGACTTCCAAGTTTATTTAAAAGTTCAATATGACTCGCCATCGTATTTATTATATTAAAACTTTTTAAAAATCAGTTTCTAATAGCCTCAAATTTCGTTAAGTATGTCATTGATTCTGTTAACAATATCTCTTACATTTTCATCTGTTAATTCACCATTCATGAGCTTAATTACATTAAGCTCATCTTTAAACAGCCGAATTCGATTCACCATATTTTTATAATATTCTTTCTTTAAAGCTATATTAAACCGTGTTGATAGGCCAGTGATAACAGCAGAAGCCGAAGCAAATGCAGTTGTAATAATTGAATACACTGTAACAGGAATAAATACATTGATGAACCCTGTAGAAGCTGATAATAGAATTGATAACGTAATAAGAGTAATATAAACACATTTTATTCTCTTAAACTTCCTTTTGTTTTCATTAATAACTTCTCAAGATTTAATATAGTATCTTCAATTAACACAATTAAATTCTCACGTGGAATGTTATCTGGAATAGTCATTTTATTAAATAAGTTTTTATGATATTATCATAAAAACACTTACAAACTAAACTAATCTAATAAACATATAATTGGTTTATATCTTCTCAATTATTTTTTCTTTCTCAACATTATACTCTAAATTTTTCTTACCAATCATAACAACATAGCAAATTGTTTTATCTGGTACATCGCTTTCAAAATTAACAGTCAGTTTCAAATTAGTTCTATCACTTACAGTTACTGATTTATGCTTGCTTGTGTTAATTACGAACATTGGTCTATTTTCTAAAAACTCTTTAGGATAATAAAACATCTCAGTATCTCCAATTGTAGCTCGCTTATATACCGTATACATTTCATAAACTTTCAAATACTTATGTTTAGCAAAATCTAAGTTTAAAGATTCTAATGGGAAAGATTCATTTCTAGAATTACGAAAATGGATATTCTGAACTTTACAATGATCAAAATAGCTTGAATCTCTTTCTTGATTATCATTTCTATCAGTTTGGAAAAAGGCAATCACAAAATTAGGCATATCAAATTCACTTGAGTTAAATTGTGTGGTTAAATCGAATTCTAAATATTTACCACTAACTGATTTCTGTAAACATTGATACGTGTTAAATGAAATAGGAATCTTACCTTCTTTTAACATATTAGATCTTAACAAGGTGGCATAGTTAGGTTCATAATTAACAATAGGCATTCTTAACTCCATATTTGTAATCTTAAGTTTACCTGGATGTGGTTGATCATTCTCATATGTTCCATCCTGCTTTTTTGTTTTCCAAATAGCAAATGCATTATCATCAGAACCACTTCTTTTAAATGTATATTTCAATCCTCCTTTCCACATAATATCTTTAAAATCTGAACAAAATCCTGGCAAAAGTCTTAGCAAAAACACTATTTCTTCATCTGTTCTTGCCCACGTAATTCCTTCCCATCCACATTCATCATAGTGATTTGCCTCTGGTTTTGAAATCGTACATGTGTTTACAGCTGTTGAAGTTAAACCAGGATAATCTATAATATCTAATATCTGACCATGCTTACTAACTTGAATTTGAGAAAACAAATGTGGGAAGAAATTATTAATAAGTCTAATATTTTGACCAGTAGTATATTCTCCATCACCATCTCTACCTCTAATTTCAAAAGTTACATAAATATCAGCATAATAAGGATGTATGAAGCCATCACCCACGTCAATATCAAATTCAATAGACCTGTTTGGCTTATTTAAATTCTCGATTGTTTTTTGATTAGGTTTAAAGGATTGTAATTCATATGATTCTATCTTATCCATATTTATTATAAAAAAATATTTATAATCGTTTTATGAATTAAGCCCATAAATTAAACCCATAAAACTTAAATATAACTTCTCCAAATATCCTTATTCCTATTCAACTGACTAATAATTTCTGAAAAACTATACCCATCTGTAAACATTTTTAACACTGTAATGCATAAATGTCCACAAATTACCTCGTTAAAATGTTGTATACGGCTGCTATTGTACTCTATATTATGACCAAGATATTTTACGAGTGTTTTTGGCGGATTACCTCCAAATGAATCAAACACATACTTTCTATTTCCCTTTTTCCAATAACAAATCCAATGCGTTCCTATATTTTTAGACGTATCAATATTAACAATACCACACTCATTCTTCCTTGGTTGTTTAGGCAATTCATCACTCATACATACACCTCTAAAGTTTCTTATCTTAAGTTTTTTAACAAGTTGTATTAGATCTAAATTACTTAAAGGTTTAATTTCTTCTTTTTCTTTACTCTTTTGGAGTTTACGTTTTTTGAAAGCTTACCACCTTGTTTTTCTTCCATTGCTAAGTTATGTCTCTTTTGTTCCTCTAATTCCATTTTATTCTTTTTTGCATCATCTACAGTCTTAGCAATAGCAGCCGCACCTCCAGCAACAGAACCTAGAGCACCTATTAAAGCTAAAATCGTTGGAATAGTAAATATAAAACCACCATAATGAACTTTATTATCATTTGCCTTCATTTCTTTGTTTATTTTCTTAAGTTGTGGTATAGAAAGAGATAGAGACATACATTGTCCTTTACTTAGTTTTGCTTCCTTTTGTTTGAGTTGTTTGTTAGTTAAAATGTGATCTATATTTAATTGTTTAAGTTCCTGATTAGGAATCGTAAATGTAAAACCTTTTAACTGCATATTTATTATATAATTAAAAGCTTTTTATGAAAAATTTCCATAAAAAGTACATATAAACCTAAAACTAAAAATACTTATAAACCTAAACCAAATCTTACTTTCATTACTTATAAACCTAAACCAAATCTTACTTTCATTACTTATAAACCTAAACCAAATCTTACTTTTGTATTCATCACTAAAGCAGTTCCAAGAGCAGGTAGTTTTTCAGTTATTAAATTAGCATCTTTATCAAAAACTCTTTCCCAAGCTTTATTTTCTAATTCCTTATCTGCAATATGTCTTGATTCTGTATCTTTATTATCCCTATAGTATATATCATGTT
This sequence comes from Thermobia domestica, assembly GCF_964235325.1. Taxonomy (NCBI): domain Eukaryota; kingdom Metazoa; phylum Arthropoda; class Insecta; order Zygentoma; family Lepismatidae; genus Thermobia; species Thermobia domestica. Next base: position 209,567,334 of record NC_137454.1, read on the forward strand.
CTTTACAAGCCTCATCTAATGGGTTAATACCTTCATCACCTCTCTCTAACCTTTCTTGAAGTTTTGTACCCGGACCGCAAAATCTAAATCCTGGAATATGCAACTCAAATGGAAGTTTATTAATCAAATCATTTACTAATCCTTTTCCATACTTTTCACTATTCCAAAATTTTGGTGGCAGCGTATTCAATATCTTAATCAAATAACCTATACCTTTTGGATCATGAGGAATAAATTGTGCAAGTTTAGAATTAATCATATCCATAATACCTACTTTCTCATTATAAAAGTTATCATTTCCAGATTTTTCTTCCCCATCAATAACAATCAAACGATCAATCAGTTTTCTCACATCATCCATCCATATGTATTCTTTTGATAATTCGTTATATACCTTTATTCCTTCTCCAGATTTTGGTGTCTTTTTTGAAGGTGTTGTTGGTTTTATATATTCATCCCAAATAGGTTTGATAATTTCTTTATATTTTTTACCTTTACTAGATTTTTGTTTTCTTGTACTTGGATCATTATTATGAAATGCAACACTAGAATCAATTACTATTTGTTTATATTTTTCTAGATCATCATCATTATAATTTGTTGGATTATGTTTTGTCAATAATTCCCATAAACCTTCTGTTCCTGTATAATGTCGATTATTAATAACTAAATCATCACCATGAATTTTAACTTCCGCATTTCCTATCATATGTATAATTTTCCCATCTTCATCATATGGCTGTATTCCAAAACTTTTATCATCTCTAGTTGCATAATATCTTGAGGCAATATTACCAAAATGAGTTGTTGCTAAAGATTCTATTCCTTCTACTTTATATTTAATTTGTTTTTTCATGTGTTTTATTTCTTCTGTTATAGGCGTATCACTTTCATTTATAGAACTATCATACATAGGCGGTGTTTCTAATAAGCTTGAATCCACTCTAGCACTTTTATGTACAACTGGAACTAACTCTTGAATTAGATTTTTATTTTCTTCTACTACTTTTGATATATCTTGCCCTAAATCTTTAATTTCATCAATAACAGGCTGATCTTGTTCTTTAAATTTTTCATACTTACTTCGATTACTTTGTTTAATTTCCTTAAATCTTTTAATAAGTTCTTCTTTTAACTTAATATACTTCTTAGCTTTATTAACATCCATTTATTATATAAAGAAAAAATAAAAACATAACATAACATAACATAACATAACATAACATAATATACGTTCACCTGCATTCATGTACGTTTGTCTACACTTTTAGAAATTATTTAATTTTATTTCTATATTTACCATTATTCACCTTCCTAGTCATATCTATTGTTAAGAAACCATGTTCTTCACTCCAACGCTTGCTACATAATGATAGTAATTTTTCAAACGACATATCAGATGCAACAAATTCATCATATATATGTTTTAAATTTACATTGTCCTGTCTAAATATACAAAGAAAGTTTAAGTTGTCCCTGGTTATAACCAGATTTTGTAGCCAAATTTAGTGATTTTTTAAAGTCAAAACCGGTTATAACCAGATTTTGTAACTAGATTTAGTGATTTTTTGTTTTTGTAACTTGATTTAATGATTTTTTGTAACTAGATTTAGTGATTTTTTGTAACTAGATTTAGTGATAGAATGCATTAGAAGTTATTATGAGTTAGATAGAAGTTATTTGGGATAGGGAGTGCGCTGCAAATTATTAGGGGGTAAATTAGAAGTTATTAGAGATGATAGGGTGGCATATAGTTAAAATGGGCTAATAATGAATTTGTCTGCAGAATCCCCATTATCTATCTACTCACCCCCCTTTTGAGCTTTCATTGATTGGACTATTACTACAACTTTGGCGTCATAAATATGCAGCTATTTGCGTACTGAAACTGAACTACAGTGTGTCTGTAAAGTCGCGCAACTCAAAGTTGATTGCGTATATCTTTTGATCTAAGAATGATATCGCAAATTTTTGAATAAAAATTCATATTATCAATTATGAGTAAATTCTCATTGCTTATCATTAATTAACCTGAAACACACCTGTTGCAGTAATTTTACGACAACAGTGTTACGAGGGGCCGCGTTTCTGTCGAAAAACACCAATTTTCGGACTTGCATTAAATAGCCTTTTTATGTGGCAATACTGCATCACCCTTGACACATTTTCGCACCAATGGATAAATGTTGATGTATATTGTACATATACACAGGAATTCAGTTTTCTGCAACTGAATATTGATTTTCTTCATTTTGAACATTTTTTATTTTACACTTTCGGTAATTTCTTTCGTCACTACACAAAAACGTTACAAATTCCAACATTGGTCATGACCTCGAAAATATCTACATAGAATATGCCTACATTTGTTTCTAATTTCAAGTCTTTATCATTTTTAGATCAAAAGATATACGCAATCAAACTTTGGGTTGCGCGACTTTACGGACACACTGTAGAATACTCGAATTAATGTTTACTTAGCTATAATGGAGTTTATTTTTTTAACACTTTTCAATTTTACCTTTTAAAAAAGAACAAGTTCGGGTTACAACAATGAGCGCGGTTCTTTTTATCTTCTTGAGGTTTTAGATGGTAGTGAAAACAATCGGTGTTGCAACTTAATAAAAAAAATAATGCGATTTTATGATTATAAAATTTATTTTCTAGGGATTGGAAAGGGTGAGATTATGCTTTATTGTTAATCGCTGTGAAATCAAGTGTTAAGAAAATACCAGAAAGCTCATCGTTAATCGGGTTCCAAGTTACGACAATGATTAATTGTAATATATTTCCGTGACCTGTTTGCTTCGGGGCCCCTCTTCGTATTAAAGACCCATACCCAGGGTTGCCAACTTCTCTTAAGAAAAAATCGGGACGGAACAATCCGTGTTGGAATCCCCCGAGAAAACTACACATACGTCGAGTCGTTGAAAACAATGTAAATAATCAGCTGAAGAACACGAACCTGAATGAATGCTGCACCTTATTTTTTCATTTTCCAACCGTCTGCTCATCACTAAGTATAAGCAATATATGCAACAGATTCAAACCAAAAGAACTCCAATATATATAGAGAAAACTGTATAGTTTTTTTTTATCACAAATGAGTGCATAACATTTTAAAGGAATTACTGACAAAAAGTGTTACTGAAATCAGGTCTTATTCTTTGGCTATTATCATACAAAAAATTCAAATCAAAGTAATTGTAAATTATTTAACATAACGTTTAAAAGAGGTTGCAAAAACAATATTTTTAGTGCTGCATCGAATATACTATCATCATAATCAGTTGGATTATCAACTCAAAAGAATTAGGGAATAACTATAGATTAAAGACGAGCTGCTATTTTTTTTATGGGTCAAATTAAAACACACATTTGTTAAAGTGATCCTGTACATAAAACTTCATGTAAAGGAAAAAGTTATTTCTTTGTAAAAATGGCCCAGTAAAATATTAATTAACTTTGAAAATCGATAAAACTGGACAATATGCATCCCGACCAGTGTCCGGTCGGGACGCGCGACAAATAGGTCAGAAATCGGTAATCCCCGACAGAATCGGGACGGTTGGCAACCCTGCCCATACCTGTGTAATTCATACACTTTCCTAGGATGAATTATTCCAAATAACACACGCATAAATACAATTCAAAGTTTATTATTTTTAATGTTACTATTAGTAAGAGTAACAAAGATCACGTGCCCCTACCCTCCGTAATATTCGCAAATGGGCCCCCATCAATATTCGTGCACTATTGTTAGGTATACCGAATTAGAAACCCAATGTTTATATCCCCCTTCCTCTTTATCGACTCGAACTTTTTTTAAAAAAATATATATGGCTGCATCAGCAATGGAGACCTCCTTCTACCCGAGTTTTGAAAACAACTGAAAAAAAATAAAATAAAAATCACAAGTTAAAAAATAAAGATTTGCAAGAGAGGAGTGGAGCGTTTCCGTTAGGGTTCACTATTTCACGTGTACTTTATATATATGATAAAAAGAAATTGTCCCAATCTAATGCCCTGTTAATCTTCATAGCTGTGTAATGTCTTTGTTACTCTTGGATAAGAACATGGAGAATATTCCATGAAAATCCTCTTACAGTAAGGAAACTGTTAGACATGGAGTTGGAACGGAGAGTTTTGGCGTAGGAAAGAAGCGCATTCCCTGAACACAGCGGTGCTATTAGAAATCGGTTCCGTGACAGTATTGTCTTGTGAATAACATTTAGGCAGGACAATAAGGAAACTTACTTTTGTGAGGAAAAAAAACAACAACGAGAATATGGCATGAACATCCTTTGGGGCCCGATTTCTTGGGCTTCGGGCTCTGGGCCAGATTTACATCACCGGTGTGCTGGGAGGAAACCGCCCCGTTCCAACGCAATCACCCACGTCAAAATTTTCTATGTTTCATTGGTGAATAGAAGAAATGCGACCCAGGCCCCCAGCTCGATTTGTGACATCACCACTGTGCTCAGGGGACCACGACCTCTCCATTGCCACCTCCCACGTCAAAGAACTACATATTTTATTGGTGAATAGAAGGGGTCCAAGCTCGAAACTTCGGGGTCCGATTTCTGGGGCTTCGGACCCGTTTTCTGACATCAATGCTGTGCTCAGGGGATCATTATTTATCTCCACCACTCGCGTCCAACCACTCCATGTTTAACACGGTTTCCTTATCGTAGGAGAACTAGCTCTGTGCTCTTTATACCTTATCGATTGCACATCACATATTATGGACGTGATTTTATTTTCGAGTTAACAACTTACATGTATTTCTGAGTCTTTCTTATTGTCTTATTGATTTTTCAACAAACAAGCCTAGGGGTTGGGTAGGGGCCCTCTTTTCCTAGTGTATCCCTTCGCTAGCACTGCGGGTCCGTTAGTTACGCCACTGGTTATTATGAACGAGAACGGAGTTTTGAATTAGTTATAACTAATTGAGCAATAATAAGTGACTTTGCAGAGGACAGGGCCCACCGGGAAATTTCCGGGTATCCGGGTGGCCCAGTCCGCCTCTGATTGACACTAGTATCACTTATTAGTGTGGCAACCGATTTAACTGCTTGTTGATTTCTAGAGTGATGCTAATGGTTCCAAGTTAATCTCCGACGTTGCCACATTTTGAAATTTTGATTCCCCATAGCGGCTGAAGGAGGTCCCGGTGGGCAAACTATCATATAACATTTTCGCTTTATTTTGGCCTGTAGAATAGTGTTCTGTGGTCCGTGGGCGCCATTTTTAGTACACCTGATATATATATACCCAAAATTATAACACGATAGTTATGTCCGAACCAAGGACAGAGAACTTATCTTTCCTTGTGTATAATGGGTATGCTATTTTAGTTTTAAAGTAATCAACAGAAATAGAGGTTGTTATAACCTGCAAGGTTTGTGGGAAAAATCACCTAGATATCAAAAAAATTAATCTCGGTGTTTTTTTAAAATCAATTATTTCTTGACTTTCTCCGTGTAATAACAAAATGTGAGTAGTAAGTTCCTTTCCATTGTAAATTTGAATCTTTTGGCGTCTTTTGGATTAAATTACATTTTTTCAAGAAATATACATTAGTCAAGTTTTCGTTTTTTTACTTTCAAGGGTCAATAGGATAGGGGAAAAAAGTGTGGTGATTGTAGCAAAGTAAAATTCGAGATTTTAACGGATTTACACGTTTCCTGGTCCCTCCAGGACGAAAAAGTGCTTTCAGAATCTCCGTCCGTCCGATTGTTCGTCCCGATGTATACATTTGCCTAGAGGCCAAATTGTTCAACATATCAGCACCAAATTTGAAACGTAAGCTATTCATAAGATTTCTCAGGAGTGTCTTTCGAATTATCTCCTTACCCTAAAAAAATAATGGTAGTTTACTAAAGATGTAGATAAAAAATGCTATTTTCTCACAAACAGCTTTGACGATTTTGTTTATATTTCATATATGAATATTACATTAACAACCCTGTACTGTGGTGTAAACTAATTTACTGATAACGAACGGACATGAACCTGTCATCCGGACATTCGAATCAAACCTAGTCCATTCGATAAACATAACGAAGACATGTTCATGCACAAAAAATTAGGTGCCATGCATAACGGAGTAAATCCCTGGGGTCCATTAACCCTGTTAGTATAAAGAAAATCTTAGAAATGGTTGGTAGTTCATTCTCTTCAGCATGAAACAGGCTTTTCAGAGATGCTATGTATTGGAGCCCATAACGTACTTGAACAGGGAAAATTGGGAGAATGTAGGAAAAATTCCCTCTATAAATCCCTTCCATCAACTTTGGACCCCCTCTGAAGTAGCCTCGGATAAAAGCATACAATCCAAATAAATATCGAAAAATACTATAGGGGATAAGAAATATGTGTACCAAGTTTGTATGGATAGACAGAAAAAGTATGAGGGGAAATTGTGTATTGGTATGCAAGCTTTTTCCTCATATATATTCCTTATATCTATTATTGTTATGTTTATCGAATGGACTAGGTTTGATTTGGATGTCTGGATGAAACGTTTATGTCCCTTCCTCGTGAGAAAAATCCAGAAGTGGTATTTGTTATTTTCCGATGATTTTTTTTCTGAAAACGACTAAGGTGATTTTATTCTAACTAGACTAACTAACTAACTAACTAACTAACTAACTAACTAACTAACTAACTAACTAACTAACTAACTAACTAACTAACTAACTAACTAACTAACTAACTAACTAACTAACTAACTAACTAATTAACTAACTAACTAACTAACTAACTAACTAACTAACTAACTAACTAACTCTATGGCCTATGATAGCCTCTTTGTCCCACCTAGACCACTATCTAAACGGGTGGTCTTCTTCAAACCTGTAACTAACCTTAATAGACAACCTTCGCTATGGCTTCTGGACAAGGCCCCGGTCATACTGGACTACCTCCTGTTGTTGCACAGGGTTCTTCTCTGACAGCGGCAAAGATCGATAAACGGAAAGCCCGCCAAGAGTCAGAACCAAATAGTCCAATGGCTCAGTCTACAACAGCTGCTACCTTTTCTGCTGCGCTCCAGATGACACCTCCAACCAAACGTCATCATACACTGAGTGAGTTCTCGTCAGCATCTAGTAACATGAATATAGAGATCGCTTCAAATGCATAATTCTTTTCTCCTCAGAAACTACAGTACGACGACAAATATCATGATCCGAAGCAGATCTACTTGCGTCTACTTAAGTACGTGTCAAGTAGCTGATACCCACCAAGAATGGAATTATCATCCGATCCACAGATCCCAACATGGCAACCACTTCGCAATACAGCCTCCACCTCCTCGCAAGCCTCCGGCTCTCTCTGTAGTATCCGAGGAGTTGATCCACAATACACTGATTGCGTAGATCGCATAGGAACTAAACATGGAAGGTCATTCAATCATTAAATGCATTCGCATTAAGAACACATCCGGACCCACCTATATGGTCCGCGTTCTAACCAATAGCCAAGAGACCGTGGTTGATCTCAGTAACGGTGCGTTCATTTACCTAAAACAGCATGGAGTGGAACCTTCTCGCCCACCTCCTCCATTTCCAGTGCGTTGTGAGCGCTGTCAATCCTATAACTTGCATCATACCAACGACTGCAGGAACCCTTTCAAATGTGGGTACTGTGGAGGCCCACATTCGACTAAGTCATGCACCAATCTTACTAATCCACTGCAATGCTCAACTTGCCCAGATCAGCACCCTACATATAGTTATAAATGTAAGGCCAAACCTGCTGCAAAGATACTTAAACCAGAGCTCACTGTTCCTATACGCATCCATAACGCTGTTTCTACTACACCACCCCCTACTTCTGCACATCAACCGATTACCATTGACAAATTTTTGGCATTTCTTACTGTCACATTGCAAAACATATATCCCTTTCTTCGTCAACATATTTTTCAACAAGTGCAACTAGCTGCAAAAACCATCCAGCATGTCAATTTTACTGGCACATACTCCAACAACTACGCACACTTCCATTCTACTGTACATGAACCTGCAGTCTAGCTTCCGTTTCCGTCTAATTTCCTTACTCTTCATTATGAGAGTTCACTGTTTATTTCTGAACATTCGTTCTCTCCAGAAAAACAGGCCTTTGTTTGAACAGCTGCTCCTTGGGGAACACATACATTGCTTTCTACTTAATGGGACATTCCTCACACCGAAAATCTCCTGTAAAATTCCATCTTATCATCTTCTTCGCCACAACAATACTGTCTCAGCTCGCCGTGCTAGTGGCGGTGTAGCTATTGGTGTTCCACCATCTATCTCTCATCGGCTACATGCTACCGGAGACCTGACGCTGCCTGAACATCTTATCTCCACCTTATATTTCAAACATTGATACATGACGGTTGCCACCATCTATATACGACCCGGCCAACCTATTCCTCTCAGTTTTTTCAGTATATATCAGATAACTTTCGCAGCTACATTATCATGGCCGATGTTAACTACCACAGTCCCTCAGATCACTAAAAACTTACTTTTCGCAACTATCTTCAGACCCGCACGACAGGTTTCTTTCATCATATTCCTAAACCGACAAGGCAGGCATCCAACACAACTGATATTGTCGTAACTTCACCCAATCATCTTTGTAAGCTTATCTTGACTGTGCTTGATTTTGTGGGGAGTGATCATGTCCCTATCAAACTCACTCTTCAACAACAGGAACCTATTCAACCACCTCCAACTGCTCTTCCCCGTTCAGTAGCTCGTTTCGACCGTGCAAATTGGCCTAAGTACAAGGAATGCCTTTCTAATAGGCTCACATCTGTATCAGCTCCTACTGCAGAGCCAGAACTTTACGATAACTTACATAATCATCACCGACAGTATGCATCAGGCATCCGCTCAATTCATACCCCAGACTACAATAACTTCCTACAGACCTAAGCTGCCGCCACAGTACTTACCATAAATATGCCCTTCCCGCCAGTTCTATCTAGATTTTACTCACACAGGCAATCTGGAATCGCTTCGGCAACATCGCCAATACCAAAGAGCAATACATAACTATATTGTTGCATACAAGACCAGAAACTGGATCAAAACCTGTAATACTCTTCGATACAGCCCATCCAACTAAAACTGGAAATGATTTCACCAACTCACTGGTCAAACCTCACACTTCTTGCTCACTCATCCTCAATGATACACCCTTACATACTGACGAGGAAAAAGCCAACACTTTTGCTGACCAACTTCAAGGTGTCTTCACGCCTCTTGGACCTGCCCTTACAGCTCGTCTTCAGCCTACAGCTCGGCTGAATCTCAACACACCATAACTTCAACCTCATACCGAACATCCTTTACCCGACGATTTACCTTTAACAGCTCCTATCACTATCGCAGTAATTACTACCATTATAGCTCGTAAGGGTAACACTGCTCCAGGGCTCGATTCTATTACCAACGACTCACGGGAGCCAACACACAATAAAAAAAATTCTGCAGACAGATGACGACCCAAACATCGACTAAGGATCAAGAAGACGGCCAGATTTGCATGTGCATGTTTTAAAAATAACAGAATCCCCAACTAACAAAACACTCCCCAATTACAGACATTATTAACATATTAATCTGATACAGATAAATTATTTAAACACAGAAACAGATATTTTACATGGATTTTTACCACCCCTTCACAGTGTGGTTTTGCCATGTAAATTGCCTATGCATGCAGCATGACCGATATAGGTTTTTTTCCTGATTTCCAGATTTTTTGTCCCTCTCTCAAATCTAAATAAGTCTTCTCCTGTGCTTTCCTATCTTCTGCTTTACCCCTCTTTTTTCTGTCTTACACAACTATAGATCCGCGTGTATATGTCTTCCGTATAAGATAGAAGCCGCGACATACGCTCCCCGACAAATGCTTTAGAGTACTAACTGCATGTGAGGAGAGGCATGTAGACATGGTTGATGCCTTACTCTCTGCTAGGACGCGAGCTTTCCTGAGGGGCGTCCTTATTTATAATTTTTCTGTTTCTGTTTCATTAACGCACTTTGCTGCACCAAGACCACTGAAACTAGTGCTGAAGTGAATTAAAATAGCCCACAAAAATAAACATTTATCCCCAGTGAAATACACAGCTAATAAACAATTCGGCAAAAAGAAAAATCGGCCGGCCGGAGTACGCCAAATGAGCTCCTGGCAGCAACCTATTTACCAAGAACTAGTAAATACCTCCGTGTGGTCCCTTCATCCCCCACCACGGCCCTACCAACCCAACAATCCGACGTCCAATCAATTACCGGCAACGAAAGTGCCACAGGACTGGCCCTTTCAAGAGCCACCACAACACCGATAGCGCCATCCGATAAAGTAACTGACAACACACTAGTGCAGTGCGACGATAATCCGGCCCTTACAAGGGCCATGAGTGGCTTCTGAAGAAAAACAAATCAAACAAAAAGTTCTACCAAAATGAAGACCAAACGTGCCAGAACAAGGAAGCCCCCCGCGACTTCACTCAAGTCGGTACAAATCAACTGAAAGAGTTGAATTTCGCCACCCTAGGCAACCCCAACAAACAACGCCTGCCCCCGAAGCCCAAGAAGAAAACTAACAATGCTGCCCTCAGCATCTAGGCCAGGACTAACGAAACCGACTCCGCCCAACGCCCCCTGAGAAACTTCCCCCGAGCTGTTCCCCCACTACCACAACCAGAACTCCAGCAAGAAAAGCCGACAGACGGAAGGGTAACCACAAACACAGAAGATGAAACAATGGAGGCTGGACCGTCCACTGCCTCCCCCACCCACCAGCAAGAACAAACCCACAAGAAGAAGAAGAAGAAGAAAATTTCCAGAGATCCAGGAAAACCATGAAAAGAACAGCTTCAGGGCCCATAACCTCTCTATAGGAATTCAACAACCAATTCGCCCCCCTCTCCAAACAAGGCCGGAGCGACCAAACTACCTCCCACCAGACGGACACTCTCCAAGAAGAGGACAACTCAATCCAGATACAGGAGGAAGACAACAGTTGCGTCACTGGAACCCCCTACGTGTCTCAGCCAAAAAAGTGCCGCAATCTACATATACGATGTCCAAAAACAACATCAGCTCACCAAAACCCTAAGTGCAGCTCTCTCCACCCCCCATTAGTCTACCCATCAAAAGATTTCCTGAAATTCCACTGTGCTACTATGCAGGACCTCAACAAAATCAAAGCGTTCTGCATCCAAGAAAAGAGACAGTATGCAACGGAACTCCGAAGAGGATCAAGCCCACTGAAAGTTGTCATGAGGAAACTTCCGATTGACACCGATACGGAAGATATCAATGAGGCACTCCAACAGCAGGGTCTGGAGGTCACATCAGTTAGCCACCTCAGCGGCAGGCCAGATGAGAGAGGTGTCTGTCCCAGATTCCCCTATTCCTAATAACCTTGCCGAAAAAGCAAGAAATTAACATATATCCGACATCTAATGTGCTACAAAGTGGAGGCGGGAAGCGTGCAAGGGAAGCCGTGAAATCCTCCAATGCCACAACTGCCAACGGGTCGGTCACTCGCAAGCTACTTATAGAGCTACGACCCGGTGCGTCAAATGCGGAGGAGCACACGCAACGCAGGACTGTCCCAAGAAGAGCAGCCTACTGCGTCAAATGTCAGGGGCACACCCAGCCCAGGGGTGTCCTACATACAGGCGGAGAAGAAAAACCGCATGGCCAACCAGCAAAAGTTCCCGTCAGTGCAGACCACAACAAACCAAGCAAAGACCAACATGAATTCAACGGCTACTCCTCCACCAACCCACACCACCAGAGACCAAGGAGCAACGCCCCATACCGAACGAACACCACCGCAACCCGCAGACACAGAAGCAGAAGAACCCACCCCTTCCACCTCTGCAAGAGTCACCCAGATGCAGCAACCAGCTTCAACCCCAGCACCCAAGACGACTCCAACACCTACGCAAAAGCCTGCTGAAACCGAAACCACAATCGATGGTAGCGTGATCACATCCATCAAGGAAGTTCTGAACCTGCTCACTGGCCTGAACATCAAGAGCTTTCTAGACAAGCTGAAGGCAGGACTGCAACAAATGAAAACAACCGATCAGGCGAGCAAGATGGCCATAATAGAGTTAACTGTAGCACTCCTTGATGATAGCAGGGAATAGTCAGCACACCCGCCGCGAAGTCCGAATTTCCTGCTGGAATGCAGATGGAGTCAAAGATCAACGAGAGGAGCTCGCCGACTTCTTCACACGAGAAAGAATCGACGTCACTTTGCTCCCAGAAACACACCTAAAACCTCAGCTACCTTTCACCATACGCAAATATACGGTCTACAGGAACGACCGTATCGGCAGACGGATGGGAGGAACTGCGATCCTAATCAAGAGCTCCATCGCCCATGACCAGCTCCAGCTCCCAGCCCTCCAGTCACTGGAAGCGACAGGCATCAAAATTCACTCTCCGGACGGACGGGTCCACCTCATCTCAGCTTACCGGCCTCATGACAGCCAACTCCATCCACCAGACCTCCAACAACTTCGAAGACTCAGCCACCGAATCCTCATCTGTGGAGATCTGAACTCCAAATATCCGGAGTGGAACTAATTAGGTACCAACAGAAATGGCACCATTCTATATGACGCCCTACACCAAATAGACCTGGTTCCAGACGCACCCACAGAGCCGACGCATTATCCAAGGAACGGAAACCTCCCGGACATACTGGATATGCTCTTCGTGGCCAACGTCGCGGTCCTTGAAGGTCCCACAGTGATCCATGACCTCCAATCCGACCACTTGTCAGTGTTCTTCACAGTGTCGACCACACACCACGTTCCTCAGAAGCAACTACCCAGGAGAAGCAATACGGACTGGAATCATTACAAACAACAGCTACCGCAGATGATCAATCAAAGAATGGTTACCAACACTCCCGCAGAAATTGATGCAGCGCTCAACGCGCTCACAGCATCAATACAGACAAGCATATAAACAAGCAACCAGAAGACAGAACCAAACCTCAGTGCAATTACCGGAGGATCACCGTACCACAGTGCTAATCCACCTGAAGCACTTGGCGTGACGCCAGTGGCAGACCACCAGCCATTCACGTTTCAAAACGCTTTGGAACGCCCTCTTCAAAAGAGTTAAGAAGCGCCTCCAACGCATCAAATGCCAGCAGTGGAACGACTATCTCCAGACCGTGGAGACAGCATCCCCAGAATTCTGGAAACTCACCAAGGCACTCGGCAAGCCTAGGGGACCACCAAGAGTTCATCCGCTACAATCCCATCAAGGCCTAGTCTACACGCCACAAGAACAAGCTGAAGTATTCGCCGAACACCTTCACGAGAACTTCACGGAAAATGTTGTCAGCCCAGATGCAGCGACGGAGGAAGCCATAAATATCAGTAACGCCCAACTCAACCGGGAGCAGCAATTCCAGACTGGTCACCCCATCACTCCCAGGGAAATCAACACTATTATCCGCCACATCAACAGTAAAAGGGCAGCAGGACTCGACAAGGTCATACCACTCGCTCTAAAGCACGAACCAAGGAAAGCGATAGTTCTCCTGTGCAAGATAACCAACGGAATTCTACGCACCAGCCACTTCCCAGCGGTATGGAAAATAGCCCGACTCTGCATGATTCCGAAGACCAGTGGAAAAAGAACAGAACCGAAAGCATACCGCCCAATAAGCATACTCTCGCACCTGAGTAAGTTGTAGAACGCTGACTACTTCAACATCTTCCCAAGACACCAATTCGGTGAGGTGAGGTGAGGTGATTTTAGTTTAGCGTCCCGTTCAGCAGCGAGGCTACATAAGACGTGGATCTACTCATTAATGTGGAATCCGAACCACATGAGCTCCCGCCGGGAATCGAACCCGGGTCTCACACGCCAAAGGCGCGTACGCTAACCGCTTAGCCACGAAAGACACCAATTCGGTTTCCGGCCCGGACATAGCACCACTCATCAGTTAGTCCGGGTCGTAGACCGAATTACAACGCAAGAGGCCACACAACAGTACAATGCGGGAGGCCACACCCTGGGATTGTTCCTGGACATCGAGAAAGCGTTTGACAGGGTGTGGCACAAAGGCCTAGTGCACAAGCTCATGCAGGCGGGCTTTCCAATGTACCTAGTGAAGATTATACAGGACTTCCTCTCCAACCGCTCATTCCGAGTCACCCACTTACCGATCCACGACCGACAGCAGCCGGAGTACCCCAGGGCTTGTGTTTGCCACCTCTCCTGTACACGATCTACACAGCAGACATGCCAACAATGCCACGCACACTGCTAGCGACATTCGCGAATGACACTGCAGTCTTCGCGAGTTACAGCAACGACCGATTTGCAGAAGTAGCCTTGAACCGGCACATCCACCTACTGGAACGTTGGACAAGGCAATGGAAGATCAAAATCAACGCCACAAAAACAACCCTGGTGGACTTCACACAAAAATCCAAAGGAAAGAATTACGACATCAGCCTGCACGGAATCCAACTTCAACAAACCAATCAGGTGAAATATCTAGGAGTCGTACTAGATAAGAAGCTCACCTTCGCAGAACACATAAAACAGACACCAAGCAAAGCAACACGGATCTTCGGTGCCCTGCTGCCACTGTTGCTAAGCAGAAACTTCACCCATGAAGCAAGACGACAAGTCTACACACAATGCATCAGACCGATCATGCTGTATGCCCACCCCGCGTGGCAGCATGCAGCACTAGCACACGTACGACTGCAAAGAGCAATCACCGACCATACCTGGACACGAGGACTGAGCAGCTTAATAAAGATTTGCACCTGCCGCTCCTAGAAGTACGACAGCAACTCTCAACACGCTTCTGAGCTTCCGTCCAAAAACACAGCAACGATTCCATCAGCACCATCGCAACGGCTGAACCACCCCGGAGAGCATACTGCATGTCACGGCCACAATAAAAAACAAAACCAAACAAACTGAGGAAAAAAAGGGCTAGCGACGGTTGCAGCCCTGAAAAACAGATACGCTTACAAACACACCGCTAACAAAACTCACATGGAAGGCATGGGCCCAGTCCCGACACTTTGAAAAAAGAAACATAGCCATTTAAGATTGAAGATTGAAGGTGTTGAATTGACACACAAGTAACACGCTAAAGTGGTAGTCATTTTGTGTTGTTTCAACACCTAGTTTTCGCAGTTCACGAACTCCCTGCTTTTAGTCGACATCTAATTTCTTCGTGAATATGATTTTTGTCTGTTAATACTGATACTAAATATTTGAAAGTATCTACTTTATCAAAAATATTATTTAATATTTTAACGCATCCATAATTTGCCATATTCCGATCCCGACGCACTTCCACATATTTATTTTTCTGTACATTTACTTCTAAACCCATGTCCCTGTAAGCGTTTAATAAGACATCTGTATTTCTTTCTATTGTTCCCTTATCATACCCTATTATATTTACATAAGCATATATCATAACATGGTGAATACCATTCAATTCTAGGCCCTAGTTGATATCTTTGATTTTCTTTATAGTGTACACCAGGATAAAGTCGAATAATAATGGCGACAATGCGTCTCCTTGTTTCAGGCCATTCTCGACGTGAAAACTCGTTGACAAAAATTTTCCTACCTGGACTTTACTTTTTCATTTAAAAATATCTTAATTAATCTAATTAATTTTTCGGTATTCTAAATTCAGTAGGAATGTTGTACAATGTTTCTCTCCTAACCTAAGACTTTCTAAAATCAGTAAATAATTGATGTACCGGGATATTGTATTCCCACTTCTCTTCGAGTATTTGTCGAATGATAAATATTTGGTCGATAGTTGATCGACTTCATCTAAATTCGCACTGATAATCTCCAATAATTTCATCTGCAATATGGGATTAATCTTGATAATAGAATGTTTGAGAGGATTCCTCCTTGTTCCAAATAAGGAGAATAAGTTTGAGTATCTTGTTCCACAATTTTTCGCCTCCAGCTAAAATTAACTCAGCCGGAATTTCGTCTACACTCAGAGATTTGTGTTTCTCTAATTTCTTTATAGCGACTTCTACTTCTATTCGGTTAGGTTCTGGAATATACGGTTCTGCGATGTGCATTTCCCTTTTTCCACGCAGATTAGTTTTTGGCTGCGAGTTAAGTGAATAGACAAAGAAATCTTTCTATCTATTTACGATGCTATCTGTGTCAGTGAGAACTCTTCCGTCGGCTTTCTTTAATATGTGAGTACGCGGGTGATGCCCATTCTTAAATTCGTTGATTCCGTTATATATGTCCCGAATGTTTTTGTTTTTACTATTATCTTCAAGTTCCTTAATTTTAGCTTTCAAAATATCTCATTTCTTTGTTCTAAAAGTTTTGGAAGTTTCCCGCGTGATGTCTACGAAATTTTGTGTAATTATTTCATTCAGATTTTGTAGCCAATGAAATTTTCCCTGTTTTATCTTCTCTGCTAGTTTAATGCATTCCTGGTCGAACCATATTTTGTTCCTACGTATTTCCGCGTATCCGAATTTTTCTTTTGCTGAAATTTTAATGCTCTCTGATTTTAATCCAAGTATCCTCAACACTATTGCACTCTGAATCTTCTAGAACCGAGAATCTATTCGAAAGTTCAGTCTGGTATTCCTCTCCTACCTGACTCTCTTCTAATTTCTTTAAATTAAATCTCTCCGTTTTCTGACATTCAATATTTCCTTTATTCAACGATAATCTCTCTTATTATCGCTGCTACCAGGTTTTGATCAGCGTCACGATCAGATCTCCTAAACGACCGAACATCAGTTATGCTAGATCGTTTTCTTCTGTCTACTAAAACGTGGTCAATTTGATTATGTGTTTTTCCGTCTAGTGAGGTCCAAGTACATTTATTAACGTCGCGATGTGGGAATTTTGTACTCTTCACGACAAGAATTTTGGATGTTGCAAAGTTCACGAGTCTAACACCGTTGTAATTACTTTCCTTATGTAGACTTTCGTTCCTTATAATCGGTTTGAAAGTATCCTCTCGTCCTACCCTTCCCATTGAAACCTCCTAATAGAATTTTCATATGGTGTCGCGGGAGTTAGTCAAATATCCGTTCCACTTCTTAGTAAAAAATGTCTTTTATATCGTCATCCTTATGTTCTGCTGGGGCATGTATATTTAAAAAATAATACCTCACCATCGACCCTTTAGAGTACTAAAAAAAAGTCTATCATTAACAAATTCAACTCACTTAATTGCTGATGTTATTCGTTTGTGATCGATAAACCCTGTTCCGAATTGGTGACTTTATTTCCTTCCCTCCAAAAGAACGTAAAATTTCCGGACGTCACAGTTTCATTTCCTTCCTACCTAACTTCCTGAACTCCTACTAAGTTTATCATGTACAGTGAAACCTCTACTAACGGACAACTCTATAAAGCGGACACCTCCCATAACGGACATATTTTGTAATCCCCAAACACTGTAATAGGCGAAAGCACATTGGCAAACCTCTCTAAAGCGGACACTCTCTAGTACGGACGCGGACAGTCTTTCCTGTCTTTTATAGGTATTATTTACCTCCGTAATAGGACACTCTCTAGAAACAAGTTGAGAAGAACAGTAAAAAATAATACATTTTTTGTGATTCATACGTGTGTCCGCAAGGAAGCACATGAAGGTGTGACAACATTTTGCCTCCTCAACTGTCTGCTCAAGAGGAAAGGTCTCCGTTTAACATCCTCATGTTCTTTGCTTGCATTCTACTCTCACTCAACCTGTTTTAGATACAAAAGTGATTGATAGTTGCCCGCCGTTTGGGATGATAAGTCATTCTACTGTCCGCTGGAATCTCTAAGCAAAAGACAAGTTTGGTGTTTTTTGCCCGCGGGTACGCATATTGTCTCAAAAGTTATGACTGGACTGCAATTAACTCACAAATTAAAGCAATACACCGAAAACGTAGTAAGTAGCAATAAGTGTAAAGTGCAGAGAACTATAACATCTTATTTCCATGTTGTGCCACGAACATAGAGTATTGGATGGTGCAAGATAATACAGGTACAGTAACATTTTGGTAATATTCGTAAATACGTGATTCATGCAAAAATATTTTTCTAATTGCACAATACCTTGTACTAATTTACGTAAGAAGATACTGAAACCTCTCTAAGGCGGACACCTCTCTATAGCGGACAATTTTTGATTCCCCACGGCTGTCCGCTTTAGAGAGGTTTCACTGTATTTCTCTAACCCACTCGTTACGGACCTTAACAAGCCTGCCCTATAAAGACTTTTAATATTACATGTTCCAAATCTCATGTCCTTTTTCTTTTGCTGAGGTCGTGCCAAGATTCGTCCTGGTCCAAGGCTTCTGTGAATGTTTCTGAACAAGCGCCTTTTTTACAGGATGAAGTTGTTAGCCTCACGCCCAATCTCCAAGCTGGAGGACCATTCCTTGTCGTCTGTCCGCGACTAATTATTCAGTATATTCACAGCTAACCTATATATCTCGAGGCCTTCCCCTCGATCCGCAACCTGAGGACGCGTCATGCCCTGGTGACAGAACCCACATTACACGGATGGTAATTTTATTCATATTTCATAAATAAATATTTAATATATAAAGGTAACCAAGAAAGTTCTATCCCTTTTTCTGAAGGTCTGTATTCCATTGGTTCTCACACTGTGATTTGAATGCGAATGGAGATAAGGCGAAGGCCAGGTGTTGGTGTGGGTATATCCAGCATACTACCTGATTGTAGCAGTTGAATTACACTGTGAACTTGTGTAACGAGAGAGTGAACATGAGACCTCCACAGAGAGTCATAAGAGTCTGTATGATGTACGAGTTCAAACTGGGGTCAAACGCCTCTGCAGCGGGGCGAAAGATATGTCAGACCTTTGGTGAGGGTGTCGTGACTACGCGGACAGTGCAACGGTGCTTTAATAGTTTAAGAACGGTGACGAAACACTCGAAGACGTATCCCGTGATTCATACGTGTGTCCGCAAGGAAGCACATGAAGGTGTGACAACATTTTGCCTCCTCAACTGTCTGCTCAAGAGGAAAGGTCTCCGTTTAACATCCTCATGTTCTTTGCTTGCATTCTACTCTCACTCAACCTGTTTTAGATACAAAAGTGATTGATAGTTGCCCGCCGTTTGGGATGATAAGTCATTCTACTGTCCGCTGGAATCTCTAAGCAAAAGACAAGTTTGGTGTTTTTGCCCGCGGGTACGCATATTGTCTCAAAAGTTATGACTGGACTGCAATTAACTCACAAATTAAAGCAATACACCGAAAACGTAGTAAGTAGCAATAAGTGTAAAGTGCAGAGAACTATAACATCTTATTTCCATGTTGTGCCACGAACATAGAGTATTGGATGGTGCAAGATAATACAGGTACAGTAACATTTTGGTAATATTCGTAAATACGTGATTCATGCAAAAATATTTTTCTAATTGCACAATACCTTGTACTAATTTACGTAAGAAGATACTGAAACCTCTCTAAGGCGGACACCTCTCTATAGCGGACAATTTTTGATTCCCCACGGCTGTCCGCTTTAGAGAGGTTTCACTGTATTTCTCTAACCCACTCGTTACGGATCTTAACAAGCCTGCCCTATAAAGACTTTTAATATTCCATGTTCCAAATCTCATGTCCTTTTTCTTTTGCTGAGGTCGTGCCAAGATTCGTCCTGGTCCAAGGCTTCTGTGAATGTTTCTGAACAAGCGCCTTTTTTACAGGATGAAGTTGTTAGCCTCACGCCCAATCTCCAAGCTGGAGGACCATTCCTTGTCGTCTGTCCGCGACTAATTATTCAGTATATTCACAGCTAACCTATATATCTCGAGGCCTTCCCCTCGATCCGCAACCTGAGGACGCGTCATGCCCTGGTGACAGAACCCACATTACACGGATGGTAATTTTATTCATATTTCATAAATAAATATTTAATATATAAAGGTAACCAAGAAAGTTCTATCCCTTTTTCTGAAGGTCTGTATTCCATTGGTTCTCACACTGTGATTTGAATGCGAATGGAGATAAGGCGAAGGCCAGGTGTTGGTGTGGGTATATCCAGCATACTACCTGATTGTAGCAGTTGAATTACACTGTGAACTTGTGTAACGAGAGAGTGAACATGAGACCTCCACAGAGAGTCATAAGAGTCTGTATGATGTACGAGTTCAAACTGGGGTCAAACGCCTCTGCAGCGGGGCGAAAGATATGTCAGACCTTTGGTGAGGGTGTCGTGACTACGCGGACAGTGCAACGGTGCTTTAATAGTTTAAGAACGGTGACGAAACACTCGAAGACGTATCCCGTGCCACAACGCATGTACAAAATGAAAATGTTCAGGCAGCAATTGAGGCGAACAGTAGCCAGACATGTGAGGAACTTTGACTACAATTAAGTGTGAATGTAGTCAACACCTTGTCAACTTGAGAAGCACTACAAGTTGGGTTGATTGGTCCCACATAATCTTCGACTTCGGTCCAGAAGGCAATGCGAGCAGACACCTGTATTTCTTTGCTGTCTTGTCTGAGGAAGGAGTTATTTGTGAACATTAAGTTGACATATAATGAGAAGTGAGTTCTGTACGAAGCTCCAAGGCGCCGTCATCATTGGTTAGCATCCCATAAACCAGTTCCGAAACAGCACTGCACCAGAAGAAGGTCTTCCTATGTGTTTAGTGGACTGCTGGTGGCATCGTGCATCGGTAACTGCTACCAGCTGGTCAGAGCATCAATGAAACTGTATACTATCAGCAGTTGAGCCGTGTTCAAGAAAAACTCAAAACTCTGTAAACAGCACTTCTGAGTCGAAAAGGGATCCTCTTGTTACAGGACAACGCTAAACCTCACGTGGCTAGGATGACCCGGGACACCATTCTACGCCTTGGATGGGAAACCCTATTGCATCCTCCATACTCTCCGGACCGTCCATACACCGTCCGATTATCATCTGTTACATTTCTTGGACAATCACCTTATAGGACGGCAGTTTAAATCCCTAGTTGAGGTTCAAAATGTACTTGATAGTCTCTTCACTTCACGGCTCACCAAATTCTACCGCGATGGAATCCATGGCCTTCCAGAACGTTGGCAAAAGGCCGTCGATGCTGATGGGGACTATTTTTCATCTTCCAGGTACGTCCTAGGTGACATATCGATATTGGAAGGTGGTGGGTAAAAAAGCGACAGAACTTTCTTGGTTACCTTTGTAAATATAAATTAATAATCTGACAATATGACAAACTCATCCTGAAAGAATCCGCAAGAGGTACGAGTAGTTTAAATCTTGGAGTGAGTTTTTCCAGATAATTTTCTCGAAAAGGAGTCAAGGAATTTTTTATATTTCATAAATAAATATTTTATTAAGTACCTGTTAATATGACGTAGCTTGTCTGTCCTTAAGAAGTTCACAAGGTGTAATTTATTTTTTGGTGTGTGTTTTCCCAAGACAATTTTCTAAAAAAACACTGAGGCGAATTTGTTCATATTTCGTAGTCTACACAGGCATCAATCCCACCCTGGACCCGTCTCGATTCCAATATTGGTAAAACGGTTTTCGTTCCTCCAATATTTCAAGTAACTTAGGTCAACTATGACCAAAAGAGCCTCCCATGTAGCAGTTTGCTACATTCACAAACCAATGTTAGACAAAATGAATATGAATAAAAGTAGTACAAAAGTTTCTTTCCAATTGTGAAAAAAAGACAGACAGTTTTTGGCCCTACTGTATAAGCTGAAAGTGAAGTGAACTGTACAGTAACAAACTGTGTTTGTTTAGATAACGAGCAGTAAAGCGAGCTTAGTTTAGCTAAAAAACACATAATTTTGAACTAATTTTTTAAACTATATATTGTTGAGTCTCATTTACATTAGTTGTAGGCTTGTTGGTTTAAAACCTGTTTTCAAAACTTTATTGTGTCTGAAAATTCACTTCACACACCTTTTAGCATTATTTTGTTTTTGATATGCTCTTGGTATCATTTATCATGGTATTATTACTCTTGGTATTTAAGTTTAAATAAAGTTGTAAAACAAGGTTGAATTTGACTGTTTGAATAAATACTTTAAAATGCAATATACGAAGACTATTTTCTTCAAAATTTTCCGGGCAGGGCCCTCGGACTTCGCATTCCCGGCGGGTATTCTATATACCACAGCTCCTAGTAATCTGTCCCCTCAAAGTTTTTGTGCTGCTGAAGTCAATGAGAGTCTACAAAAAGTGAAATGTAATCTTTCAGTTTTACATCCCTCGGCTATGCAGGCTACGTTGAAGAAGATGATGATGATGAGAAATAAATGGAATGGTCCAATGAATGAAGTGGAAAGAAACGGGAGAACCGAGAGAAAAAGCATTCACACGTTGTTTGTTCACCACATGGGGGATCTGGGCTTGAGACAGGGATCCCGTGCACCAGAGGTGAATGCTCTACCACCGAGCCACTAGCAAGTAATTTTTCTGTAACGGACGCCTATCATTTACGGACAAATATTTATGTTCGTTATTAAAAGATTCCACTGTATTTTTTTTCTACACATACAGGGTGTTTCGAAACAACACCGACAACGTCTGGGAGGTGATTCCTGACACCAGGATAAGACAAAAAGTATAGACTATCCTGGGTGCACAAATGCTTCCTTTCGAAGTTATAGGCTGCCGAAAACATGAAAAAATGAATTTTAAAAGTCCATAGCTCCAAAACTATGGGACCTATCGTAGTCGGGTCAAGACTTCACTTAGGAACTAATATGTGCGCTGTCCAACAATACATGTTTCTGAATCCTAAGGCACTCACGAAGCAACTTTTATATTGGGAGTTTGACTACGGGCATGCAACTTGAAGTACTCACCAACTACCTCTATAAAAATTGTTGCGGAAGTACCGCAGGATTCTGAAACTTGGATATTTGGATAGGGCACATACTAGTTCCTAAGTGGAGTCTTGATCCGACTACGGTAGGCCTCACAGTTTTGGAGCTATGAACTTTTAAATTTAATTTTTTCACGTTTTCGGCAGCCTATAACTCCGAAAGGAAGCATTTGTGAACCCAGGATGGTCTATACTTTTTGTCTTATGTTGGTGTCAGGAATCACCCCCCAAACGTTGTCAGTGTTATTTTGAAACACCCTGTATTTAAATTTTTTTTTAAATCTTACACATACATTATGTGATCAAAAGTATCCGGACACCTGGCTGAAAATCACTTACAAGTTCGTGGCGCTCTCCATTGGTACTGCTGGAATTCAATATGGTGTTGGCCCACCCTTAGCTTTGATTACAGCTTCTACTCTCGCAGGCATACTTTCAATCAGGTGCTGGAAGGTTTCTTGGGGAATGGAAGTCAATTTTTCACGGAGTGCTGAACTGAGGAGAGGTATCGATGTAAGTCAGTGAGGTCTGGCACGAAGTCGGCGTTCCAAAACATCCCAAAGGTGCTCTATAGGATTCAAATCAGGACTCTGTGCAAGCCAGTCCATTACAGGGATGTTATTATCGTGTAACCATTCCGCCATAGGCCGTGCAGTATGAACAGGTGCTCGATTGTGTTGAAAGATGCAATCGCTATCCCCGAATTGCTCTTCAACAATGGCAAGCAAGAAGTTGCTTAAAACATCAATGTAGGCCTGTGCTGTGAGAGTGCACCGCAAAACAACAAGAGGTGCAAGCCCCCTCCAAGAAAAACAAGACTACAGCATAACACCAACACTTCCGAATTTTATTGTTGGCACTACACACGCTGACAGATAACGTTCACCGGGAATTCGCCATACCCACACCCTGCCATCGGATCGCCACATACAACGTTTTTCCACTGTTCAATCGTCCAATGTTTACGCTCCTTACACCAAGCGAAACGTCGTTTGGCATTTACCTGCGTGAAGTGTGGCTTATGAGCAGCCGCTCGACAGTGAAATCCAATTTTTCTCACCTGATGCCTAACTGTCATAGTACTTGGAGTGGATCCTGATGCAGTTTGGAATTCCTGTGCGATGGTTTGGATAGATGTCTGCCTATTACAGTTTACGACCCTCTTCAACAGTCGGTGGCCTCTGTCAGTCAACAGATGAGGTAGGCCTGTACGCTTTTGTGCTGTACGTGTCCCTTCACGTTTCCACTTCACTATCACATCAGATACAGTGGACCTAGGGATGTTTAGGAGTGTGGAAATATCGCGTACAGATTTCTGACACAAATGACACTCAATTACCTGACCACGTTCGAAGTCTACGAGTACCGCGGAGCGCCCCATTCTGCTTTCTCACGATGTCTAATGACTACTGAGGTCGCTGATAATGAGTACCTGGCAGTATGTGGCAGCACAATGCACCTAATGTGAAAAACGTATGTTTTGGGGGGTGTCCGGATACTTTTGATCACATAGTGTAGGTTTATGAAACGTGCTATCGAGGTATCGAATTCAATTTTTTTCGCGATTATAAGACTTTTCATTCTTATGATATAGCTCCAAAGAACGAAACCAAAATGAATTCATCGATCCCTTATAAAAAATTAGTTTGAGTAGTGAATATTAAGAAAAGAAAAAAATGCATTGAAGTAAATGGAGTCTATTGATATAATTTACTTTGATTGACCTTATCTTTAAAAATTCGTTGTCTTTCCTAGCAGTTCAAAACTCCTATTTAAACGGTAAGTCTCATTTTATATACAGTGCTGATGACAATGTAAATAGTCATCAATCAAGTTTTAAAATATTTGGTTGTTACGACTAGATCTGTGAAACTATTATCAATTCGACTACATAGTTAAGACAATAATGGAAATTATTAAATTAATTATTAAATTTTAATTCTCTACTACTTCTGTCTTTTTCTTCAAAACAGTACTTCGACTGTATTCTTTCATGGATAAACACAACACATTTAATAGAAATGGGATGGATGGAAATGTGTTTCCGGGGGCTTTTGCTAAATAACTATGAAATTTTCTCCCTTGTTTTTTCTGGTGTTCATGTTGATTCTTGACTAGAATACTCATTGCTAGCGTGTTGAATAGTCTTGTGAATGCCTCCCAAGACCTGTAAAGTTACTATGGGACTTTTGTTTTGTTCTATCAGCATTCTTCAATTTGCATTTCGAGGTCGCAGCTTATAATGAAGTTTTCCTACATAAACACTCCTTTTACCCATTTCATATCTAAGTTTTTTCTGATGTCGCCATCGAACACCTTTCCCCACTTCTTAGAATTAGGAATTAGATTTCTGGGCTGTCGACATCTAAGGCTATTTAGCCTGTCATGTATATGAGAGATGACGTACGTCGGCGAGCAAATTGACCGCTGAAAGGGAAGGAAGAAAGGATTGGAGAAGGAAGGAAGCGGCCTGGGACTGTTATGTTAGGTACTATCCCGGCACTTGCCTGGTGTGAATGAGGGAAACCCAGGAAAAACCTCACTCAAGATGGCTGGTCTGGAAAAGCTGTTACACTTTCTCGACTGAATGTCCCCACCGAGAATCGAACCCGGGACCTCTCACACCAAAGGCAAGAGGGTTAGGAACTACGCTATGCCCACTTCTTATTATATTTTCAATTCTTTGTTTTCCTCCGTTGTGACCTCTTTAGGATAGCAAAGAAATAAAGTTCAATAAAGACAATGTCTTCTCCCTATGCCCACCCCAAAGAAATTATGGCTACGCCAATGGGGACGTAGGGTATTGTAATCTTTCTCGTTGGAAACATTTTCGTTTGCATTTTTGCATGAATAACAACAGTTTGGCAGAAGTAAATTTATAGTTGTTGTGGGATGAGTTCGTAGCAATAGAAGGAAACAAATCTTAACGTTTAGTATAAACATAAAAACAAATTCAATTTTTTGTTTGTAGACACAGATGAAATTGAAATGGGAACAAGGATTTAGGTGACATGGAGTTAAAATCATTTGGCGTGAGTTACTGGAATCTTTTTAGTTAAAGAAGTCGAATACTTACAAGACGCAGTTGTAATCGAGACATTATTAGAGGTCTTTACATTCTTCGTACCCAGCAGCTTTGGTGATGACTGCAAAGCTGGTGACCATGAGGTTTGTCGTGAGGATTCTGTCAGAAGGTCATTACTGTTGTTTTCTTTTATTTCAACCTCTTCCTCCTAGAAGATCAATATATCTGAATAAGAAGTACTCCAGTAAATATTTCATTGAAGAACAAAGTAATGAAACATTTCTATTATTTTGCTTGTTTGCATAGAGATTAATGTGAAGTCTGAACGGTATGCACTCATTTAGGAAAGGGAGTCTTTACATTTTGCAAGAAACGAAAGAGTGAAACCGTTTGGAAATGGCTATTCTGATATTATAATTTCAACGTTAAAGGCATAGAACACGCAGCAAATTTTTAGTTATTACCAAGTACGAAAGAACAGCTGTTATAGATTGAAAGATGCCGGTTTGAGGAATAATGCAGACTGAAGTCCCAGTCACCTATACTATACCACTGAGTTTTTTTTATATAGTATAGTAATTTTTAAGAAAATGATGGATTATGATATATATTACCGCAAGAGCATATTTCATAAACACTACCCTGACCAACTAATTTCTCTTTTCTCACGTAACATAGACAAAAGTATAAAATACGCATATAATTACTACTTAAGTTCCTTTATGTTCTTCAAGAATTCAAATAAGACTTTTAAAATAGGATTTATCGAAATACTTGTAAAGAAAGTGAAATATATTAACGAGATTCCATAATGATCACAAGGTTAATACAAAAGGTTATTATATTGTCTTGTTTTCCCCCTTTGTGTAATATGGAAATAATATTGAGTCAGGGTATGGTATTTCATTAAGTTTTAAATAAATATTAATAGCGTTTACTCTACCTTGACCTTACTTTCACTCACAAGGAATATGATCTGGTTTGAAATTAATATATCAGAATGAGAGAATTGCCAAAGCTAAATATTACTTTTATTGAATCAAATTTGCAACTATTGTATTGTGTACCGGTAAAGACCTCTTTCAAAAGTATTTTCATTTAAGAACTTACTAATGTTTAACTTACTAAAATCATTTTAAAAAAATAATACGACTCACTTTTTTGCACACTTATAAAAGGCAAGAAATAAGATTTCAGTGCCATGTTGTTCAGGATCAGGATATCCTCTTAATTTCTTCAACATAACATTTATTTATTTATTTATTTCATAAATAGGATATATTTATTCAATAAATACCATTTTAGATTGACAAAAGTTTGAGTAAATATCCTGATTTTCCAAGGAAATGCTTTCTTTTAACTCTTCTTAATTGAAGAACTCCGTGCAAGAAGGGGATAGCTCCAATTGAGGGTTTCATTCACAATTAAAAAAAAAAAAACATCTTAAAACGCAATTTATTTGCATTTAGCCTCCAAACTTTTTGTAAAGAAATGTGATATAGGGGTAAAACATTTCTTTGTTATAAGTTTGGAGGCCAAAGTAGAGTAAATAGATTTCTAATAATATTTTGTTTCAATCCTGAACCAAATGTAAAATTCGAGCTGTCCCCTTTTTGCACCGACGTGTTCAATTGCAAAAATAAGTCATAATGTTTACCTTTGGCGCAGTGCGTTATAGAAGAACCAAATATTAGCACTTATATGAACAAGACCAAGGCATTATCATGTAAACTTATATGTGAATTCAGTTTTAGAACGTTTCTTTCTGCTTAATTCACATTTTTGGATGAAACAATCAAGTTCGGATTTTACTATGATAAAAAAAAAATCATTTCATTACTATTAGTTTAATTCGATTCAATTAAATTTAAAAGAACGTAATATAATATAAAAATGTTAAACATTGAGATAATTCAAAATAATGCAGTAGATAGCTAGCGGAAAGCATAATAGATCAGGAAATGCAGTTACGGCAAATCCGCTGGTACCGAGACTAGATATGAGGGATTATCTTGATCTTTCAAGTATACAAGTATACTTCAAAAACACTATTAAAAAGCATCAAAATCTTGCCTAACACAAAGTGAAGAGTAGGAGTTATCCAAACAACTTGTAAAATATATCACCTTTGCTTAAAATAAACGGTAGTTTCAGAACCTAGAGGGTTTACCATTACAATTTGATATTCAAGGGTAATCTCACGATGAAACAACTATGCCTCAAATAGTTATTGAATATGTTTGGGAATTTTATGACAGATAACCTTCCAACAAGTTTGTTTTATGAATTGAATATTTTCAAATGACAATATACAAACTCCTTTCGCTCTTCTGGTTGAAAGATGCTTGTACGAAACATTTTGTACGCGTTGGAGTTTGCCTAGACAAGTCCTCTGACTTGAATTCTTGAAATCCTGTTTATGGGGAATGCACAAGGAACGCATCATTCTGCAAGGTATGGCAACATCAATTATTGTTACTAAAATTAAGATTCTTTGTAAATTACATAACCAGTTATAGAAGTCGTATCTACAACTCGTATATGTAAATTAGAGCTATTCTGTGTAAGAACCGCAGCTAAGGGGAGAAATAGAAGAGACGCAAGTTTTGGGCGCCGTGTTAGGCCGACTGTACATTGACCAGAGGCATGGCAGCCAAGCTGAGGCAGAGGTAGGTAGAAGAGGATGCGGAGAGAGAGAGAGAGAGAGAGAGAGAGGCATGAGTGCATGAACCATGTATCACAATCATAACACTGGAGAGGCCTTTATCTAGCACGTAATCCAATGAATATGTGATATGAGGCTGTGTTGCCTGGGCTTAATTGTCCTGTCCTCTGGTCAAGGTGCGGACAGCCTTAGGCAGAGAATTCGAGACACGGATGAAAAGGAGGGACATCCACGAAAATTACAGTTTTTATTACAAATTACATAAAAATAACATATTTGCTCATTTATTTGTGTCAATTATCAAACATATTATTATTATTACGCAGAGAAAAATGAAAATTCCAGTCGGCAGTAGGTTTACCACATTTCCAAATTAAAATGTAGGACACTTCATGCAGCTAATGAGGGAGAAGGTGGAGAAACATATCAGTGATACTTTTGCTGTAATAAGCCTTCCTAGTGAAGAACAAATCAGATTTGATAAAAGAAATGTGAGTCAATTTAAATTGAATAGGCATGAACTAAAGTAGGATGTAGCCTATGCACTGACTTTCACACTATGTATATAAATACATTCAGACAGTAATGCTTTCAAGAGGATGGTCAGAGGGATTTCCCCCATAAACTTACCCCCAGGACGATATATCCTATCGTGCTCAATGTAGATTTCCATATTTCCGTAAAAGTACTTTTCACCCTCAGTGTATTGAAATATCCCCTCTCTCCTAAGGAAATGTTCTGAAATTATTACTGCATGCAAAGTAAGAATATACAGTAGAGCGTCGATTATCCGAAGTAATTGGGGGACATGGGTGTTCGGAAAACTTGTTTGTTCGGATAATCGAACTGTACATGTTTATTTGCCATGCGCAGAGCGGCACGCTTCAACTCTAAGCTGGCGCAGCTGTTGCTGTGAACAGCTTTGATACTGCCGCTACTTCTACAGCCAGTGCCAAACCGACAGAAGTGTGCTGATTGTTGAAACACAGCGACTGGCGGCTTGGCCGGTCAGCAGCGCCTTATGAAGGCCCCATTAGAAGCAATGTTCCGCCAGCGGTGGCTCAGTGCGGCGACTACTGTGGGAAACTTGGTTTGGGAGTGAGGGGGATGATGGACGGTAGGGTGGGAGAGTAACAGGTGCGAGCGAGTACACAGTTCGGTTAACGGGATGATCTACCTTTTCTCGGCACAAAATTTTTTATATTGGACCTTATGGGGAGAACATGGCTACCGAATTTCCTCAGTTTGTAAGGAACTAGGTATCTCTAATGGGAAAGAAAAATTTTGCAGAATTCTACAGAAGTTTATTAACGGGTTGAAATACTTAAATTGTATATTTGTCTGCTAGTTTAGCAGAAATAAATTATTAAAAAATAAATAAATTAGTTTCTTTTTATACAAATTAAAATATGTCTAACTTTGGAACCAATTATGGTAGAAAGATCAACTTTTTTTGTTTTATTCCTTGAGAAGAAACGACTCGAATAGTTTTAATCACAACCATATCTGATACGCCAATTAAAAAATAGTATTTTAATATAAGTATTAAAGTCCACCTGTCAAAGTTTGACGAGGGTAAGTCACGCCCCACTCTAAGCTTGGCCGCGGAAAGGGCGGGGGTTGGTGAAATGGAGGGGGAAGGGGTGGATGTCTGAATGAAACAGGTTCTCGACCAGTTTCTGAGATTACCTGTCAGCTGCCAAATACTGTTAGCTTTATGGAGTTTGTCTCCCTCACTAAGAGACTGGACGATGTTGTGTGAAGTTCCCCGTTACCTCTGGAAGTTCATCAAGATGCATTCTAGGGTGCGCGGGAAGAACAGTATATACTGTATCAGAAAACACTGTTATTTTGGGATTTTTCCCTTTCCGGACAAATATTATAGCATACAGTAGTGGCGAAGTGAAGGGGAGCAGAGGGGTGCCCCCACAGGATTCCGACAATGTAAAGTCCTGGCCCCCATATGTAGGTGTCCGTAAAAAAAATGTCTCCTAAGTTTTTTTTATAACGTCTTGGGAATATATTTCAAATTTGAGAAACCTTACAACCTGGCAACACTGTTGTCTAACGATTAACTGTACAAAGTTACAAATGCGTATATGCACGCATTACTCTAGGATGTAGCGTACTTCCTCAGGACTAAGCGAAACCTACTTTTTCTGGTAGCTTTCATCACGACAAGACATATTTTACATGGTAACATGAGAGAACATTTGTCTAAATCCAATATGGCAGCCAATATGATGGCTAATTACTAGGCAACCAAGTAATGGACTTATTCAAATGCCTGTCAGTCCTAATTGGTCTAGAGCCTAGAGAATGGGAGAAAGAGGCAGGATACGGTCTCATTGAAGAAGCGTCTCCTGAGGGGGCAGGGGAAATTTAAAATACTCCATTTTTTAATGAAAAACACGGTTTTGCCTCCTTGTCCGCAGACAACACTGCACACCAAATGCTCTATAAGACGTTCTCTAAATAGCCCTCTTAGATCCAATCTGTATTGTGTGTAAACCGTGCATTTTTACGGGGGAACAGCGGAGCAAAAGCCCTGTTTTTTGTGATATTTCTGGTTTCTCGTGCTTACTTCGCTAAGACTAAGCACTGTAAGCCAATCTCTAATTATCCTATAGCAGTGTTAATTTCGGATCATTTCCTCCGGAGGCACCACGCACAGAGGGGGAGAGCGACTAAAAATTGCGTGCTCCACAGAAATTTCTGCGAAGATCTCAAGCACCCGAGGGTGAATTTCGTAGCTCTTGGGAGAATTTCCCCCCAGAATCACCCCTGAAATCATCACTGTCCTAGGGAGTTGAAACAAGAAGCAGGATACGCAAAAAAGAACAAACTTTCAAAGCATTTAAAGTTTAGGATCGTTGCGCTAAGCGCCTTCTTAGGACGAGGATATGGGAATTGAAAAATGCACGTTTTCTTTTATTTATTTATTTATTTATTGAAAAACATGTTTGCCCTTTTTTGTCCCCAGACAACCATGCAGACGACACACACCAATTGTCTTATACAAAAATGTTGCCATGATAGCTCCTATAAGACCCATTTGGAACGGTGTCCATACTGTGCATTGTTATATGGGGACAAGGGACCAAAGCCCTGTTTTCTTTGACTTTTTCGTTTTCCGCGCTTACCCCGCTAAGACTACGCACTGTCAGTTAGTCTCAATTTATCCTAAAGAGTTGAAACAAGAAGCAGGATACGCAGAAAAGAACATACTTTCAGAATGATGACGTCCTATGGGTGGGACCTACAGCTTAACGTAGGATCCGAACCACTTGTGTCTCCATCGGTAATCAAACAAGGCAGTGGTGCCCACCCCCCCTTATGTCTATGACGCACCCCCCCAATTGTCTATGCGTAGGTGTTCTTCCATGAAAAAAAAATCTTCTTTTCGATTAATTTACCCCCCCTCATCAAACATACTTATATAGATTTTAACCCCCCCCAAATATTTCAATGACGCAGTTTGCGTCATAGCCCCCCCTTGTGGGCACCCCTGCAAGGGACTTCTTGATTATAAGGGATGAGCGTAACTATTCATCCACGACACACATATACATACATACAAACATATATATATATATATATATATATATATATATATATATATATATATATATATATATATATGCAGACTATAATAGACTATTGTACGTGGTAATAAATAGCTACAATAATATTCCAGGAACTTTTTGACTGTCCCCCCGTATAATCTTTATTTTCTAGTAATGCATTCACATTGAAGGCTACGTCTTTGAAAATAATGTTGACAAATTACAAGAATTCTTTGAATATGTTCTATCGACTTTTTTCTGTAATAGACTATTGTACGTGGTAATAAATAGCTACAATAATATTCCAGGAACTTTTTGACTGTCCCCCCGTATAATCTTTATTTTTTAGTAATGCATTCACATTGAAGGCTACGTCTCTGAAAATAATGTTGACAAATTACAAGAAATCTTTGAATAGCTTCTATCGACTTTTTTCTGTAATAGACTATTGTACATGATTCTAACACAATTACTCAATTATTGACACTTGTAATATCCAACATTTCTAGGATAGCACTGCAAACCTTTGATCACGAAATTAGTTTGAGGTTTCTCATTTAAACAAACGCCTCTTTTAGGGTCTCTTCTCTTTTACATTCTTGAGTTTCTTGAAAGACCTGCAGCTCTAGGTTTCTGCTCAATTATCTTCTCCACCAAATTCAAAATAGAGGTTCTTCTACTCTTATGTTTTCCTGTGACAACTCTCTACAATGTCCAGGAATTTACAGCTGTTGTATCCGTACTAGCACTAAGAATCGTCTTGAAC
This sequence comes from Thermobia domestica, assembly GCF_964235325.1. Lineage (NCBI taxonomy): Eukaryota > Metazoa > Arthropoda > Insecta > Zygentoma > Lepismatidae > Thermobia > Thermobia domestica. The sequence goes on from NC_137454.1 coordinate 209,600,237, forward strand.
CTACCCGAATGAAGCATTCTGGTCGTTTTGGTTGAGTATGTCAACACCATGTTATGTTGCACAACAGCTCTCCTTCCTTTTTTCCTTCAAATGACAGAGTTATGATACATTTCAACGTAGAGTATTAAACTAGCATCAGGGGCGGATCCAGGACGGACTTCTGGGAGGGCGGTGGGTTGTAATACTGCTACTTAGAGGTACTTTTAAGAGCTCCAAACTCTGGGATGGGTTTTATTTATATATATAAAATAAGAAAGTTTCCTCTTCTGGGGAAGGGGGCGATCGCCCCCTGGATCCGCCACTGACTAACATATATACGGTATATAGCTAGTCGTGACAAAAAGTATAGACCAACTCGAAATTTCAGAATCCTGCGATATACTTCCGCAATGATTTTTATAGAGGTAGTTGGTGACTACTTCAAATTATATGCCCGTAGCTAAAGCCCCTCCATAAAAAATTGTTGCGTGAGTACCTTAGGATTCTGAAACATGTATTTTTGGATAGCGCACTTGTTTATTCCTAAGTGGAGTCTTGACCCGACTACGGTAGGTCCGATATTGTGAAAATGTCATATATTACCTTTTACAGCCCGTGACGACAGTAAGATTTCTGTGATACGGCCAATCCCTGTTCCTACTTGCAAATGCCTGATTTATAGCATTTACGCTATTAGTAAGCGCTACTGAGGTCAATAAGAGTTGAATTAGATTTTTTCGAGGGGCGCATTGTTATAGCATATTTTCTAACGCACAAAGGGATGTTCTGAATGGGGGCAGCTATGTGTATGTTTAGCCAATGGAGCCATTTGTATCTTCGTGGCTTTGCACTCTAACTCCAAATAATAATAATAATAATAATAATAATAATAATAATAATAATAATAATAATAATAATAATAATAATAATAATAATAATAATAATATAACTTTTGCCTCCTGAAAATAACCAGATGGTAAAATTATGGTCGATACATTTTTGGAATTCGAAGGCATTTTAGAATGCTTGTCTATCATCTGGCTATCAGAAATAATTGATCACCATTTTCTCTACATATCTATAATTTTCTTACAGGGTAGAAAAACCTCCTCGGAAGAGAGAGAGAGAGAGAAAAAAAAGAGAGAGAAAGTGGCCGAACTTGGGCTATTGAACGCGAGGACAGGATGTTTACATTCGCATTGACACCTGCTGTGAAAACGGTCTGTGTACATAGCTGAAAGAGATTTGTGAAGACCCTTCCCTCTCTCTCTCGGGACGAAAACAAAAGAAAAGGGTGGTCGCGGATGCCTTACCCTCGTCAAACTTCTTGACAGGTGGACTTTAATACTTATATTAAAATACTATTTTTTAATTGGCGTATCAGATATGGTTGTGATTAAAACTATTCGAGTCGTTTCTTCTCAAGGAATAAAACAAAAAAAAGTTGATCTTTCTACCATAATTGGTTCCAAAGTTAGACATATTTTAATTTGTATAAAAAGAAACTAATTTATTTATTTTTTAATAATTTATTTCTGCTAAACTAGCAGACAAATATACAATTTAAGTATTTCAACCCGTTAATAAACTTCTGTAGAATGCTGCAAAATTTTTCTTTCCCATTAGAGATACCTAGTTCCTCAGAAACTGAGGAAATTCGGTAGCCATGTTTTCCCCATAAGGTCCAATATAAAAAAAATTGTGCCGAGAAAAGGTAGATCATCCCGTGGTTGACCGACGTTCGGATAATCGACGTTCTACTGTAAATAATTAACGAATTCTAATACCTTAATTAAATTCTTGTTGTAAGTACCTTGTGTTGTTGTTTTGCTATTGGACAAAATGGAGAGAAGCAGCAGGAGTATTGTGTGACCGTAGGGTACCAATACGCCCTAAAGGAAAAGTTTACAAAACAGTAGTGAGACCTGCCATATTATACGGAGCGGAACGTTGGACGACGAAGAGGGAAAAACAGAAATTGCGTGGTGCTGAAATGAACATGTGGAGTGATACGGAAGGACGAAAGTAAGAATGAAGTGATTATGAGGAATAGTGAAGATAAGACCAGCAGAGAAAAATCTGAAATAAAGTAGATTTTGATAGTTTGGGCATGTAAGAAGAAACCCTTTGGAATATATAACTCTCCGGGTAGAAGCTACAGAACTGAATGGAAAACAAGCGTGAGGTCGACCCAAGAAGGAGTGGATTGATCACGTAGTGTCTCAGTGTCTCAGTGAATATGACGCGAGGGCAGCGATCCGTAAAACCGACCCCAGGTAATTGGGAAAACGTTATAGAAGGAGAAGAAGAAGAAGAGAAATTTCTCTCTTTTCCCTTAGCAGGGTAATTTTCGAATACCAGGAATACATGTACTTCCTTGTTAGTATTTAAAAGTTTATATACGGAGTATCATACTTCCAACTTAAACAAATCCTCATATTTAGTAATTTCTGAATAAATAATCGAAAATTTGAATATTATGGGAATTCCCCCTCATTTTCCCTTTTAGGATTAGATTTTTTTTTTAACGTCAAAAACACATTCTCTTATTCTTAATTAACAGTTTACATACCGAATTTCGTAACTCCAACCTAAGCGAATCCTCACATTTGGTGAATAAAGAAAAGGGAAATTTGTATATTATAGATTCGATTTCCCTCCCCAGAAACGAAATTTCTGGAAACGCTGAAAGACATACGCCCTTATTTTTAATTATGAGTTTATATATCTCATTTAACACCTCCAACCTAAATTAACCATACATCCAGAACTTTCTGACAAAATAGGAAAATATTAATATTATTACGGTAGAGCCACCATTCATATTGAATTTGGGAAATAGTTTTGTTCTTAAGTTTGTCGTTATTTTAATGTTTTTGGATCAAAAGATCCAATGTATTTCAGGCAAAAATTTTCTTGTAGGCTTTATATCTGGACAGCTGCCAATAGTGTAGCCAAACCCAATCTACCACTTAACTCAATATAATGTGCTTATTCCGTAAAAAAAAAAAAAAAAAAAAAAAAGGGGGGGGCTGCTCAAAATTTTGTGGCCCCTGATCCAAAAACTAATTATTCGCCAAGATCCCAAGCTTTTGATCGATTTGTTTATCATTCCTAAAATCCTTGTTTTCTCTTAGATAAAACGAGTGTGGAAATTTCTATTTGTATGGTAAAGGAATCTATAAAAGTATTTGAAATATTTGTTGTAACAATGGTTTGTGCATTCATTACCTGTACTAACTTCAGTCTTTCTTAAAACACTCGAACTCATTACTAGCAGATGCTTAAACAGATTTTCTTCACAAGACAAATTCTGCACAAAATCTTTTTCAGAGATTTTTTTTTTTTAAATATTTGCGACACGAAGAAAGCGTTGCTCTATTTTGACTGACATTCAGCAAAATCTTTGTGTAAAACGTTCCAAAATTTCAAAATAGAGATCAGAAGTAAAAAAAAGATTAGAGGTAGTTAGAAAGTTGTAGCGCCAGAATTTACGACCATATACTGGCGCGACAAGCTTCACGACGAAAATTGTAAGTTTTGATTCAAGGTGCATCGAGAATGGATCTATAAGTTCTATCTTCGTGAATCAGCGTAAGAATTATCATTATCAACATCGACTGGACGGTGGACTTCTGTGAACTCTGTCTATCATCACAAAGACTGGGAAGTTACTCAGATTGAACCAAGACTACCCAACTTCAAGCAACCATATTGTGAAATATTGCTAGTCTACTATTTGAAAGGCCAGTGTGATTAAATCTGTCTATTCACTATGCTTGAGTCACACACATACAGAGATGTACAAATACAATACACTAATCGATTCATCATTAAACGTGACTAGAAATTGAAGCTCGTTTTTCCCAATTAAACAACCACATTCAATTTGTATTTGCCAAACAGAAGTTTTTGGTAAAGTATACTATATCGATTGTGTAGTCTAAAGTAAAACCTCTTCCAATACATTAACCCCGACTTCTTGTTTGGGTCCAACATCCGCATCTAATGTTATTATACAGGGTGTTTCAAAACAACACCGACAACGTTTGGGAGGTGATTCCTGACACCAAGATAAGACAAAAACAATAGACCAACCTAGGCGCACAAATGCTTCCTTTCAGAGTTATAGGCTGCTGAAAACATGAAAAAAATTAAAGTTTAAAAATCCATAGCTTCAAAACTATGGAACCTATCGTATTCGGGTCAAGACTTCACTTAGGAACCAATACGTGCGCTATCCAAAAATACATGTTTCAGAATTCTAAGGTACTCACGCAACAATTTTTGTAGAGAGAGTTCGGCTACGGAGATATAATTTGAAATACTCACCAACTACACATAAAAATTGTTGCGGAAGTACCACAGGATTCTGAAACATGGATATTCGGATAGGGCATATACTAGTTCCTATGTGAACTATAGGAACTGTGTGTGTAGGGCATATACTAGTCCGACTACGGTAGGTCCCATAGTTTTGTTACTATGGACCTTTAAAGTTAATTTTTTCATGTTTTCGGCAGATTATAACTCCACAAGGAAACATTTATGCACCCAGGTTGGTCTATACGTTTTGTCTTATCTTGGTGTCAAGAATCACCTCCCAAAGGTTGTCGTTGTTGTTTTGAAACACCTTGTATATAATAACAATGCTCCTTTCCCTTTTGGTAATGCTGAGTGGAATTTCTGAAAATTCTGCAAGATTTTCATCTTTAATTTGATTGTTCCCTAAAAAAAATCAAGGACATGTATTTCTTACGAATTCAGCTGAACTTATCTGATGGGGATCAAAGTTGGTATGGTGGTAGCCCTTGACATGCTATATAAGTGTGTAAAATATTATATTGTGCAGGCTTTGGGTTCCTTGCTGTGAGCAGTCAAATTTTGGGTCAATATTTCGAAAACAAAAATCTATACAAAGAACTCATTCATTCAGGATCAAACTTGGATTGCTCGTTGATACGGTCTGTTTTCTGGGTCTGATGTTTGACTGTTGTTTGACGTAAGCAGCACACATTCGTTATCTTAAGTATTGTCTCCGCGCTCTGAATTTCCGTGTCCTTTCCCATGTAGGGTGCTAATTGTACTGTTCTGCTGCGCTTATACTGCAGTATAATCCGGTTCAAATTTGACTACGACTGTATTGCTTATGCGTCTGCTTGCTCTTCTCTGCTGAGACAATTTGACACAGTCCATCACCTGGGTATTCGACTACCTACCTTCCTACGAACGCCTTTCGTACGAGTCCCGTTGCCAGCCTTTATATTAAGGTTAAAGAACCTTCATTAGCATATCATTGTGGAAGACTTCTCCTCAATTCGGCGCAAATGCTGTATTCCTGACCCCCCCCCCGTAGATTTTCTCTACATGGTGAGCAAGTTTACTAGCGCTATGTTGCACGTCCTCGCGTTGGGTGTTCGACGCCCATAGTACATCCGTGTGTGAGAGTTTAGTTTTCTCACTGCCAACTTTGTGTGTCCCTCTCTCTCTGGTTGTTTCATTTTTGTGCTGCATCCTCATGGCTGCTTTGTCTCTCATGACTCGATTTACACTTATCATTCCATTCGAAACAACATCCCAGTTTTCAGGTATAGCAGCAAAAGTTCGCAACATTGTTAGAGTAGTAACCCGTTTTTACTCTGTTCTATACGGACGGTTCTAAAGATGGGAACTGTATGCTGTGCCTTTGTGACCGACGAGGACAGCTCAGACAGAATTCAGTTTTTATCGCCTGTGTTCAGTACTTACTGCTGAATTAAGTGCAACTAAGTTTGTCCTCGACCATGCGCTCGAGCTTTCGTTACGTAGTGTGTTGATTTGCATTGACTCTCAGGGTGTCGTTGTGTGCCTACAAAATGTTTCCAGTAAGCACGCCCTCGTTAAGGATATTCTTTTGAGATCCCATGAGCAACAGGGATGTGTCGTCGTTGTCTGCTGGGTTCTGGGTTATGTCAGTATTTGGGGAAACGAACGTACTGATATATTCATCAAGAACGCACCTTGGCCAGGGTTGTGTTGAAACATGGTTTTCCTCACTCCGATCTCTGTAGCTGTTTTCATATCTTGATGTGCTCTCGTTGGCAAACAGATTGGGATTAGTGGAATGGAAATGAAATGAAAACTTCACGCAGTGAAGCCACTAACAAACATCCTCTCGCCCTTGTCGCCAGGAGTTGAAGGCTCCTGTCGGTTTGCATCTCAGACACTCTTATCTGAGGCATACGTAGTTACTTGCTGCTTGGTTTAAACTACCCGTATTAAGAGGAATGTATTGTCCACTGAGTATTCGGCACAGTGTTGTTGAATATCCTGAATACTCAGATGTCAGCGTTCGGCACGGACTGCCACTTACACTTAACCGTGCATTGGGGGGAATGATCTTGATTTTGTTTAGCATGTACCCTCATGTCCAAAATGATTGTCGCATATCTATAAGTGTCTTCTTATAAGAATATAATTTGATAATGATTTTGCAGGGTACTTGTAACACTGATACTATGTGTATAATCGGGAAATGTATTTTTTTTTCTGGTAAATTTCGTAGGAAAAGAATTATAAATACGAAAATTAGAATGAATAAAACAAAATGTTGCTAAATGCTGAAGAAAGTTTTATTTTCGTTTTATTGTTCTTATTTACTGCTCTTTTGACATGAAATTTCGCACATACATGTTTTTGCCGATTATATGCGTACTAACATTGTAAGAAATACCGGGCGAATTCGTTATCAAATTATATTCCTACAACAACATATTTATAGACATGCGACAATAATTTTGGACATGAGTGTACCTGAGTTTATGCATTCTTTGGACATTGCTCAAGTTCTGTGAGTTTTTTAGTCTTTTGCTCTTTTATTTATAGCTGTTGTAATTTTATCTATTGCTCTCACTTTTTATTGTTTCTATATAATTTATGGTTATAATTTTATCTATGTCTTAATTTTTTATTTTATATATTTTTTGTTTTACATCTTCTTTCAGATTTTTATCTGTATTTTGCAGTACTTTTTTGTTTTTTTAAATTTTACTATGTTCGTTTCTTAAATTTTATTTCAGGCAGTCCGTGTGATCGTGGTAGAGACCAATAGCCTCGATGTTGCTGTCCTCATTAATACTAGTCAATCAATCAATCCAACACAAACCACGTACAAATTTCTTAAATATAATAAAACTTGACGTATATTTTCTTTGACATTTTGAATATCCTCCCAGCCTAAGGTTAAATTTGCTAAGAATGAAATTGTGAATAAACTACCCCTTTAATTTCAAAAATATGTTCCACGATAATTTTCGTCTCTAAATGTTTGATCATTGTGTAATTTGTCATACATTTTCTTTGAGGCTTCCCGATCGTACCAACAAGCTTTTAAATACTCCACATAGAAATCTGCTGCCTGATTTGACAACCACTGCAACATGGCCGTTTTGACATCATCGTCGTCGTAGCACTGACCACCCAGATTCTTCTTCAAATGTAGTGGTGGTCACTGGGCGTTGATCGGGACTGTACGGAGGGTGATCAAGTTGTTCCCAGTCAAATGCTGCTAGGAGATTTCGTGTATAAGTTACCACGTATGGACGGGCATTGTCATGAAGCAAAACGACCCCCCTTACTCTACATGTCACGCCCTTTGTTTTGAATTGCACGGTGCAGTTTTCTAAGATCTCACAATACATTGTAGAATTTATTGTTTCACCACGAGGCAATCTACAAGCAACACCCCCTTTTTGTTCCAAAACACAGTATATATAATTTTGCTGGACTGAAGTTCTATGCTTGATCCTTATTTTCTTAGGTGATGTTGAATGCCGTCACTCTATGAATTTTTGTTTCGATTCCGGTGTAACGTAAGCCACCTATGTTTCGTCATCTGTGACATTTTTGCTTAAAAACTATCAGTTTCCTCACGGTAAATTCAACGCCCAAGGATGTATTTGTATCTGATGATGTTATAGCATCGAAAGTCTTACACTTTAAATAGAACTGAAATTAAATTTCTATTTTTATGTCTCGCAATTATGCTTTGTAGGCTAAAAGAGAGAGTGATTGATGAAAGTGAATGATTATGAAAGAATGATGGAATGATAATGTGGGGAAAAAGCGAGAGAACTTTGAGAAAACTCATGAATGTTGTCTACCACAAACCTATATGCCTTGGGATCGAACTAGGGACCCATCGCGACAGAGATGAGGGCTCTATCACTGAATGACCATGTCCCTTAGCTATGCTTTAAACATTATTGCTTTTGAGATAAATATATGTACCTACCTTGTCATAATTAGCACCACTCAATATACGCATATTTAGAATGTCGAATAGTGCTTCAATATAGTATGTTCTCATATTTGGAAGATTTCTTGATGTCTATCCGAATGGATCTTTCTCAAATGAAAATGAATTCAAATTGCTACTAGCCTTAATTACATCGAGATGAGGGGACTGTGGTTCAGTACTGCACCACTCATTTTTTTTAAAGAGTTTTCTGATTCGATCCAAGATTATGTAAGTTTGTGGTGGACAACATCATATTCGTAGGCTTCCTCTGGGTTCTCCTACATTATTATTTTCCAATTATTTTACAATAATCCATTTCCATTAATGAGCTATTTCATTTAGCCTACAGGCATAATCAAACTGATAGATAAACTATCTATCTAAGAACTAACGATAATCTGACAGAATTCTAGAAGTTAGATGTAACAAAGTGATAATTTCTTTCTTCGAGTCACTGGCTATGTAATAAGACACCCCGGACTTGATTTATTACGTTTTAGAGTATCTTTTTCACGAATTGATTGCGTACATTTTAGGAGAATATTTATCTTTCGTAAATTGCTGACAAATGTATTTCTAAAGATGTTTAACTTGCAATATGTAATTCTTGTCATAAAAACTATCCATCATTTCCCATTAAAATACACTTCGTGTTCAGTGAAGATCTTTCCAAAGAATTCGCACTTGTATTAGAAACGTTTGCTTCAAGATTTGTACGTTAAAATTGTGAGATTTCTTTAATTCGTATGTCTTCATAAAATTAATTACCACGTGCCAATAGATTAATCTGGTATGATGTACACAACAAAAACAAAAGAAACAATATAAACACTTAATCAATAACATTGTCACGAACCAGTAAAGGAATCCGACATTTAATATTTACTGCAACTCATTATACTTTCAAAGTAGTACTTAATTTTGATAAATTTTCAATGAAATAAAATCTACATATGCATTTCTTGCATATTGGAAGCTTTGCTACTCTGTTATATTAGAAGAAGCTCGAAAACCACATGCTAATATTCATTCGTATTGCTTTACTTTCTCCTTGATTAAGAAGCAAAAACGAAAAAGAAGACGCCGGTATAAAAGCCAAAGCCAAGCCTGAAGGGGTACCACTTGTAGTCTGTGAATCGCTGCAGCGTGTTGTAAAGAGAGAGGCTCGCTCAACTTAAGCCTAACGTGACAAAAAAAAAACATGGGAACGATTACTTTACTGGTGAGTGTGTTTGCTTTTTACCCCTCAGTGAGTACTTTTTTTTTTGTTACCCGTTACCTGCAAGTGTGCGTGTACGAAGAATAAAAATTTTGCAAAGCGTAAAAAAATACCACTACTGTTCACATTGTAAAAAAGCACGAAAGAATATTATTAGATTCACGTGTTGGTCGTGGTGCGTTGAGAAGTTTTCCAAGTGGGAGGGAAACAGGTTTTTCCTGCGTGCGAGACAGTCAATGCACGATTTTAGTGCAACTGGATCAAGGTGTATCTGGAACTACTTCTGCATGTTTCTTTTTTTTTTTTTTTTCAGTGTTGCAATTTTCTTAATTTAATTTGCATTTATAATATACTTGGCCAGTAAAGACTTGCGAGATGTTCCTTTCTGAGTGAATTGCCTGGAAAGTAAATGGAACAAGAAATTGAGCCGCAGTGAATCAGTGGTAAAGCGCTTACTTCTGGTGCGTAGGGTCCCTGGTTCTATCCAAACTCCCGCCAAGTTGATTTTGTGATGGACAAACACTGTGTTGTTTCGGGGTTCCTTCGTTTCCTCCTATTTTCTTCATTTCACCATTATCATTCCTCTCATTAGCACCGTCTTCCTTAGCCTCTGTGCATAATCGTGGGATGTTAAACTAAAAAAAAAAACTCTATTTCAAGAAATCCTGCGGTACTCAGCTGGAATTTTTCATAAAATCTAAACTATTACAAAATCCCATTGATTTTGTCAAATTTGAAAACTTACTAGAACTTATCAAACTTGCGGAAGATTTCCATGTTTAACAGACTACGTATATGATCTTTAGGGAATCTTTCTTAAAATGCTGAAGTGCTTCCTATTATTTGTTTTTGTTTGTTAAAAACATTAGCCAAAATTGTTAATGCAAAATTTTTGGAAAGATTGCCAACTAAACTATATATTTTCTGAGTTAAATAATCTCAAGTGCATAATTTTTCCTTTGGGAAAGGTACTTTGTTGAGACTAAAGAAAGTATCCTTAGGAGACTTCGGTGTAAAATCTAAACGAGTTTCTTCTTTTTCTTCTTATTTTTTTTTTTTTTTACAATAAGTATGGTTACTTAACGAAGTAATCGTTAGAACATATGCCTTTTCACTAAGCTTACTCCATTTTTTTTTAAAAAAAACTTAGTAAATATCTTAAAGTCAGTGAAGAACATTAACAATTTAGAAAGTGACCCAAATAAAATCTACAAATTGCTGTTACATGAGCTATTGATTCTTACAATTACTTTCGTCTTTAAAAATAATAAAAACAATATGTGCGTGTGTCTGTCATCAGCATTTCGAATACAAAGAAGTCACCCAGTCACCAAATTCTGTACACGGATACAACTTAACCAGTTCTAACCGCGTACAAAGCTTTTGTTTCGATTTTCGGCTCTAGGGGTGAAAACGCATATGTGGAAGTTTCTTACGGTTTGTAAGAATGCCTTGCCTATATGCAACCCGCATCACATGTTACACATGCAGGTTTACATAAGAGTAGAGGATAAATACTCAGTTAATGTATTTCCTCTCATTTCATCCAGGTTTTGAATTAAGACCTGGTAATGATGGGTGTTTATAGTAGCATATTATAAATATGGGTGCCCAAGAATTATGGCGTCATAATGTATGTACCCTAATTTCTGGTCTACAGGAAAAGGTTTTGAAACAGTTATTACTCTATCTGATAGCAAGAAAGAATATATTATAAAAATAAAGTGAAATTTTTGGTTTTACGTTCCAGACTTATGTCCTTCAGGCTAAAAGATTGCATATTATAAGCAGTAAGTGAATGTTTATGGGAAACTTAATAGACGAAGGAAGTGAGCAGAAACTGGAAAACATCAAGATAATCCACAGACACAATGCTGAGTTACATTATATATCCTTAGATCAAGCCAGATAATATTCATACCAGACTTGAGCGCTCTACTATCGAGTCACAACCATGTCTCCCCCACTAGAAAATTGAAATATTAACATTATAAAGAAATAAATTGTTGTACGCGGTCTATAATGGAGAAATAAGTAATTTTCTAAAATGAAGTAAACACTGATTTTTCTAACCAAAATAAGAACAGTATAATGCGAAATTAAACTTCCCAGCAATATCCCTTAAACATTTAGCTATGAACTCTCTATTTTTTACAGGACCTAGCAACATTAGATACCGATATATATATATACACTCAGTGCACTCATATTTAATGTCATAATTAATTATATTAGCGTACATTAAAAACAATGGCGGTGAAACTGGATTTTGTCCCCCTTCCGCAGAACCTTTTCTTAAAAGTGCTATGTGGATCAGTTTCAATGAGGAGCAGTCACTGATTAGAAGATATTTATGGATCATTTGGACGTAGGATTCCGAAGACGTTCTCTGTTCAGAAATAATAAAAAATTATAGAATTCAATTATGTCAGTTTGATTGTTCAAAGAAAGAAAGAAGGAAAGAAAGTAAAACTGCTTTTACAGTCCATGAGAAGCTGTGATCAGCCAGACTCGCAAGTTAAACATAAATGTTGATTCTTTCTCGCAGCTAATAAGAACCTCTTAAATCTTGAATTTGCTTTCGAATTACATTTGTTGAATAATAATAATATGAAGCAAACGTACTACTGAAGGAAAGGAAACGTACTACTGACTTTTACTATGGGATATGCTGAAGGTATTGAGTTAAAATGAAGATCTAAAGATAACCCTTTTACCAGACTTACATACAATGACCAGCTAGTCCGATCTCAAGACACTGAAGCCTTCACACTTTTATTGGGAATCAGAAACCCAATATTTCTCAATATTTCATATTCCATAAGTGAAAACGCTACACATCATTCTACTAGAGTTGATTTATATTTTCTGATTAACAATGTCCAATACCGGCGCCATCTTTGTTATTTTTGTTTCGCCCAATGATTTATATGTGGAACTATTATTTTTCCACTGATTTCTTTTTCAAATACATTTAAATGTTCCGTACTTCATGAAAATTAAGTATTCTTATAAATATTTAATAATCAAATTTAAGTAATATTAAAGTTACACGTAATGCAGATCCCCCTTGAAAGAAAAAAAGCGAGGTATACTAGTAATTAACTAAACTTGAAGGAAAAATGAGGTAAAAATTATATAATTATAATTCAAGTTTATTGAAAATGAACATAAAAATAAATCTAAGGGTTAAGATGGAGCGGGTACTCAGCATCGTTAAGGTATTTAACTGCAGATTTTTTGACTATATGCAAGGTTGCAGGAAGTATTTCATATCCGAAAGATGATTTTTTTTCCGACGAGAATTAAATATATTTGCTTGGTTGAACTACGAAACAAATATTAAGAAAAAATAATCATAGTCAGAATATTTATTTTTATTTCGATTCATGATCTCAGATTACGAGGAAAGCATAATAATTATGCTCTAAACCTATGATTATTCTGAATCACATCACACCAACCTTCACTGCACATGGTTTCATTTTATTACCGTTCAACTCCTGCAATAAATTATATCATTTGCCAGTGAATAGAAATTACTAATGTGCAAACAGGGGAAAATATTGAAAGACAAACATTTTTTCTCTCCACCTTTTGTGTGATAAGGTCTACTTACTATATTCTACAAGGAGAAAGCCTTTTACAGAAAGTATCGTTCTATAATTAGGTTAAATAGAAATACAACTATTATTAACTATCGTATACTTAAAAAGAAAAGTACGTTAGCGCTTCACTCATTTATGATGTGTTTAATGATGCTCACTCACACGTGTACTAGTTTAAATGATGTACAATATTTCTTGGTCTTCTTGTAACTAAGTCCTTTCATTTTGATTTATCTTTCTCTATAGAGATGTGTTTCGATATATTAACTAATACTTTCGCTTTTTCGTTGAGCGAAAGCCTTCACGCGTCGCTTCATTATCTGCGATAAATATTTTCACTTGATGAACAAGATAAGAGTATACTTGTATATGTTCAGGAGTTTTAATATAGAGAACTTACCTGTGCAGCCATCCGAAGAATTTAACTAAGTTAATAATAATTTAGATAAAAAAAAAACACGTGTCTATGATGTTAGTTTTCGATTCTTTTTAATGATAACAATATCATATTTTTAATCACTTAGATTAGTAAGTCAATATTGTATAAAGTATTTGTGTTATACATAGTCTCGCAACAAAATTTCATTGATTTATAGTTAAGTTTAAACCAGTGGTTTCCAACCTTGCCCACTAGGGATGGCCAGAACCGGTTCCTAGTGGAACCGGTTTTCGGGTCTGAACGGATCCGGTTCTAGAAGATCCGGTTTTTCGGATCCAGGTATGGAACCGGTTTTTCGGATCCAGGTCTAGAACCGGTTCTTCGGATCCAGGTCTAGAACCGGTTCTGAAACAGAACCGGTTCCTCGCGGAACCGGTTCCGCTGGAACCGAAACTTTGTGACCATCCCTTCGCTAAACCCAAGCTGCTGGCAAGCTGTGAACAGTATGCTAGATGAAATGGTGGAAGCGACAGGCAGGCGCCCAGGCGGCGGCAGCTTGTCTCATTTGGCTAAATAAACTGGGTAACTGGCAAACTCATTGGTTAAACAGGCAAACTGGCCAACTCATTTGGCTAAACACCCACTGGTGGAGCAAAGTTTTTTTTCTGGGGGCACAAGCGTGTCTGGGCGAGGAAGGCACAAGCGCATGGTCCTCTTTGCATTATTTTTGAAGGTGATCTTTATGCCTCATTTACGGGTCTTTGGGGGCTTTCGGATCCAGGTCTGGAACCGGTTCCTAAGATCCGGTTCTGGAACCGGGTTTTCAGATCCAGATCTGGAACCGGTTCCTAAGATCTGGTTCTGGAACCGGGTTTTCAGATCCAGATCTGGAACCGGTTCCTAAGATCCGGTTCTGGAACCGGGTTTTCGGATCCAGGTATGGAACCGTTTCCTAAGATCCGGTTCTGGAACCGGGTTTTCGGATCCAGGCCCGGAACCGGTTCCAGAACCGGTTCTGAAAATCGGATCTCCAAGAACCGGTTCCTTGCGGAACCGGTTCCGCGGGAACCGGAACTTTGTGGCCATCCCTATTGCCCACCTGGTGCTCCCTTTCGTGAAGCTTGCATACTTCACGACTCCCTCTATCTTTGGCGCTCGTTGGTCTAACCCCTTTATTGACTACTCAAATATTCATTATTATTATTATTATTATTATTATTATTATTATTATTATTATTATTATTATTATTATTATTATTATTATTAATAATAATAATAATAATAATAATAATACGCACAGATTTATATTTTTCCAGCTTTGTTTGTAATCGAGCCACAATCTTTGCTAAATAGTTACAGGTGGTATACTTATATGTGTAAAGAGTAGGTGTGTAAACGTTAGGGAAAGACAAAACAAGAATCTTGTACTTAATAATGTATTTTCCTACATTTACAGTACATAACAGCTTTTTCCAGTTCAGTAGAGTCCCGAAAACTCGGCATAATATGGATCGAAGGGTGATAGAGTTTGTGAAAATGCCGGGTTATTGGGAATGGGGTTGAAAAAGAATATTAAGTACGAGTGTTTCCTCAGAAAATACAGTACTGTACTTGCATGTGTTGGTTGCTTGAGAATATAACAGAGAATAAACTGCCCAACTATTAGGGATGAGCATGAAACGAGTCGAGACACAGCTCTTCCAATAGAGAAACATACATTTTTCGAGTCGAGACATCGCTTTTACAGCACATTTTCGAGACGAGACAGCCTCAAATTTTGTCTCGTGCGCATCCCTACCAACTACTTTTAAACAAAGGGAAAGTACTTACTTTATGAAGTCATAGAGCCTTTACTAACATAAAAATGAAAATTAATGAATACACACTGTACAGTAATTTATCTGATAAAAAAAAAGACATAAAAAATACTTTATATGAAGGCATAAAGATTCCTTCGACTTTGCAAAAACTAGTTACTTGACCTTGAACGGGACTGCGCGCGTTTTTTTCCGCCCTGCCAGGGTGTGGCCGAGTTATCCGGATTATCAAGTGCAGGGTTTTTGGGACTCTAACAGTTTTTTTTCCAACTAATTAAAAATTCTCAATTATTATTGGAAACAAAGGACATAACTTTCTAGTACCACAAAAGTCACGGTAGTTACTTGTACGATGTTCTCAAAAACTAGACATGAGAATTTACCTTCAAGAATATCATGTTGTTCAGCTTAATGTGATCTATCCATAGATATGTGTTTTACATTTGGGCAGTATTTTGGAAGACAAGAAAATTAAGATTTAAGAGTAAATTGCGATTTAGGGTATATGTCATTATACTATGTACTGTCACCTTGTAGTAACGTAATAAAGAGTTTAATGAGTGTATATTTCAGTGTAGCACTCTTACCTCAATAAGTGGCATGGTTTTCGTACAGCATTCTTTTCTAGTTTCCCAAATTCATTGATTTCTCTCTATTTTCTAAAAGGTTTTCAATGATCTTTTATGCTCACACCAACTGTGCACTCGCATGGGGTCTACCGGGTTCGGATTCCACCCCCAAAACTTCATAACTTCATAACTTGATATACATCTATAGAATTTCTTAATAAAACTATACTTGTGTAGTAGAGGCATGACTGATATAGCCTAAAAATTTGTGAGTACACTACATCTATACTCATTCTTTTCTTATAAAAACCTTCTAATTTTATATTTTTTCTAAGAATATAGAGAGCAGCACTTAACAATTATAGTCTTTCCGAGTGCAGAATAATACAGGTTCAATACTACGTAGTAATATGTACTAGTAGTGTCTTGTAGTATTCAACCACACCTAAAACTTTGGACTCCTCCCAACAAAAATTTCTGAGTGTGTGCCTGTCTCACATATATTGTGTTTAGCAAAATAATGTCTAGCGATTGCTATTAGTCTGAACTTTGGAGATTTTCTTTCCATTAAACGCGAATAATATAGTAGAATTTTGTGTTTGAACGGTATTTAGTAATCACCGTCTCTTCGTTACAACATTCGCTCTATTTGTATTTACGAATGTACCTTGTTTCTGACAGTAGCTTAAGATCATCTTGCCAGTTCCTCACGCCCTCCAAGTTGGGAACCACTGGTTTGAACAAACCGATGATTTGATTTGAGATTGATGTATCTTTCAGCAGCGATACCATATGAGACGTGGGCTTACAGCTTAACGTAGGATTCAAACCACATGAGATTCAGCTGGGAATCGAACCCGAATTTCCCACGCCAAAGGCACATACGCTAACCGCTTAGCCACGAGGGAGTTCCCGATGATTTGTGATTTTATTTGCTAACTACTTGTTATTGGCATTGTCTAATTTTTACATCTAAAATACTGAAACATCCAAGACATGGAAGCAACGCAAACCCCTGGGATCAGGAGGGCGGTTCTATAATCCAAGTCTCTTAGAGACGAGATAGTGTAGTGGAAAATGACCTATACGCCTGTTGTGAAGTTGCTGTTCTATACGCCTGTTGTGAAGTTGCTGTTGTGAAGTTGGATTCAGTGTTCGATCCTGGTTCGAGGAGTTTGTTAATAGTAAGTTATATTCTTCATAACCTCGATGTTGGATTAATATATGAAACTCAACTCAATAACACAAACACTCGTAATATTTTCTAAAATTTAAAAATAAAAAAAGTTTCTAAGGCGGAATTCAGTTATAGTTTAAAAGCATTGACTGAATTTTCCGAATAATCAATCGCGAAGTTTCTGAAATATTTGAAGATTTATTTTCTAGTCATGTTGCAAAGAAAAGACAGATATATAATAGCTAATGTGTAATAGTATATGGAGAGGATGGTGGGGTGCGGGGGTAATATGAAGGATTTGGAAAATAATTATTCATGTATTGTAGGTATTTCCAGAGAAGCAAAAAAAAAAAAAAAAAAAAATTAGAGACAGAGTCTCCAACTTCGACTGCGAATCTGATTTTAATGGGAGCGTGATTATATCTAATATATATACAAATATTTTATCTGATCGTATATCAGAAACGATATACACATATAATCTAGAAGCAAACTCTCCTGATAGATATAAAACACACATAACATCCTTCTTTGCTGGGTTGTCTATTTCTAAGAACTTTATATAACTCACTCGTGACTGAGCGGTTAGTGTACGCGCCTTTGGATTGGGAAAACAGGATTCGATTCCAGGAGGAAGCTCATGTGGTTCGTTAAGTTGTAGGTCCACGTCTCGTATAGCCCCGCTGCAGAAAGGGACGTTAAACTCAAAATCAAATCAAATCAAATCTATAAATTCTATACAACAAGAACCGGGAACCGCGTTGTAGAATACACCAATTATCAATGTATTTTGTTGGTTTTATTTGTGTCCACAAAGAAAAAGAGAGCAAACCTTATTAACATACTAATGAGATATAAAGATTAGCATAATGAAACAAATACAATAATAAGATTTCGATTTCACTTCTTTAAGATTTCGATTTCACTACTTCCTCGTAAGACTGCGGTTAAACTACATATTATTGAACTATAATCTGCTTAAAAACGCTCACTATTTCCTAAAACTATTTCTTGTTCTCAATTTATCAAAGCTAATATTCCAAATTATTTATCAATAAGCCGAGTCGATTGTTTTCGCACTACCCTCGAATTTTGTCCAGCGTTATGTGACCTTGTAGTAGTAGTTGTGTCACAAGATAAAAATGCAGTGAACGGTCGTAGTTGGTGGAGTGGACATGATGACCTTGGAAAGGTTATGTACACAGGTTTATTTGCATTCTGGATTTGCTCTTTCAATATAATGTATAGAATTATATTATTTTATAACGACTTATCAAAAAGATAGTCGTAAACCTGGTTCGTTTGCTGAGGTAAAAATTCGAAGTGGTAGTATTTCTTTGGCATTAAAATATTAGCTTCGATATTTAAATACCATTAATCTCACCTTTTTAATAAAAATGACAACGTCTATAAACGGTGCTAAACTGGTTTATTATTTGATATAACTTATAATATCCTTTTCTTAAAACTGTTAAGTACACAAACTCACTGACTAGGTAACCATAAAACATGTCCATAGCAACAACTATCCCATAATAATAATCTTACATATATTAAAAACATTCTTCTTTTGTTAATATGAAATTAACATACTACTAAGTATAGTGCACATGTATGAGTACTTTCTGCCCAAGGTACAGGTAAATATTACTCAAACCAAAGTATTTTGTTATAATTTATATAACTTTGTGTCTACAGAGGAAAAAAGGCTTAGTAAAGAAAACGCGCAGTTACGTTATTAAAATAATAACGGTATTTTAATGTCAATATAAAGTAGGAGTAACTTTTAATTCTAAAGAAACCTGTACTTACTTTGCGTCTATTCTAGTGTACGCTACCAAACAATTAGCAGTCAACAAAACTTGAGAAGTGCATTATGATAAACGGAAAATGACACATTACATTAAGTAAACTCGAGGCTGGTATAGAATATATAAAACTGTAAATTCTTTTGCCTGTCATCGAGACATGATCGAAACATAAGTTATTAAAGATATACACAACATGCATTGTTGATAGAAACAACTTACTGTGATGATTTACACTCATAAGTTGAAACTTAAATAATATTTCAGATAATGGAACACAGGGTACGCTCTTGTAATAGACTACCTGAAATGTCCATTCTTTGCACGGTAAAAATAAGTTTATGAAAATTTACTTAAAACCCTTTTCACCGTTTTGGATACGCATTTCAATAAAAAGTTAATGATGAAACCCATAAAATGTTCTATTTTAGGGATAAATTTTGAGCTCTGTTTTTTTAAGGATGCAACTTTTAATTAGAGTGACATGATAAAAAAAAAAAAAAACGGCCAGTTTAAGGTAGATAATACCCCTAACTATGTTGCAAAATTCATTTCAAACTGTTCAGCCATTTTCCTGTGATGCTATAAAAAAAAAAGATGTTTTACTTAATGTTGAATTTATACACTAATTTTCGCTTTCCTAACTTAACGGGTTCGTGAGATACTAAATTTTTGGCATAAACTATGATTTTTCGGGTCTTGTTTTAGGATACGAGTTTTAACCAAAGTAAGAGGATAAAATTCAGTACGAGGTAATTGATAACTACACCGAAAAATCCCTTTCAAGTGGTTTAGCTGATTTTTCGTGATTCAGCTGCCCACAAGATCACTTTTTTTTTTATTACATGGGTACGTGTGGATCTGTTTGTTATAATTAGAATTAACATTAAATATAACGATTAAAATTCCAGGCCAAATAGTGATTTAATGAGTAGAAAGAAAATCTAGATCAAGGGCGTCATTTCGGAAGGGCAGAAGGGGGCAATTGCCCCTCCATGAATTTGAGACATATAGGCCTATATGTTTAAACGAATTGTATAGTAATATACTAACATGTAAGAGAAAACATGAAATTCTTATGAGTCAATAATCTTGCTCCCTCTTAAAAAATTGAAAATGATGCTGTTGTCGTAGATACATTGTATAGATACAAAAGGTAAAGGAAATCTTTTAGTTTATATTGTCCCTTTGTTATACTTAGAAATACGAAAGTGGGCAGATGACAAACGCAAGTGAGTAACAATGGAAGAATCAGTACAAAGATAAAGTGGGAGCCAGTGGGAGTACTCAAGAAATGTACAGACATCACAAACTTGCATGACCTTTGACGGAACTGATGATCCTTCTTACCATAAGTTGAGCCTTATACCACTCAGCTATTGTATCCCCCAAGAAGATACAATATAAGAACAGCAGTCCAACATTTACTAAGTTAACTTTGGAGAACTCCTTTTCATCTACCGATAAAGAGAACAAAAGCTTCCCAGAACATATCGATCAACCTATGTTGTAATATTAGCAGCAATTATCATTCCACTGCATTATTATTTATGTAAAATAATATAACTGATAAAATCATTTAAACTGTCTCTAAACCATTTATTAGAATATCATGAAAAATAGATTTAGTTTTTTGGCTGTTCTTAGACATTGAAGATGCAGAGTGAAAAAAATATGTAGTGTTTGGCACCTTTTCTCACATAGGAATGTTTCAGTATTTATTAATATGTCAGCCACATACGAGCTTTTACTATCTGTCTTCTTGTTGCTAGTTTCATGTGTGACAATTGTACAGATGTTACAAGTGCAACAACCTTCCTTGCGTGGGAACAATGTATATCATCTTTCAATGCCAACAGAAAAAATGAAAGAAATGCAATTGTACGTTTGACACAAACTAAATTAAGTTAAGAGAATACTGTTTGTTTAAAATACTGTATGTACATACAGTATATAACTAGCTGAAATACCCGTTCTTTGCACGGGTAGAGTAGGTTTATGCAAAATATTTGAATTACATCGTATTTGAACAATTTTCCCTCTCTTCGAAGATACATTTAATCAAAATTGATGTTGAGAAACTAGTCAATCCAGATGTCAACTATGTTCAAAGAATCATTTTTAACCGTTGAATCGTTCCCCCACTTTCACCACTTTATGCATGCAAAGTGAAAAATTAAAATATTATAAGATAGATTGCTCTCTTTCCCTTTATAATTGGAACCTTTAATAAGAATTTTATATTCTGATTATATTCTGATATTCTATTTTTGTCTAGGCAGCCACGGTAGCTCAGTGGTAGAGCGTTCACCTTTAGTGCATGGGATCCTTCGTTCGATCCCAGTTCGCGCGAAGTGAGCTTTATGGTGGACAAATACTGTGTGTGGGAGTCTTCTGTGGATTCTCTCGTTTCCTCCCACTTTCTTTCCGAGTCTAGCCGGCATAATCGTAGGACGTAAAACTTAAAGATTTCATTTTTTCTATTTTTGGCTAAGATTTTGAACCCTCTTTTTCCCTCTTGACTCATAAAATGTTTCATGTGGAATATTGTACTGTATAGGCCAGAAACATGAACATTACGCAAAAATAACAAAAAACGACTGGAAGTTTTTGAAATGTGGGTGTGGAAAATAATGAGAAAAATTAGCTGGATCGAGCGGAAAACGAATGAGAGAATCTTGGAAATGGTGGAAGAGAAAAGAACAATTTTAGATATTATTAAGAGGAGGAAGAGAAAGTGGTTGGGACATTGGCTAAAATTGAACTATATTAGAGGGACGTGCTACAGGGTATGGTAGCAGGAAAGAGAGGGAGAGGTGAAGGAGACTACAATTAATGGACGATATAAAAACTGAAAAATCGTAAGTGAAAACGAAAAGGTTAGCGGAAGACCATGGAGCATGGAAGCTTCTCAGTTGCGGCGAGTGTCCTGCCCATATGGCAGAATACCTATGATGATGATGATGACCTTCCCTTTTAGGATACATATTTGTTAATGGGATGAGATGATAGACACATAGACACTCAACTAGGAGTAAGTACTAACTGTGTTCTAAAATTAATTTCCAAACATTCAGTCGTTTTCTCTTGACGGGATCACAAACAACAGACACCGTCAATTTTAATGTGATGGAAAAAGTAATAGGAAATGCTTTCTTTCTCTCTTAAAAGCGGAGTTTTTGAAAACGTCGGGGTATGCTCCGTTTATTTTTAATAAGGAGTTTATGCAAGTACATTCCGAGTTTCATGTTTTTAACATGAGGAGCTCGTGAGATACTCTATTTTTTTGGTACTCTATCTAAGTTTTGAACTTCTCTCCTTAGGAAACTCACTTTAATCAAAATGACATAATCAAATATCAATCCAACATAAGTGATAGTCATATTCAAAAAAATCATTTCAAACGGTTCTACCGTTTTTTCGCTGTGAGATCACAAAGAATATCACTTTCATTTTTATTTATAGTTACGAACGATGCGAACTACAAGTTATTAATTTCTTGTTTATTATTTTTATTTAAGATTAAAAATGCAAGTAACTTTAGAACAGAGACATGAAGCTACTGTACGATAAACAACACATTCGTCGGTTTCCAAATATTTACAAATTCTTTAAAGTTTATCCAAGGGTACAT
The DNA here is from genome assembly GCF_964235325.1 of Thermobia domestica. Lineage (NCBI taxonomy): Eukaryota > Metazoa > Arthropoda > Insecta > Zygentoma > Lepismatidae > Thermobia > Thermobia domestica. Next base: position 209,622,705 of record NC_137454.1, read on the forward strand.
TGTAACTGTAGGTTTTCTCCGGTTTTCTTCGCTACTTTATTTCATAAATATTGCAATCATTATTCATATTCATTTATTACCTTTCTTCGTCATCCTACAAGGTATAAGTGCTATGATGTCATTTAAACCTGTCAGTCCAGCACTTCAACATAACTTTAGTTATTTGTTTCAGAATTCAGCACCTCTTTTTGAGCACCGAGTCTGCATGAGACATACACTTAGAGTTTAACGGAGAATTCCAGTTACGAGCTCCCAGCAGGAAGCAAAGGAGGATGTGATGCCCCCAAAGGCATGTGTGCTAACTATGTAGCCACGTCCTTCCAATAAAATCATTACAATGATTAGAACTGTAAGAATTAGTTGTGATGGCAGATTTAGAAGTGTTTTAAGATGGTTGATCTTTTCTGGTTAATTATCAAGAGATTGCTGTACATAGAAATTAATTTACTGATATTTAGTTTCTTCTTCCCTCCAGTAACACCCCATTTTTAAATAAAAAAGATGAGTCTTTTGTTTAATGTCCCCTGGTTATGCCCTTTAGGTTAAAGGATATCGCCGATTAATGGAAGTGAATGGTTGTGAAATTAAATTCTCGTGCTCTCCCACGGAGAATCGAACCCGGGACCACTGCACGAAACGCACACGTGCTAGCTACTAGACCAGCGAGAAGGACTATTTTTGAACGAAACGTTAGTCAAATCGTTAACATACATCTTTTGAGTACATGGTCCCAGATTCATTTCTTGCAGAGGGCATGTAATTTTTCATATTGATTCATCAATATGAGCTAGAATTGGCTGCTTATTTCTGAGTCCGATCCAGAAAGTTGGAAATTACGGAAATGGGTGCCAATGTACTGATCAATCTTCACAAGGGTAAAACTGAGGGGAAACGCGAGGACGTTATTCCACCACTTTCAGAAAATAACTATGGCGTCCCTCCACTTTCTAGGAAGTTGCAATGGGCAATAATAGACATAGGGGATGGCACAATGTCATGCATCCCCCTATCTTTTAAGAACCACTTTTACCCCTGACTCTTCATCAAATTAAAAACCATCTGGGCAGCTATAACTATGATGTTCTGTAAAAAAAATGGGAACATATTCGGCTTTATTTTTTTTTAAAAATTCCATCACCATACTGATAATTCTGAAGAACAATTTTGAGCGAATTTCTCTATTTAAAGTTGATTTTCTCTTTTCTTAAAGACTCTAAAATTATTCACGAAGAAATCATTATTTTATGATTCAGCAATGAAGGACAAAGTAAATAAATTACATATTTATTCAATGAGTACTCTCGCGATAAATTAGGTCTATGTATGATGACTGTGATAACATTCTTAAAAGGTTTGATCGATAATTACTAAATATTTTTGTTTATGTGTGTCGACAATGATTTCATTATTGTATCAGCAACATGAACCGAGCAGTGCCTGCGAAAAGTCCACCTACTTGTTTCTTATGAATGTCGCTTATGAGAGCTTAGATGAGGAAATATCACGGAACGCCGTCTCTGACATCTTGTCAACCGCAAAATAACTTATGCATGCTTTGCGTGAAAGTGTACTTGGGCAATACCAAGAAACAAAAGGCAAGTCAGAGCAAACGGTTGTTTTCTTGGGTGAAAGTTTCCTATAATACGTTCAATCTTTGTGTACGTGATTTTTTAAAAGATCTAGTTTTTTTTTTCGCCCTGCCATTATTTTTAAATGTTATGAATCTATCTGCTGAAGTAGTAACAAACAAAAAGCAAAAAAAAAAAAAAAAAAAAAAAGGAAAAATATTTCTTTTAGAATACATTTTCGATAAAATTACTTATTAGTCCTTAGACATATTATTTACTTTTGCAGTATTGTTTACATTGTTATTAGATAGTTATCTGTGCATTTAATATGATCTACTTTTTAAGGCTCAAGGACGTTGTTGGCAAGATCATTGACACGAGACGATCTATTGTTTTATTGAATCCACTGGAAACCAACCACATCGTTTAACTCTCCAATTGACTGGAAAATTTTCTAAAAGCAAACACACTTTGTTTTCGTGACAATTTCATTTCTGCAAGATTAAGCTACTGATGAACATAAGTAAAAAAAAAAAAAAAGAAAAAAAATCCATTGTCAGATTTCTAACTTTAAAATTTCTTCAATAAACGACTTCGAAAACGTTATTTCGGCACGACGGAGCTTCAGAGGTGCCTATTCCGCGAAGTATTTGGGCGCAATTCCCTTCCTGAAAAGAAATGTACAGGCGAAACCGGTGTTGGTTATGATAAAACCAAGATTAACTCGCGGTTTGTAGACTAAATTTTATTCAGTTTCGGAACTTTCTGCCGTTCTTAAAGCATCATTATGGCATTAGGCGCGACCTGCGTTCTAGAACGCGCATATAAGCGCCCCTGAGGAGCTCCCAATCGAAGTATACAGTAAGTACCAGAAGTGTGTATCACCGTTATGAAATGAAATGAAATCTTTGAGTTTTACGTGCCACGATTATGCCGGCTGGGCTAAAGGAGATAGTGATGAAGGGAAATGAATGACTATGGTGGAATGAAGAAAGTGGGAGGAAACGATATAACCCCGAGGAAACCCACGCACGCTGTGTTTGTCCTCCACAAAGTTCACTTGGCGCGAGCTGGGATCGAACCAAAGACCCCACGCATCACAAGTGAACGCTCTACCACTGAGCCACCGCGGCTCCGTCACCGTTATGAGAAGACTAACAACGATAGATACAGCACAATCTTCTAGTTAACAGTGTGCTCTTTTTACATATAAAACTAAACTCCTGGCACAACAACTCTTAGATGGCCAGCGTCTATCAACTGGCTTGTGGAACTCAATTCACGCGTTTGACTCATTCTTCTTTCTTTAGAAACAGTTCTCCAACTGTCTTTACGACGCTGGGTGGACGCTGCAATCCCAACACTATGTAGTGAGCAGCAACGGGCACCTACCTTTCCTTTGACCATACTACTTGACTTTTGCTAATCTCAAGGAAAACGGGTATTCCAGTGTGGCTTGGGCGTTGGCATTTATTTTCACATATACAGTGCATAAATAAATACAGAATCTGTCTCATCAGAATACGAACTATCATTTGTTATTGGCGTTGAACGGGATACTTTCTAGCGCCACAAAAATTCGTTTTCTCCCAATTTTCTCAACAAAATACGTACGAGAATTTACCATCAAGTATATCATTCTGTTCATATTGATATTATCTATGATTGACATATGTGTCATCTTTGTTAAAATATAATGGTTAATTCAAGCATGATATTGAGCTATAACTCATTAACTACACTGTGTATTATCTTCCTAATGTCATAATGAAAAGCTTGATGAGGGCATAGTTCAGTAGCAGTTAAAGCTTAATAGGAGACGTGGTTATCGAACAGCATACATTTTAATATTTACGAAAAAAAAAAATAGAACAGGTGCCCCGGGTTTGTCAAAAACTATTCATGAGGAAAATTAACATTTACATAACTTTGTTAACCTCAATAAGAACTATCGATTGGTATATGTCTCATTTTTTTATTTTTTTTCTTGTTATACTTAACTAACATTATAGAAATTTTAATCTTTTAACAATTTACGTTAATTATGTATTATACATTCACTTAGTTATAGGAATTTGTATTAATTATATGTACGCATTAAGATTAAAGAAGAAAGACAATATTTTCAGTGCTACATTGTAACTAGTGAATATATACTTTAAAAACAAATATCTTTAATAACTAGTCAATTTCTATGTAATATGAAGTATGTTAGTACACGTATTTTTAGTGTAAAGAGAGAGAGAAATGTTAGCGTTTATAGTTTTGTTATAATCATTTTATTCTTAATCATTAAAAGTTTCACACACACACACACACACATATATATATATATATATATATATATATATATATATATATATATATATATATACTCCGCGTTTGCTTCTTTGAATTTGCCTGTCTTCTAACCTTGAACTACAGCTGACGCAATTCTTAAAGGGAGTACTTAACAAACAGTCACTGAGTCTTGCATTGTCAGCCCAGGAAAAAATTCAGGACATAAATTTACAAAACGACGCGAGAAAACTTTCTTATTTCTCGTTTCTCATCGGGGACACTATTTCTAGTGATACAATGTGAAGCGTTGGAAGGGGAAAAGTACACAAAAAGCCTTGTTAGTTGTAAATTTTCTAAATAAATTGAAACATAAAAAATGGTAACTGAAAAAATATTTTCTTGTATAGTAATTTCGATTTGTTATAATTTGTTATAAATGTTTAGGTTCTAAATTATGTACACAGAAATTGAAAAGCTTTTGCTTCATCTCTGCTTGTGCGAATCGACTCGATTACACTGTAAGTATGGCATTCAATATTTTGAATTCACAGCAGAAGTTAACTCGGGATTGAGTTAAGGGTAAGCAAGAGTGGATAGAGGTAGTATGGATTAAGAGTTTCTGTTTGATATGGAGCATGGATACTATTCATTATTTACTCCAGCTTTGTAAAGTATTTTCTGTGTGTATGTGTATGGAGAGGGCATAATAACTCAATGTAAAAGAGAGATACATTAAACCAGCCGTACTAATGAAAGCTTTATGCGCGTGTTAAGTTTGTTATTTATTATATTAATAACTAGCTGTAAGCACCCGGCATTCCCGGTCTTAATTCAGAATCTGAATAAAAATAGAGGAAAAAGAATGTTCTTAAAGAATTTTCCCACAACCATTCCATATCTAGGTATTTACCCTCTGCTGTTATGTAAACCTGCACAACCATTGGGTAATACTGGTTGAATTCTTCGGAAGAGCAAGAAAAGTATTGTACGTACATTGTAAGATATATTTTGGCCCCTCACAAATCTTCATGAGCTGAAAGTCTTTGTGCACGATTAGATCTGGTGAAGATTTTATTAATACAAAATTTGGTGGCTCTAGGAGCTGATGAAAGGCACACACACACACACACACACGCATATATATATATATATATATATATATATATATATATATATATATATATATATATATATATATATATATATATATATATATATATATATATATATATATATATAATTTCATTATTATTATTATTTTTAAATATACATTTCTTTATGGAGTTTTCGATTAATATAACCAGGTGTTCCTTCGGAACCATTGACTTGCTGTATACTCTAGGTTAAATTGTGATTGGTTAAAAGTTATAATTGTTTACACATTTTTTAAAAGTTGTTTAACTAACTTTGCGATTACACAATATTAATAATCAACTCTAAATACGGTTACGAGCTGTTAGTGGTAGTATGTTTCATGTGGGTTGGTGCTAAAGCTTGCTTAATATTGCACTGTACTAAAGATAAACGGTAACAACTGTCTGTAGTTAATATATATTGTGTTCATATTGCTTAGTGTTCTATTGTGTTTGACATGGAATAAACACTTGTGGATTTTATACACGTAATTACAACCTTACTTGCATTTAATACGATCATTGTTTTAGTAATAAACAGTGTCGCCCGCGTAGCATAGTCGCTAACGCTCTTGTCTTTGGTGCCAGCGGTCCCAGGTTTGATTCCTAGTGGTGACACACGGTCGAAAAAGTGTAAAAGCTCTTTCAGGACAGCCATCCTGAATGAGGTTTACCTGGGTTTCCCAAATTAACTCAGGCAAATACTGGGATGGTACTTAACATAGGTCCCAACTCGCTTCTTTCCTTCCCCAATCGTTACTTCCTTCCCTTTTCTCGGATAATGTGATCGTTGAGGGACATCATTCTTCCTACGTGACGGGCTAACATGGCCATAGATGCCGAAAGCCTAAAAACCTAATTTCTAAATCCCTAAATAATAAACAGCAGAACACGTTCATGTTCGGCACCATCTCTATCCATTTTATAATAAATGCAAGCAGACAGAGAGGTAGCTAGCGTAACAGAGCGGCGATTGTTATCTATTAGGAATTATCATTACTCACAGACTGATATGATTTTGTATTATAAGCAGCGCCGTAACTTAGATTTTTTTCTGGAGAGGCAAACATTAATACGCGTATTTGGGCCCCCTAGAAAAGTTGTTTTTCTAATTCTTAGGTCCTCTCTTTCCATCTTTCTCTTATTCTTTATGGCCCCCCCATAGCCCGTGGGCCCTCCCGAATGGCAAGGTCTGCGTCGCCGTTAGTTACGCCCCTGGGCCCGTTCCATACATGACAAAGTAATTAAGGGGACAATATTGACAAATCTCAAAGCCATACGAATAAATATTATTTCTAGGGCCCCTAATGGTAGACATCTTTTTTACTGAAATGGCCCACAATTAAGTTTTTATTTTATTTACCTTTTGTGCTGTTTTGTTTACGTAATGTAGTGAACCTGTTTGATGCTTCGTATCGTATATTGAGTAAGAACATTTTGTCATGAATTAAAAAAAAATGATAAGACACCTTTTAAAGACATTCTTTTGTTAATAAATTCCCACTAAAAAGTTAAAAATAATTTTGTTTATGCAAGACTAAATAAAAAGAATGGAGTGTGTCATTTTAAGAATTTATAAAGTAACTGTAAGCCTATATGAGAGCGCATCCCTTTTTTTTAGTCACGCATAAACATTTTTTTTAAACTTTTAAGTGCGACTTGATTAATGAAAGAATATCCTTAAAATGTTTATTATTATCTTTTTTTATTATTGTTAATGTTTGCGTCCTTGGCATAGGGTGTTTATTTTGGTAAGGTACCGTAAAGTACGTTTCTATACTACTAGGGTATATTAAAATTTAGTTTCCTATGCGTTACTACATACATTAAAAAACATTTTTTTAAAGAATTACTACCGAATATTACTACCGCTCCGCTAATAAGAGGGAGACAGATTGAGGATACCAAACACCCCTACCGTTGATTGAGAAATATTTAGGTGTCGACACTGATGAGCAACATCTACATATGAATTTGAATGTTTTATGGGCTTTAGACAATTGATTCAGACCGGGAAACATGGGGGACAGAATGTTGGAAGTAAGTAGTCCAGTCCCTAGTTTGAATGCCTGGAATGAGTAAGGACTCTTCCCCCCTTGGTAAAACCTGCCGAAATTGGAAGCAATATCAAAGAAGCACTGCTTCGAAAAAAGAGGGAGCAAACATGCATAAATAGTCAGAGTCGGATTTAGGTTTAGTGGGGCCCCAAGCTGTTGAAGGTAATGGAGTCCTTTATGTGTCCAGATGAACATACGCACCCTACATACAGCAATGAAGAAACTAGAGATAATTTAGGAAGCAGACTGGTAGAAGGAGCCCTATTAATTACATGAACGTAGGCTACACAGCAGGAAGCACTGTTGCTACGTATATATAAATTTTACTTTATTTTTTTAAATTTTCTTATATTTTAGAAATCCAATTTTTCTTTAGATTTTGGGGCCCCCAAGAGAGCGGGGCCCTAAGCTATAGCTCGTTTCGCTTACACGTAACTCCGGCACTGTAAATAGTATACATATACAGGCGCGGATCCAAGGGTGGCTATAGAGGCTATAGCCCCCCCCCCTTGACGCTCAGGTATACACTGGATAAAATGGGCTTCAATCCTGTTTACTCTGGATAAAGAGGCAAACTATGGTTTACCTCCTCCCTTGATCATATCCTGGATCCGCCACTATATATATATATATATATATATATATATATATATATATATATATATATGTACATGTATGTATGTATATAAATGTGTGTGTCTAATATGTTGTACGATGGAAGCTGATGAAAGAGCTTTATACCATATTATTCTTGATTTTTTGACAGGTAAACAAACAATACTTCGGGAATTAATCTATCCTAAAGATTATAATAATGTATCTTATTTTTTCTCTTGCATGTATATTCTTAGCCTGCAGGAAGTTTTCATTTCTTTCTTGGAATAGATAAACGAAAACTTTGGTACGGCTTCTCCTTCACAAATTTTTGTCGAAAGGTTGACTTTATCGCTACAAACACAAATTACTTCTTCTCACAGAAACCATCTACAAACACACTGTACTGCTGAAACAGAAACCATCAACCAAAGAGGTCATAAATTTTGCCATTCCTCGTGTTTGAAGTTCCGTTCTTCACAATGATTTCCTTCCTCCCGCCCCTGTTAAGAATTTCAAAGTAGATTTTCAAAAGGACTGGCTCCCGCTGAGAAGGAAAGTGGGATGAGGAATGACTATAGTGACATCTAGCAGTTAGACGGCCAAGTACGTGAACACGAAAAAATCTGATTTCTGATTTCTGTAGATTCAATTATGAAGGATATAATTTCTCATCGATTGTGAAATGGATGTCTTTGGAAACAGCGAAAAAATAGTACAGTAGCGCACAAATACAAAGATTGTACTCCATTCTCAAAAAAGTCCGGAGTTTTTAGCTCTTTTCCTTACTGTAAAAAAACAGAAGACTTTTCCGTCTGATTTTGATCATTTTCTTATGGGAATTTGGATTATAATTATCTGTATTTATAAGAAGAAAATATCACGCATAGCGTTCAAATTGCACCTTTAAAATGAGATGCATCATATTTAGTGCGCTACTGAGACATTTTTGCGAAAGAACGAAATGAAACCGTGATTTGCCTAAAAAATGGTTGAGATCCCATGTTAAATTGAACACCAATATTCCGGCCGCTGTGGCGCACTCCTTCTCCCTCTTAAAGTGGACCTCCTTCGAACGGTGAGGAGCTTCCCTGGGGGGCAGTTGCCCCCTGCCCCCACAAGGTACGGCCCTGATTATAAGTAGAGAAATTACAACTTTCAATCAGTAGAGCTGCATTAATGTTTCTGTTCTTTACATTGAGCCATTAAAAAAAAAAAAAAAAAACCTCATAGATCCGTGATATATAATAAAATGTATTTATGGCCCATATTGTATTGAAACTCTTAATCAATGCTAACTACATCCACTTTTGCTCCCTTTTAACGCAAAGTCGATGAACACAGTTACAGCTTTTACGGGCTATCGACAGGATTATCTCTTTTTGTTGTGCAGTTGGTTGTCACTGTAAGTCAATAACTGAGTGACAAAATATAAGAAACCACGTTAAAATAAGAGCCTAGCGGAGATGGTTCCCTCAATAAATCCAAAAAAAAAGGAAGGTCTTTTCAGAATTTTTACAACGTCATTGTCCACGGTTGTGGAGGTTACTTTCTGCTCCGACTGTTAAAATCACAAAACACGCACTGAAGAAAATATTAACAGTGTTCTATTTCATTTTTTGTTTTATCAGATGACGCGATACCCAGTCTCTTTGCGTATCAAACACAGCACTAGGTTTAGCAAGTACTGTATATTTTGCAGACATTATTTTTTACTCCTCCTAGCAGTAAAACAATGGACCTCGCGCGGAAACTTTCACTTAGAGCTTTGACATAGAAATGCGGAAAGAATCAGTTGACCTTTTCACGTCTTTCTGCAGTGACAAGACAAAAAAGATTCACTAACAACGTTCTTCTAGCTGTAACACAAAATTCTAACTACAACTGTAATTCGGATTACTTGAAACAAACAAGTTTCCCAGTAGTGATATTGCTGACAAAGAGAAGTAGTGATGTAATAATTTATTATTTATTAACTAACTTTCAGAACAGTATGAGGAGATATAGTGGATAGAAATAGTAGATTAAAAGGTTTTGGTTTAAAATGAATCATAAACACTTTTCGTTATATGGGGCGTTCAGAGCACAAGAGAATCTAGTCCAGTTTTCAAAGTTGAGGACAAGAAAAAATGAAATACGTAAAACATTTCAGTTTAACGTGCCACGATTATGCTGTTTAGGCAAAGGAAGACGATGATTAAAGCAAGTGAATGATGATGGAAGAATTGGTGGAATGAGAAAGTGCTAGAAAACTAGAGTGCCCCGAGAAAATCCAAGGACACAATATTGTCGAGCACAAATTCACTTGGTGGAGATCGAACCAGAGACCTCACGCACCAGAGGTAAGCGCTCTACCACTGAGTCACCGTGTCCCTAAGATGATAAGAGACATTACATTTGAACGATATATAGGAAATTTAACACTGTTCTTTCACATTATAAGAGTTATTTTCAATATCTGGACATGCGTCTTTTAAAATCTGAAAGGAGTTTCAGAGAGATATTAAAGATGAAATACGTTGAAAATGATCAAATAGTTAACCTGATTCCATTGTGCACTGAATGCGTGATGTGTCTCGGGCCTATGATGCTTTCCTGAAGGAAAAGAAGAAGATAGGCCGGTTTAATGTAAACGAGTGATGCAACTTTACAAATGAAAGCTTTACGGCCATATTTAAGCTGTCATTTATTAAGCAGTTTTGTTTACTATATTTTCTTTATATATATTTACCTGTCTGTCCGGGAGACAAAAATCTCAAGAACTACTTGATGGCTCATGATTATCTTTGGTCAGGGTAGAGAGAGCCAAAAGTTAAAGATCGACTTCGTTCGTAGAGGTAATATTCAATCCAGAAGTGGTAGAAATCAACCATTTCCGGTTTTAACGTTGATTACTACAGACCAAAATCGGTAAGAGAGAGCGAGAAGCGGTTTCCGGCAATCGATTAAATGTCCCAAGAATATAGTTAATCTATATCCTTAACACTACTAAAACCGGAACTGACAAAAATCCACTACAACTTCCGGTTTCAATAGTAATCGACAAAGAGCGAAAACGATAAGCGATAGCTAAAAGTTTTTAAAATCAATTTAGGATTCTAAGAACAGGGTATCATATTTTCTCTTAATGCTATATTCAAACCAGAAGTGCCAAATATTAACCATATCCAGTTTTAACGTTGATCAGTTTAAAGCAAAAAAAAACAGTAATATATAGCGAGAAGTAATTTTCTGCCCAATCAATTAAGCGTTCTAAGAATATATTTCATCTCCATCTTTAACTCTCTACTAAAAGTGCAAGTGGTAGAAATATACTACCATTTCCGGTTTAATATTAATTGAGAAAATATGACGCCATACAAACCAAACTCCTTCACGTTGTGTACACGTGACGCCACTACTTGTTATATTAATAGTATATTTCTTTACTGAGTTTTCGATATGAATTTCTATCTGAACAATTTCATTAACGTCATCGGTCATTTATATGAACTATTGAACCCGCTTTTCATATTAAAAAAAAAAAAAAAACTTTCATAGACCCATGATATATAATGAAGAGTATTTTTTATGACCAATGTTACATCGAACCTTTATATTCATACTAGCTGTATACACTCTTGGTTTCTCTTATTAATGAAAAGTGTGTGTGAAGTTTCAGCTATCATCTCAGAATTCGCCGGGCAGAACGGGAATCCTGATTGAAAACCTTCTCTCTTTTGATAGTTCGTACTACGGGGCGATCATCTCAGAAACAGTGTACACGATTCTGTTTACAAGTCATAGAAAAAAATATATAAATAAATATCCCATAATATTCCATAAGACATTTTCTTCGGAGAAAGCACTGAATTGGCAGTTTAGATTTTTCTCTAAACAGAAGCGGTGATTTTGATAATATGTTATAACAATGAAGTAAGTAACAATGAAGAAGTTTGACTTAGCTTCTGGCGGATATATATTTGGCGGAACAAACAGTGGCATCAGTTCTAGATTTGTTTTGCAAGTTTTGTACATTATATCAAGGATGGTCATTCTGTACTATGCAGCTTATTCACATTGGATACCTTTATCTTCACAGAAGTGTCCAACTTAAGCCGGTCTCACATTGATTAGAGAACAGGACAGCCGCGCTGAGGTACAGTTCTGTGAGCAATGCAAGAAAGCATCGTAATGCATATTCATTTGAACACGTGCTACACAAAGGCTTCTTAACATTGTGACACACTGCCAATACATTCATCCCTCTCTTTCCACATTCTCTTTTCCTTCAATCTGCTTCGTCTTGGCTGTCCTGCCTCTGGTCAACGTGCGACTAGCTGTACACTAGTGAGAAACCCCGATCGTACCGTTGCTGTACATTTGGCTGTGCGTAGTTGGGCGATAGTCGTTATAGGATCTAGTGATCAGTTGCCTTCTCAATATGCTCTACTCGCACTCGGTAATGCTTAGGTTCAGAGACCTAGCAAGCCAAGGTAGAAAACTTATACCGAGGAAAACATGCTGGATTGTCCTGGAGGTACGTGGGTCCGTTATCCTTCTTGTAAGATAGGGTTCCGAAAAGTCTAGATAAGATCGAAGGAAGAATTGACATCGTTACAAATGTAGCATGCGCGAATCAAACTCCCCTGAATGAAGACAGCGGTGTGCTGGATGAAGCGTATTTCCCTCCATACATAATTAGAATGCTAGTTGATGATCCAGTATTGCGAGTATTAATACACACTGTATTTTCAAGTCCACTTGCGTATCTAAGAAATGAACACATAGGCCACTAGTCTCTGCTGACACTCCTGAAGACTCTCCCGGAAATTCCTTCCCATTTCTTGTCCTTAATGTTGCTGGTTTTTAGTCTAGTTCTACAGTCTAGCTCTACAGTGTGAAAATAAGGTTACAATGAAACACAAATCTGTAACTTAAGTTCCAAATCGCATTTATTCCGAATGGTGATCAAATCTGCCTCTCTGATATTAAAGGCAAGAAGCGCTTGCTGTTTATTGACGAGGAATGTAATATTTGAAGCGTAAGAAGCTTTACATTGTTAGAATTTTCTTCATGCATAACTAAATGTCACTCAACATCAATTAGCACCAGACGCGAGTGAAACAGTGTAACAAAATGCATTTTCATTAGTCCTGTGCAATATGTCAAATAAAGGAATCTTAAGTTTGTTTGCTTAAGGATTGGAGATATGATGAATGTACACGCATAATAACAAAGTTATTTATAAAATGATAAACTCGAATTACCCAAGACAAACCCACTTATGTGGTATTCGCGTATCACAAAGTAGGCATGGCACGATCATTGTTTCAACACAGTAGGGATGAATATAACATTTTTAGTAATATTCAGGAAGAATATGATAGCATTGCAATGACATGAACCTCGTATGATAGACAAAATATCGTTTTAAAAAGTCATCTTGGCATTCATTTTTTTAGGAGGAAGAACTTGAGAAAAACTATTATATAACTATTAAGTCATTACATATATAATTCGCATGATACAGGGGCACGAGTAGAGCGTTTACCTCTGATGTGTGAGTCTCTGCTTCGATCCTCCAGTCAAGTAAGTTTGTAGTGGACAACATCGTGATCATGGGTTTTCTCGAGGTACTCCCGTTTCCTCCCACTTTTTCATTCCACCAATTCTTCCAACATCATTCACTTGCCTTAATCATTTATCCTCCTTAGCCTAACGGACACAATCGTGGTACGTTAAACTAAACTATTTCGCATGATACAGATTACGTAATTTTTTAAAATTCTGTGCAGTACTAGCCTATATAGTTTAAGATAAATTGAAAAGTGGTTTATTCTTAACAGAAAAATGAAGGGTAAGGAAAACAGCCTTTAAGTAAATATTTTTAGTAGTTTCTCTAGTTCAAAACTAGTTCTGTTTCTTTTAATTGACTTGGTAAAAAAAAAAAAAAAAATACAACAGTAAATTACAACATACGTACACATATAGTACTTTCAGTGCTATTTTCATGTTATTGAAAACATTGTCGCCTTTCATTGATGTGGAACTTTTGAAAATATTTTATTTTTACTATTCTGAATACAACAACAAATGTGATACTGATAGTCCTTGAATATATGTATAACTTTAAATGCTGGAAAGTACTTCAAAAACTCGGTAAGGTCTCAGGAAGAATTGAGCCTTATCGATTTTATCAAGGTCAAACTTTTAGACAGGAACCTCTCTGCACCTTCAGATTGTAGCTACTTATTTAAAACCAGTTCTAGTTATTTGTTCCATGAAGCTCAGCCAAAGTCTGTATTCAGTTTGACTCCTATACACTATATATATAAATAAACGAAACTTACCTAATACGAATTTCGTCAGAGAACGTCATTTTTTAAGTAATGTTCTTGATTCAGATATCGGAACAGGAAGGCATATTCAGTAATGGATAAAATAGGAGAAAGGTTAAGCTTCTTTATACGCTCCACATATTATTATCAAATATATTTCGGGGAAGTGTTTTCTCTTGACTAACTTCCTGCCTCACAAGTACAGAAGCGTGTGTTACATATATATACGTGTGTGAACGAGAACTAGTATCCAATGGTATATATTCATAATATTGTACATAAAGGAAAAAAAGACGTTCATCTCATGAAAACATCTCCCCTAACCTACATTTAAAAATATTTCATACATTATATATCATGTACGTAAGGATGGTCTAACAGAAAAACTTTTGTCTTTTTAGCCCGCACATGCAACAAACGTGAGTTATACATATGTATAAATATAAACGTGTTACGATCCGTCTAAAAGAACATATCATCGTAGCGCAGAAAGGGCGGAGAAGTCGGAGCAAACAAGTGAAAGTTGTTGCTTGGTATGTCTGCTGATGCTGATGGAGTTATTCGTCAAGGAAAAAATCCTGATTCGTTCGTTTAGGCTTCAATTATGCCTCCAAGACGGGGCTATGACTTGGAATTTAGATGAATCCAGAAGAAGTACTTTACCTGTTGTAGATACTCGTGGAGCGGGAAGCTTATAGTCTTTTCTTTCCTTTTGGTCTATCGTTATGTTGCAGTTACCAAAATCATTGCTGCTATATGAACTTTTGGAAGGTCGCCAGATTCCAGAGGAGGAAAAAGTGGAGCATTTTCATAGCTTAGGGTGTGGAGTAGCTGGTCTAAGAGCAGCAGCACTTTCTCAACACTGACCGACTTCCGTACCAACTAAACACTACCAAGTATAAACAGTATTATGGTAACAACGCAGTTTTGTTGCAAGCCACAAACTTCAGTTACAGTACATGTTGTAGTATATCCGTTAGTATGTGTACAATGAGTGATTTGATCAAAGAAGAATGAGTACAGTGCTCTACATTCTACACGTCAAAAATTGGCAGGTTGTTGCAAGATTTTTGTCAGTTCAATTCGCAATTTATTGTCGTTCAAATACCGAGCGGTGTGTTGCTTGACATGCAGAACAAGAATTGCAGTTCGGGATCTAATTTACTGCTACTATTGATATAGGCAGTTTCACAATAATATGCGTCTGTGGGAGAGATCATGGTCATAGTTCCTCTATAATTTACTACTAGTCTAGGTCGGCCAAACGTAATTTTAAATCTGCAATGACAAATTCACATTGACGCAGACCCGATAGACTGCAGGGAAACAGATTAATAATAGAGTACTTAATAGAGTAATAGTATAATAGAGTAATAATAGAGTACTAAGATATTGCGGCTGTATTTTAGATTTCAGTATTTCTATCACTCTAAAAGAAAATGTAAATTATAGGGCATCACTAATGTCTTGATAAATTTAGAAGATTTTACCTGTCCCTAAGTGGGCTATGATATAAGAAGGTTTGCTTAGTAATACAAAACATAAAAATAAAAAAGGAGATTCTTGTATTTTATTAGTTTCTATTTAACCGGAAAGCTTTTGGAAGTGAAATCTTTTCGTAGATCCAGAAGAAGATAATAGAAGCAGCCATCTTTGCTTGACACATAATATGATTAAATTGGATTTTTTTCTGAGATGATGAACCTT
This sequence comes from Thermobia domestica, assembly GCF_964235325.1. Lineage (NCBI taxonomy): Eukaryota > Metazoa > Arthropoda > Insecta > Zygentoma > Lepismatidae > Thermobia > Thermobia domestica. Next base: position 209,638,364 of record NC_137454.1, read on the forward strand.
CGAGCTTCTTAAGCCAAGGAATTAGTTAAAATTAATGTGGCCTATAGCTTAAATAAATAATAATAAATAAATAAATAAAACATTTGATTACGCATCATTAAACTATACGTTATTTTCTTGTTATTTATTTATATACAGTGTTATATAGGAAGCCGGAAGGCTATTTTACACTGGATATATTAACAATGACAGAAAGGAAGGCATATTTTGATTGCCAAGACATAATTATATACTATATTAAAGTACCATTATCCTGTTAAAATAGGGGAAAGCCAAATATAGCGAACTTAAGATTCGAATGCGGGACTTCCCAATTGCTAACATAGAACGCTAATCATTAATCTAGATAAACGATTCTTAAGTTGTGGTCCGCTTATCTCTACAGCTTAAGCCGAAATATAAATTAGTGATGAAGATAAATCTAATACTTACATTTTATACATATACAGAGTGCCCTTAAATTATCTTTACAGTTTTAAGATTTTATTTCAAGCACACATAAAGACATAAGCATATGGAACTTAGTCACAAAGCAGCATTATATAGTGAAGTATTTTTCCATCAATTAATAAACCTCAATATGGACACAATTGGTTGCAAGAAGGACATCAAGGCAAAATTTGATTTCCTGCTATGTCCGCAGTAGCATAGCCTTCTCAATGCTGGCAATTGTGTCAGTGGTCCATTGGTTGAGGTCAATAATGTCCCTTACCTTTTCGATCCCAGCCCCCGCCAAGTAAACTTTGTGGTGGACAAACACCGTGTGCGTGGGTTTTCTCGGGATTCTCCCGTTTCCTCCCACTTTCTTCATTCCACCATTTCATTCATTCCTCATCATCACCGTCTCCTTTAGCCTAACCAGCATAACCATGGGACGTAAAACTCAAAGATTTCATTTCATTTCATTTCATTTTTTCCCTTACCTTTGTTCAATACACAATGTCTTTTACATAGCCCCACAGAAAGAAAGCTAAGGGTGTTATGTCCAGTGAACGAGGTGGTCAGGGAATTGGGCTGTCCCATCCAATCCACCGATCGGAAAATGTTTGCTCCAGGAACTCACGATCATGTATGCTTCAACGTGGTAGTGCACTACAGTGCTGATAAATAATGGTTGATTGAAGTTTAGCCAGTTGTGGTGTCACCTATCCAGTCAAAAAATCAAGGTTCGATGAATTCTTGTGATACTCATTGTCGTTCACTCCTTGTTTTATCCTGAACTGAGCCGGTCACCATGAATTTCTTGTGCCACTTACGAATTGATTGACCTAATGTTGGTTGTTTTTCATACTTAGCCCTGAATTTTCGCTCAATCTGTGTCCGATTTTATTACAGTGAACTAGGCCACACATTGTGCCATTTCTTTGAGAGTAGTCATTCTCAAATTTGGGCCATCTCTTTTTTACAGTGTTACTTCAAACACACAAATTAACCATTAGTACAAACTTTAATACTAAGTACAATAAAACAAATTTCAATTACATATCAGGTGATGTGCATTTTTAGTGATTTCTTTTCAAATTGTAAAGATAATTTATGGACACCGTGTATAATTAAACGTAAATATTTGTTTAAAAAATATCACCCACTATTGATTGTTTATCCTTTTCTCTATGTACTACACGTTTCTTTGTTTTGTTAGATGCAGATTAGATGAATAAAGGGAGTTCCTTGTAAAATATATATTCACTTCACAGACAATATATATTTGAGTCACGCATTCGAAGCCCACTCGATATTTCTTTCATGCCATCAATAAAAAGAAGTAATGAAATCCACAATAAACAAACAAAAAAAGATTACATTTTAATTTAAAGATAGCTGGGTGTGGCATCATTATTTGATGATGCTACATTTCACTTTGCCTCTTACTTTTATAAAGAAATGTGTGGTCGGCCATTTACTTTTTATTTTTTATTTGGAATTGTTCCAGTGATGACTTGTTAGCAGATACGTATAAGATTGCCATTCTCCATGTTATTTAAGGAAATGTAATAAGTCTGGTTATCATACTTTCTTCTTTGCTAGCTCCTTGTCTCACGTTCTTTTCACTAGTGTTTATTTTGTTTCTTGCCTTGTGTGTGTGTGTGGGGGGGGGGGGGCAGGGCACCTTTTTTAAAACTGTAGTTTAACGTTTTTAAAGCTTTTTCAGTTTTCAACACAACGAGCGTAATACATAGGTAAAATCCTAGGGCACATATATAAAAATTCAACATTTTTTTTTTTTTTTTTTTACAGCTAACGTCAAGTAACTTTGTGATTTTGAATGTAAAGAAAAATTACAGTGTACAAAAATGCTATTCAATTATGATTTATTTAAGAAAATAATATAGCGTTATTGTTTTCTATATTCCGTAATGGGGATCTACATCATTAGTAGAATATTTCAACGTTCTCCAACTAAGTGACGTAGTACATTGTTTAGATCTTTGCTAGCCCTGAAAAGACCATCGAACGAACAAACTCTAAAAATAATGTAATAATGTTTCTAGATCCTAGTTTAATTCATTTTGTGACTGAAGAGCTGTTATGATTATATCACAGATTTAGCTGTGTTTTTTTAATGGAAAATACGAACATTATGTATTTGTACATACTTGCGAAAACTTCTCTTCTCTGCCTATTTCAAAAATAGATAAGAAGAATAAGAATCCTGATTATAAAAGGGAAATATATCAGTCTGTATGTTGCGCTATTCTGCAATATTATACAATCTTGCATAAGAGATTTGTAGGTTGAATGTAGAAAGACAAAGGGTACAATGATATTTTCTTATAATCAACGGCAACCGTCTCGGTATGTGTTGCATCAATTCCTAATGTAGTAAACAATCACGTTAGTATGTGTCACTACGTGCGCACTATCACTTGCCTGCCGAACACTAAAGGATGCCGCTACATGCGTTATCACTTGCATGCCGGACGCTAATGGATGCTGCTACATGCATTATCACTTGCCTGCCGGATGCTAATGGATGCTCTACATGCGCTATCTCTTCCTTGCCGGACGCTAATAGATACTGCTACGTGTGCTTGCATGCCGGAATTTAATGGATACTGCTACATGGGCTATCACTTGCCTGGCGAATGCTAATGGAAGCCGCTACCTACTGAACGAGGTCCTTGTATGTAACGATTTCCTTGAAAAATTGAAATCAAAAATATAATGTGGAGTCTGGGGGAAGTGGTGGTCAAACTCAAATAGTAATACCTATGTAATTATTGTAAATGAAATAGATTTTTTGAATGTAAATAATTAAACCATTTAATTAATCACTATTTCAACCTATAATGTACAGCAGGCCAAAGCTTTGGGCGCAACAACTAGCAATAATAATAATGACTAGTAGTAGTAATGGGAACAATAATGAAATTAATAGATTCAAGATAACTAAATAAGGAAAAATGCTGAAGAAGCCGTGTTCACAGAAGCATACGCATACCGTATGGACCTTGATTGGAAGCTTGGCTGTGTGGTGAATGATAACATACGAATGACTACGAGTTGACCGGAAGAGCACATATAGAAACAAGTGAAAATTACTTTATCTAAGTTGCAACCCAACAAATACTGCCAGTTACTTTTTAAGTACCTACGAATATTTTTCTGAACTATAGACTGATTTTAATTTTCTGAAGCTAACTTCTTCTTTGTAAGAGAAAGTATTTACAATTCTTGTTTGTGTTTATTGAGCAGCAATCTAATGATCTCTATAACAAACTTTTGCAGCCTGAACGAGTAATTCGTAAATAATAATAATAATAATAATAATAATAATAATAATAATAATAATAATAATAATAATAATAATAATAATAATAATAATAATAATAATAATAATAATAATAATAATAATAATAATAATAATAATAATAATGGATGATGGGAAACTTGCTTGAGCTAATAAGTTGGGTAACTAACGAGAAGAACCATAAATTACACCGGTACAGTAAACAAGAAGAATACAGAATAAAGAAAACCAGAATGCATATGAAAAGAATGCAATGAAAAGCTTCACAAATTTTCAAATTTAATCGTTAAAATTAGAATGAAAGAAGAAAGAACAAATGGAAAACAAAAACAGTAACAATTCCATTCATTATTTCATATATTGATACATATAACTACCTAAAGGGAATATACTTTCACGGAAACTCAAGGCAGACATGAGCAGATCTAAGACCAACAGTAAAATTGTTACACAAACATACAGAAAAAAGAATTTTCTTCACATCTACCAAAACAATAATTATTAAAAAAAAATGTATAAGGTGGAGAGTGTTAATTCATAACGTGGATATCCGAATAAAATAATTTAAAAATTTTAGTACTACTAATATAAATAGATTTAGAAGTAATAATAATTCAAATCCCTCCACCACCGTTAACTGTCGATTCTAAAAGTTAATCTTACAATAATTATTAAATTAGAACAAATATAATAAATGATTGATGCGGAAAGACAAGCTCAATTTAAATAAAAATAATTACACAATCATTGATGATTTTAGAGGGTAACCGGAGAATAATTCTTTCCTGGAGCTATGAATTTCTCTCCCCGACAATTCTAAATTGTTTCATTTTCTCTTCTCCATCTCTCTTATTCACAATCTAATATCATCGGCTTTTGTGAAGAAATATCAGATATACTTAGGTTCATTCCGTGAAGGGAGAGGGCTTTATGTAGTCATCAGCCTCAAAGTCCCCCGTAGGCCTAAATGAAATTTCTCACACTAACATCTCCCGAAAATAGTATATACAGGGTGCTTAGTAAAACAAAACCAAAATCTTCGGGAAATCAATCCTTACACAAAACCATGAAAAAATTACAGACCAGCGTAATAGAATTCTAGACTTTTAATCGCCTTACTCAAATCTTCAAGGCTAAGTCTATAGGCTTGCACAAGTTTGCATTTTTATGGCCCCGAACTTAACAAAGGCTACAGTAAACTTGCTAGGTCCTCGATTGCAAGCTTGTTTCAGACTTGACAATAATACATAATATAAGGTTAGCCTTAAAATTCCTTTAAATTGAAACACTTGTCAAGCATGACTTAAAATTTACACTTGGGAAAGCCATACAAGGGGAGAACCTTTAAGGCTAAGTCTACAAAACGCAAGCATTCTTGCGCAGCCTTCATTCTTTTATCTGGTCTAAGCATACACAGATTTATACGTCAAAGCTATCAGGACTAGAAGTATGACTTGAAATCTACACTTGGGAAAGTCACACACAGAGAGGATTTCTAAGGTTAAGTCTATGAAGGAAAATTAAGGGCAAAATTAGACTTACTGTAGGCGTGCTTGCTTACTGGGCAATGTGCATGCACTAATCTGTTATTTCGGAGATATTTGTATAAACTACTCAAAAATTGGCAGTACGAAAAAATAAAGGATCATAACTCACGAATCTAGACGTAATTAATGTACTAGTAGATGTGGAATAGGGAAAGCGACAGGATTAGCCTCGTAAGATACTAGGAAATCTATGAGGTCTTCTAAGAACGAAAAGAGGTAGACCAGAAACTGAAAATTGCCACAATTTCATATGCACTGGTACATTAGTGGAACATAAGCACATTATAATCACCATGTTCTTTTATCCGACCATTATCTGACATTTTTTCAGAGTTGCTATCCTTTTTATTCTGTTCCGATTTTTCAGCTCATCAGCTGATCATTACTCCGAAATGACGCATTTCTGTACTCTCAAACTTATACATATTATACCGTCGCATGAGTAAGAGAAACGTAACCCCGAAAATGCGGCTTTCGTTTTCTTCATGTTTGGACATAATTTTGAAAGCCCCACTTGGTATAAATGGAATGTAACGCCATCTGTTCTCCTTGTCGATCATCTGTTGTAATGTAGCTCCATTACCATCTTATTAAAAACACATATTTCTAAGAAAATAATATTTTTGTCCTCTCTCCTGTAAACCTACAAAAATGGAGTTAAGTTCCTCTGGTTCTCATGCGACCATATATATAATGTTTTAGTGTTAGTATTCATTTCCCGAAGTTTCTTTTTGGTGTTGTTTTCGATCACCCTATATATATATATATATATATATATATATATATATATATATATATATATATATATATATATATATATATATATATATATATAACTTGTAAATTTTGTTTGTCTCTTGAAAATTTTCCTTATTTGTAGCTTACTAGGTATTTATTAAAAAGAAGTCTTTTGTAAAATATTTTTAAATACCATGTTTTCTCATGTAATAAAAAAATATAATGTTATATATATTTCTAAAGTCGTTTAAAATAATTATGATGCGAGTGACGATTTTTAGTCATAAAAATGTGAGAAGAAAGGAAAACAAGCACATCAACTTTCTTACATTTTGATAACAACAATAAATACAGTTGCAAAACGCACAGCTTGCTTTTTCTTTCCCTGAAAAGATTTCTTGCGAGAAAATGAGGAGTGTCTACATAAGTTTAACAAGTATGTTTAACGTATAGATCAACCAAATGAAAATGATACCTTTCACAGTCACAAGGAAAGAAAGAAAGAAAGAAAGTATAAGCATGTAAAAATAAAAAAAAAGAGGTCCACATATGTTAATTATTTTCCTTTCACGTTCGATTTTGTTCTGTTGTTTTGGTCGGCTGACGGCTAGCACACGAATCTTGATACTTAATGAATATATACTGTTTATCTTTGCTTCCTGGAAGAAAACGTTGCGTGACTAATCATTTAGAAAAAGTCGCTGGCTGAAAGAAAAATAAATAACATTTCTTTCAACACAATATTTACTCCTTTGAACTTTCTTCATTACTATTGTTGACAAGATTACGTTTAATTAATACAAAAGACACCATGCGTTTATATTAATTACAGTAATAACAATGCTGGAGGTTATTCTTAAACAATTCTGAGATGCTTGTTTGCGATGTGTAGTAGAGAGAGAAGCACGTGTATCTTCTTGAAATAATATTTGGGAGCGAGTTATTACCGTTTTGTTTTTATTCTCTCTGTTTATGTCTTAAGAAAACGAAAGATCCATTGCCGCAGAAAGACATGAAGTTTTTAGATTAAAGTTCCGTGTAGGCGGTTTATAAATAGCATTACCAACTTTTGAAAATTGAATACCGGACACCTTCCTGGAGTACGTATATTCTTAAGAGTCTTCATCCCGGCGAAATTAAAATACCGCTAATTTTACAGTAATTATGTGATATCTTCAAATAGATAAAAGATAATTGAAATATGGAACAAGAGCGCCCTAGACAATATTATTTTGCGTGAGGTACCGTTATCACAAGTCTCCTAGTGGTTTTCCGTTTTCAGCTGTTTAGAAACGCGAAAATAAATGCCGATTTTCAAAATGGCTCGAAATCGAAAGCAGATAACTGAGTCGTGATAACGGTTTCTCATGTAAAATAATATTGTCTAGGGCGCTCTTGTTCCACATTTCGATTATCTTTTATCTATTTGAAGATATCACATAATTACTGTAAAATTAGCGGTATTTTAATTTCGGCGGGATGAAGACTCTTAAGATTGTGACATCATCGCTCGTCAAAAATGTGAACAATCTGAAAGTTACTTGACATAAAATTGAACGGTTCGGATTTCGAATTTAGTTACTTTGGAAGCATTTATGAAACATACTTATTTCAGTTTTGGTTGAGTCAGCACACGTAATTTTTGTAGTCTACCATCAATAATAGATCGTATTTAAAACAGAAAAAGCAAATATAAGTATGGCATACACAAAATATACTTAAAAAATACCTTAGCAGCTTCACTGGAGCTGGTAATGTTTCATAATCCCTACATACTTTTTCTGGACCTGTATGCATTATTTAATTGGAAGATGTAGCTGAGAATGAAGCAGTGCTAGCTGCGCTCTTGAAAATGTACTTTTGTTGACCTATAGCAGTTTTAATAGGTTCAGCAAATTTTCCTGCATTCAACTCTTCAGCAACTTCCGTGCACGACAGGTCGATATCAAAGCGAATTTTAAGGTCTGCTTGAATCACATTCATCGACAAAGGACTCCTTTCCTCACTCCAAAATAATCTTAATAGTACAGAGAGTAGGACTAGTAAGAGGAAAAGTTACCAGACATTTTAACGTCTGGTTTTGAAGGTAGATCATCTGCTTATGTTTGCTTAGCTGGGGAAGAGAAGGTCGACTAAAATTACTGAAAATGTGATTACGTAATACTTGAACAACTGTGTCTTATGGAAGAGAGTAAATTAGTATATAACACTTCTTTTCATTTTAAGCATTTCAAAGATTCTCGTAATTTAGTAGCGTCCCGGATTTTCATTTTTCAAATATGGCAACCCTACGAACGGGTAAAATACCGGACGGTTGACAATCTTATTTATAAATGCAAGTGAATGCTTATGAATAAAATGACGGAATGAAAAAAGGATAGACGGATGAAGAAAAGCACGGAGACAATATTCTCAACTATAAGCTCGCATGAGCTAACAATAATAACCTCGTATTAAATGATACACTTCTCTTTGTTACAAGCATACAGCATACAGCATACAACAGTATGTACACACAGAGAGATTATGGCATTATTTTTATATTTTATAAAGTATGAGATGTAAATAATGCCACTATAAATTTGTTCCACGTGTTCCTATGGACCCGTGGATCAACAATTGGAAAAGACTATATATTAGAATTCCATCTTCGTGGGCTACCCAAGGGCCTGTTTTCAAAATAAGTTTGGAACTGAAACATTATATTTGTGCATCATTTGAACTGTTGACAAGGGCTAAAACCAAACCGTTAAAAAAATGAAAATTGAAATCTGAAAAAGAAAATAGGATCCATGGTTAAATGACAGCAAAAAATCTGATTATTACTGATGGTTAGCAACTTTGTAAAAATCTCTTTAAGTTCATGCTACAACAACAGTTCTTACATAATGATGTAACACGGTAATAATACAGATCTTAATAAGCACTTTCAGAAAATGCATTTAATCAGATTTTGACAGTAGTTGCGAACAAACCATTGGAGACCAAGCAAGAAGGAATCTGAATACTAATGAAACAAAACCAATAGCGTGTTACGCTGTTATCCACTTTAATTTAAAGAAAGATGATTTCTAATGATAGTGCTGGGAAACAATGTGTACATAAATTTGCCAGTTGCCCTTTTGCAGTTTGAAAGTTTCTTAGAAACAATAAGCCATTCCAACAAAGAAAGATAACAGTATTATAACTAACATATTATTTTCATTTGGAAGTTGGAGATGGGTTAGAGGACATTTATAGAACTAAAGATGTCTGCTATTCGACGCACACTGCAACTCAGTTGTAAGTATTGTTAACTTGCAGCTAAGCAACAGAAATGAAAAACTATATATAAATTAATGTAAATAAACTTACATAAATTATAAGTATTAATTCGGATATTTAGAGACAAATATTCAAAGAACGTTCTGTAACATTAGTTCTCTCTCTCTTTTGTACTGTAGTTGAATGGTAGGAGCAGTAGCGTACGCAGACATTTATTTCGGGGGTCCAAACTCAATATGAGGGTATTTTATATTAAAATTCTTAAAATTGCCCCTAAAATTAGGCCAAATTTACATAAAATTCGAAATTTCGGGGGGTGGATCCGGACCCCAAGGACCCACCACCTGCGTACGGCCCTGGGTAGGAGATTGGTTGAAAGTATATTAAATCTTTGATCTGGATATAAAAAAAAATTCGAAGAATATTTAAGTGAAAATGGTTGATTTATTGTGCACAATTTTGTCTTTATTCTTTTAATCCAAAATATTCATAATATAAAGTTTCTGGTGTTACAACCTAGAAAGATTATGGCAGTTTCTATGTTCGTTCGTTCAACGTCTAATTTATGGTCTTTTGGAAATAATCTTTGTTTTTGGCTGTCTACAGCAGAGTTCGCTACTTTCAATTTAAGTATATTTTTAAATTGACCTATATGCTGCCGGAACACCCAAAATTATGTTACCCACATGGAATAGAACACGGAATCATACACACCAAAGGCATGCATACCATTGGGTTTACATGGGACCACACATTCTCATAATATCATAACGACAAAGGTTATAACGTTAAGAAAACTACTTATAAAGTGTCTGACTAAATATATAAGCATTAAGAATTTACCCTAGAATACCAATATCAACATACAGGCCAACATTTCGAATATCGTTTGAGATATATGAAAAATTAAAAATTGAGCAGAGCGTTTGTTTGAGTAATTTTATTTCGAACTGCCAAAAAAAATCCTAGAGAAACTAATTGTTTGTTAATTACTGAAGATCCTAATGATAATTAGTCAACATTTTCTCTCTCTCTATATATATATTGGTTACTATTGTTAGTATTTGCTTTCTTGCAAGAGAACCACCTACGTTTTGACATGTAATACATAATGCGTAAGATTTGGTAATTTTAGGTACTTTTTTGTTTTTCGAAAGAAGAAACCATTCGTTTAGTAATGAAAGCTCACATTCGTAATTAAAACACACCGCAAATGATGGAACACAAAAAATATATCATTCATTTTACTGAATTCTGTCTGTTTCAATACTGAATAATAATAATAATAATAATAATAATAATAATAATAATAATAATAATAATAATAATAATAATAATAATAATAGATGGAACATTCTGTTCGACATGTAAACAATCGTACATGCAGTTGTTTTAATGTAAATTTCAGTCTCAAGCAAATATGTTTTTTCTTTCCTTTTTTATCTTTTTTGTTACTATGCTTCAGGAAATCGATTAATCACTATAAACCAGTGGTTCCCAACCTGGAGGTGCGCCTCGTAAGGGGGCATGAATAGCAAACAAAGGGGAGAGGGCGTAAGCAACTTGCAGAAATAAACTACATTGGTAATTTCAAATATTAAGAATGTTACACCAGTAAGCGTTAGATGAAATACCATGAAAAAACAAAATGATATCGAGTAAGAATTGTGGTTTCAGTAAGAACAAAGCTGTTAAAAATTAATATGCACCACATATGTACTGCATGTGCAGTATTATTTTCCAGTATATCTTAACTATGCTGGAAATTAACATAAATTGGTAAGAATATGTTTACTATTACGTATTATGTTGTTATTACGTACAGTATGTTCGAACACTTGATAATTCAATTCAGTGCTGCATCTGAAAATCTCTGAAGGAAATAGTCAAAACGTATTATGATAAACGAGCGAGAAAGAGGGGGGCGTGTGTATGCAAAGTTTGCGAAGGGGGCGCCGTATAAAGAAGATTGGGAACCAGCTTGTAAAGAATGTATCGCTGTGCAAAAGTTGAACATTGTACAATATTTAGGTTCTTGAGCTACTGGGATGCAAAGCAAATGCAAATGTTATACAACAAAACATTCATTTTAAATCGACTCAGTGATGCCAACGTGAAACATTATAAAATTCCATCTTGAAGGGGGGGGGGAAGTCCCATTTTATCTCTGTTATACTTATTATAAATATGATATGTAGTACGAAAAATTAAACTTTTGTGAATTAGTCACTTTTCACAAGATCTATATGAATTATCTTCTATCGATCTTCTTTCTTTATAAACTAGTTAATGAATAAATCTTTCCTTATTCGAAAACGCATATATTTTGTTGGCAGAAGCGCGGTTTCTATACCATGACTTTGTGCCATCAGCTTCTACTGTCCGCAGCGATACTGGAAAAAAAATTCGCTCTCAACATACATTGTGTGGAACGTCTTAAAAGTTGATTGTTTCTCGTTTGGCATTCTACTTTCTCCTTTCATTCATTTGTTCATTTGTTTTATTTCCTGTTTCATTTATTAAGTACCCGAGCACAAATTGTGTCCCTTGACCCTTGTATTTTAAGTATTGCATATGATTAACTCACTTCAGAAACAGCTTCCGTACTAGCATGCACTATCCGAATAGCAAAGAAAAGATTTCGTGCAAAGACTGCGAATTTGACACTCAATATTGATTTCGCGTATCTTATGACTCGTTACGTCTATTTTTCACCCGTAGAGAAATTTGTTAATGTAGATTTTTTTAATATATATGTGTGTGAGCATATATGAAAAATCCCATATATTTTGTCCTTTATCCCATTCCGAAATATTAACGTCAAAAAATCCCACGAAATGGGATTTTTCTGACATATTGGCATCATTGAATCAATTAGTTGTTACCCCAAGTTTTTGGCTTGCTACACATAGCGCCATCTGGCTGGCAGAGCAAAAGTATCGACATTTGTAAACAATTAGGAATTAGCGTTACACACAAAGTGAGACGTTGTTCTATTATAATAGGAATTCAAAGTAATTTAGGTAGTTTACGAAGAATCTTCAATTATTTTTGCAATTAAACATTACTTTGTCGGGTTGCTTAATAGTGCTCATATTTTTGCCGATGACATGCAACTGCAAAAAAATTCTATTAATTATTTACGCAGATATGGCTATCCTAATCTCTAAGAATCTGAGAGTTCTTACTTTCCATACTCTAATATACAAATATGATAGACTATTAGAATTAAATTTAAATTGAAGATTCACAAATGATCTGAGATCATTGTATGAATCGTATTCCTTTGCATCTTAAAACATCTGCACAATGAACCAAGTGGATAGGTGCTTTTCTGAGCACGTGGTTTAGGGTTCAACTCCCGGCGAGGTACTTGCCTTGTATACAAACCCAAATGGTAGTTCCACCCTACTGTCACATCTTATGTAGCCTTGGTGCTCAAAAGAGCGTTGAACTTCAAATAATGAACCATTACAATGAAAAACAAAAGTTCTTTTCCACTGCTAGACTTTCAATTGTCAATAATATCAAACAGTAAAAGACCTACAGTATATTCAATGTAGTTTTCTGTAATGTACTCTAGTGTTATTTCTACGTCAATCAAAACTTATTCAAATTTACTCACGAATATCAAACCTTTGACTGAAAGAAAAAAGTAGAGTTGAATTAATATCTTTGGTGGCAAGTATAATGTCAAAAGCACAAATTCTTTCTCATCATTGTTTTTTTTCCTAATAGCTAAAATAATCAATTTTAATACAGTTTTCGGCAATATACACAGAATTATGAACTATTGTCAAGAAAACTATTTTTCCAATTGGTTAATTTATTCTAAATTTATCGGTAAATTAAAATGTAGGGACAAAATCACTTTCTGGTTTCAATTAAACAACCATGTTCAGTTGTTTTCGAAGTTGTTTATAGAATGGATTATAAAATTGAAGTGGGTTTGTCTGTTCCTCCAACATACACATGAATGCGTCACTACAGATTGTATAAGATTTCAGTTGTTTGCTTACTAAATATATTCTTCGTGTGTATAAGAAATGTTCTTTAGATGGAACAATCATTCTTTTCTTTGCTATCAGCTAATATTTGTACTTCAAATAGTTGTAAGAAAAGGAATTCTTTGTATGTGAAGTAAAATAGGGTGAATGGTAATGCTTTTATTTTTTGTTCTAAAGTGAACAGTTACGCAGTGTAATGCATTGCAAACATATCATAATGAAATTAAGAGAAAAAGCGAATCTTTTGACTTTAACGAGCAGAGAAATTGATTTTTTTTAAAAAACAGAAGATAGTTTTTTTTTTAAAAAAAATAGCTATAACCAATAAAAGTAAGTTTAAATAATAATAACAAGAATAATAAACTAATCCCTCACGTTTCAAGAGCGTAACTACCACTGCCGAAAATTTTCTCTTCTAGGCTGCCTTAAAAAGATGAAATTGAAGCAATAATTTGCAACGGTGACACCAATACATTAAGTTTGTTTTAAGCAATAAATAATACTAGTGTAACACGTATGTTGTTAACCATAGAAAATAGTTTAACTCTACATTATAGTTTTAACATTTTTGTAACAATTCCTTTTAAGAACACTGACCAAGAACTCAGAAACTTTCGAAAAATGCTTGATCATTCCCAGTACGAAGGGAGAAAAAGAATGACTTTCTTTCAAATGAAAATACAGTAGACACCAAAGTCCTGTTTAGCAAAGGACAAAAAATTATTATCTTTTTGATGTTGAAGTCGCCCTTTAATAATAATAATAATAATAATAATAATAATAATAATAATAATAATAATAATAATAATAATAATAAAACTACCTAACAGTGACTCACCAGAAATGTCAAAAGGGTCAGGAAGTACCTGCATCTTGTTGCTAGAACTGTCTTGGATTTGGAAAGGTCACGTTGTGCATTTCACCTTCACTGGTGGTATTCAATTCCGTATTTTCAAGGAGTACCTTTGATATTTTATTTCTCTGAATGACGAGCACTTTACCTTTCTAACTCATAAACACTTATGTTCGTTTGTGTTTGTGTTTGTATACCTGCATGTATTTCATTCAATCGGTTGTGAAAAGGGTTAACAACATAATCACTATCTGTCTAGACGGACTATATCTCATATGTCTGACGCAACTAAGTAGTTGGACCGCCGACCGTTAAATTGCTAAAATAAGTGTTCATTGTAAATGGCTGTCTAAAGTTGAACTATCTTTGAATTAATACAAGAAGAATTAAAATTTGTTCCCTTTTTAAAAGTTGATTATATATATATATAAAAATAATGTTCGTATTCCTCTACTTACTTTTCAATATTTGTATTTGATCCTGACATATTCATAGCTGTTTGTTCACAATTGAAGTCTTTGTTCTTGATTGCTGGGAGACAGATTAAAAAATATGAGTAATGAAAAAAGTGTTTAAGAAGAAGTATATTTATGGAACTCTAAATAGAAGTTTTAAGTGGAAACTCTTCAAGGGAAACTACAAATAAATTTTTGTTTTCCGTTTCACGATTTTGGTCTGTAAGCTATAGAAGACGGAGGATTGATGAAAATGAATGATTGTGAAAGAATTTGGCGGAATGATGTAGGAAAAAGTGGAAGAACCCTGAGAAAACCCACGAACACACTGTTGTGTACCCGAAACTTACAGGACTTTGGATCACACCAGAGACTTTGAAATGTGGCTATTGCAAAGAGTTATCAAGAACCTATAGTTATCAAAATTAGAGAGAACTGGAAAACAGTGTTGAAGCGTGGAGAAAATATTATAACTATTATTCTAGGTCCTATAATTATAATTCTAGGTTTACGTCTTACAATTATGATCTTAAGGCTAAAGGAGACGAATGAATTAATGAAAGTGAAAGGATATGTAATAATTGGTGGAATCATAGTATGGGAGAAAACGGGATAAACCAGGGGAAACTCACGGACATGATGCCGTCCTCACAAAATTGCGTGGCCAGATGACCCTCACAACAGACACACATTCTACCATTGAGGTACCATAGCCCTCAAACTAATGGGTGAGTTTTGAAAGGATGGATCAAATTCAAAACAATGGCACTATTGGAGGAATTTAAATGATGCTTTAGAAACTAATGGATAAGTATTTGAAAATTGGAACGGGAAGAACAATACTGAAGGGAAATTACGAAAAAAGAGAAAAAAGACAGACCGCTTGGATGGGAAATAATATAACTCCAAAAAGGAAATGTTAGAAGAGAAAACTTTGAAGTTCAATATCTCATGAAAAATTCACATTTCTTTTATGGTTGTAATCAAAAACATAATTATGAAGTTTGTTTTTTGTAATGCTGACAGTGAATTCTTTTGATGCGATTTACATGAGATGTGTTTTAAGTTTCAACAAACTCTCTCCTGGAAAAATTCAATTTTTGAATTACATCACTTTTGGCATCCAAGAGGTCCATATGAGACAGTGGATAAAGTAGAATAGAAGAAATGACAGAGAAATGTAGAATTGAAAGGGAAGTTTTTATATTGTGTAAAATAAAATGCTTCACTGGAGGCAGTTTAAAAAGATGATAGAAGATCAAATGGGTAAGGGAAGAAGAAGATTGCAAACTGGTGGGTAAAATTAAAGATACACCATAATCAAACAATAAGGACCAAAGTGCATAGAAGTATTCCTATTTGCAACAGGAGAATGTCAATAATTACATAATAATAATAATCATGATTAGAACGATAGTGGGGTAATGAAAATAGAATGGTAATAACGATGATTTAAATATAGAAATAGAGTTATTTGTTCCATGTGAGAAATTCGAGCATAGATAAAGAATTAATTGCCTTGATTCCAGAAGTTTTCTATTTCTACTAATAATATGCTTGACTGGCTTGCTTTCTGTTCTCACGAAACCTTAGTCTGTTTACCTTACTGAACTATTTTTTGGCAAATATAATGTAAACGTTTTTCACGCTAACATTTTTACTATGACCCATTTGGTAAAGACATCATCCTAGAGATTGTGCTTAATCCTTTGGAAAAAGAAAGGAAATGCATAAAGAAAGGTAAATTTTTCAGCGCTGACATTAATTCTGGATATTACAGTAGTGATTACCATAGCTACCCTAATGATGTGTGTCACTAATTGACACGTTCATCTCTTTTTCTATTCTTCTTCTTCTTCTTCTTCTTATTATTATTATTATTATTATTATTATTATTATTATTATTATTATTATTATTATTATTATTATTATTATTATTATTATTATTATTATTATTATTACTATATAAATCTCTACTCAACACGTAGTAAGAACGATTCCACAAGCTTTCTAGAAACTCATAAAGAAATGAATATATGTCCTTAAATTTAAATAAAATGCAACTTTTGGTTTACCCCCTCGTTCTCATGTTTTTCTATGGAATGAAGGAAGAGTTAGTAAATGGCAATAAAATAGTATAAGAAAAAGAAACAGTAGCTGGAAAACAATCTTCTATCTTAGATTGCGAAATACATGATGTTGCACTGGTCTATACATGCTCCCTATAATTTGTAGAGACAATTCAGTAGCCTCGTATATGGAAAACAGAACAAATATATACAGTGAAATATTGCTTTATATATTTGTAACATTGCTTTATGCATATATATGTATGTGTGCAGGGCCGGATTTAGGGGTGTGTGCACCGGTGCACGTGCACCCCCCTTCGTTGTAAATATACACTATCTAAAATGAGAAACTAGCAGTGAAAATAGCAACCTCTTTGGAAACTTTCTGACATTATTTTTCCGCTTAGGGCTTAAGAGAAAGCAGAGTTCTGGAAAAGCAATAATTTAAGTCGATTTTCTGAAGGTTGAAGGAAAAGGATTCACCAAGGAAAACAATATAACATTTTTCAAGTAGGGAAGAAAACAGAAGCCAGGATAAGAGAATATTTTGTCCTGTATAATACTTGCGACATTCTCTAAAATACTTTGCTTCCTTCTATGCACCAGCGTTGTCAGGGATAAAGAATATTGTCACATGTCACTTTGAAGAATTCAATGAGATTGGCTATTTTGATAGTTATTCGTGCATCCCCCCTCAGACAATCCTGGATCCCGCCCTGTATGTATGTATATGGACTTCTGTGTATTAATGTATGAAATCTCGTTGCACGTCTGAGCAATTAGTTCTAAATTGGAGAGTGATTAGAAATGAGTATTTCGTGTACAATCTTTTTTTTTTTTTTTAATTCCTGGAGACTCACTTGTGTTTTAAGGAAAGACTCTGCAGTACTCTCTATGTGGAACTACATGAAATAATACGTACCTTCTTTTGTTACTAAAAAAGGATTTTTTTCGGGTAAACGTCCCCTGAACGGGACGTGTTATCATCTGCATGATCTTCAAATACACTCTCAATATTTAGTCAGGTTTCTAGTCTCAGCAAGCCATTATCGTACTTCACATCTCTCAACAACTGGTGTTTCATGGTTGAATGAATTTTCTCTTTTTCCTGAAATCAGCATTGCAACCTTCTGTCTTAAGATAAAAAAGTTTAACAGAATAAGGAGATATCACTAATAAATTTGATTTCGAGAGTATACTAAGTAATACGAAGTACATCGCACATAATCTTATTATTAACTTCCTAGTAATGATAAGAGACAAGACTTGAAACTTAAGGCTTTTATAAGATTCAGGAGTAGTAGTTAACTCTTGCGAGTGACATCTTTCTAGACTATCTTCTCGAATGTGAATCAGTTTTATCAAAAACGACTCAGGTGATTCTGCTTATATTTCATAAATAAATATTTAAATCCAATAACATAAGAATAATGTGTAAAACAAATTCTTATATAAAAATATGCAGGAAAGGTAATTTCCTGTTAGGGCTGTTTTTTTTTTTTTTTTTTTTTTTTTTTTTTTTTTTTTTTTTGGTGTGTGTGTCTCTAATACGGCATGCGATTTTATTGATACTTCCTTCAACTTGCAGAAATATAACTGTTTGGGATTGCAATACATCAAGTTTACGTGAGGTAAAAGGAGTAAATTCTACCCGATGTTGCACCTTTGAACATGCTCATGCAAAATAATTTTCCAGTGAAACCTACCGAATAAATTATTCGATTTTATTAAAATATGTGTACAGTTATCTTCTTTATCGCATTCAAACAATCCTCACTTTTTGCGATTGAAAAATAGTAGGGTAAACGGGAACAAATACCCCAGACTTTGGGATTTCCATATTTTAAATAATATAATAAGAAAATAATTTTCTGTAAAGACGTTCGCCAAAATTGCTAGATTTTGTCATAATAAAGAGTATAGTTTGTTTATAGCTTAACAAACATCCCAATGCATGTAGTTAAAATAGATCAAGGCCCCCTTATTCTCCCGATATTCTGAAAGTTATTTCTGCGATAACTTTCGTGAAAAGTATTCGCTTTTGAACAACGTAGTATATATATTGCTTGCGATTTAAATTAGTGAAGAATGGGGATAATCCTAGGAAGGTCATTCCGCTGGCACTTGAAAGTCTCTTCAATGGTAACTTTCGTAAAGAAAATAAAATAAAATAAAATAAAAAAATGGAATATGTGCATTGTAGTATATTATTTCGGATGCCTCAAATTTGCCACAGTTTCCTTGAGTTTAAAATCAATCAATAATGAAGAAGTTATTCTTTTGAACATGACTTTCAAATACATTTTGTGATGATAAATTATATTTTTTAAAAAGTCAAAACATCGGAATCACAAATAATAATACAAAATCATATTCGATATTACGGCACTAACGGGGAGGGGGGGGATCGAGCTGGGTGAGCCTCCCTCTCTATACCACTGCCTCAAAGCATAATCATGGAACATTAAACTAAAAACAATAAGACCGATTCAGAAGGAAATCGGCGATGCTAATAATAATAATAATAATAATAATAATAATAATAATAATAATAATAATAATAATAATAATAATAATAATAATAATAATAATAATAATAGTAGTAGTAGTATGAAAAATATTTCCTACTGTTTGCTAGATTAATATTCGAGTGTAATTTAACATTTTAAAACAGTCTTTTTTTAGGGGGGGGGAGATTTCCAGGTGTTGGCGCCTTAAATTTGGATGTTTCTTCAAGAGATTATTCAGTGTGTTAGCACATCCTAGGCAAAATACTGCTGGTTAGAATATCCACATGAATTTATAACATGCGATATTGACATTTATAAAATGTCACGATAAATTATATGCTGTCTACTAGTAGGTTGTACTAAGTAGGCTACAACCTCGAGGCGCAATGTCAACTGCCCTTCACACTTTATCCAGGCTTAGGACTGGCAGTGTAATGGTAGTGTATAAATTATTAGCACTACATTGGCGTACTTAAAAGTTAAAAATTGCAGGGGAAATATAGGTCCCTTTGTCATCATTCATTCAGTTTAACGTCCCACATTATGCCGCCTAGGCCAAAGGAGAGGGAGTGATTCCTTAAAATAACATTTTATGTTTTCGAAATCCACTTAAAGGTACATCAAATGAGCACTTAAGAACGTTATAGTAAGATGGTGAATATGAATTAATTACCTTTGTGCATACCCATACGAAAAGTTTTGGCTACATCTATAGATGGAAAGCCCTCCCAGCTGGTCTATGACTACCACGCGCCCTTTAGGTGGACGAGGCCCCGGGTCCGATTCCCGGTAGATTATTGAATGATAGTGGTTCGGATTCGACATTAAACTGTACGTCCAAGTCTCATATAGCCGCGCTGCGGAAAAAGGAAAAAAAATTGAAAGATGGCTTGAAAATTTTAAACTCAAGGAAATTGTGGCAAATTTGAGGCATCCGAAATAATATACTACAATGCACATATTCCATTTTTTATTTTATTTTATTTTATTTTCTTTACGAAAGTTACCATTGAAGAGACTTCCAAGTACCAGCGGAATGACCTTCCTAGGATTATCCCCATTCTTCACTAATTTAAATCGCAAGCAATATATATACTACGTTGTTCAAAAGCGAATACTTTTCACGAAAGTTATCGCGGAAATAACTTTCAGAATATCGGGAGAATAAGGGGGCCTTGATCTATTTTAACTACATGCATTGGGATGTTTGTTAAGCTATAAACAAACTATACTCTTTATTATGACAAAATCTAGCAATTTTGGCGAACGTCTTTACAGAAAATTATTTTCTTATTATATTATTTAAAATATGGAAATCCCAAAGTCTGGGGTATTTGTTCCCGTTTACCCTACTATTTTCAATCGCAAAAAGTGAGGATTGTTTGAATGCGATAAAGAAGATAACTGTACACATATTTTAATAAAATCGAATAATTTATTCGGTAGGTTTCACTGGAAAATTATTTTGCATGAGCATGTTCAAAGGTGCAACATCGGGTAGAATTTACTCCTTTTACCTCACGTAAACTTGATGTATTGCAATCCCAAACAGTTATATTTCTGCAAGTTGAAGGAAGTATCAATAAAATCGCATGCCGTATTAGAGACACACACACCAAAAAAAAAAAAAAAAAAAAAAAAAAAAAAAAAAAAAAAAACAAACAAACAGCCCTAACAGGAAATTACCTTTCCTGCATATTTTTATATAAGAATTTGTTTTACACATTATTCTTGGGTTATTGGATTTAAATATTTATTTATGAAATATAAGCAGAATCACCTGAGTCGTTTTTGATAAAACTGATTCACATTCGAGAAGATAGTCTAGAAAGATGTCACTCGCAAGAGTTAACTACTACTCCTGAATCTTATAAAAGCCTTAAGTTTCAAGTCTTGTCTCTTATCATTACTATGAAGTTAATAATAAGATTATGTGCGATGTACTTCGTATTACTTAGTATACTCTCGAAATCAAATTTATTAGTGATATCTCCTTATTCTGTTAAACTTTTTTATCTTAAGACAGAAGGTTGCAATGCTGATTTCAGGAAAAAGAGAAAATTCATTCAACCATGAAACACCAGTTGTTGAGAGATGTGAAGTGCGATAATGGCTTGCTGAGGCTAGAAACCTGACTAATTATTGAGAGTGTATTTGAAGATCATGCAGATGATAACACGTCCCGTTCAGGGGACGTTTACCCCTTTTTTCTAACTAAAATATTATATTTTTCTAATGTGATTATAAAAATTTGGCTTCTCAAGAGAAGTAGACTTTTTTTTTTTAAATAAGGTTGTTCATTTTAGCGTCATGTTAGAATTTTTATCTGGAGTAGAAAATACTGGATATGCTCATGATTGAGCGAAAAACATATTACTCTAACTAGACTATTAAAATAAATTCTCTAAATTCTCTTGTCGCGAATTCTGTCGAGGAATTTGAAGCTTAAAATATACAAAACGATAATCATGCCTGTTGTTCTGTATGGCTGCGAAACATGGTCACTTACTCTGAGGGAAGAACATAGACTGAAAGTATTTGAGAACAAGATCCTGAGACGAATATTCGGACCCAAGAGGAACGGGAATGAGGAATGGCGGAAACTTCATAACGAGGAACTACATAATTTATATGGTTTACCCAACATTGTTAGGGTCGTCAAGTCTAGGAGGCTTAGGTGGGCGGGTCATGTAGCTAGAATGGAAGAAAGTAGAAACGCTTTCAAAGTCTTGGCTGGAAGACCAATCGGAAAACGACCATTAGGAAGACCTACTCGCAGATGGGAGGACAATATTAAGATGGATTTCGCAGAGATTGGAATACAATGTAGAAACTGGATGCAGTTGGCTAAGGATATAAGTTAGTGGAGAGCTTTTGTGAACGCGGCATTGAACCTCCGGGTTCCATAGGCCATAGAGTGAGTGAGTGAGTGAGTGAGTGAGTGACTATTAAAGTACCAAGAGTGGGCAGAGATAATATATTTCTATACTAAATATTCACATTTCACATTGAATGCAAATTTAATTGTACAAGCAATGATAAAAGGATTTGATTCCAAACAGACAATTCACTATTATGTCTGATGTACACATATATTTTTGTTCCTTTCATATTGTTCTCTTCCTATATGGAATAACCTGGTAAGTACTTGTACAACAGCCTGAGAAATAAGAAAGGAAATACAAATATACAAACTCTTGATGTTCTGCAACTCATAGCTTACGCCTTTTTGTAAGAGAGACTCAGAAATAAATTCATTTCATTCTTTAAGTAGGTCATGTCGTAAGTTCTAATGGTATTTGTATGTAGTTCTGTAAGTTGAATTTACTACAAACATACTTGTAAGATAATGTTTGCATTTCAAGCGATTATTTGAACAGCTAATAGAATAGGCCCAGAAGAAAACACACTTAAGCACTATTCCTGAGATTGTTGAATTAGTAGATGGGCTTGGCAAAATGTGTTGTACTAAATCGGTAACGCTGAGTCAATGCTGATTTCCTACTTTTTTTTTTGTGAGAAGACATTTTTAAAGGTATTCTCGTAAGAAACTCTCAAAGAATCGGAGAAAAATCTTTTTTTTTCGTATAAACCATGTCAGTTTTTCTTCAGTCATAAAAACAATAGTTAACCTTGTATAAACATTTTTTTCTTATGGTTTAATATCCTTCATTAAAGTCAGATTGAGCCATTAACTTCAGCTATTCCATTACATTGTAAGACATTTTATATAGGGTATATTATCTAGAGTAAAAGTGTTGTAGAATAGTTATTTTTAAAGTTTCCAATGAAAACTTACGTTTTTAAAAATTATTATTACTATAACTTATAATATTGGTAATTTTGAAAAGCTTGTAATTATAAAAAAATATTCAAATTAATTGCTTTTGACAGCATAAATTTAATGGTGAAAATTATAAATATTAAATAGGTCTATTAATAACACTTACAGATCATTTTCTATTATACTTTCGTGATTTACACTATAAAATATTAACCATTGATTTAAATTCACATTAAATATGAGAAAGTAGTCCAAACAGAATAAGTCAATGTTTATGTTTTTTTTTTTGTAAGATAATTAATTGCATTATGACGTGATGTAAATCATTTATTTAGTATTCAAACTAACTTTCATTATATAATAAAAATTACATGAAGAAATAAGTTTATTGTGTACCAGTCTAGTAGAATGATTAGCGTTCGCCTTTTTAGTGGGTATGGGTCCAAGTTCGATTTCCGTTGTAGGCAGGTACTTAAATTAAGGTATAGTGAATTTTGACCTAGTAAGATAGAAATAATGGCATA
Source organism: Thermobia domestica (assembly GCF_964235325.1). Lineage (NCBI taxonomy): Eukaryota > Metazoa > Arthropoda > Insecta > Zygentoma > Lepismatidae > Thermobia > Thermobia domestica. The sequence goes on from NC_137454.1 coordinate 209,661,866, forward strand.
AGAAGCCTACTCTAAAATTTGCTTTACCTAGTTAAATATGTATTGAACACAATTTTTAGTGGCCTAGAGTGAAAGAGAGTTTTTTTTTTTTAAATAAAAATCTGGTTTCTCAATAAATGAATTATGAAGTTCAAAGAAACGGAAAGTAACTTCTCCATTTATATATGTTAAAATTTCTAATGATGATTTAGTTTCTTAGAACAAATCGCATTGGATTAATTAAAAGTTGTTCTCTCTTGAAGGCAGAAGAAAATTATTGTGATGACCTCGGCACTGCACACCAAATCCAAACAAGATGATAAGAAGTACACGTATAGATAGTAATTAGAACATCATGCACAAAGTACTAAAAAAAATTAAATGCTTAGAAGATATATAAACTAGTGTTAATGAAACAATTAAATTTCTCTTTCACCGATTGACAATATTGAACCATTATCCACAAAGGAGCAATGAATTATTATTATTATTGGCGGTTGTTTATGAGGGACTAAATAACACATATTCCTTTCAATATAAAATCAATAAATGTACAATGCTTAAACGTCTTTTAGTGTGGCAATATAAATTATAGTACAAAATGAGTTAAGTTGAAGATTATGAAGGAAATGAGCCAACACCGAAATTATAAATCAGGTCGACGTACTAAGTGAGAAGAGTACTGCTCTAAAAAAATAATCACAACTTAACAAGCTAGTGGAGTTTTAGAAAACGTACAGTAAAATCTTAGAAAAGCTATTGATGTAAGATTATTACGGAATGGAGAAATCAGAAGTGACAAATTGGAAGGTATGTTCCTCACTGAAATGTCAAGCAGATGAAACCGCAGAGAAAACCATCTCTGAATCACAGAAATATCACCATCATATGCTAGAGAACAGCGAATGCTCTAATGATGATAATAATGAGAGTAAGAAGAAACATAAAGAAGAGTATCAAACATCAAATCCTAGTGAGAGAGCGCGTCACAAGGAACGTTCATTTAATCAAAGAGAACAACGTACAGCCAAAACAGCTGGTGAAAATGAGAAACATCCAAAGCTTGAGGAAAGACAAAATTTTCTGCAATGGGCCAAGAAACGAAGCACTAGTAAACCTTTTAGAGGAGGGAAATTGGATTACAGCAAATCTTTTAGGAAACCAAAAGAAGGAAGAACAGAAAACAGGACAAAGAATAATCAAATGGGAATTCAGAGAAGATCATATAGTTTCAATCAACCAAAAGAAAATATAGAAATCACTCAGAATAGAACACAAGAAGTAGGATCGTCGTCTCATAAATATGATGAATCAAGACAGAATTTGTCGCATAAAACAGAGGATAAAATAAAATTTTCTCCAAATAGGTCCGAAGTTTTAAGAGGGTATTCATTTCATAGATCAAAAAACAATTCATCTCAAAAAACAGAAGAGCGATATTGTAATATACCAGAGAGATTGAAGGAAATTTCATCCCGCAAAAGGAATATAATCAAAAGATATTCATTTCATCGATCTAGGATAAATTCACCTAGTAAAATAAAACCACGCAAAGAATTTTCTCCCCGAATATCAGAAAGAGTGATAGACAATTTCCGTCACAAAGGGAAAGATATGAATATGCCGTCACTACGTGGTGTGGGAGGAAATTCATCCCTAGTAACAGGAGAAAAGAAATCACTTTCAGCTCAGCAATCAGAAAGTTTGATTCAAAAATCTCACAATGAAATGGAGAAAGTGGAGAATTGTTCATTCCATAGGTCATGGGATAATTTACCCCATAAAAAACAAGATCAAGGAGGGCGTTCTGTTCACACACCAAAAGAATTTAGAGATCTATCAGCCAAGAGAACAAATGATGGGACTACATGTTTGTACTTATATTGTAGAACAAAAAATGAATCTCTTAAGAAAGATAAAGGAAAGCCATTGTCCCTGAACAGAGCACAAGGATTGTCAGAAAATCCATCTCATAAGACAAAGAGTATGAAAAGTGCCACAGGAGTTTTATCTTATGTAATTGAACGAAGAATGCCCATTTCCCGTAATACATCAGAATTAAAAGAAGTTTCTCCTGGTAATCAGAAGAACGCGGGACAAAATGTATACTACATATGGAGGAATGATTTCTCTAATGGAAAACAGAAACAGGGTGAACACACTTTTCAAAAATCAGAACGATTGAAGGAGAGTTCATCCCAGGTAAAAGAAGAAATACGAGGACGTTCATCCCATAAATTAAGGAATATTTCATCTTTCAAAACACAAGGTCGAAACATAGTTTCTCATTTGAAATCAGGAAGATTTAGAGCAAATAAGTTCTGTAAAGCTCAAGAAACTGGACTATATTCAGTATATAGGCCAAAAATAAATTCTGCTCATAAAACAGAAGAACAGGAAGGACTTTCTCCATATCAATCAGAAAAAAATGTAGAAATGTCACCTGATAAATCGAAGCAAATAAAAGGATATTCATATCATAGATCAAGGATTAATTCATTTCAAAAACCACAAGAACGAAAAAGTCTGTCTCCTCGTCTATCAGAAACTGCAGAAATAAAAGGATGTTCATTCCGTAGATCGCAGACACATTCACCTCATCAACAGAGAGAGATTTCACCTCGTAGATCGGGAGAACTAACAGCCAGATCAGCATATACAATGGATGAAATAAAAGGATGTTCACTTAAAAAGTTAAAGGCGAATTCTTCTCACAAAATCGCAGAACCAAACTCATACTCCAAGCATAGACCTGATGGGCATAGAATATTAGAAACGAAAAAAATTCCAATTTATGAAGCTAGTAAAACGAATAACAATACATATTTTAATACAGAACAATCTGTGTCCTCTCATCCCCAAAGATCAGAGGAATTACGAAAAACTTCATTTCAGAAAAGTTTAAGACACTCGTACAAAACGTTGCCATCTGGGTGTACTTCTTGTTCTAGTGAAAGTCCACACAATACAATGGAGGAAGACACACAATTTAAATTTGCGACATCAACGAGCGCGAGTGTTTGTCCTCTACATAGAAAACAGGAAAGAAGCGAGTCTTACGATACAGAAAATCATACGTGTCATAGGTGTAAAGGTTTGTCTTATGGTATAGAAAGACATACATGTAGAAACTGTGAAGTTGGTAAATCGTATGGGAAACACAATAGGTATAGAGAAATTCCATCTGAAACGGCAGTGAAATGTTCACGATATCTACCTCGCCAAACAACTGCATATATGACACGTACATTTCATAAGAGATTAGACAATAATTTAAGTACACCTTATTGTAAGGGACAAAGGAAACTAAGTAACTGCAGAGCAACAGAACAATCTTGGTTAGATTCATGGGAAGGTGTACCGAGAATAAATATATTGTCTCTTCCAGACATGATTCTTGAAAAAATCTTCAGTTTTTTGACTTCCAAAGAACTTGGCACAGTACGACAAGTATGTTCTCGTCTTAACCAGGTCATTGTAAACTTTATCAACCATAATTTTAGAGAACTTCAGACGTGTTTTCAAAGAGAGCACAATTCACTTAACAGAATTAATTATATAAGTGAAATCAGTAAGAGAAACGGAAAGTTTTACAGCCTAGAACAACAATTTTTGGATACATTATGTGCTGAATATGAAGTGATGAAGGCCTTCTTTTGGAAGTATGTCGAACATAATATGTGCTCTTCTTTCTTTGCAAGTAATGCTTTGGAGAAGTTTCATGATACTTTGCGTCTCTTTCGTAGCAGCAGAAGAAACTGCAAAACTCTTAATGTTGGTGTTTTGGGTCGAGTTTATGCAATAAATCGAAAGCTAATTCTCCATTCTGAAAAGGCTCTCAGTAAAATTGATAGTAGAAGGAATTTCCCTAAAGATGCTGTTGATATTTTGTATTGTTGCTTAAACGCAACCAAAAATAAACATTTGTATTACACAAAGGAAGCTTATGAGGTTTGTTACACGTTTGTTTTGCGTGATGTTTATTTGCTAGTAACAGGAAGGGAACATGTAACAACAAGAGGATCCATGCAGCAGTTTAAGTATCTTATAAAGGCATTAACTTTGCTGGTATGTCTGAGTAATCGCCAGTATTTTCGTAAGAAAGTGGCTTTGTCGGAACAACATTCTCGTGAAATCAACGACAGTACCGTTTTCTCTCATAAGAGAATCACTTTTAATGATCGTCTATTTATCTATGGATGTACAATTCAAGGCACTGAAAGATCTACTGTTACAGTACATATTAAGTTTAGCATTCCTCTACATACATTCGAAGATAACAGTAGTAGTAGTGATGTTAGAAGTCGCCGAAATCGATCCATGGATCACACTCGTTTCCGGCAACTCTGTGACTCTCCAATCCTAGATAAAAATGTGGAAGTCCAACTAAGGTTTATCTGTGATTCTAGTTATGCCACATCCTCTGAAATGAAAAAGTCACTTTCTTTGCATAAAGTGTTGCCAGAAGAAAATACCAATAGGGGGAACAGAGTCAGGAGTGCCAGTCCCTCCCGTTTACTAGAAACTGATGAGAGAAAACGAAGCCTCAGCGCTGATAGGTGAAGAACTATCAACAATAGTCTTTTGGAGTCCAATTCGTAAATTTCTAAACAAAATACCTTTTGTGCGTCGATTTAGAATTCTTGTGTGTATGTTGAAGAAATATGCTAAAGATCTGTACATTTATTGGAAAATAATTATAATAATAAAAAGATATTTATAAATATGAACATGTTAACTATAATTACGTTTGCTATAAGACGTCTTTTCATTGCATGTGTTTGCCTTCATGATGATGGTACTAGTAAAATGTTAATATTTAGGTTGTATGGTTGTGCTGCCGTTTAGTACTGTACCTCAAAAATATTTTAAACCATTATTTAAGGAAAATAATACCATTAGTCATAAACCGAAAGCAATTTTAATGCATTTTTCAAGAGTTCCAATTTAACAATGGATAGAGAGAAAATGGTTTACGCACGCAGTTGAATGAATCTGCAACCGGACATAGTAACGTTGGTTATACGGCACTGAACTTCTACAGTATTCTCTTGGATGGGAACGCGCATTTATACCTATACCACTGCCATCTTCTTATATTGGTGATAAATGGTTGCAGTCACTTGACAACCGTAAGCTTATCCTTCCTTAATATCCTTTAATCCTTCATCCTTCCTTAATATTTCCTCCACTTATCAGCATTTGACTCGACCCCTCTTGCAACTTTGGTGGGAATGACGGAGGGAATGTGTAGTGATAACTTGAAAGAATAGTAATTAAGAAACATAAACGCGCTTCTTAAACACAAAGAATGCATGTTTGGTGGTAGTGTACCTACATTGACCGCAACGACTCGTGAAGCCTGAGCTCTACATAAATTATAGAACTGTTTTTCGTCACGAGTGATGCATCGGAAGAATTCGGGACGATTCGTGGAAGTTCTTTCCGAACGCACACATGAGAAAAAGGGAAACAGCAGAAGTGCACCAACAATTTTGCCAAACTTAGAAGATATGGCAAACGAGTGACAAGAAACAGCACTTAAAGAACTATAACACTAGAACAATAACAATTATTCGAATTAAATGGTAACAATAAAGGGTTTCTACTAGTCAGGGAAGTCAGGGAAAACACAGTGAAAATGGTGCAGATCAGGGAAATTTAGGGAAAAAAGACTGGAAATCAGGGAAAGTCAGGGAAATTTTGTATTTTTTTTTCTAACATTAATTGTACACTAATTTCAGCTTAGCCAACCATTAATGATCACAGCATGGAACGTTGCTAAGGTTTTTATGGATAGTAAGTGGAATGTATGTGTGAGCAATTGATTATTAATTGTCTCTGTGGAATAAATGTTCTCATATATAAACATTCACAGTTATTTATTTCTTATTTATATGTCAACGTCATCCGACAACTGTCACGAAAGTAAGGGAATTTCCCGCCAAAGGTCAGGGAGAAGTCAGGGAAAGATTTCTCCAGATCAGTAGGAGCCCTGCAATAATAATAGCAAAAATATAAAATAATGACCACAACGTTAACAACAACGAAACTGAGCGGCGATCCGACAACACTGTAGCCTCAGGAGATGTCCTCTGTACAGCACAAGAAACGACAGTGGTAAAATTTCATAGGTGGTGGTTGACGACCGGGATACACTTTAGCGTTCTATTTGGTACTGAAATTGGTAAATCTAGGTCACGCTTCACGAGTTCTCGCGATCGTTATAGGTAGAATTGAATTCTTTATTCTTAAGAAGTCATAGAGCGTCCGATTTCGTTTTCGACACTTTGGTATCTTTGATATCAATAATAATCCCACCAGAAACCAAGATGTGAAAAATTGAACCAAGTTCCCGTACACGTATCACTTCGTTCGACCAGCAAAAGAATAGAGATCTGAAATGATGCCAAGGTCTATTGAAATTCAAAAATCAGGAAATGAAATTAGCAACTTTAGTATTAAGAACAACTTGCGACACAAAAGTCTTTCGGGGCTATACTGTATAGAACTTGTTCTCAGCACCAAAGTTTTAAATTTCATTTTTCCAATTTTCAGATTTCAGTAGAACTTGACATCATATCAGATTTTTTAAAATTAATATTTACAAATTCAGTTTGAAGTTTACCGTACCTCAAACACTACTTTATATTATCATTAACACTAATACCTTATAGGTTTTGTGATGTAACTAGATTATATTTTGCCCTTGTCTCAAATTTTCCTCCTTGGAGATGGAAATTCCAGTATTCGTATTTTCCTCTTTACTCGCATCACAAATCTCACATTTATGCCAAATTTCAAGTCTATATGTCTATAAGAAGTATCCTATATGCAGTGTATCCCAATCTGTAACCTCCGGGGCCCGCGAGAGATTGGGAAGAGGTCAGCGAGACATATAATTTTAATTAAACTTCAAGTTATCGTACTTATCATACCTGAGATATTTGCAACGTATAATAAACGTTTTTAGCTAACGTTTTGTTTGCTTTTGTTTCGAATTTCCTTCAATAATATTAGCAAGCTCTTACAGAGGACTCCTTCTTTAAAATCAAATTTCATGTCATTTCCTCATCTTGAATACTCTTCGCTCGAACCTTCATAGTACTTCTGTCACTGTGTTTTCTGGGTAAGACAAGATAGGAACGACAATTATGAAGTTAACTTTGTGATGCAACGGTTTGGAGAAACGAAAATACGATTCCTCTCATACACCGAGTGATTTCGTTGATTTCAATGGACAATCCCTTTCTATTGAAGTCACAGAAAGTATGATTGAAGGTATATGATATGATTGAAAGTATGAAAGTATGATTGAAAGTATGAAGGTATATGATATAATTGTTATCTCAAGTACTTCTTCATTTTCTGATTTATCCAAAAAAGAAAGAAAAAAAGATTGGGTGAGAACTTGACTTGGCTGTCGTGCACCTAGATTTCGGTTTAGAGGTTTTATATAGACATAAATGAAATACAATAACACCTTACTTTTATGATATGAATAGAAGCCTCTGTGGTAGAGCGCTCAACTTTGGTATCTCGTTCTCTTGTTTGATTGCAGCTCAGCACGATTGGGCTTTCCGGTGGACAAAGGTTTTCTCGGGGTTCTTCCGTTTCCTTCACTTCATTCTTATAAACATCTTCCTTAACCTCCGTGCATAGTCGTGGGACGTAAAACTTACAATTTTTATTTGATTTCATTTGTGATATGAAACAATATTTATTTACTCTCTCTACCATTTTATTAATCACTATATTCCATAAGACAAAATGTAATATTTCTTATTTTTTCCTAAGTAATACAGAACAATGTAAGGATTATTGAACTACCGACTATGGATTCTGGCTTCAAGGATGCATCACTGCAACTAAATGGTATAGCTATTTTATACTTACGGTACTAGTCAGTGAACAGTACTGTAATTATGATTATAAATAGAGCCCGGATTTCCATGCAGAAACCAACCCCGAGATATGCATGCAAATATGCACGAAAAACATCAAAAAATATGCGCTAAAATATGCATTTAAAAATTTTATATATACACCGAAATATACACTAAGAAAATAAAATCTGAATTTCGTCCAAAAATGTTTTACTTTAATTACCTGTTTCAATGAACTATCAACGCCTTTCTTACTTTTTTTTTTCTGTAAACACTCTGTGTTTATCAGTAAGAAACGTTTTGTATATTGAAAAGTTCTTTCCTACATCAGCAGAAGTCACTGGTGCATGTGAAAAACACCAAATGTCTACGTGTGTTAGATCGTCTTCCAATTCCTTGTTTTCAAGATTAAGTACGTTTGCAATGTCACAGATTATTTTTTATTCTTAATTTTTGCCTAATATTTGGCAAAGTTTATCTGACGCTATTTTCGCAACACCATGAGTTGAGTTTCAGTAGACAAAATGTCAGTGATAATCAGGGCCCGGATCTTGTTGACCTAAAAAAATTTAAAAAGTGACCTATAAAATGACACTAAAATTCCTGTAAAATGACCCTAAAATTCACAAAAATTGACCTTAAAACTTACGTTTTCTCAAACTTTTATTTCATTAAACATTGACATTTTTTAATATCCATTGGATTTTTAATTAACATTTCTCACTCATATTCAAAAAGTTTTTATTCAGTTAGTTGCAGTCCATTGATCAGTCCATTGTACAGCATTGTAAGTATTGAAAGCGTCAGTTCTCTCCCGAGTTGAAACTAGGAAGCACTCTTAAACAATAAAACTTAGCAAGTTTAGACTACATGAAAATAATAGATAAAAATACGTTTAAAGCCCTTGTACGCCTTCTAATGCATTTTTAGTTATTCACGTGATCACATTCATTGTGGTCAATAACCCAAAACTATCTGTTTGGCCACCTACCAACTCCCGTCTTTCGTTAACCAGCTACAGTTTAGTTTTCATTAGCTTGTTAAGAATGCAGTTTTTCCACTCCAGTAGTCAGGAAGTAAGAAAAGAGATTATTTAACTTCGTCTTTTCCACATCCGTAAACCGTGTTCATTTAAAGATTTCCTTATGTAGAAAAAAAGAATAAAAAGACCATAAGTGACCTAAAAGTTACCTTAAAATATTAAAAAATGACCTGAAATTTCAAAACAGCAAAAAGAGACCAAAAGTTGATCCTAAAAAACTATATTTTTAGAACCTAGAGTTGATGGATAACGTTTTTACTTGAACTTGCCTTCTCCTATGCGTAACAGAAGAAAGTTGACTTGTCAACAAGATCCGGGCCCTGGTGATAATTCACCCAACAAGGAGAGTGAATGCTGCAAAGCATTGTTATGGGATTTCAACTGTCTGACAATTTCAGGTATTCTGGAGAAGTGGTTGTATTGCATTTTTGTGACACATAAATAGTGGGTGCATCACCGGGATTTAGTGAGTCTACAACAGTATTCACTTGATTTAAGTTATCTGCATAATACGACACAGTTTATAGCCGCAAACCTCATCGGGTTAAAACTGGTTGCGGAGGTAGCGGAACATTTTTCGCAAATTCGCGAAAGATGCGTGCGCTCGATGAAGCTTTCACGTTTGGTACAAGCGCGTCTACTTCTGGATCTTGGCATCTGATTGTTTCTGCTACGTGATGAAGACCGTGTACAAGGCAAATCAGGTGGCCTAATTTAGTAGTGACAGAATATTTTATTCTGTTATTCTATACAACGTTTTATTCTACATCTGTGTTTACAAAGTGATTCAGTTCATTTGAATATAACCAACTTTTTTCGGATATATTGGGGGCCGTGGTGGCTCAGTGGTAGAGCGTTCACCTCTGGTGCTTGGGGTCCCGGGTTCGATCCCAGCCCCCGCCAAGTGAACTTTGTGGTGGACAAACACCGTGTGCGTGGGTTTTCTCGGGGTTCTCCCGTTTCCTCCCACTTTCTTCATTCCACCATTTCATCCATTACTCATCATCACCGTCTCCTTTAGCCTAACCGGCATAACCGTGGGACGTAAAACTCAAAGATTTCATTTCATTTTTTTTTCGGATATACTCTGAAATATGCTAGTATGGAGCAATAAAATTGGGAAATATGCTTTATCCTACAAAGTTTACGAAATATGCATGCACATTAAAATTCACTCAAAATATGCACTTATATGCGCTATCATATGCGTCTCAAACGAATCCTTACAAGTCCGTCGGAAAGAAAAGGATTCTTTCCATACGTTTCTGCACGTTACTATAGACATGCATTTTGCATATAAATCTAGGCTGTAGTTATAAATGAGATTCTTAAAACAAGCATAAATTTATTGATAGTTGAGTTTAGTTCAAATAATAATTGAGTTGTGAACACATCGTAAGAACCAAAGGAACGTAACTCCAAGAATGGAATTTTTGTTTGCTTGGATTATGAACATAATTTGAAACTTGATGTTATTTGAGTGTTATTGAAGTTGACCTTGTCATTAACTTATCTGCTATGCAATAATGTGTTTATCATCTTATTAAAATAACCTTTGTTTGTAAAAAAAAAAAAAAAAAAAAAGTTTTTCCTCTCTCCTATAAACCTACGAAAGTGGAGTTACGTTTCTCTGGTTTCCATACGACGAAATATTTCTATTCAATTATCAACTGTACTTTCTTTTACTTTTTTTCTTTTGTTTCTTTTCTTTCTTTCTTTCTTTCTTTTTTTTTGCTGTTTTTCACCTCGTTACCCATAATACAATTTAAAACGGACGAAATTATTAATTGTATTTTGTACGTGGAAATGAAACCTTTATTCTATGCCTCACGATTGTTCTCTTCAGGCTCTAACAAGATCTGAGATAAATACAAATTAATGATTATAGAAGAATAAATATAGACTAAGAAACTAGAAAGAAATTAAAAAAAAACTCCGAGAACATTTGGGAATCCGATGTAGTCCACCACAAACTCACATCTTCGGTCAAGGAAGTTTATGGTGGACTATATCGGATCCGTGGATTTTCTTGAGGTTTTCCCTCTTGCTCTCACATTGTCATTCCACCAACTCCTTCATAGTCATTCACTGTATCAAATTAAACATTTCTCTACTTCAGCCTAAAGAGCATAACCGTCAGATATAAAAGTAAAAATCTTGTTTATCTATGGCCTGTTATTAAATCAGGGATATTTAAGTAATTAGATCCATTTCTTTTGTTAACAAGATTTGGTACCATTGACTTATGTTAAAATTTGAGAGTTGTTTAATTCAAATTGATTGGTAGTTTCAAAGCTTATGTCGAGTACGTGGTGTTCCTGGTTCGATCCCCGTCCAAGTAAGTTTGTGGAGGCTAAAATTGTGTTCATGGCTTTTCTTGGGGGTGCTCCCGTTTCGACCCACATTTTCATTTTACCAGTTATTTCATCGTTATTCACTTGCCATAATCATCCGTCTTCTCTAGCCTAAAGGGCGTAATCGTAAGAATATTAAACTGAAAAATTTAATTTGCTAGGGAAAAAAAATCAGTGCAAGCAATCGACAGAGAGAAGCGTGTAAAAAGAAGCTCTGCATAATCACTATTATCTTTGCACGAATTCCTTTCCTTCTGCATAAGATTTTCTGTTGCAACACCCATCACGTTCTTTTAGAAACGAAATGTCTTACGAGTATTAAGTTTATGAATCGTGATTACTCACTGATGAGTCCGAATAGTTTATTTTACAATTTCTTAATTCATATATATATATATATATATATATATATATATATATATATATATGGTATAGTACATTATCTTTTTGTTTTAACATCAAGAGTACCATGTTATCCCGAAAGAAACACTGTAGATACTGTCTTAACCACCGCCCGTCATCATTGAAGATGCGTTTCTTACTGTATTGTATTTAAAATGGAACACTTACTATCCTCACTTTCCTTTTTTATTTCATTTTCTTTTTCATGTTTAAGATGCATAACAGAAGCGAATCGAATTTGTAAAAGGCGTTATGATAATGCACATACAATAAAATCGACAAAAAGAATAAGATTACATCATATTCGTGTAGGCGTTTACTACAGACTCTTCTTTTGCATAATGCTGCCTAAATTGGTGGTCGTAAAACAAAATATGAAACATTGAATTATGAAAGGCCATAAATAAAGCATATTCTGAATTACAGTGATCAATGACCGTTTTTTAAATTCAATTAATACAGAGTATTTGCTGCGTTTGCTTTGATTTTATGTACTGGTAGATTGGGATACTCGATGATTTAGTAGCAGTGTGCTTACTTATATTGCGAGGTTTCCCTGATTCAGTCCCAGGCGATGTGAGTTTCCGGTGAATAACACCGTGTCCAAGGGTTTCCTGAAGATTCTCCAGTTTCCTCTCTAAGTCCACCTGTTCTTTCATAATCATTCACTTTCATTAATCATCGTATCTTTTACTCTAATTTAAAGCGTATACCCAGGGCCGGCTATACTACAAGTGCAACATGTGTATTTGCACGGGGCTACAAGTTCCGAGGGGCGGCAAAATCTGTCGTAACTATCTTCTTTAAAATAAACATTTCTTGTTAGAAACAGACTTCATGATGATGGTAGTTAAATTTACTAGGCTGACCTTCTATTGGAATACTATATTCGGAAATCATATTTAGGTCCCATTAGTTTAAGGTCATATGGATAGTGCTAAAGCAAACGGTCAAACAAATCCCAGCATGAATTGCTTCATTGTTGTCAAATACAAGATCTCAAGTCTCGAACACCTCTTCCATCTAGTTAGTTATCACAGATTTGATATTAGAACTAGTCTTGTCTTTGTTACAAACAAGTTCCTTATCATTGAAGGTGGAAACAAGATTTTTTATTTTTTTAATAGATGTAGAAGGAAACTCCAGAAATAAAGAGAAAAGAGCTAGTTATACTGGAAAATTGAGATTGAAGCTCGATATTGAATTCCATAAAAAGGACTACCATCTTACCTCTGCAGGTGTGTTTACTTTATCTTTTTACTAACATAATAGCTTATTATTTAAAGAGAAAAGCAACAGACACAGGGATCTTGTACTTGTAGTGTTTAGGCCTTTCTGAGTGCAAGTACACTTTCCATCCCTTTCGCTGTTCATGACGGGTAGCATACTTAAAATCGTGGGTTTTAAGATTTGTTCTTTCTGGAGAAAGAGGCCGGCAAATGATGCTATTGTACGGGGTGGCAAATTGCTTAGTACCAGCCTTGGGACAAAATTAAAAATTTCACTCCGATTCTATGTAGCAAAATCTACCTTTTATAAAAGTCGTGTTGGTGTAGGCTATTTATTGCGTAGATGTTCTACCACTATAACTAATGGATAATCCTTTCCTTCTGAGAATTCTAAATTCTTAAAAAAATAAATGTTCACAAATTTCTGTACAAAAATCATCAAAGAAAGAAGCTTACACCTACTTCACACATAATAGCTATAACACAATATTGTTCGTTGTTTTGTGAGAGATTTGACATTTATTATTATAATTTCCGTATTTTTTTTTAAAAAAAGAACTACTTGTTTGTGAGAAAATTTTTACAAAAAATTCTCCAATAAATGGAAAGCATTAATTTCGCTTCACTTACACTTTGCGAGAAATACTCGTAATTAAAAAAAAAGTACTTTTCTCAGCAAATTTAGTAAATATTAATTTGTAATTAGGCACCATTCATTATACTGAAATTCCCGGAAGAACATAGTCGGAAGTTTTCCGCTCAATGACACTGTATTTTATATACAGTACATCGTTCTGTTGAGTGAGAAATATGGATTTGTTATAAAGTTACAAAGAGAGATTTTTATGTTACACTCAAAGTTACAAGTCTTGTTCCATTTTTCACTTTTTGTTAACAAAATAATAAAAACAAACATTTTGTTCATAAAGTGCATGAAAGAAGTAAAGTAATTGTGAGATGCAACCTTTCTAGTGGATGAAATTTGATTTACGAGCGGAACCACTTCTTTGTTTGTTATTTGTCTTGTGTGACCTTGTTTTATGAGTACAAGAAAAACTCCAAATAAACAGAAAAAAATATTTATATATACAAAAAGTAGAACATTATTCTTTCAGAGAAACCAAAAAGAAAAGAAAAGAAGTAGGGAAAGAATATAAACTAACAATAAATTTCTGTAGCATTTCCTTTTGAAAAACACTACAAGGTAACTAACAAGTCCTGAGTTTGATGTTAGTGGCTGGTGTATGTTGATTAGTGATGCATTCTGTATTACGGTCTAGGTCAGTATTGTTCAACGATATTCTATGATCGACCACACTTAAGTGGTGCCTATGAGTATCCGGAAGCCATCTGACTATTTCACCACTACCATAGCAACGGCAACAACTACTACTTCTGTAATTAATACTAACGTAATGAACTTATTTCCTCCAACTTCTGACGTTAACATGATTATTGAATATATATAAACATATAAATATTAGGGATTACTTGCCAAGTTGTAGGGAACTCTAAGTTCCTTTAGGAAATCTCTGGCACACAATTTGCGGAGGTTTCAAACATGCATTTCTCAATTGAGCAGGCATAACATTGAGTATCATGTTTTAAACCGCACTCTCCAAACGTTGCGTAGTTTTTGAATTATAGCCTTCTGAAGTTCATTTTCCCACGCTTTCGGCATCTTATGTCGCCGAAACTATCCCTCACAAGTTCCAGAAGGATAGTTTTGACCAAACTTCCAGAGGACTTCTTTTTTTGCTGGTTTTGGTGTCGGGAATCAGCTTCCGAAGTTTGTCCAAATAGTTTCTTACCATCCTGTAGATATATAGCATGTAAGAGAGAATTTCCTTTTAAATTAAATGTATAAAAATCAGTACGAATTTGTTTCAGAAATAATTTATGTTTCCGATGATTTTGTTTTACTACTTGAAAAGATATGGGGATACCTGTAAATTTACTTGATCTAAGAAATGAATAAAATAAATAACTTATATATTAAGAAAACTGCATCTTAAAATACGAATATTGTCAGCAGTTAAATTTTATTTGAAAGGGCGCCAGGAAAGCATACCACAGACGCGATATTGAATATGATGGATCAGGTTATATGTTGAATATTTAGTTTTGAGATTCATTTGTATGGATGAAATAGATAATCTAAGTGTTGGTACTGAAAACTGAAATGAATCGGCTCAGTGTCAGATCAATACTGTAAGTGGGCATAAGGTCTTTAACAACATATTTTATTAATTATGTGTTAAAAACAACTATGTTTAAACTAGATATGAAATATTAACTTTACAATAACAATATGGAAAAAAGGATAGATAATACATAATACTATTATATTGGAGATTTCGTAATGACAAATCTCTGATATCTCTAAATTTCCATTATAGCTGAAGATGATTGTAACTGATAAATAATCGATTTCAAAGTATGCCATGGCTTAAGATATTTAACAAATTTTGTAAGACTCATATTAATAATGCATGGCTAAAACAATAGAAGAAAGAATAGGGCATCGCACATGCAAAACACTGTAAAAAAATATAAAGCGAGGTTACAGTTGGTCACAAGAAACCAAGCTACCAATAAATGCACTTCTACACAGTATAGAGTTAATGTACAACATTTGTATATTAAAAGAGGCATTGCCTACTGAATAATTAACTCTATACTGTTTAGAAGTTCATCTAATAAATTTAAGTTTCTAACATACTTAGGTTTAGATTCCGTCATAAAACTTTCAGAAGTAAAGTAGAAAATTTGTAATGATTACATAATAATTTTTCTTTACAACTGGGATACTGGAATTTGGAGCTACAAATATTTATATTATATTTAATGATATTCTGTAACAAGAAAAATACGTATCATACCAATATAAAGTGTAATAATAAGCTTTCGTACTATCTTTATATTAAAAAAAATTTATAAAGCAAGAAAACACAAAGAATGAAATGATACACATTGAGAGAGCAATATTTCAAGTTTTCATAGTTACACTAATATTGTACATTCTTGGAAAAATCTTTGTATTATGTATGCTTCAAGTGACATGAAATAGGCCGCTAATAGGTAGTAAATAAATTTAGAGTTGTTCAGATTGTACGAATGACTGTTTTCTTCTGAAATGATCCTATGACTATTGCCATTTACAATGAAAAAGAAAGGCATTTAAGCTAGGGACAAAATGAGACATACAGTATAACTTAAGGGCAGGCAGGAAAATATTCCAATAGACCACGAACACAAATTAAAAAAAAGAGAGAGAGAAGTCAAGACACCACTATCATGTTAAAATATAACTTAATATTCGCCTAATGTATTTTCATTCATAAATAAGATGGATAATTCGATATTTTATAGGCAGGCTTACATGAAATATTAAAGAACCTTCAGTTCTATTCATTACACATTATCGAAGGCTACTTTCAGTATTTTTTTTTTTCTAAGGGAGATTATTCCAATTTCCAGGCAAAGATAATGAAACTTTAAGAAATAAAAAATTCTGTTTCATGAAAAGAGTTCCACTACGAATTTTATATACGAGCACATGTACAATATACAACTATGTAAATTACGTAAGCATAAGATCATAAACACACACACACACAAATAGAGAAAATGGCGCCCGGTTAGAATAGCCCAATCTACTAGAGAGTGAAACATCAATCATTATCTACATGTCTCTTCTACATATATTTTTGGCACTCTACTGCTATTTCATCGGCGTATTTAACATTTTCCGTCTGTCAGAGACATATTCTGCATCGCTTTCTTGTATTCTTGGATTGGATTGATTAAATTTGAATTTCTCGTCCATTTTAAGCAATGATGGTATTTATGAGACGAAGCCTACAGTTAAAAATGAAATCCCTAACCACTTCTGGATTTGTATCCGAGGGAATTATCTTTGTCGAGAATCGAACTGAGGACCTCACACAGAAGCATGAAAAGTCATTCCTCCCTTCTTGTTTACCTACGAATCGTAAAAGGTAAACAGATATTAAGGTAAATTGGGTAGGTAACACGCGTGCTTGCTTTATACAAACACAAGGGTAGGGGAAGGGGTTGGACTTACTTTAAAAAAATAGAAGTAACCTCATATAACTTCGGTGCTGGAAAAGAAACTTAAACTTCAATCAATCAATCAAGGGATGTCAATAAATACGATGACTTTTTGCGTCCAATCATGTTAGTTAATGAAAACATCAAGGTATAGGTGATTACTATGTATATATTTACTAAAATAACATAATTCGCATTAATAAAGTACTCAATGTGGATATAACTAAGGTTTGCATTACAGCCTTTTAAGTTCAGTCACACAATAATCTGTTGAACATAAAGTAAATAGAGATGTAAGCATAGATGAAGCATACAAGTATCTACCACAATTCCAATTATATTACCTGAGTAATTATCCAAAATCATAGTTGCTAAGTAACTTTAAAACTTCAGAAGTGGTACATTTACAAATGTTTCAGTTATCTGTTTTGTTTATTTTATCCAAAAATGATGTGGCACAGGAATGAAAACGCATCGAAAGTTCTCTCTTATTTTTTTTTTAAAGTTATGTATGAGATTTCCTTTTTTCTCAAGCGACATGTAAAATTGAATTTGTTTGTAACCCTGCTTTGAAATGCAAGAAAATCTTACTATTTCTGTTTCTGCTGTAGTTTACATAAAAAAATCTAAGAGGAAGTTATAAAAAATATACATGTAATTTCGGAAATATGTTAATGATACTTATAATAGACATATAATAGAATAATAGTGATAATTATATATATTTGCAAATTCCATCAGTTACAGAATACGATTCTATTGAGTTGAATTTAAGTATACGATAATTATTCTTTGCCATATGGTTGATACAAGTCACGCATTCCTCCCGGAAAGGATTCTATATGAAAATAAAACTAAACAAGAAGTCAAGGTCTGATTTACTTAACAATTACAGTAACACTTCAATACCAAAATAGATCGTGAGGGTTATATTAATCTTAGTGGATCTATATCGTATGCATACTTTCGATATAATTTAAGGACGAGATTCATGACAACATCGTGCCCCACGAATCACATACCTTCTAGCTGAAGATGACAGTAATTGAGAAACCATAGATTTCAAAGAATGTCACGCCCTAACCTTGTGAAGAACGGAAGCATAACTAAGCAACTGATCGACTTTCTAAAGTAATAAGAATTCTCATCGAAAGAAAATAACAAGGGTTGTCATCGGTGATATGTCTTACTTGGTGATATTTGAAACCAAGGTCATTATTTTATTTTATTTTATGAGATTCCGATCAAGTTCATTCGCACACGTAAGCATGTAGTGTGTTAAACCTGGTTCACCTTGTCTAATAGCGGGATTATCACGCTTAGCTGTCTCAATGCAGTTTCATTTCATTTCTTTTTTTGCAATGGGAATATTATCTAGTTCAAGGGAATTGAGCTATAGATACAGCTGCGTTTAATACTTACTCTGTATAAGATTATATCTCGTAACACTTCGTTGGAAGGAATTAACTACAGTATACACATTTCAACGTGAAATCAGTAAAATATATCTACAAATTGACTTTACAAGTGTTTAAGCTAAGCTTAGCCCCTACTTTTATATTTAAAAATATTAAATAATGTAAAGATAATCAGGCATATACAAAATTTAGAAAGTGATCCAGATAATAACTACAGAATGTTATTGCTTCAGCTAATAATTGCTTCCAGTATCTTAGGATTTTTTGTATTGTATATAAATTTGGTTTCTCACCAATTGTAAAGTCAACCAAATTTCTGACCTATAGGAAAAGATTTGTGAACAGTGTTAGTTCATGAAATAATTTTGTAGATAATATCTGACTCACTTTCTAAATTTTTAAAACTCTTCATTGGCTTTCAGTTACTTACTAAATAAAAGAAATTTGGAATGAGCTTACCGAAGACAACTACTCTATTATGCAGAAGTACATCAAAAATTTATTTAAGCAAAAATGCATTATGTAGACATATAATTGACATGTTTGATGAAAAATATGAACAAATTTTATAGAATGTACTATATATGGGTTTATGTATTTTATGAAATATAAGGATAAAGAACATCTGATCATGGTACTAGTAAAAAGTGCCAACGTCTGGATACATTGCATTTCCAAATTGCGCTTTTATGCTAATTTCAGGACGTATCCGTCCATGATTTCACGAGGAAAATGATCTCGCAGTTGGTGTCTTTTGAAGTGCAGCTTACGTCTAAAGCTTGGATACATTTCCAATCAGGCCCGAAACCAGCCACAGAGGTTTGGGGGGGGGGCATGGATATGTTAGTGGGGACCAAGTCATTCAAAACTCTCCTACAAATTGTTTTTTGTATTAATAATAGCATTTTGTATTGAGGCCTGGAGGGCCACGAAAAGTTTAGGGGGCCCAGGCCCCCTAGCCCCCCTCTGGTTGCGGGCCTGTTTCCAATTGTATCTTTCATACTAATTCAAGGGTGCTAAATCCAATGGAATTATTTTTAAACGTATTCGTTCATGGAGTCACGCAACATAAGCGGTACTTGAAAGACTCCAAATACTGAGATATTTTTTCTCGTGATGCCATGGACGAATACATTTTAAAATAGTTCCTTTGGGTCCAACGTCCTAAAATTAGCATAAAAAGTGCAATTAAAGATGTACCCAATCGTGGCCACTTCTTTTATTGGCATTAAGCAGTACTTCAAAGACTTGTTTGTTTGTAAGCGAACCATTCCACACATTTAGCCATCGACACATTTTTGTAATGAAATATTATATTTTAAGAATGACATAAAATTCCAGAAACTTCCATATTCTTATGTAACTTTTCTCAAAGTGTGGTCTGCGAACTACAAGTAGATCCTCGAAGTCTATCCTTGGCGGTCCTTTTAGATTGAATATTAATTCAAAAAACAGATAAAATAAAATTCAAGTGAATTCCATATCATACACTATAGTTCAATATCTCAGCCAAGCATAGATTGTGGAAATATTAGATTATTCCCTTTAATAAGGCAAAGACTATACAGATCCTAATAGTTTATCGTAGGTGTAGTATTGTAAATATTCTTGATTGTTTTTAAATATTTAGAAAAATATTATATATTTTCGTTTAATATCAAAATAAAAATAAGGAAATTAAAAAATATATATATAAATGTACGGACATTGATATATGCTCGAGAGCTCCTTCGTGGCTAAGCGATTAGCGTACACTCCTTTGGCGTGGGAGACCCGGGTTCGATTCCCGGCGGGAGCTCATATGGTTCGGATTCCACGTTAATCAGTAGGTCGTGTCTCATATAGCCTGACTGCTGAAAGGGACGTTGCACTCAAAATCAACTCAACAGCGATATATGCTCGAAACAAAATAAATAAATAAACAGAACAACAAAATTATAAATTTATTTTCGCAAGAGACAAGAGATGGGTAGTTTGTTGAACATTGTAAATGCTAAAAAGTAATCCTACTTGAAAAAACGTTTAAGGAACGCTGTTGTTATCCATTTTCTTCATTGCATCTTCTTCAGTTTTCCATGATACGTAGACATCCTTTTCTTTTCTTATGAGTCATGTTGACAATAGAAAGTTAAGCTTAAACCCACCAAACTTGTTTTAAACATTAGCAGCGCTTCTCTTTTATGATACTTATTAGCTCTTAATTGCTTTTACCCTTCCTTCCTTATTGTTTAAGGTTTTGAGGTCGCGATGAGTGCGAGGATTATAAAAATGCACTTTCTGTGTCAGCTGCATCAAATGTAGGCATTACCATATTCTTCAGGTTTAATAGTCATATGCACACAGTGATTACCAAGGGCATATTTAAATTAGTACAATTATTAATATATTTTTTTTTTACTTATTTTCACGCAACCAACTGCCGTATTTACTCAAATTTAAGCACCCCCCTAATATTGTGTCAGATTTAGAATCCGTTTATTGTGCGGATACAATTATTCCTTATAAGATTACCACAGAAAATTTATGCAGCTACCAAACTGGCTCATCATCGCCTGCAAAACTAGTGACTTGTTAGTATCTTCCCAGATAGCTATCGGTAGTACCTCTTCAGTGACAAAGCCAGCTGTATGCAATTTCTTAGGGGGGGGGGGAGTGAAAAAGCAGAGACATTTTTCGGTGGGGGTAAGTTTTTGAATATAGAAAATAATAGTTTTATATTACTCGACCTACATTATATCAGGAGGGGCAGGGGTGCCTACATCCTTGCCCCTCTAGCGTCGTCGCTGTACCCCTATGCACTCTGAGAAATGCTTGAACTTTCGTCTGCTGTTTGGAACTGAATTATTAAACAATCGACATTAGAACTTTACGTTTCCTAAAACATTGTTGTTTAGAATACTTAGAAAAAATCAATATGCATCTACCGCTACGTCTACCACTTCTTTGAAAACTCATTATGTTCCTATAAAAACGCATTACGTTCCTAGAAGTGTTCCTAGAAAAATTCCAGCCCTACATTTTGAAAGCAAATGGGGTGCTTACTTATATAAAGTAAATATGGTAATTTGTTTTGTAATTAGGTAACTTGTTCTACTTTTATTAGCGTATAATGTAAGAAAAGAGTCCAAAGATTTAGATGTAATTGAGCTGAACAAAATGACATGGTTGAGGGGGAAATCCTCATGCGTAGATTTCGAGAAAATTCAAAAAAATAATTTTTGTTAACACTTTCATTAATGCTTTACGAGAAGACGGCACCTATTAAGGTGAAATTGAAGCTAAAATATAGCCGATAAAGTCATCAGAATTTAACGTTAATATCAGCATTACAAATCATTAAATCTGAAATAAGTACCGTAATACAAAGTTTTTGAATATTTAGGGGGGTGTTACGTTGGCTCAGTGGTTGAGCGCTTACCTTTGGTGCGTTGGGCCTCTGGTTCGATAGCTTAGGGCTAGGTGGTAGAGCAACCTTGGCTGAACTTTGCCCTCAATAAAGAGTTTTATTATTATTATTATTATTATTATTATTATTATTATTATTATTATTATTATTATTATCCCCAGCCAAGTGAGTTTGTGGTGGACAACGTTGTGTCCGTGAATTTTCTTCGGGTGCTTCCGTTTTCTCCCACTTTCTTATTCCATCAATTCTCCCACCACCATCATTTACTTGCTTTAATCATTGTCTCTCTCAGCCTAAATGGCATAATCGTGGGGCATTAAACTGAAAGATTTTATTTTCATTTTATTTGGAATATTTAGCCTATATGTATATATTGTACATGTAGTTGCAAGAAATCTGTTGATGTTCATTTTAATAAATATTCTTACTATGTGACATAAATACAAGCAAAAAGTAAATAGTAACATTAAAAAGTAATTGAATATTACACCAAGTGATCCACTCACACAATGGAAAAAGAACTTTTGGAAAATACTTTCTTTTAAGGTCGGGTTCAGAAGTGCTAAATGTTTATACATTCTGAGGAAAGAGCTATTTAGAACATATAATTCTAGCTTTCTATATATACAAATCTTGTAGCTTCGTTTCAGATGATAATTGTAGTATGTTACTATTATTATTTAATAAGAAATAGTAATTTAAATCTAACGTAAATACACATGCACCTAAAATTTATATGACACATATGCACGCATATTTAATTTGAAATTTGTTGCAATTACATGTTTTAAAAAGAATCAATTTTTATTTCTTGCAGGCAATATTCGTTACCTTAATTGGAATCAGCACAGCTCAAAGTGGGAACAGATATTTTGATCAGGATGCAATATCAGTTCCACAAGGAGCTGTCTTCGCAGGAGTCGGCCCTGCCCAACGTTCCCGACCCCGCTTTCGAGCAGGATCTACTGCTGCCGCAAGGGATGTGAATGTTAGTCCTTCTGAGCCAGAGGAGCAACAAACGCCAGTGCAACGATTGAGACGTCCAATCGGACGTCGAGTTCTGCGTCCAAGACCACAAGGTTCCGGTCCAAACCAAAATAATGCAGCCGCTCCTCCTCCACAAGGTCCACCTACTCCCAGTAGAGCCCTTCCCAGAAGACCTTTAATTCCAGGCGCTATTCCTGGAGCAGTTCCTCTCCAGTCCACAGATAGACTGTTGACTCTTCCAGAAAGAGCTCCTCAGAGATCTTCACCACAGGCTATTAAGCCAGTTGTAGAAGAGGAAGAAGAATATGATGATGAAGATACGCCTCAGCAAGACGCGCTCGTTACTCCTAATGTACCCATAAACGAACCAGCACCTCAAGCACTTCCATTCCGTCCACAAACAACAATTGGTGCTATATTACCTCAACCTCAACCAGCATACACCCCTGAACCTCAACCAGCCCCTACTCCTTCACCTCCTCCTCCACAACAAACCTACTCTCGTCCTGCTCAGCAAACTTTCCGTACCTCAAGACCACAGAATTTAGTAAAGAAAGTCCCCGCAGGTTATGATGATGATGTTCGAGGCACTTCCTCACCCAGATTCAATCAACAACCTCAACGTTCCCAAACGCGCGCACAGGCTCGCCAGCCAGTTGCTAGACCTGTTGATGATACAGTATACGACAAACCTCAGAAATCAAAGAAGCCAGTTGCACAGATCATCAAGCGATACCGCTACGACAATGACGATGGAAGCATAACTTGGGGATTTGAAAATGATGACGGCACCTACAAGGAAGAGACCATTGGTGTTGACTGTGTAGTACGTGGTAAGTATGGTTACGTGGATCCAGATGGTGTTCGACGTGAATACACTTACATCAGCGGTAACCCATGCGACAAGGAAAAGGAAGAAGAAAAAGAAGAAGGTTATTTGGATTATGAAAACAATAAATATGTTCTTCCCAATGGTGCGTCCATTGATTTACAATCTGTAGTGAAGAACCGCGCAAGGCGCCCAGTTGGTAAGTAAGATTTAATAAAATGAAATAAAATAAATCATAATTGTTATCCTGCAGAACTTTATGAGTGCCATTGCTCTAAACACACAAACAGTAATAACAGTTAGATTACCAGTATATTTATATTATTACCTCTGCAGGAACTGTTACAAACCTTGGGTGTTGAACACAGCTGCACATTAAGTGCTAAAAACCAATACTGTATACCCACCACGCCATATCTAATACGTTTCATGTACATATGTTATTTATAGCATATTCAAACAAAAATAAGAGATTGTTTGCTTACTTTTTTTTTGTAACAACAATTACTTAATATTGATTTCTGATGTTTTTATGGTATTATTCCATGATTGACCTAGGCAGCGGATATGTTAGTTGTTGCGTGTAATATTGAAGTATGCAAATGTTATGTTCACAACACCTGTTGTTAATGCAAATGAGACAAAAAGAAACAATTTTACTTTGGTATGTTACAAAGTGAATTTGTATGAAATAAAAGCAGTACATGATTTGTTTTTCTTCACGTTATTATTTCAGATTATTGTATGCCAGAATAATATTCGTAAATAAACTTTGTACAAAATCTAATTTTATAATTTATTAAACCTTAGAACATGTTTCCCAAACCGTTTTTCGGCCATACCCCAAATAAATATCTCTACAATCATTATGTCTCCACTGTTACATATAAAGTCCTCCGTTGTAAAGTTTTGGTTGCTCGTGCTACTCAATTGATTCAAAGAGGTCGTGACTGAAGCAAATAAATGTGAGGAAAACAGAAAATTTAACTAGAAATTAACAAACGCGGAAATATTTAAAGCATAAATATGATAATTAAAATCAAATCAAAATTTTAGTTTTTGAAAATCTGGTGACGTTTATGACAAAGTATATTTTCAAAACAACTGAAATATTACCACATTAGTCATTAGGTGTCTATAGAAGAGGTGGTGAAGACCCTTTTAATTTATGATTTTACAATCGAATAGGGCTTTTCCGATTCGAATCATTCCACCATTTTCATTCATTTCTCATCATCTCTCACCGTCTTCTTTAGCCGAACCGGCATAACCGTGGGGCTTAAAACATAAAGATTTCATTTCATTTGTTGTTTAATTATATTCCAGCATTTTAAAATTATTGTTACAATTTATATTGTGTTGATGATAAAAATCATTTCTAAGTAAAAAAAATCCCAATTAAATTGATAAAAATATAAATTAAAAGTGTTTTCAACATGCCCTATACATTTATATAAATGTGTTTAACGTACCTAAATTCCTGAATTGCCACCGTTAAAATAAAATAAAATTCTTCCAGCTTCCTACATTGGGAGTCACGGCCATAGCACTTACAATGAACAATAAAATTCTAAATTTCTTGAATGATCTATAGGGCATATGTAGAATTAAAAAAGAGAGACGGTACAAACAAGTCTTTTGGTCATGATTATGTTAAAGTTACTGTATTTTTTGTAGATAATTCTCTCATGATGATATTAAAGTTTATGCTATTAGATATCCTGAATCCTACGAAATCTAGCCATTTGACTTGGCATCAATTCAACTTTTTCTTCTTCTTCTTCTATTTTACATAATAATAAAATATGTATTTCAGAATGACAGTAGAAATGTTTCAATGAGGTGTGCTATTTTGTAATGTTTTAATTTGAAGTAAAGCAGAGTTGTGAAGTAACCAGGTCTTTTTTTAAAAAAAAATTAAAAATAAAAAACCATACTTTAAACCGTTTTTTTGGTTTAAATAAGTTTTTTTTAATATTAAAAACTTGTTTTGGAGTATATATATATAAGGATACAATAATCCTCGTCACCCGAATTCGCATGTGGCATAAGCCATTAAACTCGCAGTGCGCTGTTACTAAACTTTCAATGATGAATTTAATCATTCTTAATGGTCTACAAATACGAACAAAATCAATTATGAATGATTAGATTCCTCCCTGAAGGTTTAGTAACAGCGCACTGCGAGCTTATTGGCTGATGCTACACGCCAATTCGGGTGACGCGGACTATCTTCTATATAAAGGAATAGTTGGCACAGGCATGTTTAATTTCTTTACTAATCCTCTTGTATCGTAAATTGAAAACTGAATCAATCTGCTAATTAATGTCTAAATTTTGAGGACGGAAGTAATGAAAACAAATATCACATGCGTATATATTTCTACAGAAATAAGTGAATTTTATTAAAGAATAAAAACAATACTATGTCAAATTTAGTCTACATAAATTCTTAAATTATATTTTTTTTAAACCTGAAGATTCCTGAGTTATGACACTTAACATTCAGAATGAGCTACTCGTAGCTATATGGTTAGAGTATGCGCGTTTGGAACGGTAGACCTGGGTTCGATTCCAGATTGAAGCTCATGTAGTTCGGATTCCACGTTATGCTATGGGTCCATGTCTCATATAGTCTAGTTACTGAAAGGGACGCTAAATATCAATCTGACTAACCAACAAATGTAGGTTATAATTAATTTGTTATAACAGAAATCAACGTATTTAAAATCAAATTCTGTCTAATAATGATATTTTGTAACCATATGAGAGCAATATAATAAGCATTTTATTACAACACATCAAACAATACTGAACTTACTCACTGATACTTATAGAACTATATAATTGTTATACTTTCCTAAAACCCTTTTGACTAAACACTTGTAACTCTGTAACTTTCTTGTTAAAGGAACTTAATATTTCATTTCAGTTGAATGTCATACAGGCAGTAACGTCATTTCACATTTTGCTTGTTGGTGGTAGCGATGGGGGAAAGACTTCCCAAAATAAGTATATTTTCTTGGTTTTCATTGTTGTACCTAGGCAGCACCGTAACTTAGATTTTTTCTGGGGGGGGGGGGCAAGTATTAATACACATATTTGGACCTCCTTAGAAAAGTTGTTTTTCTAATTCTTGGGCCCCCTCTTTCCATCTTTCTCTTACTCTTTATGGACATCCTGCAGCCTGTGGACCCTCCCGTACGGCAAGGTCTGAGGGGCGTTAGTTACGCCCCTGGGCTCGTTCCATACATGACAAATTAATTAACGGGACAATATTGACAAATCTCAAAGCTGTAGAATAAATATTATCTCTAGAGCCCCTAATAGTATACTTTTTTTTTTTTTTTTTTTTACTGAAATGGGCCCACGACTCATTTTTGTTTTATTTACCTTTTGTGTACTGTCTTGTAAATGTAATGTAGTGAACCTGTTTGATGCTTCATTAGGGATGCATTCGAGTCGAGTCGAGTCGAGATTTAAGCCTGTCTCGACTTGTCTCGAGAAAATGTTGTCTCGACTCGTGTCTCGACTCGAAAATATGTTTCAGTCTCGACTCGTGTCTCGACTCGACAGTCTCTGTCTCGACTCGACTCGAATTCGAGTCGAGACGTCTCGAAATTCGAGTCGAGACAAAATGTACGAGTTAAAATATACGCACACATCAGCCAGACCATCATGACTACCTACCTAATTGTCAGTATGTCGACTTTTGGCATGGATAAAAACGGCGAGACGTCTTGGCATACACGCAATGATCCTTGATAGGTCGCTGGAGAGAGCTGGCACCACATGTGCTCACTCAGGTCACCTAATTCCCGTAAATTCCGGGAAGGGGGGCGATGTGTTCTGACGTCACGTTCAATCACATCCCACAAGGGACATCACTCAAATGTCCGGCTCCAATTTCAATGAAACTTTTTTTGCTGATAGAAGGCATGTATGCATCATTACTTGTGATGACAAATTTTTGCCATGGTGCATGTTTTCTATTTTTTTAATAACTTTTAAGAGTTGTGATGTGGTTATTAGAAATTACCACAGAAGTCCCTTACTACCATTTGTAAACGGAGCGTTAATGAAGAAAAGTGAAGAAAAACCATGTGGATACATATAAGTCCTGGGGGAAGTCGTATGGTAGATATGACCTTGATGGCAGCCATCTTGAAATCCGCCATTTTGAATTAAGGTCAAGTTTTCAAAATGGGAATAGGGTAATATGATACATAATTTCGGGCTAGAATTTAATTAGAAAAATAATGGTGAGGTTAGTTTTAAGATACACCCATTTCGGGGAAATTTACCGGCATATTAATTGTTTTTACTTACTGTGTGCGTAAGTCCCTTCTTATTTTCGTCTCAAGACCTGTAAATCGATCGCAACGGCAGAGCCCGGTTTCGCACTAGTGTTTAGAAATCTTTAAACTCACTTCAGGCAATATTTGTGGATTATTGTATTGTATTTTGCCTTTAATTAAATTTGAACCCACTTCATGATCTTGTGTAAAGTATCACTAAAAAAGAATTTCTGTTTTTATGGAGAACGTAAGCATAGCAATTATAAAAGGTGAGTAAGGTGCATATGTATTTATAAGAAAGTTTATTTTACGAGTCTTTTGTGGTTCCGCCAACCTATTCTTTAGTTGTTTTTTTTTTTTTTTTCAAAATACTCATATCTCATAAATAAAAGAGCTATTATAAAATCTCTTACCACTATTCTTTAATACTTATAAAATTTTATTTATTTTAAAAGCACTGGCGAGATATTTCTTATCGCCCACTAAAATTATGGTGGAGCTCCTTCGTGGCTAACGGTTAGCATACTTGCCTTTGACGTGGGAAACCTGGGCTTGATTCCCGGTGGGAGTTCATGAGGTTCGGATTCCACGTTAATCAGTAGGTCCACGTCTCACATAGCCTCGCTGCTGAACGGGACGTTAAACTCAGAATCAATTCAACTCAAAATTAGGGTTTTGACTTTATTATGATGTCATTAGTTGAAACGCCCAACTGCCCAGTAATTATAAACATTGACTACATTATAAAATTGTAATTTGTGACGACTAAAATATCAGAAATTAAAGATTATTCTTTGGGTTTTGGAACATTTTGAAGAACGTGAAAAACTGGTACTGCACCGATACAACACACCTTTTGGATTTGTCATTGTGTAAAGTGATACAAACTAAAGAAGAATTACAACTTTATGAAATTGTATTAGGACTTATTATTTAGAAATAAACACCAAATAAATGTAATAGTTCATATCCATATCAAATACCAAGTTTATGAAGAATCAACTACACAAAGTAGGATCCAAAAACGCTCATTGCAATTTGTTCCATCCTTCAGTCGAACCAGGAACTGAAACATAAAGAGTGACATTTTCTTTTTAAAGATACTTTGTCCAGCTAAGTATTGTGAAGGTTTATGTCAGTAGAAGGAATTGCATTCCATTATACAAGCGCAATTTCACAACTTTATGTACACATTACTAAATATTGAACACCCTTGTCCATATGATTAGCGTACGCGTCTTTGGTGCGGGAGACCTAGGTTCGATTTCCGATGGGAACTCCTGTGGTTCTGAACCCACGTTAATTTGTAAGTTCACGTCTCATATAGCCTTGATGCTGAAAGGGACACTAAACTCTAATCTAATACTAAATACAAATATTTAAAGAAAAATGATGACGCACCAAGATGATGTGAATTTGGCTATCAAATCCATTTTGTGTTTTCAGTTATTTTCTAGTAGTATTTTTTCTAGGCATCCTTTCAAAAGACAGTGATGCAAATTTCGTAACTGCGAATTCCTGTTAGAAGCCATGAAATTATCCGATTAGATGCAAAATTTCCCGTCCACTAAAATAGATACCGTAAATTTACAATATCTAACAATAAATAATTTGGAAGATATCGCTTTCGAGGGAAAAAATGAAGTGAAATCTTTGAGTTTTACGTCCCACGGTTATGCCGGTTAGGCTAAAGGAGAGGGGTGATGATGAGAAATTAGTGAAATCGTGGAATGAAGAAAGTGGGAGGAACGGAAGAACCCCGAGGAAACCCACGCACACGGTGTTTGTCCACCACAAAGTTCACTTGGTGCGAGCTGGGATCGAACCAGGGTCCCCAAGCATCAAAGTTGAACGATCTACCACTGAGCCACCGCGGCCCCGCTTTAGAGGGGCCATGACGTACAGTTGAACTCATTCTCCTAGTATGAAAGGCATTATTTATAATTATGCATGATAGGATCACAAACAAAATTTAAAAATATTATGTGCACTTTCTTTTAACAAACATTATATTGTCTTTTATGGTGTGGAAGGGAATGTTATGTTCGAAAAAAAAGTCCTTAACACGATTCTTGTTGCTACACACTGCATGTTCCTAGCCACAGAAAAGATGCAGCGATAGGTAGACTATTTTTCAATTGCTTTACATTAGCTTGGTGTTTCAAGTCTTTTGTGTGTTTCTGAAGTTCACTTTTACCACAAAAGAGCTCAATATTAACATGTCTTACATAGCTTTGGTTCGATTCTCAACACGGACTGCAACTACCCATTAAATTGTGCATCCGAAAGGCACTCTTTGTTAAACCTCGCTTATCACCGCTCATCTTAATAATATATATAACTTCACCGCGAAGCAAATGTTGCATTTCTCTCTTTCATTCTAACACAAAACAAAACTAACCACAGCTGTGACACGAAGGAGCTATTTCAAAAAGAAACAAGCTGTGCTTCGTAGAGATGTGTACCAAATGATAGAAGTATAAAGTATTGTTTTCTTTCCTGTTTATTGATATCAGTTGGTGTTCTTAATGAGTTTACTCATTAGTTTAGAAAGAGTATATATGGAATTTGGACATATGTTGTACGTATTCTCCTGAGAAATTGATGAGACCAGAAAAATTATAAGGACAGATGGAATAGGTTTAAGCGCATCTACGTGACTTTATCAAATATTTATTCTCCATAATGGTACCAAGCGGAAAACTTGGTATAGGCCTACTTTTATCTTTGCCTCCCTCTGTTAGCTGTTTTGTATCATATATATCGGATGGTTTTGATATTTCTTCTGATCATTAAACAAACAATGGTAACTGTGTGCGTGCAGAAATGCAAAAGCACAAGGTAACTTCCTATTTGTTTTGGAAACAACAAACCCATTTCACGTGTGCGAGAGAAATTGAGCACAGCGAGATCGGGTGTTTACTCACGGTCAGTTCGCAGCAGGAGTCCATGGTAAAAGATTTGGCTATCTCGAAAACACTCGCAAAACCTTACAAATACAAAAGACTGCGCTTCAAAAAAAGTTTAGACACAGATGTTTCAATTTTCTTTTAGCATCTTTCTTCAGCAAAAGAGTCGGTTCATTGTATTCGAAAAAGGGAAGGGAGAAAGGGTGAATTTATACAGTTTAAAGTGGGATCTACAGTTTAAAGTGGGATACCGGTAACAACTTCATGAGCTTCCACCGTAAATCGAACCAGAGTCTCCCGCGATCAAGGCGTATGTGTTAACCATACAGCCACGAGGAAATTCACATAAGCACACACACATATACCTGTATATTGTTGAGTTGATTTTGACTTTACCGTCTCTTTCAGCAGCGAGGATATATGAAATGTAGACCTCTGATTAACGTGGAATCCGAACTACATGAGCTCGCGCCGGGAATTGAATCCGAGTCTTCCACGGAAAAGACGCATACACTAACCGCGGAGTTCACACACACACACAGAATCAGAGTCCTCACACACCAAGGGTGAGAGCTGTGCAACTGAGTCACAGCGGCCACGGGGATAGGTCGAGTCCACTTTACGTTCATAGTTTCTTAGTACATAAATGTTACGATTATGAAATAGATTTTCCTTAATGAGCTGCATAAAAACAAAAGCTTTCGAAATGCATTAAACAATTAGCTCGATTTGAGTGTGAACTTAGTTATATCAGAGTGTAAATACGGATACGCACCAAAGCTCGAAAACTTAATACACTATTTCTCCTATATAGTCAGCATGTATCAAGCAATCGTTCAGCTTTCATTTGAGAGGATGGAAATCGAAGGCCCCTGAACAACTATGTTACTAATGTGCGGAATGTATTTATCTTACAGTGAACTGCTTTGATGCCAAGTGGCCTAACTCCAAAATTGAAATTTTCCAGGAGTGAAAGTTGAAGTTCAATATCTCATGAACAATCCATATTTCTTTTATGTTGGGAACCAAAACCATAACTACTGTATGTAGTTCATTGTTTTATAACTTGGTGTTTACAAAAATCCTTTTAAAAAATACCTATTCATACAAGTGGATGGTACTTATCTGTACTAGTTCTTGGCATCCAAGCAGTCCATTTATTGTAATACTAGCTTAATATACCCATTCTTCGCATGGGGGCTGTATTTGGAAGTCAACACCTGTGGAAGTATCACCATTCATTTCAGTGACCGCGAAAACTATGGATTTGACACTAGTATCAATCAATATGGGCTATTTATACATGTCTCGGTATTCCTCACCCGCTGACACCCGGCCCGCATACAGTAGTAGCTGAATTTGCAAGTCATCGCTGATGGAAGTGTCACATTGATCTCAGCGACCGTGAAAACTATGGATTTGACACTAATGTCGATCAATTTGGATTACTTTTACTACATGTCTCGCTAAACGCCCCCCTGAGACCCCCTGGTTCCAATTTTGACAAAAACGCTTCGCATTAGACCGGGACCTGGACCAAGGTATCCGTGACCAAAATTTGGTAACTCTCGGTCAACTTGTCTGGTCCCCAGGTCGGTCCCAGTAAACGTCCCCCCCGAGACCCCCCTGGTTCGAAATTTAAAAAAAAACGCTTCGTCTTGATCTGGGGCCTGGACTAAGGTACCCGTGACCAAATTTTGGGAACTCTCGGTCCACTCGTCTGGTCCCCAGGTCGCACAGACAGACAGACAAACACACAAACAAACACTTTATTTTATTTATATTAGATAAGATATACTATGTAAAATAGTCTCGTATCATAATATGTGATGTACAACAAATGTTACATTATATATTATCCGTAGCTCGTGATATGCTGCAACATATTAAAGCCTCAGAATAGTTGGGCAAGCGAATAATCCAGAAGTTACATAACCCTGTTGCGTTCATGGGAACGAAAACACAATAATTATAACTATGCTAAATTACTATACACTACCAACTGCTCATTCAGAGAATTTATGAAGTTCACTCTATCGCAATAGTTTTATACAAACTAGATTTAGACTACGGATAATAGTTTTTTCCAACTAGATAATCAATTATTATTATTATTATCATTATATTTGCAGTACAACCAAATACAACGACATTAACTATTAGTTCTAATTAACTGAATTGAGCTGAAAATTAAATCTGGATCTTTAAAGATTAACTACTAATTTTATGCGTTCTGTACCTTTCTAAAGGAATAAAAGCTGGAATTGGTTTCAAGGCTGTTTCTGAGTGAATACTTTCTTCAAAATAATATTAAAAATTATAGAAAGATTTTCGAGACATTCGAGTCGAGTCGAGATTTTTAAGAGCCGTCTCGACTCGACTCGTGTCTCGACTCGAAAATTCGAGTCGAGAAATACGTTTGTCTCGACTCGTCTCGAATTTTACAAAGTGTGTCTCGACTCGAATCTCGACTCGAATTCGAGTCGAGTCGAGTCGAGATTCGAGACATGTCTCGACTCGAGCGCATCCCTATGCTTCATTAATAATTTCATGTTCGTATCATATATGGAGTAAGAAAATTTTGTCTTAAAATCGGCCCCGTCGAACGGCGCGGAGCTTCTCGGGGGGGGGGGGTTGCCTCTCCTGACCAGGGGCGGATTAAGGTTTCTGGCGTCTCTAGACACTCTGACATAAGGCGCTCCCTCCCCAACATTCACCTACGCACTTCTCATAAAACATCAGCACAACTCATGTTTAGAATATATACATACTAGTATTCAAGAACTGCGTTCATCACATTACATAAAACAAACATTTATGACGCTTTGAATCTTACAGTGGTTACAGGCTACATCTTTACATGTCATAATATGGACGTAACCCTACCTTTTTACCTTTAAACGTCAATAGTATTGGAAATAGTATGATGTTTGTTACAGAGTAAAACTCTTCTTTCTGCCTTTAGCGACTGCAAATAAACTAACAACTGGTTCGAAACCTTTCTTAACAGTTCGGTTTCAATACACATTTATCTGCTGAAAGTTTTTTTTTTTTTTTTTTTTTTTGTTCTGCAGTCCGGACCGTAAATGATTGTTAACGCGTTTTAACACAGAAAAAAGATCTTTCCCTGAACAGTTCGAAGTTGGCACAGATACAAATATTCGTAGGCAAATACCTACATAGGGAAAGGTGGTTTCGAGTTTCTTTGTCCGAATGTACTTCAATATTTCAGATGCAGTTTTCATGGCTACGCCGCACGCTTTCAAATGAGCTTTGAAATGAATACATACATTCATTGTCATCTTTGTAATGGAGAACCAATGCATTCGCTTTTGCTCGGATGGTTTCACAGTCCACACTATCCAGTTTTGCGAGGAAATTAAATATTTCATTTATCGTGTTGTATGCCTTTTTCCTTCTGCACAATTCAGAGATAATGGAATCCACAATTGTGTTAAATGTCTCTTTCTCTTCCTCTAAACACCTGTTCTCCCTCTTTTGTTTCACCGGGAGCAGTTTTCCTACTTTTCTTCGTCCCTTGTCATTCAGATATTCCTGATATCCAATTATGTTCTCTTCCTCTTCTTATGCATTGAGCTCCCTACGAACAATTTGCAAATATGCTTCCAATCCTGCAATTACTTCTCTTGTTTCACTCACATCAATATCTGTTGCTTGTAGTTTTTTATTAGTTGCATCGAATCACTCCATGATCTTTGCCCAGATAGTACACATCAATGCCGTCTTAACCTGTTATAGTGTTCGGCAGTAAACATCAACATCACTAAGAGTTTGTGGTTTTTCATTGTTGTCACTTGAAATTTGCTCCAGAGCTACATAAATTTCACTGTAGCTTGTGAAAAGTGTTTTACACGCATCTGCAATTGCTGACCAACGAGTTACTGATAAGCTTTTGTGAACAGTTGATCCTGGTTTCAAATGACTTCAGAACAGTTGAGTAGAATTGTCCACCTTCTGTCTGAGACTGAGAAGTTATATAGGGTCTGCAGTAAATCAAAAAATGAAATAGCGTCACAAGACTCAGCGACATAAGTTCCTACAAGATTTAGGGAATTCCCAAAACAGAACATTCTGCCAAAGGACTTCTTTAGTTCTTGCCTGTAATCCGCGTAAGCTCTTGACATGTTATTTGCATTATCGTAGGTTTGTCCACTACAGTGTTTTATATTAAGTCCAAGATTTAGAATTTCTGGCAGCACGACTTGTGTTAACTTTTAAGATTTGTGTCCTGGGTGCTCTATAAATCTAATAAACCTTTCTGCTCTTTCGCCATCTGGAAGAACATAGCGAATCACGAAAGTGAGCTCACCTCTATGTGCAATATCAGATGTGGAATCAACAATGGTGGAGTAATACTTGACTTCTTTCAATTCTTTCATAATTTCTTCAGTTAATTTGTCTCCCAAAAGTTGGATGAATTCATCGCATATAGGCAAGCTCAAATAGGAAGTAATTCCTCTCCCAGCATTACCAAACCGCGTTATATGATCAACTAAGAAAGGGTCAAATTCTGCTATGACTTATAAAACCCCCATGTAATTTCCATTACGTGATGATCCAAATGTCTCTTCATGTCCACAAAATGGCAAACCTCTGGATGCCAGAAATTTCACAACTGCAACCACTCTTCTTAAAACATTTTTCCAGTACTGTATCATGTATTGACGTGTTTGTTGTCTTATCACTTTCCTTGCCATCAAAAAACGTTTCGAGTTTAGGATTTTTTTTTAAAAAAAGTTGCTCTCTTTCGTTTTTATCTTCTCTCTGTTTAACTCGCGTCTTTCTGGATCTGATAATTGAAGAGTTCGGAATGAAACAATGATAATCTTCATTTTAAAACCGTGTGAGTTGGTTACAGAAAAACCATAGTAACACTTATGTGAGCTGAATATTGCGGAAACAATTCAAGATAGAAAAAGTGGCATACTGAACATGCTGTTGTTTCACACTTGAACTCTTTCGACAATTCAGCTTGCACTAGTGTTATCACTGTTTTTCTGTAACTAACTCACACGGTTTTAAAATGAGGGTTATCATTGTTTTCCCCCGAATTCTTCATTCTTTCTTAACCCACTCATAGATCTACTGATTCAATTATCGACACGACGTGTGGATAATAACAACGTCTCCTTCTTTGTTATGCGGGTGTGTTGAAACAAACATTGCAGTGCAGTGCTCCATCTACAATCCTTTAAACAATCCAAATCGACTCGCCCTCTGTTTAGTTTTTTTAAGCTGCTAGAGAACAGAAATGAAGCCAATACGATGTGCGTACACAGGTGGGCGCTTCAGCAAATGAAATCGGTGCCTTATTGCCACCAAAACTGCACAGTGCTTTTAAAAACTAAAGTGCAAGTGCAACATTAGATTAGTGTTTATTCTAAAATTATAAAATAAGCATATCAAGTGTTTTTTTTTTTGTAAACAAAGACCGATTTTTAGATAACTGATCTTTTAAATGTATTTTTCTTGGGCGCCCCTTCAACGCTGGTGCTCTAGGCACGTGCCTACTGTGCCTGTGCGTTAATCCGCTTTTGCTCCTGAACCCCCCCCCAAAAGTTACAGCCCTGCACCTTGGTATTATCTATTAAAATATATACTTACCTAGAACCCAGGAAGGAATTGCTTTTCCCTCCCCAAAGGCCCAAATGACTTCACTGTATACATGCAACTAGTTACCAATTTCATATTTATTGTTAAAATCTTTACACAAATATTCGAACTTAGCTGCCTTTTCGGTTCCCAACTGTTTCTTAGAGATGATGGAACAAAACCAAACTAGAAAAAAAGTAGCTTATTTCAACGCCAGCTGGTGCTGGTTGAGCTATTAATTATTTAATAGCGGAAAATAAATCATTCTATTTTATCTTGATGAGAATTTTGGGTTTTCCACCATTTAGATACTAACACCTATTTCGTTACTCTACGATCAAAATATGACACGTTAAATAATTCGCTTTTACATTGAAACTTGAGAATCAAAGAAAGAAACAGTTGGGAGTATCGAGTTCTTGTAAGCTATAAAGCATAATCTTTTTCCTTATCTGATAAATGCATTTCTACAAGTTTTTTCTTTTAGATCCAACAAAAGTATCAGGAGATAAGCTTGAGAAAGAGACAAAGTAGCAATTTCATAATTGTAAAAAATCTTGCTTGTCTTTTATCTCCTACAATTGAAATTCAAGATTTTCCATATTCTTATAAAATCATCTATAGCGAATTTACGCTTCTACATTCGATCAAGTGCAGTAGCCTCAGGTTTAAGAAGATGTAACACGTAATATATCTTCAGTTTTTAGTTTAGTGTCAGTTTGGGGACCTACTGTATAGCTGAATCAATTACTAGTCGGTTTTCTTTGCAGTTTCACAATTGTTGATCAACTTTTAACATACTATTTCCAATCATCTATATACCCATTTCACTGTATTTTGTTAGAAGAACAAGTTTGGCTCCCCGTATTCTCTATGTATCCCATTCACAAAGTTATTATACCTGAAGTGTTTTACAATACTGATTGTATGTCCCTTTATATTAGGAGACAATAACTGCACATCATTATCAAATAATGAGCAGGAGCTAAACAGTAATAGGTAAGAGCACCTGTCTCACCTGAATATTCTATTTCTTACTGCATCATCAAAACTTTGAACAAATTAATCAAAAGGTGTTCAAAAGAAATAAATAAAAGAAAACTAATTGGTCTATTAAAAAATTGGTTTAAACCAAGTTGATTTAGATAATTCAACCCTGGAAGTAAAGTAGACATGTCTTCCTACGACGCTAACTTACTCCGTCCAATGTTTCTTCCAAGTGTGCCTCCGGAGGACAAAGCCAGCTCGGAAAGTGACAATTACACTTCCGGAGCTAAAATAAATTAAATTGCAATTACATTTTACTCCTATGAAGAGCACGTCCTTTAGCAAATATTATCCTACTGGTAGTTTAGCCCCTTATACATTTTTTGCACTCCTGGACAAAATTTTCTGGAAGAAGACCTCACTTCTACTTTCCCTTATTGAGAATACACTGCTGTTAAAGATAATAAGTGCTGAACAATAAATTGCTCCATTGTTACATTTCCCGTATCTCACACACCGGAGTTGCTACAGAAGATCATAAAGGAA
The DNA here is from genome assembly GCF_964235325.1 of Thermobia domestica. NCBI lineage: Eukaryota > Metazoa > Arthropoda > Insecta > Zygentoma > Lepismatidae > Thermobia > Thermobia domestica. The sequence goes on from NC_137454.1 coordinate 209,699,825, forward strand.
AGAAGAGAAGAAAACAGAATTGAAGAAGTATAGGAAGCATTTCTTCTATGTATACTGTATACAACAATAAAAGGCTTTGAAGTTGTTCTGTAAACGTATATACTTAGTAATTATGTTGACATGTGTTAAAATATGATAGGAGAGACGATCCTAGCAGCACACTTCGAAGGCTTATGGTCATCATGTTTGGGATTTGATAATTGTAAAAACAAAGGTGAAGAATACATTGGTCCAACGTACTTTAAAGTGTATGTTGACCAAGGAACGACTTTTCATAATTTTTCCAACGGTCTCGAACTTGCACTACAAATGTTATATTACTTCTTTCGTAAGGGTGAGCTCCCTTGTGGCTTAGGCGTGGGACACCTGGTTCGATTATCTAGGAGCTCTTATGTGGTTCGGGTTCTGTAGGTTCACATCTCATATAGCCTCGCTGCTGAACTGGACGCTAAACTTAAATCCATTGTTTCGTAGGGCCTACGTTAAGGCTGTGCGATATCGAAATTTCGATATCGACAATCGATATTTTTCTGATATCGATATCGAATAGATATATCGATATCGACAATATCGGATATCGATATCGACAATATCAATATCGGATATCGACAATATTAAATATCGATATCGACAATATCGAATATCGACAATATCAAATATCGATTATATCGAATATCGATATCGACATCAAATATCGATATCGATAACATCCAATATTGATATCGACAACATCAAATATGGATATTCAACATATTGATTGGTCTTGAATATTTATGTTCATGGGGTCCGCGGTGGCTCGGTGGTAGAGCGTTTACCTCTGGCGATAGGGGTTCCGGGTTCGATCCCAGCCCCCGCCAAGTGAATTTTGTGGTGGACAAACACCGTGTGCGTGGGTTTTCTCGGGGTTCTCCCGTTTCCTCCCACTTTCTTCATTCCACCATTTCATTCATTTCTCATAATCACCGTCTCTTTTAGCCTACCCGGCATAAGCGTGGGACGTAAAACAAAGATTTCATTTCATTTCATTAATGTTGATATAAATAATCTGGTCTCAAAACGTTTCAATGGAGGATATCTAAGAATGCTTGTTAGTCACAGAAAACAGACTTGTGTTCCTTCTAATCCACCACTCTTTTCTCCGAAAAAGTTAATAAAAATATTCATTGAATTGTCTTTCTCAGTTATCATATTGGTCATCATTGCGGAAATAATGAGAGTGAAACACGGTGACATAGAATATGCGTGTTTTATTTGTGTGTAGGTGTTTATTTCATGTATATGCATTTGTGAATGTGCACGTGTGGCGGTATGCGTTTGAGAGAGAGAGAGAGAGAGAGAGAGAGAGAGAGAGAGAAGTTCTTTCTATAGCATAACACGTGCGTATATTGTATTTTAAGCTCACGCACAAACAATACTTGATCCAGATATGGACGATAGAGGCCGTGGTGGCTCAGTGGTAGATTGTTCACCTCTGGTGCATGAGGTCCCGGGTTCAAACTCTGCTCTTGCCAAGTGAACTTTGTGGTGGACAAACACCGTTGCGTGGGTTTCCTCGGCGTTCTCCCGTTTCCTCCCACTTTCTTCATTTCACCATTTTCATTCATTTCTCATTATCACTGTCTCCTTTAGCCTAACCGGCATAATCGTTGGACGTAAAACTCAAAAATTTCATTTTATTTCAGATATGGACGAATGACGTACCCGATCAACAAAAGCAAAATCGGGGAATCCCCGTTTCTATTTTGTGCTAATCACTTGATGTCTCACTGCAACAGGAAGTCGATGCTTATGTTTCAGTGCCATCTACAGACAGTGGTGCTATTCAGCCGGTTCGCACCGGTTCGCTAGAACCGGTTGTTAATATATTTCGAGTTTGCTAAACCGTTTGTTATACCGAGGCATAACAGTAAATTTTATTCAGTTATACCCAAGAACGAGCAAGTTTCAGTTTGTTTAGCTTTGTTCTTAGAAATTCTTACAACTACAGGGTTAGATATATGATCTCTCAGAATAAGGTATAAGCGATTTTTTCTTAATTTCAAATGGGCTGGTTAGATATCAAGAATGAAAACTGGGATCACATGAGTGCAGGGGTGAGGGTCATTTACATTTGAAACGCATACATATCATTATCAATAATTGTTGATCCATTGCTGGGTTAAGGTGTTTCCAATACTTCTTGACAAACATCTATTTTGGATAATTCGTTTCCAAGATATTCGCAGTGCTACCTAATTTCGTCACAACACCTTATATTGGGTTGCTGTGTAGATTTCTACTTGTCACTTGTGGCATCCAGTGAAAAATTTGCCTTTGTCTATCTTGTATGATTTGCTTCCTAAGAGAGAGGGAGAGAGACAGGGGCGTAAATAAGGGGCCCGGAGACCTCGCATTGCGGGGGGTCCAGGCTATCACGGGGCCCCCAAATTGCCATGTAGGACGTAGAAAAGGGGTCCCATTCCACGTTGTCTGCGGGGTGGCCACCAAGCCCTTAGTTACACCACTGGAGAGAATTATCTTTCTATGTATCCATCTACTATCTCTCTCTCTCTCATATATATATATATATATATATATATATATATATATATATATATATATATATATAACATCAGTCACCAAAAATTAGAATAGCACCACTGCCTACAGATATGGAAGAAAACCTCCTTCACTGGAGGAAATCTCATGACAGTGAATTTCCAAAATTAGCTCTTCTGGCTCGTAAGTATTTGTGTAGGTACCAGCGTTCTATAGGAAAGAGTATTTAGTTGTGGATGCAATATCGTAACTGATGCTCATACTTCACTTACAGTTTGTGCAGAAGATGGAAAAAACTGATTTTCTTTCCATGAACAAAAGAGCTCGTTCCTAAATAGCAGTGTCATGAACTTCAATGCATCATACATTCCTAGTTGAATACTCAGTGCTAATAGGCATATTTCTAAACAAGACAGTTATTGTTCATTTTTCTCTGTATATGTGAGTGTGTGTTTGTGTTTTTCTAAGTTAATCCGTTGGCTTTACAAATTTAACACTTGGACTCTATTTTAATATCCAATTAAAAAAAGCACGCGATCAATCGAGATCTCTTTCATGTTATTATTAAATTGATAATCTTTTTGTATTAAAGAGCTTTACGCAAAGACGTGACATCTCCCACATGAACTTAAGAGGTTTCTTGTTATTGGTTTTGTGCAAACTCATATCTAAAAGTGTTCATGTTTTTATTAAATTTAGGCTAAACCTTACGTCTTATACCATTATTCAGTTCTGCTTATGAAATCAATTTAGGAAGGTTCTAAGTCATTCCTAATAACAGTGCATCTAATAATACATATTCTAATACTTAAGCAAATCCAAAGAAATAGGGAAGTGTTAATACTACCTAAACAGAATATGTAGGTCTGTGTAGTGAAATGACAGAATGGAGGCTGTTTGTTTGTTTTAGTGGGCTGAGTTATGTGGCTCAACTTACATCTAGTAACCACATACAAATAAACGGAAAATTACTACTTTGCACAAAAAAACTAGTAAATTCTTGTTTCCCTGTCTGTTTAGATTTAAGCAAATTTTAGCATAGGCATTTGATTTTTCACTCGCAATGGCAATACAGCACAAACATTAATTGCATTGAGGATATCAAGTTGACTCGGTTAAGGAATGCAGCCATGTTAATGATGAGAAATATTTTGGAGGGCATAGCTCCCCGGCTCTGCACTGGTTTTGGCTTTATCTTCGAAAGGAACCTCATTTCTGCCCAATACAATTTTTGCACAAAGTTTGGTTTGATTCGCTGAAGAAGTGTAGCCGATAATAAGTTAAATACACAATATTTAGGTGGATTAAGTAGACGTAGAAACATCCCTACCCCACCGCCGCCGATTTGGACTATCTTCAAAAGGAACCAAATTTTTAACCCATACTAATCCTCTGTAAATTTGGCTTCATTCTGTTAAGAAATGAAGTCAAAAGAGAAAATTAAATATTAACATGGAATGTTGGGAAGCATAGTCCCCAAGCCCTACATTAATTTGACTCATGAAACGGGGCGTTTTTCTGCCTCATACGAGTATCGTGCAGTTTGGTTTCATTCGGTTAAGAAATGCAAATGCAGCTACTATCCCGAGCCAAAAAGCGTTATATATATATATATATATATATATATATATATATATATATATATATATATATATAAGCAAAACCCGCCGCAATTTTTTCGAGGAAGTGTGAAACACCAATATCGAATATCGATATTGACGATATCGGATATCGATATCGAATATCGACGATATCAGATATCGATATCGACGATATCGGATATCGATATCAAATATCGACAATATCGGATATCGACGATATCGATATATCGACGTCGATATTTTTGCGATATCGATTATCGATATAAGATAATATCAATATCGACGATATCGATATATCGACATATCGCACAGCCCTAGCCTACGTTCATAATTGAGTTGGTTGCTCAAGTTCGGCAAAGCAGCCAATTGCAGTGTAGGTGAGCCCCGTTGGCGGTTGGCTAGTCTATCTTTCTAACTGTTGGACCTATGGTCTGTGCTGCTAGAGAAGGATGGTATGTACTCACACAACGCAGTGTTTTAAAAGTTTACACTAAAAATAACTTAAAAATAAAATAAAATGAAAACAAAAAATATAAAATAAAATGAAAGTACGGACATACATACCTACAGTTAATGAAAGAATGAATATGCCTCAACTATGGCATAAGAGGAAAGATTCACATAATTCAGATGGGATGGTTGTCAGTCTTGAACAATGTTTGAGCAACTCAATAGGTAATAAGTAGTGCGCAATAGGAAGAACATTATACTCGTATATTGTAGTTTGAGCAGAATATATATCATGATAAATTACAATTTTTAGCGTAATGTTCCATGTTAAAAATAATGTTTTAGCATATGCTGAGAATGACCATTTTTCTGTTAGAACCTAAATCTCATTTTCTACTCTTTCTATTAGATTAGTAGCCACACACATAGGGCTGACATTGTCATATTCTGAATTGCTGAAGATGATAACTTTAAGTCCATGCATTAACTATATTAAGGTTGGTGTGGTACAGCACTCACTTAAGGCTACTCTAGAGGACAGAATTTGGCAATTATTTCACTAAAGGTAACTTACTAGTCTTGTAATACTAGTATAGAGTTGTATTATTACTGTCAATTAATATACCGTAGATAGATTGTAGTACATTAATGCCTACGGAATTCAAATGCCTCAGAACTCGAACAACAATTTTAACGCAGAATACGAACGCTATTTTGCAGGAATGTATGCAGGGGATAAGTCCTGGAGGTCTCGACCTCTCAAATACCTATATTTCTGTAAATTTAGTTTAATTTTAAGGGTGATATTACAAATTTTAATATAATTTTTGTTCATATTGTATTTGGACCCTTCTAGAAATAATTTCCTGCCTACTTGCATGCTGTTTTGGAATCACAACATGCAGCACGTTCTTCGTGTGTGTTTGTGAACATGTTTTTCCTTCTCTTGGGCAACCTGTACGCTTTGTCGTTCAGTTCGCTGTCGGAAGCTGAAGTGAAAGTATCTCTGTGTGATTTTCGCTGCTAACTTTATCTATTGTACCTGTTTTGTATTATATACTATATATATAACAAATTAACATATCCATCATGGGCTCTAGAAAGTTCATTTTTATCCTGCTTTATTACACGTATTAATCAATATTTTACCTTAAAATCCAGTGTATTTACTGTTAAAATTATTTTTAAAATTCGAGTTCGTGGGGACCGAGGAAGGATTAATCCAGTTCCTATTATTTTAAAGGAAAAAATGTCTCGGAACTCGAATGATTTGAAGGCCAAACAGGGTTCTGGAACAGTCAAAATTCGTATCTCTAGAAATCAGTCTACTACATATTTATAATTGTAGATAAAATAAAAAACAAAAATCAAGTTATGTGAGTATACAGTTAACGAACTAATTTTTACAACAGATTTGATGCTTCATAATATTTTGAGTTGGAAAACATTTATAAAGCTTGAAATTTTGTGATACGAGCACGAGCCTCTGGCGGCAAACGACCTGGTAGCTGGGGATTATAAACTTTGTTACTTCTAAACAAGTACACTCTGGGTCTGAGAATAGCACTTTGTGCAGTGGCGATTATTAAGGATAAAGAAAACAAACTTTTATCACTTCAAGCGGAAGGAAGAAAAGTTACCTAATGAACTAATTTTTATGTTAGGTTGCTACGGTTGCTCTTCCTAGGTGCGTCAGTTCCAAAGGCCAAAGAAATGAAAATTACAATACCTGGTTAATCAAAGTAGTCACCGTTTGAAACTACACGCTCTTTCTATTGCTCAATCAAATGGATTCCATGGATTCCAGCAATGTGAGATGCTAAATCACCCAGTCATCAAGGAAGAGCTCCCTCATGGCTAAGTGGTTAGTGTATATAGCATTGTCATATAGCCTTCCTGCTGATAGGACTCCAAACTGAAATCAAATCAAACCAAAGCAATCATCAGGGAAGGTCTTTACTCCCAAGAAGCATCGAGATGTCAGTTGAAGAGTTATCAGAGGAGTTTTGTGGGTGAGGAAGGGTTTTAACTCATTGTTTGCGTGACTGTATTGTCTTGCAACATGGTCACCAGGATCCGTTGACTAAAGCTGGACGTTTGCGGTCATGTTAGCAGTGCATTTCGTGGTGTTCAGTATTGTAATGATCTATGTTGATTATTTTATCTCGTCTGAGAAAGACATGGTAGATCGCTTTCACCATAGACCACATTACCAGCAACATCACCTTCTATAGGTGGAGAGATGGTTTAGAAAACCACCTTGGACATTCATCACGACCTAACCATTATTCTGTACATTAACGATTATCACAGAAGATCAATTTCTCCGATGCAAAGAAACTTTTCCAGTTATTCTTCACACTCAGAGTTCTACACACCTACAGATAGCGATTCTTGTTGGCTGGTGTTAAATCATGTAGCACTTATGGATCCAACTTTTTTACTTTACTGATTGCTTGCTGCCGCCGAACGACAGTGGTATGGTGTATGCCTAACTCGTCTGCAATGCCACGGGTACATTCTCGAGGATCTTTTTTCACGGTGTTCCTGATGAGCTTATCCGAATATTAGGTTAATCTGTGGCCAAGGAGATCTTTTTGCAATGCTCTCACCCGGAAGAAATTTAACACATCAATGGTGATTATTGAGCTCATTTGCCATTCCTGGTCCAAATTCATTATTAATTTATTTTTTAAAATTTTTTTGGTTGCTGTACAGAATATCCTAGTTTAACTACGTAAACAAAATAACTTACAATTGTCTGTACACTTTCATGCGAATCTGTTCAGCAACGCATTGGCTTTTGATTGTATGGGTACCCCATCCTGTTTTCTGGACGTGTACTGAGTTTGTAACGTTACATGCAGGATCATAGTCAATCCCGGTTAGCTGAATTTCAACCAAAAGAGGATATTTCATAGCACCAACCTAATATATAAGAATTAGGGAAGTTTCCTTCTCTTTGTTTGAAGCGATAAAAGTTTATTTTTTTTAACCACATGGTTTCCCTCAAAAGCCACCACTGACTTAACGACTCCAACAATTATCAACTGAGGTCATTCACACTGCATTTGAATTATACAAATTACATAACTCAGAAGTTTTTACCCATAACGTAACTCAACATCCAGCATCCAACGTTATAGCTTAGCATCTAATTATCAAATGTTCATATCTTAGACAAGAGTGTGTAGATACCCAAGCACCTCATGTTTGGGAAAAATTATCTATCTATCTATCTATCTATCTATCTATCTATCTATCTATCTATCTATCTATCTATCTATCTATCTATCTATCTATCTATCTATCTATCTATCTATCTATCTATCTATCTATCTATCTATCTATCTATCTATCTATCTATCTATCTATCTATCTATATTTATTTATTTATTTATTTATTTATTTATTTATTTATTTATTTATTTACCACAGTTTGAAGATTATTTTCTTTCTGCGAACAGTAAATATTTTTGTCAGGGTTCGTTGACAGAAATAAACATGTCTTGCTCATAGCAACAAACAATACAATCTATCAAGACGTTATTTTGATATTTGAACAAAAATTTTCTTCCAAATTTGTTGTGTTCCTTGCATTTTCGGACATATATAAAAATATTTATTGTCAATTTATCGTTATATCCCTTAACATAGTAAAGTAAGAATAAGAGGTTTATCTTCCGATGCCAATGAAATATGTGTTCTTTTCTTTGAATGTATGTTATTTCTGGTGAAAGAAAAAGTGAGAAGGGAAATAAGAAAAGAAAAGCCACAAAAGAGAGAAACAAGATAATAATCTCGTGAGTTTGGTAAGCGTAAAAAGGAAAGGGTAACACATTCACTATTTACTTTCATATAATTCTCTGTTGCACTTTCGTGTTTATCAAGTGTTAAGAACATCAACATAAATAAACATAAACGTACAATTATTTTATTCTTTGCTCTTTACATGTATTTTTGATGCCTACTTGAAAAACAAAACGGGTTTACTTTCAATGAAATCATCCTTCCGGATGATGTCACTGAGCGCATAGTATGTCCTCTGTCTTCATTTATCTTCTGGTAAACGAAATTCTTCGCCCAGTTCTAGAACAACTTGTGTATAATTAGTGTTACCATATTGTTTGAACTACGAATCAGGACAATAAAAGCAAGTACAAGAACATTCAGACAAAAGATGGTGACATGTATTGGTATTTTCGGAACCATCAACGTTTTGAATTTAAAATGTGCATGCAAATTACTATAACATTGTTAATGACTTGTCTTTATACAGGTCTAGTTTCTTGAAATGAATACCTGTAAAGTCTATCTGAAACTTATAGATGAAGGAAGATATCTGGTTGGATCCATCACAAGGGCTCCAACAACTACGTAGGCCTATTTTTATCACCACAAATCACCATTTCAAACATGGATAGGCATAAATAACAATTTACATGTTTTATATTTTCGGCATTGCTCGAGCAGGCGGTTCTACCAAATTTTGACACATTTCTTACATTTCAGGCTAGGTTAGAGCTTTGTATTTATTTTAGCAGAGTATGTATTAACTGAGGAGCTCCATTACTACTTGCAGATTGGCTTCAGGAGGACTCAGTAAATACAGTGTGGACATATGGCATAAAAACTACAGTGCATAAGATACCAACCAACTTCTACTAAGTGGCCACTAAAAAGCACGAATGCTATATAACTGAGTCAGGACAGGAGCGCAGCAGGGAGTCCCGAGTGGTAGCGAGGGGATGCATCTGTAGGGTGCAGACACGTCAGCGACGAGGGGTGTACGCATAAACGAGGGTAGTGGAAGAATACATTTACACATACAATACTTTCACTATCACTCAAAATTCATTTCAATATGCTGCCCACTGACTAATTATTTATATTCACACTCTCATTTCTTCACGAAAAGTGTTTCACATAGTACATAATGTATTTTATCTATACATTTTCAATTTAGTAGAACCGTCTGCTCGAGTGAACCTATATATTCTTCGAAAAAGTGCTATCTATATCATTATGTACATTGTGAAATACTCGTATTTACAGCTCATTAACAAAACACAATGCCAATAGGTGACATATCATGATAGTACATAACCACGAGGAAGTTCTTGTAGTGTTGGAACACCAAATCATTTAGCAAATCATATAATGACCATTAATATGTGAAATCCTGTAATTTCGAATACACTCATTAGACGACACACTAAATTCCATGTCGCCGAGTAACTGGAAATATATATGAGTAAATGAGTGGGGCTAGAATTTCTGGTGAGTGGAAAGGTGAAACACTGTTTTTGGTGCAATAAAAACACCGTAATTAGTAATTATATTACATCGCAAACACAATTTTAATATCTTTGCACCAAATTCTACATACCTCTAGATATTGGGTCACTAGAAAAATTGAACCTTGAAGTATGTAACTGAATATCATAATATCAATTTCTATTTGTTGACATTTCTAGGCATGGAAGAGGGAAATAGAAATGAATTGAATTTTACATCATAATCTGAATGTTAGAAAATGTAAGACTCTAGGTTTGGCAGGAGTATTTTATATTGCGAGAAGTACCGGTAACGTTCAACATCTAAAGAAACTAAGGGAGTATACTTTATTTCCACAGCAAACTCCAGGTCTATTACATTAGATGGATCTCCAACTTCTAAGATTCTGAGCCCTTTATTTTCTAGACTGTATTTTGCTGATCTTTGCAGACTATCCTTTGCAGCTTGCAGTATACTCCACTGTTTCTACTTCGAAATGCATTGTGATTCCATCTCCAACTTTGTTATGCAGTCGACAAACACTTTGTAAACCATGAACATCATGCATAATATTGTCTTCTTTAGCAATAAGTTTCTGAGCCCATTTCACGGACTCTGTACTGTTAAAAATACTTTCTTAAATTTGAGAAACCGCTTCTTATCTGTGCACCGAGAATATCTTTTCTTAAAAAACAAGAGTTCGAAACTCTCATTAATGAGAAATGAAGAAAGGTAGATGAGGTTGTATAAAGCGAAACGAGAAAATATACTGTTACTTTCCTTATGAATGAGAATTGGCAAATCTCATTTCTAAGAAAATATTGTTTCGGTGCACAGATAAGAAACAGTTTCTCAAATTTAAGAAAGTACTTTTAACAATGTTCCTCTGACGGATCGAGTTTCCTAAGGAAGTCATATATTTTATCAAAATTATTACAATAGAATGTCCGCAATCTAAGAGAAGTCGGGAACTTCATTTCTATACCTCATGCATTCCTGAGCTTACGTTTCTATATTTTTTCTATTATGTTGCGACATATTTTAAACAAAATCAGTACATTGTTGTAGATAATGTAACGACACAATAAATCCACTTTTAATATTCGTAAGGAATGAGAAAAAAATGAAACCACATCGTACAATATGTGCGAATAACGAATCAAGACTTAAAATTTGACAAGAATTTCTTCATTGGGTGGAGAAGGTTCTTTTTGGTGGAATTTGATGAACATAAAAATTTCGAGTTTGGATTTCCAAAAGTCATGTGATAATTTCGAAACATTGTTTTAGCAATTCCTCCTGCAAATTCTATGATTTGGTAGAGCACCAAAAACTAGAGCCCTGAGAGTATCTGGGAATTGTTTCGGACAACTTGATTGTGTAATCGTCTGTTTCAACTTTCTTCATTGACGATTCCATTTTTGATTAGAGAATGGATTCGCATTACTGGTAGAATTTCTATTTATTCTGCGTGTCATTAGAGCAAATATATAACTATGTCCATTTAACCAGCATGTTACAATGTTTGAAGGACTCAAATGCCGATATTTATAGCAATATTACAAGAGCAATACACAAAAGAATTTAACATCATTAATGTGACACTCGTATTACTAAGTTATATTAAAATTATTCATAGTAAACCATATTAAAGTTAGCAGTTTTATATTACTACAGTCGAGAAAGTTTCGAACCTAAAATAAATAAATAAATACATACATAAATAAATATAAGAAATAACGAGACAATCAATACCATAAGAAAGAACTATCCGTATAAATCTGACTTCAACATTGTGTGTGTGTGTTTGGCGGGGGGAACGGGTACGACCGTTCCTATAACCTTTTTTTTTTTTTTTAAACAATGTCCAAAATATTTATGAAGTTGAGAAACAATGTTGTGAAGGATCAGGGGAGCAGAATTGTTTTTAACGTTAGGAGGCGGTTAGATTTGAGGCTTATTCTGGGGGGACATCAACTTCATCTCACGCTTCTTTGTGGCAATCGGACAAAAATCAACACATTTCTCCCTAAAAACACATTTCAAATCGGATTATTGGGAGAGACAGTTCCCCCAGTTCCAAGATTGAAGGGGACATGTCCCTCTCATCCCCCCGGGATTTGCACCAGTGATAAGAAAATACGAATCTGTAAGAAAAATCTACCTACACTATTGCAGAAACACAACGTGTGAGTGTGTGTTTTATTAAATAACGTGAGTACGCAATGGTTTGAGATTTGCGGGACCATTAATATCAATTGTTACGTTTGTCTATGGTCCGTCAAAAGAGCATTCACGGGGAAAGTAAAATAAAGATTAAGAAGCATAAATTCACATGTAATTACTTTAATTCATGTAAGAATCCTCATAAAACTTAAAGCAGACTAGGGCTATCTAATTCAGAAATGAACACGGCATTTGAAATTCACTAGTTTCTGATTCATAAAATCCCAACCTGAAATCAATGCCGGATTTACGTATAAGCTAAATAATCTATATCTTAGGGCCCCACTGTCCTGGGGGCCCCAAAAAACTAAAGGAAAAAAACTGGACGTTAATTATCAAAGTAAGAAAAAAAAAACAAATAAAATCTATGTATAGCAAAATTGCTTCGTGTTGTGCAGTGTTTTATGTTGTAAGTAAAGGGGCCCCACATGCAGTTCGCTTGCTAAAATATCACTAGTTTCTTCATTTCTGTATATAGGGTACCCATGTTCATATGGACACGTAAAGGGCCCCATCACCTTTAATAGCTTAGGGCCTCATCAAACCTTAATCCGGCTCTGCCTGAAATACCTGATGAAACAACGCCGGATTGGGAAGAGATATGTATGAAATACTTTGATGTTCTCTTTCGATAACAATCTAAAAGAGTTAAACGTGTAGTTGATCGACAAGTATCAGTTTGAAAACAAAAACATGAGCTTTCTATTCTCTATTTTACAGGAATAAAGACCTACAAAAGAAGTATTTATGTCACGGATATAAATCCGTGTCGACAGCGAATGTTTCTAAATTATATCAAAGTCAGTTGTATTAAATTACAGAAAAAGTGTCAATAGTTACAGTACAAACTGCAATCTAGATGGCACTAACATAAATTAGACATTGCCTGTATGAAATTGGTATATTCTTCACACTTGAATTGTTATGAAAAGGAACTAGAGACAAGCCGAATTGCTTTACATACTTAAAAACACAATATTAAAATTTCTATCTAAACACAAAAGATCTCAAATCAAAATGCTTTATGGTAGAAACATGTATTAAAGATGAGTAAATGACTTTGCTACCTAGTGGTCGGATATATTCTCACAACTCTCCACTCTTATTTTAACAGAAGCTTTGATAGACTTAAAGGGTACAATAACGCCATGGATATATTAACAATTTAATTTTCCACTACAATAGGAATGAGAACAATAAAGTCCTCTCTGGTCATCCCGAAGGAGAAACCATCTGTTGTTTGACTTCTTTTACTCAAATTACGGCTATTACCAATAAAGCTCGTTTTCTCTTACACCAATCCAATCCTTCAACGAACGGAATGCTAAAATCCTGCAGTTTAAATATGTACTTAATTTTAACTTTTGAGTAAAGTACGAATTTCATTCGTGCTCATATGTTTAAATTACTATACTTCATACACAACTATCCATTATTGTTAGCAAATTCAAAATATATCTGTTGAAATAAAAGGTAACGGTAACTCTGGATCATTTAAGTTCGCTATGGATAGTAGCGACACCATGCAACGCAGCTGTAAAGATTTTGCTTGCATCGGTAACGAACGGCGACGTTCTCACTGCTTCATTCATTAGTACATATACAGTGCAGCAAATAAATTTCACGGACTTATTTCGGAAAGATAAAAATACTACCTGCAGGAAGATTATTTCCTTTTAACCCTTAAAAAGCTGGCTTTTTAAATGCAGGAAACTTTCAAAAGTGGAATGATTTACACTTGTTTCAGAGAGATTATATAACTTGAAACTTAGTTCAAATCTAATACAGCGGAAGATTTAGTTATATTGAGGCGAATTCGATGTGCAACTGTACCGCGCATGCGCAACACTTTGCTGTGAGATTACTATGAAACAAACAGTGTCTCGTTTGTTAGAGCAGCGTAGTCGAGCGTAGTCTGATGCTGCCGAAACTGAACAGATTCTAGGAGGGATTCATTGTGTCCCTTTCCGACGCTAAGTTCACGATGATGCACATTGTACAAATGTATCAAGTATGTAGTGTGGGTAGTGCCATTGTGAATCCTATTATACGGAAATATGAGACGAAGAGGCCTGGATTCACTACACCGCCGCCGCAAGTAGCTACAAACCGGCCTCCCGTGAAATGGATCCCGCTCCTATTATGCAAGTTTCTGCGTATGGTGACCCTACAAACACATACCCTGCGATTGCCAGGAAATGCCGCACATCGCAGGACACAATGAACCGTGCCATTGACAGGGATTTTCTCCTCACGGTTGTTCGCAAGAGCAGCGTGCACGCCCTGAAACCGTGTCATATGGCTGAGCGAAAAAAGAACTGCAGGAGGTTGTATGAATGTCATCTCGCTGGTGATCGATAGAAGTTTGTTGTTACCCTTAATAAGGTGTTTATTTACCTACAGACTATGTAAAGTTCGTGCGATTACATACAGAGAGAGTTTCCGAAAGAGTTCATGATTGTGGCCGTGTCTCGCACAGGGACAAACTGTGTCTCCGAAAGGTGGAGCAAAACGTCAAAATGAATACTGTGTACTGCCAGACTCATATCCTGACTGAAATGTATCAGCATGAAACCCCGGTATTGTATGGACAAGACGTGAATCAGGTTGAACTACACCAAGTCAGAGCATCCAGTCACAAGGCAAAAATATCTCTGAAATTTTATAGTCGTATGAAACAGGAAATTGGAATTTAGACAATTCGCTTCTCTGACCTCCCTGTTAAGAGTCCGAATGCCAGCCCAATGGACTATTTATTGTATTTTTCGGACTCCTCAATCGATACCTGCTCCATCGTCGAGTACACACCATCACATCACCGGCCTATCGAAGGCCCGTAAAGAGGAGCGGAGTGCAATATCCATAGTACACCTTTAAGGTAGTCTGCTGCAATGGAAACTTCGATGGCTAGAAATAGTGAGTACAGATGGCCTGCAGATCGAACACAACCGGTGGCGGTAACATGGCATTTACTAGGTAAGAGGCCCATTCAAATTTGTCTCAATATAACTGAATCAACCTCTGGATATCATCTACGAGTGGGCTGAAAGATACGAAACAAAACAACTTTGCTCTCCTCGGTTAATATTTTATCTTAGATAAACATTGCGTTAAGCATTTTTGCATAATCCTGATATTTATAGGTAACTATCTACATGGTCACCTGTCCTCGTGATGCTCAACTTTGCTTGTTGGTACCCATGACAACTGTTTTAGAAGTCATCTTCTTGGGTATCCTTCAATTCTTATGTCATAGCTTTCTTGTTTGACTCTACATTTTCAAACATATTGGCCTTGAAGTAAAGTTTCGACTTTGAGAACAAATAGCCCTCTGGAGTCAAATATTGCGAGTACAATGGATGATTGGTAACACCGACCTATTTCTTTGGCCCACAACTGCCTGAAAATATTATTGTTATGTGAGGAGGATCTGTTACAGAGAAGACTTAAACTATAGGAGCTGATTAATTGTGGCTTGACACTTGACATTCGTAGAGTCTCTTCATGGTCTCTAAAGGGAAGCTACCATTGACAGTTTGGTGTTCTTGAACAAATTCATATTAAATGAGACCATTGGTAAGAAAAGAGATAATCAGCGAAAACTTGACTCGTGGACTCTATATACGAACCTTGATTGGTTCTTGACTTCCGTGGAATGACACACGTCGATGACTTCGTTTGGTAATATAGTATTGTGCATGAAATTTCACGTTTCATCTCCGGTAACAACGGCAATGAGGAAATCTGGCGCAGAAGTGTATGTAGAAATTTCCTGAGGGAGCCACAGTTAAGAGAATAGAGATTTTCCATTTCACTAAGTCCAATCCCAATTTTGATGGTCAATGACTCGAGAACCAATGACTTTTATATAAGAATATTTCATGTATGTACTGAGTTGCGTAAAATCTACAATCATACTAAATTTCGTCAAGATCAGATTAGTATCGTCGATAGTATACCACATAAAATAATCTTTCACTAAATCGAACCCCAGATTCGAAACCCAATAACTAAGAAAATGAAGGCATGTACACCAAAATATTTCATACATGTACTAAGCTGTGAGATACATGTCATTCTTTTGCAGGATACTAGTGTCCCAGTGCAGTCCTGTTGTCCCCTGACAATATTTTCTGGAAGAAAGTCCGTTCAGTTGCTTGTAGGCAGTGTTTTTAGTTGTATGTTCCTGCTGAAACAAGAGATGCGCCAGAAATTTTGAAAGGAGGCAAATTGTATTGAATATTTAATTCATATCGTACTGACTTATGTATTACTTCCGTGTACATCTTGCTAAAAGCCTCTGAAGAATTCAATTTGAAGTTGCTATCTTTTATTATTTAGATATGTATCTCTGGCCAGTCTGGAAAAATTATGTTCATTTTGGTGCCAGGGATGACACGGCGGATCATCACAAAATCCGTCTTGATTAGGCCCTAATTATTGCATTTTCCCCAGTAAGTTAGACCTTTGGCGTCAGAAGATCTATATTTAATTATTCTTGCACGAAAGCATGGTAGTTTTCGAGGGGAGTGCAAAATATTACCTACTGCAATACTTGGATATATTAGTTAGTTTGTACTAACAATAGACCGAGAACAAATCATTGGTGTAGAACATTGTAAGAAAAAAATACTTGTTTTGTATCATGTTGTTGAAATAACACAAAAGAATTAAATTTTCTCTTGAGAGGGAGAAGAAGCACAATGCCTTCTGGGTCCATTGCTGAGTCACAGATTTAATATTTCATCAGTTATGCTCAAAAGGATGAAAGGTTCGAAGGAGCTGCAAAATATTATCCCCTGTAACGCCTGGGAATATAAACTAGTTTTTACTAACAATAGATTGAGAGCAGATAATTGGTTTTATATATTAAAATGTTGTCTAGTCTCGTTGAAATAACACAAAAAGAGCTATATCTTCGCTTGAAGGGACACCACCTTCTGAATCCGCCACTGATCCAGACGGTATTTGATTACACTGATTACTTGTATTTGCAGCTTGACACTCGCTGCCTCTTCTGTTCGACATTTGTAGTGTATGATACAAAACGGAACCATATTTTCCTTTCTCCCAAATCTTCATGGATCATATACCTAATAGTCTCCTTACTGATGCCGAAGACACTGCTGAGTTTTCGAAGGCCCCGATGAGTATCGTGAGCAAAAAGGTTCATCTTGGAGTCCACAGTTATCTCTTCATGTGCATGGACGTCCTGTCCTCTCGTCATTCTCCGAAGACTCCTTTCTTTCACGAAAGTATTTGTGTCAATGAAATGTGCTTCTTCTAATGCAAATAATCACTGTGTGACAAACCATCCTTATGTGCCAAATTTTCCCAACTTTACACAATATTTGATTGCAACCCTCTGCCCCATGATAAAGATACAACCGAATTACTGCGCAGCATGTAACGTTAACAGTATTAACTATGACGTTTCGTTGAATCCAGCCATTGGTTGATGAAATTTCATGTTTGTGATGAATCACTGAAATATCATCTCTCTTTCCACTGACTAACTTGTCTTGATGTACTTTTCAGGAACAACGTGGAAATGAACCCTAGGAAAACTGTTCGTACAATTGCAGACGAGTTAGGCATACACCCTACCAAGTCGTTCGGTTTCTCTACACAGTCAGTAAGGTGAACAAGTTAAACTCATGGTGTGCGGAATAATTTACTTACTTGGATTTTCACTTCTGATAAAAAGTGGATTCGGCTACGAGAATCGGAAACTGCCATGAAATTGTGATCAACGTTCAGGACGATTCCCAAAATATCCGTAGCGAAGTTGTTGCTGGTATCATGCTCTATCTATCATGACTTTCTCCGTTTAGGTAAGACCATCACTAAGCTACGAAATACTCCTCAAATTCATCTACAAGCATTTTGCAATAGTCAATAGACATGGAGTCCTGATGTTGGATGATAATACGTACCCACATGTTGCTTGAAGAACGGCTGCAGATTTTTCAAGAGTTGCAATAAGATGCTCTTCCTTACCCACCGTAATGTTCTGGCGTTTCTGATATGTCAACCACCTCTTGGCAAGGAAGAGGTTACCTACTGACTACTGACAACGTGCAGTCGAGATCTTCGCATCTTATACTCCAGAATTCTTTCCTCATGAAATCCAATCGTTAGTTAAGCGACGGTAAGTATATGTGGGTACTTTGACAAACCATGTATTGTGGTATTCACTTTTTGTGAATGAGGTGTTCTGCGCTCAGTGTTAGAGCGCTTATCTCTGGTGCATGGGGTCCTGACTCTATCTAAGCGAGGATTGGGAATTACATTCTTAGGCTTTCGGCATCTAAGTCCATATTAAACCCGTCATGTATGAGGAATCACGTTCCTCGGCAATCACACTATCCGTTGAATTGTGGAAGAAGAAAGGAATGGGAAAGGAAGGAAGCAGCCTAGGGCCATTATGTTAGGTACCATCCCGACACTTGCCTGGTGTGAATGAGAAAAATGCATGAAAACCTTACTAAGATGGCTTGCCTGGAAAAGCTTTTACAACTTCTCGACTAAGTGTCTCTACCTGAACCCAGGTAGCGACAAGTGGGCTTTGTGGTGGACAAACACCATATAAGAGGGTTTTATACAGGTTTTCCCATTTCGTCTCACTGTTTTCATTCCACAATTTTTAATAATTTTCATTACCGTTTCATTTAGTCTATAGGGCATAACGTGGGACGTGAAACTGAAATATTTAATTTCCGTTTTTACTTTTTAGCTTTTTGAAAGCGACACACGTGAGAGACGGATATTTAAATCCCATCGAAACCTAAAAGACAGACAGCGAACTCAACAGTGGGAAATGGTAGGCTACCCAACTGCCAACGTTGCAATTGGGTAATTGACATTCAATTCAAATTATCAACATAGACCCTACGATAGAAGAAAAATTGCATGGGAGATCGAGGTCAAAGTCGAAACTGTTGGATAAATGACAGCAAACTATCGATTGCCCAACATACTCTTTAACATAGGCAAGGGTATTTTTCAACTTTATTTTTACAATTACCAATTCTCAATCTCAATCATCCGGACCATATAACTACGTGGGGCCTAACAACTGTTTTGTTAGGGATTTGAGAGGATTTTCATCCTTAACTTCTATATAGGTATTCCCTAGAAAGAGATTTTAAAAATCTCACCTTGTACGGATATAACGCTACTACTACTACTACTACTACTACTACTACTACTACTACTACTACTACTACTACTACTACTACTACTACTACTACTACTACTACTAATAATAATAATAATAATAATAATAATTGTTAATATTATATTTCCACATAATTATAAGATTCCGTAGTAATATTGTAGAGATGATATCTATTTTGGCTGCTTCCGAGTCTGTTCAGATCACTGGATCTACTGGGTCTCCGGGTCTGTTTGAATCACTGGGGCTGTCTGGTTTATCGTGTCAGACCGGATCTAAGAAACGAGATCCGAGTGACCCAAGTGGCCTGGAGACCCATGATCCTTTTCATCACTGCTATGAAAGAAATAAAATTGAGATTGGGAGTGTGAGGTTGAAACAGTTGGATAAATCATTTTAAATTGATAGCAGGCCAACGTACACGCACATTATAAGAACGTTCAACCAACTTATTTTTCAACTTTATTTTGGACTCACAAATTCCAAAACATGACAACCATTAGCTCAAGTAGAATCTGCCAAGTGTGCTGCTAGGAAAGGTAGAATAGATGTCCTATGTTATTACTTCCAATTATGATAATACAATACATGCTAATTTCTGTAGTACCAACCAAAAAACTTAGAAGAACGTGACACAAAACACTTAGCCCTTTAATTAATTAATATTGATTGCTATTAAATGAGTACGGTGAGACGAAGCTACTTTGCACCAGACTTAAGGAATTTTAAAGAAAATCCCATGAATCTTTCAAACGTAATGATTTAGAACACCATATTTTAAACATACAGGGTGGCCCAAAAGTAGGTATACACCACTGTATTGATCAAGTATAACATACGAGTTAAAAAGATGAACACAATTCGGATTTATTTGCTTCGGCTCTTCCGAGCTTAAGATATAAGTAAAACACATTAAGAACAAATAATAAAGAAACTAAATTTACTTTACGGATAACAATAAAAAATGATATAAAATGCAATGAGCTGATCAGTGCGGTACTGTATACCTACTTTTGGGACACTCTGTGTAATAGTTAGATATACGAGGGTAGGTTGATAAGATCTCAGCCTACCCAGGTTCAAACAAAGCTAGATATAAAAGCTATATACGCTTATGAGACTTATAATTTGTGAAGCTACTGTGCAACTGGTTTGGCTAAATCAATTTTAATTTCTTTTGAGGTCCGAAGTGAGAATGTCAGCCCAAGTCCAAAAATTAGTAAATTTGAACACCGTGCATTCATCAAGTACCTCTTCCTAAAGAGACTCTCGCCGAAGGAGATCCACAACGACCTTGTCACGACATTGGGGGACAAGGCACCATCGTATGCCACTGTGAAGAAATGGTCAGCGAAATTCAAATGTGGGCAGTTTGGTCTGAACGATGATCCAAAGTGTGGCAGACCAATTTCAGTGACCTCTCCCGAGATGATTAACGCTATTCACCGGATGATTCTCGACAATCGCGGAATCCCGCTCAAACAGATAGAGGACACATTGGGCATCAGTCATGAATGTGTGTGGAAAGTTATCCATGAAGACTTGGGTATGAGGTAGGTCGCAGCAAAATGGATTCCGAAACTTTTGAAAGCAGATCAGAAGCGTGAACGGGTGGAGGCAAGTAAGGCCGTACTGTCCCAATTTCAAGCAGATGAGACCATTTTTTTTGCAACGACTGGTAACAGTGGACGAAACCTGGTTATATTTCTACGATCCCACGACGAAACAGCAATCGGCGGAATGGCGCCACAGCGGTTCTCCACGTCCGAAGAAGGCTAGGACACAACGCTCCTCTGCTAAGGTCCTTGCTTCGGTCTTCTGGGATTGTGAAGGAATTCTATTGCTGGATTATCTGAAATCGGTGAAACCAGCAATGCAACTTATTATACATCTCTTCTGGACAAACTGAAAGCAGCACTGAAGGAGAAGAGACGTGGAAAGCTGTCAAAGGGGGTAACCTTCCTCCAGAACAATGCACCCTCACACAAGGCACGTCTGACATTGCAAAAATTGGAAAACCTACGGTTGCAAATACAGGAACATCCTCTTTATTCGCCTGATTTGGCTCCATCAGAGTTTATCTCTTTCCTAAATTAAAATGTTTTTAAAGGGAACGCATTTCAATGGCGCCGATGACGTCATTTCTCAAAAAGAAGCCTGGTTTGCAGAGCATTCATCCGACTTCTATTTATCTGGCCTGCAAGCACTGCAGCAGCGATGTGAAAAGTGCATTGCACTACAAGGGGAATATGTTGAATAAAAACACCAAGCTTCTCATTCTATCTATTTGTTTTCTTGGTGAGACAAAACTTATCAACCCACCCTCGTATAAGGAAAATATTCATGCAAATGCATTAGTGAACATTCAGTATGGCCATAGTTATTGATATAAACTTTGGTGCTAATTACCTCATATGTGAGAATACTTTGCACAACATAGAAAAACAAATATAATGTTTCTGTGGAATGTTTTCCCTTCGGTATTTATATATATATTTCACTTCCTACACATAAATGCGTGCAGTCTACAAATATTGATATTAGAATGATGGTACCGGTATCAGTACTTGGGCTCGAACGAGTGAATATGAACAAAAAGGAAAACAACAAGGAAAGCATGTGTAATGTTAGCACTTCGGTAGCAAACAGTGATGTCCGTTTTTCTGCAAGGTGGTGTAAACTTCCGCAAGAGCAGGCCAAAGTAGAGCACGTGCCATAACTACAGGACGTCTATAAAGTCTGACCAGGATCCATTTTTGCGAAAAAGGGTTGGGTGGATAAAAGGAAATCGGGGCACATGTTTTGAATGAAAAAGTTGTCCCAGGACCCCCCTGAGGCTCCCACACATGGTCCACCTCACAATTTTCAAATGGAAACGGGAATCAAGTAGTATATCATTTGAAAGGTATTGTGAAAGGAAACAAGCTGCAACAAGTCCCAAGTCTGAATGCGAACCCTATGCAAAATGGTGGTCACAGACTCTTTCATGATAACTGTGTTGACATTTTGACTGCCTACCATTTTGTACAGGGTGACCGTAGAGACTCGAGACTTGCTTCATCTCATTTCTTTTCACAATACTTTTCCAACAATATAGAACCTGACCCCCCCTTACCATTTGAAAATTTTGGTTGGACCCTGTCTGGGACCATCCATGGAACCCTTGAACACATCTTTTTCATTCAAAATGTATGCCTCTAAAAAGAATGGGATATGTGTTCTCCGATTTTTCCATCCGCCCAACCCTTTTCTGCAAAAATGGCCGGTGGTCACACTATATATGTCGTTTAGTTGTGGCACGTGCTCTACTTTGCCCTGCTCTTGCGGACGTTTACAGCATCTTGCAGAAAAAACGGATATCACTGTTTGCTTCCGGGTTGGTAACACTATACATGCTTTCCTTTTTGTGTATATTCACCCGTTCAAACCCAAGTACTTTCCTTGTTAGTATGAATTATCGATATTTGTAAAGAAAATTATATATTTTCTGGTACCGGCATGTAATACGGAGGGGGGAGGAGAAAGATGAGAGGGCGGCTAAAGGCCAACACAATTTGCATAAGGAAAAATGTATGCAAATGAAGAAATTATAATTTATTAATATGTAGATAAAAATGACGAATTTAAAAGTATGCGGTAGAGCAATGATAAATTGATTAATCTGTACAAAATAAAGTTTACTGTTTAAACCATTTCCGGTTAGAATAGAAAGTTACCAGAGGAGATGGAACTCACCTTGAGCCGACGAATCGATTGCAAACAATCGCCTGTCGATATCTCTTACCGTTTTTGCTGTGGAAATCAGTTTTGGAACTCGAAATAGTATTAAATTTGAACAACTTCCGGTTTTGATAGGGTGTTCGGGATAGTCATGGAAAGTTGCCTTGAGGTGCTGAATCGTTTGCAAAAAATGCTTCTCACTATCAGTTACCATTTTATTTTATGACATTTAACGTTGAAACAGGAAGTGGCTAATTTCAACCACTTTCGGTTACAATAGAATATTGCCAGAGGAGATGGAATCTATTCTTCGGACGTTTAATTGATTGCAAAAAACCACATCTCAATACTTCTTACTGTATTTCTTCTGATACTTGTCGACAGATGGACGGACAAGCCGTTTTTTAAAGATTTCTCACACTTATGCATAGCATAGTTTGGAAGTCTAAATGAAAAACAAATCAGATTAAGTTTTCGTTTTTCATTAACTTGATATTTCGTAACAAGTAAAACACAATTTCTTTATGACAACGTTGAGTTACTAAGCCGATGGTGCAAAGGTAGGGCGGGCAATTCAATTTTTTCCTATTTCAAAATCCGTACGCACCTTTGGCGCTGGATTGACTATATTGAAGTTTAATCCTACGATACTCTATATGATACGTGAACCTACATCTTAACGTGGTATCCGAACCACATGAGCTACCACCGTGAATCGAACCTGAGTCTCCCGCGAAGAGGACGCATACGCTAATCATAAAGCCAACAGGGAACCGTTTCGCGCTGGAGACCCGGGTTCGATTGTTAAACTGTAGGTCTTTTTCTTATATAATCTCGATGCTATAAAGGACGTTAAATTCAACCAACCAAAACTGTATAAAGAAAACTGGAAATTGAGGCTGTGTGTCTGTAGTGAAAGAAGAAATTGGGAAATTACGGTACAGAAATTGATACAGTTGGAGAACTTCACAAACACTCTGTACTGAGTTACATGTGTTGTATATTACAGGAAATGATCTTATAGCTTTCTACTATTATTTTACTCCCCTGCTGAGAATGAATGAAATGGCATTTAGAAGATTACTTCCCCAACCCTATCCACAGAAAAAGGAAAAACTTTCCCTGCGAGAGCTTAGTACTAAAGATGGCCACTAGATGGTAGTTAATACCAAGTAGAGAAGAGCAACCTGGTGGAGAAAAATTCAACTGCGTGAATCTTCGTCCCACGTAGCGGAAAATGTTCAAGTAGTGTGCCTTTAAAGTCAAATCAGATAAGTAGTTCAACTTTAAAATCTTGAAAGGACAATTTCTGCCTCCGTGAATATAGGACAAACTACATTTTAAAGTTAAACTAACACACAGAAAGTTCCACATAATCTAAAAAGATCTTCTTCTTGTTCACCTCAAACATAGATTGGTGGGCAACATGGAAATTTTAAAACTTTTCTCTCGCTTGGGAGAGCTGTTTTATACTTTGATAAGGCCTCTTGCTCGTAACTGTATCTAGATATTCTATACTTGGTCTTCCTCATCCTGGTTTTCCTTCTGCCTTTCCCTCTAAAAGCACAGTGATCCAATCGGAGTGTCGAATAAGATGGCCAAGCATGCTGTTTCTTCTTTTTCCTATTATCTTCATGATCTGTCGTCCTTCATTAGCTTCCTTTAGTACGTCTTCATTCCGTTTCCTTTCGGTCCATGATATGCGCAGCATTCTGGGCCAACACCACATCAAATGCTTCCAGCTTGGATATTTCAGTTTTTCTCAATGTCCACGTCTCTGATCCGTACAGCGCCACGGTCCATACCAATGTCTTAATAAATCATTTACGAACAACCAGCGAAACATTTCTTGATGTTAGTAGTCCTCTTTTCCTATTGAATGCTTGTTTAACCTGTTATTCTGAAACTTAACGTCTATTTCACTTCTTCCGTCCGAGGGTATTAGACTTTCTAAATAGGGGAGCGTCTTAACGTTTTCTATTTTCTCTCCAACTAGCCATACGTTCGTCCCTTCCTGTCCTGGTCTTGTGCACTTTATCACTTTCGTTTTCTTCTTATTTATCTTCATCTTGCATAATTCTTTCTTTCGTTTTTTTTTTTCAGTTGGTCGTTCAAGTTTGAAAGTGCTTCTTGCATGTACTCATCGTTCTCCGCTATCAATGCTATGTCATCAGCAAACCCTATTGTGCTGAAAACCTGACCATTTACTTTTACGCATTTCTCATTTTCATCAAAGTATTCTTTCGTAGCCTCTTCTATATAGACGTTGAATAGGAGAGTTGAAAGTCCACTCCTTGCCTCACTCCTTTACTTATTCTTGCTTCCTTCTGATCTCTTCCTATAACAACTGTCTGGTTCCTATAAAGTTAGTATATTATTCTTCTGTCCCTGTAATCTACTTTCAGTCTCTTCAACGCTCTGAACATGATATTCCAATCTACGTTGTCCAAAGCTTTCTCTATATCTACAAATGCTATCACAATTGGTTTGTTTATTCTGATGTGCTGTTCCATGATCAACCGTAGACTCAGTATTGCCTCCCTTGTTCCTCATCACATATTTCTTGTAATGGGCATCACATATTGGCAAATAAGTTACCAGAAACTGTAGACATTTTTTCAAATGAGCATACCTTCAGATCATCTATAAATAAACTATCTTTGTAATATTGCCATTGTACTGTACTATATTGATTTCAAATTGTTATTCTATTGTTATGTTACAAATTGTTAAAATGTTTCAGTGCAAAATGGCCTAGTGCTGTATCCGAAACCTATTATAAATAAAATAAATAAATAAAATAAATATTTCTTGTAATACTTGCTTACAAACTTGCGTCACTGGCCAAGGGCGCCGATCCAGGGGAGCCGGGGGACCCAGCCCCACCAAAGCTCATGTGGGTACCCCTGTATTTTCATAAATATGTACTTTATATGTATTTTTTCTTGTTATATGTGTTTTTTTTATGAATGTCCCCCCTCCCAAAGTTACACAGAAATCGGCGCCGTTGGGACTATCGACACGGAAAAAGACCATGCATGTCATTTGCAGTTCCAATGATATGGAGAGAGCCGACAGATCATACTTCAAACTGCTATTTTTGCATAGTCTCTCCAATTAAAGGTCTATCCCCCCCAAAAAAGACTGCTACTTATCCAAATATTCCTTGAGATGTTCGTCACTGTGCCACATTCTGAAGAACTAAAGGTTCCACAACTTTCCGCACCTTATTCCAGTGTTTCATTTGATGAAGAGCAAAACGCAGACAAAGTCGATCCAGACTCAAATTCTGCTGCAGATTCATCGTCTTCCACCGATACTGACTTCGCAAAACCAATATTATCTATTCGTCATATGATACTTAACCTGAATTAAATTACGTGGGATTGTCAAAAAGTGACACAGAACTACTGACATCCAGACTCAAACAGTGGGGAGCTTATTCTGAAGATCTAAAAGTGTCCGTGTTTTGGACACATCAGAATCCTCTGGAACAGTATTTTCAGTGGAAAGTGACATAGCATGTTGTAACAATGTAACTGGTCTTATGAGTAAACTTAACATAGAAGATAACCCCGATGAATGCCGGCTATTCATACACGCATCAAAATTATTCCTCAAATATATTCTGCGTAAATTTTCACAAATTGCTGAAACTAAAATCAGGTAGGGAAGGGTATTGGCCTTCAAATTCGCTACCTCTTCAATGATCCTGAATTTAATGCTGTGTTAGAAGATAAGGAGAGGTTGAGTTGATTTTGAGTTTAACGTCCCTTTCAGCAGCATCAAGGCTATATGAGACGGAACCTACTTATTAACGTGGAATCCGAACCATATGAGCTCCCGCCGGGAATCGAACTGGGTCTCCCACGCCAAAGGTACGTACGCAAACCGCTTAGTCAAGAAGGAGATCAAGATAAGGAGAGGATTTCATGGGATTCTTTCCGAAAAGTAGTGGCAAATGTTTTGGGAAACGAGGGGTCTTAGAACTATAAAGAAGTACTGGAACTCCTAATATCTTCTACCGAGCAATGGGGCATAATATTTCACTAAAAATGCTTATGTTGCACTCCCACATAGATTTCTTCCCAGAAAATTGCAAAGCAGTCATTGTTGAACATGCGAAACATTTCTACCAAGTTATATCTATTATGGAGAAACGATATCAGGGCCACTGGGGCAAGTGTGCCCTTGCCGATTGTTGTTGGACAATTGCTAGAGATGTTCCAAAACCACAATACAGGAGACAGGCAAAGATAATCCATTTGTAATAGCCATGTAAGGTATGTTTTATCACTTTCATTTTATATAGTTTTAATGTCTTATTGACGCTGTAATATTCTTTGGAACGAACGCTGTGCCAAGCACACACATAATCAATTACCATACCCTATAATCCATATGTGAAGTGTTTTTTTTTGTCTCATATGTAGAGGTCTAACGTTATAATAACAAAACGTATTTTCCTCTTTTTACGTACGAACATCACTTTATATATTTTTATTTTATATCTCACTTTCCCCTATATAAAATTTGGTATTGTCAAGCATGATTGAGAAATATTTTTCTCTCAAAATTCATAATTATTGTAGATATTACAATGAAGCTTGGCACACGCATTGCGTATAAGCTACAATAGTTTCAAGGTATATTGTATTTTGGTACCTGTAGCCAAGGCCATACCAGGGGGCACTACCTTAAAAAAAACTATTTTTTGGACGGGAAATTTCCAATTTTACCTTAAAGCTTCCTCCTCTTATACATCATGTACACTTGCGCATAGTACCATTTGCAAGCTTTGGTTTATTTTGAAGCGAATAACATATGAACCACAATACTCGGATGTACAAAATTGAAGCAATAGCTACTTAAGTGAAGGGCTACATAGAAAATTTAAGAATATAAAAATGTCAACACTACATAACACATATTTAGATTACACTTAAAAAACTCGAACCAATTTAGTATTTTTGTCTTTCATTTTGGTATTCAGCATACTCGTTTGCACAGGAAAATATACTTTTCTTTTCCGAAGCATGAAACAAGTTAAAATTTGTTGTCGAGTGGAGTCAGCAACGAGCATAAAATGAATTCCTTATATTGACGGCAACTTCTACAAAAGGTTTGTCAGGAGATATACTATCGGGTTAATGTATGCTGTATTACGTGAGATGCTCACATAGAGTACTTGTGATATGTTTGAAGCAAGCTTTGACAGTTTACCTTTCTCAACACATGTCCCACAATAACATATGTTTTATTAGATTTCACAGAATAAATTTCTGAAATAGGGTCCATTATTTTGACTTGCCCTGTATAGATTGATCCCCTAGTGCTTGAAAATATCTATATGTCAGTGATTCTGTGAAAGAACAAATTTTGTTCCTATCCACAAAATATATCGATTTTTAAAATAGTATTTTAGGTAAATGTTATTGATGAAGGGATTTGTCCACTTTTCAGTCACATTTTTTTAAGGATAGATATATAGAATACAACCCAAAGAAACATGAACAGAAAGTTCTATGTTCTTTCTGACGCTGAATATGATACGAGGGCTACTGGGAAATTTTCTGCAAAAATCTATTAAAGTGGTGCTAGTATACCGCTGTTACGCGTATAAAATTCGGAAGAATAGAGCTTTCTATATTTAAACTATTTTGGATTGTTTGCTTAAGCCCATTCGTTTATTTTTTCCAGCAATTTGAAGAAATAGTTTTGAGTCAGAATTGAAAATTTCCCTTGACAATTATCAGGCAATGACTTTTTATTATTATAAATGTAATTTAACACACAAACAATACATCGAGTCATTATATTCGGTTTTTGGGGATGAAGCACCATCCAATAGGATTATACACAATTGGTTTTTCGTATTAAAGAGTGGTAGCACAATTCCAAATGATGAATTTCTTGAAAGTCGTCCATCCACGACTGTTCTTGTCAGTAATGTTGACACTAGGTGTGAAATGATTGAAAGTGATCGGAATGTGATATAAAATGTGTGTGTTTTTGGATAGAAATATAGGCTGCCAATTCCCAATTTCTTTACAGATTCAGCACTTAACAAAAAGCTTGATATACTGTAGACATTCAAAACCAGCTACCATTTCTGGCAATCTGTAGAATGAGAAAGTAAGTACAAAATAAATAAATAAATGTGTTTACGTTTGCTGTTTTTGTTTTCATTATCGTACGTGTTTGTTATGTACAAAAATTGTTGATTTATATTTATTATTTCATGCAACCGTGAAACAGTAAAATAAATAAATAAATTTCATTTTTATTGGGTTTGGAAATGCTAATACTAATATTTCGATACAAATTTAAATTGGTTTCGCGAATTACCACGCAATATATATATATATATATAGAGAGAGAGAGAGGGAGTGCGGGTATAGTGGACCCGGGAAGGTAAAGTGGACCCCCTGTTTTTCTCCGGAATAAATGAGGACAGCGAATTGGTAATACTGTCAGGGGTTACTCTCGTCCCCAATCATCTACGTAAACTTTCAGTAAGGAGGCCATTGAAGTCGAGTCAGGAGATATTATTATATGTGTGAAGAAGATTCTAACATTTTTCAAAGGTATGTTTGTTTACGGTTTTCTTTTTATAATCTGTACATGCAGGATTATATAAACAATGTTGTATCACGAATGAAATCTTAGTGAATAACCGGTCAAGTCGGGAATTGTTAATTTTACAGGAGAGAAGTTTGAAAGTTCTACTGGTTCCTGTGAGTATGAATATAGCCAAATCAACTCAATTTTTTGACGATATAGTTATGTCATTAGGATGTGTTATGTTGCAAAATCTCATCCAGAATATGCAACAATGAAGTGTGATTTTACACTGTTTTATTTAGTTGCCTGCTTATGCACTGCGAAATTGACCTACTTACCTGGTTATGCACGTGTATGCTATATAGTAAAAACCTGTAAAATATTAAAAATGCGAATAGTAAATGTTACCAAAACAGTTTTATTACATATTTCGTACTGAATAGTTACTCCTAAAATTGACAGTTCTTTCAATACTGCTCACTAAGTTTAAAACAGTGGAAGTTATCTGAATAATAATTCCTTTGAATCATGAACTGTTCAGACACAATACTTAAACTTTTTTTTAACTTCCCACTTTCATTTAAAAAAAAATACAATGTAATGGTTAAACACTGTTGGAATTCAAAAAGAACACACGTGCTTGTAATGAATACAATAAGTTCAAGGATCCGGATCAAATTCTTCTAAGTCTGGATTGATTTCGGAAATCTCATCAGATGTTCGTAAATTTCTTTAAAAGTCATGGAATACAGGATCTATCAATGGAAGCAAATCCAGAAGGCCCTTCTTTTCCTTACTGATGGGTACGGGATCTTCATGGATCAAGGACAATGATGGCATTTCTGAATCCTTTCGCCGTCGTCTCAAATTCAGCATCGTGAACGGATCTTCGTCTTTTGATGAGTGCTTCTATTTAAACTGGAAGGAATGCTTCTCATACTGAAGCCACTGCACAGGGTGCCAGAGAAAATTTTCCCTGTTTTCATTTAGCTTTCGCAATACGAAGGGACCGTCACCTTTACACAAATTGCTAAAATAAAAAAAAAAGTTCTTTCTCATGGAAATCACATTGAAAGGTAACTTCCTGTTACTTGTGCGTGCAAGCTGCATCCAGTCATGAGGGTGATGGATCTTCATGCCAGATCGTTTCTTTTCTCTTTCTATTATTGAGTGATCGGTATCGCATTCCATATGGGTATGGCCACTTACTAGAAACTTGTGGTTTATTACTTGCAACTCTGTTTTCTTGTGAAGGGCATACATAAACATTAATGCTACATGAATGTTCTTATTTTGCCCTCCACAAGTATCAGAATAGAAAGTCACTTCTTGAACATGAGATGATTCAGTATTTGTTGGTAAAGACATGATGTTATTTGATTACCTCCTCTTCCAGACACAGATTCATCCCACATGTAACACGTAGCTTCATCTGAAGCGAGATTGTGAATTGTTAGATTAAAGGTCCACAGTATCCGTTTGTAAAATGACACAGATGATGTTAAATAAGGAATAGGGAGGCATTGCTGGAGGTCAAAAGCAAAAGTCATCTTTGTGTTATCTTCTTTAGAGATTTCCTTGTCCCTTCGCTTAGCGCTGTACGCTTCTTCGGCGAGTGTGTGATGTTCGGTACGTTCACTAATAACCTCTTCCAAGTTACCTTCTTCGGAAGCTCTAATTTTAGCTTCCAATAAATCACATTTGTGGCAAATATTTTTTCTTTTTTGGTTTTTTGAATGCAAATTTCAACACATGAAAGTGCTTAGAATATAGAGAGAGTGAAATAGGGTTGTTTCTTCCTTCTGTATGCAATCGGTACATCTTAAGAACTTTTCGGGTGTTCTTTTGCGACAATAGTGACTTTCGTAGCTTGGAAAAGACAATATGTAATTCCTCGCATCTTGGACTTTCTCTTCTGGTACTGTTTTTGATGTTTTCTTTTTCCTCTCTAGTCTTCAGGAACCACTCCAGCGTGTGACTGCTTTTTCCTTTGAAGAACGCACTCAAAAATGATTTAGTTTCTACAAGAGTTTTTAGAAGGCATGTCTTACAAATTGGATGTCTGTCATTTTTCACAATGAAACTATACGTACAGTGACACTCACGTGTCTTCTTTATACCTACCGGACATTTTTTCTGTTTTCTTCTCTTTGATAGTGTTTAAAGAACTCACGTATTTAGCACGATTATCACGAGAACCTAGTTTCCAATACTCATTGAAACAATTGGCCATCACTTTCTGTGAATCTACTATACCCTGGCCGGCGAACGATGATTTCTGACAGCTCAGCTCGCGAGGACGACTGAGAAGTGCGGTGTTGCCATGTGCTTCTCGCGCAGGTGGAGAATCGTCTGCTTTCTCGTTGAGGGTGAGAGGGGGTGAGTGAAAGTTTGGCAATGTGCGGTGGTTACCATGGAGACGCGACAGGTTCTGAACCTCAGGTTGGTTGACCTGCTGACTTATGCTCGCTCGACGTGGCCTTGTTCAAAGCTGTCAGAAATCATCGTTCACCGGCCAGGGTATAGCACACTTCATTCTACACTCAGTAAGTTTACTCATCTTTCTTGACGAAACTTCCTTCCCCTTTTCTGTGATATATGCATGCCTTTCATTCCTTAGTCTTTTGCTTCTTTCTCTCTCTTTTCTACTACGTCGTTTTATTTTCCTTTGGATCACTTTCTCAGGTAACGGATTCAAAGTTTCACTATTTTTTGCACGCACTGCGGTAGATTTATGGAAATCACTCCACACTCTAACTTTGCGTTTCCAGTTTGTGTGCAGACTGTATCGACTACAGAACTCGAAGAAGCGAAATTCTCCAAATTAAAGTCTTTGGGAGCACCTACACCTTTTGGTTTTTCCTTCTTACGACCAACTTGTTTTCTGGACGTTATCACTTGTTCGTCGCTACTTGACGAATAGCTTACATGAAAATCTGGATCTCTTGTGCTGTCATCAGAGTCTAAGTCACAATACGGTCGAGAGTCATCACAAACAGTTTCTGTATGGGTGGATATTAGTTTCCTAGTCTTCCTCAGGCTTCTAGAATCTGAAAACAAAGAAAAATATGTTGTATTAATCAAAAGAAAATCAGCATTTATAACAGTAACAAATGTTAAGGTTCTTTGAACAGTCGACTTCGCAATAACCCTGTGATAGTCTCATTCGGATTAGTTGGTACTCATTTTAGTGCAGCTTTGTTATTATTATTATTTCTTTAAATTTTATTATTATTATTATTAACTTTTTACATTCATTAATCCATTACTTAAAAAAGCTTTATTTCAATAATAGAATTGGCTAGTATTGAAGCATTGCGTTCCCATGCAAAGCATTGGTTTCGTATTCGAGAGATCTTGAGTTCGATCTCCACTCGGAAATTTCCTGCTTTACCAAACAAATCTCAAGATGGTACCACAGCCGACCCTTAAACCTTCAAACAAACATATTATTTATTAACCGGAAGATGTGAATGATAATTACATACTTCTCTTTTTCCTAAGACTTTACAGTTTCTTATGTAATATGAGTAATTTAAAGAAATATGCTTACCTTCATATTGTAAGCTATATTCACCAGAATCGGACGTGTTTTCGTTTTCAAAATAAGCTCTTTTTGCAAGTTGTACTGCTTCCTGTGCTCGAGACATCTTGGAGTACAAAATGTCACACTCTGCTTAATACGCTGGAATGAATGTTTCTGCTTGCAACACACCAACAATGTGATCGGCGCCCTTGATAGCTGCAATAATATTTGCAGCATATCGGCTTTCGGTTCTTTAGAAAGTAAACAAAGGCATCAAAGGAAAGCGAAATGTGACACACAAAGTTTCCGCTTTTAGTTAACATAAAAGGTTATATCAACATGAGAACAACGTAATATGTATTATACGAATTTATTATAACAGGTCATCTCGATTTAACCGCTTATTCACGCTCAGTGCAAAGTTCATTACAACGGATACAAACAGGTAAAATGACTTACCTTGTTATTCACGAAACAAATATTTCCATTAATAAGGAGTTAACTCGAGTTACCTTGCCAATTTTGAAATAACTGGTTATACACATGCTGTAACTTCGTCAATTTTAGGAATTCGACTTAACCGTTTCTACACTATGTAGAACTCGCCAATAGAAGCTTATATCTTTAAAATCTCAATTTTGAAAAAAAGTCGACTTAACCGGTTATTCACTAAGAGGAGCCAAATATCGCTGTATGTTACATCAGCTTGGTGTGACCTTAAAATGAATACCATGCAATTTTTTCAAGAAACATGTAACGTCCCTGTTGGCGGCTAAAGTGGATCCCAATATGGTGGCTAAACTGAAGTAAAGTCCACTTTGCTCGATCTTTTCATTAGAGTGTTTTATTGTTTGTGTTATTATTTATTGCACGAATAACGTAAAATTTATGAAATTATTATCAGTGATGCTTATGGATTCTGATGCCATATCTCAACCTTCCACGTCATCAAACTCCGGATTTCGAGATCCTCCTTCCCAAGTCTTGCTACCACCACCATGTCTTCCATCTGCAACACGTAGGGAACGTGTCAGAGTTATGGGGGGTCTGCATGTGATGTTACGTCTAGCCCTTTCAGACAAGTTTTGGTAGCATCAACTAAATTTTTAAAATAATCTCGTCGTTTAAATTTTGGACATGGTACAGACACGACGAAAGAAGCAAACACTCGATCCACTCATGCGAATGATGATCAACTTGAGAGTAATGATGCCTCTTGCGTTCTTTGTGGTATAAAATTTAGCGAAGATTGTGGTGGTGAGAAGTGGGTCCAGAGCGTACAGTATTTTGAGTGGTGGCATAAAACATGCACTGGATTAGATATTGTTGAGCGTTATATTTGTGATTTGATAACATATTGCTCAGCTAGGAATAGCTAAACACTGCTCAAATAATTCTAAATTGTTAATTGTTCTGACATAAAAGTGAATGAAGAGCACGTAGTACATTTTTATTTTAGTTATTGTTTGTCTATTTTTATTACTTATGCTTTTGTGATCCGGGGGTCCTCTTTATCCAGTCATTTTGCAAACGGGCAAGACTTGCCATTTTTTATTTAACAAGGAATAACTGGAAACTTAATACAACATAAGTGAAATTGTTGTGTTCAAACATTGTACAAATAAACAAAGAATGGTTTACCTCTAATAGTATTCAATATATATGTATATTGACAAATTTCTGTTTAAAAATAAAAATGGGTCCAAATTACCCGCACTTCCTCTATATACAGTGCGTTCCACGAATAACACTAAGGCCCGTCTTCTGAAGAAACCAAGGCAGATAAAAACCTTTTATAACCTTCAAGGGACATAAAAGACAACATTATGCTGATATGGAAACTACATCTTGCTAGCGTATCCCTATACAACATAGCAGCCATCCGTAAGTCTAAGTACTAGGGATGGTATCGAGACGAGACGAGATGAGACTTTGTACAGTCTCGGTCTCGTCTCAGTTGATAAGTAGTGGTCTCGGTCTCGATCTCGTCTCGAGTCAAATATCGCCGTCTCGGTCAACAGATGCTTGTCTCGATCTCGGTCTCGGTCTCGTCTCGGGTCTCGTCTCGAAAGTCTCGAAATAAATAGTGTAAAATTAAAATTGTAAAGGGTAAATCCATTTGAAGTGGTCCAGAAAAGGAATAAATCGTTGCTCGACAATTTTTTAAAAATCTGATTTTTTATGCACAGGTAGCTTATCATGTCGTTAGTTCAAAATAAGCATTATTTTAATTTTATTGGCTTTTGGTTTCGAGTGGCAGCCATATTTGTTTTCGAAGATGTGCCATTTTGTGGTGTTGTAAGGGGTTACAGAATCTGAAATATCTCAGCCCTTAATTACCCTATCGGTGTGAAACCAAAACCAAAATGTTCAGTAAGTTCTACACTTTAAGAGTGTATATTAGTTATTGTCATTCATAAATTATGAATGGGTAAAATTAAAATTTGAAAAAGTAGGTGATTGACGTTAAAAATCCCAACTTTGGCACCTATTAT
The DNA here is from genome assembly GCF_964235325.1 of Thermobia domestica. Classification (NCBI taxonomy): domain Eukaryota; kingdom Metazoa; phylum Arthropoda; class Insecta; order Zygentoma; family Lepismatidae; genus Thermobia; species Thermobia domestica. The sequence continues at coordinate 209,735,399 of NC_137454.1, forward strand.
TTTTAAGAAGGAAAGGGGTCAGGAAGTTGAGCTTTACAGAATAAAGAGGTCTGATATGGTTCTTATCACTCACCAAGTTTCAACCCTTAGACGTGTCCCCCTTTGTTTCTAGAAATTATCAAAAATTCAGAAAAAATGGAAAAAGTGCATATTTCACAGGTATATATCTCTGGTGGGGGACCTGATAAAAATATACAATTCCTCCCCATAACAGGTCTACATGATATTATTCTATACCCAAAATTAGGAGTTTCAGATTGGACTATAAGTACCTTTATTATGAACACAAAGTTATACCTATAAATAAGCATAGGCAAACGTACGGATAAACGAGAGTTTACTGTATATCCATCAATAATCGGTTGGCAATGGATGAATAATGCGTAGAGTGGTTAAGCACAACATACACGAACAATTCTGGCTCTTACGTACAACTTTAAACAGTCTGTTCCACAAAAAGTTTGGATATTTGATCACACAACTGCGGAGTGATAGTATGACACCGATCCGTTGCTGTTGTAAGCTTATTGGGTGTAAGCTTTCGTAAAATGTTCTTGAAAGGTACCCATGTCTTGTTGTCTCTTGAAATTTTGAATGAAGTTCATGGTCCTGGGGGTTCGTAAAAATGCACTTTCACGTCATCATGTTCAATACGATAATCGAGTAATCGATAACAATTTGATAAAATTTCAAAACCGTTTCATCGATAAAGAATTTTAATTTTATCGAAATTTTGAGACTCCCGAAATGTTCGGGACTCTCGAAGTGTTCGAGGCACTCGAAATGTAAGAAACATTGGACAACTTCGAGACACTCGAACTGTTCGAGAATCTCGAATTGTTTGAAAGCAGCAAATACAGAAATATATTAATATGATCGCATTTGTCGAGTCGCTTGAATATTCAGAAAAGTTCTGGATTATCGGAGTTTTCGAAAGAAACGATGTATTCGTGGTTATAATAGTTGTATATAGTATATATTACATACTGTATATGCAGAGTGTTCATTTTAAAACTTCTTTCCTTAGCAATGTAGTGAAGGGAATTTTTTTTCCCCACAGATCTGTACAAGGTTTAAGCAGTCTGTCAGAAGAAAGAAAGAGAAAACATGCATCACCCGAAAGGAATTGGAATCCAAGACAACATTAGTCTACTAATAGTCACTTTGCCGATTGCGCCAATAACGGGGCAGGCAGAAAAATAATTTTACGTGTGATTTCGACAAATACAACTTTGCAATAACTTATCAGATGAAAAAAGTTGTTTGACTACTTTGGCTGCAAGAAGAAATCATTGGAGAGGTGAAGGAACCGAACTCTTCATCACTACTTTTGATAATACCTGAAACTTCGATAATACTCGAAATGTCGATAATACCCGAAACTTCAATAATACTCGAAATGTTGATAATACCCGAAACTTCGATAATACTCGAAATTTCGATAATACCCGAAACATCGATAATTTAAAATACTCGAACGGTTTCGAGTAACCGAAGACAACTCGATAAATTTTTACTCCCGAAGTTCGATAGGTCTTCAGCCTTATTGAACAACCCTAGTTGGAACAAGAACTCTGCTGAATGGTGTTTTCAGTACATTTGTTCTGTTTGCTTATTAACAGGATAACACTTGTTCTTGTATGTTGTGCTTAACCACTCTATGCATTATTCATCCATTGCCAACCGATTTATGATGGATATACAGTAAACTGTCGTTTATCCGTACGTTTGCCTATGCTTATTTATAGGTATAACTTTGTGTTCATAATAAAGGTACTTATAGTCTAATCTGAAACTCCTAATTTTGGGTATAGAATAATATCATGTAGACCTGTTATGGGGAGGAATTGTATATTTTTATCAGGTCCCCCACCAGAGATATATACCTGTGAAATATGCACTTTTTCCATTTTTCTGAATTTTTGGTAATTTCTAGAAACAAAGGGGGACACGTCTAAGGGTTGAAACTTGGTGAGTGATAAGAACCATATCAGACCTCTTTATTCAGTAAAGCTCAACTTCCTGACCCCTTTCCTTCTTAAAAATAATAGGTGCCAAAGTTGGGATTTTTAACGTCAATCACCTACTTTTTCAAATTTTAATTTTACCCATTCATAATTTATGAATGACAATAACTAATATACACTCTTAAAGTGTAGAACTTACTGAACATTTTGGTTTTGGTTTCACACCGATAGGGTAATTAGGGGCTGAGATATTTCAGATTCTGTAACCCCTCACAACACCACAAAATGGCACATCTTCGAAAACAAATATGGCTGCCACTCGAAACCAAAAGCCAATAAAATTAAAATAATGCTAATTTTGAACTAATGACATGTTAAGGTAACAGCACACAAAAAATCAGAATTTTTAAAAATTGTCGAGCAACATGCATTGGACCACTTGATATGGATTTACCCTAAAGGTATTATTATCGTACAGTCTGTCGTTTCCGCTTCTTATTTTCTGCCTTCATTCTTGACTTAAAATTATGGTGTGATTAACCTCTTCGTAGCTAATTTGCTAGCGCTAATGCTTTCCATGCGTGTGTTCCAGGTTTAATCATCAGTGGGTATAACATACCTGGGATAAAACTCTAATAATAACCCATATTTCACTTTCAGCAACAGACCTTGTCTCAAATAGCCTCAGTACTGCCTATACAATTAAACTCGATTAATTTAACTCCAGTGCTATACAGTAGTTTATTTCCTTCCTTTGAATGAGAATTGTTCAATGCCTTCTAACGGATAACGCAACATATTGATTAAAAATTACTTGCGAAACATGGACATATATATTATATAAGTATATAGGTAATTCGAGCTATATGTATCTATTTTCTCTGTCCCGACAAATCAAGTGATTCTTAAGTTTCTAGGTTTCTTGTGTATTAATTTTCGTAGTTTTGCTGCAATATGAAGGATCAAATATATATATATATATATATATATTTGCTGTACGAATTTCGTTAAATTTTGGATCTGTTTTTACCCTACCTTACCTTTTAGGGGTAGACTATCTAAGTCACTATTTGGTTGAAATTGAGTTAACAATACTTTTTTAATAGACTATGTTCTTTCCAGTGGTGTAATAATGCAGGTCTAAAAGCAACCCATTACTTTGTAGCTACTTAGTATTGTTTGAAAAACAGTACTATAGGTCTTACTTATGGAACCGGTTTTACGCTTCTGTAAAATTACGAAATTATGACTGTTTAGTTTACCGTTGAGGTCTAGATATAACAAAATCTTAACCATAATCATAATCAACCATTACCAATTTATTGCTAGATGAAGGTCTTTCCAAGTCTTCGCCACAACTGTCTATCTTGAGCAATTCTTTTTCAGGTTACTCCCCAGTTGTTCTTGATTTCGTCAAACCTTCTTGTATAAGGACGTTTCCTAGGCTGTTTTTATCTCGTGGTATCCTGTCTAGAATTGTTTTTGTCCATCGATTATAATTTCTTGCAATATGTCCAGCACATTTTCCAGCGCATGTTAAAAAATATTTCATTAGTAAAAGTCATTAGTTACCAAATAATTCATTTCTACTGCATATATTTGGCCTACAAATAGTTCAAATCCGCTATTTTTGAAGCACAGACACGTTAATGTTTGACCTTCGAATCTGACAACATTGACTCAATGATTTAAATCAACACAATGTGAAGACCTCCATTTGGTCTAGCGGCTAGCACGCTTGACTTCGGTTCGCGAGGTCAAGAATTCGATTTCCGGTGGGGGTACAGTGGAACGACCGAAGTGGTTCGGATTCCATTATAATCATTAGCTCCACGTCTCCTTTAGAGGCCGTAGCATAACCGTGGAACGTTTAACTAAAACAAACCAAACCAAAAATCAGCACAATGTGTATTACTAACTGTAAGTCCTTGAATAATTGCATATAGCTATATATAGTATGGATCGAGTTTGAGGTGGTCGGTGGTTAAACTAAAACAAGTGAAATGTATCTAGGATGTAATTAGAACTTTTAAATAAGCATGGATTTGTGTACATCAGGCCTAAGGCTTAAGGTAACAAGTAATGTTACTGAAAAGTTATCATTTACATTTAACCCGGGAACGGTCCACAGGTGAGCGCAGCGCTCACCCTGGTTTATGTTTTCGTTTCAAATCTACCCTAGTGGGGTCACAGACTTGAGGCGCGGTCTAGCTGTCTCTTGATATCTCTCGTGTGTGAGAGTCAAGTGTAAACTTTTCATGTTCTTCTGTAGGAGTAGCACTGGCCTTATAAATGTGACTATGCGTAATTTGTGAGCGCCATGCTCACCTGTCGACCGACGGCATGAGTGATTTTTCCGAGATCATGGACAAGAACAAGGAGCAGATTCAGCTATGGCTTGCGAAAAACAGAAGAAAACGGTACGATATGCTGCCTGTGAAGTGCCAATCTCTGGGAGACACACTGTCAGCATCTGCTGGAAGTGAAATGGGTAACATCAAGACAGTGATGAGATATGGAGTAGAACAGTACCTTATTGAAATACCTACTGTATGTATCAAGAGACATAAGTAGAGTGTTTACACTAACAAGGTATTTATATCTTTAATTTCATTAGAAATTTTTCCAAATCAAAATATAAATAGTACGAACATATGAAGAGCATATACTGAAAACTAGCTCAAATTATGTAAATATATTTTTAGAAAATGTAATCCTTATGTGATAATGATAAAAATGTAATATTACGCAGCAATGATAATCAACTAATTGTATTCCTAAACAAACCTACTATCTTCGAATAGTTCCAACATGGGTAAATCCCTCCAGACTTCTACAAATGGATCACATACTGAAGAAAGCGTAACAATCAACAATAAATTACAATATCAACGAAACGAAATGGACTCAAGCAAGCCTTCCCATCAGAGTCGGTGGTTTAGACATAAGAAAGGCTTCAGACCTATGCCTTCCTGCCTTCATTTGCTCGTGCCATGGAGCGTTGACACTCGTTTCCAAAATTATAAAGTATCCTGTTGACGAAGTGGGAATAAGCCATTTGGCAGAGGCTTTGGAAATTTGGAAAGGCATTTACGATGGAAAAACCCCGGTTTTAAAAGAGTAAGAGAAACAATGGGATCAAATTACTCTAAATGAGGTAATCGAACACGAAATAGTCGCTGAAAACAACATTAAAAGTGCACGCATCAAAGCTTTAAGAGAGAAGGAATCAGGAGCATGGCTACAGTCAACACCAGCTATAAACATAGGGACATTCTTGAATGACAACTTTTTCAAAATCTGCATAAGATTGCGCTTAGGCCTGAATATTTGCCATGAATTTATTTGCACCTGCAACAACAAGATGGACAAGAAAGTTCTTCATGCTTTGAGCTGCAACAAAAGTGGAGGAAGATTTGCACGTCTTAGCGAATTAAACAACATAATCAAAAAGAACTCTTGCAAGCATCGACTTTCCGAGTATATTAGAACCTCCAGGAATGTTCAGGAACGATGGTAAGCGGCTAGACGGAATAACATCAATCCCGTGGAAAAAGGGTCTAAGATTAGTCTGGGATGTCACATGTGTGGATACGTTTGCTCCATTTTATCTACAATCCACAAGTATAAAAGGAGGGAGTGCAGCGGAAGCGGCTTGTTCATCCAAACACTCAAAATACTCTAAACTTAAAGAAGACCATCATTTTATAGCCTTTGCTACTAAACAACAGGTGTCTTCAGCAAAGAAGCAATTGATTTTTTGAAGGAACTAGGAGCAAGTCTGACAGCAAAAACAGGAGACCCGAGAAGCTATCAATTTTTACTGCAACGTATAAGCATAGCCATACAAAATGGCAATGCTGTCAGTATTTTGAGTTCCTTCCCTTCTTCCCATAAGCTTGTAGTGTACCATTACAGTTGAGAGTAATGGCAACTTTTTTTACTCACCCTGTACCTAGTGAATTTTTTTTTTAAATTCGATTTCAGTTTAATTACAAGATGTATGTATCCTCGTTACCTCAAATTAATGTAATGAATCGAAAGGTCTTATTAGGAATCATATTTTCACGGAATAACATTTATTATATTCTGATTAATTGTAAAATCTCATTTTCGCATATACAAGTTGAATAGTTACAAGGTTTACCATTCTGACGTCATACCGAAATATAGTTCCGCCATTGGATATAAAATTTCTTAATTTCAGACCAATGTAGAATTTGGCCAGGTAACTAAACCTTCCCTCACCCCTCTCACTAGTCCATAGTCACTTTCAGATCCGGTTATATCTGGATTTCACCAATTTCTATTTGCTTTGTATTTTCCGCGGCTGAAAGATTTCGCCCTGATCGGGGGAATCCACCTATCCCTGTCGTTTTCGGCGCAATGTTATGATTTTTATCGAAAACGTCTAAGGAGGCGCAGCTCTTAATAGTTACTACCACATATTTGCCAAAGGACCCTAAATTCCAAGGAAAATCCAGGTAAAATCTACTTCGATTTAATAGTTAAACACTGACAACGGCATAGGAGCCCGGAAAATCTACAATTTTTGATAAAGAAGCGGCAATTCAGTGAAATATCAGATTCCGGTTTACAGGACGCCATGTTGCTGCCTGGATAGTATAGACAGTATAGGAGAGTGATTTTTTGATCTTTTCAAATTCAGTTAGGGATTAGGGACAATACGACCTGTTTTGTGTTTCGTTCGTGTATTTGGTAGATGTGATTTTTTTTATTAATCAGTAACTTCATGTATCTCATAGATTTCATAGTTGTAATGTAACTATTAGAATGGCAGCTTAATCTAACAAAAAGGGCTCTTATTCCCTCTCCAAATTGAACCAATTCTAGCGGGAGGAATCTATTAGTTATTGTTTGTTTTAGGGCCTTTCCCCTTCAGGGGAAAGGTCCCTCAATAAATTTTGTTAATGTGCCCCCAGGGCTTCAAATTCTAGTAAACATGTTTTAAGTAATTGGTCAGGTCAATTGGACCTAGGGTTAAACTTCTCATTTTGTCCCCCTAAAGTTCAATAGAGCCAGCTTTATATACCGACAAGGTAGTAATGTGTTTTAAATCTAATATATCAGGTACTTGCCTTTAATATGCATATAATAAAGGGTGCTTGTTTAGTTAGTCGTCTTTATGTGTAATGCTAATAGTGGTGTATGTAGTTAGTAGTTTTGTGTGAGTGCGTGAATTTACTGTTAGGACAGTGTATAAACACCGTTAATTTAGTATCATTTGTCTAACTCGAAGTATACTAAACAAGAGTAAATATTATAGTTCTGATTAATAAGTGTAAGGGTATATTTTATTACACAGTAACTTGTTTCTCTACTGTAGCGCCATCGTGTTCGTTTTCGGTAATCAATTGCTTGTTGACATTACGTCATTGCATTAGTTAGCAGTCTAGGTTGTTTGATTTTAGCCCCTTATTTCTAAATTACATCCAGTAGGCATGGTTTTCGGTTCATTAGAGTATACATTCATATTAAATAGCATGAGATCTTACTGTTCTGAAAATTACAGCTTGCTATGTCAATTAGAAACCGAAATATCCACTGAAATCAAGAATACCTATTTTCTTAATAGAAGTAAGCCTACATGATGTTACTGTTTGTTTCAAAATGCAATATTAAATTCTCTTTTCCCGTTACTATAGACATATTCCATTGTTGCTTTAGTTTTATCAGCAAATCAGAAATAAAATCATCGTTGACAATTTAACTTTCAGTGCATGCACGTATGAATTTTTTTCCAAAACTGCGAAGTAAATATAATTACGTGCCTGAAGTTGGCCCCCCCACCTCTCCCAAATTACATCAAACATTGCACATCGTTAGTGAATCGTTAGTGCACGTTAGTGCACTCAGAACTAACGTTAGTGCTATCAGCGTTTACGAGATATTGAAGATTTTTGGTGGGGGGGCCAACTTCATATGAAGTTAGCCCCCCCACCCATCTTTATGCAGACAGGTTTTCACAAAACTTAGCACATCGTTAGTGCATCGTTAGTGCACTTAAACACACTAAGCACCACTGTTAGTGCTAACATATTTTGGGATTTATTCAAGATTTTTGGTGGGGGGGCCAACTTCAGAAATATCAAATTCTATACAAATAAAGGTAGAAACATAGAGTTAACGGCAATCGTTAGTGCATCGTTAGTGCACCTAAACGCACTAAGCACTAACGTTAGTGCTACAATATTTTGGGATTTATTCAAGATTTTTGGTGGGGGGGCCAACTTCAGAAATATCAATTTCTATACAAATAGAATTAGAAACATAGAGTTAACGGCAATCGTTAGTGCATCGTTAGTGCACCTAAACGCACTAAGCACTAACGTTAGTGCTAACATATTTTGGGATTTATTCAAGATTTTTGGTGGGGGGGCCAACTTCAGAAATATCAAATTCTATACAAATAGAGGTAGAAACATGGGGTTAACGGCAATCGTTAGTGCATCGTTAGTGCACCTAAACGCACTAAGCACTAACGTTAGTGCTACAATATTTTGGTATTTATTTAAGATTTTTGGTGGGGGGCCAACTTCAGAAATATCAAATTCTATACAAATAGAGGTAGAAACATAGAGTTAACGGCAATCGTTAGTGCACCTAAACGCACTAAGCACTAACGTTAGTGCTACAATATTTTGGGATTTATTCAAGATTTTTGGTGGGGGGCCAACTTCAGAAATATCAAATTCTATACAAATAGAGATAGCAACAGGATTAACGGTAATCGTTAGTGCATCGTTAGTGCACTTAAACGCAGTAAGCACTAATGTCAGTTCTACTGTATTTTGGGATTTATTCAAGATTTTTGGTTAGATGTCAACGTTAGAAAAATAAAATTCCGTACAAATTGATGTAGAAACATGGGGTTAACAGCAATCGTTAGTGCTTCGTTTGTGCACTTAAATGCAGTAAACACTAACGTTAGCATTACCATATTCTGGGATTTATTCAAGATTTTTGTTGGGCGGGCCAACTTCAGAAATATCAAAGTCCATACAAACCTTTAGTGGTTTCTAGAAGCACTAACGATCCACTAACAAATGGCATCAATTTTTTGTTAGTGCTTGAAGTTGGGGCAAGTTCCCGTGCCCTCCGAAGATATTGTACTTGTAGCACCTACACTATTGAAGTACTAACGTTAGGGGTTGGTGCACTAAGAACCACTAACAATTGCACTAAAAGATATCATCAGTGCTTTTGACTTTGGCGGAAATTTGATGCAATTAAAAATTCCCAATAAATTTCTTATGGGAGTTTCGTGACATGTAATTGTCCATAGCTACCCTAATATTGAAGTACTAACGAAACTGTTAGTATTTTCTAGAAGCACTAACGATTGCACTAGAAGAGATCATTAGTGCTCTTGAATTTGACGGAAATTTGATGCAATGTAAAATTTCCCATAAATTTATTATGTGAGTTTCGTAACATGTAATTAGCCATAACTAAATAGTGAAGTATTAACTAAACTGTTAGTGTTTTCTAGAAGCACTAACAATCCACTAACGAATGGCACTAAGTTTTTAGTTAGTGCTTGAAGTGGGGGCGCTAAGTTCACTCTGGCCTCAAAAGGTATTTTAATTGTAGCACCTATATTAATGAAGCACTAACCTTAGGTGTAGATGCACTAAGAAGCACTAACAATGCACTAACGATTGCTCTAGAAGAGATAATTAGTGATTTTGAATTTGGCGGAAATACGATTCAATAAATAATTTGCCATAAATTTCTTGTGAGTTTCGTGATATATAATTGGCCATAACTACACTAATAGTGATGCACTAATGAAATTGTTAGTGTTTTATAGAAGCACTAACGAATGGCACTATTTTTTCCGTTAGTGCTTAAAGTGTGGGTGCGAAATTCACGCTGACTTCCCCAAAGGTTTTTTTTTACTTGTAACACCTACACTAATGAAGCACTAACGTTAGGTGTTTGTGCTCTAAGAAGCTCTTACAATGCACTAACAATTGCACTAACAGAGGTAATTAGTGCTTTTGAATGCGATGGGAATTTGATACAATGAATAATTCCCCATGTGTTTCTTATGGGAGTTTTCTGACTTATAATTGGCCATATCCTCACTAATGGTGAAACACTAACGAAACTACTTGTATCTTCTAAAGGTACTAACAATGCACTAACGAATAAAACTATTTTTTTCGTTAGTGCTTGTAGTGGGGGCTAACTTCACGCTAATTTCGAAAGTTTTTTTACTTGTAACATTAGGGCTTCCTAGTGCACCAACACCTAAGTTGAATGCTTCATTAGTGTAGGTGCTACAAGTAAAAAACCTTTGCGGGCAAGCGTGAACTTGGTTCCCACTTTAAGCACTAACGAAAAATAAGTCCATTCGTTAATGTATCGTTAGCGCTTCTGCAAAACACCCATAGTTCCGTTAATGCTTAACTATTGATGTAGATATGCCACAAAAATCCCATAAGAAATTCATGGGGAATTTTTCATTGCGTCAAATTTCCGCCAAAATCAAAAGCACTAATGACCTCTTCTACTGAAATCGTTAGTACTTCATACCGCACTAACACCTATCGTTAGTTTTTCATTAATGTAGGTCCTACAAGTAAAAAAAAAAAAAAAAACCCTTTGGTAGCCTTCATGAACTTGGCGCCTCCACTTCAACCAATAACGAAAAATTAAAGCCGTTCGTTAGTGCATCGTTCGTGGTTCTAAAAAATACTTTCAGTTTCGTTAGTGCTTCACTATTAGTATAGTTATGACCAGTTACATCTAAGGAAACTCACATAAGAAATTTAAGGGGAGTTTTTCACTGTGGGAAATTTCTGCCAAATTTAAAAGCACTAATGATCACTTCTAGTACAATCCTCAGTGCATCGTTAGTGCTTCTTCGTGCACCAACCCCTAACATTAATGCTTAATTAGTGTAGATGCTACTAGTAAAATATCTTTGGTGGTCAGCGTGAATTTGCGCCCACTTCAAGCACTAACAAAGTAATTGGTGCATTCGTTAGTGCTTCCTGAAAATACTGACACTTTGTATGGAACTTGATATTTCTGAAGTTGACCCCCACCAACAATTTTGAATAAATCCCAAAATGTGGCAGCACTAACGTTAGTGCTTAGTGCATTTAAGTGCACAAATCACACTCTAACGATTGCCGTTAACCCCATGTTTCTACCTCTATTTGAATAAAATTTGATATTTCTGAAGTTGCCCCCCCAAGATCTTGAATAAATCCCAAAATATGGCAGCACCAACGTTAGTGCTTAGTGCGTTAAGTGCACTAAACATGCACTAACGATTGCCGTTAACTCTATGTTTCTACCTCTATTTGTATAGAATATGATATTTCTGAACTTGGTCCCCCCACCAAAAATCTTGAATAAATCCCAAAATATGGTAATGCTAACGTTAGTGTTTACTGCATTTAAGTGCACAAACGAAGCACTAACGATTGCTGTTAACCCCATGTTTCTACATCAATTTGTACGGAATTTTATATTTCTAACGTTGACATCTAACCAAAAATCTTGAATAAATCCCAAAATACAGTAGAACTGATATTAGTGCTTACTGCGTTTAAGTGCACTAACGATGCACTAACGATTACCGTTAATCCTGTTGCTATCTCTATTTGTATAGAATTTGATATTTCTGAAGTTGGCCCCCCACCAAAAATCTTGAATAAATCCCAAAATATTGTAGCACTAACGTTAGTGCTTAGTGCGTTTAGGTGCACTAACGATGCACTAACGATTGCCGTTAACTCTATGTTTCTACCTCTATTTGTATAGAATTTGATATTTCTGAAGTTGGCCCCCCACCAAAAATCTTAAATAAATCCCAAAATATTGTAGCACTAACGTTAGTGCTTAGTGCGTTTAGGTGCACTAACGATGCACTAACGATTACCGTTAACCCCATGTTTCTACCTCTATTTGTATAGAATTTGATATTTCTGAAGTTGGCCCCCCCACCAAAAATCTTGAATAAATCCCAAAATATTGTAGCACTAACGTTAGTGCTTAGTGCGTTTAGGTGCACTAACGATTGCCGTTAACTCTATGTTTCTACCTCTATTTGTATAGAATTTGATATTTCTGAAGTTGGCCCCCCCACCAAAAATCTTGAATAAATCCCAAAATATGTTAGCACTAACAGTGGTGCTTAGTGTGTTTAAGTGCACTAACGATGCACTAACGATGTGCTAAGTTTTGTGAAAACCTGTCTGCATAAAGATGGGTGGGGGGGCTAACTTCATATGAAGTTGGCCCCCCACCAAAAATCTTCAATATCTCGTAAACGCTGATAGCACTAACGTTAGTTCTGAGTGCACTAACGTGCACTAACGATGCACTAACGATGTGCAATGTTTGATGTAATTTGGGAGAGGTGGGGGGGCCAACTTCAGGCACGTAATATAATTTGGTGTTTCGGAACAAAGAGTCCGTGGTTCGATGAATGTTATCGTGTAGCAGTTTAAGCATAACGGATTGTGATAATTATAGATTTATTAGTGCATAATGTAATATGTATATGGCCTGCGTGCAAATGTATGTAATAGGGTGTCTGTAAAATATTACTTAGCGTGGAAATGAGTAAATAATGAATAAATGTAATGATATAGTAATAATACGATTATGATATAAAATATGAGCGAGATGATAGGACACCTGTACGTAAGTGAATAGGCCCAGTGTATATTATATATTGAGAATATGAATATGCTTATTGAAAATCTCTCGCGTTTGGACTTCTACACCGATATATTCATCCAACCGAGTTTGCTTTTGAATAGTAGTGTGTAGTTGGGAATTATATGTTACTTCACATTTAAGTACCTCATATTAACAGCTCCGGTTCTTAAGCCTTTCATCAGATAGGGTAGCATCATGTAGGAATTACTTGTTGAAGGTTTACGGAAATGAAAATTAATATAAATAACTGCTATATCCTGTGATCATCGGAAAGTACAGGTTTGGTCAGTTGTACCTGTAACATTCATTGACTCTCCGAGATTTTTTCTTCGTTGCTTACCTTATTTACTGTGCAGTGTTCATATGGCTGATGGATCGGATAGGGCTATCCAATTAAATTAACCGCTACTAAAAAAAAGAAAAAAGAAATTAGGCCCATTGCGTACCCGGACGTCGACCCCTAGTCCTCTTAAGTATTTTCGTGTCTTTTCTTAGTTTAATTAGATGATGGAAATTAACGACGTCCCAGACCTTGGCATGTCTGCGCAGGGTAGCCATCGGTGATGTTTGGTCACTGAAATCACCGATCCAAAATTCAGTTTATTTATTTTTTTTTATTTCGGCAAATTACTCGTTAGGGATATCTTAGCTATTACTCTAGTTTCATTACTGTTCTGGACTTTCTTAGTTTCTGAGAGGTCGGATGATTTTTTTTCTTTTTGAAATTCCAAATTAAGAACCTACTCTAACCTTCCGGCATGGCCTTGGTCTTCAATGGCATTGACCGGATACAGTGAGTCGTGGGATTTCCCTAAAGCCTTTGTGTTTCCGAAAATCCCATTGAGGGCACAGACTCGTCTCGTTGTTGAAGATATTTGTTTTTCGGCTATTTATTTGGTAAGCCGAACCCCTTTTGGCATAAAGGAAAATATTTGGTTATAGTATGTTGTATACATAAATTCGACCACTTATCTTTCGTAGTTCTAGTGTTCTGTCTCCTCTCTTTTTTACCTGTTCTTTCTTCTACTCCTTCTCTAAAGATTTTTTTTTAATTTTCAACCTTCCCCCCGGTTCTGAAACTCATGAAACCATACAATGTTCATATCACTTATTTCGATCGTATGTACTAACCGAGACATCGAGGGATACAATTCGTGGAGGTGTTTCCTGGTATTTCAGAACAACTCAGGACCATTTTTCACGATACTCAATCCACCATGGGACTGACGAGAGGGTACACTACGATTTCAGATACCCAGAAGCTTGACTATTATTCATCGATCGTACAAACTATACCCATTGATTACTGACTTCTGGTTTTTCTTTCTATTGATTGGTTATATGATGTGTATGTATTAGTAGTTTGGGCCCACTAATTTCAAATAATCTTGATTTTTTCTTTCTCTGTATATACATTTAAATATGTATGCTTACATAATTTGAAAAGTTACGTGCCTGTTTTACTTGCTGTATTTCCACTTCTTGTGTCAACTTGGTAAATAATATCAAACTTTTCTTTATACGCGAACCTTAGTAAATTGAATCTTTGTCGATTATCGGGTTTATATATATACATTTCAATGTTGCTACCTTATTAAAAGAAAAGAATTTTGTTAGTCATGTTTTTTGTTTGTTTTGAGCCAAAAAAATATGAATACTTGTTGAATATGAAAAGGTTATGTAGAGAATTAAGTGTCGATGAAATACTAAGATTGATATTAGAATAAAATTTATTATATTGAGTAATATGAACATATATATTTATGAGCGAATATGTGTGTAAATGGCACGGTATTTACCCTGGTTGTTTTAGGTTGCCATAGATTTTTGACACCCGATACTGACCAACTAGTTATGATTGTAGAGTATTACCGCGTAATTTGTAATAAATAACACCTTACTGATTTGTTACTAATGTTAGTAACTATTAAATTTTTACTAATATGTTAAATGTTGCATGTAAATAGAACAAGTAACACTTCGTAAAACTAAACCTAATCCGTATCCAAAGTTATTTTTGTGCAACCATAACGAAATCAGTGAATTATGAAACAGTGTGCCCCAAATCCTTCGCGTACGGCCGGAAACATAACTATTTGTCATTCGTCAGTTCAGTGACTCGAATCTCTTGACTCCACGATATAAACCTGAAATAAAATTTAGTGATCTTAAATTGAACTGAAATTTGATTAATAATTTCGTAGTGTAAATACAGGACCTAGGATAGGTCCGGAAATCTAGCTCCATTGAACTATCGTATAATAGAAATATGTCCCAATGCTTGGAACTAAATTCACTATTTTTAAATCTCATGAAATTTGGAAATTTTCATACCAAGTGCGTCAAGTGACGAAATGAAAAATATATATAATGTGAAGCAACTATCTCTGTCTGTAGTTAAGACAAACCACTAAGTAACTACCAATCAGTGTATAAAGAGAGTTTTTAAAAAAGATTTATTATCGACGTGAGAAAAGGACTCATAAAATTGTCGAATTTTCCCCTCGGGATAGAGACTCCATAAAAATGCTACCAAAGTTTTTTTAATGATTAACCAATTATATTTTTTTCTTTCCTCTTTCACATTGATATGTATTAGTTCGTACTGAATCTTAAATACGTTCAATGTTGACCTTTGATTTTTTTCTTTCTTCGTCTTTCGGTGTGTCGATTTTTTTGTTTTGTAACGTAGTTCAACTCTTAATGTATCTGTAAAAATAAATGTGTTATTCGATATTGTTGATAAGTAACAAATTTCTATGCATGTCTATAAAGCATATTTTTATTACTATTATTATTTTCTTTTCATGTATCGAAACTTCTCCTGTGCTGTCAAATTAAGTTTTCTTGATATGTAATAAATGTCCATAGAAATGTAGTTAGATTAGTTTAATTCAACTAAATGCAACCCGAAGTATACATTGTCCTGTATGAATGTGAAAGTGAGTGAAATGTATATTTAGTATTAAGTGCACCAATTCTTTTGACATATATGTGTGACTTACTGTAATTAATGGTAGTTGACAATTAAAGTCGTTGAAAGTCAATACTAACTCAACTTAAGTTGGCTCTATAAAGGAAGCAAAAAGGGACAGAAATAGCCTGAATGAACGATCATCCTAGGAGAACTTTGAAGGTAAAAATCTTTGACAAATATGTGTGTTACTTTGATTTTTTTCCTGTGGTCAATTCTAGCATACCGTTAACTTCATCATTTATACTTCAAGTACTGGATACTAGTCAAGAACTTTCGGAAATATTGAATAAACTGTTAAATTAAACTTTCTCGTCTATCTCAGAGCTAGATTGGGATAATTCGGTAGTTGGGGTTAAATGGATCTAGGTCTGAGAGGTATGGGTTCACATGGGTCTAACTTTGACCACCTTAATACCAAATACTCACCCAATAGCTCTTGGAAATAATCCCAATTCGATAATTATTCACTTTCCTTTACCATATTTCTCAAAAATATCCAGTAACAGTTTCCTTCTTTCCTCATCTACTTACTTTCCCTTTTCTTCTTCCTATCCCATCTTTCTCTTCTCTTCTTTACTTCTTCTTCTAATTTTAATAAAACTGAAAAGGGGGTCGTGACTGGGAATTCTATATATAATAAACACGGTCATGTATTTATTTTATTTTATTTTTCTTCGGAAGTCCGATATAAAAGTCTTCTCATTTTGATTGAACCTTGTATGTTCAAGCTTAAAATAACGGAACTGCGACTTGTAATTAAAACCAAGAAAAACTATTGTTGTAATGTTATAGAAGCAAACGAAATCAACAATCATTACAAAAAATTAACACGAATACGTTATTTTAAACAGTATAACAATTACTATCCATGTGTTTGGTATCTCTGAAACAGTTCGAAATAACAATTGTTGTAAATGACATTATGATCACAGTCTTTTGGAAGCATCTCCATGATGAGACGTGATATGTCAGCACATTAAGTTTTTAGAAAAAGTTAAATTTTCCATTTCTTGTAACTTTGTTCCTTCATTCATTCGAAATACATTATACTATGATCATAGTATTTGACGCTAAGATACAATTAATGCGCATTGCACCGTCCATGTCATTTGAGTTATTAGAGATCTCCAGAATGTTGATGTTAGAGATACTGTATTGTCCTTTGATACACTGAATAATGTATGTGGTAAAGTGGTTTTATTTCATATCTAAATTAGAAATATGTAATACCTTACATAGTGCAATTTGAGAAAATGCAACTTTATTTTGCGTTGGCAACACTGGATGTTTATCTAGTGGTATTGCAGAGTATCTAGAAGAATTTTCCTTTCAATACTTCACACAACATTGTACAAAATTTCAGCATTTTTAATATATATATATATATATATATATATATATATATATATATATATATATATATATATATATATATATATATAAATATATATATATATATAGGCGCGGACTCAAGGGAAGGGCTATAGGTATACACTGAACGAAATGAGCTTCAATCCTGCTTTACACTTGATAAAGAGGCAAAGTATGGTTTAACTCCTCCCTTGATCATATCCTGGATCCATGCTTATATATATAATGAGAGAAGATTACATGCAACAGCAGTAGATTTTGTTTCGGGTGAGGCTGGAGGAACGGGTAAGAAACATTTGTGTTGTACATGCAATGCGAGAAAATTATCACAAATTTATTTTGGGAGGGGCTTAAGTCCGATACCTACCCCCTAAATATGCCACTGTACATCATTCAACGGTTCCCATATTATCTCAGACAGCAATGAAACAAATTTTGAGTAAAGGCAAAATAGCTATCAATATTCGAGACGAGACCGAGACTGATTAAGGTCTCGTCTCGATTTATAGAGGTCTGTCTCGGTCTCGGTCTCGTCTCGGTATGTAAAAGTTCGTCTCGGTCTCGGTCTCGTCTCGGTATATAAAAGTCCGTCTCGGTCTCGGTACCATCCCTACTAAGTACGTTTCACGCGTAACACTAAGGCCGGTCTTCTGAAGAAACCAAGGCAGATAGAAACATGAAACCTTTTGTAACCTTGAAGGGAGACCAAAGACAACATTATGCTGATTAGGAAAATCCCCCATGAAGGGGACCTAAGGGGGTTACGAGGGGTAACTACGAGTACTTCGACTGTACTTTACGGGTGGCCGCCATATTTAATAGGGACACGCTAGCGACATGCAGTTTTCAAAATTGGTCTCTACACGTGATTAACTTTCAAACGAGATACCACGCGGTGGGAGTTGCTGTTTAAAATTTTGTAGTTACCCCCTGTAACCCCTTTGAGCGCACCTCATGGGGGTTCTCCATATCAGCACAATGTTTTTATTTTCCTTGAAGGTTATAAAAGGTTTTTATCTGCCTTGGTTTCTTCAGGAGACGGGTCTTAGTGTTTTTCGTGGAACTCACTATATATATACTGTATATATATATATATATATATATATATATATATATATATATATATATATATCTGCGTGGCAATTCGCGAAATAATTTAAATTTGTATCGAAATATTAGTTTTTACATTAGCATTTCCAAACCCAATAAAAATGGAATTTGTTGATTTATTTTACTGTTTCACGTGGGCATGAAATAATAAATATAAATCAACAATTTTTGTACATAACAAAAAGTACGATAATGAAGCAAAAACAGCAAACGTAAACACATTTATTTATTTATTTATTTATTTATTTATTTATTTATTTAGTACTTACTTCCTCATTCTACAGATTGCCAAAGATGGTAGCTGGTTTTGAATGTCTACAGTATATCAAGCTTTTTGTTAAGTGTTGAATCTGTAAAGAAAGTGGGAATTGGCAGCCTATATTTTTATCCAAAAACATACATTTTATATCACATTCCGATCACTTTCAATCATTTCACACCCAGTGTCAACATTACTGACAATAACAGACGTGGATGGACGACTTTCAAGAAATTCATAATTTGGAATTGTGCTACCACTCTTTAATACGAAAAGCCAATTGTGCATAACCTATTGGATGGTACCAAATGAGGTACCACAAATAAGCTATTTAAAATTTTATAGTTATCCCCGTAACTCCCTTAAGTCCCCCTCTTGGGAGATTCTTCTTATCAACATAATGTTGTCCTTTATGTCTTTTGAAGGATACGAAAAATATCATGTTTCTATCTGCCTTGATTTCTTCGGGAGATGGGCCTTAGTGCTATGCGTGGAACGTACTTCGACCCTACTTTATGGTTGGCCGCCATGTTGGATAAGGACACGCTAGCGACATGCAGTTTTCAAAATTAGTCTCTACACGTGATTATCTTTCAAACGAGATACCACACGGTGGGGGTTGCTATTTAAAATTTTGTAGTTACCCCCAAAACCCCCTTGGGCGCACCTTATGGGGGAGGGTTCTCCATATCAGCATAATGTTGTCCTTTATGCCTCTTAAAGGTTACAAAAGGTTTTATGTTTCTATCTGCCTTGGTTTCTTCAGGAGACGGGCCTTAGTGTTATTCGTGGAACGGACGTGATTCTGGGTTAGATTTTCCCATATGAAGGTCTTCATATTTGAACGTATTACGGTGATTCAGATTCCACCTCAAACTGCAGGTTCACGTTTTGTCACATAGCCTCGGTGCTGAAAGTGGCACTAAACTTCAGTCCAACCAACAAACTAAAATTATATAAATTTGCTTTATATAATAGAATAAAGAACTAAATATTGATAGCGAATGAGTAGTGTGTGATCCCAGCTTCAATTCCAGGTGTTAGCACAAACTTTTATCGGTGTTGATCCAACAAAACGAGACAATTGGGAACTACGTGAATTAAGAGTAGCAGACACAGTCCAGGAACCCATAAATAATAGCTCATGGAGTCGAAGCACTTACCATGCAATCACCCAGTCGAATGTCCGGCATATGACCTACCATAGTAAACTGTGGTGCCGTGGCGTTTTGTTTACATAAAAGCATAGGAAGTCTACGATCCTAAAACCAACATTACACCGAGTACTTTCTTACTGTGCCTATAGGAAATATTGTGGCTTAACACGAAATTAAGCCACAATCGTATAAATGTGCTCCAATTTTGTTCCACTTTGAGTTAAAGCTTTTTTTTTATGTTTAGGTTTTAAACAAATATCTCAAGTATGTGATCTGACACAGCGATTCACAAATGTTTGACAAGCTCTAAATACTCGGAAGAAAAGTGATTTATCTGAATGCAATTCACATGGTGTACATTCAGTGATGTTAAATAACTATGCAATGACTAAATTCGCTATATTTATACCCTAAGGAAAACGTTGCCTGTATACATCTATAAACAAAAGTTTGTTTTTGGTCCTAGAAAATTGTGGCAGGAACGAGAGAAGTTTTCAACGTGTTACAAACAGTTTAACATCAATACCTACGAAAAGGAAAACTGACTTTTAAATCAGACCTTCTGTTCTAGATTTACATAACGAAAGTGTTTTATGGAAGTAAATGATCTTTTGTTCATCGATGTACTAAAAGAAATGTTCACTCAACCCCTTTGGAGACTTTTGTCCTCGTATTTGTAGAAGAACTTGTTCCTAATGCATATTTTCTTTAATCCTTTTACATCAATCTTGTAAACCCTATTCGTAAAATATTGAATCTGCGGTTGCTTGTAGATGTATTGGTTTTTTGATTTTATCAACATATTTTACGATAAAATCAAAAATGAAAACTTGCCCGTAATTCATAGGCAAGAAATTGTTTAAATGTTTACTAAGAACAGGGGCGTCATTTAGGGGCAAATTTACATTTTTTTATCTGAGATCTATAGTAATACGAGTTGTAGCATGCTCAGCTACATTGAGTTGGAGCTGACTGTATTTTTGGAACACTCTGTATATGCTGGTCTCTGGAAGTGAAACGAAAATATGGACTATGACAAGAATATGAAAGAAAGAAAGAAAAATGTATTATATCTGATTGTATAAGTTACTCCTATTTTTGTATTTCCTCGATTAAGAGAATCTATTGTGCTTACGTTTTTTTTTAAAAAAAGAAAAAGAGTAAAAATTGTAGGTAATGAGAATAAGAGCGAAGGTTGTAGAAGCGAGTTTGTTTGCAACAAACTCAAGGTTAAATCTCGTGACGTAATGTCTGGTCGTTTGCGCGTAGACAGCTGCCTCGCTCGTGAGCGAAAGCCGTGAGCCAGGTTAGTTGCTGCGCTGAATGTCCATCTGGATTGTCCTTCTGGAAGTACCTGACTGTTGTATTTGGTCGAATGTTAACGGAGGACGGAGGAATAGAAAGTTTGAAGTTGAATTTTTCTTCGTTTGAATTAACGGGTCGGAATAATACGAAGTTATTATTAAATTCGGATTGGCGTTTTCTAAAATCTTCAGATTTCCTACCAAGTTTTCTTCTATTAACTGCATATTTGGGAACAGTAGAATCGAGTAGAGGTGATTGAGGACAGACGATCCCAGTGACAGATTAGAGCAGTTTGAAAATTGGTAAGTACAAACAACCTAGCTGTAGTTTCTAGAACCTAAAACCCAGATAACCTTGGTTTGGTTAATTAACTAACAATTTGACTAATACTTTTTTCCTGCTAACAGTAGAAGTAGCTATTAGACTATTAATTATTAGATTTAATACTTGGTATGAAAATAATTCGTAATTTGATATCTAAAGGAATATTGCATTTAGCGTCCCATTAGTCTTTTGATATTTCTATTTGAGAGATTGATTTCGACGTCGAATTAAATTTTTCTTGTTTCTTGCTTTGAGAGTTTAATAGTTTTCGCGTTATATTGTAATAAAATTATTGGATCGAGTCGCGGTCGCTTTTGACTAAGTTTCGACACTTTCTATTCCGGGTAAATTTTATTAATTTTTGAAATTGTTAATAGCGTTAGAATTGTTCTTGTTTGGAATTATTCATTTTATCAAAGTATATTTAACTATTTTTCAAGTAACTTTCACCTATTATTCAGTTGCAATTAAATTACTTTTTCACTTGTCATAGTTAGAAGCTCATTCACAGAATTAAAATTTGTTGTTGTTAATTTGTATTTATTTCCTTAATATTTGATTATTTGTAATAAAAAGCTAATTGAATATTTTCTTTTATTTAAAATAATATTTAACATTTGTAATCTTGATAACCTTGCATTTTCGCTTGGGAGATTTGAAGCCTGCATCACTTGGGGGATTCTTTTTTTTTTTAATGCCAGATATCAGAACCGTGTCAAATGATAGTTTGGCTAAACTTAATCACTGCTTATTTGTATTAAATAGAATTAAGGTGGGTGTCAAGCAATCCTCGGCACAAGGTTCGTTACAAGTTCAGCGCAGCAACTCACCTCTTGTTTGATGAGGCATCTCTCCCTGAAATTTGTAAGGCATTTAATTTTTTTCATTTTTTTAAATTGTTTGTTAAAATTAGGGTAACGACTACTACTGTTTTGGTATATTAATGCTATATATGCTAAAGCGTGAAAAATTCCAGAGAGCGAGGAAACAAAGTACGATTGAATTGTGTATATTTAGAACCCTGGGGATAGTTCTGTAGTATCTCGTATTTTGCTTAGATTTAGTGGTAGTTTGCTTTGTTAATAGTATATGTTTAATAATTTTGCTGTTTTTTGTATTTTGCTAGTTATACTTTGTAATTTATATGGAATGAAAATGTCGGAGGAGTACGTTAGCATAAACATGTTCGAGGTAGATTCGAGTTTCGATTGGAATACAATTGATCAAACTGGATTTGACGATAGTATTTTTGATAGATCGACAATGAGTTTAACTCCACCGCTTAGAGATTCATTGTTATTTTTTAATTCAAGAGAAAATAGAGAAATGCTGAATAGCCCGAGTGAAAATGTAGAAGGAGATAGAAGTCAGCGGAATTTGTTTGGTAGGGCAAATAGTTCCAGTTTAGAGAATCCTTTTAGTGGAAACTTTAGTTGTTTACCAGAACCTCCTTCAACTGTCCATAGATCCTTTGAAAGAAATAGTTTTCATTCTGGAGGAAATTTGTTTTTGAATGAGCCAGAAGTAGGACGCCCCTTCAAATGAGTATTTTGATAATAATGCCCCGTTAGGAAGTGCTAGTAATTTAAATCTTTTGGGAAAAGTTTGTTCGAGTGTTAGCAATATAGCTAATAGACAGGTAGGATTTATCTTACCATCTGAGAGTTCTCAAC
This sequence comes from Thermobia domestica, assembly GCF_964235325.1. Classification (NCBI taxonomy): domain Eukaryota; kingdom Metazoa; phylum Arthropoda; class Insecta; order Zygentoma; family Lepismatidae; genus Thermobia; species Thermobia domestica. The sequence goes on from NC_137454.1 coordinate 209,758,246, forward strand.
CTGTGGGCCAGAGTAAGGGATGTGATAAATATCAACGTTTAGGACAGTATTACAGGAGAGTTTCAGCAATAAAAAATTCTACTCCAGTTAATCTGTATAGTAGAGGAAATCCTATATTAATAAATAAAAGTAATCAACAGATGTGTGAGGGTAGTTCAAAAAGAAAAGAGCATTTAGGGGAATTAAATCCTAAATCGCTTCCAATGTTGTTTTCTGGCAATTATTGCGATCAATTTATTTTTCAAAAAATTGCTGAATTGTTGGATCAGAAATTTAAGAATTTTAGGAAGATTGATGGAAAATATAGCTATATTATTTTTGATTTGTTGGTCAACTTAGAGCAAATCATTGAAAGTACTAGTTTTCCTTTGAATGCTTTTTATAGTACCTTGTTATCTAAAAGTGAAGGAGAATTTCTGGATGAAATTCAGCGAGCTATTTATTTTAATATTTCTTGGCCGCGATTCAAGAAGTTAATTTTTGAGAAATTTATCACTAATTCAGTTAAGCATGCGTTAATATCAGAAAGGTTATTTAGGAAGCAAAGGTTAACTGAATCTGTTGATCAGTATATTAATGATATTTTTTATGCTGCTTTGATCTTGGATTGTTGTGGTGATGAAGAACAATTAATGCGTATCATGCTTGATGGCATGAATCCCGCGGTGAGATTTAAAATGTTTGGTCTTTCTATTCCAAGAAATTTAGAAGAACTTAGAAGAATTTCTTTAGAGTTTTCTAAAATCTTTCGAGATCAGGTTGAATATAATAAAAGAATCGGAAATAAGTCATCGGGTACTTCAATTGCTTTAGTAAAGAAAAATGATAGAGAGTACCATTCTAAAGAATTGAATGTAAATAGACAAAAAATTGAATTATGTGATTTTGGTAAAAGTAATTCAAAAAATTTGCGACGATCAATGAATTCTAATGCGGGTTCGGAAAAACAGAATATTGTACCTTCGCAATTAGACGGAACAGTAGCTACCTTTGTAAATGTTCGCGTTAATAATGAGTTAATTCGCGCTTGTTTAGATAGCGGGTCGTCTTATAATTTACTTACGTTATCGGTTGTTGAACGTTGTGGGGTCGTGCATTATCTTGAGGAAACCACTCCGATTGTAATTCGTGCACCTTTGGGATCATTTTATGAATCAAGTAAGGAGATTAAGCTCACTAAATTTTTCCGGTTGGTTCGAGCGAATTAGTTTTCTAGTAGTGAATGATTTGCCGTGCGATTGCCTTCTGGGAACTCCATTTTTGAAAAGTACCTCTTCGAGTGTGGACTTTGTTCGTGGAAGATTGAATTTGCGTAATAATCGCAAATTAGTTATCCTGTATTTTAGAGACGATACAATATCCATTCAGAATTCGACTTCAGGATTTAAGTCAGTTGATCGTGTTGACCATCAAGGTGGAAGTGTAGGTTGGAATGAACTTAAATCTAAGAAATCGACTTCGTTGTTTTTTCGAGTTGATTCGTCACTAAGAAACGGACTTAGATCGGGGTACTCGGTTGGCCAATCAAGATCATATGGGAATTTAGAAAGGAGTCAGACAGTTCATCATGGCAGAAGATCATTGGATGTTGGGGTCCAATGTGATATAGAATTATCAACCATTGAGCGGCAACTATTGGAAACACCTACTTTAACACAACTTGAAGAAATTCATCGTGTTTTTGGATTGAAACAACCCGAACAAAAAGAGACTTTAATTGGACACTCTGTAAATTCCAATTATGTGAATTTAACTGGATCAGTTCAGAATAATGGTTCTTCACATGATTTGAGAAATAGCCAACGTAGACCCGATTATCTTCAGTTTTTGGGGAAAAAATCTGATGGAGATGCGAATCTGAGATCGTTTCCTTCCACATCTTTGCATCAAGGAGAGTTGGATAAGAAGTTTGGATCTGCACCCAATAATGGAAAGGGGGATACAATGGAGATTGATGTGAAGAAGAAAAAGAAGAGAAAGAAGAGGAAAATGAAGAGTCGTCGAGTTTTGAATAATAATGCTACCTCTTCTGAACTTAGACAGAAATCAGTGGAACGATGTGTGGGAGGAAAGGAAGACTGTGTTGCAGCGGTTCATATGAACTTCTGTGATAGTGATTCGGCAGCTTCAGATATGGATTTAGAGCAATCTAATAAATTCTATGAATTAGTAAAAAAAATAAAAAACAATTAATGGATCCTGAAGATAAATTGCATGCGGAGTCGTTTTCAAAAGACAATGTTAAGGATATACTGGGAGATTCGGGTTCGGATTTTCAATATAATGATAAAGATATTTTAGAATTCATTGATAATCTTCGAACTGAATTTTCTGATGTTATAACGGAAAAAATAGGATGTTGTCAAGGCTTTGAAGCTAAACTTTATTTGAAAGAACAAAAACCATTTAAGGAGCATCCATTTCCGATTCCTAAAAACAAAGAAAAAAATTTTTATGATTGTATCGATGACCTTGTGTCTCAGGGTATTTTGACTGAAGTAGATCATTCAGATTATGGAAGTAGTTGCTTCTTAGTACGAAATAAGAACGGTTCACATCGCATTGTAGGTAACTTCTGTAAGGCGAATTCCTTGATTAAGGATGACGTATATCCTGCGCCTAATTTAGAAGAATGTTTAACGAGTTTAGCGGGTAAGAAATTCTTTACGAGCCTAGATCTTACCAAAGCATATTTCCAGTTGCAACTGGAAAAGGGATCACGCGAAATAACCACTATTGTTACCCCACGTGGCAGCTTTCAGTATACGAGGGTACCAGTCGGTATAAAGACTGGAAGTTGTATTTTAGCGAGGGTAATTGATAAAATTCTTGGTGATTTGAAGGATCTAGCCGTAAAAACTTATTTTGATGACATTTTAATATGTACTTCTGATGTAGAATCACATAAAAAAGTTTTGAAAATGGTCCTCGAAAGATTGAGAAAATATGGAATTACTGTTTCCCCAGATAAGAGTGCTTTCTTTTATAAAAAGATAAAATACTTAGGATTTGTAACTGATGGGAATACTATCGAAATTGATTCATCAAGGGTCGAAGCTATTAAGAAAATCCCTCCACCTAGAAATAGGCGCGGAGTACAAAAATTGTGGATTGTTTTCATATTATGCTCGATTTTGTAGTGGTCTTCAGGAGTTGATGGGTCCATTAAGCGAGTTAAAATCAACAAAAAGGAAATTCGAATGGACCATCGAGCATCAGAAAACTTTGAATAAATTAAAGCAGGAATTATTAGATAATGTTATATTAAGGACTCCTGATCTGTCCAAGAAGTTTTTCATCCATGTTGACGGGGGAGGTAAAGCGATTGGAGCTTGTTTAAGTCAAATGGATGAGAATAATAATCTTATTCCTGTATCGTACTTTAGTAAAAAGTTGACGGAAGCTGACCGACACAGGAGCATTTATGAGATCGAGTTCATCAGTCTCGTTAAAGCAATTTATAGGTTTCGCCACTATTTGATTAATGAGTTTGTGGTCTTTACCGACAATAAGGCGTTATCCTGGATTTTGGGTAATTCTAAGAGATTGTTAAAATATGGTCCTTTAGTCGAGACTTTGTGTCAATTCTCATTTACTATCCAACATGTTAGGTCCCAAAATAACGTAGTTGCAGATTTCCTGACACGGATGTATGATCCATTTGAATTTGTGCAAGTGGACGGACCTGTGGGTATGGCTATAATGAAAAGGAATTTTAAAATGGCAAATTCTTGGCAATTGCCTATGGTGAAAGAGCCCTTATCGGAGTTACAAAAAGAAGATCCTGAGTTAAGAAATATTATAGAAAGGTTGGAATATGGTGAGAACATTCGAAATTATGTTTTAAATAATGGCATATTAATGAAAAAGAGTAGGGACAGAATGTAATGGTCGATATAATAGGACCTTTGCCGACCTCTAATTCCTTTAAATTCATATTAATTGGGGTGGATAATGCTTCGAGATTTGTTTTTCTCGAAAAATTAAGAACCTTGAATTCTACTGTTATTTGTAACAGGTTAATGGATGTTTTTAGTAGGCTAGGAATTCCGGAATCCTTGTCTACTGATAATGCATCAGTCTTTATATCTGCCCATTTTAGATCCTTTCTATTTGGGCTAGGAATAGAACATATTAGGATTAGTCCATACCATGCTGAGGCTAACTTGGCGGAAAGATTCATAAAAATTTTGAAGGCGTCATTAAGAGCTTATTGTGCTGAAAAACAACAACAGTGGTCTAATTTTGTACCTGTGTTACAATATACGCTAAATATATGCGAGCATTCTGGTCTCAAATCGATTCCATACGAATTATATTTTGGACGTCCCTTGAACACCCCATTAAAATTAAAATGGAAGATTTGTGACCAAGAATTGTTCAAGCATAAGAATGTTGACGTATGGCACAATGCTCTTGAGAATATGGAAAAGGCATGGTTAAAGAGGAAATCTTTATTATCCAAAATTAGAGGTCCAGTTGTAGTTTCTGTCAATGACCAAGTATTGGTAAAGTCTCATATTAAATCCTCTCTTGCTGATAAAGTAGCAAAATCATTGAGTTTTAAGTGGGATGGACCCTTTATTATTCGGAGGTTTTTGACCCCTAATACATTATTGATATCTGATGCTGATGATTCTCGAGACTCATATAAGCGAGTTCATGTGTCGGATGTTTAGAAGTTTTTCCCTAGAAGAAATGTTTAATTACAATCTCTGAAAATTCAATCAGATGATTTTTCTCGTCGCTTTCTGGAAAAAGGAATTACAGTAATGGTAAGATTAAAATGTAAAGGGAGTAAGATGTCTTTGATCAGATTATATTTTAATTTGTTGTAATTTGATATATTTTGTATGAAATTGTATATAAATTTTTAATGTGTTAATTAAAAATTTTAAAATTGTTAAAAAGATCATGATCTTAAAGTTTTTTTTAAATTTAATGAGACATTTAAAGTTAAATATTTTGGAAAGAAAACTTTTAAAATTTGCGATATTAAATAATTAAAAAGTAATTTGAAATTTCTAGTAATTTTGAGAATGGTTTTTATTTGGAGTGAAATTTAAATTGTGATTTGTGAATTGTTTTAAATGTAATTAAAGGAGAGAGTGTTTCATTATATTAATGCCTATTTTATGAAATTTTTTTGTGAGTTTTCCAGCTGAGACATTAAAGTGGATGAATCCTGGTAGCCATACAAAAAAATCTTCAGATTTTTTTTCTTTGGAGGGGGAGAAATGTAGCATGCTCAGCTACATTGAGTTGGAGCTGACTGTATTTTTGGAACACTCTGTATATGCTGGTCTCTGGAAGTGAAACGAAAATATGGACTATGACAAGAATATGAAAGAAAGAAAGAAAAATGTATTATATCTGATTGTATAAGTTACTCCTATTTTTGTATTTCCTCGATTAAGAGAATCTATTGTGCTTACGTTTTTTTTAAAAAAAAGAAAAAGAGTAAAAATTGTAGGTAATGAGAATAAGAGCGAAGGTTGTAGAAGCGAGTTTGTTTGCAACAAACTCAAGGTTAAATCTCGTGACGTAATGTCTGGTCGTTTGCGCGTAGACAGCTGCCTCGCTCGTGAGCGAAAGCCGTGAGCCAGGTTAGTTGCTGCGCTGAATGTCCATCTGGATTGTCCTTCTGGAAGTACCTGACTGTTGTATTTGGTCGAATGTTAACGGAGGACGGAGGAATAGAAAGTTTGAAGTTGAATTTTTCTTCGTTTGAATTAACGGGTCGGAATAATACGAAGTTATTATTAAATTCGGATTGGCGTTTTCTAAAATCTTCAGATTTCCTACCAAGTTTTCTTCTATTAACTGCATATTTGGGAACAGTAGAATCGAGTAGAGGTGATTGAGGACAGACGATCCCAGTGACAGATTAGAGCAGTTTGAAAATTGGTGAGTACAAACCTAGCTGTAGTTTCTAGAACCTAAAACCCAGATAACCTTGGTTTGGTTAATTAACTAACAATTTGACTAATACTTTTTTCCTGCTAACAGTAGAAGTAGCTATTAGACTATTAATTATTAGATTTAATACTTGGTATGAAAATAATTCGTAATTTGATATCTAAAGGAATATTGCATTTAGCGTCCCATTAGTCTTTTGATATTTCTATTTGAGAGATTGATTTCGACGTCGAATTAAATTTTTCTTGTTTCTTGCTTTGAGAGTTTAATAGTTTTCGCGTTATATTGTAATAAAATTATTGGATCGAGTCGCGGTCGCTTTTGACTAAGTTTCGACACTTTCTATTCCGGGTAAATTTTATTAATTTTTGAAATTGTTAATAGCGTTAGAATTGTTCTTGTTTGGAATTATTCATTTTATCAAAGTATATTTAACTATTTTTCAAGTAACTTTCACCTATTATTCAGTTGCAATTAAATTACTTTTTCACTTGTCATAGTTAGAAGCTCATTCACAGAATTAAAATTTGTTGTTGTTAATTTGTATTTATTTCCTTAATATTTGATTATTTGTAATAAAAAGCCAATTGAATATTTTCTTTTATTTAAAATAATATTTAACATTTGTAATCTTGATAACCTTGCATTTTCGCTTGGGAGATTTGAAGCCTGCATTACTTGGGGGATTCTTTTTTTTTAATGCCAGATATCAGAACCGTGTCAAATGATAGTTTGGCTAAACTTAATCACTGCTTATTTGTATTAAATAGAATTAAGGTGGGTGTCAAGCAATCCTCGGCACAAGGTTCGTTACAGAGTATACTCATTAAAAAGAATTATTCTGTTTATATCGTTGGGGAATATTACCCCCAGTCCCAAACATCTGAAATGACACTACTGTTAGACGTTCAATTTCAGGCAACTAAATATGCTTTTGCTTAAAGTTAATTTCGTTATTCTCCCGAAAGTATTGCATTACATGGACCAAGTATTTAACTGCAAGTATGTAAACAGAATATGAAGATTTTTTTTTAACACAGCACCACTTCTTCAAAGTATTATGATAAATCGTTGTAGTATTTAAGCCACATATACTTCTTGTGTCTTCAAATTGCATATGACACAGATTACAGTTTATCTCAAATTGCGAGATAATTTGCTTTTGAGTGAAATTAAGAAAAGCTATGATAAAGAACAACACTTGCATTCACATGGCAAAAGCTAAGAAGAATATTACTACTGTCACAAAGATTGGTTGATTTGGTGCTTAGCGTCTGTTTCAGTAGCGACGCTATACGAAATGTGGCCCTACAGCCAGAGCTGGATTAACCCATCTAGAGGCCCGGGGCTTGAAAAACTACGTGGCCATGGTGGCTTCGCGTAATACATTTCTATGAAAGTATAATAGGAAAGTTAATTGAATATGTCTCATATTCTTTTGGTCATATTTTATTTTGTGATGATGATTGTATCTGCATAATTCTTGTTAGATACCCAGTTGAGATTTTGATCAGAGTTGAGTTGACTTTGAGTTTAACGTCCCGTTCAGCAGCGAGGCTATATGAGACGTGGACCTACTGATTAACGTGGAGTTCAAACCACATGAGCTCCCACCGGGAATGATTTTGATCAGAGTGGAGGCCTCTGTCCACCTGGAGGCCCAAAGTTATAGCCCTCCTAAGCCCCCTCCCTTAATTCGACCCTGCCTACAGCTTCTCGTGGCATCCAAAGCACATGAGCTCCAACCGAGAATCAAACTAGGATCTTTCGCGCATAAGACAGGTATAATTAACAATAAAACCAGGAGGAAGCTACTCTCTTGTAAAGAATAAACACACATGTTGCAGAGAAATAGACTGAATTTACGCCATAGACTGAATTTACTTAAGAAATTAACAGAATTCGAGAACTTGCTCATCTTGAACATAAGTATTTTTATTCTGCAACTTCTTTCAACATCATTATTTGTGTATTTTTCAACTTCTACTTTTAGGCTACAGAACGTAAATGCTGAATATGAAATTCAACAAAATGATTGGACAATCAGATGTTTTTACTTCTTGCAACACCATAGATTTTAGACGTCTCGCAACCAACTCAACTTTGCCCCTTTTTGATAAAGAGGTTGCTTATGACTTTAGAAGCGACTATTTACTTTGAGATCACCAGCTAGACAGTAAGATATAAATCTTTTAGAGAAGTTTCTCTCAACCTATTTCATATCACGACCTCTTTTTTTATCATATTCTCTTACCAGCGACCCCATAAGTAATTTCCGGTTTGTAATAACCTTTTTGATTATTGATATCTATTATTTACATTGTATATGGGTGTATTCTTCATTTTGAATTGTATTTAAATATACGTTTTTTGTACTATAAAGTATGGACATAAATAAAAATTGCTTATTAAATTATGTAATTTAAAATAACCTTTAAAAATATGCTTTCCCAATAGCAAATTATAATTTATTTTACCTCACTTTGCGACTCGCGTGTATTCCTCTCGCACCACTCCCTATTATTCTGACTTCAAGGTTGAGAAACCCAGTGATAAATTATAGTGTTTCTCAGGTAGTATTTAGTATTGCTGTACCGAAAATGAAAATTGTGATGTGTACTTTAATGGTTAAATGTATTTCGATTCATTTTATTGTTCATTCTATTTTTCCTTTAGGAGATTCAATTTCTTTGGGACATTTTAAATCTTACTGTTAGATATACCCTATTACGTATAGTGCTGGCATTTTCTGAGCAAATGAAACATAAGTTTGGTGTATAAGGATGCCTTGTCTGTGTAGAACCCTGCGTATAGAAGTCTGGACTTATTCAATATGAAGACCATTCGGTGAATACACTTCGCCTCTCGGGATTTCCGCTAATACTCTCATGTCACCTTTCCATAATTTAATTACGTATGCCATAAATTCCTTCATCTTTTTTTCCCATACATAACCATTCTTTTAGGCCATTCTTCACTTTGTAAAGAGCATCAGAAATTATTTACAGAATAATATCCATATATAATATCATAAACAAGAACACTTCAATTATTTATCAAGCCAGTGATTTCCTACTGAATGCTGAGTGATATCATAATTTGGCACTTTCCTTTTCAGTGAACTACACAAGGAGAACAAGGAGTAAACAAGAAACATAGCGTTCATAAAATACATTAGTGACAGGCAAGGAAAAACATTGATAGTGTTATCAATAATTATGCAAACATGTTACTCATTGATCCAATACTTGCTTATTTCATCCTCCTAACTCATTCCCTCTCCACCTCTCCTTTGCTTTCTGTTATGTCTCAGACTACGTCACACATCAGCCAATTGGAAATGAGTAATTTTATGCAAGAAAAGAACCATAAAACATACTGTAATTTGACGAATGTAGTTTCATGGTTTCAGTAAAAACGGATTAGAATATGTTAGAAACTTGTAATTAAGAGATATTCTTTAATTTATGTTTCAGAATTGTCTTTAAAGCAATTTGAAATTTTAAAATTACTTTGAAGATTAGGACAAATGTTAGGCTATTTGTTAAATTAACATGAAATCCATACATATTTTTCTAAAAAAGAAAGGAATATTTTTATTAATATAAAAGTACAAAATGTTCAGCAATACAAATCTTTCTTTTAAAATTACATATTCAAAAGACGGACATATGTCTTAGACAAGTGTAGACATACTTAGGTAGATAAAATTACATACTTAGGTAATTTAACATACATACATACTTAGGTAGATAAAATACATACTTAGGTAGATAAAATAAAACTCTATTTTTATTACATATTTCAGAATTGAGAAGTTTAGTTTATATTCTTAGGATTTTCATACTGAAATCATGATTACCTTTTCATCATTGACCTGTTTAGCACAGAATAATTCGGACACATAACAACAACACAAAACTAGTTCATTTAAAACTTCAAATTACATTTAAACATTCGAAACAATTTCAAATATGAACGTGTCAGCCTATTGGATAACTTCAGTCAGTGGTACTTAATATTTGATTCCAAATGTGATTAGACTAACATACTAAAAGAATACTTACAAAAATATCCTAATATCCTAAATAGTTAAAAATTAAAAAAATAAATTGGTAATTTCTTTTTGGGAAGGGGAAGGGGATTTTCATGTCTCCAAGCTTCCCCGTTGAACACATTTTCTATTTGAACCACTAATATTCACTTGATTGGGTTACTTAATTGGGTGTATAATTAAAGCAGGACAAGTCCTGTAAGTAATAAACATTTTTGTATCTGCAACTACAGCTAATAAAATTAAAAATAATAAAACAACACGGAATAAACTATTAATGCTAAAGTTCATTTTAATAATAGTGAAGAATATATTGAATCTGTTTGTTTAGCATATGTTTGAGCTACTTTGTATTCAAAATGAAACAACTAGTCCCTTACCCGCATAAGCTGACTTGTGACATATACATAAATCAAGGCATATACCAGGAAGAGATAAAAGCTTTCAAATTAAAACTTTCAAGTTTACCTAAACAAAATAGCCTTAAGCAATATCCAAATATCTTCTATATAGGTTTTGTTATTTTGAGAACAATTTCCTCTTTTCTTTTTTGTTGGTACGCGCTTGATATATACGTAAATAGACATATACAATGTATATAAAAAAACATAGAACACCGTTACCAGGAACAAATACGTTGATAGAAGCTAAATATATAAAATATCCATTCACCCATCACCATAAAAAAGTCTGAAAAGTGTTATTCTTAAACACCTTCATTTTTCTGCAACAACCGTACTCCATCGCCGTGATAATAGTACAAGCTTCCATATGTTGACTTGTCTATATTAGAAGAGTCTATTAGTTATATAAACGTATGTTCTCCATATCCGATTATGATATACCTAACACTGTTTGCATGATTTCTTGCAATGTACGAGCATGTAATTTGGATTAGCAGTGCACTCTCTGTTTTCGGCCCAAGCTTTGCAATATCTATTATGATCTCTGCAGGATGAATCTCCAGAGCCTACTGTAATAAAAAATAAACGAATTTAGTTATAAATATTAAAAAAAAAATTCATATAAGAATGGATGGAGATAAACGAGAAACATCGGGAGAATATCGAATCAAGGAACAAACGCAGTTTTGTTTGTATTCACAAAAGTTACTTAACCCTAGACTCGGGGTAATACTCCCACATATATCTGAAATCTCACACTGTACTTAATAAGTGATTAGTGCTTGAAAAACACGAACTTCAATACCGTACAAAACAGAATCTATCGTAATACACATGTTTTCTCTATGATGTTGGTGTTGGTGTTGGTGTTGGTAAACGTTTTTTACTGAATATTTTGCTTTACTGGCACACAGAGAACCTAAATGTGGCTTTGAGTATGTGCGTAAGTGTGAATGATCAGAAAAACAATGTAAAAAAATAAATCTAGATTATGCTGTATGCTAAGTAACATTTTTGTTTCTACAAATACCGTATTACTATTAAATAAACGCAACCCTTTTATTTTGAAAATTTTTCTTTGAGATAATTATTGTTAAGACAGAAATCTTTACAAAAAGAAACTATCACACAAAGAGATACCTATTACTGAGTTACCACAAACACGGCGTTTTCCTCTATACCACTTATTCCTTTTACCCTAAAATATTTAGGACAACTTTAAAGCAGTGGAGGATTTAGAAGGTAAAAACTGAGAGGGGAGAGACAGTCAGAACCCAAACTATAATAGGTGTATCATAAGTTTACAATTTTTCATGGGTCCTGAAGAAGTTTCCAATTTAATTCTCTCCGGGTGGATATTATAGCTACGTTGGACGTTGACATTGTCTACTTCAAGTATTGTTTTACCATTGAATAACAGAAAAATTACAACTGAAATTATATCTAATATTTAGAAAATTTCCCAATAAAGAATAAAAGGCAACGCTTACCATAAACTTTCAAAAATATATAAATAATGACTTCTTGTTTGTCACTCAAAAAACTGGGGGCTTAGGCCCCCGGCCCTGAGCTACATCCGTCACTGTTTTAAAGCGATATTGTTGGAAATATTTTTTAGAAATCACTTGATTTTGGCAAAAATTTTGATTAATCTTGTGTGTTATGCGTAATATTTCTTTAAATTTGTTAACATGAATTTGTAGCTGAAGACGTAAGATATAAGAATTCTGTAACGATTTCATCCTAAAAATGTAAACTTCATATGTACTATACGAATAAATATCCCAGAAAATACTCAAAAATTAACGGTGAAACGTTGGTGTTCACAATTGTCAGTATCAATGACACCAAAATATAAATTCTATTTTTTTTAAACGATTTCTCTTTTTGAAAGGAAGTACCTTGAAAATTTTATGGAAAATATCTTTCAATTAAGGATACCAGATTTCTCCGCAAAAATTCCGACAAAATCATTAAAATAGCAACAAGAGTAATTATTTTATTTTTCAATTTAACATTAAACAACCAAAAAATTTAGATTGCAACAGTAATTTTAATATAAATGTTCTTTACCTGTGTTACATGTTCCACAAGCACGTGCACAATATATGGTCATATATGCTGGATTTTTAATGCATTCGCCAATGCTAGCCCATCTTTCACATTTTGGATTGTAGTTATTGCATCGAGTGGCTATAAAAAAGAGAACATCATATCAACATTGCATTCAACAATAAGAAAAGAGTTTCGGGTATATTTATCACATATCGTGTCGTAAGTATGACATAGCTAGCAAGTATTTTGCACTTGTAACGTAACAAAACTGAACTTCTAAATTTTTAAATTTTGTTTGTAGTGTTTTGTTTTGTTTCTTTGTGTTGTATAACAAAGTAATCGTCATAGATTCTTATAGTTAATAAAAATAGTAAGTAAAATTGTTCAACTTATTTTACTGTTCAACTGTTATAGGTGACAGATAAATAAATATTTTAAATTGTTTAGTTCAACTTATTTTACTGTTCAACTGTTATAGGTGACAGATAAATAAATTTTTTAAATTGTTTAGTTCAACTTATTATACTGTTGAACTGTTATAGGTGACAGATAAATAAATAAATAAATAAATATTTTAAATTGTTTACTTTTTGATATTACCAAATTTAAAAGATATACTTCTAACAAAATAACAGAACATAAATAAACTAGTGAAACGATGCACAGTAGAATGTAGTGAAGGGCGTTATTTCTAGTTGGACCCATGACCTGCTTGTTCTGGACCAATTTCAACCATAAAAGGTATCTATAAAAGGAGTCAGGGGTTCAGTTGTAAAGCTTTCATCTCTGATGCCAGGAGTCTCAAGTTTAATTCCATGCTATGTGAGTTAGTGTTTTACAATATCATGTATGCGGGTTTTCTCGAGGTTCTCCGATTTCTTCTCAAATTCTCTTCTGCCAATTATTTAATTCTCATTAACTTTCACTACTTATCCACCTCCTTTTTGCGTATAAAGCATAACCATGGGATGTTAAACTGGAAAATTCCACTTAATTTCATTTTGAGAAGCCACAAAAAATAAAAATTACACCAAGTATAGTCAAAATCGATGTTTTGTTTCTAAAACCATTCTATAAGAAATGTATTGCGGAAGACACCAACAAATATCAAATTCATTAAAATTATGCAATACCCTCCGATATTTATAGAATGAAGAGTATGTTTACTTTGGGATCCGAGTATCCAAAGTAAACAATTGGGTACGCATTCCTGTTGTTTGGGGTTGACATTAGTGACGGGAAGATGGTGAATGCGGTGGGATGGTATGATGAGAAAATAATTTCCTCCAGAACTTTCATCGAAATTATTTATTTTTAATGCAATCTAGCGTGTATTTTCTTTGAGGCTTTTCAATCATTCTCACTGCTTAGGAATGAAATCTGTTTACAACGGAAAGATGAATTTTACTACCCTATTAGAAAAAATGTTTCACGATAATTTTTATTTATTTAAATTCGATTTATTTATTTATTTATTTTTTTAAAATTCGATTTGGATGTAAAATGGAGCATATTTTTAAGGCTTCCCAATCTGCTTGGGGTAAAACATCAGTCGAAATGAGGAAATTAACTTAAACTTCCTGTTTGATAAGAATGAATCACCAAAAAAAGTATTAAAAAATAAGAGATTTCGGTATAACCTAGTGTACATTTTATATTTTCTTTGAGGGTTTCTCCCAATCATCAATGCCTAGGTTTGGATTCAGTCGAAATTGAGGGAGTGGATTTAAACCTTCAATAATAAATTTTAAAATGTTTTCCGATAACTTTTGTAATATATATATATATATATATATATATATATATATATATATATATATATCCTAGTTTGAAACACTGTAGTGTACATTTCGTTTGAGACTTCACACAATTCCCACTGCTTGGAGTTGAAATAGATCAATAACAAGGTAGTGTATTCAGAACTTTCCGATTTTACAAAAATATTTTGAAAAAATCACAGAAATTCTCCAATTTTCATAAAGCATATTGCGTATTATTATTATTATTATTATTATTATTATTATTATTATTATTATTATTATTATTATTTTTGTCTGAGATTAGAGATTTACTGCTTTTGTTTGGCTATGAAATAATCCAGGCTATGTCCATAAGAGCTGTAGAAAAGTCGAGGATGACAGCAGATCTCTTCAGAACCTGTTAGTGGGTGATCAATTAATGAAAAAAATCGAAGGTAACACTTCCGCAACCGGGGCCTTCATTGTGAAATTCAATATTCAAAATGGCGCCCGCGCACAAGTAACAAATTATATTTGAACTGAAATATCTTCTCACAGAAACAAGTTAGAAACTTCGTTTTTGTACCAAATTAAAGATAATTGATAGTAGAAGTAAGAAAACTGGATATATTGTTTACATGTTGCCGCCATGTTTAAAAATAACGGTTATTTGGGCCAAAAATTAGTTTTTCTCGTTTCTCTTTTTTTCATTTCATGACAAATAACTATGAAGTTATTAAAAATATGAAAACGCAGTCCAAACTAATTAAAGGAGCATAATCTTAGCTTTCTATTGTTACCAATATCTTTAGTAGATCTTAAAAAATGACGGAGTTATTTAAATTTGAGTGGCGCAGGGTGTAGAGTTTTTTGGACTGTTTAATAAATTACCGGAAAAACACTCACTACGCGCAAAACTTTCAACATTCATTCATTAAACTTTCATTACTTTTCAACAAATTAAAATAGTCAATTCATTTTATCGATAAATTAAAGTTAATAGGTTGCTGTGTGGTAGGAAATGAAATAATAATGTTATTGCATTTGTTAAATATTATTATTAACATGTTCATTTATATAATATGTAGCTATGTAATAATTATATTGTTTTATTTTGCAGACTTTGATGTTATGAGAATTTACTTTAATTTGATGGTAACGTCATGTGTGCTTGTAAGAGTTAGTACTGTTTAACTAAGGTTTTCTACAGTTTCAAAATTTTTACGAATATATGACTTTAACTGTGCTTTAGAGAATATTTACATATTTATTTTCAGAGCATAATGTAAAATTACTGACACCAAACATGAAACACTCATGTAATTTTTGGAACAATTGAAGAGGCAGTGAGATATAGCAGGAGTTGCACTATTTTCAAGCAGTAATTCACTCAGATACATTTCAAAGACGATAAACTTTGCTTTTATGCAAAGATAGTCTTTTAAGACATCTTGATTTTCAATTTTGTTTTCCAGGAAAGCCCAAAATCTCTCCATTTACACCGGTAGGAATGTATACATGACAGATTAGTTAGTTGTATAGGTGAGGCGGTTACCCTTTGCTGTCTTTACACATTTTTGACCGAGGTGTTTAGATAGTCACATAAAATCCCTGCGTGTGCGTGTTTAAACATTGCTGCAGCTCCTGAAGAATACATCAAACAGATTAGCAAATCAGCTAAACCTTTCACTCGAGTTTTACGAAGTTGGTTCATAACATCAGCAATAATTACTGTATTCATTGATGAATGTCCTTCGAAAACGTACTCAGACGGTCCCAACAACTTTTGCAAAGTAGACAAAGTAGACTACTTTATTTGCTTGACGAAACAGTGGAAGTTTTCGTCTGTGAATGGTCTTCGACAACGGAGTTGTTTTGTACAGAAATCGCTCGTTTCGGAATGCCACGTAAGCTTTATGGCTACGTGTCAGGTAATTCAGGATTTCTTCTGCATTAGAACTTGGTACAACTTCATGCGACATGAAATGGTACAACTTCACAGGACTGTGAACTTTGTACGGGGTGTCCCTGCGCTCCATAAAATTCTACCATTCTGTTAACAAGAGTTACGAACTTCATCAAGTACATTACTAAGGAACTCATGGTCTGTTTGTGATATACCAAGGATCTGACTGAAGATTTGGTATGTCGAAAGAACTTCGTGGTAGGACAGTTCCCACTCCGTAATATAATTTTTTCTGCGCGTCTGGTCCATAATTCCTTCCGATGATTTCTTTGGTCTATTTATAATCTGTTCAAGTATCATATCAGCACCAACTGTGCTAAATACATTGTTCGTTCTTCTGACTACCAAGTGACCATTCGTGAACTGAGCATTTATTTCCGGGTGTTGAGTCTCCAAATTTCTAATTTGTTCAAGATAGTGGGACGCGCACCACAGGAAATTGATTCGATTGAATGCCATGAATACCGGAAGGAACTGCTGTGCAATATACAGATGCAGCGGTCAGTATCCTTCTTGATCAGCTCTTATAAGGCTTTTCAACAGAAATAAAAGATGTAAAAACTGTTCAAGGCAGCGGCCATGCTCTGAGATTGAGCTGAGTTTCTCTGAAAAGTTCTGCAAAGCTTTGATATTTCATCTGAATTAATGACCAACTCCATGAACTGATAAGAGCACGTTAAGCCTGTCTTTCTTTCATAATAGTGATAGTGTCAACGAACTGCTGGATGACAGACGTATAATATTCACCTTCTTCTTCCAGGAAAGCCTTCCCTTTAACATAAACACATCTGCCATCATAAACATACCTCTCACTGCCCTAACGTAGATAGTTCCGTTTAGAATACTCAAGGTTACTTTGGACCCAAAAAATTTCTATGAAAAGAGACTCCAAATCACTACCAGAAATATACTTTCCTGTGCAGACATGAAGGTCATGTGGAATGATCCTAGCATGAGGGCAATGTTTGAAAATTCATTGCTCCTAAGTTGAATTTCGGCAGCAATGTCATACACCCCTTCGTAACATACTACAGGCATTGAAGGTTGGTTTAAATGTATAATTAGGCTCTGGAAGTTTTTTCATTGGTGTGTATACACTATTATATTCCGTTACTGGACACGGCAGTATTGGAAGAAAGCCAACTTGTTTCTTGGAATCATCTGAATCCGTTATTATCGCATTTACAGTACCCCGCGTTAGAGCGAATTCTTTAGTTTCTAGCTCGTATGCAGCATGCATTATGTCTTGAGTAAACTCTTTCTGACGCAGATTATCGATGTCCAAATCATACAGTTAGGGGGAAATTGTCAGCGTGTTTTGAATCGATATAGGTTGTATCTTCCTTTCTTATTTCTTCAATTGCTGAGATGGAAGCAAGGATCGAAGATCTTGGACTGGAGATCTTGCTAATACCGACTTCGACAATTTGGGTTTCGATGGGAATTTTGTTGGCACTTCCCGGAAAAGCACCATGACTGTATCGTGGCTATCACGGATTCATGACAGAGTAGCCTCTTCACGGTTGAAATTGTCCATAGCTCCTACCGTGAAACTATCACCCTGAGAGTGTCTTGAAAAAGACAAGCTGGGGAACAGATTTTTAGTGTATATTATGCAAGGTTGCTTCGTGCTTGCGTGATATCTTTGTAGCCAACTAACACACCTAATTTATTCATAGTTGAGATCAGTTGTCTGATTTTGTATTTCTCATGAATTGAATGTGCCACCATCAAATGTATGAGGGTTGCTTTCCTACTGTGATATATGTATATTATCAAATAAAGTCTGGAAGATTGACTTCAATAGATTCTGAAAATTTAGATTTTGTTGGTCAGAAAATTCTTCAAAACCACTTTCACTGTCTTCGTCAGTGATATGTAGATCTTCACTTGCGTCCCAGATATGATGTTCAGCTTGAGCACTTCTAGTACTTCTGCTAGGAAATCCAAAAGAGGTTGAGGAATTCTAGTTGTTGGCCAGGACTTATGAAGTTGCTGGCTGTCCCCGAATTCTCCTTCAATACCGAAATCTGTGTGAAGGAGAGACGTTCGTACTTCTTCCGCTGCACTCGTAAGATGTTAATCGATATCAGTTTGTCAGTTACTTCTTCGGCACTAAATAATGAGTTGAGACCTAGAATCGGTTTATTTCTTTTCGAAGGCTTCGAAAACCTTACATTTTCTCCAAAGTTTAACTTCGTTGTTATTAAAACTTAGTTCACTGTTTCCATTAATGAAGTCTCGAATTTCCGACAATATCAATCCACACCCTCATTCAATAGTTTCTCGATAATTGGCGCCACTTTATTAAGCACTGCACTTTTATTAGTTTTCTTAGACTCGGTAGTTGTGCTATCTGATTTCTGAGAATATTTATTGAACTTCAGAATATAGTGCTCAGGACAGGCCTTATGATAATAGACATCTGCGCCGAATACAGGTAATTAATTCATCCTTCAAGTCACAAGTTCTCGTAAATCCGTCATCCTTAAAGAACATGGTTGCGAATAAAAATGTAGTTGCACGATTTGATTCACATATTCTGTACTTTTGTTTAATTCCGTTGTGTTTCCCTTTCCCACATACTACACATAAAACATTTCTTGCTTTCTTGTTTGAAGATGGTGATTGTCGAACTGAAATATCTAATCTCATTTTTTTTGCCATTGGCACAGATTGAGATTTTATTGAACGTTGATCCAGCTCCTCAGTTTCACTACGTTCTCTTAAGACTGAAGATCCTTAAGTCTTTTCAGAACACCATCCTTATTTCTTTCAGCCGCAGCTATAACATCTCTCCCTCGGAAAGACGACATTATTTTACCTGAAGATTTGTCACGATTGTGGCAAATGATGCAGGCATTTACGTCTAATACGGATGCAGAGGAAGAGGTGTTTCGTGATAGGGAGATATCAAACAGGTTTTATATAGTCATTGTCTAGGAAATTGGTGCCAACTATGGATTTTTATTATTCCAGTGTCCACATTAGAGTCTGCAACATTAGCTACATATTATAAACGAACATGTTAATAATAATATTTGACAAATGCAATAACATTATTATTTCATTTCCTACCACACAGCAACCTATTACCTTTAATTTATCGATAAAATGAATGGACTATTTTAATTTGTTGAAAAGTAATAGATTTGAAAGTTTTGCGCGTAGTGAGTGTTTTTCCGGTAATTTATTAAACAGTCCAAAAAACTCTACACCCTGCGCCACTTAAATTTAAATAGCTCCGTCATTTTTTAAGATCTACTAAAGATATTGGTAACGATAGAAAGCTAAGATTATGCTCCTTTAATCAGTTTGGACTGCATTTTCATATTTTTAATAACTTCATAGTTATTTGTCATGAAATGAAAAAAGAGAAACGAGAAAAACTAATTTTTGGCCCAAATAACCGTTATTTTTAAACATGGCGGCAACATGTAAACAATATATCCAGTTTTCTTACTTCTACTATCAATTATCTTTAATTTGGTACAAAAACGAAGTTTCTAACTTGTTTCTGTGAGAAGATATTTCAGTTCAAATATAATTTGTTACTTGTGCGCGGGCGCCATTTTGAATTATTGAATTTCACAATGAAGGCCCCGGTTGCGGAAGTGTTACCTTCGATTTTTTTCATTAATTGATCACCCACTAGCAGGTTCTGAAGAGATCTGCTGTCATCCCCGACTTTTCTACAGCCCTTATGGACAGAGCGTAGACTAAAAGGGAGAGGGTGAATTCAACCAGTCTTGTGGAAATAAACATCTTAACCATTACCTGATTTCATAAACCATTGAGAGTTAGTTTTTTTTTTTTTTTTTTTTTTTAACTGCGTTACATTCAATCCGGCTTGTAGTAATCTGAACAAGTATACAATTTAATGGAAAGAAATTTAATGTTGACAATGCTTTTCTTTTACATTTTTAGTATTACGTAAGCTACAAGAACGATCAGTTGACTTTGAATTTTTTACACTTCGAATGTATATTTGCTTATTATATATTTATGTATAAAAAGTATTTGGAAAGTTATACGAAATGCAGATAATGGTACAAAGCTAAGCGGAGCTAGTGTAGTGACAATGAAGCAAAATTGAGAAAATGGAGCCCACAGTCTTTTACATGAGGGAAATAACGAGAAGACCGATTCCCGACGGGAGTGATAATAAATTTCTTGATGACAAACAGCAATGAACATCACGTTCCAGACGGCAACGTTCCCTAAACTCTAGACCAGTGGTTTTGAACCTCTTTTTTTTTTTTTTTTTTTTTTTTTGTCACGTCACAGTTTACTTAGTTGAGTGTACACGTGGTGTACAAACGTAAGAGTTGCCAACAGAAAGTAATTTTTTTTTTTCATTAATTACTGGTGTCCATTGTTGATCGTGTGAGAAAAATAAACTTTTTTTGAAACATTTTTCTTATTCTTCTTTTCAAATTTGTAATAAATTATAACTGTGACATCACATGTCAGGTAGGAACCAATACTTTAGAGCAGCGTTTCCCAACCTTTTTCAACTTGCGGCACACTATAGGTGTAACTTGAATTCTCGCGGCACACTCATATAGATATTATTATTATTATTATTATTATTATTATTATTATTATTATTATTATTATTATTATTATTATTATTATTTGTAAATATGAAATATAGTGGTATTTTTTTCTTTGATTACTGATCTCACAGAGAGGAAAGCTCGATCACTGATTTCCGCCCGTGGTAAATCATTATGCTTATTTTTTTTTCATTCTAATTTAAAAATAGAAAACAACTGCAATGAGATATGGGACCAAGGCTTTTAAAAATACACTTTTTCTTGAAAACTGTATCCAACATCTCACTAAGAAGAAAGATCACTAAATAACGAATGAACAAACTCATCTCTTTTACTTTTAAAACACAAATATAGGTAATTTGTATGCATGTTTGATTTGTCGAAAGGACTGAATGTATTTTAAAATTTCAAGTTACGAAACAGTCTGCAACAATAAAGAAGCAATAATGGTCATAACAATGATAACAAATACTATTTTCAACATTAAAAATGCACAGAAAAGTAACAGTGTGAAACTCAAAATTGTAGATACATAGTAGAGGTTCACGTTAATGTTAAATACAAATATACATTTTCCCCTATGTCTTGCAATTTGACTGCTATAGAATTAATAATTTGTTTCGATTTCCTCGCGGCACACCAGCGGCCCGTTCACGGCACACCAGTGTGCCGCGGCACACCGGTTGGGAAACGCTGCTTTAGAGGATATAGCAATAAGGAAGACTGTAAGAAACAGCAAGAATTTATTTATATGAAAATGAAAGGAAATATTTCAATTTAACGTCCCACGCTTATGCCCTTTAGTATAAAGGAGACGGATGATTAAGGCAAGTGAATGATGATGGAATAATTGGTGGAATGAGGATGTACGAGGAAACGGGAGTACCTAGAGAAAACCCAGGGATACGATGTTCTCCATTACAAAATTACTTTGCCGGGGATCGAATCAGGGACCCCCGTACCAGAGGTAAGTAATCTTCTACTTAATATGCTAATAAATCGGAACAATAGCAACAATCCAAGTCAAAGTGATATGGTCGAAAGGCTTTATGCTTAAGGAGATCGTACTCAAAGGAAACTGAAAGCTTCCTCGTGACGAGTTCAAATAGTCGTTGTAATAATGATCCCATTAAAGTTTAACCTACTTCCTTACCTATGGAAGCTTCCTTTGGATTCTAGTAATCCTGTATATTTTTAAAAAATTTTTTCCGATATAATAAAATGCACTAGAAAAGAAACTAAATTTTATATGATACTTGAAGTAACATTTACACGGTCTTATTAGTGTTTATCGAAATGTAATGTCCAAAGATGAGACTAAATAACACTTGATCGGTGACATTGAGATGAACAAAGTGATAAGATTGTTCACTCCCTGTTGGAGACCCAGATTTACATAATTTGTGTCTCCAACAGGGGTAAAAGTGAGAGGGAACGCGAGGATGCCATTACCCCAATTTCAAAAATATCTATGGCGTCACCTCACTTCCTAAAAATTTAGAATGGGCAAAGATAGGCTCGGAGGACGGTGTGACGTCATACCTTCCTTACCTTTTCAGATCCACTTTTATCCGTGGTTCCCCGGAATTATTTTAAACTATAATATTGCTTTTATTACTCATTGGTAATTAAACTGATAGGAATAACCCACTCTCTCTCAGGGATAAAAATGAGGGGGAATTTAGGGGATGGCGTCCCCCACCTCCAAAAATATGTACGGCGCCATATCAATTCCTAAAAAAAATACAATGGGGAAAGATAGGAAGGGGACGGCGTGACGTCATGCCGCTAACTACCGTTCCCCTATCTTTCCAGATCCACTTTTACCCCTGCTCTCTGTCACTCATTCTTGCTGAATATTCACCTAATATTTAATTAATTTTGATATTTCAGTAAGAAGCAAATGCATACGGTAATTTTTTATAAAATATCCTGGTTTTTCTAAGGAGTATGGGAGCCATGTAAATGGCTTAAACTGCTTTAGTACAAACTATAAACATCCTGATTGTAATCCATTATATGTGAAATAATAATAGATACAGTATTTTATTTTACGGAAACGTGTTGGTTACTGTAAATACGTAGTTGAATTTCATAGACAGTAATACGAGGTTACCCTTAATTTCAGTATATATTCAGGAATTATATTTACTTTATAAGAAAAAGAGTAATATGAATACACGACGACGCTAGATGGCAAAACTTATGTATTTCATCAAATTTTATTATAGACTACTACGTATATTAAAGTTGACGTTCTGTGTTACAGATTTGAAATAAAATGAAAAACTATAACGAAAATATTGGTATATTTTCTACTAAATTTATGTTGAAGAAACATGCAGAAGAAGATTAAACAAAATATCAAAGAAACACTAATAAATATTTCAATAAATACAGTAGTATAAACTCAAAATAAAATTATTCAAACATAATTAAAAGTTTTTTACATTTACCAACAGTGAGTCATGCGCTTTCTTTGAATTGATTATAATTTATGAGTATTTAGTTTAAAGAGCTTCTCTACTATAACTTAGAATATATAAGCATAGTTTCGTGTTCAAATCTCGGCCTGTTGCTTATCTAGAATACAAAGCAGAGCAGTGTTAGGATTCCACGTTAAACAGAAGGCCCCACATCACAGCATCACTGAAAATGGACGTTAAATTCCACCCATCAACCGATCAATTAAAGCTCTTTAAATATTATAATCTGTATGAATTATTCTTTACTTTTATTCTAGCGAATATAAATGAAACTTAATACTTTTTAAAATATTTTCAACGTATTAAATATATACGTACCACATTGTTTGCAAGATTTCGCGCAGTTGACCAGCATCCAAGAGGGATTCTTCTTACATTCCCCGATACCCGACCAATAACCACAAAACCTATGATTATCAGTGCATGTTGCTGAAAGAATTTAAAAAGTTGGTTAATTTTAATATTTAAATAAGTCGTTAAGTCACGTTGTTCTACTTGCAAGTATCCTTATGCTACAAGAATAATTTTTGTACATTTATGTATTTATTTATATCAGGCTGTCTAAACGTTATTCAGCCTTTAGAGGTCAAAATTGAGAATACATTTATCGTGCTTTCAAAATAACACCATGAAACCACATATGCATATATATATATATATATATATATATATATATATATATATATATATATATATATATATATATATATATATATATAATGATTTTCTGCCATTTTTTGGTAACACCATAATCCCGTCATTATAGAACTTCTGTGATTTCTGGTCAAAAAATTGTGAATATGGTTTTCACAGGCATCTTTTGAAACTAACTTAATACTACTTAACTTAGCACCGGAGTTCTGCAGAGAAAGAAACAAATGATAGTCTGATTACGCCAAATTTAGACTATACAGTGGATGCGTTAAAGTCTCCCTTCCAAGTTGTCTTAATTTCAGACTGCTCGTTAAAAATGTATTCGGTCTAGCATTGTCCGCATGACATACGACACCTTTCTGTTGACTAATTACAGCTGTTTGTTTTCAGTTGTAAGGTGCACTTCCACTAATTGTCTACATTACAAGTCCGAATCTATCGTTCTATCTTGCCGCAGAAGCTCATGACGCACGATGCCCTTCCAATCTCATCAAACGCACAGCATAACCTTCCTTGGATGGAGTGACATTTGCCACACACTGTGGAGCATCTCCTCGCTTCAACCACGATAATTTTTCCAGATTGTTGTTGTAGGTTATTCATTGCTCATAATCGTGATCAACTGCTTCAGAAAAGGCTCGAGTTAGTTACGTTTCAGTAGATATTCACATATAGAAATTGAATAGAG
This sequence comes from Thermobia domestica, assembly GCF_964235325.1. Classification (NCBI taxonomy): domain Eukaryota; kingdom Metazoa; phylum Arthropoda; class Insecta; order Zygentoma; family Lepismatidae; genus Thermobia; species Thermobia domestica. The sequence continues at coordinate 209,782,770 of NC_137454.1, forward strand.
TAAATGTTTTGAAGTCAAATTATTTGACATCAAACGTTGAGTCTCATTCTGTAATCAGCGGTGGCTCAGTAATAGAGCGTTCACCTCTGGTGGGTGGGGTATCTGGTTCGATCCCATCTTGCGCCAAATGGACTTTCTGGTGGACAAACACCATGTGCGTGGTTTTTCTTGGTGTTCTCCCGTTTCCTCTCACTTTATTCATTCCACCATTCCATTTATTTTTCATCATCCTAGCCGGCATAATTGTGGGACGTAAAACTGAAAGATTGCATTTTATTTTTTAAAAAAATTTGTAGTCAGATTTCTCGAAATGGTTTAACAATGTTTGGTGATAGATGTTTAGGTCACTGGCGATGTCATGTCTGCTTACATGACGGTCTTGTTCGACTTTCGACAGAATACCATCCATTTTGGCTCTGGTTGATCACTCAGTGCGAGGAGCATGTTGGAGATCGAAATTTTCAGAACGAAAGCGACTTGAACCATGCTTTGGCTGTTGGGTTTTCTGTAAGTATTTTACCCGTTCACTTCACAAATGTCTTTATGCGGAAAGTTCATTCATCTTCACGACACAATACCTTATAAGAATTCCAATACCTTTAGCACATCTACTACTTTCGATTATCCACTATTAAATGACGTTAAGCCTGGCTCGTTGCGAGTCATATACCTTGAGATTTGGGACACTAACGTCACCTTGTGCGCAAAAGGTTCAATACTTTTTTGATTGCCTGATAATACATTAACTGTGTAGTCATTTTACACAGCAAATAATTAACGCTAAAGAATTGGAAGAAATTTTGGAAGGAAGGCAACAAGAGTCTGTATGTAAAAGCACCGTTCCACCATTCATCAGGTAACATTAAATAGAATCTTTAACAAATTTCAGTAAAGATGGGATTCGAAATAGAAATGTTTTTACTGGAAATCAAATCTTTATTTAATTGTTTATTTATTGTCGGTCGGTAAAATTGTCCGAGTTCTAATTCATCACGGAACGTTTGCTATCGTCTGTGTAAGAAGAAACAACTCCACTACTTAATCGATTTATTGTATCATCGTTTATTGCCTGTTCAGATATGTTATTCTTTAATGTGTAATAAATATGTTAAATATATATCAAGATTGACTACTATTCTCAAATAAATATGCTTGCAGAAAAAGTTATAATGTTTCTCTTCGGTAAACACAATAGTATGTCACACTTTGTAATTTTCGAGTAAACTGGAGAAGAAGATTGACCATTTCCACCCATTTCGAATAAAGTTTACCATTACAATATAATGACAAATACCAAACAAGCTTTCCCTGTCTTTTGCAGATATTTATGGAAATAAAACAACTTACATATTCTTCTCCTTGTAGTTGTCCTTACCACTATGTTCGCCCGAGCGGCTCATATACAGTATATATATATATATATATATATATATATATATATATATATATATATATATATATATATATATATATATCTTAAAGGTCTGCACTGACCGAAATTTTTAGCCCGGGCCCAGCCCAGCCCGTGAACTTATAATGTGAGGTCCAACCCGAATGCGAAATATGTTTTAGCATTTACGCCCAAGCCCAGCCAGAGCTCGTGTGATAATCAAATGAGCCCGAAATAAGCCCGAATTACAGGAACTTAATAATTAACGTAAAATTGTATATTTCTTTACAGCAATTAGAGGTATACCTAGTAATTTTGCAGTTGTGCTTTAAAAGTTCTCCAAAAAGAACGGTCCAATAAATATCGTTGTACAGTATATTTACAAAATTAGGCTCTAAAAGGCCCGAAAAATATAGTTGTATATTTAAAAATGCATGGCCCGGCCCGAAGTGGTATAGCTTTGTAGGACTGAGTCCGGCCCGCGGGCCGGGTAAGGCTTAAGCCCGTGGGCTCGGCCCAAGCCCGAGTAGACCTCTAATATATTGTAGACAAAACAATATATAAACTTTGGTTATCAAAGTAAACTAACACACGAACCAAGATACTATTCGGATTACATAGCAAGGTTAAAACAGAGAAAGTGAGTGATAAACAGGGTGTTTTAAAACACCAACAACAACGTTTGGGAGATGATTCCTGGCACCAAGATAAGACGAAAAGTATAGACGAACCAGGGTGCACAAATGCTTCCTTTCGGAGTTATAGGCTGTCGAAACCATGAAAAAATGAACTTTAAAGATCAAAAGCTCCAATATTATGGGACTTACCGTAGTCGGGTCAAGACTTCATTTAGGAAGTAGTATGTGCCCTATCCAAACATTCATGTTTCAGAATCCTGCGATACTTCCGTAACAATTTTTATAGAGGTAGTAGGTAAGTACTTCTAATTACATGCCAGTAGCCAAACTACCTCTATGAAAATTGTTGCGTGAGCACCTTAGGATTCTGAAACATTATTTTTGGATAGGGCACATATTATTTCCAAAACGAAGTCTTGATTCGACTACGGAAGGTCCCTTAATTTTGAAGCTATGGACCCTTAAAGTTCATTTTTTCATGTTTTCAGCAGTCTATAACTCCGAAAGAAAGCATTTGTGCACCCAGGTTGGTCTATACTTTTAGTCTTATCTTGGTGTCAGGAATCACCACCTCCCAAACGTTGCCGATGTTGTTTTGAAACACCCTGTATAAAAAGAGTTAAGAATCTGAGTATAGATTATCTCAATCCGAATATTTGAATTCACCCTCATTCTACTTTGTATGTAGATCACTTTTCTTCCTGATCCTATTTTTCTAATTATGTAGATTTTTTTTTTATGAGTGAAGATTTTTCTGCCTACTATAGCAACGTAAGTTAAAGGGTATTTGCCACTTGAGACGGGTGGAGGTGGTCTATGGACGATAAGGGCTCACATTCCCTTTTAGGTGATAATATAGTAAACACAATGCGCCGGATCCCTTCATCATTAAGTTTTTCCAGATAACCGAATTAACACAGGCTAGATAAACCCCAAAAATCACTTTTACACGAGAGTGGAATAAGAAATAAATTCTGTTTCTATCGTGGAACGAAATCTGGCCGTCAAATGGTTTGAGGTAGACTTCTAACCGTTTACTCTTACTCAGATCCAATATAGCAAAATATATTTTTTAAAAAGAAAAGAATATTCAAATTATGTGATATAGGAAAATACATGGCTAACATAAATGAGTCATCGGGTTACAAAACATTGGATATTTAGAAGTACAAAACCTACTAAGATTGGTGGTACGTGAAAAGATAAATATGAACACTCACCAAGTTTCAGGTATAGGCCTATACCACGGATGTTCAAAATATGCATCGGTCGTCATACGGCACACGCCCAAACGGTTATCCAGTTCGTTCTATTTGTTTAATGCATGTTGTCATCAATTTTCGTCACTGCAGTGGTAATGTGTTCCTTCAGTACTTCCAGTATAGTTAGCATTAGGAGTATAGACAAATTGTGTCTTTCACATCAATGATTCCCAACCTTTTCTGACTTATGGCACACTTTACGGAACACCCACGAAATTGCGACACACTTGTTTGATTTTACTAATATTATACATTTTATAAATTATAATAGTTTAAGAGTGTAAGTTTCTATGAAGTGGTGACTACATAGTACTGAGCACTGTTGCTGTCGGGGGAAACATTGACTGGTACTGCATGTCTTAAAATTGATTTTGACTAATTTCTACAAGCTTCATGATTTTTACATTCTAAAGTTTCGCGACACACCCTATGGAGCTAAACGACACATCAGTTGGCAACCAATGCTTTATAGTCCCACATAAAGAAATCGCGTTGTGGTACAAGATCTGTTGATTGCCAAGAGGGTAGTAGGAATTTCTCCTCCCTCAGCAGCCGGGGAGAGGGTAAAAGATTTCTGCTGTTTGTTGCAGCTGGAGAGGAGGAGGTGAGGTTGACCAGTCAATCGGCGACAAATACCGTCGTTTCTAATCATATCAACAGAGTATTTTCTAACTTGATGAGTAATTTATGCTAACAATGTATTATTAAGAACATTCAAATACTTATAAGTCAGTACAATATATCACTTAAAGTAACATTGTTTCCGTTTATGAAACTATTACTTACACGGTGGTTTTACAGGTTTGATTGGAGGCATAGTAGGTTTCACTTCAATTCCATTACATTCATAGAGGCGATTTACTTTAAACAGGTCCATCTGGAACATAAAAATTAATATTACATATATACAAAAATTATAAGTAAAACGCTGAGAAAATATGAGTAATAACCTTCCACCTCATAATTATGACTATAGTACTTTAGAAGAAGCAATAACAAACTGTGAAACAGGTTTAGTTCTATATATTGTGTACGAGTATGATGAAGTCAAATGAAAACATGTTATATTTTCAAAAATGCTTTCTCAGAAATGACAAAATATTCGTGTTAATGTATTTACGGTTCGATAGTAACAAGAACGGAGAGAAAATATTTACTTTCATTAAATCCTACATAGAATTGTTTAACTTTAAAAGAAATGATATAACATTATTTGCACCGAACAAGGGATATAATGTGTTTCAAATTAAATCTTCATGAAATTGTAATATTAATTTGCAACTAGTTCTATGAATTAATTATGAGATTATGCTTTCCAATGCAACGCATTTACATTATTTTAATATTATGAGTTTCAGAAGTAACTGAAAATGTTTTCTTGAGGTTCATTACAGTCTTCTCTAATTCATATTTCTTGCTACAGAGCATACTCGAATTCATAGCATTCTTTCCTCAGTAGTGAAACAAAGGAACCAGTCATTGTCATAAAACAGTTCCACCGAAAGTTGCGTAGAGATTCTCCTATACTGTTTTGCTTTTAAAAGTCAAATTCTTCTTTGCGGTTTGGATGGCATTTAGTGATTTGTAGTTCTGTAGATACTTGGACATCCAGTCTTGAACTGACCAATCTTGAGGGCAAAATAACGCAGACAACATGTTTCCTTAATGCGGAATTCTTCAGGAAGGAGCATTGGCGCAAATCCCGGGGGGATGAGAGGGACATGTCCCCTCCAATCTTCGAACTGGGGGCTCTGTCTCCTCCAATCTTCGAACTGGGGGCTCTGTCCCTCCAATAATCCGATTTGAAATGTGTTTCTTTTGGTGGGGTGGGGTGGGGGGAGAAATGTGATGATTTGTGTCAGACCGCCACAAAGGAAAGTGAGATGAAATTGATGTCCCGCCAGAATAAGCCTCAAATCTGTCCACTTTTCAATGTTGAAGACAACTCTGCTCTTCTGATCCTCCACAGCAGTTTTTCAACTTGATAAATATTTTGAACATCGCAAAAAAAGAAAAAAAGGAACGGTCTTACCTGTACCCCAGATGTTGAAGACAGATTTGCGCCGCTGGGAAGGAGAATCGTTCCTTGAAAACGAATGTCTTGAGATAGAACGCCGAAATACCTGGCGTATACTAGGAACTGTGAACACGTTCACGAAGAAGCATTCCTTTAGCCTCTATATGTTCAGGAGTATTCCGAAACTAAGTGTGAATTAAGGTTGTTCTTGTTTTGGTCTGCACAGCTACCATTTAACAATACAATGTGTTCGATGTATTTAGATGTTTCATTCAGTGGCGGTTTCTCTTAATGTTTGCATGTTTGTACAAACCTCCTTTCAATATTTTCATTTTTTTATTTGTGCTAAATCACTTTTCATTTTATTGTCAACATCATCTTTTCTTAAACAAGTGCGTTTGAAACGGGGCTGGCTAGTTGCTTTATGCTTGATAGTTTGCCAAACTCTCCAGCTTTAACAGCTTCTGGGCCATTGCGGGGGTTGCACAGTAAGAGGGGGTTATCACGCCATGCACTGCCTCATAACGATCCATATGCTTGCACATCTTTTGCAAACAAATCTACCAAACAAAAACAGCCTTTCCAAAACATCACGCTTTGGAACTGGAATTTCACCACCATCCCTCCCCCTGCAGTATTGGTTGATACGGCTCTCGCCTGAAGGGGAATAGTCTGTTCCTTTGTGACAATGTTGCGTACCGTAACCAAGTCACTACAGAGAGAGAGAGAGAGAGAGAGAGAGAGAGAGAGAGAGAGAGAGAGAGAGAGAAACTTGCGCCTGCCTAAAAGCGAGATTGCCAAGTGGTCATAACTATTGGTTCTGTCAACCAAGTAACGTAGAGGCAACTATGAAGACAGTAAAGGCGACCCCGTGAAGAGTGAAGACAAATTGAGGGCGTCGATATTTAATAAACTCGTATCTGAATAAGTAGAAATTTGGCAGCATAGATACAATGTTTTCCTTTTCATGTGTGCATGGGTGAGTGAGAAAATTGGAGGGCAGTTTTTAGGGGAAGGGGTGAGATTTTAAAGCGGGTAGCGGACTTGGTTGTGTTGTATGTTTGTGTGTGTGTGTGTGCCGGTCTTTGTTGTTCATTGGAACATTGTTGCTGTAATTGCATAATTACGTGTTTGTCCCTGATATACGTGAACTAGCAATGCAGTAGCGATGAATTCTGTAACGTCTCTGTTGAATTATCCGTTTTGGAAAAGAACTTCAGAAGCAAACCTACTTGTGAAAGATATCGGAAGACCGATTCTGACTCTCAATATAACGCAAGTAATTAGAAGTCAGAAACAAACATTTACAAGGAAGTTTAATCTCAACTTGTACGAACAGCATAAGTGGTTATGTGAATGTGAAATTAAAATTGCTTTGTTTTGTTTTCCCTATTTGTTGTTCGGGGCGGAGGAAGAAGCATGGAGTAAAAAAGATGCGGATATCCAGCATATGCACCAAAAAAAAAAAAAAAAAAAATCGTCAGGTCATATAAGACACGTTCTGATCTCACTGCATTGGGAAACGTGAATGTTGCTGCTTAACTAAATGCTGGTTATAGGCGGTCCATTGAGAATCACAATCAAAGAGTGACGCAAAACAGGTACGTGCTCAATATAATCATCAATTGCATTTGGTTTCGTGGCACCTTCGAATTGGCTTTAAGAGGACATGATGGGAAACAGACTCGTCTTCAAATCGAGGCGTTTTTCGTAGGTTAATTAATTTCAGTGCAGAACTTGACAGTCGTTTAGAAAGCGCAATAATTTTCAAGAGCACGTCAAAAATCATACAAAATGAGCTTCTCCATTGCATGCTTGAAGCATGCCATGAAGAAATCGCTATTATTATTTATGATAACAATCAGTGGCGTGTTTAGGGGGCCTTCCGGGCTTAAGCCCCCCCCGAAATCTTACTTACTATAGTAAAGTATATGAAATATATTGCAGAATTTTCACATTTTCAGGCAAAGCTCCCCCCCCGAGAGGTAGCAAAGCCGCCGAAACAAAATAGTGAATACGCCACTGCTATTATTATTATTATTATTATTATTATTATTATTATTATTATTATTATTATTATTATTATTATTATTATTATTATTAAACTATTATTATTTATAATAAAAATAATAATGAAAAAGGAAAGGTCATCTATTGTGCACCACCTAAAATTCAAAACACCAGCCGCCACTGGTTTCATTCATAACATTGTTCAAATAGTAATAAATGGCATTTGCAACTAGTTTTGATTGATAATTTAGCCTGGAAATTGATTGATCGGGGTTTAACGAAGATTTCAGCACGGAGGCCATAAAAATAATGAGGCTTCTAAAATAATGTAGAAATCAAATATCATCATCATCATCATCATCATCATCATAGGTATTCTGCTATTATTGACAGGTCACTTGCTGCAACTGAGGAGCTTTCATGCTCCACGGTCTTCCGCTAACCTCTTCGTCTTCAAGCATTATTTTTCTGTTTTGATATAGTCCTTTAATTGTAGTCTTCTTCACCCTCCCCTTCTATTTTTTGCCATCACACCTTCTCGCACGCCCCTTATGATACAATTCCTTCTTAGCTAATATACCAACCAGTTTCTCTTTCTCTTCTTAATAATGTCTAAAATTGTTTTTTTCTCCCTCACCATTTCTAACACCCTCTTGTTCGTTTTCCCCTCGACCCAGCTAATTCTCTCCATTCTTCTCCACACCCACATTTAGAAAGATTTCAGTCTTTTCCATTATTTTTGCGTAATGTCCACGTTTCTGCCCCATACAGCACAATACTCCACACAAACCATTTTATGAGCCGTTCTTTCAACTCTTTACTCAAGGTCCAAGAAAATAGTATTTTCTTCCAACTTTACTATTTCACGTTCTCGCTTCATATCATCACTAATAATGATACTACCCAGGTATCAAAAACTAGTCAGTTGTTCTATTTTCTCCCTCTACTTCTGTATTTGACATAAATCAAATATAATGAAACAAAAATTCAAGTGAACAAAGAACAAAATATAAAATATATAACATGAAAATAACTCAATAATAATAGTAAAGCAAAATAGATGAAATTTAAAAAGGAAAACATCAAAGAACCTTAATTATAAGGGTTACCACAAAAGTCATGACAAGTATATATATATATATATTTATATATATATCGGGTGTTGCAAAATAAGTGTTACAACTCTTGGGAGGTGACTCCTGTCACTGAGACAAGAAAAAAAGTTCTCTTCAATTTTCTGCTATCGGACACAGTTTCGGATCTACAAGGTGCCGAAAGCGTGGGAAAATGACTTTCGGACGCCAATAGTTCGGAAACTATCCAACATAAAGAGGGCGGGTAAAAAATTCACTGAAGAAGTCATACCTGCTCTATTAAATTTTGCATGTTTCACAATCCTACCGTGCACGCGCAAGGGATTCCCCAAAGGAACGTAGGGAGTCCCGGATAATCCGCCAAATGAAACTTGGTTAAATGGATATGAATTGATAGGCTTTCTACCAGGTAACAATAATTCGTTTGTCTCAAGTCGTTATCTGGAACGAATACAAAATGGCGGACACCTTTATGCCCGTTGTGTGTGGTTGCATAATCGCCAGGAACGGATGCTGGTCAAGAGTGACGTTCTGAGTATTAATTGTAGCGAATTTGTACTCAAATGCTTTAGAAAGAAATCTGGAGTGTCGGTAGAGCATAAGAGATGAAGCAGGATGATTCACATGTGTGGAAACACTTAACGAAAAATGCCAAGAAATGCACTCATACTCAATAAACTTGAGTTCAAAGCGTCGGAAATGTAAGGATTAGCGTCAAGAATATGAAAGCCATTGCCAATTCATCAATAATATTCCCTCAAACCGATGCAATATGATGTGCATGGCTGCATACCAATAAGGATGCAACAACTGAGCCCAAGTTCAAATTGTGCAATGGACTCACAAACAAACTGGGTAAACTAAAGGAAGGCCACTAGTGGGATCGCATGATCGATATTGAAATGTGGCCAATGTGTGTGTTGATAACAACATGTAGCTAATGGACAAATGCCAACATGTCGCACTACTGCCGGGACATCGTCCCACGTGCGAAAAATAGGAAAATAACTACTCGGGTCTTGAATCTGAGGCCGTGGGCTCCCAGTAGGATTGGAAACTTCGACCACGCGAGCAAAAGCGAGCGCTCTAGCCCTGAGGTTCGAAAGAGCCTCACTTTCTTTGTATTCATTTCTTTGAAGAGTACCCACTTTGTTTGGCAAGCCCTCTTGTACAGCCTCCCGACATACTTGTGTGTTTCATTTTGTTACTTCTACTGCACAGTTGTAAACAATCAGAGCTTTAAGACGTTTCTTTCTATTTCTCATGTCGTTTTATTTTCCATATGTATGGTGTTCCAGCTGTAGTGTTAAATGTGCCAAATCCGTTCATTTTCGTCTTTGTCTTGGCGGCATGTGCACTGTGTGTAAGATACGAATTTCTGGAGGTATTTTCCTATATTTCGAGTACGTCATATGTCTCAGAAGATATGGGACATGATACAAGTTTGTTATTTTCACGCTCTATCAGAATTTGAACCATGCATTATGAGTTTTCTTTCCATATGTGTCGACTGTGGGACAATGTCCCAAACAAAGAGGGACATTGATACAATCGTGTTCTAGTTACGTTCTACCAAAAGGTACACCAGATGTAATAGCAGAATGTACAACGTTATTTTCCTAGTTTTCGCACGTGAGATGGTGTCCCAGCAGCAGTGCGACATGTTGACATTTGCCCATTAGCTACATGTTGATATCAACACACACATTGGTCACATTTCAATATCGATCATGCGATCCCACTAGTGACATTCCTTTAGTTTACCCAGTTTCTTTGTGAGTCCATTGCAAAATTTGAACTTGGCCTCAGTTGTTGCATCCTTATTGGTATGCAAACATGCACATCATATTGCATCGGTTTGAGGGAATATTATTGGTGAATTGGCAATGGCTTTCATATTCTTGACGCTAATCCTTACATTTCCGACGCTTTGAACTCAAGTTTATTGAGTATGAGTGCATTTCTTGGCATTTTTCGTTAAGTGTTTCCACACATGTGAATCACCCTGCTTCATCTCTTATGCTCTACCGACACTCCAGATGTCTTTCTAGAGCATTTGAGTACAAATTCGCTACAATTAATACTCAGAACGTCACTGTTGGCCAGCATCCGTTCCTGGCGATTATGCAACCACACACAACGGGCATAAAGGTTTCCGCCATTTTGTATTCGTTCCAGATAACGACTTAAGACAAACGAATTATTGTTACCTGGTAGAAAGCCTATCAATTCATATCCATTTAACCAAGTTTCATTTGGCGGATTATCCGGGACTCCCTACGTTCCTTTGGGGAATCCCTTGCGCGTGCACGGTAGGATTGTGAAACATGCAAAATTTAATAGAGCAGGTATGACTTCTTCAGTGAATTTTTTACCCGCCCTCTTTATGTTGGATAGTTTCCGAACTATTGGCGTCCGAAAGTCATTTTCCCACGCTTTCGGCACCTTGTAGATCCGAAACTGTGTCCGATAGCAGAAAATTGAAGAGAACTTTTTTTCTTGTCTCAGTGACAGGAGTCACCTCCCAAGAGTTGTAACACTTATTTTGCAACACCCGATATATATATATATATATATATATATATATATATATATATATATATATATATATATATATATATATATATATATATATATATATGTGTGTGTGTGTGTGTGTGTGTATGTGTGTGTGTGTGTATGGAAATGAGAACGAGGCGAGAAATTCAGAAATATGTAAATGGAATGTTAGTACAAATGTAAACGTTACCATGTAGAGAATTGGATGAACATACACATCCCCATCAGGAAATAGCACAAGAAAAATGAGTACAGCGAATCGTTCGTTGTATATGGGTTTACAATTACAATTATGTATAAAGCCCAGAAACACATCCCGTCAAGATGAGAATCTGACCTAATATCTGTGGTTTGGGCGACAATTCCAGTTATATCAGTATACACAGAAATGTTATATTTCACTTTGTTTAATGTTTAACGTATTGCGAATCAGTGTTTTCTTTTTCGATCTGAAGAAACAAATACGTTAAACCAACAATTTTGAGATTTTCAAAACGAAAACACATGATATAAAAACTATATGGAAAATGCTAGGAAACCTTACAATGGAAAGGAACCAAAAAAAAAAAAAAAGAAAAAAGAAAAAGAAAGAAAGAAAGAAAGAAAGAAAGAAAGAAATATTTCTTACTTTGCTAAACCCGTGTCTTTGTCCAAGTTGAATGCCTGGTTTTACTGGCATTATTGTTGGCGATCGACGATCCTTCGAAAAAGCATACATCCCGTAATGCATTACGGACCCTGAAATAAATTAATCCTATTGAGATCATGAACAACATGAAACTTCTAGGAACTAAACAACAGATCTAGATTCACGCAATAATGCTTTGGTATTTTTTCAAAAACTAAGCATTATCGGCTCTATACTCACATAAACTTTTTCATGTGCAGTCATATACATTCACCTTATGCAGTATCTATCTTCTACCCTGGTAAAATCCGCATATAATAATTACACTGTGCAAGTGCCATTGCATACAGAGAACAATTAGTTTAATGCGGATTAACGAAATGATTTAGTTGGTTACTATAGTTCTCATAATCTCTTTTCTTTTTAACCTTTAGATTTGTGTGCAACATGGTTGTCGTAAATCCTGTCTTCCCTTTGAAAGTGGTTTATAATAATGAAGTGAAGTTGAACAGATTCCATTTGTTCTAGGAAACAAATATCACTAGTCAACAAGATTTTGGCACAGAAATGAAAATACCTGATACTAATAGAAATTTTTACTTAGAATTCGAATCTGCAATCAGTTGTTCTCCGTCACCTTCAATTTCCCCATGACAGAGGGATTTTCGGGAAATTTCTCCTCAAATTCCCCCCTCCTTTTTTTTTTTTTTTTTTTTTTTGCAATTTTTGTACCTGTAGCTCAGATACCCTTAGGTATATAAACACAAAAATTGTATTGCGTGTTAGCTTGATTTATACTTAGTAAGCCCTCTAAGTTTCATAAGAATCGCATTATTCTTTCTAGAGAAATAAACATATTTATATAAAAGTATGCTATGTGTATTGTTCATTTTACCACATTCATTAGTGCAGATAAAATCACATATAACTTCCACGAAAATTACATATAAGCACGGTTTATACCTCATTGGACTTCCAATTAGACATATTTTCAATGATGTTTACACCATGTCGCCATTTTTGTATGAGGGAATTTCTAGAGGGATTTTGTTGGAAATTCCCTCCAAAAAGTAGTTTATAAGATTTTTTTTTGTCTCAACTTGCTATTTGTGTATAGTAATATAGAAACAGGAACAGCACTAAAACATAATTTTATGTCTACTTAATAAATAATGTTAATTTCATGTTAATGACATTATTCTGTCTAGAGATATAAACTATTGTGTCTATTTATAGGCAATAAGGAATATACTTTGCAAGACTTTTGCCAAACACAAAAAACCTAACGTTGACGTATTATTGTCGGCACATAGATGGATACTCAAATACAAGCACAAATACAGCATGCTTTCTGTGGAAAATAAGTCACTTTTTAATATTTTGATCTGGCAACAATGCATAAAAAATTGATGACTCGCGTAGCCTGATGACTGTTAATAGCGTTGAGTGACGGTCCAAGCTGGACGTGTTTTAGATGTGGCCGCGTGTAAGTTGAAGTTTTTGTGCATTGTGGAGTTCGAATAGATTGTGTTGTGTGGTGATGGACTGAGTTAGATTACGTTTGTACTGCTTCATGATTGATGGAGTGTAGATTCGTGTGTGTGTGTGTGTGATACCTTATAGGATACAAGATGCCGAGGAAGTGTGTAAATCACCCGGACAATTCCTGTTATGTATGTGAGGAGCTGACATTTAAATCGCAACGTCGATGTTTTACTCCACTTGTGAGGAAGTGTTATCAGTCATATTTTGGTTCCTGTGTAGGAGACCAAGATAAGAATTGGGCTCCTCACTACATTTGTTGTACTTGCGTGAAACGTCTGACTGGGTGAGCAAACTGTGAACGAAACATGAACTACGCAGTACCGATGATCTGGAGGGAACCAAAAGATCATTCTTCAGACTGCTACTTTGTATGACACAGATAAAAGGAATAACCAGTAAATCTAAGCACACAGTACAATACCCTAATTTGTCATCAACAATTAGGCCAGTTCCACACAGTGCAAAATTACCTGTACCAGTACCTCCTGCTCATCTTACGGTAAATAAGGATTACGTACTTGAGGCAACTACTGAAGTTCCAAATGAAGAATACGATCCTACTTATGTAGGAAGCATATCTACATTGGATCCCTATCTGATAACTCAGGGTGAACTAAATGACCTCGTACGGGATTTAAAACTCTCCAAGATACAGGCAGAACTTCCTGCTTCTAGACTTAAAGGCTGGAATCTGCTCCATCGTGACACTAAAGTGTGTATTTTTCGAAACCGTCATACAGAGTTTCAAAACTACTATTCTCAAGAAAATGATTTAGCGTATTATAACAATGTCTGTGCTGTGATGGATACACTCGGACATGCACATATAAGTACAGAGTGGAGATTGTTTATTGACTCTTCCAAATCTAGTTTGAAGGCTGTCCTTTTGCACAATGGCAACAAATTTCCTTCAGTGCCTTTGGCTTATGCAACTAATATGAAGGAAACCTATGAAAACATCAAAATAGTGTTAGAAAGATTTCAGTATGAGAAATACAAGTGGACCGTTTGCTGTGATTAAAAGTTATTTCTTTGTTAATGGGTTTGCAGCTTGGTTATACGAAATATTGTTGTTTCCTCTGCGAATGGGACAGCAGGAACAAAGCGGAACATTACATCAAGAAGGAATTGCCAAAGCGTGTATTAACTCCTGGACAGAAGAATGCTGTTTATTCCTCACTGGTGAGCCCTGATAAGATAATTGTACCTCCTCTTCACATAAAGTTGGGGCTCTTCAAAAACTTTGTTAAGGAAATGGACAAAAGTAATGCAGGATTTTATTACCTCAAGGAAAAATTTCCTCTTGTTAGTGACGGTAAAATCAAGGAAGGGATTTTTGTAAGCCCCAAAATAAGATATTTGATTCGTGACCAAAAATTTGAGGATCTCTTAACTCCGGTTGAGAAAGCAGCTTGGTGTTCATTTAAATGTTTAACAGAGAATTTTTTTTTAGGAAACCAGAAAGCCACAATATACCGTGAAATTGTGAGTGATTTCCTGCAATCATTCAAAGAAATGGGTTGCAACATGTCCATTAAAGTTCACTTTCTAGACTCCCACCTGGATTTCTTTCCTGAAAACCTTGGTGCTGTTAGTGATGAGCATGGGGAACGTTTTCATCAGGGCATTTCCTCCATGGAGAAGAGATACCAGGGACAGTGGAGCTCACAAATGCTAGCTTATTACTGTTGAACACTCAAAAGAGATGTTCCAGAAGCAAAACACAGAAGAAATTCGACAACTAAAACATTGTAACTAGTTAAGGTAAGTAAGTGTTCATTTATTAAAAAGATACTACTCACATGTTTTAAGTAGACAAAATTATGTTTTAGTGCAGTTCCTATTTCTGTATCACTATATACAAATAGCAAATGAAGACAAAAAATCTTATAAACTACTTTTTGGAGGGAATTTCCAACAAAGTCCCTCTAGAAATTCCCTCATACAAAAATGGTGACACGTTGTATACATCATTGAAAATATGTTTTATTGGAAGTCCAATGAGATATAAGCCGTGCTTATATTGTAATTTTCGTGGAAGTTATATGTGATTTTATCTGCACTAATGAATATGGTAAAATGAACAGTACACGTAGCATATTTTTATATAAATGTTTATTTCTCTAGAAAGAATAATGCGATTCTTATGAAACTTAGAGGGCTTACTAAGTATAAATCAAGCTGTGTGTTTATATACCTAAGGGTACCCGAGCTACATGTATGAAAATGGTAAAAAAGGGAAATTTGAGGGGACATTTCCCGAAAATCCCCCTGTCACGGGAAAACTGAGAGTGATGGAGAAAAACTGATTGCAGATTCGAACTCTACGTGAAAATTTCTATTGGAATCAGGTATTTTCTTCCGTCTGCCAGAGAAAAAGTATTTTTTTTTTTTTTTTTGTTGACTAGTGTATTTGAACATTTCCTTCTTAGAAATAATAAGGAAATTTTCATCAAGCAATTTATTAGATTGGATTATTATAGTTTGGTTCAACTTAATCATTTTACATTCAAAAACAAAGAAGGCGTTGATTGAAAATATGAAGACTGGAAAATTTTGATGACTGAGGCACGTTTTTCTAGTATTTTAACTGATTTAGTTATTACTAAACATACATACATATAGGCCTATAATTCGATACTATTATAGCATTCTTTAGAAAGTTTACTCTCAGTTTCTGAAGTTCTTCCTTTTTTACCATTTGATTTTTTAAAAACATTTGAACGTCTTACCTACGCTTTCATCAAGGTCTTGCTTTCTGTAAACAATGTGTAACATCCAAACAACACAAGAAGTTTTAAAAACTATCCATTTAAGACTTTCAAAATGTATTAATAAATTAATTAATTTTAACTTTCAAGAATTTTTATGTATATCGTACAGAAATGCGAGTGCTAGGCAATTATGACGTCATTAACTTCACCCCTGTTTTTATCTCACAAGAAAATATAAATGGAAAAGATTAAGCAATTGGGGCAAACATAATTATATGTCACATTTTCTAACTTCCGAGTGAACTCAATTTCACCGGAAGTGGTGCTTACCATTATGTTTGCCCGAGTCGTTCAATTATTAATATATTTAATAGCATTTTATAGGTACTTTCTGACCTATTTTCTGAAGGTTTGAGATTCCTTATTGACTAAACTTGGAAAATGAATGATTAGCTTGGCGGAAATTTAAGTATTGTAGAAAGTTTATGTATTTTTTGCAATACCTATATACAGAAGTTACACGACTTTGAAGTTCTCTCACTTATGACAATATGTCCTTGCACTATTATGTCGTATTGTTTACGACCAACACTATTGACAGTTGACCAACAACGTTCATTCCAATATCTTGATGTGTAAGTAGTATTTGATTCTATTCCCCTTGCGATGCTTTCCAGAGGCCGGAAACTGTATATATATATATATATATATATATATATATATATATATATATATATATATATATATATATTACAAGAAGAAAGGTGTGTGATACCCTTGAAGGGAATAACATGAATCCATGTCCTACCTTCCAGTTGTCTGTAAATGCCAGCGATGGATTGGCTGTGTGACAGGGCGCCTTGTCTTGATACAGTTTCACTCGTTGGCTTTCATTCCATACTGTTGAGGATTTTGTTATGTAAATGCAATGCATGTAACTAATAATGCACAACATTGATTTTTACAGTTTGCAAAGCAATATAATTTTAATTTTCCTTTCTAACATATTAATTGAAATAGCATGGATATTTTTTGTTGCACTAAAGAATGACATTGCTTCGTCCTATTTGCATTGATTGTTATGTACGTAATTGTCTAAACCTTTCCTCAATCGGTTGGGCATATCCATACCCAGGCTATGATGACTACAGACTTTCACCTATCTCTCTTGAGGTGGTGCTCATACAGGGTTCTGCAGTTGGTTTTCCGTTATACCACATGGCTTTCTTCTTTTGTCTTATAGACCATATTGAGATGTGACATTTTGTTCTTTGACATGATGAATGGTTGGTTGGCATACATATAACCAGATGGTTAGATACTGTGTCGCCAAATTTTTCATCAGTTTCAATACCAGTTCCATGCAATCACCGGTATTGTTATATCCACTGTGGTCCATCTCAGGTGTAGCTTAGTCTGTGATACACAACCTGGATCATGTGGCACTGCATATCATCGGATTATGACATTCACAGTGGAGCGTTTAACAGCAAATCCGTAACGCTGGCACTGTGTTTAACAATGTTCGAAAACCCAAAATGTACATCGGAAAGTGCTTCAATGTAGATTTTCAAGAATCGATTCACTTTCGACTACTCGAATACTCGAATTCAATGGAGAAGGAAATGGGGAACTAAGGCTTCAAGAAGAACGATTGAATAAATAAAAAAAAAAAACTAAATATTTAGACTATCTGTTGCCAAGAATGGTGATTTGAAGGTGAAACTAATACAGAAAATACAGGAGGATTGGCGAAATTAGAAGAAAGTATGTGACGTTCTTTGTGATGGTAGAATCACGGTAAAGAATAAGCGGATAAATTTACAAAACAATGGTTAGGTTAGGAATGATATACGAAATAGAAACATGGTCAATAAACAGAAACAAGATAAAAGATTGAATGTAACCGAAACAAGAATGCTCCGTTGGATATGTTGGATAACAAGAAGAGACTGAGTGAGGAATGAAAGAGTACATGGGAGGAACAAGAGCTTTAGAGATATCTGAGAAGATGGAAGGAAAAGATTACTCGGGAATGGGTATCTAATGAGAAGAACAAGCAACTGTGTGACCACAAGAGTGATGGCAATCGAAGTGGATGGGAAGAGAAGGAGAGGGAAGTCAAGAAAGAATGAATAAGGTTAAGAATAACTTCAGGGAGCAAGGTGTAAAGTGAGAGGAGTTCCGGGACAGGGCTTTACAGAGAATACTAATAGGAAACATAGACATAGGTGATAAAAAATGGAGGGAAAGAAGAACAAGACTTCTCACAACACAACTACTTTGCTATAGATATACAACATTGACTTGACACTTAGTTTTCCGGCTACTCAGCGCTGCTATCGGCTGAAGGAATTCCACTCCCTTTCGCTAAGGCTCTCTTGCTTAGATCCCTCATTGGCTCAACGCGTGCGTGTGTCGAGGGTGTGAGCTTTAGTTCGCATTTTTGTTACGGCTCAAGACATTTGGCAGCCTTATAGGAGACACATAACACACTACTCCCATAGTGGAGTTAATTTTAAGATTCTGCATTGCTCCTACGCCGTACCGTGCCCTTTGCATTTCGTTTATATGCAAGCCAATCAAGTCTGTACTGTTGTAAACCGGCACTCTTGAAAGTTGGGGATGTGTCTCATAGCAGTAAATTTTTATATGACTTATACCTACTTAAAATATGTGTAATATTATATAAATGGAAAAGAATAGATAAAAGTAGCTAGTTGAAACGAGAAACAAATTACGAAGTTAGGAAGAAAGGAAAAGAATAACATTGTAAAGAAAAGAATAATTTGGAAAATAATTAAAATAAAAAAATGGTTATCATAATATCTAAGAAGACATTTTGTTGAATGTGACGTGGTAAAAGGTATGGTAGAAGAGCTCCAACGTTTGACGTTAATACAAAGAATGTAGGATTGAAGTATATAGAAGCTTTCCAATTAGCACAAACGGACAAATTCTTTAAATTCTTGAGCTCCTCCGTGGCTAAGCGGTTAGCGTTCGCGTCTTTGGCGCGGGAGACCCGGATTCGATTCCCGTCGGGAGCTCATGTGGTTCGGATTCCACGTTAATCAGTAAGTCCACGTCTCATATAGCCTCGCTGTTGAAAGGGACGCTAAACTGAAATTCAACTCAATTCCTTAAATTCTTATTTTCATATTAAACAACAGATAACTCACCTGTGTCGTAGGGTGCATCTAAATTTTGCATTACTTTCCAGTTGAATTTGTAGAAGTTATGTTCCATTCCTATGTAAATATATAGAAAAATTAATAGAGGAACAGGATATTTAGTTATTCTAAAAAAGGAAAAGAAATGTCTTATACCTAAAATAAAATCATTGTAATTGACAGAAACGTAATTAATAAACAGAGTTGTTCGGTAAGTTATTTAACAGTGCTCAGTAAGGTAAACTTGAGAAACTAGATGTTTATGTTTATACGCTTTAGTAAATTTTCTGTCTTTCTACTCATTATCATTTTGTTAACTCTAGAATTAACAAAAGACAACATTTGTCGATTTCTATAATGCTAAGAAGATATTGAGTTGATAGAATAAACATATTCTATCTAATTCACAGAAGATTTACTGCGAAGATGCATTAGTATGTCACAGTTTTATTAAATTGAAAGTCGTTGTTTTACGAAGTTGGAAAATTTTAAACATTCTGAAGGAAACAAAATTTTAGTTGTGTGCATATTTTCTTCTGTATGTCGATGGCAAAATTGATTTTAATTTTAATTATCACACACTAAAACACTAAATGCTACCTTAAAACATTAAACACTTGATCATAGAAATAGCGAAATGGCTTACTCCACAATTGGAACGGCTTTACGAAATTTGTTTTAGGATGTTAACCCTTAAAGGGCAACATATTTTGAATTAATTTAACTGTAAAATGTATTCATGACAGGATAAACAAATCCAATCCGCACTGTTTCTCAAAGCAATTCTAACGAGACACAAAAACAATGATGTTAATAAATAAAAAGAGACATTCTTTAATATATTTCTTCTTTGCGAAGCACGTAGTATGTGTCTACAATCTTTAACGGTATGTCATTGTAAAATTTTCTACGGCCGTATATTTAGAAAATTTCCTTCTAAATTTCAAAATTATATTCCTAAAATAATAAAATGTCTATATCTTTCAAAATTCCACAGGTACAGGAATTTTGCCACACTTTTCTGTGTGGTTTTCAATGTAAATAATTGAGAATGCGCATGTCCGGTAAAGAGGTTTTTCCTGGACTCAGGCGTTTGCCAAATTTTCCTTTCTACTTCTAAAGCCAAGGGTGAGGCAAACTATATTCAAGTGCTTTCCTATTTTTTTAAACTCTTCTTTCTTTCTCTAATACGCATTATCTGGTAAATGCCTTAGGATAAAATCCGACATGAGATACAACATTCGATATGCTGTTTTAGGTTGCTAACTGTATATAGGAGGAGCACATAGATATAGGTTGGTGCATCACTTTCTTGCTAAGGAGCACTCTTAACTCTAATTTATTTTCCGATTTTCCAAAACCGGATTCCAGATGGTAGTGGTTTTTAAGGACCACTTATTGCTTTTACCGCCAATGCATAGTTCATCTCAATAATGGATTCAGTTCTTAATTGTCTAATAAAGATAGACTTCTAAAAACTATAATTCTCTTACCCCTTTGGATGTTTTGCCACAAAACTCTGACATGGTCATCTCTATCTGCTCTACTCTGTTCATGCCAGAAGCCAATCGCATGCATCAGCTCGTGAATGATGATGCCTTTGTATACGCAACCTGGGCCCAAAGACACCTGCTGTCCATGACCACTTCTACCCACTTCACTGCTGCACCTTAAGTTTGAAAGGGAAACTTACTTTGTAATTTGAAATTATAAAAAGTAAAACTTTGTAAATATGGACACTATTCATAAAATATATCTCCATTATATAACCAGTTGAGAATGCTCCAAGAGCATTGTCAGAACGAACTTAAAAAGAATGAAGAGATGGAACAGGAAGAATAACTTGATTGTTCTTACATGTAAAAGTAAATCTTTTTATTCACATCTTCTTCTGTTTCAAGCAAAAATTCGCAAAATTTTTAATTTCTCTATGACTTACAGTTCCCGAGATATGGCTCCTTAAATCTCCCGAAATTCGATTTTTTTTGGCCAATATCTGGGGAACGCTGGCCAGTTGATTTGGTACCGACTATTTGGTACCAAAACGTTCACCATCCTCTTAAGTATTGATCAACACCAATATCATCTCTCTATAACTGATGGTTCCCGACATATGGCTTCTTAAATATCTGGAAATCGGCCATTTTTGGCCAATATCACGAGAACAGTAAATCATAGAGAGATGATATTGGTGTTAATCAATACCTAAGAGGATGGAAAACATTTTGGTGCCCATATTAATTCGTGGCCACTCGCCAAACCACTTGCCACCGGTTAATATTTGCTACCAAAATATTTACCATCCTATTAGGTATTGATCAACACCAATATCATCTCTCTATGATTTATCGTTACCAAGATATGGCTCCTTAAATCTCTGGAAATCGGCCATTTTTTGGCCAATATCTCGGGAACGGTAAGAGTGAAGCGAAAAATTTAACCATTTTCTTAGATAGTATTTGATACTCTATCGAATGCAGGGTTCAAAATTGAAAAAAATCGCAAATAACAGACAGACGGACAGACAGATACACAGACATACTCAGTAACGAACTATTTAAGTTCGTTGAAAATTCAAGTAAATAATTTTAAAAATATATTATCTGAATTTAACAATAATAATAATGTAAAAAGATTAAGATTTAAAGATTATTTTCTATTTTTCGTCTATATCATAATTATCCAGATTGTGTTCATTTATTATGTAGCCAAAATCCACAAGTGAATTTCTTACACCTAAACAATAATAGAAGTCCATATGAATATAGGGCGGAAAATGCGTTGTGTCAAAGTTAGGGGATGCGAAATCGAGGAAATTGTAACTTTGAGGCTACCTAGCTCGAAAACTATGAGAGATATCGAAGGCAGTTAAAGAAATATTAGAGAAAATAGTACACTGTCTATCTAAATATTTATGTTTCAGAGTTGGTTGTACCGTCGTACATTACTTTAGAAAGAGAGGTGGAAGAGCGAAACCTATATTGCAGCTCCCTCTTTAAAATCCATTGCGCCCATACGTCGCAACTCCGAAACTTGGTTATTTAGATAGAGTGTGTACTCGTTCCTCTAATACTTCTTTAACCGCCTTCGATATCTCTCTCAGGTTTCTAACTAGGTAGCCTCAAAGTTACAATTTTCTCGATTTCGGCATCCCGTAACTTTGAAACAACGCATTTTTCGCCCTATATTCATATGGACTTTTTTATTGTTTAGGTGTGAGAAATTCATTTATGGATTTTGGCTACATAATAAATGAACATCCTTTATTTGTAGTGCAAAGATCGTTCAATGCCTCGTAAGAGAAGAGATTTCTCTATTTACGATGAAAACAAATTTCCAGTCATTCGAATGCCCTATATCTCGACCATCTGAGTAACTTCAATGACTTTTGATGTTATTGTTTTTGTGTGAAACATTATCCATTAAACTGTAGAGCAATCCAAACTTACAAGATGAAGGCAAATGAAACAAAACCTAAATAAGCCTAGTTAATCCTAGTGAAGTGTCATTTATAGTGCTTTGCATCTACAAATTTACACTCTAATTAGCTGTAATTGGTAGAGCAGTCATCTATTTATGTTCAAAATTGTTCTAAAACACATAAATAGAATATTAAAGTTTCATTGCTCTTATATTCAAGATAATTTAACTATCTACGAATCTCTTCCGACTGAGAACATTCACTTTCATTCATTCAGCAGTTTAAACAATTTCTATACCATATCACTTTATTTTGTAACAATGTATTGCAAACCAGTTATTCAATACAAAAATACAAAATGTAATAACCTATAGCACACTATTAGGCATATGCTACTCGCACACTATTAGGCATATAAATAACGTTATAAATTCAAGATAACAATTCTGTACACAACGCTACGGCACATTTTTGAAAAATATTTTGACTCATGTTGATAAATTTAAGAATATAGCTATATTTAAACATTAATTGTTAGTAATTTGCTGGAAATGCCTTCCAGAGAGAAAACTGTTTGAATTTATGGAGAAAACTGGGTGTGCAGTGCTCAATAAATTCTTTCAGCCATCTAGATTGGACTAACAGTTAACAAGGTGTCTTGGGAATCGTACAGAATGAGTAAAAGAGCTTCATAAAGAACTAGCTCTGATTTGTTCATCATACATACATACATTTATATATATATATGAGGGTCATTCAAAAGTCATGACAACTATTTTTTTCTCGAAAATGGTAAGTAATTGAAAAATTCCTAAATATGCAAAGGGAAGATTAGTTCATATGTAAATACTACATGTAGGGAAATGGATGAACACACACACCACCATAAAGATATAGCACGAGAAAAGACACCAAAAACATTTTGTCGTTTCAAACGTGTTTTACTGTCAATTGCAACAGTACACAATAGTACATTACAAACTACGTGGATTCCCTGGCATGAAGAATCCACAAGATGGCAGGGACTCTAAGATTTCACAGGTACGTGTTCCTGCCTTGTACTATTGTGTACTGTTGCAATTGACAGTGAAACACGTTTGAAACGACAACTTTTTAAATCTTTTTTCTCGTGCTATATCTTTATGGTAGTGTGTAAGTTCACCCACCTCCCTACATGTAATGTTTACATATGAAGCAACCTTCCATTCGCAAATTTCACAATTTTTTTATTCGTCACCATTTTCGAGAAAAAAAATAGTTGCCATGACTTTTGCAACGACCCTCGTATATATATACAGTAAAACCTGCCTTCAACGGACCCTTTATTAAACGGAAAACTGTCTTAAAGGGAAATATTTCATGGTCCCATGGATTTTGGAGTAAAAAACATGTAAACGTCCCTTCATTAAGCGGAAACTGTGTTATGCGGACAACGGAAAGCAAAATAAACCTTTAACGGAAAATTCTGAGTTTCAGACTACATCGTTTAGAAAATTTTTAAACATCCTGTGAGAGGGTAAACATATACTGTCTGCGATAAATACTTCGTTCTTTTGTTAAATCTTTATGGGCAGTGTTGACCTTCGTCAATCACTATTCATATTCAGCTCCCACAATTTTTCGCTAGTCCTAGGTAGCATGTCAGCTGTCAGTCTTCTTTGTAGGCGTACTCCTGTTCCGCTTGTGTAGCAACTAGCGACAGCCAACAAAAATAAGAAAACTGACAAAACAAAGTTCTGGAAAAAAAGGAATTGAGGTAAAGCAGAAGTTATATATCTTCATCACGTGTCGTGAAAACAAGGAGGAAAGAGTTCAGAGGACTTTCAAAATTCCAGAGAAAGCTTTTCTGTGTCCTGAAGTATACCGCAGCCAAGTAGTAGCAATGTATGCAAAAAATCCTGCTTGACTATTGGGAAAAATAAAGGAAAGTGTGCACAGCATATTTTGTGTTTAAGTTTTTTTTGGGTATTAATCCGTAGAAGGAAAACGTACTGTAATTGCACAAGTTGCGGGGGCCGCGGTGGCTCAGTGGTAGAGCGTTCACCTCTGGTGCTTGGAGTCCTGGGTTCAAACCCTGCTCCCGCCAAGTGAACTTTGTGGTGGACAAACACCGTGTGCGTGGGTTTTCTCGGGGTTCTCCCGTTTCCTCCCACTTTCTTCATTCCACCATTTCATTCATCTCTCATCATCACCATCTCCTTTAGCCTAACCGGCATAACCGTGGGACGTAACACTCAAAGATTTCATTTCATTTTTGCACAAGTTGCGTACATCAATATATTTTCTCATTATGTCCGTTATAAGCATATATATTTTTTAATGGAAAGGTCTATCTCCATTAAGCGGAAACCTGTCTTTAAGGGAAATTTTTGCAAGTCCCGCTCGATTCCGCTGAAGACAGGTTTCACTGTATATATATATATATATATATATATATATATATATATATATATATATATATATATATATATATATATATATATATATATATATATATATATATATATATATATATATAGGGTTACAACAATCGACAATACGTATATTGTTTCTATTTTTACGGGCAAGAGTGCTATTTAAAAGAGCACAAGCGATTAAGAAGAAGAAGAAAATATATAAAGAAATAATTTAAATATTTTTATTATATTGACATTTCTCTTGTTTTGGTTGCTATGACAACTTGTTTATCTGGATGTTAAGAAAACTAAGAAAAGATATAACGAAGAACCATCTTGTTAGAATAGAATGTATATTATTTCAATGTGTCAAATTTGGTATGACGAAATATATATCCAAAAATGCATAACTGTGATTCATGGTAATCTCGTGTGCTCTATAAATATTCAAAATATATTTAGAATCAGGGAATGTAACGAAAGAAATAACGTTACATATTTATAAACGTAACGTTGTATTGATGCATAGATGTAATTGCATAGAATATGAACGAAGTAAAAATTACAATGAAATCATAACAATATTCAAAGTGAAACAAAACAAGAAATAATTGGATATGTTTTGACGGACGTCATAACTTTAGCTCAAGTGACATTACCAAAAGATTCGATTAAGTTGCATTGAATAGCATAATCTTGAGTACAATCCTGTACACTATTTACTTCATCAGTTCTTTGATTCCTATTCTGAACATTTCAGCCACGTATGTAATTACTACGAAATCTGGGAGTTCGTGAGAAATTAGCTCGATTATTTACATTATTCCTAAAAGCTGTACGATTATTATTCCTGTTCTTCTAAAATTAGGTTCGGTCGCATTGCCATTACGAAAAAATCCAACATTACCTCTAGTATTATAATTGCAATCTTCTCTAACATTGATGTTTCGCATGGGAATATGATTAGCTTGATTTCTTTTAATATTACCTTGCAATCTAGTCTGATTCTCATAATTTTGAACTATCATTATTAAGTGATTAAAATTAATGCACTGCGAAGAGATCAATACTTGCTGTAGCCTAAATGGTAATAATATTCTTATTGATGCAATAATGCGTGATTCCTGCTGATATGGATTGATCTGCTTCAAGTCATTATATGCTGAAATTACAAAATTTGTAAGACTTTTGTCCACTTTAGGATCAAAACATCGGTTTCTGATCTGCGCATCCCGGTCTGCTAACATAAAATCGTTTTCAAAATTTGCTAACAGAGAATTTTTAAAATCTGAATAATTACGCAGACTACCTCTGATCGCTTTATACCATGCCGAACAAGGTAGTAACAAAATATGTGGTAATATTTTGAGGAAATTAGCTAATTAGTTCATATTCTTCTTCAATTTTTTCTAAATAGGTACTCGCTGGGATGTCCTCAGTTCTACTGTTGAATTTAGTTAAGGATCTTATTTCACTAAATTTCACGCGAGTATTATTAGTACTAAAATACCTTAGATGTCTAGGTTTTACGTGTGTAGTGTTCCTTCGACGTGGTCTTCTTTCTTCGTCCTCGATATTAGAAGTGGTGTCCTCCCTTTCAGAATAGGCTCCTGATGAGTTGCTGTCTTCTTCACAGGGCCTTGATTCAGCTTTCCTATGTTCCTCATACACTACGTTGAGGGCAGGATCAGGATTACACTTTGCTGTACGGATTTTCTCTTTGATGGTCTGTACCTCTTCTTGGAGTCTCCGAATTTGGTTTGTATGTTCATTGACTTGCGTTTCTACTTCATAAACGGTACTCCTCACCACTGCAAAACTATGAATAATTTGGTCTATCCTATTGTCGGTTATTTCCAGTTTGGTATTTATCTGCTGCGTTACTTGCTCCAATTTAGAATTCATCTGCTGTCCTATTTGTTGTGTCACTTGTTCCAATCTGGAATCCAATTTGGAATCCATCTGCTGTTCTATTTGTGGTTTTACTTGTTCTAATATAGAATCCATCTATGTCCTATTTGTTGGGTTACTTGTTCTAGTCTGGAATCCAAATTTTGTGTTACTTGTTCCAATCTGGAATCCAAGTTTTGTGTTACTTGTTCCAATCTGGAATCCAAGTTATGTGTTACTTGTTCCAATCTGGAATCCATCTGCTGTCCTATTTGTTGTGTCACTTGTTCCAATCCGGTATCCAATTTGGAATCCAAATTTTGTGTCAGGGAATTCATCTGATGTCCTAGCTGTCGTAAAAGATCAATCACATCCGTTGAGGTCTCAGTTGTCGGTATATTGACATCTTCAATTCTTGTACTGGTACTCATTTTAGTTCTTCGATATATTTTGCTTTTATTACGTAGCAAAATGTAATCCGTGATGTTGAGATAGTTTACTAAAGCTTCTGACTAATCTCAAGGTTCCACGGTTTTGGCACCATATAAATATGTAATGTTATTTCTTTCGTTACATTCCCTGATTCTAAATTTTGAATATTTATAAGAGTACACGAGATTACAATGAATTACACAACACAGTTATGCAATACCGACAACGTTTGGGAGGAGATTCCTGACATCAAGATAAGACGAAAAATATAGATCAACCTGGGTGCACCAATTCTTCCTTTCGGAGTTACAGGCTGCTAAAACATGAAAAAAATGAAATTTAAAGGTCTATAGCTCCAATACTATGAGACCTACCGTAGTCGGATCAAGACTTTATTTAGGAACGAGTATGTGTCCTATTCAAATTTCCATGTTTCAGAATTCTGCGGTACTTCTGCAACAATTTTTATAGAGGTAGTTGGTGAATGCTTTAAATCATATGCTCGTAGCCAAACTCCAAATATATATATATATATATATATATATATATATATATATATATATATATATATATATATGTAAAGCCATATCTTTGAATATTTTTTGAACAAGTCACTTAATGGACAAGTCTTCTCCTCGTTACATCCTTCTCTATCGAATTCTACTTGTAATTAAATATTAATCCATATACGACATCAACGTTTGCTTTCTCTTATTACTTTCCTTTTAAGGCGATCTAACGTTGGAACTGGAAATGGTTTATATTTACCAAATTCTGGTTTCAGTAGAATGATAAAGATGTAAGTGAAACCCACTCTTGAGACGCTGAATCAATATCAAAAACTGTTTTTCACTATCTTTTTACTGGTTATGTTTATATATCTTCGAAAGACGGACGAATAGAAAAAGGTATTTTGTAAGTTTTCCTAATTTTACGCATAGTACGCTCCTCCTCACTGGTCTCATGACTAGCACATGCGCCCCCGTTTCTGTGCAGGGGTCCCGGGGTCAATTCCCTCTTGGAAAGCATTTAAATTTGAATGCATTACAGTGATTCGAATTCCACCTTAAGACTGTAGGTAAATTCTCATCCTACATATCCTCGGTGCTTAACAAACAACAACAACAATTACGCATATCAAATTGAAAGTATAAAGATTACGCAAAGCGTGATCTCTCACATTTTAAACAAACTAAATTTGTCAACTATAACACGTGCAGACTTTCTGTTTATTAATGTGTACATTTTTCTACTCTCATATAAAACAAAATACATACCCTGCTCCTTTGAGAAGATAAATGTAATCTTTTTGTTTCGTCCTTGGCACAAGTCTTATACAAGTTCTCAAGTGGTAATCCTTAAAAGCTGCAGCGATGACTGACCTCTCATATACACCTGGAATTATAAAAAATAAAATTTGAAATAGTTTGTCTCTGACAAATGACTTCTTCCGAAGAGTAAACATAAGGCAATGAGAGAACTGAAAGGAAAAAACTATTTAGGTTCATAAGTTTTCACCTGAAAATTTATCTTCGAATGTGTAATAATTGCTTTATGTGTTGAACACATTAAATTACACCACGTGTGGTCAAAAGTCTAAACCGGTTTAAGTATTTGAGAAACAGTAAATGCAGGTGATCCGAAGCCAATTGGGACCAATATTGGTGGGAAAGAAATAGTGATGTGAGGTGGAAAAATTTCCGAAAACTTTTAGCCTATATTTTTTTTTGAAAATTTTCCGTTGTAAAGAAATATCAGTGATCAAGTAACAATTCCTCATTAACCAAAAACTGATTGACTTCATGTATAGAAATGTTAAAAAGTGGAAGTTCATTTAAAGAATCTAAAAATTCTCATGGCTCAGAAAATTTCCGGTACTACGTAGGAACAAGTGAAACAATTTTTCATGAATCGAAAAATTTTCTGTCGTGTATGGAAGAAATGAAAACCTTTTTATAAATAGAAAAATTTTCATAATTTTTGTTGCAAAACGTAAAACAACTTTTTATGAATCGGAAAATTCTATTTCTCTGTAGAAAAGAGTGAAAGGAGTTTTCATGGATCGGAAAATTTTCATTATGACATAGAAACAAGTGGAAAAACTTTTCATAGCCCGAACAATTTTGAATATTATGTAAAGCAATGTTAGGTGGGAAATTTTTCACTATATTTAACTGCATATTGAACTATAAAATTGATTTCTGTAGAGGAAAGTTAGACAGCAACAAATTATAATTTTCCAGTTAGATTACAGGAACCAGAAAATTTTCCAATATTTCAAGTTGGCAAGTAAAAACTTACATTGTCTCTCTTTCTCTCTCTCTCTTTCTGTGTGTGTATAAAGTGCAGGGAACATAAATCGAGTTCGTAGAGTACAAATACCCCATCACATCGTTTAAAATGTAACGAGAAACGAAAAGAAATCTTTGTGAATCTATCAGTTATTTCAAAAACATAAAATTTCACTATTTCTTCACATATACGCCTGGCTAAGTAATGAAATAACTACATAAAAGTTCCAGTTTCTTATGAAGATTATTTTTTGCAACAAAAATTAGAAGAAATGCTTTGATTTTGCTGTATTTAAAGCTATAAGAAAACATCGTCTTACAGGTATTAAATTAACGAAATATGATTTTGTGAGATCAAAGGTGAATTTTGAGGGAAGAATACATTGAAGTTTTTGAAACATTTTTGCAGAAATGAAGTATCGTTACATTTTCATTTCATGAAACTTTTTTCAGACAATATTTATTACAAATAAATTTTACGGCTAAACAATGATGTAGAAATAAGTGGAGTATTTTCCATTTCAAAATTTTCCAGAAAATTTACATCACTGCAGGAAAAACATTATGACGTGTTTAGGGTTGTCGTCCGCCATCTTGGTTGCCGTCATATTGGAACCAACTTGTTTAGTTTAAATGGAACCATGATCGTGTGATATATTAAATAACATTCTCGTTTGGAGAGAAATCCAACGGAAAAGTTATTTTTCCAAAATCTGCAACGATTTTGAAGTTGTGAATTGATTTAGGAAGATTATGTTATCTTTTAGACTTAGATTTTGTTATGTGTAGAGCATTCTATGGACGGAAATTGACAATCTCTTTATTTTTTCTTGTAGCTAGAACGGGATGTTAACTCGAGAGGAAAGAATCGAAGTTATCCTTTGGCTGGAGGACGTAGTTCAGCAATAATAGCAGCCGTCTTCAATGAGCAACACCCTAATCGCGAACCAGTGACAGGCAGTGCTGTACGAAAACTAATCTGCAAATTCAGGGCAACGGGAAATGTTGATGATTTACCTTGATCAGGACGACCACGAAGTGCAACTGATCCATACACATCAGCAACTGTGTTGGATCAATTGATGAAAAGTTCTACGAAGAATGTGTGACGTCTATCAAGTGAACATAATGTTAGTGCCAAAAGTGTTCAAAGAATCTTAAAAAGGGAAAAGTGGCACCCTTACAAATTACAGTTGAAATAAAAAACTGTTAGACGATGATCCTGATAGACCAATGGAGTTTTGTGAATAGGCTTGGGTCCAGATAGCTTGTGACCCAGTGTTCCTCATAACATTGTTTTTAGTGACGAGGCAAATTTCTATGTAACAGGTGAGGTTAACAAGAAAAATGTTCGGTACTGGGCTAACACAAATCCTAATTGGATAGACGCATCAAAGATACAAGGTGCAGGTAAGGTAACGGTGTGGTGTGGAATATGGGGCGAGAAACTTATTGGACCTGTTTTCATTGAGGGACCTTGGATGCTGCAGAATGTGGAGATATGCTTGTGGAGAAATACTGTTATGCTACTTTTGTTGAACAAGGAAGGGACATTTCCTCATTAGCAACAAGATAGGGCACCGCTGAATTATGGTCGTAATGTAATCAGATGGTTCAATGAACAGTTTCTCCGTTGCTGGATAGGTCGGCATGGACCAGTTGAGGGGCCAGCAACTCCCCAGCCTAACTTCGTTGGATTTTTATCTTTTGGGGGCACCTTAAAGCTATTGTCTACCAGCGTAAAATTAATGATATTGACCACCTAAAAAGGAGAATCATTACGGCTGTGAACAAATATCACCAACTGTGCTTTGCAAAATGCACGAGCACTGGGTCGCACGGTTAAGGATGTGCATACAACAGAACATTGGACATGTTGAACATGTCATGTGATTGTAATTGTCTCATGTGTGTTAGTTGGGTCTTTTCCTAATCATTAAAGAATAAGTAATGTGAGATGTTACAAAGCTTGTTTTCCACTTTATATTTATCCTTCAGTTCGAAAACATCGCATAGTACATTTCACATTTCACACATAACCTATCCTAAATCCATTCAGAACTTCAAAACCGTCGCAGGTTTTGGAAAAAAATAACTTTACTGTTGAATCTCTCTTCGCAAGAGGATATTATTTAATAAGTCACACGATCATGTCCATTTAAAATAAACAAGTTGATTCAAATATGGCGGCCAGCAAGATAGCGGAGGGCAACCTTTACTGCGTCATAACGCTTCCCCCTCCCACCAACATTGTTCCCAATTGACTTCAGATCGCCTGCATTTACAGTTTCTCAAATATTTAGACCGGTCGAAACTTTTGGCCACACCCTGTATAATTATTGCAGTAACTTACAAAATAAATAAAAAAATGTACAATTATGTCAAGAAGATGCATAATTTGATAAATCATAATAACGCAGGTCCACTTTTTTTATGCAATACAGAAGTGAATACTGAGTCCGATTCAGTTCATCCTCCTGAATTCAAAAATGTAATCGAAATCATTCCATCAGGCAAGGTTTTGTTGTGACAGTTATTTTTTCACCCTTATACGCGAAATGGACTGTATTTTCTTGAAACGTGTATGTGTTTGAAGTGGAATAGCTCAGTTGTTTGTTAATGTAGAAAGATGATTTAGGTATTGGATTATTACGAAAGAATAAAGCTTTCACCTGGTATGAAGTTTGCGGTCATTGACCCTATAGTGAGATGAGAGATTTTAAATTTTTGTAAAATATTGTGGAAATTATATATTTTCTATTGCGCAATACTCACTCGCTTGCTGTAGCTTAACAATGGGCGACAAAATTATAAAGTTAGCTCATGGGACACACATGGCACATATGTATTCGATTTGTCGAAGCTGTCCTTGTACAGTAAAAAACAAACAAAAAATGGAAAATGATGGCGAAAAAGTTGCCCTTTTGTGTACGCTTTGATAACACTGTAAATGTAGATTAAAGTGAGACGTATTTAGCAGCGAGCCAGTGTTGATCATGTAGTGAGCCCATCAGGTTTTGTTTCTATGTAAGTGGAGGATTTTTTGTTTTGTTTTGTTTCTCGTGTTGTGAGAAAGTTTGTATAATACCAAGAAAGTGTTTGAATCTTTCGGACAATTTCTGCTACATTTGTGGTGAACTAACCTTTAAATCTCAGAGGCGAAATTTTACGCCAATTGTAAAAATAAGTGTTATAAGCTTTACTTTGGCTATAAAGCAGTGATTTTGATAAAGCATGGGTTCCAAATACATTGTTGTGTATCATGTTTGCGGCTTTTCACAGGATTGAAAAATGACACACACCATATGCTTTCGAGAATTCCCATTATCTAGAGGGAACAAAAAGACCATTCCAGTGATTGCTATTTCTGTTTAACAAACATAAAATTAATCACGTCTAAGAGTAAACATACTGTCGCATACTCAAATCTGCAATGATGCCTCTAACGACGAGTTTCCTGTGCCAAAGTGTCCAGATATCGTGTCCTTAATTGATGACTCTGATTCCAACACAATGCATACTGTGGAAGAAAGCCAAGACAAAGTGATCCTACCACCTTTATCAGACCCCACCTACTAACTCAGGGAGATCTCAATAATCTCGTTCGGGATTTACAGTTGTCTAAACAACAAGCCGAACTTTTAGGTTCGAGGCTCAAAGTTTGTAATTTATTACAAGGATATACATATATCGTAGTCGTGATAGTGATTTCAAAGTCTAGTTGTGTTTTGTAGTGATGCTAGTGTAGTGCTGGAGGCTCTTGGACATAACATCAGCTACATGAATGGCAATTGTTTATAGGCTCCTCGAATATTAGTTTCAAGGCGGTACTTCTGCATAATGGCAATGAATTACCATCAAACCTGTGGCCCATGCAGCTGACATAAAAGAGACATGAAACTATTAAAATGCTGTCAGATAAACTCGAGTACACAAAATATAACTGGAATATCTGTGGTGATTTAAAAGTCATAGCTTTACTGCTTGGCTTGCAACTTGGATACACCAAATTCCGCTGTTTCTTATGTGAATGCAGCAGCAGAGATAGGAAGGCTTATTTTACTATTTTACTATCAACATATATTGGTTTATTAGGACGATAAAACGAAGATATGATGGTAAGTATTTTAATTATAAACTATGAAGAAATCTCGAGTAAAATAATAATAACAATAAAAAAAACGTGTTGAAAAAGATTTTACAATATTTACATTCTTACTCTGTTCATTCAAATATAACAATTTTACTTTCATTATGACCTCAACTATTATAAAAAGTACATATTCACTATTATAAAAAGTACCTACTTAATAATGTCTTGTAAAATATTTTACAATATCTGCGTTCCTTTCTCTGTTGAATCAAATTTTAACAGAACTTTCTTTCCACATAAATTTTTGTTTTTATTATTCCGTCAACTACTGTCTGTTCCAAATGACAGGTTAAAGGAGCAGTAGAAAATTGTTTTTGAAATGACATGTTTGATACTACAAGGATGAAATAACGAAAAATTATAATAAAAAATGTCCAAGCTGTTACACAACGGTACTATACTTCCGGAAGCTTGAAATCTCCCTGACTAGTAGCAGAAATTTTGAGAATTCCATAACTTTTCTAGAAATTCTGAGAATTCCGTAATTTTTCCAGAAATTTCAAATTCCCTGACTGTTCCAGGATATCTCGCTTACCTCACCACCATGCAAGTAATAGAAATCTCCTCATAAGAAAGTATAATCAAAAGCCTCCTGATCTTTCTTTTTATTTTTAACGCGATCCTTCTTTTTCTCATTTCATTTTGTTTCTTCCTTCCTTAATT
Source organism: Thermobia domestica (assembly GCF_964235325.1). NCBI lineage: Eukaryota > Metazoa > Arthropoda > Insecta > Zygentoma > Lepismatidae > Thermobia > Thermobia domestica. Next base: position 209,817,043 of record NC_137454.1, read on the forward strand.
TGTTTTTATTTCTGGTCTCGAAGGGGGGTCCGGATCCCCCCCCTTGGCTACGTGCCTGCTTACAACTGCTGGATATCAAATTAGGCCTTATGAAGAATTCCTTAAAAGCTCTTGATAAAAACTCTCCTGCATTCATGTATTTGAAATCTAAACTTCTCAAAGTAAGCGATGCAAAACTGAAGGAAGAAACATTTATTGGCCCACAAATTACATCATTATTGGATGATGACAATTTTTCAGAACTGTTGAATCCCCAGGAAGACAAGGTGTGGAAAGCCTTCGTAGATATCTGTCGTGGTTTTCTTGGAAAATATAAAACAAACAACTATAATGATACAGTGAGTAATTTTGTGAATTCGTACCAAGTTATGAGATGCAGTACCACTTCTTAGACTCTTACTTAATTTTTTGTTTTACGGTGTAAAAAAATCTTGGCTTAGTAAACAATGAATATGGCGAGCGATTCCATCAACAAATTTCCATAATGGAAAAGATATATAAAGGCAAATAGAGTCCCAGGATGCTGGTCGACTACTGTTGAACATTCAGAGAGAGAGAGAGAGAGAGAGAGAGAGAGAGAGAGAGAGAGAGAGAGAGAGAGAGTTACGTCAGAGGCCTCATATAGCCTAAAATCATCATTTACAACTTCTTATGTAAATAACAATGATGCTTACTTTTTATTTCTTTTCCTTTTACTGTATATTAAGAACATCTTCGGCAAATCAAATACATATACGACATGTGTCCACCCATAAGCTGTCTAACTTTATAATGTTGTCGCCCATTGTTAAGCTTCAGCAAGCGTGGGGTGATTGCGCAATTGAATATATAAAATTTACACAATGTTTTATCGAAATTTAATTACCCTTTCAGTTCCCTATGGAATCGATGACGACAAGCTTGATAACATGTGAAAGCTTTATCCTTTGACAATAGTTTGACACCTAAGCCATCGCGTTTAAAGGTTTAAAAAAATGACTCACAAGAAAATCCTGCCTAATGAAAATATCTTGATTACATTTTTTAATTCAGAATGAAAAAAGACACATACTTAGTAACTTTGAAAGAAAAACAAGAATAAAACAAATTTTTGTACACCAGTATAACTTTTGGATCATGTTTTACTTTGTGGAGAACTGAATTTTCTATTAAGAACTCCCCCCATAAATCTACTCAAATTATGTGCGTAATCCTCCATTTTCATAAACCTATTTCCTACTCAAATTCTGTGCAAGATTCTCCATCTTTTGCTTTGTATTTCAGTATTGAAATTTATGTTCTTATTAGACAAAACCTTTAGGACACCCTTTCCTTCTGAAATGTAGGAGATGTTGACCATTCCGGTTCAATACTACACATAAGGATATAGATCTATTCTTCGAAGATATTTCCGTTTCATGACATTCATCTTGAAACCTGCTATACTGGATTGAGGTCATTTTCTTAGAAATAATGGAAAAGGTTAATGTGGAGTATCAAATAAGATTAAAATGTTTCACGATCAAATCTTACATGTCTGTTCTATTTGAGAGTTATGAGTTCGAGCACTCACAGAATAATGTTTTCTTACAGGTAAATATCGCTGTCATTGACGAGAAGCAAAAGGATAAAATTGATCCTAATATCTAAGGAACGGGGCCATACATACTGACTTTAACAACCTACATCCAATTAGGCAATCAAATTTACAAACACTATTGGATCCTTAATAGCCTTGCAGTGGGAAGCGTAAAACTGCTACTGAAGATGGGAAGAAGAGTCTTCGCAGCATTCCCAAGGAGTCAGCGTGCACATCACACAATTTACCAGCACAATAATGGTCGTACCTTATGTCATATTTAGTCATTGAGTCATTTATCTACAATCTGTGCCCAATAAAACCGAATTATCAAAGATAAAATTACTGAACCCTGAATAAGAAATTTTAAAATGTACATAAGATGACAATGCATAAAGATTCGGTTCAGTTTTACCGTAGTATGGTGGGTTGTAGCTTAAGTTCATTATTTGTTTACTTTTTTTAATTTCAAAAAGAAACTAAAATTGAATTTATAAGCTGTTTCAATGTGAATATTACAGATTTCTTTTCTATTACTATGTATAAGAAGAAGAAAGAAAAGAATTGAAACGGTTATAAGCTCATTGTTTGAATATTAACGTAGGTTACTCAAAATCAGACAAGTTTATGTTATTAGTTTATTTAATCGATACAATTTCCGAATATCCTTTTAAGCTAATGTTTAGTGAAATATACATAATTTAAATAGACTTATAAATCGTAAGCGCTAATATATTTTTAAAATTAAATTTTGTAATTACTACTAATAAAATGAGCGACGTTATACATAGTATCCTTATTGCAATTGCTTTAACCCTTTAATGGGCAAGCATTGATAGCATTACCATTAAAATATTTAGTTTAATTTTATGGTTTAACCATGTCTTTCTGATCATAATTTCGTAATTTTTAAAGTACTTTGTACTTTGCTTACAAAATACAGGGTGTTTATTCCAAAGCAACATTGCCATATAATAGTTCTTGTGTGTAGCTACTGAGCAGCATTGCCCTATTATGGTAAAATATCATAAGAATACTTTCAGTAATTAGCAGCAGTTCCGTTAAAATATTTTCCTACAGAGCAAGAAACTACAAATAAAAAAATAGAAAAAGAACTTTCACGGAACGTAGGAGATAAAGCTTCTACAATACTAAATTTGGCCGTCCCCTATTGACGAAGATTAGAAGTATCTAAGGAAGCGACCCGCAAATCATGTAGGATGAATATTGTATGAAAGCAATAATACCAATTGAATGATCACTGAAGTTATAATTCGTGCGGATAACGCAATAGAATGCGATGTTGCTTGAGAGCAACACTGCCCAATAAAGGGTTAAAGATTTTATTTTCCTGAAATGTGCACCGGACGGACTGAGCTGAATCTCACCAGGTAGTCAAAGCCAAATGTGATCACGTTAACTATCCTTTAATAACAACAGATGGAACAACGCACAATTTTTAACGTAGTGACGTCTCAGAAATCTAGAAGAGAGCTTGCCCCTGGAGCTGTCGTTAAGATTTCAGTCTTCTTTAATCATTAATGTTACGGAGGTTAAATTTGACGGGAATTTTTTTACTATGAATAAATAAACTTGATTCTTTTTCGATGTATCACACTATACTTACTAAATGAGGCTGATATTACATATGGTACCACACCTCCAGGCCATCTCATATACATGTCGCGTATAGCATTCTTTGTCTGCAAAAAGAAAAAGAAGTAATACAATTTTACAGTTTTAGATTATATTTATGTGTTTCTAATAAGATAATACAGACGTTTTACATAACAATAGGCAGGTTGAAGGAAAATTATATCACATTAAAGATATAATATGAACTGTACAGTCTTATTCTTCTTTATATTTATTGTGATCCACATCTTGACTATTTTCTTTGCTAGCATCTACCATTTTATTGAGTTGAGTTGATTTTGAGTTTAATGTCCCTTTCAACAGCGAGGCTATATGAGACGGGACCTACTTATTAACGTGGAATCCGAATCACAAGAGCTCCCGCCTGGAATCGAACCCAGGTCTCCCACGACAAAGGCGCGTACGCTAACTGCTTAGCCACGAAAGAGCTCTCTACTATTTAATATGCAGTATATAAAATGGTAGTGCTTTCAGCACCATGTAAGATAACTATATTACAAGGATTTCCCAGGCACCTATTTTACAAGTACTGAGACTGAGTAAATCCCTGAGCTATGTTTGAACGAGAAGTAAAACCAGGACAAGAACACAATTGTTAGCTGGGAGGCAATGCTTAGATTCTATGAGGAAAGACTTTGATAGGCACACAGAGAAGACACCATGAAAAAACAACATCCTACAGAGCAAAGTTTACTAGACATGTAGATGCCTTCATTTGTGCATTTGAATATTCAGTAAGCTCATTTTCTGTGGCATCAGGAGATCTTCTTAACATCAATGAACATGTTATGAGAGGGAACGTGGGGAACGTTGTATAAGTATTGCAAATCAAGGCCGAGAACAATTTGGAAATTTTATTGATAAGCACCTAGTCGCCGCGTCAAAGATGATGGACCTTATAACACGCAATAAATTCTCTATTTTTGGGAAGACTAATAACAAGTACATCTAAGACTACAGCATTAAAGATGTCACTGCAAAATGATTGCGCATATTTAATAGGGTGGAGCGTTTTGCACTTTTGTTGGAAATTCGATGACGGCTAGTGCGGGAAAGGTGCCATTTACTGATTTTTTTTTAATTTTTTGGGGCGACCCCTTACCCTGCCCCAACAGACTTAAAGTTTTTAAGTGTTTGATTAGGCAATACGCACAACACGAATGACAGAAAAGCTACTTGTGGTCGTTTTTACAGTTACCTGATGGCTATAATACAATTATGTTTTTAAAAGAAACTCGTTGCAATGCCAGTAAATAATTTTAAAACGTTTATCAGTCCAAGTACAGCCATATTAACTCAGTTGTTGGAATTAAAGTCCAGATTTTGTTTGGAATGCCACGTTAGCGATGATTATAGGCATAGCTCATGATATAACACGATTTGTTTTTTTTTTTTTATCAACTCTTCGCTTGTTATGTGCACCGACAGCAAATGCCATCTAGCAGCAGGCTTCAAAACTTCATGGTTGCTTACTTTGGCCACGCTCTTCGAGCGTCGTCGCAACGTCCGGCTCCGTCCAGAAGATTAGCGCACCTCCCGCTCGCCTCGTTGGCTGCAAAACCTACGCCGACGTTTCTAGAATATTCTCGCTCGAAGTTCGGCGGTGGTATAAATATTGCGTACTTCGGCCAACCAATACAAACAGGCGAGTTTATTTCAGCTGAAGCTTTAATGGTTTTAGTTCGCTACAGTTTCTGTTAAGACAGGGAGTTTGTGCATTGTACCTAAAGTTACAGTCATCTTAGTGCGATACGATTCAGAGACATTTTGTATACTTTGGTTTCCAAGTTCGGAAGCAATGGAAAGCAAGATGAAGAAAAAGCCTCATAGCAGACCAACGCGGGAAAGTGTGAAACGAGGCTTATTTGGCACTCCAAGTTAAATGAGTGAAGTGCAGTTACCCACGTACGCTGACGTTATGCGACATTATCATTGGTTTCGAAATGGTTTAAGTGGTGACGAAAGTGTAACTAAATTACCAGTGTAAATTAGTTGGACAAAGAGTTGTACATATTTGGCGTAAAGCAAGCATTCATGTGGTTTCAGAAAAGAGAATTTTTGACATGCTGAAAACATTTTATAATAAGTGTCGCACCAAGGAAAAACATTTCAGTCGACAAGGACAAGAAGCAACACTTCGTGCAGGTTTTGTTGCACACGCGGAATAGTCTCTTTTTGATATTGCTTCTTGCAAATGTAAAATCGCCGAAGATTGCAACTGTGAGAGGACACGCAAGATTCCAAAACGAGAATTCAAGTTTCTTTTGGACCACAGAATATCACGGAAAATGAGCATTGGTAACATTGACGTCCGAATAAGCAAATCTCTGTCAAAGATGTTTTCCCGTAAAGTGAACATATTTAAGGGGCAGACAACCAAGAAAGACGCTGGAAGTGTTGAAGCAAGTCCATCAACTAGTGGGATTAGGCATAGGCACAGGTCAAAGATACTGGCGTCCTCAGGGGAATCCAGCGAAGCTGTTGAATCGGGAAGCACGTCGGGATCTAATTTCGAGGCGCGACTAAGAAGGAAACATAGCCTAAAGTGCATGTGTCTTCAAAATACAGCGGAGGCAGCGTTTAGAACTGGAGCTTCAGACAGACAGGTTTCTGCCGTACTTCAGGACGCGAGACTCATAACGCCAGAGGACAAAAATCTTGTTGTTGACAGATCTAAGGTACGATGAGGAAAAATAAACTGGGTGAGAAGATCCAGAAAGAAAAGGATCACCTAGGCCGGGTGATTACAAGTATCTACTTCGACGAAAAAAATGATGCAACTCTTGTGCAAGAAAAATTAACGGCAAACTACGAAGACGAGAAGTTACAGAAAAGCATATCAGTTCTATCGGAGCCCGGTTCAGAATACTTGGGTCATGCCACAGCTAAGTCAGGCACTGGCAAGGATATTGCCGACTCTATATTGGAGCTTTTAGAGAAGAACCAGTACGACGCGTTAAGTCTTGAGGCAGTCGGCAGCGATGTTGAAGCCATGAGCACAGGATGGGATAACGGCGTGATAAGTCAGATACAAAGATCCCTAGGAAAGGAACTGCAGCATCTCATTTGTCTTCTTCATACCAACGGGTTGCCATTTCGACACGTGGTTACCGAACTGGATGGTGGGACGACCGGACTCAACGCTTTTCCCGGCCCCATCGGAAAGAAATTAAAGGATTGTGAACGTTCACCGATCGTCTCCTTTACACCCATTCCCGTTGAATGGGTGTCTGAAATCGAAAAACCACATGGTTTAAGCAGCGACCAGAGTTAGCTCTTTGAAAATAGTAAGGCTGTTGCTACAGGAATGTGTACTACCGATCTAGCAAACAGAAAATCAGAACCGTTATCACATTCACGATGGCTCACATTGGCCTGTAGGATGTTTCGCCACTACATCAGTACTCATAAACCTAGTTCAAGTTTGTGTCTACTTTGCCAGTACATTGTTAAAGTATACGCTCCCGTCTAGTTTCCAATACGGCGAAATCCTTCGTGCGAAATGGGCGCCATGCATCTGTTTAGCATAGTTAGCTATCACGTTTTCTGCCAGAAAATCTACAATACATAGTTCATTCTGTTCTACAAACAAACGGATACCACGCTCATAATGAAAACCTGCTGATAGCAATGACAACAGATGAAAATCCGCACATTCGAACGTTAAGCTGGAGAAGGATAAAAAAGTGCCACAGCCAGAAGACTCCGAGATCAAGCCGCCCACGTGAATTCATTGTTCCGAAATTAAACTTTATAGCTGAAAATTACTACGATATGATTAAATGACCTAAATGTCTAACAGTAACCAATCACACGAAACATAACGGATCAGCAGGTTGAAGAAAACATCCGAACTTCAACTACTCTAACAACAACATTCCCGTGTCATGGTCAAGCTGTGGAACGCACAGTGAAGCTGGTGTCCGAGGCAGCGTCGAAAAAGTGCGGCCAGAACGCAAGAGCTATCTACGTTAGAGCCAAACGGAAGTCTAGAATAAGAATGCCCCGCTTCGAGACCAAGAAGAACTATGTGACCTAAGGTCAAATGTCAATGTATGCCTACCGGGTGGATGGGTGGGCGGAACTCCCGCAACTGTGCAACCACCTTCCCGTGGTGAGTTCTGGGTTATTTTGCGTACGGAGCAAAATAAGCGAAGAGTTGTACGAAGAAAATCGAGTTATATCAAGGGCTATGCCTATAATCATCGTTGACGTGGCATTCCAAACAAAATCTGGACATTAATTCCAACAACTGAGTTAATATGGCTGTACTTGGACTCATAAACATTTTAAAATTATTTACTGGCATTGCTACAAGTTTCTTTTAATAAAATAATTGTATTATAGCCATCAGGTAACTCTAAAAACGATCACAAGTAGCTTTCCTGTCATTGGTGTTGTGCGTGTTGCCTAACCAAACACTTAAAAAAAAAAACTTTAAGCCCGTTGGGGCAGGGAAAGGGGTTGTCCAAAAAAAAATTAAAAAATCACTAAGATCGGTGCCAGTAATGGCACCTTTTCCGCACTAGCCGTCATCGAATTTCCAACAAAAGTGCAAAACGGTACACCCTAATAGTTAACCGTCTCTACATCTCATGCTAGGAAAGAGAGGGAAACTTTGACGACATTTTACGGCGTGAAATTCAGGCCTACCCTAGCTCTTTGTGCCTACGGATAACCAAGAACATGGAACAAGGCTAATCTTTTGAATTTCTTGAAATAATTTGCGTCCATAGAGTTTTCTTCTTCTGAACCTGGAGTAGACTTCAATATTTTGATGTGTCTGTGCTCGTCCACATGATAAAGCCTGGTAAGACAAAAACATTTCAGGAGTATGCCGAAAAAAAGTTCCTTTCATGCTTATTAAAACAGATGGAATTTGTAACGAGACTAGACATTGTGTAGGACACTTGGCAAGATGGGAGGCCAAGATGGGGGTCTGAAGAAGGAGCCTGTGAGAAACGAGGAAAAGATCAACGAGTTCGAGCAACATTGAACGCACCACTACCTCAAAACGTTGCTGGCAATAGTACTTAATTGAATGATAATAGGACAGAACTATTTAACCTTCTAGGAAGAGAAATAATAGCAATCGGTTGTCAAGAAAAAGAAACTTACCCCAGTCTCGACACAAAAGTACTTTGTTTTCCAAACTGTCAAAACCTCTCCCCCATGAATCCTTCTAACCACAACGTAGCAAATACCTGTATTTTTTTGCACGCCGCCGATGCTTTTACACGTGGCCTGAAGAACGTTCTCGTTTGTGTAACCGACACAAATGTTGTTGCCTAGTTGTCACAGGGACTTCATTCTTTTGGGAACTAAATTTTGAAGAACTCTGGATTTACTTTGGAACAGGAAAGCATCTTAGAATTGACAAAATAGCAGCATTTATGAGTCCAGAGAAGAATCGAGCACTTATTTTATTACATGTCTTAACAGGTTGCGATACGGTGCCCTATTTCAGTGGGTGATGAAAAAATAAAGCTTGTGATACATAGGCTGCTTTTGCCTGAACTATTCAATTATATTTTTAATGCCCCTTTTAGCAGTAAGGCTATATGAGACGTAGATCTACAGTTTAACGCGGGATCCGAACCATATGAGCTCCCGCCGGGAATCAAACTCGGATCTTCTACGCCGAAGGTACGTATGCTAACCGCTTAACCAGAGCAAGCTCCCTTGAATTATTGAAAAGCTCCTCAGACTTAGATGTGGAAACCTTGAAACCAGCATGGAGGATAGAGAAGTTAGTGATCCTCCTATATGAGAAATTGTTACAGAAAGAATCTATCAATGACACAAGATATATTTATTTATGAAGAAAAGAAGAACAATGAAATAAATACCACCAACTTTAAATGCCTTGGTTTACAGGTCTAAATAAGTGGTGAGTCATTATTGCCTCTCCAAGATATTCCAAGCCCTTTAGATTGGGGTTGGGAAAAGTCAACCCTGTGTGGACCACTACCTTTAATTTCTGAGTCCGACTATCTCATTGCATGCGTCTTGAGAAAGGGTTGCTCTAGGGCACTGTAAATCTAAAAGAAAACAAAATCTTGTGAGCACTGGATTCTGCACTTGCAGTAGTTGTTGTGTTTAGTTGCCATGAAGAAAAAATGTTAATATATTGTTTTATTGATGTATAGTTTGTTTAAAGAAATGCTTCTGCAGTAAGATAACGATGGTATGTTAGTTTGGTGTGCACAGTGCAAGGAGCTAAGAAAGCAATAATAATATATTTTAGTTTATAATATATTATTTATTGCAAGAACGATCGCAATCCTGAGAAATTCTGCCCCAAAAGTAAGATTTTTTATCTAAAGGTGCCCCCCGAGGTGTGGATGTGGGATTATGGTAGTCAACCCTACTCCATTTTGGAGGCTAACAACAATTTAAGAAAAAAATTGAAGAATGCAAATATAATCCCCTTCCTGACTCACACTTTTACTACTCCTCCAATAAGAACGCCCTGGTTACGTCCCTAGAGTCCAATATTTAAGTAGCTGTCTCGAAATACTTGACCTATGAGTGTTGAATGAATTGAAGCATAAATTTATGAAATGGCAATAATATAGAATCGAGAAAATACTCTGTCTAGAAAAACACTCTGTCGGTTATTGTGTCCATATTTCGAAGGGATTGTTGTCTTACCTAAAACAGCAAGTACTATTCTTCAAAGTTGTCCTCATTTATAGTAATGCACTTCCGGGAACGACTGTACAAGTCCTGGAAACGCCTGGCGTCTCGTCTTTAGGGATGGCCTTCAGCTGGGTCGTAACTTTACGTTGCATCTCCGAAATGTCCGAAAACCTCTGGTCTTTCAGGGATGATTTCAATTTGGGAAGTAAAATGTCCAGGAGAAACAAGTCTGGGGATTAAGGTAGATGAGTGACAGACAAAACTCCCCTGTTAGCAAGAAACTTCTGCACCAGAAAGATAGTGTGTGGCTGGGCATTGTCGTGGAGCAGGATCCAGTCGCTTTGCGTGACGTTCTGGGGGGTATACCCGCTTCATCCGTTCCAGCAGACGTTTCAGTATTTCCACGTATGTAGCGGCATTTAACGGAGTGCCTTCAGGAAAAGATTCTTTATGGATGAGACCTCAGAGTCGAAGAACATCATGAGCATTGTCTTGATTCGTGATCTCTCGCTTCGCATCTTCTTGCTTTTCGGCGACCCCGGACCCCACCTATCCATACTTTGACGCTTGCCTTCGGGATCATACTTCAGGAGCCAGGTCTCGTCGCCCGTGACGATGGTTTTCAGTAAATTTGGGTCTCGACCCGCCATATCGATGAGGTCTCCACAGGCGTCGGGCCGAAGGAGAGGGTGCAATTGCAGGCAGGCCAGTTCGGAGGACGTCTACCACGGTGTCCCTTCCTTCTCGGAAACGTTAAAACTTCTCATAAACACACTCCAAGGTGACAGCGCGTTCTTCGCAAACTGTTGTTAGCATTTCATGAGTCTCTTTCGCTGATTTTCCAAGTTTGAAACACAACAGCATATTCGTTCTCTGCTCGTTTGGTATTCATGTTTAGTTTCGACGGCGTGCACTACACCTTCATTCTACAATGTGCTGTTTACACATGATGAGCAAACTCACAGCGCCGTCGACCATTGGGTCCGGAATGAGATGGGGAGTATCTCGTCGTGTGCGTGGTACCTATACATGACAAGGCGGTTGCCAGTTGAACGATAGAGGTAGGTAGGGACGGGACTCAAGCCTCCTCGGGCATTGCCTGGGGTTCCAGGATTGGGTTGGACTCTGCCGGGCTGTGGTTATACCGTGGGTTTCGGTACCATGCGGGAGCTAATCCCAGGAATCTGGGTAACGGTGAGCGAATGGGGGAGCTGAGGTTGTCTTGAGGTTGTCTATGCCCACAGAACATGGTAGGACCTGACTCGCTAGCAGGACCGCCTCCACCAGTAGGCAACTGGTAGGCAGAACTTCGGTTATGCCGCGCAGTGGGCGTATTCCACTCCCTCAGTGAATGGGAGTTACACGCTAAGGCGTCAAGGTTAGGGGACAAATCTTGACGGTGCACTTCGTGCACAAGGACAAGGTCCAAGATAGAGGAATTCGGTTCGGGTGCTTTATTTAGTGGCACCGATCCTTAAAGCAGGCCAAGCGGCCGCAGCACGTTCTCCCAACGTGCACAAGCGTGTTAGTAGTAGAACACTAGCTCTAATATCTTGATCTGTCCGGCGTGGTGCACTCTTCCGGCCGTGAGCAGTATGACATCATTCACCGAACTTTCTGAACGGAGGTCGTAAAAGCATAAGCAACTAAGTAGCAGTTTAAGGACGGAACTTCTCTCATTCTCTCTCTCCCTGCAGGTCTGGAAGGGACGTCTCCATTTCTCAAAATGTTCAGGATTGTCCAAGGGATCTATATAGCAAATTACATCTTTTAATCATAAAGTGCACAGTGTACCCCTTATCAACCGAACTACATAATAGTATAATTCCGTGATTTTTTGTATACTTCACTCAGCTGTTGACTCAAGCAATGTTGCCCGATATCGTTTGAAATTACGAAAAAAATTCTCCAGTACTTGTAGGCTGCCTTTAATATTATATCTTACATATATTACTCTAGCAACTTATTACTTTACTATTTTCTGTCCCTTTGTAACCGATTGGATAACACACGTGCTTTCTGTACTGTCGGTTTCGAGTTCAATTCCCGGTAGGGTGCTTACTGAGAATACAAACACAAGTTGTGTTTTGGATCTCACTTTTAACAGTAGGTGTCGTGTAATATAGTCTTTGTGGTGAAAAGGAATGTTGAAAGGATGGTGAAAAGGAAATTCCAACCAACTAACCAACTAGTATAAATTTGTTCTAAATCACTTGCTGTGCTGCTTAGACCAGCCAGAATTTTAATCAGCCCGGCTATTACAGTACTAAGAATGTGCAGAGGGAGAAACGAAGGAAAAGAACAGGAAGCCCTAAGTGGATCAGGGTTCTTAAATAGACATTCTCTGGTGTGTATAAAGCTATGTATGATTTTGTGCTTATTTTATAATTTTCGAAGATATTTAAAACACCTTTTTCTTCCCTTATTTTGACTCGAATATTTGAGTTTTTAATTTGCATGACTTCTTGGTGGTTCTACGGGAGTCCTTAATCCCAGACCTCGCTGCAGCTTTGACTGATCTATCTTGAACCAATACATCTATTATATTATGTATGCCATTCTTTAACTTCTATTTATCTTCTATTTATCAATTTCATCTACTACTAACACTAATTGTTATTCAAATTGTTATAAATGCAATACACATGAAGTCAATAATTATAGTTTACTCGTAATACATACATTACTCCCAAAGAATGAATAACTAGCATACGCAACAATAAAACACAAGGCCTAATTAAGAATAGCTTCACCTATTGAAGCATTGGACACTGTTTGTGAAAAGTTGTTACCTTCGTTTTTTAAACTTGAATTCGAAACTAATGTAATACGAAACTGAATATTTCTTTATGTTTTTCGAAACGAACTATTTTCTTCTACAAAACAATTAATAACAAAGGAAAAACAAATGATTCACATAAGTTTTGAAGCTAAATTTAAAAGTGAGGAATAGACTTCACACAGCTCTGAACATTTTTTAGTGAAAACTCGTGTTACAATTACCCGTATGATTCTCAATTCTGAGAAATGTCTATAAACTTTAGGGATGCGCACGAGACAAGATTTGTGGCTGTCTCGTCTCGAAAATGTGCTGTAAAAGTTACGTCTCGACTCGAAAAATGTATATTTCTCTATTGGAAGAACCGTGTCTCGACTCGAATTTTGTCAGGAAAATCCTGTCTCGACTCGTCTCGGGCGAATCCTTAATAAACTTGTAAGAGATTCACACGTAAACAATTATATCAAACTTATGTGTATGCACAATACAACAAACTTACGTCAATATCTCTTGAAAAGTTTGAGGGCCCCGCTCCTGCAATGTCTCCTTCAAATAGCCCAGCAATTTCTAGAGGATCAGGAGAATTTTCATCTTGTGGAGGTAGAAGCAATTCTGAAACAAAAGGACAAAAATACGTGACATTTACAAGTAAATTTATTATTTGGTATAATTCAACAACATTATTAGCATTTAACGAAAAAGAAATTTAAAGATGAGACATACAAATCGATAGAGGTCATCAAGCTGTCCAAAATTATATGGGCGAGTGCAGATTCTTATGCGTAGGTTTCGAGAAAATTGTGAAAGATATTCTTTTTGTAAGTCTAAAATTTGATATTGTTTGATAATTACGCCACCTTTTAACATGCAACTGAAACTGAAGTTACTTCCTACGAGATTAGCATGATTACAGTACACTGTATTGTTAACTCTATTCTGCATGATTTTTTTCTTTTAGCGACAAAAATAATCAGTATTGGAAATCCTCATGGGAATATGGGAACTTGAAAAATGAATTAAAACTTAAATTTTTTAGATTTTTCACTTAATTCCGACGAGAGATAAGTAAATGCCATATATGATACACTTACAACTTACAAAGAACATGCCAGATGACACCAAAATTTCTTATTCATACACGTCAATATCTCACACATCAGACAAAACAGTCATTTGGTGCCTTTGATAAATCACAGAAAAGCTAAACTGAAAAAAGGGGATGTGCCATATATGGCACGGCATGCGGTAAGGGGTTAACAAGATATAGTCCAACATTTTGTTTAATATTCACCTAAGATGATATACATATCAGTCGATAGATCACAATGAGGTAAACAAAACAAAGATATATGAGAGTAAATTCTCAAGGTAGTTTTCGAGAAAAACGAATTTTTGCGGCGCTGAAATGAACGTCATTCGTTCCCAATAACAACGGATAGTTTTCAGTGCACTGGAACAAGTTATTTATTTATTTATTTAATCATATATATATATATATATATATATATATATATATATATATATATATATATAGTTATATATATAACGTAGGGATTGTACTTGATTGTCTTCGAATGGTAACAGTAATACCTAACTATACTCCACACACTCCTGACAATAATACACATAATCTTAAGAATACTGCTGCACATATTACTCGTGCTAATACATAGAAAACAACCAAAAGAAGTTACTTGATTCATTTATCAGGTTTATTGGTGATCTTATAGAGGACCTTATTTTCCAAGAGGGAATACTTCCATCTTTGAACTTGACCTTTAACGGTGTTTCAAGTTTTGGGATGAAATGTTCCTGAATTGCTAGTTTTACAATAGAAGTGAATGAACGAGGTGGAATTATTCCTTTTTTTGTACCAACGTGACCAAGTTTATATTGTGATTTCTACCAAATACTTGTATTTTCCGTTTATATAAACCCAGGTAATTAGACAGAATTCAATGTATAGATTCATAAACCATTAAAGGCAAACTTGGCAAGAATATGATAGAAATGTTCTCTTTTGAAAATAAGATCTTCATATGTCAATATTAGATACTTGTATTTACTTTACACCTAAGTTTCAAATAGCATTTTCCAGCCAGTTTGTTGGTTTCTAAAGAGAACAAATCAAACTATAACTCTTGTGTAAAGACGGAATTTCAGCCACTGAGCTCTTACACAAAATGCTGTAACTAACAAGAAACCATATTGATAGGAGCAATTTACAAGGTTTCTGTCTGACATTGATCTGACGTTATTCTGCGCTGAGTCACATAACCTTCGAACAAACCAAAAAGTAAAGAATAAAGAAAATTCTCAAATAGGTTAAAGAATGTTTAAGCATCATTTCAATGTTTAGTATCATGAATATTTCATAGAAAATTACGTAATTATCTCTGAAAAACCAAGTACAGCTGCAATATGTATCTTTAAGCCCAAATCTCTATGATAAAATACAGAAAAGTATGTTTTTTGTTTCCAAAAGTCATGAAAATAATGTATAGCTCCGCAAAGGAGGGATCTGGACTCACTGAACCATCTACTGCAAGTGCACCCTTCCCCGTAATGTATATGACACGATACTCAAAAATATAGGTACTTCAATATGTATTTATCTACTTCTTAAGTATCAGAAAGAGAGGTTCTATTCATTGTGAATTGTCATAATACACCCTGTTTCAAAAAGAATATACGTATTTCGAATGCATATATTTATTAAACTTTAAGACATACGAATATGAAATTTTACACACATATTTACTAACCTCTCAAGTTCAAATTACAGTTCAAAGTTCTAATTACAGATGTTCAATAGGTCCCCCCATCAGCGACACGAACAATATCACATTGATATTCAAATTCCTCCCATACTCGGGCAAGCATGTCCTGCGTCACTGATGCTCTGGCGGTACGGATCCGGTCCTTCAACTCTTCCAGGTTCTGTGGGAGTGGTGGTACATAAACGTTGTCTTTAACGAAACCTCACAGGAAGAAGTCACAGGGTGTCAAATCCGGTGACCGTGGAGGCCTGCTGAGACATGCTAATTCGCCAGCTCCTTGACGACCAATCCAACGGTTCCGTAGAGTTTCATTCAGATATTCACGCACTTTTCGATTCCAGTAAGGGGGTGCCCCGTCTTGTTGAAAAATGAAGTTGTCTTCATGCAGCCTTGAAACAACCAGTTTTGTAACATAGGAGATACTACTGGTTGTTAACCGTGTTTCCATTAAAGAAGAATGGGCCGTAAACAGATGATCTGGATATTGCACATAACACATTGACTTTGGGCGAATCTCGTACATGTTCAATGACTGCATGTGGGTTCTGTAGGCCTCAAATTCGAACATTTTGTTTGTTTACCTGACCACTAACACGGAAAGTCGCTTCATCACTGAACACGATGCGTTGTGCGAAAGTGTTATCATTGTCAATAGGATCCAGAATCTCGTTACAAAATACCACACGTTTGCGTTTGTCATCAGGACGTAGAGCTTGTAACAGCTGTAACTTGTACGGCTTCATAACCAACCGACGTCTCAAAACAAGCCAAATTGTTGTTGTCGGCACTTGTAACTCCCGACTGGAATGACGAATTGATTTTGAAGAACTATGTTGGAAAGCAGTTTGAATTCGTGCAAAATTTTCTTCAGGAACACGAGGGCGGACAGGACTCTTTCCTTTACATACACATCCTGTATTTGCAAACTGTCGATACCATCTGAGAATGTTCCACCCATTCGGAGGATCAATTTGGTACCTCAACATGAAAAGTCTTTGCACTGTAAATCACGGAATTGAACTTCGCAAACTCGAAAGCACAAAATGATTTCTGCTGCGGAGTAGCTATTTTAAACATATGACGGTTACCAAGCAAAACAGAAGACAACTGACATCTAACGGTTATTAATATAAACTAGACTATGTATTAGTTCCTCCAATAGCCGAGCCGAGGCGTAGCGATCGATAGTTTGGACAAAATAATTCTTCGTAATATGTATATTCTTTTTGAAACAGAATGTATATATTAATTAACATAAATATAAATTTAACTGACATGATTTCTTGCAAGACTATAAATAGATCGGAAATAAAAATAATCATAGCGGAATATGTGTTTATGAGTTATTAAGAGGCCTAATAACTGCGAAATTAAAATACTTTTAATTTTACAGTAATTATGTGATATCTTCAAATAGATAAAAGATAATCGAAATGTGGAACAAGAGCGCCTTAGGCAATATTATTTTGCGTGCGTTACCGTTATCACGAGTCACCTAGTAGTTTTCTGTTTGCAGCCATTTAGAAACGCGAAAATAAATGCCGATTTTCTAAATGTCTGGAAATCGAAAGCAGATAAGTGAGTTGTGATAACGGTATCTTATGTATAGTAATATTGTCTAGGGAGCTCTTGTTCCATTTTTCGATTATCTTTTATCTATTTGAAGATATCACATAATTACTGTAAAATTAGCGGTATTTTAATTTCGCCGTGATGAGGACTCTTAATATATTTAATTCTATTAGGCTACAAATAACTATTCATTTTCCGGTCACGTTAATGCATATTGATTGTATATGACTTGCAAAATTAGTTCATGCAATTGAAAATTAAACACCAAAAGTTGACATTTTAAAATAAAGTACAGTATTTCAAACCTGTTATTAGTAATAATGATTTATTTGGATTTTTTTCAATCTATCCATGAAGTTCAATGACGTTCTATAAACATTTTACATATATTATACTTCAATCTTTTGTTTATATTTTATCGTTCAACAGTTGCTTTTCTGTACTCAGAAAGGTGAAGAATGATAAAATAAATAAATAAATTGCGGAGTATAGTTTTATTACATTATCTCGCTTCCAAGAGGTTCCGTCAATATATATTTATATACTATGTTTAGACCACCCCAATCAAAAATTCTGGTGACCTTCTACTTATGAGATGACCTCGCATAGAGTAGTCGCTAACGCTCTCGCCTTCTGTGCGAGCGGTCCCGGGTTTGATTCCCGGTGTGGGCAGTTGGTCGAAAAAGTGTAAAAAGCGTTTTCAGGCCGGCCTTAGGGCACTGAGTGAGGGTTTTCCTGGGTTTTTCTCATTCACATTAGGTAAATGCCGGGGTGGTACCTAATTTCTAGGTCCCAGGCCGTTTCCTTCCTTCCCCAATCCATTTTCCCACCCCTTTCCCCGGATAGTGTGCTCGCCGAGGGACGTCATCTCTCATATGTAACGGGCTAAATGGCCAGAGGGAGGAAAAGCTCAGAATTTACATATCTAATCCAGACTTTAGACGAAATTCAACAAGTTCATACATTCTTTGTAATTCCAAATACTACTTTGAGAAAACCATCAAGGAGATGAGAAAGTTAAAGTAAGTAAGAATAGATTGATTAAAAAGTATCACATGGAGACAAAAAAAGAGATTCTGCTCGTGAACTCAAAACGTGTAAAGCGTATTCAGTCCAGTTACTGAGGGACGTAAAGTTTTCAGGAGTAGACTGTTACATAAGCTTACCGATGCGTAATAATCATCAAAGCAAGTGATTAATCATCGTCTTTTTGATCAGCCATATCTCAAGACTTTTCAAACACTTACTGAATGCTTTGAGAAGTTGGGCAAGCGATTCCCGTTTATCTAAACTTGAGATCGGGACTGCAAGATCCAAAAAAGTAATAAAGAAGAAACATGTCCGCAAATAGGATGTACACAAGGACTCCAAACTATGCTTATCAGTTCATTTTACTACAGTAAAAAACTACGTTAAGACATCATCTTCTCACTCTTCTTGCTAAAATGTTACATCCCACCCAGAAAGGTTACTAGTTCTTTAGGTCAGACAGACAGCTTCGATGTCTCTTTTAAATAACCTTTCATGGAATCTCAGTGGTACTGACTCTGCATGGGCTCACAACTGCTCGGGGCGACGTAGTTAGGCTAGGGCCCTCCGAATGGCTCCAGTAGAAAAGTTACATCCCACCCCATTAGTTACTAGTTCAGTGTTTTTATGCAATATTGAGAACAAACTCAAGATAAGTAGCTAGAATACAAAGAGCATTTATTTTTCATTGTTATTGCATTTGTTCTTTTATGCATGAAATTGTTGACTCTTGTCTCCTTAACTGGGTTTAATTTGAAAGTTTACCACAGCTTTTAAAAATGGTAGGTTCTCCTAATGTAAATAACTTAGCCTTTTGGCTTTCATACAATCATTTAGAAGTAGATTGGAGAAACCTACTTTGTTCTCTTGAATGCGATCCCCCAGGGATAGGCCGATCATGATATTGTGAAGGAAATTATCTATGATGTCGTTACTTTGGAAACATCCCTTTGCCACCAGCCTTTAGATAAGAAATTCATTGAACTTAGTAAAATTATTAGTCAGTAATTCCTGTTTTAAGTTGAAATTTGCTACAGACAAGCTTTTTTTTTTTTTTTTTTTTTTTTTAACAGCATTCTTGATACTTGAATGGGGCGTCTCTTCTTCATAGAACAGTAGCAAGCGTCCTTATTGTCAACATTACATCGACATTCCAAGTGAATGAAAACCACAAAAAACGATGCTTTTGGAAGGATTGAGACTAATGATGAGGAAGTGCGTTTGAAGCTAAAGTGTCCGACGAGAGGTCCAAGGCTCTAGCAGAAGTGCTACGAAGACGACCACTAAATTCTCCGCAGTAGATGGAATAGACATGATGGGTATGTAGAGGAGACCCGTGTAACCCTGAGCCATCCGGAGGGTCCTAGCCTAACTACGTCGCCCCGAGCAGTTGTGATCCCATGCAGAGTCAGTACCACTGAGATTCCATGAAAGGTTATTTAAAAGAGACATCGAAGCTGTCTGTCTGATCTAAACTCTGGAAGTCCAGATAACGAGATGCAGAAAGCAATGCTGAAGTAATCACTTATGACGAGGTACTATGCTTGAGTACCTTTCCTCTCATTCTCTTTATTTTTGATCCTTCTTATTTGTTTTCTTAAACTTTGTAACTGTTTCACTTAGGAAGCGAAGCAATAGATCCCAGTAATAGTGTAAATGTATCAGTTCAAAACTCCAAACTTGTAAATTGAGACGAATTGCAGGGCTGACAACTTCTAGTTGCACAGTATTATCCCTCTCTGCCCTTCGAGATAAATTTTCGAAAAAATCAATATTTTAAAAACCTACTCAGATAATGAACTGTTATCATACAAAAGATTATTTCAATCAATAAAACACTTTTTACTTGGTGATGAAGTTTCGGAAGTGTTCATAAAGAAAAAAAAAATGTACGTACGTACAATAGTGGAAAGTATTTTCAGCCATTTTTTTTTTTTATTGGAATCGAGATCAGTGTAGTCAGATCAAAACCATTTTTGGGTTCGGTATCGATCCGTTATCAGATCTTCATATATGTTATGAGAGTAAATTAATTCCAGAACAGGCGCCTACGGAAGAAATGCAAAATAAGCTTTGAACTATTTCTTTCCCTTTTATATTCTATCATTCACGTTGCAAAAAAAAAAAATGAATGAATTAGTCGAGTTACTACTTTCCCATTGAGTCTCTTAGTTTCAACACCACCTCACTTTGACACAGTTTGATAGCAACAACACAAGGGATACAAATGAATAACAAGACTTTAGTATTACTTACCTAAACTCTCTGCATTCTTGAAGTCCTGTGGAGTGAGAGGTTCTCCTGGAACATTTTTCTCCTGCAAAAATAAAAATTTAAAATATTTTTAGAAAATATTCTTTTAGGTTAAATATCTTTTCTCAAAAAAAAAAAAATAATAAAATAAAATAAAAAAATAAAAAATAAAAAAAATAAAAAAAAATAAAAATGGACGTAATTTATATCTTGTATTTAGTAGACTATAAGCAAATTCTTAGCAACTAATTCAATGAAAAAGTAGAAATAAAATCTAAGAAAATTTTCAGAAGAGTGTAATTACCATATTGCTGACGGCACAGAAATAATAATACAAAAGTTAAGATGCAGATAAAAACGTATCGTGAAAAAACTAACACTCATGCCACTGGAAAACGGGTTCCATGCTTTAAAAAATAATTTGTAATTGCACTTCACGTACTAATTTGAAGATACTGACTTCAATGGCCGCGAGGTTACGAGAAAAGTGACATTGGAGTTGGAATATTTATATTTACTTATATCTCAACTTTGAGAAAACATATCATCAGACATGTATGTTTAAAAATATTTCAAAAAACTCCACTGGATTCAGGATCTTCAAATTAGTATAAAAGAACGCAATGAGGAGTGCATCCAAGGGTGATAGGCTAAAAAGGAAACGAATGGTTAATGAAGGTGAATGTTAATAAAAATAATAGAATGAAAATGTGGAAGGAAATATGACAATCCCGATAAAATCTATGGACACAATGTTGTTCATCACAAATTTACTTGGTCTGGAATCGAACCAGGGACTACTAACCGACAGTGCCCCAAGAAGAAATTTAGATTTTCGGTTTCGCCACATATACAACCGGTTTCGCCGGTTTCGTCACATGTACTTTCGAATATCTGTTTTTTCCTCTATGAAATGTATATTAGGCCTAGATTCTGTCTCACATTCCGAAATCTTTATAACTTGTGTTTTTAAGTTTCTTTTTTTTAACGATTCCTAGTTATTTTAATTTTCCTCGAATGTACTGCTTCAAGTACTACTTATTACTGACGAAAGAAAATCGAACATTTCTTGAACAATTTTTCCTCCATGTCATTATTCGTATATTGGTATTTCGCAAATTAAAACAAGGCCCTATATTTTCAAATTCTAAAACCGCTGTCAAGATAGTAAACCAGTATTATGTAATAGTATTCTGTTATATTTAAAATGTACTACACTAATGGATAATTTGATTGAAAATTTAATTGCAACTGAATAATTACATTAATTTAGTTGCATTACCAATTCCAACTGTAATGAGTTGTTCAACTAATTAGCTAAGTTTTCATATTTCACTTATTTCTGCACATCATTATCAAATGAAACAGTAGGAGTAATTATCTCTTAACTAGTACAATTTAATACCACACGAAGTTACTCATGCACCATTTGTTTATTAGCTTTATTCAATATATATGGGGTAGTTTCGTGTCACGATACGCACACCTGCGAAAAGTATTCTATGCAATTGATTCTATGTGACCGTAAACACGCATTAGCTCCCTGCGTGAACGTTAACCTGTGCCCACGTGACGACAAAATAATGAAATGACATTTCCATATTATAGTATAATTTAGAATGTCCAACAGTGATAACGGAGAAATTAAAAGAGACAGAAAAGCGAAACTTTTCTCGAAGCAACTAGAAAAAGAACACCTACCCGTGTATTGACGAACATCACCAGATGAACAGTGTTGCCAACCCAAAAAAAATGTTTTTCTAAATCGAATGACCTAAATTGGATATCATCATTGTAAGCAACACTGAAAATAATAATAATAAAAAAAGAGATGGTAAACGAAGATAAGTGTGTTGCACAGTTTGTGAGAAATAACGTAAAACGTGTTGATGCAAACACAGTTGGCATACACAGGAAGTGAGGTACTTAAATTGAATATTGACAAGAACTGTTTACGCTGACTCCAAGTCTAGAAGGATCCATTGAACAGTGTTGCTATTAACAGAATAAAAAGTTGGGTTTGGAAAAGGACAATAACACGGAAAAGATCACTAGTGCAGTATGGTTTAAAACCTCTAATGCAAAGCGGTGGAGCATGAGAAGCAGTACTGTGGTTATGTGAAATCGATAAGTCAGGTACTGACTGAAATACTGTATTCAGTAACTTGTTAAAGCTGAGAAGTGTGGTTTGTAAAAGATGGCCATGCTGCGTACACCAACGACGTTTGCATTTAACCATGTTTCATGTTTTTTCTCGAAAAGTTTGCAGCACTGATTTGTGTTTAACATTTCTTTTGTCTTTATTTTTATTGTTGCTTGCAATGATGATACCCAATTTAGATCATTCGATGTACAAAAACATAACTTTCTATTGGGTTGGCAACACTGTTCATCCGGTAATTTTCATTAATACACGGGCAGGTGTCTTCCTTTCTCTAGTTGCTTCGTGTAAAGATTCTTGGTGTGACGATAGTTTCTCTGTCTTTTTTGGTTTCTTTGTTATCGCGGTTATATATTATAATGTGGAAACATCATTTCATTATTTTGTTGTCGGCACGGGTTAACGTTCTCGTAGAAAGCTGCTATTTCACCAATGCGTGTTTGCGGTCAGATAGAATACATTTTGCGGGTGTGCATATCGTAACACGAAATTAACTTATGTAAGGGACAACCCTTACATAAGGACAACCCTTACTTACCCTTACACAACCCTTACTGTAACAATATATATATATACTAACCAGTCAAAATATCATGACAATCCACTACTTCGTTGGGTTGACATAGTTGGGTAATCATTGGGCTGACGTAAGAGCCACAGGCACACAGCACAAGAAAAATGTGTCAGACGGTGACAGGGATCTTACTCGATAGTGCGTATAATAACGTCTATTGAGACAGTTCCATCATCTCTTCCCAATTTCACCAAATTAGTCTCAAACGTTTGTACATGCAAAATTGGCGTTTGTGCATACAAAACTAGCGTTTGTGTGCAAAGCAATTTTAAGATAGTCAAAAATAAATTTGGGGCACATCCGCCGATCGACGTCAAAATGGTCTTAACCGTTACTGAATCGTTTATGGACGTTTATGCACAACAGAAAGTGTGAGATGTTGAAGTATCTAGTTTAGGCGCCAGCCCTCCTTACAATGCCAATTGGCACCACAATTATCTTAATCGTTAGTGCACCGTTTGTGTGCGAAAGGAAGTGGGAGATTTTGGCGTATTTCTATTTGCGCACTAGCTTCCCCAAATCTACAAATTGGCGCCATAATTGTTTCGGTTAGGTTTTCGGCTCTTGGATCTAGCCTAGAACCACTGGGATGATTGGAGTCAAAATTGCAGTATCCATAGCTCTCTGGACTACGTTTAAAAGCTATAAAAAGGAATAAACATATATATTTATAAATACAAAGGGGGGCAAGAAGCATACTCTATAAAATTTGTCATAATGAGACACTGTCTCCATGAAGCTCAGAAAAACAACGTAATATTTCAATTTTTCCATTTGGCGGGAGCAGACAGGGCATACTCTCCATGGTTCGTCTGTTGAGTCTAGCATAGAATGAGTGGGATGACTGGAACACTTGCAGAACACATATTTTTTTGTACTATAATAATAATAATAATAATAATAATAATAATAATAATAATAATAATAATAATAATAATAATAATAATAATAATAGTAATAATAATAATAATAATAATAATAATAATAATAATAATAATAAACTTACCTATTTGTATATACAAGGGGAACAGGGAGCGTAATCCATAAGATTTGTGGGATTGGAACACAGCATTACGTGGGGGAATATGCTCTCCCTGCTCTCGCCGAAAAGAAATTTATTTATTTATTTATTTATTTAGAAGAAGAAAAGTACACGAGTTTTGCAAATTATCTACAATGAATCTCCAATTATATAATTTATTTGAAATATTATTAAATGTTAACACCACAGAAAATGAAAAAAAAAATACATGTAAATACAGAAAAATAATATACTGTCTTCAAGTATGGCAAACCTTTTTTCAGTGTATGAAGCTCTTCGGAGTTCCAGAAAACACTCTACCCCGGTAATCTAAGATTCCATACGCCCAATATAATTATACATCTTTAAGTAATGGTTGAAGATTAAAATTTTTAAAATTATTTTAAGAGTAAATTTGAATTCTTAGGAATACATTTTGAAATTATTTTATTTTTCTGAGCGTCATGAAGAGTAAATTCTTCATTTTTTGGACAACTTTTATATGATATGTTTGGGAACCGGTCAAAACCCCCACAGCCAAAACACCCACACTCAAGAAATGTCAAAACGCCCACACAAACGGTCATAACCCCCACACAAATGGACAAATCTCCCAAACACACGATCGGTCATAACCCCCACAGCCAAAACCCCCACACTCAAGAAATGTCAAAACGCCCACACGATCGGTCATAACCCCCACACAAATGGACAAATCTCCCAAATACACGAACGGTCATAACCCCCACAGCCAAAACCCCCACACTGGTAATCGGTCATAACCTCCAACGGTCATAACTCCCACACAAATGGACAAAACAGCCACACATAACAACGGTCACAATCCCCACATAAATGGACAAAACCCCCACACAAATGGACAAAACTCCCACACAATCGGTCAAATCTCCCACACTCTGAAATGATCCTGGTTGTATGTCTTGCCCTTGTACTTTTTAATAACATTTTTTATTCCACTTAAACCGATGTTGCAACTATTCTTCTTGCACTGTTTTGTAATGACATAAATACTTACGTGGGCGTCGTAAAGAGCCGCAACAAAGACGTGCAATCACGATATTTTCAGAGTGTGGGAGATTTGTCCGATTGTGTGGGGTTTTTGTCCATTTGTGTGGGGGTTTTGTCCATTTATGTGGAGGTTGTGACATTTGCTATGTGTGGGAGTTTTGACCGATCGTGTGGGCGTTTTGACTTTTCTTGAGTGCGGGGGTTTTGGCTGTGGGGGTTTTGACCGTTCGTGCGTTTGGAGGATTTGTCCATTTGTGTGGGGGTTATGACCGATCGTGTGGGCGTTTTGACATTTCTTGAGTGTGGGGGTTTTGGCTGTGGGGGTTTTGACCGTTCGTGCGTTTGGGGGATTTGTCCATTTGTGTGGGAGTTATGACCGATCTTGTGGGCGTTTTGACATTTCTTGAGTGTGGGAGTTTTGGCTGTGGGGGGTTTTGACCTAGACCCATATGTTTCCCATCCCTTTGTATATGTAAATAATAGGTGTATTATTATTAGTTTATTTCAAGTTGTAGATCGAAAAGGCATTGATCCTAGAAATTAGGTTCCAAATGTTCCAGTCCTTCTATACAAGAACCAAGGGCTGAATCATGGCATTACATGGAGGAATACACCCCGTTTTCTCTCGACAAATAAGAAAAGGAAAATTAAAAAATAAATGTTTTGTTTTCAGAGCTTCATGGAGAGCGAATTCTGCAAGTTATGTTTCATTACAGCAAATTTTATAAAGTGTGCCCCTGCTCCCTCTGGATATGTAAATGGATAACTCGCATTGTTTTGTTCTCAATCATAGATCAAAGAGTTATAGATATTGCGAGTTTGGCTCCAATCTTTCTAGACTAAACCCAAAAGGTAAAACATAACCTAACCCATCAGTGAAAATTGGAAGGTGGTACTCAAAAGACACGCCAAAATCTTACACTCCCCTTTTTACACAAATAAGGTTTTTTTGTTGCATAAACGTGCACAAACAATGCATTAATGATTGAGATCATTTTAACGCCAATCAGTTGTGGTGGAGGGCTGCCGATAGAACAGCCTCCCCAAATTCATTTTTGAATATCTTAAAATTGCTTAGTACACAAACGCCAGTTTTGCGTGCATTATCGTGTACGTACAAACGATGCGCAAACGTTTGAGACTATTTTGGTGAAATTCGGAAGAAGTAGGGGGTTGTCTAAATGGACGGAACTTTTTTAGAATGGAGTAAAAAGGTGATATTTCAGAGTTTTATAGCGGCCAGATTCTGATGACCAGACGGTTGGGAACGAGCATCTCGGAAATAGCGTGACTTGTCAGCTCTTCCAAAGCTGCCGTGGTTAGTGTATTCCAAAGGTGGGAAAGGGATAGTAATTATTTCCTCTCTCCTTTGGGGTAAAATTTTATATATAAAAAGAAATAAATTGGAAAGATGTTCCAAGTAACTACCTATTTTTGTCTCAAGTTGTCTCTGTCCACAAAAGAGATTGTGTGTGATAATGAAATTTACAAAAATTTGATACTCATTTTTTCTACTCAGTAGGTTGTATTTGAACTTGGTAATATTGATCACATACATAATAATATTCATCATCACGCTATTTATAATATAAATTTTGACACCCTCGATTAATTATTTTGCTGTCTTCAAATGTCGTTCGAACGATTAACTATAAGCGTTTACTTTTAACCCTTTGACTACCAACGGAATACATGTGTCCCATGCGAATAATTCAAACATCGTTGGAAATTTATTTTAGAAAATTCTAAAAAAAAAAAAAAAAACACACGTTGTTTTCCCATCGGTTCAGATGTGACCAGGACACTGTGTTTAATTTCCAGAACTGTGTACAGATATCAGGAATATCCCACATTGAAGGAGTCGTACGTGTACACTCATGTCCAAAATGATTGTCGCATATCTATAACTGTCTTCTTGTAAGAATATAATTTGATAATGATTTTGCAAGGTACTTTTAATACTGATACTATGTGATAATCGGGAAATTTATATTTGTGATAAAGTTTCATAGGAAAAGAACGATAAATACGAAAATTAGAATGAGTAAAACAAAATGTTGCTAAATGGACAAGAAAGTTTTATTTTCGTTTTATTGTTCTTATTTATTGCTCTTTTGACATGAAATTTGCCACATACATGTCTTTGCCGATTATACACATACTAACATTATAAGAAATACCGGTCGAATTCGTTATCAAATTATATTTATACAACAACATGTTTATAGACATGCGACAATAATTTAGGACCTGAGTGTACATATAAAAGTATATTCACATTTAGAAAAAAATGGTAGTCAAAGGGTTAAAGGAAAGAAAACACCTATGATAATTTAGGAAAAAACTGTAACTCAAACTAATATTTAAAGGTGGCTGAAATTTCAAATTTTGCAACCGCTATCGCCAGTTTGTTGGCTAGTGAGAGTAGCTCCTAACTTTTACTGTATCTATTAAACTCTACTAATAAACAAACGATTTTTTTTAAAAAAATATATATAATGATATTTTTTGTTACCTCTTCACCATTTCCAAGCGGAATATCGCCTCCTTCTAAATCGTTGAGCATATCATTGTCGTCGGCTACCAAATTAACTTCATCACTACCAACTCTGTCGTCGTACGAAAACGGCTCATCATCTACTTGCTGCTGGAAGTTGTATTCCGAATCTATTAACGGATTTACTTCCGGATACATTCCGTTTATCCTGAATGCTAAACATAACGACAATATACCAAAAAACAAATTAAAATAAACCACTCCTATACGTTGTAGAGAAATAGCTAGAGCCATTGATAAAATGTTCTGCCCTCTTTGGCGTTTATGGTCAGTGCTCAACGACCTGTTTAAAGTGTGGGCAGAAGGGCTATTAGCGAAAGAGTTATGATGTACCTCGGGTGAAGGTCTCCTTTATTTGGTTATACTTGGCAGGTGTATTCTGATCTGATTACAAAAGTAAATAAATGAAAAAAAAAAATCAAGTGTAATGCCTGTCCTTGACACTGACACAACATTTCAACCTTTTCCTCCTTGTTTCTAGAAATCGCTTGGCAAAGCGTACAGTAACCCTGCTCTCTTTTGTTCGTAAATTCCCGCTGTGATATCCCGTATCTTAGCAACTTAAATAAAACTCACGTATATACAATGCAAATATACGTATCACAATATCTAACCACGAAAAAAAAAGGGGGAAAACGTGCGGGTGGTTTTGACACAACACATTGATTTAACCTTTTAATGAGTTTTTAACGATGTAGTAATCATTGTAATAGGTGTACGTATTCTCAAATGGTTATTTCTTTCAGTAAATGGGGAAAAAGTTACAACGTATTAGGAAATATCAATTTATACTAATAAACTGATGTGCTATAGTTCGCGAAAGATGTTCCTGGAAAAATGACTTACACGCAACTGAGCAGGGGCACACACACACACGAGGAGGGGTTCAGCGGGTCCGGACCCCCCCCTCAAAAAAAACTTCGTAACTCAACATACATTTGTACATTTTTTCAATAAAACTATACTTGTTTAACAGCGAAATGACTGATGTAGCATGAAAATTTGATCTTACACTTTATCTGTATTCTTTCTCCTATAAAAACAATCTAGTTCCATCATCTTTATTTTCTAAAAACATAGGTGGACGTGTTTTACAATTACTTATAGTCTTTTAGAGTGCAGAATAATACCCGTTCAATACTAGAGAGACGTAGTGGCTTGTAATATTGGACTCCTCACTAAAGTTTGGACCTTACCCTACAAAAATTTGTGGGTGCGCGCCTGCAACTGTGCAATAGGTGATCAGTGCGGCTATAGACTATTAACGCCGCACACAGAGAAATATTATAACTTAAAGATACTCGAAATTCCATCACCTCAGAAAGTAAAGCTTGCCACAGGACAATACTCCAATGTGTCCATACAATACAATACAATCCAAATATTTCAGTTCTATCATATATGATCCTGCTTTCTATTATCCCTGATCTTCGCCTATCCAAAAATTTGTGGTTCATCTTCGAAAGTTGCAAACTCGAGTAATCCGAGTTTCTATTTTTGGAAGCGGTATTTTCCTGTTGAGAAAAAAAGCCCAAAGAGTAGTTTGGATCCCACTTTAATCAGCGAACTCTGTCTCATAGAGTTTCCATGCTGAAAGCGGATATTAAGACTACAATTACTTAACCTATGAAACTACTCTTTTTCCAGGGACTTTCTTTTCAATATTCTGTACTCGTATGGTACATTTTCCTCCTAAACTTAGACAAATTGATTTGACTATTCCTATATATTGGCTGACATGTTGATAAAGCTTTTGAAACTTTAACTGGAAACCTAATCGGGGAAGGACCATTAGTAAGACCAAGCGTAAATGGAAGGAAAATATTAAGTCGGATCTCGCAGAAATAGGAACACAAAGTAGAAGCCAGATCTAGTTGGTCAATGGAACTTTTTTTGTGACTGCGGCGTTGAACCTTCGGGTTCATAGGTCAAAGAGTTAGTTGATTAAAGCGTTACCTTTTTTTAAAGTTCATTGGATGACTGAATATTAAAGGAGCGATTAATGTACCAACTCAGTTTTTACTTCCCTAAGGACTCGTTACATTTTGTCTTACATTGATTTTTTCCTCAAAAATAAAAAATAAAATCAAGGACACTAGCTAAATATAGGTGATACGAGTTCACAAGAACTAATTTGATTTGGATCAAACTTCACATTATGGTGAAATTTGACCTGCTATTTAAGAGTAGGATGTTTTATGAAGTGCATACTTTCAGTCTCCAAATAAACAGCTATCAAATGTGGAATGTTGAGTAGTGAAATTTTTGCAAAACAATTTTAGTGAAGATTTGTTTGAAAAATTTGAAAAAAGATAACCTTATTCCGCAATTGGGAAACTTATACTAGTAACATGCATAAAATAAGATAATAGTTAAGATTTTTCTTTCAAAACCACTCTGTTTAGGTTGTTCGCGACATTTAATTGAAATGGGTAGAAACATTTCTGCGAAGCTAACAAACGCCTCTAAAAAAATAACCTGATGGCCCCAAGTAGCGTAGTCCTAACGCTCTCGCCTTTGATGAGAGCGGTCCCAGGTTCGATTCCCGGTGGGGACACTCGGTCGAAAAAGTGTAAAAGCTTTTCCATTCCAGCCATTCTGAGTAAGTTTTTTTTTTCATTCGCAACAAGAAAATACCAGGATGGTACTTAACATACAGGTCTCAGGACTCTTCCTTCCTTCCGCAATCCTTTCTTCCTTCCCTTTCTTTGGATACCGTGATTGCCAAGGAACGTCGTCCCTCATACGTGACGGGCTAACATGGCCATAAATGCTTCTTAAAAGTCCCAGAAATCAAAATCCTAATTCTAAATATAACCTGAAAATACAAACAATAACAAAACTGATACTAAACTATGATTTCGCATGACCAGAGATATAATAATAATAATAATAATAATAATAATAATAATAATAATAATAATAATAATAATAATAATAATAATAATAATAATAATAATAATAATAATTCAGAAATGGAAGAATGAATCATGCCTAAAATGGTAGATAGCCAGAGGTCAATCACTAAATAATCATATTCAAAGGAAACTTAGAAACAAGTATGCACTGTCCTAGTAAGTATTTATTCAAGCGTCTTGTCAGCAAGGGAGCCAATTCTGGGGGGGCCGAGGGGACCCGGGCCCCCCAAAGTTCATGCGGGTCCTGTCATTGTATTTATAAATTTACAATATTTGGCATAATTTAAATGTAATTTGTCTTAAAATCCTCATATATGCTTTCTGCAACTGAATGCCCCCCCCCCTCAAATTTACAGAGAAATCGGCGCCCTTGCTTGTCAGGTGCACAAAATCTATCCCTATAGCTCTCTGCAGCAATAACTTGAAGTCTGAGACGTTGAAATAGCAGAAGTTATAAACTAACACAACACTGAATTGACTATCTACTTACAATAGTTAATTGAAAATTAATTTCTAGCAATTGCCTTCATCGTTTGACTGTCAGTAATGGGCAAACTTTTTGTTTAGGAGGGGACCAAAGAAAAAAGAAAAAAAACTTTCGGCGGGTCATTTTACAAAAGTTTTATAATTCTGCCTCTATTAATGACTGAAGTTTCTCATAATCTGGATCGAATGGAGTGCATTGACTTTCAACAGAACTGAAGTTAAATGCTCATATGTCAATCTGCTTCCAATACAACTTTTTCGACTTAACATTAATTTTTTTTTTCTTTCGCCACCTAATCGCCCTCAGGGGGATCAAGGGGCGAGTTGCCTCCTGATTTCTGAAAGATGTTTAGTTCTCGTAAATATGTGTCAAAATATAATAATTTGCTCTCAAAAATATAGTATTTAATATATTTTATCCCAAAAACTAGAGTATTATAGTTTATTTAGAACTAGCATCGATTACCCGCTTCGCTGGTTTAAAATTAAAAGAAAGTAAATAAATGCACAACCCCTATCTCATGTGATAGGTACACATGGGGAAGAAAGTATTTGACAGTTGACAAATGTTCTTTTGCCAACAAGTCTGGAACAAATGAATTAATTTGGATCTATTTGTTGCTATCCTTACAGTAGTTATAACTAGCATGGGTTGAAATGAAAATTTAAATGCACAACTCCGTATCTCATGTGTGTAGTACCCGTGAAATATATGTTTTCGTTTTAAATGTCATGGATTTAAACAGCATCGGAAAGATCATTGATCATCTCGGCGACCCCGAAAACCATGGATTCGACACTAATATTGGTAATTTTCGATCGGTTATATGCCCCTCCCCCATGTTGCGGGCCATGGCATCGGAAGTGTCACTCTTCATCTAAGCGACCCAGGAAACTATAAATTCGACACTGATAGTGGCCATTTTCGATCATTTATATATATATATATATATATATATATATATATATATATATATATATCTTTCTCCCCCAAGTGGCGGGGCTGATTTTGAATTAAACCGGATCAGAAATGTCATTGTTTATCTGAATGATCCCGAAAACTATGGATTAGACACTAATATTGGTTATTTTAGATTATTATTATATATAACTCCCCCTCCTCCGTGCTGCGGAACACGGCATCAGAATTGCCACTGTTAATCTCAGCTACTTCTAAAACTATGGATTCGACACTAATATTAGTCATTTTCGATCATTTTAAATGTTTATCCCCTTCCCCTACGTTGTACCCTCCCTTCCCCAACCATCAGAGCTGAATTTGTATAAAAACAGCATCAGAAGTCTCATTGTTTCTCTCATCGACCCCGTAAACTATGGATTCAACACTAATATCGGTCATTTTTGATCATTTTAAAATTTCTCTCCCTCTCCCTCCCCCTACATTGCATCGTGAAAGTGAATAGCCTAAAGTAATCCCTGTCCCAAAACTCATGTATGTTGAAAATTTGATTAAGATCGGTCGGGTGGTTCAAGAGTGATGAAGTCACAAAGGCAGTCATTTTAATTTTACATATATATCCCTCCCCTCCCCCTCCCCCTCCCCCTCCCCTAGGTTGGCTCGTCAAAGTGAAACGATTAAAAGAAACCAAGGCCAGACCCTCATATATGTTGAAAATTTGATCGAGATTGGTTGGGTGGTTCAAAAATTATTAAGTTTTATTAGTTTTTAATTATACTTCCCGCTCCCCTTCCCCTTCCCTAGAATCTACCGTTAAAGTGAAATTACAAAAATGTTTCCAGATTCGAACCTCATGTATCTTGAAAATTTGATTGAAACCGGTCGGATAGTTCAAGAGTTATTAAGTTACAAAAATAGTCACTTTCAGTCTTAAATAAATTGATTTTTATATATCTCCTCCTCCTCCTCCCCTACGTTGCTCCGTCAAATTTAAATCATAAAAATGATCTCAGGTCTGAACTTTATCTATGTTGAAAATTTGACCAAGATCGGTAGAGTGGTTCAGAAGTTATTAAGTTTTATTTATTTTTCTAAACCCCCTCCCCATCCCCCGTCTCTCAGTTCTACCATCAAAGTGAATAGTCTAAAACCAGCCCAGCCTCGAACCTCATCCATGTTACAAATTTGTTCGAGATCGGTCGGGCGGTTTAAGAGATTTAGAGTCACAAACATAGTGATTTTCAATTTTATATATATAGATTTGATAACTTGTCAAAATCGGTACTCTAAGAGGTTATTATTATTATTATTATTATTATTATTATTATTATTATTATTATTATTATTATTATTATTATTATTATTATTATTATTATTTTGTTGTTGAGTTATTAGAAAAAGAAATTTTGTCAACTGAAAAATACTTTCTTTCGTGAGTGTACCCGTGAAATATGCTATTTTTGTTTTTAGTGGCATGGATTTAAACGACATCGGAAGTATTACTGCTCGTCTCAGTGATCCTGAAAACTATGGATTCAACACTAATGTTGGTCATTTTTTGATCATTTTTAAATGTCTTTCCCCTTCACCCTCCCATACGTTGCAACGTCAAAGTGATATGATAAAGAAAACATCCCAGATCCGAACCTCATCTATGTTGAAAATTTGATCGAGGTCGGTCGGGTGGCTGAAGAGATATCAAGTTTTATTTATTTTTCATATCTACCTCCCTCCTCTTCTGAGTTTTGCCGTTAAAGTAAAATTGAGGCAAAAACCCGTCAAGCCCAAAAAGTGTAAGTGTATAGGAGATAGCTTAACAAGGATTTCTCTTCATCCGATTTTCTTCAAACTTGGTACATAAATACTAGACCAAAAATAAATCGACACATATTTTTTTGTTTCTTCCGGAAAATAGGTTAAAGGGGGCAAAGGGCCCCTTTTCAAAAAATGGCCCCCTTGTTTAAAAGAGCCACTGTAAAGAAACGAAACTCTGCCGATACAAAGATGACTTCAAAGTAGGAAACACGGGTTTTATCGTTTTTGCGAGGAAAGGGTTGCAGGGGCAATGCAACCATGACAAAGACCCCGCACAATCCTTTTGGTGGAATTGCTTAAAAGCGTGATATGTTGTAGATATGGG
Source organism: Thermobia domestica (assembly GCF_964235325.1). Lineage (NCBI taxonomy): Eukaryota > Metazoa > Arthropoda > Insecta > Zygentoma > Lepismatidae > Thermobia > Thermobia domestica. The sequence continues at coordinate 209,851,117 of NC_137454.1, forward strand.
TGTTTCTGAGAAAAAATCTCAATGGGCACGACAGATCACTGACCGTTTGGCCATTACAGGGCTACTTTAAAAAAAAAAAAAAAAGAGCCGAAGATAACGACATTCTGGATTTCGGTAAAAAAAAAAAAAGTGAATGAAACCGTGATATGTTGTAGATATAGTGATCCTGAGAAAAAATCTCAATGGACACAACCACCAATAATTGACCGTTTGCCACTACAGGGCAACTTTAAAAAATCACACATACAGAAGGTAACGTTATTCTAAATTTCGGTGCAATGCTTGAAACCGTGATATGTTTTAGATATTATAATCCTGAAAAAAGTCTCAACAGGCGCAGCCACCAATCAATGACCGTTTGGCCACTACAGGGATACTTTTTTTTCTTTTAAAGAAAAGAAGAAGGTAATGTTATTCTGGATTTCGATGGAATTGTTTGAAACCGTGATATGTTGTGGATATTGCGATCCTGAGAAAAAAGTCTCAATTTGCACAACCATAGCATCACTGACCTTTTGGTCACTACAGGGCCACTTAAAAAAAAAAAAGAGCTGGAGGTAATGGTATTCTGGATTTCGGTGTAAATGAAGAAACTGTGATATGTTGTAGGTGTCGTGAACTTGATAAAAATTGTCTAGGGCTTTCCAGAATTTTCAAATGACGTTGGCCGCTACTCTCTCCATCCCTTTTCCAGGTTCTGGGATAGGACGTTTTAGGGTTTCATAAAATTCTACCAAAATTCCAGAGTATCCTTACCTTCTACTGTTTTAAAAATATGTGGCCCCGTAGTTGCCAAATGGTCACTGATTGGTGGCTGTGCCTCTTGACACTTTTCTTCAGGATCACAATATCTACAAGATATCACAGTTTCAAGTAATTCCACCGAAATCCAGAATACCGTTGCCTTCAGCTCCTTTTTTAAATAAAAATGTGGCCCTGCAGTGGCCAAAAGTCAGTGATAGATGGTTGTGCCTCTTGAGACTTTTTCTCAGGATCACAATATCGGCAACATATCCCGGTTTCAAACAATTCCACCGAAATCCAGAATAACGTTACTTTCTATTTTTTTTAATGTGGCTCTACAGTGGCCAAACGGTCAGTGATTGGTGGTTGTGCTTATTGAGACTTTTTCTCAGGATCAAAAAATCTACAACATATCACAATTTCAGTCTTTTTCGTCGAAATCCAGAATAACGTTACCTTCTGTATGTGTGTGTGTTTTTAAAGTGGCCCTGTAGTGGCAAACGGTCAATTATTGGTGGTTGTGCCCATTGAGACTTTTTTTCAGGATCACAGTATCTACAACATATCATGCTTTTAGTCATATATTTGTTTTCAAAACAGTGGCTCTGTAGTTGCCAAACGGTCAGCGATTGATGGTTGTGCTTATTGAGACTTTTTCTCAGGATCAAAACATCTTCAACATATCACACTTTCAGTCATTTCCATCGAAATCCAGAATATCACTATCTTCGGCTGCTTTCAAAAAAGTGGCCCTGTAGTGGCCAAACGGTCAGTGATTTGTCGTTGTCCCCATTGAAACTTTTTCTTAGGAATATAATATCTACAACATATCACGGTTTTAAGCAATTCCACCGAAATCCAATTTCCGTACGGATTGTGTGGGGTCCTTTTTCATTTCGAAGGGGGCATTGCCCCTGCAACCCTTTTCTTGCAAAAATGACAAAAACCTATTTCCTACTTTGAAGTCATCTTTGCATCGGCAGAGTTTGGTTCCTTTAAAATGGTCTTTTTAAGCAACGTGACAATTTTTTGAAAAGGGGCCCTTTGTCCCCTCTCTTAATCTATTTGCCGGAAGAAACAAAAAAAAATACGTGTCAATTTATTTTCGGTCTAATATATATGTGCCAAGTTTGAAAAAAATCGGATGAAGAGAAACTCTTGTGAAACTATCTCCTTTACACTTTCAGTTTTCGGACTTGACGGGTTTTTGCCCCAAAGTCTTCAATTATAAAAACCTTCCCTGACCCGAACCTAATCTATGTTGAAAATTTGATTGGGATCGGTCGAGTGGTTCAAGAGTAATTAAGTCACAAACAGCCACTTTCATTTTTATATAGGCCTAGATTGATATATATATATATATATATATATATATATATATATATATATATATATATATATATATATATATATATATATATATATATATATATCCCCCTCCACTTCCTCCCCTAAATTCCATCGTCAAATTGAATAAATAGAAACTATTTCATGAGATCGGTTGGGTGGTTTAAGAGATTAAGAGTGACAAACATAGTCACTTTCAATTAGAGATGCAAGGGCTCGGAAGAAAAAACATCTGTTTTGGAAAAAACTCGGTTTTTTCTGCTTCGCTTTTTTGTTTGGGAAATTTTGGTCTTTTCTCAAAATTCTGCTTCAAATTGATAAAGTAGGCTTTGTTATGCCTTTACTCCCAAACTTTAAGCTTTCCTCAAATAAAAATTAGGACTTTTTAGTGTCACTAAATATTAGAAAGAAAAACCCTTCCCGAAACACTTTTCTAAATCCGCCACTGAATCTCAGTGTAAAATGATCTTCAAGGTTGTATCCGGAAAATTATTCCTAAATCATTGTACAGCTACAGTATAACAGAAATGTGGAAGTACGGTTTGGCGAATATATTGAAAAACGTACGCTTTGACGGATTTATAGAAAAACGTAAGTTTAACTTTTCCGCTAGAAGCTAGATTACTAAGCTCTTAGAAATGAAACACGGATGACACACTGAAATGATTCAGAGAAAAAAAATGTTGATAACTCAAAAGTTAAAATAAAGTTAAATAACCTTTAAAATTGCCCACAAATACTACATTCTTTATGTTTTCTTTTATTCGTAAAACGTGCTCCATCCATCTTGGTGGTGAATTCCAGAGCGAAATATGGCATTTAGGTAATGGAAATCTTATCTAACTATAGAGTATACCATAAGAAAGCTATTTAGATAGAAAAATCATGAAAATGAAGAAAGCCAAAATTTCATGTGATAAAACCCATCAATTCAAAAAAGCCGTTTTTTTTTTGCATCTCTACTTTCAATATTATAATATAGATTGTTGTTTATATTATGTATTATGCATTATGTATTATGTATGTATAAATTCGTGACTTTGCTTCTGTGTCAGTCTTTTGCCCACCTTGGAATTGTTGTTTTGTCCCGTTGTAAAAAAAAAAAAATAAATAAATAAATAAATAAAAAAAATATCCCGCGGATGTCCCTGATTCGTCAGATTAAGAATCGTGAATCTTTTAGGGGGCTGCATTTATCCTACGGGCCGTAATTAATCCATTACTGAGCTATGTGACATTCATTACTGTATATTAGCTTTAACATCATCTTAGCTAACGATCGAGCCATTTTTGGAGTGCCATGTCATCGTCTTGAATTCGTTTTACGTCACGAACCAAGCTAAGTTGATAATTCAGTCTATAGAATAATAAAAAGAAAAAGAAGAAGAGAGGCACACACAAACATACAGAGAGAGAGAGAGAGAGCGAAAGAAAGAAAGAGGAAAATATAATCTTTGATGAAAATGGGAACTGAGTATTGAAGACTTCCAAGTGCTACCACCCTGCAGCAGTGAGGGTCATTAAACTTCACTCTGTGGACAAAAGAAAAACGAAAACATCTGTTGCACAACAAATGAATAGCGTGGTTTTGAACTGAAGTTTACTCACCAGGAGGTTAACAGTCAGCTCGTTTGATATTAAAAGTCTCTCCTTCACCTGCTTTGTGTCAAATGTCTTGTAAACAGGATAGAAGTGTCACATACTGGTAGCTGTTTCATATCTTGATGCACAATTTGATTGATGAATTCGCGAGATCAATATCTCCTGACTTTCCTTTTTTTTTAATTCTTTGGTGTATTTTTCACCACTTGTTTTTTTATATATAAAGGAAGTAAAAGCAGAGGCAACAATGAACTTAAGGAAGAAAGCATTTGAAAAGAAAGCAGTATCCTCAAATCAGGGGCTGATCCAGGACCGACTTCTGGGAGGGGGCTGTGGTTTGTCATACTGCTACTTTTAAGGGCTCCAAACTTTGGGATGGGTTTTATTTATATATATAAAATAAGAAAGTTTCCTTTTCTGAAGGGGGGGGGCATCGCCTCGATCGCCCCCCCTGGATCCGCCCCTGACTCAATTTTTTAAATATAGTTTTCATTCGACGACAATTTTCTTAGCATTTTATTCAAATTCGAAGGCGATGTCGACATTTTATTCAATGAGAATTTGAATCAATAACCAAGGTATAATCTGTCCGCTTTGTTATTTTGTTTCATTGAACGATTTAAATTATAATGGGTGTCCCACTCGAAGGTAGCTCCGATAATATTCACTAGTTGTGGTAAATGTTTAAAGGATTTCGTTTGTATTTCCGTGAGTTTGTGAATTCAAGAACTTGTGTGCAGTGGCGTCTCGTGACATAATTTTTCGATGCGGGGGCGCGGTGGCTCAGTGGTAGAGCGTTCCCTCCGGTGCTTGGAGTCCTGTTTCTATCCCAGCTCACGCCTTGTGAACTTTGTGGTGCACAAACACTGTGCTCGTGGGTTTTCTCGGGGTTCTCCCGTTTCCTCCCACTGTCTTCATTCCACCATTTCACTCCTCTCTCATCATCACCGTCTCCTTTAGCCTAACCGGCATAACTGTGGAACGTAAAAATTAAATATTTCATTTTCATATATAATTTTTCAGTAGTTCACAGCCGTTAGAAAATTCTAATTCTAAAACTCTTTCAGTATTCCAAATAAGAAAAATAGTAAAAATCAATTAAAGCAACCATATATATATATATAATAAGAAGTACCTATTCATAAACAAATGCTTCATTTCACTCGTATATGAAATCACTTCTGATGTTCTGGGCAATCAACTTGTCAATAGCTCTTCTGAAGTTTAGTTTTTACAATTTTTTCGTTGTTGATACTATAGCTAATGCACTGAGACTATTTTGAGCTATGTACTACACTTCTTTAAATGCTTTTATATTCTTTAATATGGTAAAACAACTTTTAGTTCCTGAAGTCAACGTCGGATTATTTACTATGATTTTCATGAATTTTGTTGTATGCTATTTTCTTTCTACAAAATCACCAATAATTTCACGACAATATACAACATGGAATCTGCATTAGACTCCAAACGTCTGCTGAGCTCCTTCGTGGCTAAGCGATTAGCGTATGCGCCTTTTGCGTGGGAGATCCAGGTTCGATTCCCGCCGGGAGCTCATGTGATTCCACCTTAATCCACATCAGAGAAACGATATGTAATTATTAAGTTCTGCCATTCTAGCTACGTTCTAATTAAAAATATAGAATTAGATTTTTTTTAAAAGAAAAGAAAGAGTAGAGATGAAATGTAACATCAAATCTTTAGGACACACCAGTCATTTCTCTACTAAAAAAAAAATATAATTTTATTATGAAAGTGTAGAAACGTATGTCGAGTTAAGAAGTTTTGAGGGGGGATCCTAACTCGGTACATTCTCCGTGTGAATGCACCTCTGGTGCTTACACTAGTTTAATTTTAGCTTAGTTTTAATATGTTTATTACAGTTCTCATATTTCTTTACTTTTTCAATCAGATATCCCAAATATATTACACAATTCAGGTCCACTGCTAATTCCGTTCGTATAAGACGCGAGAAAAGCAAAACAATGATATTTTCATTTCACAATCTGTCAGCCATATCAACTTTGCAATTTCGACACAGTTTAGTTTTTACATCTAGATGATAGTTAACTTTGGTCGATTATGTTCTAACTTCTTTCTAAGCTTTCACAATCCGTCAGTGCACTAAAAGATAGCACTGACTAAAAGATAGCCCAGTAGTTTGCAATCGCTCAAAAGAATCCTCTAAAAAGTAGGGCAATGATAAGATTTTACTTACAAGAAATCTTCCGAAGAAATCTTCTGTATCAAACAGGTTTTAAATTCACTAGTACTGAGAAAGTATTTTAGGAAAACCTATCGAGGAGGGTATACAGGAGTATACTGAGTATTCCTACCTCATTTCTTTATAGTTCAGTATATATTTACATTAATTAAGAGATGCAATGGACGTATAAGGATGAATATCAGCTATAGTTTTTTGAACAATCGGGCGTATACCTACAAAAATTTTTTTGCAGTACATAGCTGATGGAAATTATGGAAAAGAAATAATAAACAATAGCAAACACATTTATAAATCAATACCAACATAGAACACGTTTTCATTTTTGCCGCTTTGAAATACATTTAAAGAATTATGTTTCTGCGCATAAAGTACAATCTCCGAAGTAAGTTATGCCTCCCTCTCCCCCCAAAAAACCATTTCCGCGTTTTTTCAGAAGTGTTACAGCTGGACGTCAGTTACTGCAAATACTAATACCCGTCTTTTTTTTCTAGCTTGTGTGTATTAACGATAAATGTTGAAATAGAAAAATTAATTCCAAAAGTTTCTACAATACAAAAAGTACGATTTTTCAATTGCAGCAATATTACCAAGTACAATATGTTTTGATAAGCTATTCGGTTTTTTCTTTTTTTTAACAAACAATCAGTTTATTTAGGCAGGAAAATCGTAGCCTAAAGCAAAATAAGAGATACGTATTTAAAAAGAAGTCTTAAAAACAATTAAAATTTGATTTAGTTCTGCATTAAATTAAAAATCTCTGGGGGGAGGTTCTCGGTACGACTTCAGAAAGCCGTAATTTTGTTTGTTCCGTTAGTTTATTTTCATTACAAGAAATTGAAATAAAAAGAAATATAGATAACTGATTGAAAGAATGAGATATACTACTATATTTTTCTATTTTTCTATTATAAATTGTAGATGTTCATTGTTTGGTTCTATTTAAAAGTGCCCCATTACTGAAAATTAGTCAACAACAGCTGTCAACGCTGCTCGTTCAACTCTTCATTTGAACGTCAGGAGAATGCAGTTCCTCCACTCAGCTGCCAGCGCTTTCCTTCACTACTACATACAGAGCAGTTATCACGCTCGCAGCTGTTGTGAAAGTAGTGTAATGATGGGATGCATATACACAAGGGGTAAAGCAAGTGGAGAGTAGAAACGAAACGAGCAATAAGCAGCGCACGATATTTGGTGGTTCATGTGCTCTTGCGAACTCCACAAGCGCCGCCACTGCTTTTGTGTTTGTGTGTGTGTGTGTGTGTGGAAGCTGAAGAACTCATACTCAGGTATTATCGACAAGGTGGGGCAAAGGGGTGACACCTGGCGTTTGATTCATGCGTTGATATCAGAGGTTCTAGCGGCCACGGATTCAGACCCGGAACATCCTAATCAAAAACTCGTGAAGAAATGCTGATCGTAGTCAGTTGTGTTTGAACGTTCAATGAGGACATATCAACATATCATACGACAACATAATTTCATTTCATTTTTTGTAAGTACGTAACTTTCAAGTATAACATATAACTTAAATGTTCAAATTCTTCTTTTGATTTTTTGTTTTAAACCAGCATTTTCCTTAGTTACCTTCGACTCGTACTTCCTGTACTTCAGCAACATTACTCCAGACCCCTTTCTTTACGGACAACTGCTATAGCTGTTCTCACAAATACATGACTTAACTACTTCTGACTGCTACAATGGAATTCCTTTTTCTTGTCCACGATACGGATATAGATCATTCAACATATGGAGTTCTACTGTATATAGTAATCGAAAGGAGGACAGTCATGTTCGTGTGCAAATTGCTATAGCAGTCGGTGGTAATAAAGGGGATAAAGCCTACCTTTCATTTAAGCTAATGTTAAAGGAATTAATCACTGATTTTACTATTGATCGAATTTGTCAATTGACAAATCTTCGACATCCATTTCTATAATTTGTGAGAATTACTTTGGACATTCTTGCTGAATAATAATAATAATAATAATAATAATAATAATAATAATAATAATAATAATAATAATAATAATAATAATAATTGAATATGGTATGTCTACAGAATGTTCTAACCCCTTATGGACATACCCCAAGTATTGCGTTGCGTTTGTAACATTCTTATTTCTTTGTATTTATCACGGAAAGAAACAGTGTATTAGTGTTCGAAGTACTTATTTTACCCAACAGATGACTCTAGGGGTATTGTAGAGTGTCCCGTGTCTTTGTATGATCTGTCAGGAAAGTAAATGTACACCTATTTTTCGAGTCTGGCATTCCTGCGCTCCACCCGTGGAGAGTATGAGAATTAAATCAATCAAATGTTTACTGAGGGGCAAAAAGAAAAGCTTAATCTGAATAAGACATTGCAGAGGGGCACAGGCTGTGAATACGAATAGTGCATTGTGTAAATAAAGGACGACACCGAAAGAGAAAGCCAGAAACAGCTGTTAAACTTACAAAAAAAGAGTAAAAATTGTCGAAGTGGGAACATAAAACACAAATACAACAAATACGCCGACAACTAAACACTAACCATGCCATGATCTTGGTGTAGTGGTTAAGGTGCAGGTTTACAAATGCAAAGGTCGCCAGTTCGAATCTTAAGCGAGGACATTTAAAAAATTTTTGTTAATAATACATACAACTCATGAGAGATGGTAAAAGAGGTCGTATTTAGTTTTTCGTAGCAATTATTATTGGTAATGTTTAGTACTGATAATACTTTTTGTCTTTGCGTATTGCTTTTATTCTTTTCTTCATTTCCAAAGAGAAGAATATCCGAACAAATGCCAACAAAATTTCTCATATTTTGAATGTAAACGCCATTTGCAATTAGTGAAGAATAAAAATTGAACGTTCCGATGTAGCTGCAAAAAGTAAAAAAAAAAAAAAAAAAAAAAAAAAACATGGAAGTGGACCATACTCATGGTTATTAAAAATACAATTTCTACATGCCTTACACCTCCCGACCACGTTTCTACGTTAGCAAGTAAGAGGTTTGTGTTTAGGTTAGGTTGGTCAATACGTTTTGCAAAGGGACCCGGTTTAACTCTGACGCACCACAGGTGCGAGAAGGGAGAAAAACACTTTTTCTCTCTCCCTCTGTGTGTCTATTTATCTATCTATTTGTATATATATAACGCTATTTGTGAATGCCATAACCACCCTAATTTTCAGAGGATTGAGACGAAACTTGGCACAAACATTAATTGTTGAAATATCTTGATGAGTTCGTTAACCAGAATAATCAGATGAAAATGTTCAAAATGGTGGCCCTTCAAACTCTTAAAAAGTTCCAAGGGAACCAAATTTCGCCCATAAATAGGTATTCAGAAAGTTTGAATAAATTTTCCTCTTTTACTGAAATATTTGTGTGCAGAAACTTATTGAAATATTGGACCCGATTAATCGCCTAAAGAAGGTTCACGCCCTTTCGCTACGGTCATTTTTTTTTTTTTTTTTGTAGGAGGGGGTTATTTTCCTATCGGAACAAGATGATTGTTAGTGATGATATGAAATTACACATTGAAAGTGAAGTAACTTGTGAAACGTGTTATTTGAAAGAATAATATAATAAATGTGCATTCCTCTAACACAGAGAACTCATGTATTTCGAGTTTGGGAGCCTGAATGGCGAGGAGTGTTATTTAATTTGCTTTTTAGTAACACATTGCATTGCAAATAAAGGTAGGCAACATTAGTGGTAAGTAAAACAACAACAACAACAACAATAATAATAATAATAATAATAATAATAATAATAATAATAATAATAATAATAATAATAATAATAATAATAATAATAATAATAATAGGTGTTGTTTGTGGCAAGGTAATATCTTAATCAATTCTTCTTTAAACGTAATGATTGTAACGCCATATCTCCCTTACAAACAAAATATTAGCAATTTATATCGAGAGAACGAGAAACTGTAGAGCGATGGGAGCAACGTTGGACAGTATGCACTCATAGTACTCAGAAAAGTAAGCGATTTCAATGCAAAAGGAACGAAGAGTCATTGTCATGGGTACTCATGGGGCCACGGCAGAGCCCTCTTTAGGCAAAGTGTCAATAACTTATATCGAGAGGTGATACTGGGATGGGACCAACTTTGGACACCGTGGACCCATAAAGCGCATCAAAAAATAGGGGGGGGGGCGCCAGCCAGCCTTACTTATTTCCACATAATAATATAAAATTATGTTGTCGAAATACACACACGAGTTAGCTACTAATATTTCATATTATTATTAGACCTATTATTATTATCGACAGCGTCTTTTCATTACGTGTGCGTGTTTGACATGAAGCCAAAGAGAAGATCCATCATTCGTAGAAAGAATAATAGTCAGTTACTTTAACTGTGAACGACAGCGAAAAATACGAAAAGAGTGGACTACCTGTAGCGTAAAGAAGCAATATTTTCTCTCAAATGGATAAAAAATCAAGCCGAGATTGATTCGAACTCGCATGGACGGCGCGAAACGCCAGTGCTTTGTCCTCTTTTTTTTTTTAACTGACTCACTGAACGTGTTTTAGTAACCTACTTATTGCTAATTTTACTTGCTTCACTCGTTTAACTTGCTTTTTCTAATAACTTATAACGACAGAGACACGAACACAGAAACATCGAGAACAGTTAAAAATCATAGATGCTCTCCGGCAGGGAATCGAACCCGGAACTCCATACACCAAAGGCGCACGTGCTAGCGACTAGACCAGCGGGAAGGGCGCCACTCTCTCCCTGTGTCGTTAGGGATTACGACCACTGTCTTGCCAGCTATCACTTCTGTGGGTTGTATACTATGATCACATGTTTCTTCTCTGCTGGAAGAGTAAAACCTACATTATATGTAATACATGAGGTATTTAGACCTACATGCTCTTCATATAATGTAATAAAAGAGTCATGCTGGGAATAAGAAAAAGAACATTCCTTGGACAAAACGGAAACTATTGGCATCAGAAATATTTATCTACGAGGCATGCGCAGTAGTATATTTCAGAATAGTTACTGTTTTGTTCAGTAAACGAAGAAAGGGGTATAAAAAAGCAAATATGTCGCGTCAACGAGATCGACCAGATTTGACACGGGCGGAAGCAGATGTATAGTAATACAACAACTTCGCTCAGTTGATACGAGCCGAGCCGGTTGATATCACTACCCGAGTTGGTCTTCTGCTTGGGCTCAAGAATTCGACCGTGCAGGTCTCAGCCTTAATTTTAAGAACTACAATATAATTTTAAGTACTACAAGAAAAATACCTTTGACTCGACTCGGATTGAACTCGAGTCGAGTCGAATTTTGGCTCGACTCCTGCTCATCCCTATTCGTATTTGTATCTTGTTTCCACTTCAACAATTTATACTCTTTTTTTTTCTTCGTTTACCTATTGTTTCTGGATTTCTCTGTCGGTGTCGTCCTTTATTAACACCATGCACTATTCTTATTCCCAGCTTGTGACCCGCTTCAATGTCTTATTCAGTTTATGCTTTTCTCCTTACATTGACTTCACATGTGATTGATTTAATTCTCACTTTCCGCGCACGACCGATGAAAATGTTTTATTATTATTATTATTATTATTATTATTATTATTATTATTATTATTATTATTATTATTATTATTATTATTATTATTATTATTATACTATTGAACTTGCACGGCGAAATTACTGTATAATACGATATCATTTCAGTAATTTTATTCCATTGTATGTTATTTAATTTATTAATGGGCACTAAATTGTCTCCAGATCAACGAATAAATTAACTACGGCATGCACTTTGGTGGAAATATCAGTACATGAACATGTTTGGAACGAACCAATAATCTTATTGCAATGATATTTCCACCAAAGTGCATGCCGTAGTTAATTTATTCGTTGATCTGGAGACAATTTAGTGCCCATTAATAAACTAAATAACATACAATGGAGTAAAATTACAGAAATGATATCGTATTATACAGTAATTTCGCCGTGCAAGTTCAATAGTATAATAATAATAATAATAATAATAATAATAATAATAATAATAATAATAATAATAATAATATTAATAATAATAATAATAATAATAAAACATTTTCATCGGTCGTGCGCGGAAAGTGAGAATTAAATCAATCACATGTGAAGTCAATGTAAGAAGAAAAGCCTAAACTGAATAAGACATTGAAGCGGGTCACAAGCTGGGAATAAGAATAGTGCACGGTGTAAATAAAGGACGACACCGAAAGAGAAATCCAGAAACAGCAGGTAAAAGGAGAAAAAAGAGTAGACATTGTTGAAGTGGAAACATAAAATACAAAAACGAATAGGAATGAGCACAAGTCGAGCCAAAATTCAATTCAACTCGAGTACAATTTGAGTCGAGTCAAAGGTAATTTTCTTGAATTGAGTTCCGAGCCAAGTTGCTGTTTTCGAGGTCTAGTTTCGAGTTGAGTTGAGTTTGATAATGGCTCTCTCGCTCGTTCAGCTCGTTTTAACTCGTTTTGAAATATTGGCCTGATCAGACTGGAAAGCAAAAGCCATGAGAAATGTAAGCAGTAATGTGGAATACTTTTAGTGTTGCTCACGACAGAGGTGCGTCTCATCTCGTAATTTTAGTGCATCTCGTGGGGCAATTTTAGTGTATCTCGTCTCGTCTAGATAACGAGAAGACAAGAGTTTATTATTATTATTATTATTATTACGAGACAGCCTCAAATGTCGTAATCACCAATATAAGTATATACTGTAGTTCTTAAAATCAAGGCTGAGATCTGCACGGTCGAATTCTTGAGCCCAAGCAGAAGACCAACTCGGGTAGTGATATCAACCGGCTCGGCTCGTATCAACTGAGCGAACAGCTCGAGTCGGCTCGGTTGGGATGAGCCGATGACCCGAGCCGGCTTAGTTGGAACAAGCCATCGACTCAGCTCAATTGAGCCGATGGCTCGAGCTTTCTCGGTTGGGATGGGTCACCTACTCGGCTCATGTGAACCGGTTCGAGCCAGCTAAGTTGAAACTAGTTCATCAGCACGTTTCGACTCAGCTCAACTAAGCCGATGGCTCAAATCGGCTCGGTGTGGTGAGCTGTTGGCTCGGCTCACTTCTCGATTCGGTTCGATATTGAATGAGCTGTAAGCCGAGCCGCTCGAGCCGTTGAGAAGCCCAAACCCGGTCCCAGCTGTTTTGAATATGTTTGGATGAAGCCTATAACTTTTAACAATTTTTTGCTCGAGCCCGAATACTTGCCCCTTCGGAACTCAAACCCAGAACGTGACCGATGTCCTTGCCTCCTGAAGACTTCCAGACGACCGAGATCGACAGTCAATTAGCTTTTACTATTCAGATACAAACCGTATATCTTTTAAAGATTATACATGGAGTTGATATAATAATAATAATAATAATAATAATAATAATAATAATAATAATAATAATAATAATAATAATAATAATAATAATAATAATAATAATAGTTTTAAACTTGCCCTGAAATTTGGCAAAACTTACTTAAAAGTAGAGATTTCGGGGAAAGGGTTCCGTACCTTCAAGACACACCTCTGCAACTACCAACATTTTAAACTAGAACCTTTTATTGAAGTTTCATGTAGAAAGTATGTTTTGAGGAAAATAACTGTAATAAATATAACTGAATATCACGCGACAGTAAGGCATATAATAAACTAATTTTTAGAATATGCAGAGGTAAATATAAAAGCTTTGCTACAAAAATACCTACACAGAGCATAATTCAATGAGCTCTGAAATACAATGTAACGAAATAGCCTATGAGATTCAGTCTACAGAGCAATTGTTACTTAAAGAATGGACATACACTATTTCGAGAATCGAGACAAGACGGGAAATGTTTACGACACTTTTCGTCTCGTCTCGATTCTCATCTCCAAAGAGAGACGAAAATTTTGATTTAGCCCTGACCCGTCTCGAATGTAAAATGTTAATTCTCATGTTATTTTATTTGTTTTAGAAACGAGATGAGAAACTCCTCTTCTCGTGAGCAACATTAAACCAAACCGAAATATTCTTTCCAAATGTCACGTTTCTCCTTGTAATGGTATGACCTGAGCGATAATTTAGCTTCTAGCTTTTAATCTTCTACGAGATAATAATAATTATTATTATTACTATTATTATTCCTGAAGATTTGATTGTTCAAGTATTGAAACATCCGAGTATTCAAATATCTGAATATAATAAAACGTATGTTATCGCTGATCAATCGCCATCAAAAATTCTAAAGTAAGAAAAAAAAATTGCAACGTGCATTCGCAGAAGCACCTTGACCACTGAACCGCGATTGCTACGCGGTAAACGATCCATCTTTAGTCTGGTTACGTTAGGTTTCTTTGTCTCCGCTTGCAAACTTGTATGTTATATTTTTCGATTCAAAATGTCTTTCGTATTTCTTTTATGAAGTCGGCAAAGTTTATATTAATAACTTGAGTTTTTCTTAAACCACTGGTTCACAAGTTCGTTCTTCCTCCACACGAAACTACAAATATGACAGATTGAATTCTCATACTCCCCATTTCTTTCAAAGCAGTCGCCATTACCTGGTCAAAGACTTATTTCCGCCACGATTCATATTAACCAAAATAAATTCATTTTTCGGAAGCGGAACTTTCACATTCCGGATTTCGCAAAATTATGGAATTCAGTTATACTCCGGAATTCAGAAGAATTTCGGAACTCGGAAAGAATCCGGAATTTAGAAAATTCCGGAATTGAGAAAAACTCCGACCTTCGAAAAAATCCGGATTTTCCTAATTCCGGAATGTTAACGAAATCAGAAATTTCTAAATTCCAGATTTTTCCGAATTCCGAAATTATTACAAAATTGGAATTTTCCGAATTCCGGAATTTGTCCGGCTTTACTTTCGGGAGTCCGAAAACTAATAATTCCGGAACGGGCTATCCCTAGTTTATACACAACCTTTCAGAACACTAAGCTAGTAGCTGTCTACAAACAAACAAGTAATGCAAAGCATGTTGTATACTGCAATACGTCATGTATTAAAATCCGACACCATGACCCTTTTATTACATTATATGAAGAGCATGTAGGTCTAAATACCTCATGTATTATATATAATGTAGGTTTTACTCTTCCAGCAAAGAAAAAACGTGATCATAGTATACAACCCACAGAAGTGATAGCTGGCAATACAGTGGTCGTAATCCCTAACGACACAGGAAGTGAGCGTTGCCATCGCCGCTGGTCTAGAGGCTAGCACGTGAGCCTTGCGTGTATGGAGTCTCGGGTTCGATTCTCGGCGGGAGAGCATCTATCATTTTTAACTGTTCTCGATGTTTCTGTGTTCGTGTCCCTGTTGTTATAAGTTATTAGAAAAAGAAGTTAAACCAGTGAAGCAAGTAAAATTAGCAATAAGTAAGTTACTGAACGCGTTCGGTGAGTCAGTTAAAAAAATAGTGGACAAAGCACTGCCTTTTCGCGCCGTCCATGCGAGTTCGAATCAATCTCGGCTTGATATTTTATCCATTTGAGAGAAAGTATTGTTTCTTTTCGCTACAGGATGGATTTTCTCTTTGGTTTCATGTCAAACATGCTCACGTAATGAAAAGACGCTGTAGATAATAATAATAATAATATGAAATATTAGTAGCTAACTCGTGTGTGTATTTCGACAACATAATTTTATATTATTATGTGGAAATAAGTAAGGCTGGCTGGCGCCCGCCTCCCTAATTTTTTCGATGCGCCTTATGGGTCCACGGTGTCCAACGTTGGTCCCATCCCAGTATCACCTCCTGTTTTCTCGATATAAGCTATCGACATTTTGCCTAAAGAGGGCTCTGCCGTGGTCCCATGAGTACCCATGACAATGACTCTTCGTTCATTTTGCATTGAAATCGCTTACTTTTCTGAGTACTATGAGTGCATACTGTCCAACGTTGGTCCCATCGCTCTACAATTTCCCGTTCTCTCGATATAAATTGCTAATATTTTATTTGTAAGGGAGATATGGCGTTACAATCATTACGTTTGAAGAAGAACTGAGGAAGATATTGCCTTGCCACAAACAACACCTATTATTATTATTATTATTATTATTATTATTATTATTATTATTATTATTATTATTATTATTATTATTATTATTATTATTATTGTTGTTGTTGTTGTTGTTTTACTTACCACTAATGTTGCCTACCTTTATTTGCAATGCAATGTGTTACTAAAAAGCAAATTAAATAACACTCCTCGCCATTCAGGCTCCCAAACTCGAAATACATGAGTTCTCTGTGTTAGAGGAATGCACATTTATTATATTATTCTTTCAAATAACACGTTTCACAAGTTACTTCACTTTCAATGTGTAATTTCATATCATCACTAACAATCATCTTGTTCCGATAGGAAAATAATCCCCTCCTGCAAAAAAAAAAAAAAAAAAAAAAAAAAAAAAAAAAAAAAAAAAAAACCTGACCGTAGCGAAAGGGCGTGAACCTTCTTTAGGCGATTAATCGGGTCCAATATTTCAATAAGTTTCTGCACACAAATATTTCAGTAAAAGAGGAAAATTTATTCAAACTTTCTGAATACCTATTTATGGGCGAAATTTGGTTCCCTTGGAACTTTTTAAGAGTTTGAAGGGCCACCATTTTGAACATTTTCATCTGATTATTCTGGTTAACGAACTCATCAAGATATTTCAACAATTAATGTTTGTGCCAAGTTTCGTCTCAATCCTCTGAAAATTAGGGTGGTTATGGCATTCACAAATAGCGTTATATATATACAAATAGATAGATAAATAGACACACAGAGGGAGAGAGAAAAAGTGTTTTTCTCCCTTCTCGCACCTGTGGTGCGTCAGAGCTAAACCGGGCCCCTTTGCAAAACGTATTGACGAGCCTAACCTAAACACAAGCCTCTTACTTGCTAACGTAGAAACGTGGTCGGGAGGTGTAAGGCATGTAGAAATTGTATTTTTAGTAACCATGAGTATGGTCGACTTCCATGTTTTTCCTTTTACTTTTTGCAGCTACATCGGAACGTTCAATTTTTATTCTTTACTAATTGCAAATGGCGTTTACATTCAAAATATGAGGAATTTTGGTGGCATTTGTTCGGATATTCTTCTCTTTGGAAATGAAGAAAAGAATAAAAGCAATACGCAAAGACAAAAAGTATTATCAGTACTAAACATTACCAATAATAATTGCTACGAAAAACTAAATACGACCTCTTTTACCATCTCTCATGAGTTGTATGTATTATTAACAAAAATTTTTAAAAATGTCCTTGCCGAGGATTCGAACTTGCGTTCTTTGCATTTGTAAGCCTGCACCTTAACTACTACACCAAGATCATGGCATGGTTAGTGTTTAGTTGTCGGCGTATTTGTTGTATTTGTGTTTTATGTTCCCACTTCGACAATTTTTACTCTTTTTTTGTAAGTTTAACAGCTGTTTCTGGCTTTCTCTTTCGGTGTCGTCCTTTATTTACACAATGCACTATTCGTATTCACAGCTTGTGCCCCTCTGCAATGTCTTATCCAGATTAAGCTTTTCTTTTTGCCCCTCAGTAAACATTTGATTGATTTAATTCTCATACTCTCCACGGATGGAGCGCAGGAATGCCAGACTCGAAAAATAGGTGTACATTTACTTTCCTGACAGATCATACTGCAACGCTATTAGCGTATCTGTGTTGAATTTTATGTAGTTATTCTCTGTATCATTCTGTATCGAGAATACTCGGGATAAAAATCATGACACCAAGTAGGAAATTTGAAACGTTATTTTATTGTATATTGCACAAGACATTATGTATATCATTTAGCAATAAACATCCTTCCTGCTTGAATATTTAACCTATACCTATACATCCCTATATCTTCTTCTTATAGCACCGAGATAACTTGGAATAAAATTTTGTAAGTTTTTAGTTTCTTTTTCCTACGCACTATAAAGATTTATGAAGAGACATTTTTGTTATGTACTCTTCTATGTTAAAAGAATTCAAACAAGCAATAAAAAAATATGGGTATTTTTACCAGAAAATCTGCTGATAATCAAGTCCTTAAGGGGTATGGACCAGACTTTCGGCATTTCTTTCCACCATTCATTTCGTTATAATCATTCATTCTAATCATGGAACGTAAAACTAAATATAATAAAATTTAAAAATAATAATAAAAACGTGCTTTCCTTTAAAAAAAAAAGAAACAAAACAAATAATTAAAAAAGTAAAAAAAATAATTCTTTTTTTCAAAATAGTATTTTTTCTATTAATGCGTAACTGTAAAGAAAAGCATGGGAAGCGATCTCATTAATAAATTGATTGTAGACGAGAGGGCTGCTGGCTCCTCATATTTTTCCGTTTAGTCATTTTTTAAAGAAGTTTTTTTTTTTTTGAAACCAGAATTATTTGCTATTTTGGTACGATTTGTTTTATTTTGTTATTTTTTTAAGGAAATAATATTTTTCAATTTTTTAAATTTTATTTCCTACCTAATTAAATATATTTCGTATCTTTGTGAAATTTGCTTTGTTTCCTTTATCACATCTTGCCGAGATATTGTGTCTTTCCTCACTGCACCTCACTACAAGTCTACTCGCTAAACTCTAATAATGCAATATAAGGTTTCTACGCTTTTACACTCATTTCTCTTTTTTACTCACCAAAGAATTTTCTTTCTTGTGCATTTTATAAAAGTATTAATTATAGGGTAGCCCGGGGCTATGTCGATCACGGGGCAATATCGATCGATAATCAGTTCAGCGTATTGTTATTGCTAGGGAGTTGGAAAACTCTATAAGATCAATGCAGAATGAGAGTGAACACGGTTGAGACGTGCTCAACTCTGCTGTTATTTGGAAATTAATGTGCCTGTAAAAAATAAAGAAAAGAAATAAAAAAAGAAAAGAAAACATTTCGGAAACAGAGTATGTACTTTGCATATACATTTTCTCATAGTTAGACAGAAACGCTTTAGAACGTAAGCTGCATCAGCGACATTATCACGAGAAGTGACTTTCTATATTATGTAATAATAGAATAGGGATATGAGTTGTGAGTCATACACATTCTTGTCGCCAAAGTTGTATACCGGAGTGTAACCAACAGACGAAAGAAACATCGGTTTAGGGACCTTACAATTAATTTTTTTCGGTCAATATCGATCATAAGTTTTTGTACTGTTCTAGTCTAAACATTAATTACAATCACTTTTGTTATGGTTGCACACATATAAGTTGAAAGAAATTGGAATGAAATGGTCAGAGGAAAATATGAATATGGAATAAAAGTAGAAATATGCTGGTTTAAGTGTTTTGCGTGAGGTAGTAAGTTTACATGCTATCTCTTCAACATGTCATATACGACATTAAAAAATATGATTTCGACTGATAGAAGAAGCCAGACCCTTTAAAGAAAGAAAGATTATTCCAAAAGCCGATTGGATATCCAACCATCCATTTGAAATATAAGGAGAAAGATTTGGAGGAGAAGTTGCAAGATTTGGCAAGCACAGGCTTTGGAATTATACCTGTAATAGTTAAACAGGTCTTGTCGTTATTGGGGTACTAGAAAGACAGCTGGAGACGATTAATTTTCTGGATTTATGAAACGACATGTCGATTTTTCGTTGAGGAAATTAGAAGGTTTTTCCAAAGCTAGGGCTGAGGGAATCAATAGAACGGCTGTGATTTTTTTTTTTACTTATATCTCATAATTGCAATGGACATGAATCCTAATATGTTTCTTACACAAAAATACAGGGTTATTAAAAACGATGGACCCATTTTTAAAGATGTGTATTTATTAAAGTACAAATATATATATTTGCAATACATTATAAATGTTCAACGTGTCCACCGTCTGCTGCACGGCAAACATCTATGCGGTAGCTGAACTCTGTGTAGCAAGTGTATCTACTGTTACTGAGTGCACTTCCAGTCTGTTGAAATTGCGTAAACGAACGCTTAATGCTTTTTCTAGTTGGTGGTTCAATACCAAATTTTGTACGAAGGCCCGCTGCACTACAATTTGTGACTCACTTCTTGCGAACTTTTGTCACTATTGTTATGTTCATTATCATGTATAATAATATAAATATTATAATATATAAACTATCCCTATTATGTACTTTATATAATTGGAGATTCTATTCTCCATTGAAGGACAATAATAAATGGTAAGAATTGCACCCTAGTTTTGAAAAATCTTGCAATGACCAGCGTTACAGTTTTTGCATATTTACAACTATCAGAATTTTCAATTGTGCACTTTTGTAGCCAAAAAAAAAAAAAAAAAAATGTGTTTTAAAATAAATTAACAAATTTTTCTGAAAAAATATTTTTCTGATTTTCTTTATATAAACTTATTGTTCAATGTGAAATGACCGATATAGCCCCGAGCTACCCTATTATTTTTATATGCTTGTTATTTTTTAATTTTCTTGAAGTCTATCGTACTTTCACAATCTGGAAAGTAATTTACGAAGATCCCCTGGATGTTATACTACACATATTATCTTCAGAGTATTATTGGTTGCTTAAGGAAATAGGATATATACTAAAGAGAACAATACACTGATAAAGTCTTCTGCTGTGAATTTCACTGGGCGCAGCTGTGTTGGTCACAAACATACAATTGCTAAGGCTGTTGCTAAGGTACAGTAGCTTCAATGATGTTTACTTACGTCCTGGTTAATATAAGTATAAATAGAAAATTAATAAAGTTAATATAGCTATTCCTAAACATAAATGAGTATAATACTCTAATTTAGCTAATAATGACCGTATAATGTATTATGAAACAAAATTGTTGAAAACTCGTGCATCATAATAATGTGGGCCCACATTGATAGACGCAAGGATCACGCCTTTTCATGGAAATATTATCCTAGTACTTTTTACAAATTTCTTTTCTTGGCGTCTGCCCGTCAATAAGCGCTCATATTTATAATATCCCTGCAATCATATCTATTATATAAATAAAAATGAAATGTCGTTATCTGTTATGTTATTAGGGTAGCTGAACGGCTTGAAATGAAACTGCGCATAGCTTTTGACTCCAGCTTTATATATATATCACAGATGTTCATTTTATTCCGATTCCACTCGCCCTCGCTCACTCTTGCCCTCGCGAAGGAAGTTATCCATTGCCCTCCGTCGCCCTCACCCTCGTGCTGCAAATTTATCCTCGCCCTCGGAGTGACAGCCCTCGTCATCGTTCACCCTCGCGCTCGTACTGGAAACTTGTTCGCGCCCTCGCTCACCCTCACCCTCGCCAAGGAAGTTGTCCATCGCCCTCGCACACACTCACACTTGCAGTGAAAGTTGGCCCTCACCCTCGCGAAGGGAGTTGTCGATCGCCCTCACCCTCGTCTTGGAAATTTCTCCTTGCCCGCCCTGTCGAAACTTGTCCTCGCCCTCGCTATTAACATTTATTAACATTTATTAATTTATTAACATAATGAATTTCTTTACTTTGGTTTGTTCCGAGCTTAATGAGTGAAAATAAATTAAGAACAAATAAGGCAGAAACTAAATCAATATCTGTATGGATAACAATAAGTAAATCTATAAAATGTCATGACCGATCAGTACGGGATTGTATACCTACTTTTATGCCATATATATATATATATATATATATATATATATATATATATATATATATATATATAGGTGATTCCTCAAATCAAAATAAGAGAAAAAGTTCATATGGACCTATGGCGAAAATGCATAGTTTCAGAGCTAGGGCTGTCCAAAATCGCGAAAAAGCTAAATTTCAATAGGCCTTATTTCGAATTTCAGGAACTGTGGATGGTGGTTATTATCAGCGTAAAGGAAGTCACGCATACACAATCCAAAAGTGTATATTTCATTAATTGTCAATAGGTGTAGAGGGTATTCCTTATAGGGTGTAATAATCAGATATGTTTTCAATAGAGTTTTCAGATATACCCTGATTTCAAGAAGGGTTCAAAGTAGACAGGAGGTAAACCTTGACAACAACGGACATCCAATGCTTCGGAGGGAAGGCGGAAATGTTAAGAACAGGCAGCTCCGTGTGTGTGTGTTTTTTTTTTTTTTTTTTTTTTTTTTTTTGTGTGTGTATATGTGTTCGGAAAAACGTGTAATGATATGTATTTTGTCACGGTATATTTCACATTTTCTTCACTTGTAAGCCTGAAAGAAAACATCGCACTATGCGTTGTACGAGAGACCATGCTGCTGACGATTCTTAACATTTCTGACTCCCGCCAAAGGATTCCGTGTTCACTGCTACCAAAGCTTATCGTTTGTCTGCTTTGGACCAATCATAAAATCGGAATATATGTCAAAATTCGGTTGATGTCATGTCTGGGAATTTCACCCTGCAGGAATAATCTGTACACCCATTGAACATTAATGAAATATATGCGTTTTTGGATTGCGTATGCGTGACTTCCTTTACGCTGATAAGGACCACCATCCACAGTCTCTCGAATTCGAAATATTGCCTCTTGAAATTTCGCTTTGTCGCGATTTTGGACAGCGCTAGCTCTGAAACTATGCACTTTTCGCCATAGCTCCATCTGAACCTTTTCTCTTATTTTGATGTGAGGAATCACCTCTCAAAGTTTGTCGGTATAATTCATTAACACCCTGTATATATATATATATATGATTAACATACGTATACTATTACGTACCGGACTTTCTGGCGTATAAGGAAAGATTTGGAAATTGTTACCAGTTTATTTAGTAGCGTTTTATAGATAACAACCTTTCTCCGTTTCTGTATTTTTGACATTTTTAATGTATTTTAAGTTCTTCACCAAATTGCTTTTTTTTTTTTTTTTTTTTTTTTTTTTTTTTTTTAGTGAGAGCTTAGTGAAAGTCTTAAGAATATAGAACTATATAAAAGCAACAATGGAGCTTTATATTATTAATCGACTTACATTCTGTGCAAAATTTTGTCATTGTAAGATGTCGGAAAATCTGTTAAATTAAGGTTGCAACATTTAAGCACCAAGTTGAACCATTACACGTACTCGTATGAACCATTGTGGATTAAAGAAAAACATCTAAAAAGAAGAAAAGAGTGCCATGAATTTCTGATTCGTGTGGTTTTACAGTTGCATTTAAACCCTGATATTAACCAAATCATCAAGTCCAGGAGGATCAGGTGGGTAGGTCATGTAGTCAGAATGAAAGAAAAGTTCAATGTTTTAACTGCAAATCTAATCGGAAAACGACCATTGGGAAGACCTAGATGCAGATGGGAGAAAAATATGAAGATGGATCTCGTAGAAATAGGAATACAAAGTAGAAACTGGACCCAGTTGGCTAAGAATAGAAATCAATGGAGAGCTTTTGTGAACGCGGTATTGAACCTTCGAGTTCCATAGGTCATAGAGTATAGATTTAGTTAATTATTTATTAGTAAAATCAAAGTCCCCAATATAGTTTTACCAAGGTTTAATACCCTTATTATACCAAGAAAATAAGAAGAAACACAAAAGAAGTGAATAAGGAAAGCTTACTTTTTATTCTTTAAACTCTCAACTAAAATTGACATAAAAATAACCATAGGCCTACATTATATTATTCATTAATCAGGTCATATTTTCAATCCCCAAAAATGTTATTGGATTGGACAACGAAGGAATGCCAAAAGGGCAATAGGAGTACAAATTGCGTCATTGAAATCTTAGTGGTAGACACAAGAAAATAATTGCGCAGTTTATGTATATTTTTAATGCGTTTCTACCAGTGTATTTTTTTGTTTGGTGAAACTGCATAGTAGAAATATAATTTTAAAATTCACTTACATATATTAAATTTGTAATTTCGGCCTTACGTATTTTCTTTTTGGACGGTCACTGTACTTTGAGGTAATTTACGATTTCAGGGAGATGTGTTAAAATACTACGTACGTTTTGTGTGAACGTTGTTCTTTTATCGTTGTCGGATGACAGAGTTTACATAACCAATTTATTACGCAATTGTTAGTCTGTGTCTATTGTCTACTGAGACGACCATATCTTCCTCTGTTCAATTCCTTTTACAACGTTAAAGGAATTATTTTATTTTTAGGCTTGTGTGTGTGCGCCGCGTATAAAAGCCTTAACGAAAAGATTTCGTTTCACTTTATAAAATTTTAATATGCAAACTTGTACAATTGCACAAACAGAGAAGTACATTATTATTCACTTGAGTTGCAGTGTGAAATGAGCTATGACGATGTTGCATTATTCATCAATATGTCCCTTCTGTAACGATGTCTCATCCACTTTTGAGTACAGTAGAAGGCCATAAATATGTGTTTTATTTCACGATTTGATGGGCGGAGTCTTCTCACATCAAAAATTTTATGTTTCCTTTTACGAGAGAGAGACTTGGTTGTGACCTTTTCAAGTGACCCTTCTTTTCTTATTCTTCTCCTCTTTACAGCCCTTATCTTCTTTGTAAAGAAAACTGAGCAGCTATTCTTTTGTCTGTGCCGCCACCTGGTTCTTCATCCCCTGGTGTATTTGCTGTACGTGACTCAAAATATTTTGTATTAGAAACAAATGAAATGGATTTATGAGTAAACCACTGAAGAAGCTGGTTCCTATAGATTTCCATGACGAGTGATGGACTTCTCGAGGAAGATAGATAATAATGAAAATTACTAATAAATGACTCCATATTTTACTGAAGGCAAAATATTGTATTCCTTCTTTTCTTATTTCATATAGAATTCCCTTGAACTCGAAGTCTTGCACGAAATTCGAACATCTCGTATGGGAATATCACTGAACCATTCTAGTAGCATCATTTCAAATTTTGCTAGCGAGAGTACAGGGTTTTCCGATGTAAGTCGATTTTCATGTGTTCCATTAATATTGTATTGTATATAGGGTTTCCCAGGAGGAAGGGGCAATATTTTGCGGAATGGTGTGAGTGATTCTAAGCAAAAAAGTTCATATGAACATTGGTCCTAATCTCAACGGTTTGACAGCTACAGGTTGTGAACCATCTTTGACTTTGTTGCGTATTGTTCACCCTGTAACTATTTTAGAGTGGTAAGACATAGCGGATTTGAAATGTGATGGAATGACCATTCCAACGGTATGCAGCATTTGGCAGTGTTGTCGTTGGAAGGGATGCTATTGAGGGAAATTTGAAAAAGTTAAGGTTATTTAAATAAATTGGATGGTAACACTGATTCAAAAATATCCCTCAATAACTTCTCTTCCAAAGATACCACTGCCGCATATTGCATATCGTTTGAAAGGTTTTATCATCTTTCAATCCGCTGTGTACCACTTCTGTAGAATAAGTACAGGATGAGCAATACGCAATATAAAATAAAAAAAATGGTTCACAACCTGTAGCTCTCAACCCTTTGAGATTAGATCCTATGTTCATATGAACTTTTTGTTCTCTTAGAATCACTCATACTACAATTTCCCAAAATATTGCCCCTTCCTCCTGGGACACCCTATATATATATATATATATATATATATATATATATATATATATATATATATATATATTGTAAGGACGAGTGTTCGCCCATTTTTTGAATAAAGGATTAGTGTAAAAGTGTATATAATTTTGTTACTGATAAAGGTAAGTCTGTCCAGACATATATATTTAACTACATATATACGTATTATGTGTTATATATTTATAATTTCATCTAGGATATTACTTCCTTATTTGTATGTGTATATCTGCTTAAACTGTATATTTCTTGCTTGGATTTCTTTCAGCTTTATTTAACGAACTCAACATTCAAGTTTTTTCTTCATAGTTTTTTCTTATAGTGATCGATGGGATTTTCCAGAGGCTTGCAATGGTTGCTCGCATTTAAAAGATTTTTTTGTGGATTTTTAAGCAAAAATAAAAATAAGTAAATTAAAAACGAGAAGAGTCTTCGACCATATAAAAGGAAGCCTCTCGCTGCATAGGGTGCTGGATGACTATGGCTGTTAGAGCCGTTGTATGTTGTTGAAAATTCTGCCTCACTTTTTTTTTTTTTTTTTTAACTTTCCTATCTGTAGTGAACGGTCTGAATTATGACAGATGACAGAGAATAAATGATTTCTCTGGAGCCTGAGTGATGGCGTTAGAATTTCTGATTTTATAAGGAAATAAGTAGGGACTAGCCTAAGTGATGGCTAGAGCAAGGAATGAGTGATTTCCTTCGGTCTGAGTGATGACCAAGTTTGTTAACATTTAGCTAGCCAGGTGATAAGCTTGAATGATAGCTTATTGGGATAAGTGATTCCCATTTTCTTCTAGATAGGAGAAAGTAGGGTATAAACGTTTTTTTAAACCTCAAAGGCAGAAAACACTGTTTCTTATAGATTTTTTTTCTTTTTGCTAGGCCAGAGAAGTCTGAAAGATGGTCTTCCCTTCAGAGAAAGAGAATCTGTCTTTGGGTTAAGTAATGTCATTGACAACAAGGTCTCTAACATTTATAGACGGAAAGTTGTAGTCAGGCTTTTCTGATAGCGGTAGGCGTCAAACAAAACTGTCAGGGAGTGACGGATCGGTATAGTCTGACTAAATACATTTGTAGGAGTCTGTTGGTCTGAGTGATTATCATCAGACTTACGGGATAGGGCTCTGAAGTGAAAGAGTTCCGGATATTTTTTTTTAATCTTTACCTTAAGAAATTTCGTCGAATCACTTCTATTTACTTTATTTCCTGAATAAATATTTATTTACCCTGATAAGACTAATTTTCAATGAGAATAAGACAACCCATAATATTGTTGGTAATTTTTATTATTTGTTTGTGGTTTATTATGATTGGCTTCCCTTAGAGAGCCGAACATTCTTCAAGGAGTGAACTACAACAATTTAAACAATCATTCTGCGTTTTCTTGGAGTTCTCCGATTACCTCCCAATTTCGTTATTCCACCATTATTATCCACCTCATCATCACTGTCTCTCCATTAGCCTCGATGCATGATCATGGGACGTTAAATTCAAATATACAGGGTGACTGGTAATTCGATACAAGGGGATATTCTACAAATAGTTTGGAATATTTTCATCTATATGAACGGGGGGTCGCAAATCAATAGATTCTGAGTAATTTGCACTATGTGATTTCTTTGAAATTTTCCGGCTAACAAGATGTGCGAGAGAAAGTTTTACCCTGACCAACTTCCGCATAATGTAGAACGATGAAATTTTACATGTGTAATCCTGCATACTTATAAAGAACATGTGGTAATGTACAGTTTGTAACTCTGCACCGTTCCTGTGTTATAGGTCCGAACCTGAAGTAAGGTGTAGTGGTCTAAAATTCATTACTGCACCTCAGAAGGCTGTGTGGCTGCATCGCAGAAGTACTTGCCCCTAGGAATTGATTGCATGGTTATGAAGAGGTGGAATGAAGATAGCATGCGGAATGAAGATAGCTGTATAAGAGAAAAGACGAACTATGACAGATTTCATACCCAGGGTAGTGCATCTATTTGGCCAACATTCGAGCAGTGAACCGGTGCGTAGTTTTCCAGGAGGAACACTTATACAGAAAGTATTATAAAACAAGCGTTTTCAGTTGTACGTCTGCTGTACGTTAATTTATTTATTGTAACAACACAACAGGGATTCTGCCCATTTACAGTGTTTGTTTACATATATGGCGAAATGTCATTATTTTTACAGAAGAAAAGCATACAGAAATTTTTATTGTTTCATTGATTAACTCAGTTCATCATACTACAAATTGTACTCCTAAACACTTTTTTTTATAGATATATTGAATACGTCTATCATTTCACACTTTTCTTCAATATTATTGTAGTAAGAACTCATTTTCCATAAAGGGGATTTATATAGAATGTCAGTACGTGCTTTCTTACAGTACATGGTACTACTATTACTCAGCCTTGTTCCAGACGTCGGAACATGCAGAAATATATTAGAACTTCTTTGAAAACAATTTTATTATGTATTATTTTATGTAGAAAAACAAGATCATTAATATACCTACACTGTAAAAAATCGTTGTGTTATTTCAACGACATGCCTATGTGTTAACACGATTGTGTTAAAATATAACACAACTCACTCTCCATTTAGAGTAGTGTGTCAAATGCCGGTAGTTGAAATGACACACAGCTTCTGTGTTAAACTAACACAAGTGTAGAATCTTCGGTGTTGTTTTCTGCGTGATTGCCAAATATGTTGGGCATCTAATTATAAAGACTTATGAATTGAAGCTACAGACAAACGAAGTAGAAAGAAATACTTAAACAAATCCAGGTATACGCAAAATTTCAACATGCAAACCGCGCGATGTGTTTTCAATTGTTTTATATAATGTTTCTGAAGAAATATGTCAACAGCGAGAAGCAACATTGTATTACTATGTCACTTTTACACTGCATTAGAACTCACCAGTCAACACCGGGGACTGTGCTTCAAAATGGCGGAAAACAAAAAATCACGATTAAGAGGCAAACATATTATAAGAATATAGGTAAGAGTTTTCTATCATTCTTGAACAAGATTTTGGTGAAGGTTGTGTTTATCGCCATCAAGAAATACTTCACAATAAATGTTGAGGAGGACGACAAAATTTTTTATAAAGATTTTCTATATGAAGTGTTATGTAGTTTACTATTGTTATTTTTAAAGTAGAATCTTCGGTAAGCGTAAGCATGCACACCACATGATTTTCCAACACAGAAAAATGGTTACATCAGCACCACACACGGAGCTATTTGAACACCGAAATAGGTGTCGTAGTAACACAGAAGTGCAGTCGAACTAACACCAAAAACGGTGTTAATCTGGTGGTCTGACCTTGAATTTTAACACAGGGAGTGTTAACACCAAAACGGTGTTACTTATACGGCTTTGACCTTGAATTATGAAACAGATTGTGTGTTGAAATAATAAGAAAACGATGTTGAAGTAACACAGGGACTATGTTATATTGATACTTGACATGGTGTAATATTAACACAAAATAATTAACACACTACACGCTGTGTTACTTTTCTCCTGTTGGTACAACACCGCCATAAGTAACACTCAACACTTTTCTCCAAACTACCAACCCTGGCATGGTGTCGAATCAACACCGAAAATACTAACAAAGATCCGAATTTAACACCGCTCAACACCGGTTGTGTGTTAAAGACGTAACACGCCTCCTATGTTAAAAGCCAACACCACGGGGTCTGTGTTGAACTAACACCGCATAGTGGTAGTCACGCTAGAACCACAAGTAACCATAGACTTAATTTCAGAACATGAAACTTATTCGTATCACATCAGGAAAAAATAAAAGGACTATTGATTGGTGTTTGAATATTGGCATGATTTTACGAATTCCTGTGTGAATGAAAAAGTTTTTCCTTTTTGATTCGTGGACTAGACAACAGAATGAAGAGATTAGGGAATATATCCTACTAAAAAACTTCAATATACAAAAACTGGAACTCCCTGATAGTTCCACTGGTACCATACAGCTATTAATTACGTGCTTTAATACAATATCCAATGTATTGAAGTGTATCAACGTAAAACAAAGTCGTTACTCTGGTTTACATCGAGTCTTCTCCTTCTTTTCAATTGGTTACCCGTATGAATCAAGGCTTCACACGGGATTCCTATCCGTATTTATCTACAATAATCAATTGCTTCACTATTTGACACCTACGTAGAGTTTCTGGAAATTATTCATTTCGTAACTTGAACACTCTCATGTGTACTTCCTTCTGTGAGAATGTATTTTGTTGTGTATCTTTTTCTAAACTTAATCTTACATTGTACCTTCATGTATATACATAACAACGTAGCAAAGTTATAACTTTATTTTAATATTATTTGTTTGATATTAGCATTTCACACTATATCGCATATCTAAGTTTTGTACTCTTCTTCAATATTTTTCCCAAATGACAAAATCAAACGTTAAAAAAAATCATAGTTGATGCGGATAAGATTAGAATCCTAGTGTCTTGTGCGAAATCGGTACACTAACCACAAGACCACGTCGAGAACTCGTAAGAAAGTTACTTTTAACCATGTTTACATCATTCATTCTTTGTTACTGCCTGATTCTTTGATAATTAGAAGTAATGTGTGTGTAACCGTTAGGAACATCTGTGTCATTGTTAGGGTTGTCTGTGTACCACCTTTAAAATAACAGACAATATTAGATATAATGTTCTATTTACAATGCATTTCTTTCATATAGGGCCTACACAGTACCCAAGCGAACAATCTATTACAGCAGAATAAAAGCCGTAAGTTATTATGGAAATGAACAGCATACTTTAAGAGTCATTCTTTAAAATTATACATTGGAATTTACCTTGACACATGTTATTTTGTTCAGGGCGATGTTGCCTGTCGATTGATATGTCTCATCTTTGCACACCTGATGGAAATGATGATTAACTCCACTAATGATCCACGATGACTAACTCCGCTTCCATACATACGGGCTTTAGTAAGTGGACTACTCATACATGAAAGGTTTCCAATTGTGCCACGTCAAGTAAGTGATCGGCTTATGCATGGAATTATTTTATTGGATTTCTATTCATGCGGCCCGGATTCGAATCATTGCAGATCTGTCATTTTTAATATTCTTCAACTTCAATTTCAATTCATGCTGAGTGTGATATGCAAGATCCGTGGAGAAGGAAAGAGATGTTCGAATGGGGAGAATTGGAGTAGTTCCACGAATAGAGACAAAGATTTTTCAAATTTATTTTCTTCAATTGTTCCAATTTTGATATTTTCGTTTAGTTTCAACCATTTTCTAACTCATGACCAATGTTTTTTTCTCACATGCAATATGAGTGAAATAATACATTATGCACACAACGTGTGATAGCGTCATTGATATATAGCACTCATTGGACAACACGCTCAAAACAATTGAGATTAACCTTACGTTGGAGACATTAACATGCATCAACTGCACAGTTGGAGCTTACTTTAGTGCTCGTCTCCAGGTTGAAAGATTACTTATAAATTGGGTTCCATCTATCCAGTCGTTCGTGATACCACCAAAAGTAATACACTCAATATAATGGAGTTACAGCAGTAGTTTTGCTGTTGACTGTACATAAGCTTAGGTATAAATATATTTTAGGGTAAGTGAGGGGAAATTGCATCTCCATGTAATTTTGTGCATATTTACGCATGTGTATGAAGTGGCAAAGCAACATGATCCATTTCTATTAAAAGTTCTGAACTTCTTTTCCTTTGGAAAAAAAAAAAAAAAAACCTGTACCACTTCCCCCTATACACTCCATCTGCTGTACGTATATTGCATTCGTGACTTGAATGTATAACGCACCTCTTTCCCGGGAGAATAATTATTAAAACCAAGCCGTGAAAGACCATTTACTACACAGACGACAGAAATATAAATGAGGAAACAACGTGATCCTCTTTGGCTAAGCTGAAATAAAATACTCTTTCACAAAAAAGGAAAAAAACTGAAGAAGTTGTCAAGAGAATATATAGCACTGAATGAACGATTGATTGCTTTTTTCTTAATAGTCTGGTTAAACTCAGCCTTTGCCATTCTCATTACTTTTCATAACGAAATACAACGAATAACTAAAACTATAGATACACAGTGACATAGTGTATACGACCGGAAATGAGTGACAGGGTATTTGAAGTAAAACTTACTCTTATTCTTTAAAAAGCATATAGGAAGTCTTCACAAATGTTCGAGAAAGACAAACAATGCTTGAATTACACGAGACGCTCCTAGTAGTAAGGATGACAAAGTCTTGTCTCCCGTAAATGTTCTGCGAACGGTCAAAAATATTGTCGATTTATTTTGAAACTGTATTTTCTAAGAGAAACTCGAACGACTTCCACACACCATACATATAGCCAGATAAATTGGCTGGCACAAAGCTGTTCGGTATTTATACTTGAACCCCTCAAATGTAATTTCCGAGTGTTCAGATGGCATGTAGGTCGTTCTGGGTTCCACCTTACTGTCCGGAACACCTAACATGTTTCATGTAACTTTCACGCTGATGTTCGCAAGTCAATAAATAAGAGTTTTTATATTTTATCATGTTTTATCTTATTTCAAAGGTATCTTACTATATTTTTGATCAATGTCGTGCTATTTTAGAGAATATTATCGCTTTAGGTATAATTTTATTTTTTAATATGTAAAAATCAAATATTCTTAACAACTTCCAGTGTATTATCATAATTATCCTTATTATTTCTTTTTTCTTATTTATTTATTTATTTTTACCTAAAATGTACAAAATTTCACTTACTTTCAAATCATCTATATTCAAGTTGTTATCCATTACTTTTACTTCTAATGGTTTTCTTAATAACTTTTCATATCCTTCCGTGATTTAGCTAATAACTAACTTTATATTTTTTATATAAAAAAATGTAGTGGATCTGTTACCAATTATGATTTTTCTGATTGGCTTAATCTTATATTATAGAAAAGTTCTCTACAATTGTTTAGCTATGATGGTAAAGGCAGTCATATACTTTTCAAACATTAGAACAAAGTAAGACACCAATGGAATATTAGAAACCTTGTTTATAAAATACAAGAGGTATTTTTCGCGAAGCACAGATCTACATAAATCGCTTTCTGGTTTCCTTAAACAGTGGTTGATTCGCTTAATTTCACGAAAATCGTCAGACCCCATAAAGGAACATTTCTAAAGTCGATTGTAAATAAATTCTCTCAAAATCCAGAGCTATATAAACCTATAATGCACCCGAAAGCAATTCATCCAGTTTCATCAAAGGTCATTAGGTTCGGTTCCAAGAACTAACGTACAACTAACCAAAGAAACAATTAAGAAATGTTTGTTTCACAACACTCGTACGTCGTTGATTCATGAAGGAAACTTCACCTATTTCTAAGAATGTAACGCAAAGTAAACATGTCCTCACTACTATGAACTACAGAGTTATTCAATAGGAAGAAATAATAACATGATAACACAAAAACACTCATTATGAATCACATATCTTTCCGAAAGTTGATACATAAAAGAAAGATAATGATATGTAGTATAGAGTCCGATATGACGTGTGAGCGACAGACGAACATGCTATGAAGGATATTGAGCTTAATACTGCATGTAACTACCACAAGCAGTCACGTAAGCAGCTGTTCGGGGAATTAGCTGGTCGTACATACTTTAAGTCACTCTACACTCGCTGTAGATCTTGGGTATAGTTGGATCATGGTCGGGGCCGTTCACACGTAGTCATACAGCTTAGGTTCGGAGACCTAGTAGGTTACGGTAGAAAGTGTATACCGAAGAGCACGATAGCATTATTGGGATACGCGTTATCCTATTTGAAGATAAGTTTCCGTAAAATTTCTAGATAAAGGGAGGGGATAGGATAGACGAGGTTACGAATGAGTACATTAGATATACAAACAATGGATGAAGGCCCGAGATAAATAGGAATAGCAGCTTGTATGTTGTTCTTGTACTAATCTATGGTTCTATTTTGTGTTTCAACCAAGCTGTTCTCGCTGGTAAGGCAAGCTGTGTAACCGACAGTTGGTAATTTACACTGATGAACATTAAGACGACAAAGTAATATTTGTTCCTAATATTTTTTATGAACAGTATACGATCAATTACACAAAACGTGTGTCTAGGTTCGTAATACAGCTTTATTAGGAGCTCGACAATATGATGCGAAAGGGTCTCTTATGTGAGATGATGTTGCATGGTAGCTGAGCACCCACCTATTTCTGTGGATTTATTCATGAAAACTCAACAGTAAATCCTCAAATCGCTGCCTTGGCTTATCTGCTGAAGCTTCAGCAGCATTTTATGAATAATATTCATGATTCATCTCACGAAGTTTCAAAGGCTATTGTTGGCAGGTGCTGGTGTTTTGTCTGTCGAGATTAAACATCAAGTTCTGAAAACATACCTCTGACTTATCTACTGGAGATTTAGTAACATTTTCTGCAAAAATGTATCTGATTCATCTGCTGAACATTCAACAAGAAATTCATAAAACGCTGCACCTGAGTCATATACTGGGAATGCGAATGCTTTTCTTAAAATTGAGGTGTGGAATCGACAGTGAAACAAACGCCACATGAGGAAATCTCTGGTTTTCAGTGACATATCGAGATTTATACTTCCTCTAGTGGCATGTTTGTTCATCGAAAGGCCACTAGAAAGTATTGGAGGCTCGGTTCAGTTGAAGGAACTGTATTGTTTTTCTAGTGACTACTAAACAACAAGGAGCAATAACAAAGCACCCACATGCCAACCTCTTGCAGAGTTCAAGTTATCACAACAGTTCTGTTATGTGTCCGAGTTCAACACGTACTGCACACTGCATGTTCCCAGGTGTTCGTCACATGGTTGGTTATTGAGCTAATTTATTTTCTTTGATAAACTTTTAATACGTTATATGGTTATATAGTTGAGTTTAGGGATCCATTCTTTTTCATAAGACATGGGATACACTGATGCTTTTTCTCATTATTTGGTATAGGGTGTGTTGGCCCAACTTTAAATTAAGATTTGTTGAAGAATGTTCTCTAGGTCCCAAATATACGTACTTTTCTCTAGATCCTGTTTATCCTCTCCCATGGGTAAAAATTACCAAAAAGTATAAACCTAAACAATACGTCGTTCCACATATTACGTTATTGACCTAAATATCTCCCTTGACGACGTTTTATCACGTTATGTTGTTATACGGTTGAATACAAGTGCCTATTCTCTTTTATAGAACATAAGTATATTAATGTACCCTTCACAACATTTAAGAGGGTACCACCACTTAAATTTAGGAATTGCTAAGGAAACAAAATTTGATAAATGTTCTCTGGAACAAGAATATATAATTCTGTAAATTTGGTTACTCCAGCTTATTCCTATCGTGGGTAAAAAAAGTCAAAAACTTCAAATTTTGCTGTTTTTTGACCTATTATAACATCTTTGATGAGACATTAGTGCATTATATTGCTTATACAGACGGTGATCAGGAAAATGGAAACACCTGTAGTTGGCAACACGTCAGATGTATGGGTTGGCAGTGGTGTCGTGGCGCCCGCAGGGCGGACCGCTGGTGGTGGTGTGTTAGGTCGGTCTCCATACTACGTCAGACGCAATGGAACAGCAGTGTCCAGTGGCTGCAGCAGACGGAGGTAGTGTAAAATGGGAGACATCTCAGATTTTCAAAGAGGGCAAATTGTTGGTGCGCGGTTATGTGGAGTGAGTGTGACGGCAGTGGCTACTGTGTTAGGTGTGTCGCGTGGGACAGTGTCGAAGGTAATGACGGCCTACACAACACACGGGAAAACCACATCGGGGAAGCGGAACAGTGGGCGGAAGAAAATCATGAGTGACAGGTCACGCTGGGTATCAAAGCGCATTGTCACGCAGAACCGTCGTGCCACTGCGGAGCAAGTGACGGAGGAACTCAATCAGCACCTCCTCCACCCTGTTTCGACAATTACAGTCCACCGCGAATTACATGACATGAACTTACGGGGTCGTGTTGCACGGGCCAAACCGCTCATCAGGGACCATAACGCTTTCGCACGCCGCAAATGGTGCCGCGACCATGCAACTTGGACCGTTGAGGACTGGAAACGTGTGATATGGTCGGATGAGTCATCCTTCACCCTATTCCCAACCACGGGCAGTGTTTATGTGTGGAGAACGCCCAAAGAAGCTTATGATCTGCTTATGAACTGTGAAACATGGCGGCGGCTCGGTGATGCTGTGGGCCGCCATATCATGGTTTTCATTGAGTCCTGTGGTCACACTTAGCGGACGAATCACTGCCAACGATTATGTCGCAATTTTAGAAGACCACATGCATCCTATGGTCCGGATGTTGTTCCCGGACAATGACGCCATCTTCCAGGATGATAATGCACCCATTCACACAGCTGGCGTTGTTGCAGCGTGGTTTGAGGAACATCGGGATGAAGTTCAACACCTCCCCTGGCCCGCCCAATCCCTAGATCTCAACATAATTGAGCATCTGTGGTCCGTCTTGGAAACACGACTCCGGCCACGATATCCACCTCCATCCTCTCTCACAAAACTGGCCGATGCCCTGCACGAGGAATGGTGTAAAATTCCACTTGCTACCATTCACGACCTCTATGCCTCCATCCCACGTCGCATCAAGGCTATTCTGAAGGAGAAAGGTGGCCCGACACCATATTAATCTGGTAAGTTGCAATTTCGTTCAGGTGTTTCCATTTTTCTGATCACCATCTGTATATATATAAGTACAGGGTTCAATTGTCTTTCAAAAGACATGAATGCAATGATGGTTCCTTTGAAATTTGGGAGGAATACAAAGAACAACCCCTTAATCTTGGTAATTGCGAAAAAAAAAATTTGGTAAACGTCCTCTGGGACTTAAAAATATTACCTTGTAAATTTAGATTTCCTACGTATCCTTTTCTATTCGTAAAAATTGTAAAACTATTCATATTACCTTGTGGTGGACATCGCAAATTTACAGCAAGTTTTTAAATAAAAATTCATTTTATCAATTATGTGCACATTCTCATTGCCTATCATTAATTAACTTAAAACACGCCTATTGCAGTAATTTTACAACAACAGTGTTGCCAGGAACCGCGTTTCTGTAAAAAAAAAAAAAAAAAAAAAACACCAACTTTACGAACTTGCATTGAGTTGAGTTGATTTTAAGTTTAACGTCCCGTTCAGCAGCGTGGCTATATGAGACGTGGACCTACTGATTAATGTGGAATCCGAACCACATGAGCTCCCGCCGGGAATCGAACCCAGGTCTCCCACGCCAGAGGCGCGTACGCTGACCGCTTAGCCACGAAGGAGCTCTCGAACTTGCATTAAATAGTCTTTTTATATGGTAACACTGCATCAACCTTGTCACATTTTCGCACCAATGGATAAGTGTTGATGCATATTGTACATATACACAGAAATTCACCCGCAAGAAATCAGTTTTCTGCAACTGAATATTGATTTGCTTCATTTTGCACATTTTTTTTTTTTTTTAATTTTACACTTACGGTAATTTCTTTCGTTACTACACAAAAACGTTACAAGTTCCAGCATTGGCCATGATCTCGAAAATATCTACATAGAACATGTTTACATTTGTTTCAAGTCTCATGTCTTTATCAAAAGATATACACAATCAAACTTTGGGTTGCGCAACTTTATGGACACACTGTAGTTAAGCATTTATCCAGATACCTATTTCGTATAAACTATTACGATCAAGTGAACTTCATAAATTCTCTGAATAAGAAGTTGGCAGTCTATAGTAATTTAACCTAGTTATAGTTGTTGCCTTTTTTGCTTTCGTGAACACAATAGACCTCCCTAATAACTTCTGGACT
This sequence comes from Thermobia domestica, assembly GCF_964235325.1. Classification (NCBI taxonomy): domain Eukaryota; kingdom Metazoa; phylum Arthropoda; class Insecta; order Zygentoma; family Lepismatidae; genus Thermobia; species Thermobia domestica. The sequence goes on from NC_137454.1 coordinate 209,888,384, forward strand.
ATTCGATTCCCACCTATTTTGAGGCTTTAAGTGTTGTAGCATATCATGAGTTATGGAAAATGTATAATGAACCATTTGTTGTGTATCACATATTATGATATGGATATAAGATTACTTTACATAGTATATTACAGTAAATGGCCCGCTTGTACCAACTGCAAAAAATGAAAAATAAATAGACTGATGTTTATATTTATTCTGGTGCCTTTTAAAAAAGATTTCTGTAAGCAGAACCTTATAAAACTATAAAATGTATAGTTATGGTTTTAGTTTCCAACATAACAGAAATATGGATTATCCTTGTGATATTGAACTACAACTTTTACTCCTGGAAAATTCAATTTTGACATCCAAATGTGCCCTGTAAGACAAATGCTGTTTTCACTTTACTCTAGTATCAGAGTTCGTTCAGAAGCCTGAAGATTACATACTCTCAAATGAAGACGTGAAAGAAAAGGTTAAAAAAGTGACAGAACCACAAAATGCCTTAAAATGATTTTTTTGTTTTTAAATAAATACATACGTACTTTACTCACCTTTCATAAGTAATTACATCTATATATATAAAAGAGAACGTACAAAATCCTTTGTCCGCTCATCACGCTAATACGGCTGAACCAATTTCTTTCATTTTTGGGGGGTTATTAGGATTTGGACCCTAGATGGTTTTTATCATATCACTTTAATTTTTAATTACCAGTGTCTTGAGATAATTGACCATTCAGGTGTCCACAAATCCTTTGTTAGTTCATCATAGGTAAAAATAAACGTATTTATATGCAACCCGCATGACCGTGTCACTCGGCGGGTTAACATAAATGACAGGCGATATACAGCGGAAAATAGCTTGAATCTTCTGTTTAAAATTTTTTAATTGATTTGCTTATTTTTACAGACACTTTTACAATATGCCAGCAACGGGATGACCGCAGCGAAGCGGGGCGGGTTAACATAAATGACAGGCGATATAATGTTAAGATTTACTGCAATCTTCTATGGTTTTTATCATATCACTTGAAAGCGAAAAAGTAAAAATTATCTAAGTAACAAAGTTTATTGCGTTCCGGGGTGACCGCATCGAAGCGGGGTGAACGCTGCTAGTTCTCCATAAAATAAAATTCCAGTTTCATGATTTTTCACAGAATCATGAAGTGGGTTCTAATTTAAGTAAGCCCAAAACAACTATTGTGCTCGTATTAATAATTCACAAACTATTGTCTCAAGTGAGTTGAACAATTTTTAAACAACAGAACTTATGACAAAGACGAGACTAGTTTTGATATCAAAACTCTGGTAACTATCTTAATGGAACAGGTGTTCTCTGCTGTTGGAAAATTGAGTTCTTGTATTTGACAAAAATCAAGGAATTCATGCTAGGATTTGTTTGACCATTTGCTTTAGCACTGTCCATGTGACCTTAAACTAATGCGACCTAAACATGATTCATGAATGTAGTATTCAAATAGAAGATTAGCTTAGTTAATTTAACTACCATCATCATGAAGTCTGTTTCCAAAAATAAATATATATTTTAAATAATACAGTTGTGACAGATTAAACCGCCCCTCGAAACTTGCCACCTCGTGCAAATGCACATATTGTACATATAGTAGAGGCGACCCTGGTGATATGTAATTTTAATAGCAATTTAATAGGAATTTGACGGCAATTTACTTTTGTTCAAGCACTAACCATTACAAAGTTGTGACTGTTTCATTGTTTGTATCGTTGCAGGAGACTTACTACCAGAAGCTGGCCTTGAAATTTTGCTGATCTCTGGAGAACGAAGCACCCGAATTATTGCAAATGGTTTTAATTACCGCCATTCGAAGAAAACATCCTACCATCAGGATTGATACAGTGTTCAAAGTGCTGATGAAATTCCAAGAAAACAGATCTGTGGCAGATCGACCCAAGACTGGTAGACCATGCACGGCGACAGACGAAGTAACAAGTGTGGCAGCGTTGGCATCCTTCAGTAAAAGTCTCAAGAGAAGGAGACATGGTGTAACCTGTGAAAATAGTGTTAGTCGCACATTAATCATGAGCATTATGTCAATAAATACAAATATCTTACAGAAGATGATTCAGAATGTCGTCTGGAATTTGCTAATGGGCCACAAGAGCAGCTACGACATTTTATATTCACCACTGACGTATTATTTAGTGATAAGAAATTATTGCGTGTCAGGCCTGGCAAACATATCGTACTTGTCGGATAGTAATTCGCATTGGTTTGACGGATCCACAAGTATTTCCGACACGGTGCTGGTGTGGTGTGGCGTGTGGGAAACTAGCAAATAAATGAAATGAAATCTTTGAGTTTTACATCCCACGCTTATGTCGGGTAGGCTAAAGGAGACGGTGATAATGAGAAATGAATGAAATGGTGGAATGAAGAAAGTGGGAGGAAACGGGAGAACCCTGAGAAAACCCCCACACACGGTGTTTGTCCACCACAAAGTTCACTTGGCAGGGGCTGGGATCGAACCCGTTACCCCAAGCACCAGAGGTGAACGCTCTACCACTTAGCCACCGCGGTCCCTAGTGGGGAACTAGCGTTGTGGGCTCATTCTTCATCGACGGGATCCTAACAGCGATAAGTTTTCGACGCGGGGACGCGGCAGAAGTACTAAAAGGCAGAAGTCCTAAACGGCAGAAGTCCTAAAAATCATTTCGCGGCACAAGTCCTAAACGGCAGAAAGATTTAGGACCGGACCAAAAAACCAAAATAAATGTCATCTAGTTATTGAAGCAACTTCCCAAATTAGAAGAAAACTTTTGAAAGAAGGACGAGTATATCTAATGTTCTAAGCTCATGGAATAAAAGACTTTATTACTGTCTCAAAATGCAATATCTGTCTTGATTATAGTCACATCAGTAAACACTGCAAAGAAGAGAAAGTTTGTTTTTTCTGTGTATAGGGGGGGCACGATAAGTCGGGATGTGTGAATAAAGATAAAGCCAAGGTTTGTATCCCATGCACCAAGAGAAAGAAAAAGTGCAATGCTAAAACCGAACAAGAGTGTGCAACATATAAAATGCTATACGAACGCATAATCGCAAAAATCGACTTTTAAATACAGAAAAAAAAAACAATTTTAAGATAAATTATGACAAACTCAAAAGCTTTTTATTGCAAATTTCTTAAATGAAGAAAAATTAACAATCATTCAAATCAACGCTATGGGAGCAAAGACGGCTATGGATGAAATTAAAGAACTAGCAAATAAAGTAGAAGCAGACATAATAGTTGTACAAGAGCCTTACACAAGAAATGACAAGTTGATTAACATGGGAGACTGTGAAACGATTATTGCGAGAAACCACACAGGAGAGATCCAGATTCCTCAAAACGTAGGTGAGAAACCAAAAGCTGCAATCATAAACAGAAATAAAAACATCAAAACATTAAATATAACACAATTTGGAAATAATTGGACGGTATGTGTGGAATTGAGAACGAATCTAGGGAACATTAAATTAATCAACTGTTATTGTCAATTTTGCATGGACATACAACCTTTTTTGGATAATATAGAAAGATTTTGTCAAATGTATAAGGAAGAAAACATCCTAATATGTATGGATTCAAATGCCAAATCAACACTATGGCACGGCAATAAAACGGACAATAGAGGGGAAAGGGTTGAATAATAATAACCTAATAATAATAAATGAGGAAGGGAATCCACCAACTTTTAAGAAGGGGGAATCAAACATTGATCAGACAATAGCTTCTACAAGATTGAGTAATAAAATAAAAAATTGGAAAGTACTCGATTCAGCAAGAATAAACGATCATAATATAATAATATTTTATATCGTAAAACCAACCAAACAAGAAGAAACAAATTATTTTCAATCTTCAGACGAAACATTAATATATAACCCAGAGAAGATAAATTGGACAAAGTTCTGGCAAACGATAAATCTACCACAGATAGAAGAAGAGATCAACTTAGATGAATTAGCCCAGAAAATAGAAGATACAATAAAATTAGCAATTAAAAGCTCAACAAAAACAAAAAAGACAACTAAAGGATTACACACGAAAACAAATACCTTCTGGACCAATGAACTACAAGACCTGAAAAGAAAAACACGTAAAGCTAGGAAACTTTATCAACATACAACAGAAAATAATCTAAGATAAAACAGATTAAACAAATATAGAGAGTTAAAACAAAAATATGAAAACAAAATAATAGAATCAAAGAAAAATAGCTGGAAAACATACATTGAAACTAATTTAAATCTAGATCCCTGGGGTGAACCCTACAAAATTATAAGTAATAAAGTTAAAATACCTACCACCCTCTCAACTCTAAAAAGAACAAATGGTACATATACAAATAATTGGGAAGAAACAATAGACTATCAAATAAAATCTCTATTACCACAGGATATACCTGAAGAAGATAATAACTCACAAAGTTTCATAAGAAGAGAAATGCAATTACCACCTTTAGAAGACAGAATAGAAGTAATAGAAAACCAAGAAATAATAAATCACATAAAACGACTTAAAAGCAAAAAAGCTCCTGGACCGGATGGAATAAAATCGGAAATTTTTAAACATAATGCTGACACATGGGCACCATACCTAGCAAAACTCTTCAACTTGTGTTTTAAAAACGGACGAATTCCAAAAAGGTGGAAACAAGCAAATTTAATCATATTCAAAAAGTCAGATGACAAGAAAAATGACGATCCAAAATCTTATCGACCTATCTGCTTATTAAATGTAATAAGTAAACTTTTCGAACGAACCATTGTGGAAAGAATAAACAAAAACAGAATTTTAAATAATGATAAATTGCAATATGGTTTCAGAAAAGGAAAAAGCACCGAAACAGCTGTAAAAAGACTAATTGACCTCATAGAAGAAGGTAAACTGGAAAAGTACCAAGTTGTTATTTATGCCGACATTAGTGGTGCTTTTGACAATCTATGGTGGCCCGCACTTTTTAAAGAACTCAAAAAACTAAAAATTAGTAAAGCTCTTTACAACATCATGCTGGATTACTGTACTGACAGAACGATTACATTAAAATCTCCAGGAAAAGATATAACAACAATAAGCACCAAAGGATGCCCACAGGGTTCAATATGCGGACCTACAATGTGGGACATTACTTTCCAACCATGTTTAAGAAAACTAAACAATCTAAAAGAAACATTAGGTGTAGTTGGATATGCGGACGATATAGCAATTGTGATGACAGCATCCTCAAGAAGACAAATAGAGCAAAAAGGAAATATAATATTAGAAAATCTAGAAAGATGATGTATAGAAAATAAATTAACTCTATCGGTTAATAAAACGAAAATTACAGTATTTGGCCAAACTCTACAGAGAGAACCCATAATCAAAATTAGGAACACTAAAATAGGAATTGTGAATGAATTCAAATATTTAGGTGTATGGCTAGACAAACGACTAAACTACGAAAAACATATAACTGAAGCAACAGAGAAGATGAAAAAAATAGCCAACAAACTCTTAAAAGTGGCTATGAAAGATTTTAAAATTGACAGAAAAATTTTTAAATTGTATAACAAAGCTATTCTAATGGCTATTGCACAATATTGTGCCGGAATCTGGGGTCATAGACTGTTTCTAAACAAAAACTTGCAAAAATTAATAAGAGTGCAGCGATTAATGCTAATTAGAACCCATGGCATCATAAAAACTATCTCTGCAGAAACAATACAACTTTTGGCCAAAGAAGAACCCATACACCTTCAGATATTAAGAAGATGTATTAAGACGTGGCTAAAGAATAATGAGAGAACGAAGATATTGGAAATTACGGGAGAATTGCCAAGCACCGAAGACGATATTAACAAACTGATTAAACGGAAGTGGGAAGATGAATGGAGGGATTCGATAAAGGGACAAAGAACAAGAACCATTATCCCAGACTTAAAAATAAGCGAAGAAATGGGAACAATAAGCAGTGAATTAATAGAATACATCTCGGGACATGGACCGTATAAATCTCATCTGAGAAGGCTTAATATAATTAATGACGATAAATGTACATGTAATGAAGTACAAACACCAGAACATGTCTTCTGGAATTGCAATAATTATATAACAAATAACAAAATAAGAGAAATAAGAGACCAATTAAAAAGGGATAATATACAAACTTTAATAAACGATAAAATGAAATTAGGAAAATTACAATTTGTTGCAAGACATGTATCAAGAAACTTGTGGAAGGAAAGAAACGATGAAAGAAGAAGAAATTAACAAGACCCACACCCTATATTGTAAATATAAAGAAATAAAGAATTAGAAGAAAATAAAACTAATCAAACAGAAAAAAAAACTAAGTTCTGATGACAATTCCAGAACTTAAACCTTCACGTTCCTTATTTATGTTAGTGTATAGTGCCTTGTTTAGTGTTTTGCTAGTGGTGGCAGGATTTTAAAATATAACAAGTGTTTTAGAAGAAGAAAGAAAATAAGACGACTACAAAGCTGGTGAGAGAAATTCAGACAGACCAAAATAGTTCTGATGTTGATTTCCAGAACTAACAACTAACGAAAAATTGGAAATCTGGAAGTCCGATTTCCTTTCAAAGAACTTTCTTTTTAGTGGGAAAGACAGGTATGAATAATATCAAGAAATAAATTCATACAGGGGAGATAACTATTTAAAGAAAAAAAAGAAAGATCCTGGTAATACTTGTTTAAATTGTTTACTAATTATTTCTTTTCTCTTTTCAGCTTACCTTAACATTTTATGCAAGGTGTTTCCTGCTCATGTATATGTATGTAGTATGTGTGTGTGTGTATGTGTCTTTATGTATCTTTTCATTTTTTTAAAAAAGGAAATAAAACAACAAGAAAAAAGAAAGAATAGGGCATGATTTAAATTTTGTTTTAGGTATCATGCCAATAAAAGGTAAGCCTCGCCTCACCCTAACTGAGGCCAATCATAAAAAGAGGAGAGAAATCATACGAAAAAAAAAATTAAAAAAGTAGTAGAGAGAGAATTACGAGTAAGAGGCAGTAGCGTCTGCCATTTAATAAGACCATATGAAATGGCAAAGGCAGGGGAAAGTGGAGGCTTAAAAAAAAAAAGGCAGAAGTCCTAAACTGCAGAAGTCCTAAACGGCAGAAGTCCTAAAAATCATTTCGCGGCACAAGTCCTAAACGGCATAAGTCCTAAACTGCAGAAGTCATAAAAGGCAGAAGTCCTAAAAATCTCTTGTGGCGCTACCATCGCGTCCGTAAGAAGAATACTGTCAATCTGTCAGTCAAAGTTTTAGATTACAGAACCTTAGTTCTTACAAGTTATTTGTATAAATACATATTCTATCGTTCTGAAATAATAAATAAATAAAGCCTATTGTCCCTTCTTGCTCTTTCCATGATATATTTCTATGTTGACAAAATTTTAACTTCCTACCAAATGTGATTCCCAGATCTTTCATAATGTCTGTTTTTCTCTATTTCCACACCATTGACCTCATATTAGTAACATAATATTGTGTTTTAGTTATGTACGTCATAAAATTTGCTTTCCTTGTGTTGTTTTGAAGTAAATTATTTTTACACATATATTTCTTGTACAGAAGTCTTTTTGTAGCAAATAATTGTCATGCTCGTAATTATCTACTCCTTACTCGCTATCATTATTAATAATAATTTTAGTGTTACTAACATAGTTGTTACCGTTGGAATTAAATACGTTCATATTGGTATTGTGGCAACTACTTACTACTGAAATGTCTAGTGAGCTTTTGTCCTAATTAAGTAAACTTTGGTGGATTTTTGTTCTACTCTTAATAAAATACGCTCCGCATAGTATATATTGCAATTCTGAATGTTTGCTTGGTTTCGGAAGTCTGGTAAAATATGCTTTTTAAACATTTTTTATTTTTTATTTATTTATGTTTGTTTTAGGAATTTGTCTTGGGATTCTCGTATCTCCATTCGAAAGAAACTAATTTCTTAACTAATTATGTAATTAATTCTTAGAATGAAATAGGTTGTATTATGTAACTCGTGTATAAGTGCAGAACAGATAGTGATAATAATAATCTTAGTAGTACAAATATAGCTGTTACTGTTGGAATTAGCTACGTTCGTAACATTATTGCATACTAGTTGCTGCATCGTCCCAATTTCGTGTGGTGGTGGCGAATTTCAGAACTAAAGCAAGTGAATGAAAAAGGCAGAAGTCCTAAACGGCACAAGTCCTAAAAGGCAAAAGTCCTAAACGCCAGAAGTCCTAAAAATCATATCGCGGCACAAGTCCTAAACGGCAGAAGTCCTAAACTGCAGAAGTCCTAAAATTTAGGTCTAGTGCCTATATTTTTAGGACTTCTGCCATTTAGGACTTCTGCCGTTTAGGACTTCTGGATGTCACCCTTCGACGCATGTTGGAAGACATCTTGCCATCATTGCTGTCGGAGAATTGGTTATTACTTTTCGACGCATGTTGAAAGACGACATCTTGCCGTCATTGCTGTCGGAGATTGGTCATTACATACAGTTTTCCACGATGTTACTCCACCCTATTACGGTACCATGACATGTTCATGAGTCCTTCGATCAGCAGTTTCTCAATGCGTGAGTTAGTTGACGATGTAGTTAAAATGTTCCTCCCTCGTCCCCTTGATCTGACTCCACTGGACTACTATTTGTGGGGGTCAATCCATGAAAAGTGATCCTGAAGAAAGAAAAATTGCAGCTCGATCCTTTCAAAAAAATCTAATTTTTTCATAAGCGTTTATCCTATATCAGGGTACTTCAAAACCACAATTAATTATTTTTTTACAACATCCCATGGTGATGCAACGGCTGCCGTCATTTTTCTTTTTTTCGATTTTAGGCGTTTACGTTTTTTTGAATATCTCAGCATGTATTTGTCCTACCAAATTGAAAATTGCTGGACATCTCCAACTCACGAAGAGCTAAAACTTTGATCTCTTAACATTTTTTGCTTAAAACCACTTGAAGGAGGTGAAATCAGGGCCTACAGTAGCAACATTTTTGGACATTGAAGACGTTTGCGAAGAGGAAACAACTGACGTAGAGGTCTGAATTTGTGTGTGCATATAGTCCGGGTTCATAAGTTTAATACACAAAAATTTACAAACCTGTACCTGCTTCCAAAGGTCTGGAAAAATCGTAAAGTTGGGGAATTATCTCAAGTTGGCATGTTTCACTGTCCAATATCTGCAATGGGCCTGGATAAAAAAAATCTGAAATTTTCGCAATAGTTAGTCCTTTAATATACCATAACACACAACAAAGCGCGTTTTGTTTTCTTGAGCATAAGGGGGTCAAAATATTAAGGAATGACATCATATACTCTAGGAGTTTTTTTTTTTTTTTTTTTTTTTTTACAAATTCAACTGGAAATTGATTATTGTGAAGTAAAATAAAAGTAGGATGAATGGTTAGTCCAATCAAGGCTCTAAAGCTGGTTTATTTTCTCTAGTTGTAACACTGTCTTATCACACTCACAGTAGCACTGACGAAGAACCCCGCTATCAGCAGAAGGCGAGAAAAGTCAAAATGCACACTTGACAAAGTTCGTAAGTACTTATTGCTCTTGCTGTTTGCTATATCAATAATATTCAATCCTGTTTATTCTTGTTTTAACTGTCAACTCATGCAGGAGATTGTTGTCCTTTCGTTTGATCTTTATTATTCCGCAGTCAGTTTTTACGGCGAGTAGGTGTTCACTGACTTGGGAATGCAGATCAAATGAAAGGACAACAATCTTCTGCATGAGTTGACAGTTAAAACAAGAATAAATAGGGTTGAATATCATTTATATAGCAAACAGCAAGAGTAATGAGTACTTACGGACGTTTTGTCAATTGTGTATTTTGACTTTTCTCGCCTTCTGCTGATAGTGCCATTCTTCACCAGTGTTGCTGTGGGTGTGATAAGAAAGTGTTACAATTAAAGGAAATAAACGAACTTTAGAGCTTTGATTGGACTAACCATTCATCCTACTTTATTTTACTTCACAACAATGAATTTCCAGTTGAATTCGTGAAAAAACATCTCCTAGAGTATGACGTCATTCCTTAATATTTTGACTCCCTTCTGCTCAAAAAAACAAAACGCGCTTTGTTGTGGTTATGGTACATTAAAGGACTAACTATTGCGAAAATTTCAGATTATTTTTATCCAGGCCCATTGCAGATATTGGACTGTGAAACATGCCAACTTGGCATAATTCCCCAACTTTACGATTTTTTTCAGACCTTTGGGAGCAGGTACAGGTCTGTAAAATTTTGTGTATTAACTTATGATCCCGGACTATATGCAACACACAAATTCAGACCTCTACGTCAGTTGTTTCCTCTTCCCAAATATGTCTTCAATGTCCAAAAATGTTGCTACTGTAGGTCCTAATTTCACCGCCTTCATGTGGTTTTAAGCAAAAATGTTAAGAGATCAAAGTTTTAGCTCTGCATGAGTTGGAGACGTCCAACAATTTTCAATTTGGTAGGACAAATACATGCTGAGATATTCAAAACAACGTAAACGTCTAAAATTGAGAAAAAGCAAAATGGCGGCAGCCACTGCGTCGCCATGGGATGTTGTAAAAAATAATTAATTGTGGTTTTGAAGTACCCTGATATAGGATAAACATTCATTATTATTATTATTATTATTATTATTATTATTATTATTATTATTATTATTATTATTATTATTATTATTATGCTTGATCACTTAGAATGGATTGATTCTAGGACCATGTAAACACTATTGTTTATACGCTGATAATTAGTGATGTTATTCATTGCAAGGAACGAAATGTGGACGCATTTTCCGATATTGCAGTCGACACTTTCCACAAGGTTTTGTGTGATGGGAACTCAAAATGTATCTTACAATCGACCAGAATGGGAACGCATTGAACACGCATTGAAGACAATTGCGTGCAATTCCAGACGTCGGGTGTCGTTGTCCTCAAATACTTTCTCTATCTTTATTCCTCATGTACAGTACAATGTTACTTTGGTTATATTTTGCAGCGTTTAACACTTATTAGAGTGTTTTCACATTTATGGACTACTCTGTATTTACATTAAATACTAGAGTTTACTAATAATTGGTTTATGATATATTATCGTGTGCATCTAAGTATGTGTGTGCTTATTATTATTATTATTATTATTATTATTATTATTATTATTATTATTATTATTAATAATAATAATAATAATAATAATAATAATAATAATAATAATAATAATAAAATGTCAAACAACTGCGTCACAATGACCTGAACGTTCAGTGAAGTGCATCGTCAATCAGAAAAGGTTGAGAAGCACTGTGTTATAGAAGGACTTTTCATTTTAGATGTAATTTCTATTAAAGAAGGTTATGGTTTCCCAACATCTAATGATACAGACCCCTATGATTTATTAGATTTGTAAGTAACATTAGGTTCTTGGTTCTTAAATGTCGTAATAAATAATTATCAACAAACGTGCACAAACTTTTTTTGTAACATTTCTTGATAATTATTTACTATAATGTTACATTTTTTTGTGACGGTCTATAGTAAGTCAATAGATTAGTGTTGATCACACTTCATTTAACTGTTAAACTAACTGTAGCTATGACCATTCGTGTAACCGGAACTCGTCTTGAACTGAAAACTTACCGTAAATGAATCAGAGGCACCATCTGTTGGAAATAGCTGGCAACTAAGAACTTTTCTCATTACGCTGAATCTCACAAATGGAACTGATAAATGTCTTGCTCCAGGAAAAGAGAAAAATATGGATGATTAATTATAACGGGAAATCTTTTAAGCTTCTTTCTTCCGCGAAGCCATGATGACGTAGCAAATAAAATGATAGGTTTTATGGAATATAGTATTATTCATTACCAACGTCAACTCAAAAAGCTTCCTCACACAAAGCTTTACATAAGTCGTACACAGTAGTTCAGTGGCGGAAAGAAAGTGACACGAATTTGTACAGTGAAATCTCTGGTTAAGAGTTGTCGATGGTACGTGATTATTTATCCATAAATGAGGTTACACAGAGGTTACATTAATTTAGGTTACTAACGTCAGAGCTCGTCTGATAACTGTGTGCAACATAAAGTAAATATACAGCATTAATATTATAAATACAAATATAGAGTACTATTGAAACTAAGTGTTCGAATTACTGGACGTATTTACAAATGAGAATTAGAGGGGAGATATTTCTAGATGAAATTTTATCTTTACACAAACGACATTTGCTCTTTTATATTTAAAGTTTCTTAGAGTCTTAATGAAACTAAGAAACGTACACAAAAGACTCCTTGTTCTAGAATATTTATCAAGAGAATATTCTACGAGGGAGAATCAAATGAAAAAGTCGCAAAAGTGTCATTAAAAGTCTTTCTTTATCATATTCTAGGCGTTTCTTTATCATATTCTAGAAAATTTGCAGACACAGTCCTTGACCTCCTTCCGAGCTGGGAGTACCAAGCAGAGCCGGTAGATGGGGTTGGAGCTGAGTAACACCTAATGGAGGCTGAAGTCAAAGTATGGAGACGCCTGTCTGACACAGCTTCAAGTCTATGAGTGGAACAAGAAAGTCAAAGAAGGCACGACTTTATTGACTGATGCTCCCCGTCCACAACAGGCTCATTATGACAGAGTAGTGATGGGCACTATCGAATACTTTTTCCTATCGAATGATCATTCGATAGTTGTTTTGAACTATCGATAGTTTTTATTCGATAGTCCGATAGTTTTTTTCATTCATTCAAATATCGTGTTCTTAACGTGCTTCTCTGCTACCTAAACATTCATTCGATAGTATGACTGACAAATGTACCCTGGACCAGACTCCCTGGAGTTTCTAGGGAGAGGTCCACAGATTAACAAGGCGGTTGAGGAGGGAAGAGCGTTGTTTACAAGTAGAAGCAGAAGCGCGGTACCGCGTCGTTCGAATAAAAGGTCGGCAACTAAAGAAATTCGCTTCTCCTTTGCAGTGTTTACAACATTTTTCCGTCAGCTACTATTCAACCCAATCTCTGGTTTATTTTATTTTATTTTTTTTTTTTTAAATTTTATGATGTTCATGCTATTATATCAAACATATTATTGATAACAGTAAAAGTGGAACAATACATTTCGAGAATGCAAAGATTGCTTGGCGATTTTTTTCTCTGAAGCACTCTTTACTAAGGAAAACCAGGAAAAACCTCACTCAGGATTAGAGATACAAAAAAGCCGGCTTTTTTGAATCGATGGTTTTTTGCACATAAAAAGCCGGCTTTTTTGGGAAAAAAACGAGAATTTTGGAAATTTTGGCTTTTTTCATTTTCATGATTTTTCTGTTTAATTAGCTTTCTTATAGTATACTCTAAAGTTAAATAAGATTCCATGACCTAAATGCCATATTTCGCTCTGGAATTCACCATCATAATGGATGGAGCACATGGTTTATGAATTGAAGTAAACATAAAGTACGTAGTATTTGAGGGCAATTTTAGAAGCTATTTAACTTTATTTTAACTTCTGAATTATCGATATTTTTTCTTCTCTAGAATATTTTTTAGTCACCCGTGTTTCACTTCCTCTAGCTTCTAGCATATAATTAAACTTATGTTTTTCAATATATCCATCAAAGCGTACGTTTTTCAATATATCTGTCAGAGCGTACTTCCACATTTCCGTTATACTGTAGCTGTGCAATGATTTAACAATAATCTTCCGGACACAAGCTTGAATATCATTTGACAGAAATAATCAGTATCGGATTTAGAAAAATATTTGGAGTTTTTTTTTCAATAATGTTTGGTTTTTCTAAAAATTTCTAACTTTTATTTAAGAGGAGCTTAAGTTTATGAGTACAGGCAGGGACGTACGCAAGGGTGGGTCCTGGGGATCTGGACTCCCTCCCCCGAAATTTCGACTTTTGTGTAAATTTAGACTAATTTTAGTGGCAACTTAAGGAATTTTAATATAAAATACCCTCATATTGAGCTTTGACCCCCCCCCGAAATACATTCATGCGTACACTACTGAGTACAGACATAACAAATAAATTGTTTCGTTTGTATATTCAGCTATAATCTTCCAGATACAACCTTGAAGACCATTTTATACTGATAATCAGTGGCGGATTTAGAAAAGTATTTTGGGACGGGCTTTCTTATTAATGCTTAGTTTTTCTAAAAATTCCTATTTTTTTATTTGAGGAGAGCTTGAAGTTTATGAGTAAAGGCAAAAATAATATATAGTTTCTTTTAGAAATTCCGTAATTTCGGTGTAGAGGCTTCAATCCGAAAGACATCCCCACCCTAACCCTCTTCGCAAATCCATCCCTGTGGTAATTAGTAATAAGAGAGGTTTAAAAACGATTAGAAAGGAAGTCGGCCAGGACTCACAATACACGCACTATCTCTACATTCACAGATGGAACTAAGAAAAACTTTTGTCAAAATGGTCGAGTGCTGGGTTGAATCCCGGACTTCACGATAGAAGCGCGAAAGCTAACCACTCACTCATGTTTATTGTGCAGTTGTGCTTAACTTAAATGTATTCTCTCTCGTTTTTTTCTCTATGGCCACAAAAGCTCTCCATTGACTTCTGTCCTTATCCAATTCAATCCAGTTTCTACTCTGTACTCCTAATTCTGTTAAATCCATCTTAATATTGTCCTCCCATCTGGGCCTAGGTTTTCCGAATGGATTTCCCGATTGGATTTCCAGTTAAAACTTTGAAAGCATTCCTACTTTCTTCCATTTTGGCTACATGACCTGCTCACCTGAGCCTCCTAGACTTGATGACTCTAACGATGTTTGGTAAACCCTATAAATTATGTATTTCCTCCTTATGAAGTTTCCGCCATTCCCCATTCCCGTTCCTCTTGAGTCCAAATATTCGCCTCAGACTTTTATTCTCAAATAATTTCCCTCTTCGTTCTTCCCTCAGCGTAAGCGGCCATGTTTCACAACCATAAAGCATAACAGGCATGATTATCATTTTATTGACAGAATTCACGACGACAAAATATTTTGAACTGAATAATAACAGGAATTTCCTGATTTCAGTCGACATTTAATTTCTTTGTGAGTATGATTTTGGTCTGGTACACTGTAAATCATATGGTGTAATGAAACACCCCAAAGTACCCTTTTCAGGTGTGATGTAGCACCTATGAGGTGTTTTTGTGAATAAAACACCCTTAGGTGTCACGTATACACCCTCTCCGTGTTAAAGTTCCACATACAGGTGTAAGGAAAGCATAAGGTGTTACTTTACACCCTTTGAAAAGGGTGTAAAGTTAGCAGGCTAGGGAGTAAACGATGACGCAGAGGTGTAAACTGCTCAATCAGGAAGTTCACATTAGTCGTTTTATTACTCTGGTAAGTGTATATTATTGTCAGAAAGGCAAATATAGTATTTTTTCAAATGTAAATATTTTTAACTTTGATCTTCAAACGAAATGTACGACAAGTGTAAATAATAGCGGACGGTGTAAGAAATTAGTATGACTAGTTAATTCACGTAGTGCCGGAAACTGATTTTTGAATTACATAATATTTTGCGTGTATCGTACGGGCTTTTAGAAATAAATACAACATTACAGGTAAAGTTCATAATGTTAGTATCATTGGGGATAACATTTTATTACTTAGTATTGTAAAAAGTTAAGAAATGTTTAAGAACGTTATATTGAAGCAACTCTTGCATGCTGCATTCAAAGCTGGAATAGACGTTGTTATATTTAATTCGCAAAGGTTGGAACACGAGATGCACTTTTCTCTGCTACAACTTTGAACCTTCAGCACAACGCTACAATGGGATGGTCCTAGAATCTTTCATAAATGACTTCGCTTGGCATTACTGCGAAATAACATTTCTGTAACACTGGGTAGAACATTGCCACAGGTAGGCCTACTGATTTCAGGGAGCAAGTTTAGTAGGCAAGGTTCTACAACACAGGTCTCCCTTCCCACTGAGTTGTAATAAAGATAGGAAACAACGTATCCTGCGGGGCTCTAACGCGCCTTAACTCGCTGACGCTCGCTCGCCAACCTACTTGTATGTTAGTTTATTACAAGAAATGCATATTTTTCTACCATTTTCTGCGTAGATAAAAACAGTGTAACATAACTAAATACGGGGAGGGAAGAGTTCCACTCTGCAGTGTTTCCAGCTATTTTTAAAGGTTGCAGTTTAGGCCCATATGTTATAAGTAGCCCAATCTGTTTGTGCTTAATAAAGAACGCAATAAATTATATAGGCTACTTGTTATTGAATGGATGGATGGTTCACCATTCCTGTAGTAATGCAGAGCTATTGTGTATAATGACATATGCATGGAAATTACCAATTTAAGAACAACGTAAAACATACGTAAGTGAGATTCTACCATGTATTAAGCAGCGTGCGGGTTTACGTTCGATGCACTAATCGAAATAATTGTTGAAAAATTATAATTCTTTCACCAATTTCCTTCCTGTTGTTTCCTAAAACATTTGTGCTGAGTGACATGAAAATATCTCAATTTGCGTAGTTAAAATTCAAGGGGGGCACCAGAGATAATTATTGAAAGATTGCAATTCTTTTTCGATTTGCTTATAAATACAGTTTCCGGATGTATGGCATAAGAACTACAGTGGAAAAGCATAAACCAACCTGTGATAGGTGGTCACTAAAAAGCACGAATGTTACCTAACCGAGTCAGGTTAGGCGAAGCTGGTGTGCCCGCGCTGGGTGCGTACGAAGGGAGCAGGCGCGTCAGTGCTGGTGGGTATACGCGTAAGCGAAGATAGTAAAAAAGAAATGGATTTTGGCAAATATATGAATTTCAATAGCAGTTATCATGGTTTCATACTAGTAACGTTCCACTTGCAAACATAAAATACTGCTTCTGTATATTGTGGAGAATACACCGCCTGTGGAAAATAACATTTAAAGAGTAATCTCTCATATGCACTCACTTATTTTATCCACCGTAAGGCTCTTGTAATGATTGTACACTAGTAACCCTACATTCGTAAACCTAAAATACAGCTGTATTTCTTTGTATAATTTTTTTCGCCTGCAGAAATATATTCCTTATAAATATATCTTTTCGTGCAAAGTATTAAATTTTACCTGTAAATCTTTCAAAATGTGGTGCGCCAAAACTACACCACTACCTTAAGCAGATTGGGTTAAAAAAAATATTAGGTTTTATTCGAGTTCATTATAAAAGAGGAGCAACCCGAAAGCACAGCACTGACGATCTCAATGACTAAAAGATTGCTTTAGTGTTGAGACTTACACAATATCTTGTAACTGTAAGTTTAAATCAATTTAAGGCTCACTATGCTTGAGTTTGTTTTAAGTATACATTTATCGGTTGACAAATTATTTTCTCTTGTTTTAGCCAGGGAAGAATTCAGATACGTTTCCACTCGAGAACTGTGGAAGTCTTCGCCGTTGCTCTATCGGCTAGCGCATGTGCCTTTGCTGTACGTGGTTCTGGATTGAATTCCAAGTGAGAACCAAAAATTAATTTTAGAATCCTTTACTTGCTAAACATTTGTCTTCTCTATCACAAAGAGCGTAAACATGGGACGTTAAACTAACGAATTTTCATCTCATATTTTTTTCGATGAATGTGAGTTTTTTGGGGGGAAAGGAGGTGAAGAAGAAATTTTTCTTTATTTTTTAAAAAGGCTATATGGGATTGGATATTTTCTCTTTCGGTATTGACTAGTGAAACCTGATTATAGTGCATCTTTCTTTTAGGATTATTATTGAAATCCAGCATTTTGGTAAATATGAAATAAATGTATTGATAATACATCAGCGTGTGGATAGTGTAAGGGTAAGAGTAATTGCTTCAGCACATAATAAATTTACAATTCCTTTCAGATTCTAGGTCTCAAATGGAAAGAATTAATTTTATTGTTTTAACATTCAATATAATTTTGAAACTTGGGAACCTAATGTTATCTTTGTGTCTGTTATACATACTTATTTGTCGATGACTTTAGAGGACTGAGTTTAATCCATAAGCACAATTTGCCTAAAGTACAAACATATCATATGTACGATCGTCTTTAATAAAATCTGACCCTCTCTTTCCTCTACATGAAAAGCCCTGTATTGTTATCCACATATGAAATTCAAAGGCAAAGGCAATCGTCATCAACCAGTTGTATTTTTATTTCAAGTCTAAGTATTAAACTGAGTTTGGTATGGTTGTAAAAGTTTTTTTTTTTTTTGTTAATCTTGAATTTAGGTACCTAATATTGGCATTCATCATCTTCATGAATTGATGTAAGAAGAGTCCGCGTGATTTTCGGCCAATTGTTTTATCACCGATATCTTTGAGCACTGAGGTAACAGTGGAAAATAAACTTCGTTCTTCTTAAGCTTCATACTTTGAAAAACTTATGCAAGTTGTTTTGTTATTGAAATACTCAAATAGAATGAAGAAATAAAAATCGAGTCTCATTGTTATCTTCTATGCAAAATAGATGAGTTCGCGGTGGCTCAGTGGTAGAGCGTTCACCTCTGGTGCTTGGAGTCCCTGGTTCGATCCCAGCTCGCGCCGTGTGGACTGTGGTGGACAAACACCGTGCCCATGGTTTTTTTCGGAGTTGTCCCGTTTCCTCCCACTTTCTTCATTCCACCATTTCATTCATTTCTCATAATCACCGTCTCCTTTAGCCTAACTGGTATAAGCGTGGAACGTAAAACTGAAAGATTTCATTTCTATGCAAAATGGAGTTAGGTAATACTATCACCACTGTTCTAATTCAAAAAATATATGGCTACTCCAAGAAATCTGAAATGGTTTGGAAACCAACGGGGGACGCTGGAGTAAAACTTCTTACCTCGATACGTTGTATTTTCCTTTTTAATGATGATACACTTTGTTTCTGTTTTTCTATCTGTCCCACTGTTTCACATTTAGAGGAGTGGCCACAGACTTTAACGAAAACTGTGTTGAGATTTTGATCTTCCGCCAGTTGGCATAGGATTAGCGTAGAGACTCGAGACGGTATGTAGATACTGGAAACAAGTTAATTGTTCTGAGATTTTCCCTCTGATTTTAATAGCCGCAGTTACCTTTAGTATGAGATACCTTCGCCGTGGCATTTTGTTTCATTCTGTAGTCTTCGCAGCTTCTTCTCAAATTCTTTAACATTGCATTAATTTTGATTTTAGATTCCAGGAATTGTTCCATCTTTTTTCTTTTAAGAATACCTTCAATCGCTGTACTAATTGGTTCCTTTTGTCATTTGAAAATTCTATAGTTGAACCTTGCCTGGAACAATTCGCGGAACTCTGGGTAAATTTTGTTAACTCGATACGTGATACGGTACAGAAATGAAATACGTATTTTCTCGTTTTGACATCTCTTTTACGGGATGGCAGTGGACTTCATGCCCATCCTGTATATTTAAGCACAGTCAGCTTTGGCTTCTCTCTGAAATGAAAAGCATTTAGGCAAGCAGATATATATATATATATATATATGTAGTTTGATACCGATTGGTTTGTTTAGGCACTCTTATTTGACAGCTGGGTTGGGGGAAGGGATCTGATCCCCGGTTTGGACCCTAGTAATTTTCTAGCCCACCGGGTTTCGAACCTGGAATCTTCTGACTAAATTTCGAAAATTAGATACAATCAACGTAGATGGATTGACTTTCAGATATAGAGACATGTGAGCCTGAAGTTTACACGATAAACTATTTAAATAGAGTTTAAACCTGTGATGGCTAACTTCTCAGGACTACGGGGCCGCGGAATGCATATTTCGAATCTCGAAGGCCGCAGCCCTGTTTCAGTTTTTAGTGTCCCTTTTATTTAGTTCATCAAATAAATAAGGGAATCACTTTTGATTGGGATGGTTGATCAAACTATTTGCAGCGGTTTAAGGCTTTCTTTGGAAATAAAACATTGCTTTCGGTTTTCCGAAACCTCGGGGAAAAATAGAAGCTATATCAGGTTAAAATACCTTTCTAGTTTCAGCAAGATTTCAGGCTGGAATTATTATAGAAACTTGCTGGTTTTGCTGAATATGCTCGATGCAGCAACAGGTTTCCAAACAGACCAGACATGCTGGAAAATTTTACTGTATTGAGCTAATTCAGGAAAGATTTTCCAGCGCATATTTAAACCTGTGTAGTTAATAAAACGACAAATGCTAAATCTCTAAAATTGTCAGAGATAGTACAAATGTTAAAAGCCTCCATAAGTTAATATTTTTGCAGAGTTCCTACTGGTCAGGGAAGTAAGGGAAAATGACTTGAAATCAGGGAAATTTTATAAAACATATTTTTTCTAACATTAATTGTAGCTACACCAATTTCAGCTTAGCCAAACATTAATGATCACAGTATGGAAAGTTACTCAGATTTATGTGGGTGGTAAGTGGAATATGAACAAAAACACCAGAGATGCAAAAAGTGCAGCCAAGTTCGTCAGCCTCAAAAAGCGTTGAGATGAAGATGTATGAGCCAAGTTCCTTAGCCACTACATCTGAAAGGAACACTGGAACTTGGCGCGAGGTGTCTAACATATTCGAATACATTAAGATGTCTTTTCCTAGTTTCACGGCCGGGACATTTCAGCCCCAAGGCTAGTGGTGACCTCCAAATCCACCACGCTCACAAATACCATCCCTAAGGGTCGTTAACATTATTTACTTTCACACTTAGTGGAGGAATATAAGTTTCCCTTGTCTGGGTTTCGAACCACCAATCTTATTGCAGTATACTGTATATGTGCCTTAGTGCCTTAGGAAAGTTGGTATTCCTAAGGTTGATGGTGGTCCCAAACCCACCACGCCCACCACCACTATCCCTAAGTTTCCTTAACATCATTTTCCTTGACACCTCGCGCCAAGTTCCAGCGTTCCTTTCAGATGCAGTGGCCAAGGAACTTGGCTCATACATCTTCATCTCAACGCTTTTTGAGGCTGACGAACTTGGCTGCACTTTTTGCATCTCTGGTGTTTTTGTTCATATTTCAGTTCTTTTTGTAGTTCACCATGTCAATATCGTACCGGTATATTGGGATTCTCAATTGTGGCATATTGCTAGATTTAAATTTAAAATTGTACATTTTAAAAGGAGTGATAATGTGTCACATACAACATTAGTTCCCAAGGGATCTCCCACCGGGAATCGAACCCAAGACCCTGTACAAGAAAGGCGCACATGCTAGCCACTAGAACAGCGGGGAGGATTTATTCTATTAAATATCTATCAGAGAGTTATGTCCAAACGAGATTCCAATTCATTTACTCGAACTACAAAATCACGATCGCTAACATCTCATTTTTCATTACCTACATACGAAGAGTATCAACAGGGCCCAAAACCCTTGATGCTGAATCCTCGCTGCTACATCACTAGACATAGCTGGTGTTTCAATATACTTAGTTGTTCTCTACCTTTTCACGTTGCGAAATTACGGAGTTCATTACATGACGCGCATGTTGCGCAGTTTCATACTGCCTCAGGTTTTCCTTCCAATGATATACACCTTTCAAATAGCTTGTAAACTTAATAATATTTGCCACCAACATATCCTAACAGTATATAAAACTACATGAACTGACATAAATTTAAGGGGTGCTTCCGGTTGACGTGGAAAGTTGAAATGATGAAGGGGGATGAAGAATTTCCCATGTTATTTAAATGAGTCTTTTTTTTGGCATATAATCTCATGTTTTAGGAACTTGGAATTGGAATAAAAAATTGAAATTCGGTATGCTTGTACGTTTTTATTAGTATTACCTAAGTAAATCACTAAAAAATTAACAATTCCAACTTTAGAGTGGTTTTATGGGGAATTGAAAAATCTTTCCCATGGTACGTATTTATATGGGACACCTTTTACATCCCAAAATTATACGGCACTTCCTGTAGGGCTACAATGATTAAATTTGACATGATTGTAGTTTTTCGGAACTAACCGACAGAAAAATTGCCAAAAGTGAATATTTTTAATTTTTAGGGAGTCTAAAGGGGAGATGAAGAAATTCCCCATGCTATTTAAATAGGCATTTTTTTGGACTTATAATCTCATATTTTAGGTACTTGAAATTGGAATACAAACGTGAAATTCGATATGCTTCAACGTTTTGTTAATATTACCTAAGTAAGTCAGTAAATATGAAAATTTCCAAATTTAGAATGGTTTTATGGGGAACAGAAAAACCTTTTCCATGTTATTTAAATTGGACATCTTCTACACCCCAAAATGTTTAGGCACTTCCGGCAGGATTAGAATGATGAAATTTGGCACGATTGTAGCCTCCCGGGACTAACCAACAGGAAAATTGGTAAAATTGACTATTTTTAATTTTTAAGGAGTCTAAAGGGAGATGAAGAAATCACCATGTTATTTAAATAGACGTTTTCCTGGAATACAAAATCTTATCTTTTAGATAGTTGAAATAGGAAAAGAAACTTAAAATTCGGGAATTGTAAGCTTAAGAGGTGTGAGGAAGTAAGCCGAGCAAAGGCGAGTGTGTGGGGGCGAAGCCCCAGAGAGCAAATTCAGGAAATATGAAAAGCAAGGGCACGAAATTCACTGTTAATGAAAAGGCTGATACGTAAGAGATTCTCACACTGTTCACAGATAGAGACACGAAGTATCAAGAACATTTTTACATACCGACTGTGGTAACTATAATATAACTCGTGGTACCGGTAGCAATATATTTACGAAATCGGTTACATTTTGTTGCTAGTCTCAGATAAATTCGAACAACTGGATTTCTCATTTCTTCGAACATTCATTAATTTTAAACATTCTCACATCTACATTATCTTACTTATCAAATTAATTTCAATATATATTTAATAATAATGACTGCAATAAAGGAAAAAATTATCACCGAAAAAAGACAAAATATTGGCTTTTCTTGTCTGGGTTTCCAACCACGAAATTTACGGCAGTATGTACATGTCTTAGCCCACGTTTTTATAAGTTAACTGAACTACTTGTTACTAGCTTTCACTTATTTTACTCGCACACTGACAAGTGAGAGAAACTGTATGTGGCGTACATAAAAACGTTGGTTACATGTGTAAATCCTGTAGTTGTTGGACTTAACGTACACTAAACGTATAACTGAAAAAGTATATTTGAACGTACTTTCCGTATAAGTGTTCCGAATAAACGTACTTTCCACACGAACGAAAATACTGTATCTAGGCGGTCAGGATCTCACATACAGATGGTCGTATGTAACTTATAGCTGACGTACGTAATGTACGGAAGACTGTTAGATGTCAGACATCCTGCAACGACATTGTGTAACATCTAAGCGGGAAAGAGGGCAGTATGTATGTAGCATATGGATAAAGTATGTTAAGTATTGATTTCTGTAGTAAATATAAGGATCCCGTATATTTGTACACTATACCGCTGTCCGGATAACGGATTTTTCTCAGTGATCTTAGCTCATTTTTCTATTAACCTAGAACGGCACGGACACGAACACAAAAACATCGAGGAGAGTTAAGATTCCAAAGGCTCTTCCACTGGGAATCGAACCCAGGACCCCATACACCAAAGGCGCACGTGGTAGTCAATAGACCAGCGAGGAGGGCACCAACTCGATCACTCAGACGATTGACAACATTATTACTGTGCACATGATGTGTTCAATAACGGAATCGTTCCCGATTTCTGATTGTAAGGACAGTTTTTTTGCTAATGAAAACATGTCCATAGCAAATTCCTCAAATTTCATTTTCAAGCCGTTATAGGGTACCTTTATGGACAGTTTCGCATCTTTATCTCATTAAGAATTACCTAATGGCTATAGACAGTTTTTGCCCATAAAAATTCCCATAGTACATTCCTTAAATTTGGAACCTTTACTTACACAGGTCATTACATAAGGTAGGTACCAATATGCAGAGTTTCAATTCTCTATCTCATTTGGAAGCACCTAATCAATGATTAGTGAGTTAATGAACCGATCCCTGTTTGAGTAAGAACAGTTTTTCGCCCATAGAAAATTCCATAGCACATTCCTTAAATTTCGGGTATTTTTCATATTCAAGACATTATAAGCTGCCTTCGTGTAGACATTCACATCTTCATCTCATTGGGAAGTACCTAATGGCTACGGACAATTTTTCGTCTATAAAAAATTTCCCATAGCACATTCGTCACATTTCGGACTTTTTCCATACTCAGGTCATTATAAGATACCTTTATGCAGAGTTTCACTACTTATCTCATTGGAAATACAAAATCAATGTGATGAGCGACTGAGTGAACCGATTTCTGCTTGACTAAGGACAGTTTTCACCCATAAAAAATTTCCTTTAGTATATTACTTAAATTTCAGACCTTTTCCATACTCAAGTCATTATAAGGTACCTATATACAGACTTTTACGTCAATATTTCATAAACAAGTACTTAATCAATGTGACGACTGAATGAATGAACCGATATCTGCTTGGCTAAAAATAGTTATTCACCCATAAAAAAAATTCCGTTGCACATTCCTCACATTTAAGACTTTTTTCACACTCAAGTCATTATCAGGTACCTTTATGCAGAGTTTCACGTTTCTATCTCATTGGAAACTAGCAAATCAATGTGATGAGTGAATGAATGAACCTATTTCTACTTTGCTAAGGACAGTTTACATCCATGAAAAATTTCCCATAGCACATTCCTCACCTTACGGTTCTTTTTCAAACTCAAGCCATTATAAAGTATCTTTATGCACAGCTTCATGTCATTATCTCATTGGGAACTAACAAATCAATGTGATGAGTGACTGAATGAACCGTGCTTTGCTAAGGACAGTTTTTCGCCCATGAAAAATTTCCAAAAGCACATTCCTCACATTTCGGATTTTTTTCACACTTAAGTTATTATAAGGTACCTTTATGAAGAATTTCACGTTTATATCTTATTGAGAAGTACCTAATCAATTTGATAAGTGAGAGGACGAACCTATTTATGTTTGGCTAAAAACAGTTTCTCGCCCATAAAAAATTCCCATAGCACATTAATCACATTTCGGACTTTTTCTGTACTAGAGTCATTATAGGGTGCTTCTGTGCAAAGTTTCACGTCTGTCTCATTGGAAAGTACCTAATCAATTTGATGATTGAGAGAATGAAACTATTTCTACTTGGCTAAGAACAGATTTTCGCCAGTAAAAAAATTCTCATAACACATGCCACACATTTCGGAATTTTTCTATGCTCAAGTCATTATAGGGTGTCTCTATGCAAAGTTTCACGTTTCTATCTCATTGGGAAGTACATAATTAATTTAATGAGGGAGAGAATGAACCGATTTGTGTTTGACTAAGGACAGTTTTTCGCCCATAAATAACTCCCATAGCACATTCCTCACATTTCGGACTTTTTCCATATTCAAGTCATTATAATGTATCTTTATGCAGAGTTTCACGTCTCTATCACATTGGGAAGTACCTAACAAACTTTATGAGTGAGTGAGTAAAAACGATTTCTTACTTAGCTAAGGACAGTTTTTTGCCCATAAAAATTTCCAATAGCACATTCCTTAGATTTAGGACTTTTCCATACTCGTCCCATAGGATACCTTTATGCAAAGTTTCACGTTTCTATCTCATTGGGAAGTACCTAATTAATTTGATGAGTGAGGGAAACGATTTCTTGCTTGGTTAAGGACAGTTTTTTTTTTGCCTATAAAAACTTTCCCATTGTGCATTCCTTAAATTTCGGACTTTTTCCATACTCAAGTCATTATAAGGTAGCATTGTACAGAGTTTCACGTCTCTGTCTCATTGGGAAGTACTTAATCAGTTGGATGAGTGAATGAGTGAAACGATTTTTCTCCTGTCTAAGGGCAGTTTTTTGCGCATAAAAGATTGCTCATAGCACATTCCTCAGATTTCGGACTTTTTCCACACTCAGTTCGTTATAGGGTACCTTTATGCAAAGTTTCACGTTTCTATCTCATTGGGAAGTACCTAATCAATTTGATGAGTGAGTGAGTGAAACGATTTTTTTCCTGGCTGAGGACAGTTTTTTGCCTATAAAAGATTTTTCACAGCACATTCCTCAGATTTCAGACTTTTTCCATTCTCAGGTCGTTATAAGGTACCTTTATGCAAAGCTTTACGTTTCTATCTCAGTGGGAAGTGCCTAATCAATTTGATGAGTGAGTGAGTGAAACGATTTTTTTCCTGGCTAAGGACAGTTTTTTGCGCATAAAAGATTTTTCATAGCACATTCCTCAGATTTCGGACTTTCTCCATACTCAGGTCGTTATAGGGTACCTTTATGCAAAGCTTCACGTTTCTATCTCATTGGGAAGTACCTAATCAATTTGATGAGTAAGTGAGTTAATCGATTTCTTGCTAGGCTAAGGACATTTTTTTGCCTGTAAAAACTTTCCCATAAAACATTCCTCAAATCTCGGACTTTTTCCATACTCAAGTCATAATAAGGTATCTTTCAAAAGAGTTTTACGTCTCTGTCTCATTGGGAAGTACGTAATCAATTTGATGAGTGAGTGAGTGAAACGATTTTTTCCTGGCTAAGGACTGTTTTTTTGCCCATAAAACATTTTCCATAGCACATTCCCCACATTTCGGACTTTTTCCATACTCGTGTCGTTATAGGGTACCTTTATGCAAAGTTTTACGTTTCTATCTCAGTGGGAAGTACATAATCAATTTGATGAGTGAGTGAGTGAAACGATTTTTTCCTGGCTGAGGACAGTTTTTTGCCCGTCAAAAATTTCCCATAGCACATTCCTCAAATTTCGGACTTTTTCCATACTCATGTCGTTATAGGGTACCTTTATGCAAAGTTTCACGTTTCTATCTCATTGGGAAGTACCTAATCAATTTGATGAATGAGTGAGTGAAACGATTTTTTTTCCTGGCTGAGGACAGTTTTTTGCCTATAAAAGATTTTTCATAGCACATTCCTCACATTTCGGACTTTTTCCATACTCATGTCGTTATAGGGTACCTTTATGCAAAGTTTTACGTTTCTATCTCATTGGGAAGTACCTGATCAATTTGATGAGTGAGTGAGTGAAACGATTGTTTTCCTGGCTAAGGACAGTTTTTTGCCCATCAAAAATTTCCCATAGGACATTCCTCAGATTTCGGACCTTTTCCATACACAGGTCGTTATAGGGTACCTTTATGCAAAGTTTCAGCTTTCTATCTCATTGGGAAGTACCTAATCAATTTGATGAGTGAGTGAGTGAAACGATTTTTTTCCTGGCTAAGGACAGTTTTTTGCGCATAAAAGATTTTTCATAGTACATTCCTCAGATTTCGGACTTTCTCCATACTCAGGTCGTTATAGGGTACCTTTATGCAAAGCTTCACGTTTCTATCTCATTGGGAAGTACCTAATCAATTTGATGAGTAAGTGAGTTAATCGATTTCTTGCTAGGCTAAGGACATTTTTTTGCCTGTAAAAACTTTCCCAT
Organism: Thermobia domestica; assembly: GCF_964235325.1. Lineage (NCBI taxonomy): Eukaryota > Metazoa > Arthropoda > Insecta > Zygentoma > Lepismatidae > Thermobia > Thermobia domestica. The sequence goes on from NC_137454.1 coordinate 209,915,827, forward strand.
AAAACATTCCTCAAATTTCGGACTTTTTCCATACTCAAGTCATAATAAGGTATCTTTCAAAAGAGTTTTACGTCTCTGTCTCATTGGGAAGTACGTAATCAATTTGATGAGTGAGTGAGTGAAACGATTTTTTCCTGGCTAAGGACTGTTTTTTTGCCCATAAAACATTTTCCATAGCACATTCCCCACATTTCGGACTTTTTCCATACTCGTGTCGTTATAGGGTACCTTTATGCAAAGTTTTACGTTTCTATCTCAGTGGGAAGTACATAATCAATTTGATGAGTGAGTGAGTGAAACGATTTTTTCCTGGCTGAGGACAGTTTTTTGCCCGTCAAAAATTTCCCATAGCACATTCCTCAAATTTCGGACTTTTTCCATACTCATGTCGTTATAGGGTACCTTTATGCAAAGTTTCACGTTTCTATCTCATTGGGAAGTACCTAATCAATTTGATGAATGAGTGAGTGAAACGATTTTTTTTCCTGGCTGAGGACAGTTTTTTGCCTATAAAAGATTTTTCATAGCACATTCCTCACATTTCGGACTTTTTCCATACTCATGTCGTTATAGGGTACCTTTATGCAAAGTTTTACGTTTCTATCTCATTGGGAAGTACCTGATCAATTTGATGAGTGAGTGAGTGAAACGATTGTTTTCCTGGCTAAGGACAGTTTTTTGCCCATCAAAAATTTCCCATAGGACATTCCTCAGATTTCGGACCTTTTCCATACACAGGTCGTTATAGGGTACCTTTATGCAAAGTTTCAGCTTTCTATCTCATTGGGAAGTACCTAATCAATTTGATGAGTGAGTGAGTGAAACGATTTTTTTCCTGGCTAAGGACAGTTTTTTGCGCATAAAAGATTTTTCATAGCACATTCCTCAGATTTCGGACTTTCTCCATACTCAGGTCGTTATAGGGTACCTTTATGCAAAGCTTCACGTTTCTATCTCATTGGGAAGTACCTAATCAATTTGATGAGTAAGTGAGTTAATCGATTTCTTGCTAGGCTAAGGACATTTTTTTGCCTGTAAAAACTTTCCCATAAAACATTCCTCAAATTTCGGACTTTTTCCATACTCAAGTCATAATAAGGTATCTTTCAAAAGAGTTTTACGTCTCTGTCTCATTGGGAAGTACGTAATCAATTTGATGAGTGAGTGAGTGAAACGATTTTTTCCTGGCTAAGGACTGTTTTTTTGCCCATAAAACATTTTCCATAGCACATTCCCCACATTTCGGACTTTTTCCATACTCGTGTCGTTATAGGGTACCTTTATGCAAAGTTTTACGTTTCTATCTCAGTGGGAAGTACATAATCAATTTGATGAGTGAGTGAGTGAAACGATTTTTTCCTGGCTGAGGACAGTTTTTTGCCCGTCAAAAATTTCCCATAGCACATTCCTCAAATTTCGGACTTTTTCCATACTCATGTCGTTATAGGGTACCTTTATGCAAAGTTTCACGTTTCTATCTCATTGGGAAGTACCTAATCAATTTGATGAATGAGTGAGTGAAACGATTTTTTTCCTGGCTGAGGACAGTTTTTTGCCTATAAAAGATTTTTCATAGCACATTCCTCACATTTCGGACTTTTTCCATACTCATGTCGTTATAGGGTACCTTTATGCAAAGTTTTACGTTTCTATCTCATTGGGAAGTACCTAATCAATTTGATGAGTGAGTGAGTGAAACGATTGTTTTCCTGGCTAAGGACAGTTTTTTGCCCATAAAAGATTTCCCATAGCACATTCCTCAGATTTCGGACTTTTTCCATACTCGTGTCGTTATAGGGTACCTTTATGCAAAGTTTTACGTTTCTATCTCAGTGGGAAGTACATAATCAATTTGATGAGTGAGTGAGTGAAACGATTTTTTCCTGGCTGAGGACAGTTTTTTGCCCGTCAAAAATTTCCCATAGCACATTCCTCAAATTTCGGACTTTTTGCATACTCATGTCGTTATAGGGTACCTTTATGCAAAGTTTCACGTTTCTATCTCATTAGAAAGTACCTAATCAATTTGATGAGTGAGTCAGTGAGTCAGTGAGCCTGAAAACTGCATATTTTGGGGGTCCAGTACTCAAATATGGTTGAAGGTAGGAATGTGAGATTTGACATATGAGTACATCTGTGGGATATCTCCTTACATTCTAAATTTCATGTTTCTACCTTTTATAGAATCGTTTTTACAAAGCCTCGAAATCGGCGATTTTACCCAAAGCTCTTGTTCGTGTATAATATGCTTACGGCAGTGCAGGCCAGTTTTCATTTTCTTTTCGGAACTTGGCTGCCATGCACTGCCGTGCATGTTGATGTAAGTATGAGCAATTGATTACTGTTTACCTCTAAATGTTCTCATATATAAATATTCACCGTTATTTATTCCTTATTTATATGTCAACGTCATCCAACACCAGCGAGGGAAATCAGGGAAATTTTATAAAACATATTTTTTCTAACATTAATTGTAGCTACACCAATTTCAGCTTAGCCAACCATTAATGATCACAGTATGGAACGTTACTCAGATTAATATGGGTGGTAAGCGGAATGTAAGTATGAGCAATTGATTACTGTTTGCCTCTAAATGTTCTCATATATAAATATTCACCTTTATTTATTCCTTATTTATATGTCAACGTCATCCAACACCAGCGAGGGAAGTCAGGGAAATTTTATAAAACATATTTTTTCTAACATTAATTGTAAGTACACCAATTTCAGCTTAGCCAACCATTAATGATCACAGTATGGGACATTGCTGAGATTTTTATTGTAAGTAAGTGAAATGTACATATGAACAATTGATTACTATCTGTCCCTATAGAATAAATGTTCTCATATATAAATACTCACCGTTATTTATTCCTTATTTATGTATAGTCATCCAACACTTGTCGTGAAAGTCAGGGACTTTCCTACCAAATGTCGGGGAAGGTCACGGAGAAGTAGTACTATTTATTAGAAGTACTATTTATCCAGCGTAGAAAGTGTGGCTTATTAAATCACTTAAGAAGGCATATATATCTGTTCTTTTTTTGGGGGTGGGTCGCCATGACCTCCATTTTGTTTTCCGTTCTGTGTGCACCGTCTATATATCTAAAGTTCAAAGAATTTCTCGATAGCTTCGGCAATTTGTTTTCAATGTAAGTACTATTTTTACCTGAATTTTAACATGTTCTGTTTAAGTAAAAGATGTTTCAAAACTGTGCGGTACTTGCCCAAGGAAAGAGCTTGACGAATCAACAGTAAATTTCATTGGTTCAACATAGCTCTGGGGAATCCCTTGCGCACGCATCGCACAGTTTCCAAACGCATTTTTAAAATAAAACATTTATGATTTCGTAAGTGATTTGTTAAGCTGCACTTTCTTCTACGTTGGATAATATTTGAAATATAGGCCTCTGAAATTCATTTCCCACCCTTTTGTAAGCATATATCTCTGAAACGTATATTTTGTCCAAAGTTCAAGAGCTGTTTTTTTCTTGTTTTCACATCCAGTATCTAACATTCATTTTTTGTATACGTATTAATCTAACACCCTGTATACACCTGAAAACTTCTAAATTGTGACAAGGAAAAGGCAGAAAATTTTCGGTCGCCACAAAAGTGGGAATCCTGTCATATTTCCTTGTAGGTTACTAATAGATATATTCCTTCTATAGCATGTATTCCATGTATGTAAATGTAATGTTTAGTTAAGTGAAATAAACGAAATAACTTTATGTAAAACTAACTTTTCCTTGATTTTGTTAAAAGTGTACAACTTGATATATAGTAAGTGATGCACGTTCATTGTATGTGTTTTCACTTGTAATCAAGACTTTGTCAAAGTGTAATGGAATATGCTCTCACCGAAGGTGTAAGATATCACCTTTCAGGTGCTTCCCCTTCCCGCTGGTATATGCTATTTGCATAACGTTACCTGCAGTATATTGTGTTGATTTGTATATTGTTTTACATGCAGTGCACACGGTAAGTCGTGAAGGCCTGTAGTATCTAAAAATTGGGTTCAATTGACGGATTTAATCAAGAGTAGCATACGTGAAAGTTTATGCAACTTTTCAGATGTAACTGCTGACTACATCACTTCGCATGATGGGCTGTTCTCACTTTGTCTTTACTTGTTGGTGTGTTTTTCCTCAAACACGAAAAAGAAAACAAAATTTAAAGCACTGGCCCATCATGCGAAATGATGTAGTCAACAGTTACATCTGAAAAGTTGCATAACCTTTCACGTATACTATTCTTGATTAAATCTGCCAGTTGCACCCAATTTTTAGAGATTACAGACCTCCAGGCCTTATAATGTAAAGCAATATATAGATCAACACAATACATTGCAGATAACGTTATGCAACCAGCATTCACCGGTACGAAGGGGGAACACCTGAAAGGTGATTTGTTACACTTTCGGTGGGAGCATATTCCATTACACCTTTCGCGTAGAAGCATTTACACCCTAAGGCGTAACTCAAAGGTTACACCCTAACCCTAATTTTCCACCCTAAGGTGTAATGTTACACCTTAATTTTCAGTTACACCTTCCAACTTGTCAATTGCACCTCAAAGGTGGCAGCATTTAGGTTCCACCTGAGGGTGTAAGTGAAGGCAGTGAAGTTACTCCTCAAAGGTGTTTGTTTACACCCAAGGGGTGATAGTTTGGCGGCAAAATTTGCAGGTTCGTTACACTTATAAAGTGTTAGGTAGCACTTTACAAGTGTTAGTTAACACTTTTCAGTGCAACCTTACATCTCGTAGGTGTAGTTGTGCGAACTCGATACTGTACACCTTTGGGGTGTAACAAATAAGCCGGTGGAAACTTTACACCCTTCACTTACACCTTGAGGTGGAACCTAAATGCTGCCACCTTTTTGGTGTAAAGTTACACCTTTTTGATTTACAGTGTAATACTGATCCAAGGTATCTGAAAGTATGCACTGTGTCGAAAGTATTAATTGGTATTTTAACGCATTCATAATTTGCCGTATTACGATCCTTCTGAACTTCCTTGTATTTAGATTTCTCTGCATTTACTCATGTCCCTAAAGCGTTTAATAAGGCCTCTGCATTAATTTCGATTGTTCTCCTATCAGATTTACATCATCAGCATACACCATAACTTGGTGAATACCATTCAACTCTAGGCCCTGGTTCCTATCTTTGATTTTTCTTATAGCGTACTCCGGAACAAAGTTGAATAATAACGGCGATAACGCATATCCTTGTTTCAGGCCAATCTCGACGTGGAAGTTCGCATTTTTCTACTCGGACTTTACTCTGGGATTCATTTAAACACTAGCTTTTCGGTATTCCAATTTCTGTAAGAATGTTGTACAATGTTTCCCTCCTAACCGAGTTGTAAGCCTTTCTAAAATCAATAAACAGTTGATGTACTGGGTAATATATCCCCATTTCTTTTCGAGTTTTTCTCGAATGGTAAATATCTGGTTGATTTCGACTAAATCCACACTGATAATCTCCAATAATTTCATCTGCGTATTGGATCAACCTTATTAACAGAATGTTAAGAGAAATGCCTCGATAATTATTACAATCAATTTTGTCGTCTTTCTTGTGAATTTGAACATATTTCATAGTTTTTTTGTAAAAAGGAAAAAAAAGTTTCGTAGCGATATGTTGAATTTTCTTGTTAAAAATTCAGAAACCTTCAGGACTGGGTAAACCGTGATGGAGGTTATATATTCTACAGCCTAGGAAACCATACGCTCAGATGAACCGTCTATTACGTATATGATCCATGAACAGAAAATTCGATATTTTCCCGATCCTGAACAATCTTAAGAAACAGTCAGTGCATCACAAAACTTGGAGCTTTACCGATTTAGCAGATCCGAGCATCTGATAGGTGGTAACAGATTATTACGTATGTGATCAATCAGTGAAAAATTTGTTCGAAATATTCATACAATGTATATGAAAGTTAAAACTTTACTTTAAAATTTCAAGAATGTATAGAACCACCCGAAATGAAGCTCTTGATGTGCAGATTTCTCTCATGTTTTACTTTATTTTGCTTCAAAAAGAGGGTGTGTGATATTTTGAAGTAAAAATACTAAATACAATTTTGCTAGTTATTTGTGTATCATTGTTTTAAGTATTTTTTGTATGTAAGAGGTTAAAATAGTATTACATATATTGATTAATCCTTTGGAATTCATAATGTAAATATGTTAAGAATTAAAAAAAAAATCTTTTTGAAATTCATGATTTATTTTCGAGGTTTCATATTATTATCTGCATCAACCACTAATTAGAGTTTTTTGTTGTAGAGAAGCGAAACGAAGTCTGCTTTATCAGTTTAAAGCAAAATTTTCAAAAAAGCCCAAAATTTCCCAAGCAAAAAAGCGAAGCAGAAAAAACCGAGTTTTTTCCAAAAAAGCCGCTCGAGTTTTTTTCCGAGCCCTTGCATCTCTACTCAAGATGGCTGACCAGTAAAAGATGTTACATCTTTTCGACCGAGTGACCCCACCGGGAATCGAACCGGGGACCGCTCGTACCAAAGGCGACTACACCACGCAGGGCCACGTGGTAGAATTGAAATAAGGATTGCAATTTCCTTAATTGTTGGGACTGCAACAGTATTTGTGTGTAGAGTAGACCTAACCCGATAAAGAATATCTTTTTTTTTTAATTTTCATTATTTTTCCTATATATATATATATATATATATATATATATATATATATATATATATATATTTGTCTACTCAGATAGCTTATGATGCTTCGCCTATATCGGCGAAACTTTGTCTTCAACATTGGGGGGAGGCTACGATCATTCCTTTTCTTTCTAGTTATGTTTTAAATATTTACGATATAAACTTGAAAAACAATACTGTAGAGCAGTAGTTCTCAAAATGAGGTCCGTGGAATCTAGCCAGGGGGTCCGTGACTCCTAAAAATTGAAATGTGTTGTAATAAAATGGAACTCACACCTGTTAGGCAAGAAGTATTTTTTCTGTTACTAAAGCAGTTACTAAAAAGAAAGCAATTAGAAATTACACCTTCGTGTGTAAATTTAAATGTTTTCCTACTTCACTATTTCTGCCCTGAGGCCAGTCAACCGTTATATAGGACTACTTCAAGTGAGAGAAATTTCTTCTTTGTTAGGGCACTTTTTCAAGAGCAGTTATACATTAACTGTACGATGCCTCGGAATTTCATGGATTTTAACTTCAAGTGGCGGAAAGTTCACAGCACTAACACCAATTCCACATTTTTTAAATAGTAAATGTTGTTCATTTCTATGCTTATAAACATCAATCCTCCCCCAATTCTAGTATTTAAAAGAAATAAAAACCTATTAGAAACCCCTCCCAAAATATGTTCCTACATCCGCCACTGCGAGTAATTTATGACTCAAATTGATTTGTGTGTGTGCTGTCAGTACAAAGAGTTGTCTAAAAAGGTATTGCAACATTTGATGCTTTCTCTACCACTTACTTATGCAAGCAGACCTTTCCTGCTCTTTGCAGGATTAAAACTTTAAAGCGAAATCGTCTTAATATGGAATCGAACCTAAAATTGGTGGTGAAAAAAATTATTCCACGTTTCAATCCAATTACGGAGAAACGCAAAGAATTTCATTTCTCTCATTAGTGACCTCACAGATTTTAGAACGTTGTTTACCAAGTGAATTTTTTTTTCAATGATTTTTAGTCTTAAAAGTTACTTTATTTTCAATTGACATTTCCTTCAATAGGAAACAATCATGTATCTTTAGAATAAATTACTTATTGCATTATTTTTCTTGTCAGTAATAATTCTAATATGAACAAAAACACCAGAGGTGCAAAAAGTGCAGCCAAGTTCGGCAGCCTCAAAAAGTGTTGAGATGAGGATGGATGAGCCAAGTTCCTTGGCCACTGCATCTGAAACAAACACTGGAACTTGGCGCGAGGTGTCTAACATATTCGAATACATTAAGATGTCTGTTCCTAGTTTTACGGCCGGGACATTTCAGCTCTAAGGCTAGTGATGACCCCCAAATTCACCACGCTCACAAACACCATCTTTAAGGCTCGTTAACTTCATTTACCTTAACACTTCGTGGAGGAATATAAGGTTTCCTTGTCTGGGTTTCGAACCATCAAATCTTACTGCAGTATAATGTATATGTGCCTTAGCGCCGTAGCATAGTTGATATTCCTAAGTTGGTGGTGGTCCTAAACCCACCACCCCACTATCCCTAAGGTTCCTTAAAATAATTTTCCTTGACACCTCGCGCCAAGTTCCAGTGTTTGTTTCAGATGCAGTGGCCAAGGAACTTGGCTCATCCATCCTCATCTCAACACTTTTTGAGGCTGCCGAACTTGGCTGCACTTTTTGCACCTCTGGTGTTTTTGTTCATATTTCACTTCTTTTTGTAGTTCACTATGTCAATATCATATATTGGGATTCTCAATTGTGGCATATTGCTGAATTTAAATTTAAAATTGTACATTTTTAAAGGAGTCATAATGTGTCACATGCAACATTAGTTCCCAAGGGCTCTCCCACCGGGAATCGAACCCAAGACCCTGTACAAGAAAGGCGCACATGCCCCACTAGAACAGCAGGGAGGATTTATTCTATTAAATATCTGTCAGAGAGTTATGTCCAAACGAGATTCTATATCATTTACCCGAACTACAAAATCACGATCGCTAATATCTCATTTTTCATTACCTAAATACGAAGAGTATCAACAGGGTCCAAAACCCTTGATTGCGAAATTACGGAGTTCATACTGCCTCGGGTTTTCCTTACAATGATATACACCTTTCAAATAACTTGTAAACTTAATAATATTTGCCACCATCATATCCTAACTGTATATAAAACTACATGAACTGACATAAATTAAAGGGGTGCTTCCGGTTGACGTGGAAAGTTGAAATGATGAAGAATTTTCCCATGTTATTTAAATGGGTCTTTTTTGACATATAATCTCATGTTTTAGGAACTTGGAATAAAAAATTGAAATTCGGTATGCTTGTACGTTTTCATTAGTATTACCTAAGTAAATCAGTAAAACTAACAATTCCAACTTTAGAGTGGTTTTATGGGGAACTGAAAAATCTTTCCCATGGTACGTATTTATATGGGACACCTTTTACACCCCAAAATTATAGGGCACTTCCTGTAGGGCTACAATGATTAAATTTGACATGATTGTAGTTTTACGGAACTAACCGACAGAAAAAATGCCAAAAGTGAATATTTTTAATTTTTAGGGAGTCTAAAGGGGAGAGGAAGAAATTCCCCATGCTATTTAAATAGGCCTCTTTTGGACTTATAATCTCATATTTTAGGTACTTGAAATTGGAATACAAACGTGAAATTCGGTACGCTTCAACGTTTTCGTTAGTATTACCTAAGTAAGTCAGTAAAAAGGAAAATTTCCAACTTCAGAGTGTTTTATGGGGAACTGAAAAACCTTTTCCATGTTATTTATATTGGACGTCTCCTAAACCCCAAAATGTTTAGGCTCTTCCGGCTGGATTAGAATGATAAATTTGGCACGATTGTAGCCTCCCGGAACTAACCTACAGAAAAATTGCTAAAATTGAATATTTTTAATTTTTAAGGAGTCTAAAGAGAGATTAAGAAATCATCATGTTATTTAAATAGGCGTTTTCCTGGAATACAAAATCTTATCTTTAGTTGAAATAGGAAAAGAAACTTGAAATTCGGGAAGCTTAAGAGGTGTGAGGAAGTAGGCCGAGCAAAGGCGAGGGTGTGGGGGCGAACCCCAAGGAAGGCAAATTCAGGAAATATGAAGAGCAAAGGCACGAAATTCACTGTTGATGAAAATACTGATACGTAAGAGATTCTCACACTGTTCACAGATAGAGACACGAAGCATCAAGACAATTTTTATATAACGACTGTGGTAACTATAATATAACTTGTGGTACCAATATATTTACGAAATCGGTTACATTTTGTAGCTAGTCTCACATAAATTCGAACAATTGAATTTCTCATTTCTTCGAAAACTTCATTAATTTTAAATATTCTCACCTCTACAATATCTTACTTATCAAATTAATTTCAATATCTATTTAATACCAATGACTGCAATAAAGGAAAATATCTTCACCGAAAAAAGACAAAATATTGGCTTTTCTTTTCTGGGTTTCCAACCACGAAATTTACGGCAGTATGTACGTGTCTTAGCCCACGTTTTTAAAATTAACTGATTCACAGAACGTGACTCATTAACTTGCTTAACTACTTATTACTAGCTTTCACTTATTTTACTCGCACAATGAGAAGAAACTGTATGTAGCGTACGTAAAAACGTTGGTTACATGTGTAAATCCTGTAGTTTTTGGACTTAACGTACACTAAACGTGTAACTGAAAAAGTATATTTTAAACATACTTTCCGTATAAGTGTTCCGAATAAACGTACTTTCCGCACGAACGAAAAGCCTGTATGTAAGCGGCCAGGATCTCACATACAGATGGCCGTATGTAACATAGCTGACGTACGTAATGTACGGAAGACTTTAGATGTCAGACATCCTGCAGCGACATTGTGTAACATCTAAGAGGGAAAGAGGGCAGTACGTATGTACCATATGAATAACATATATTAACTATTGATTTATGTAGTAAACATAAGGATCCCGTATATTTGTACACTATACCGCTGTCCGGATAATGGATTTTTCTCAGTGACCTTAGCTCGTTTTTCTATTAACCTAGAACGACAGGGACACGAGCACAGAAACATCGAGGAGAGTTAAGATTCCAAAGGGTCTTCCACCGGGAATCGAACTCAGGACCCCATACACCAAAGGTGCACGTGATAGCCAATAGACCAGCGAGGAGGGCACCAACTCGACCACTCAGATGATTGTCAACATTATTACTATGCACATGATGTGTTCAATAGCGGAATCGTTCCCGATTTCTGATTGTAAGGACTGTTTTTTTGCCAATGAAAAATTTTTCATAGCAAATTCCTCAAATTTCATTTTCAAGCCGTTATAGGGTACCTTTATGGAAAGTTTCGCATCTTTATCTCATTAAGAAGTACCTAATGGCTATGGACAGTTTCTCGCCCATAAAAATTCCCGTAGTACAGTCCTTAAATTTGGAACCTTTACTTACACAAGTCATTACGTAAGGTGGATACCATTATGCAGAGTTTCAATTCTCTATCTCATTTGGAAGCACCTAATCAATGATGAGTGAGTAAATGAACCGATCTCTGTTTGAGTAAGGACAGTTTTTCGCCCATAGAAAATTCCATAGCACATTCCTTAAATTTCGGATATTTTTCATATTCAAGCCATTATAAGCTACCTTCGTGTAGACATTCACATCTTCATCTCATTGGGAAGTACCTAATGACTACGGACAATTTTTCGCCTATAAAAAATTTCCCATAGCACATCGGTCACATTTCGGACTTTTTCCATACTCAGGTCATTATAAGATATCTTTATGCAGAGTTTCACGTCTTATCTCATTCGGAAGTGCGAAATCAATGGAATGAGCGAGTGAGTAAACCGATTTCTGCTTGACTAAGGACAGTTTTCACCCATAAAAATTTCCCATAGCACATTCCTCAGATTTCGGACTTTTTGCATACTCAAGTCATTATAAGGTACCTTTGTGCAGAGTTTCACGTCTCTGTCTCATTGGGAAGTACCTAATCAATTTGATGAGTGAGTGAGTGAATCAATTTCTTGCTTGGCTGAGGACAGTTTTTTGCCCATAAAAAATTTCCCATAGCACATTACTCAAATTTCGGACTTTTTCCATACTCAAGTCGTAATAGGGTACTTTTATGCAAAGCTTCACGTGTCTATTCCATTGGGAAGTACCTAATCATTTTGAGGCGTGAGTGATTGAATCGATTTCTTGCTTGGCTAAGGACATTTTTTTGCCTATAAAAACTTTTCCGTAGAACATTCCTCAAATTTCGGACTTGTTCCACACTCAAGTCATTATAAGGTACCTTTGTGCTCAGTTTCACGTCTCTGTCTCATTGGGAAGTACCTAATCAATTTGATGAGTTAGTGACTGAAACGATTTTTTTCCTGGCTAAGGACAGTTTTTTGCCCATAAAAAATTTCCCATAGCACATTCCTCAGATTTCGGACTTTTTCCATACTCAAGTCGTTATAGGGTACCCTTATGCAAAGTTTTATTTTTCTACCTCATTGGAAAGTACCTAATCAATTTAATGAGTGAGTGAGTGAATCAATTTCTTGCTTGGCTAAGGACATTTTTTTGCCTATAAAAACCTTCCCTTAGGACATTCCTCAAATTTCGGACTTTTTCCATACTCAAGTCGTAATAGGGTACTTTTATGCAAAGCTTCACGTGTCTATTCCATTGGGAAGTACCTAATCATTTTGGGGCGTGAGTGATTGAATCGATTTCTTGCTTGGCTAAGGACATTTTTTTGCCTATAAAAACTTTTCCGTAGAACATTCCTCAAATTTCGGACTTTTTCCACACTCAAGTCATTATAAGGTACGTTTGTGCTCAGTTTCACGTCTCTGTCTCATTGGGAAGTACCTAATCAATTTGATGAGTTAGTGACTGAAACGATTTTTTTCCTGGCTAAGGACAGTTTTTTGCCCATAAAAAATTTCCCATAGCACATTCCTCAGATTTCGGACTTTTTCCATACTCAAGTCGTTATAGGGTACCCTTATGCAAAGTTTTATTTTTCTACCTCATTGGAAAGTACCTAATCAATTTGATGAGTGAGTGAGTGAATCCATTTCTTGCTTGGCTAAGGACAGTTTTTTGACTATAAAAACTTTGCCGTAGAACATTCCTCAAATTTCGGACTTTTTCCATACTCAAGTCATTGTAATGTACCTTTGTGCTCAGTTTCACGTCTCTGTCTCATTGGGAAGTACCTAATCAATTTGATGAGTTAGTGACTGAAACGATTTTTTTCCTGGCTAAGGACAGTTTTTTGCCCATAAAAAAATTCCCATAGCACATTCCTCAGATTTCGGACTTTTTCCATACTCAAGTCGTTATAGGGTACCTTTATGCAAAGTTTGAAGTTTCTATCTCATTGGCAAGTACCTAATCAATTTGATGAGTGAGTGACTGAAACGATTTTTTTCCTGGCTAAGGACAGTTTTTTGCCCATACAAAATTTCCCATAGCACGTTCCTCAGATTTCGGACTTTTTCCGTACTCAAGTTGTTATAGGGTACCTTTATGCAAAGTTTCAAGTTTCTATCTTATTGGGAAGTACCTAATCAATTTGATGAGTGAGTGAGTGAAACGATTATTTTCCTGGCTAAGGACAGTTTTTGGCCTATAAAAACTTTCCCATAGGACATTTTTCAAATTTCGGACCTTTTGCATACTTAAGTCATTATAAGATACCTTTGTGCTCAGTTTCACGTCTCTGTCTCATTGGGAAGTACCTAATCAATTTGATGAGTGAGTGAGTGAAACGATTTTTTACCTGGCTAAGGATAGTTTTTTGCCCATAAAAAATTTCCCATAGCACATTCCTCAGATTTCAGACTTTTTCCATACTCAAGATATTTTAGGGTACTTTTATGCAAAGTTTCGTGTCTCTATCTCATTGGGAAGTACCTAATCAATTTGATGAGTGAGTCAGTGAGTCAGTGAGCCTGAAAAGTGCATATTTTGGGGGTCCAGTACTCGAACATGGTTGAAGGTGGGAATGTGAGATTTGGCATATGAGTACATCTCTTGGATATCTCCTTAAATTCTAAATTTCATGTTTCTACCCTTAATAGAATCGTTTTTACAAAGCCTCGAAATCGGCGATTTTACCCAAAACTCTTGTTCGTGTATAATATGCTTACGGCAGTGCAGGCCAGTTTTCATTTTCTCCGCGGAACTTGGCTGCCATGCACTGCCGTGCATGTTGATTAGTACATTTTTAATAGCATGTGAAATTTCAAATTAGCGTTGCAAGGGGGTCCGCAGAGCACTTTCCGAATGAACAGGGGGTCCGCAGCTCACTTTCCAAATGAACAGGGACCCGCGTTATCGGAAAGTTTGAGAACCACTGCTGTAGAGGATCAGGGGAGCAGAGTTGACTTCAACACTGGAAGAAAGTCGGACAAAAATCATCACATTTCTCCCAAAAAAGCACATTTCAAATCGAATTATTGGGGGGGTTCCCTTCATTCCCCCAGGATTTGCGCCAGTGCCTAAGAATACTAATATGATGACTGTGTATGCAGTCAGAAAGTGTCCTCAAGCCACTGGTATCATAATGTCCCTTGCGCTAACCAACCTTCCGCTTATCTCATAATACTATAAAAAAAAACAAACAAAAAAAAAAAAAAACGAATTTCCACTTAGAGGCATAACTGTTGAGCATTAAATTAGACTTCATTTCTACTTTAAATTCAGTAAGAAACCTATTTTAAACATCACTAAGTTAAGAACCTATAAATATTTTCAGTCCAATTATGAAATTATAATATTCCCAGAAGAAAGAAAGATTAGTATTTTCAAAATTTTAATTACGGTAAGTAAAATCACAAGATTTTCCTCTTCGCAGCATATACTACATATATTTTATCTTTATCATAACTGGTGCGCGCTTGAAAATTGCTGAGATTAGCTGACAGTTGTGCACGTAGGGTAAATTAACTCTCCCCTTAGATCGGGACATTTCTTTTCGGGATGCAATACCCCTCGAAATGGAACTTGAAACGGAATTATATGCTCTCCTCTCTCCTGTGGTGACACGATAACGTTGTAAAATGAGCATATGTATGCAGTCACCTCTTAACTCAATTCTCCGTTGCCTGCCATTGGTTGAAATTCATTCGATAGTTTTTAACAGTCTGCTGTTGGTTGAAATTCATTCGGTAGCGAAAAGCTAGTAGTGATATTAATCCTTCTTCAGGGCCTCATAGAAAGACTACGGCTCCAGAAGTCTTAATATAACTATCTATAGTACGAAACATTTCAACAAGCTGGAATTCACTCGCTGCTGTTCATAAACATTCATTCACGTGGCCGGAATAGGGGGTAATAATAACACTTCTGGTTTCTCCCTTTCAACATACAGCAAAGCAGCAGGGCCGCCTAATGGTAAACTATCGATAGTCTGGTCTGGAGAACGAAAGCCGTCTGTTAGATAGTTAAGCTCAAGTGTTTGCCTCTACAAAGAAAAAAAATCACTCGATAGTCTGTCGGGCCTATTGAATACATTCGATAGTACAAAACTATTCAAATAATTCGATAGTATTCATTCGATAGTGCTCATCACTATGACAGAGGAGTCCATAGCCGCAACAGATCGGCTTAGTCGGGGAAAACCGGCGTGGTACCCTTGCTGAAATGGCTTCCTTGTTGAATATGAGCTTCGGTTCAGTACAACAGAACTCCGCTACAGAAAAGTGTTGTCCAGATGTGTTCCTTGACAGCTGACGCAAGAACTGAAGGACTGTCGTGTTGAGCTGCTGCATTATCTGTCTGTAACATTGGAGGGGGGGGAGGCAGGTAAGACTGTTCCCATATTTTTTCTTTTTTAAGCGAATTTCGAAATATTTATGAAGTTGAAAAACAATGCCGTGGAAGATCAGGGAGCAGAGTTGCATTTAATATTCGGAGGCGAGCAGATTTGAGGCTTATTCTGGGGGAATCAATTTCATCTCACGTTTGTTTGTGGCTATCGGACAAAAATAATCAAATTTCTCCCCAAAAAACATTTAAAATCAGATTATTGGGTGGACAGTCCCCCTCAGTTCCAAGATTGGAGTGGACATGTCCCCATCATCCCCCGGAATTTGCGCCAGTAAGCTGCTGATGTGTAATGAAAAGGAGGGTGAGAATTTTCTAGCTTACATTGTTATCGTGGAGAAAATTGGGTGCATCATTTCAACTGGAGACGAAACATGCAAGCAAAGGATGGTGACATTCTTCTTCGCTAAAACTAAAGACGTTTCACAGTAGCTTTCTGTAGCGAAAGTCATTTTGACTTTTTTCTAGGACAAGAATGGTCCTATTCTGGGACAATATGTCCCCACATACCTCGGAGATTAGTGCACCGACCTTCTCAATAGTCATTTGAAGCCAACAATATGCACAAAGCGAAGGAGATTGCTGAGTGCAGATGTTCTAATTCAAGATGATAACGTCCATCCTCATTCTCCTTATGAAACCAGTGAAACCAAGGACGACCAAAGCTCCAAGTACCTCCCATATCCATCATACTTGCCAGATTGGCACCATCAGATTTTCACATCTTTGGTCCATTAAAGGAGCACTTTGGAGGCAGAAGTTCAGGTCTGAGAAATAAGTCCAATCGGCTGTCCACGATTGGCTACAACGTCAACTAAATGAATTTTGTCTTACGCGGTATCGAAGCACTTCGAATCTGATGGCCTAAGTACATTGATCCGGGAGGGAACTATGTAAAAAATTAGGATCGTAAATTATTTAATACAACTAAACAAAAAGCAATAAAACTTATTATTAAGAAAAAAAAAACAAGTTTGTGGAAAACGAAGGAATAAATTTCAAAATGCTGGAAAGGGACTATGAAGACCTATGAAGATGAATATAAAAGAAGCCCTGACTGACTGACTGTCGGAAACTTGAAATTTGGGCAGTACATATAATTTATGACGTAAGATACCCCTAAGTAATAATTTTTGGAAATTCGAAGACGGATGGGAGATAGGGGTATCAATTATGTATGTTAAATCCAAAATAGTGAACTGCAAGATGGCCACCATAATAGTACTATATAGTAATAGACTTGGTTTTATCTTCGTTACCCCCTATCCAATACGAAGTGTCACTCAATGTAGCCGTTCTAAACCCACACGGTACATTTGTCTGATATTGTACTTATATTGTAAATGTATTATATGAACAAAAACACCAGAGATGCAAAAAGTGCAGCCAAGTTCGTCAGCCTCAAAAAGCGTTGAGATGAAGATGTATGAGCCAAGTTCCTTAGCCACTACATCTGAAAGGAACACTGGAACTTGGCGCGAGGTGTCTAACATATTCGAATACATTAAGATGTCTTTTCCTAGTTTCACGGCCGGGACATTTCAGCCCCAAGGCTAGTGGTGACCTCCAAATCCACCACGCTCACAAATACCATCCCTAAGGGTCGTTAACATTATTTACTTTCACACTTAGTGGAGGAATATAAGTTTCCCTTGTCTGGGTTTCGAACCACCAATCTTATTGCAGTATACTGTATATGTGCCTTAGTGCCTTAGGAAAGTTGGTATTCCTAAGGTTGATGGTGGTCCCAAACCCACCACGCCCACCACCACTATCCCTAAGTTTCCTTAACATCATTTTCCTTGACACCTCGCGCCAAGTTCCAGCGTTCCTTTCAGATGCAGTGGCCAAGGAACTTGGCTCATACATCTTCATCTCAACGCTTTTTGAGGCTGACGAACTTGGCTGCACTTTTTGCATCTCTGGTGTTTTTGTTCATATTTCAGTTCTTTTTGTAGTTCACCATGTCAATATCGTACCGGTATATTGGGATTCTCAATTGTGGCATATTGCTAGATTTAAATTTAAAATTGTACATTTTAAAAGGAGTGATAATGTGTCACATACAACATTAGTTCCCAAGGGATCTCCCACCGGGAATCGAACCCAAGACCCTGTACAAGAAAGGCGCACATGCTAGCCACTAGAACAGCGGGGAGGATTTATTCTATTAAATATCTATCAGAGAGTTATGTCCAAACGAGATTCCAATTCATTTACTCGAACTACAAAATCACGATCGCTAACATCTCATTTTTCATTACCTACATACGAAGAGTATCAACAGGGCCCAAAACCCTTGATGCTGAATCCTCGCTGCTACATCACTAGACATAGCTGGTGTTTCAATATACTTAGTTGTTCTCTACCTTTTCACGTTGCGAAATTACGGAGTTCATTACATGACGCGCATGTTGCGCAGTTTCATACTGCCTCAGGTTTTCCTTCCAATGATATACACCTTTCAAATAGCTTGTAAACTTAATAATATTTGCCACCAACATATCCTAACAGTATATAAAACTACATGAACTGACATAAATTTAAGGGGTGCTTCCGGTTGACGTGGAAAGTTGAAATGATGAAGGGGGATGAAGAATTTCCCATGTTATTTAAATGAGTCTTTTTTTTGGCATATAATCTCATGTTTTAGGAACTTGGAATTGGAATAAAAAATTGAAATTCGGTATGCTTGTACGTTTTTATTAGTATTACCTAAGTAAATCACTAAAAAATTAACAATTCCAACTTTAGAGTGGTTTTATGGGGAATTGAAAAATCTTTCCCATGGTACGTATTTATATGGGACACCTTTTACATCCCAAAATTATACGGCACTTCCTGTAGGGCTACAATGATTAAATTTGACATGATTGTAGTTTTTCGGAACTAACCGACAGAAAAATTGCCAAAAGTGAATATTTTTAATTTTTAGGGAGTCTAAAGGGGAGATGAAGAAATTCCCCATGCTATTTAAATAGGCATTTTTTTGGACTTATAATCTCATATTTTAGGTACTTGAAATTGGAATACAAACGTGAAATTCGATATGCTTCAACGTTTTGTTAATATTACCTAAGTAAGTCAGTAAATATGAAAATTTCCAAATTTAGAATGGTTTTATGGGGAACAGAAAAACCTTTTCCATGTTATTTAAATTGGACATCTTCTACACCCCAAAATGTTTAGGCACTTCCGGCAGGATTAGAATGATGAAATTTGGCACGATTGTAGCCTCCCGGGACTAACCAACAGGAAAATTGGTAAAATTGACTATTTTTAATTTTTAAGGAGTCTAAAGGGAGATGAAGAAATCACCATGTTATTTAAATAGACGTTTTCCTGGAATACAAAATCTTATCTTTTAGATAGTTGAAATAGGAAAAGAAACTTAAAATTCGGGAATTGTAAGCTTAAGAGGTGTGAGGAAGTAAGCCGAGCAAAGGCGAGTGTGTGGGGGCGAAGCCCCAGAGAGCAAATTCAGGAAATATGAAAAGCAAGGGCACGAAATTCACTGTTAATGAAAAGGCTGATACGTAAGAGATTCTCACACTGTTCACAGATAGAGACACGAAGTATCAAGAACATTTTTACATACCGACTGTGGTAACTATAATATAACTCGTGGTACCGGTAGCAATATATTTACGAAATCGGTTACATTTTGTTGCTAGTCTCAGATAAATTCGAACAACTGGATTTCTCATTTCTTCGAACATTCATTAATTTTAAACATTCTCACATCTACATTATCTTACTTATCAAATTAATTTCAATATATATTTAATAATAATGACTGCAATAAAGGAAAAAATATTCACCGAAAAAAGACAAAATATTGGCTTTTCTTGTCTGGGTTTCCAACCACGAAATTTACGGCAGTATGTACATGTCTTAGCCCACGTTTTTATAAGTTAACTGAACTACTTGTTACTAGCTTTCACTTATTTTACTCGCACACTGACAAGTGAGAGAAACTGTATGTGGCGTACATAAAAACGTTGGTTACATGTGTAAATCCTGTAGTTGTTGGACTTAACGTACACTAAACGTATAACTGAAAAAGTATATTTGAACGTACTTTCCGTATAAGTGTTCCGAATAAACGTACTTTCCACACGAACGAAAATACTGTATCTAGGCGGTCAGGATCTCACATACAGATGGTCGTATGTAACTTATAGCTGACGTACGTAATGTACGGAAGACTGTTAGATGTCAGACATCCTGCAACGACATTGTGTAACATCTAAGCGGGAAAGAGGGCAGTATGTATGTAGCATATGGATAAAGTATGTTAAGTATTGATTTCTGTAGTAAATATAAGGATCCCGTATATTTGTACACTATACCGCTGTCCGGATAACGGATTTTTCTCAGTGATCTTAGCTCATTTTTCTATTAACCTAGAACGGCACGGACACGAACACAAAAACATCGAGGAGAGTTAAGATTCCAAAGGCTCTTCCACTGGGAATCGAACCCAGGACCCCATACACCAAAGGCGCACGTGGTAGTCAATAGACCAGCGAGGAGGGCACCAACTCGATCACTCAGACGATTGACAACATTATTACTGTGCACATGATGTGTTCAATAACGGAATCGTTCCCGATTTCTGATTGTAAGGACAGTTTTTTTGCTAATGAAAACATGTCCATAGCAAATTCCTCAAATTTCATTTTCAAGCCGTTATAGGGTACCTTTATGGACAGTTTCGCATCTTTATCTCATTAAGAATTACCTAATGGCTATAGACAGTTTTTGCCCATAAAAATTCCCATAGTACATTCCTTAAATTTGGAACCTTTACTTACACAGGTCATTACATAAGGTAGGTACCAATATGCAGAGTTTCAATTCTCTATCTCATTTGGAAGCACCTAATCAATGATTAGTGAGTTAATGAACCGATCCCTGTTTGAGTAAGAACAGTTTTTCGCCCATAGAAAATTCCATAGCACATTCCTTAAATTTCGGGTATTTTTCATATTCAAGACATTATAAGCTGCCTTCGTGTAGACATTCACATCTTCATCTCATTGGGAAGTACCTAATGGCTACGGACAATTTTTCGTCTATAAAAAATTTCCCATAGCACATTCGTCACATTTCGGACTTTTTCCATACTCAGGTCATTATAAGATACCTTTATGCAGAGTTTCACTACTTATCTCATTGGAAATACAAAATCAATGTGATGAGCGACTGAGTGAACCGATTTCTGCTTGACTAAGGACAGTTTTCACCCATAAAAAATTTCCTTTAGTATATTACTTAAATTTCAGACCTTTTCCATACTCAAGTCATTATAAGGTACCTATATACAGACTTTTACGTCAATATTTCATAAACAAGTACTTAATCAATGTGACGACTGAATGAATGAACCGATATCTGCTTGGCTAAAAATAGTTATTCACCCATAAAAAAAATTCCGTTGCACATTCCTCACATTTAAGACTTTTTTCACACTCAAGTCATTATCAGGTACCTTTATGCAGAGTTTCACGTTTCTATCTCATTGGAAACTAGCAAATCAATGTGATGAGTGAATGAATGAACCTATTTCTACTTTGCTAAGGACAGTTTACATCCATGAAAAATTTCCCATAGCACATTCCTCACATTACGGTTCTTTTTCAAACTCAAGCCATTATAAAGTATCTTTATGCACAGCTTCATGTCATTATCTCATTGGGAACTAACAAATCAATGTGATGAGTGACTGAATGAACCGTGCTTTGCTAAGGACAGTTTTTCGCCCATGAAAAATTTCCAAAAGCACATTCCTCACATTTCGGATTTTTTTCACACTTAAGTTATTATAAGGTACCTTTATGAAGAATTTCACGTTTATATCTTATTGAGAAGTACCTAATCAATTTGATAAGTGAGAGGACGAACCTATTTATGTTTGGCTAAAAACAGTTTCTCGCCCATAAAAAATTCCCATAGCACATTAATCACATTTCGGACTTTTTCTGTACTAGAGTCATTATAGGGTGCTTCTGTGCAAAGTTTCACGTCTGTCTCATTGGAAAGTACCTAATCAATTTGATGATTGAGAGAATGAAACTATTTCTACTTGGCTAAGAACAGATTTTCGCCAGTAAAAAAATTCTCATAACACATGCCACACATTTCGGAATTTTTCTATGCTCAAGTCATTATAGGGTGTCTCTATGCAAAGTTTCACGTTTCTATCTCATTGGGAAGTACATAATTAATTTAATGAGGGAGAGAATGAACCGATTTGTGTTTGACTAAGGACAGTTTTTCGCCCATAAATAACTCCCATAGCACATTCCTCACATTTCGGACTTTTTCCATATTCAAGTCATTATAATGTATCTTTATGCAGAGTTTCACGTCTCTATCACATTGGGAAGTACCTAACAAACTTTATGAGTGAGTGAGTAAAAACGATTTCTTACTTAGCTAAGGACAGTTTTTTGCCCATAAAAATTTCCAATAGCACATTCCTTAGATTTAGGACTTTTCCATACTCGTCCCATAGGATACCTTTATGCAAAGTTTCACGTTTCTATCTCATTGGGAAGTACCTAATTAATTTGATGAGTGAGGGAAACGATTTCTTGCTTGGTTAAGGACAGTTTTTTTTTTTGCCTATAAAAACTTTCCCATTGTGCATTCCTTAAATTTCGGACTTTTTCCATACTCAAGTCATTATAAGGTAGCATTGTACAGAGTTTCACGTCTCTGTCTCATTGGGAAGTACTTAATCAGTTGGATGAGTGAATGAGTGAAACGATTTTTCTCCTGTCTAAGGGCAGTTTTTTGCGCATAAAAGATTGCTCATAGCACATTCCTCAGATTTCGGACTTTTTCCACACTCAGTTCGTTATAGGGTACCTTTATGCAAAGTTTCACGTTTCTATCTCATTGGGAAGTACCTAATCAATTTGATGAGTGAGTGAGTGAAACGATTTTTTTCCTGGCTGAGGACAGTTTTTTGCCTATAAAAGATTTTTCACAGCACATTCCTCAGATTTCAGACTTTTTCCATTCTCAGGTCGTTATAAGGTACCTTTATGCAAAGCTTTACGTTTCTATCTCAGTGGGAAGTGCCTAATCAATTTGATGAGTGAGTGAGTGAAACGATTTTTTTCCTGGCTAAGGACAGTTTTTTGCGCATAAAAGATTTTTCATAGCACATTCCTCAGATTTCGGACTTTCTCCATACTCAGGTCGTTATAGGGTACCTTTATGCAAAGCTTCACGTTTCTATCTCATTGGGAAGTACCTAATCAATTTGATGAGTAAGTGAGTTAATCGATTTCTTGCTAGGCTAAGGACATTTTTTTGCCTGTAAAAACTTTCCCATAAAACATTCCTCAAATTTCGGACTTTTTCCATACTCAAGTCATAATAAGGTATCTTTCAAAAGAGTTTTACGTCTCTGTCTCATTGGGAAGTACGTAATCAATTTGATGAGTGAGTGAGTGAAACGATTTTTTCCTGGCTAAGGACTGTTTTTTTGCCCATAAAACATTGTCCATAGCACATTCCCCACATTTCGGACTTTTTCCATACTCGTGTCGTTATAGGGTACCTTTATGCAAAGTTTTACGTTTCTATCTCAGTGGGAAGTACATAATCAATTTGATGAGTGAGTGAGTGAAACGATTTTTTCCTGGCTGAGGACAGTTTTTTGCCCGTCAAAAATTTCCCATAGCACATTCCTCAAATTTCGGACTTTTTCCATACTCATGTCGTTATAGGGTACCTTTATGCAAAGTTTCACGTTTCTATCTCATTGGGAAGTACCTAATCAATTTGATGAATGAGTGAGTGAAACGATTTTTTTCCTGGCTGAGGACAGTTTTTTGCCTATAAAAGATTTTTCATAGCACATTCCTCACATTTCGGACTTTTTCCATACTCATGTCGTTATAGGGTACCTTTATGCAAAGTTTTACGTTTCTATCTCATTGGGAAGTACCTGATCAATTTGATGAGTGAGTGAGTGAAACGATTGTTTTCCTGGCTAAGGACAGTTTTTTGCCCATCAAAAATTTCCCATAGGACATTCCTCAGATTTCGGACCTTTTCCATACACAGGTCGTTATAGGGTACCTTTATGCAAAGTTTCAGCTTTCTATCTCATTGGGAAGTACCTAATCAATTTGATGAGTGAGTGAGTGAAACGATTTTTTTCCTGGCTAAGGACAGTTTTTTGCGCATAAAAGATTTTTCATAGCACATTCCTCAGATTTCGGACTTTCTCCATACTCAGGTCGTTATAGGGTACCTTTATGCAAAGCTTCACGTTTCTATCTCATTGGGAAGTACCTAATCAATTTGATGAGTAAGTGAGTTAATCGATTTCTTGCTAGGCTAAGGACATTTTTTTGCCTGTAAAAACTTTCCCATAAAACATTCCTCAAATTTCGGACTTTTTCCATACTCAAGTCATAATAAGGTATCTTTCAAAAGAGTTTTACGTCTCTGTCTCATTGGGAAGTACGTAATCAATTTGATGAGTGAGTGAGTGAAACGATTTTTTCCTGGCTAAGGACTGTTTTTTTGCCCATAAAACATTTTCCATAGCACATTCCCCACATTTCGGACTTTTTCCATACTCGTGTCGTTATAGGGTACCTTTATGCAAAGTTTTACGTTTCTATCTCAGTGGGAAGTACATAATCAATTTGATGAGTGAGTGAGTGAAACGATTTTTTCCTGGCTGAGGACAGTTTTTTGCCCGTCAAAAATTTCCCATAGCACATTCCTCAAATTTCGGACTTTTTCCATACTCATGTCGTTATAGGGTACCTTTATGCAAAGTTTCACGTTTCTATCTCATTGGGAAGTACCTAATCAATTTGATGAATGAGTGAGTGAAACGATTTTTTTCCTGGCTGAGGACAGTTTTTTGCCTATAAAAGATTTTTCATAGCACATTCCTCACATTTCGGACTTTTTCCATACTCATGTCGTTATAGGGTACCTTTATGCAAAGTTTTACGTTTCTATCTCATTGGGAAGTACCTAATCAATTTGATGAGTGAGTGAGTGAAACGATTGTTTTCCTGGCTAAGGACAGTTTTTTGCCCATAAAAGATTTCCCATAGCACATTCCTCAGATTTCGGACTTTTTCCATACTCGTGTCGTTATAGGGTACCTTTATGCAAAGTTTTACGTTTCTATCTCAGTGGGAAGTACATAATCAATTTGATGAGTGAGTGAGTGAAACGATTTTTTCCTGGCTGAGGACAGTTTTTTGCCCGTCAAAAATTTCCCATAGCACATTCCTCAAATTTCGGACTTTTTCCATACTCATGTCGTTATAGGGTACCTTTATGCAAAGTTTCACGTTTCTATCTCATTAGAAAGTACCTAATCAATTTGATGAGTGAGTCAGTGAGTCAGTGAGCCTGAAAACTGCATATTTTGGGGGTCCAGTACTCAAATATGGTTGAAGGTAGGAATGTGAGATTTGACATATGAGTACATCTGTGGGATATCTCCTTACATTCTAAATTTCATGTTTCTACCTTTTATAGAATCGTTTTTACAAAGCCTCGAAATCGGCGATTTTACCCAAAGCTCTTGTTCGTGTATAATATGCTTACGGCAGTGCGTGCAGGCCAGTTTTCATTTTCTTTTCGGAACTTGGCTGCCATGCACTGCCGTGCATGTTGAAAAACCTGAGGTCACTTGGGACATCATTAAATATTTAATTACTCAATTGAGCTATTTTTTTCTCATGGGTACTTTGGTTTCATATGGAACCATTTTAGGAAGCGAGACTCAGATAAATTCGGAAGTTGAAAAATTAGATCCATCCTAATAATGGTTAGAAACGCTATTTAGAAATGATTTTTGGAGATACTAATTTATTTTAAGTACATATATTGAGATACTTTGAACATATGCAATCTTCAAAGCATTAAGATAATTTATGAAAAAAAATGATACATTAAGAATCGTATTT
This sequence comes from Thermobia domestica, assembly GCF_964235325.1. Classification (NCBI taxonomy): domain Eukaryota; kingdom Metazoa; phylum Arthropoda; class Insecta; order Zygentoma; family Lepismatidae; genus Thermobia; species Thermobia domestica. The sequence goes on from NC_137454.1 coordinate 209,941,303, forward strand.
TCCACTATAAAATCAACTTAGAATTTAATAGAATAGCAGTTGAGCAAACGAATTGAAATTACTTCGGAAAAATTTGTTTCCTTTGATGGGACGAAAGAACTCGAGAATATACAGTATTGTCTTCTAGTCTGGTGCAGTATTATTTTCATTGTCGAGACATTCTTTTATATATCTATCTATCTATATATACGTATATATATATATATATATATATATATATATATATATATATATATATATATATATATATATATAGATATAGATATAGATATAGATAGATATATAGATATATATATGGTGATCAGAAAAATGAAAACACCTGAACGAAATTGCAACTTACCACATTAATATGGTGTCGGGCCACCTTTCGCCTTCAGAATAGCCTTGATGCGACGTGGGATGGAGGCATAGAGGTCATGAATGGTAGCAAGTGGAATTTTACACCATTCCTCGTGCAGAGCATCGGCCAGTTCTGTGAGAGATGATGGAAGTGGAAATCGTCGCCGGAGTCGTGTTTCCAAGACGGACCACAGAGGTTCAATTATGTTGAGATTTGGGGATTGGGCGGGCCAGGAGAGGTGTTGAACTTCATCCCGATGTTCCTCAAACCACGCTGCAACAACGCCAGCTGTGTGAATGGGTGCATTATCATCTTGGAAGATGGTGTCATTGTCCGGGAACAACATCCGGACCATAGGATGCAAGTGGTCTCCTAAAATTGCGGCATAATCGTTAGCAGTGATTCGTCCGCTAAGTGTGACCACAGGACCCAATGAAAACCATGATATGGCGGCCCACAGCATCACCGGGCCGCCGCCATGTTTCACAGTTGGGCGGAGACACTGCAGATCATAAGCTTCTTTGGGCGTTCTCCACACATAAACACTGCCCGTGGTTGGGAATAGGGTGAAGGATGACTCATCCGACCATATCACACGTTTCCAGTCCTCAACGGTCCAAGTTGCATGGTAGCGGCACCATTTGCGGCGTGCGAAAGCGTTATGGTCCCTGATGAGCGGTTTGGCCCGCGCGACACGACCCCGTAAGTTCATGTCATGTAATTCGCGGTGGACTGTGATTGTCGAAACAGGGTGGGGGAGGTGCTGATTGAGTTCCTCCGTCACTTGCTCCGCAGTGGCACGACGGTTCTGCGTGACAATGCGCTTTGATACCCGGTGTGACCTGTCACTCGCGATTTTTTTTCCGCCCACTGTTCCGCTTCCCCGATGTAGTTTTCCCGTGTGTTGTGTAGGCCGTCATCACCTTCGACACTGTCCCACGCGACACACCTAACACAGTAGCCACTGTCGTCATACTCACTCCACATAACCGCGCACCAACAATTTGCCCTCTTTGAAAATCTGAGAGGTCTCCCATTTTACACTACCTCCGTCTGCTGCAGCCACTGGACACTGCTGTTCCACTGCGTCTGACGTAGTATGGAGACCGACCTAACACACCACTACCAGCGGTCCGGCACTGCGGGCGCCACGACACCACTGCCAATCCATAAATCTGACGTGTTGTCAACTACAGGTGTTTCCATTTTTCTGATCACCATCTGTATATAAGCCAAGTAGATTTCTTATTTCAACTTCCAATGAGGTTACTTGTTTGAGTCACGTGGCTATGATAGTAATCCTGTTTAAGTCGCTAGCAGTGATGCTGGTTTGAGTGAAATTTACCTCGGCCTAGGGAGATTTAGCAAAGATTTTTTTTAAGGAGGGAAAAAGGGAGATTTTACGAATACGAGAAAAATGTAAGGAATTTAGCTTTTCAAACAAATGTTATGTTACTAAGCACTGTAACAGTATGACGAAATACGGTGGCGTCCTTTCCAGAATCTCACACACAAAGTGACAAACATTTTTTTCCCCACAAGCCATCCGCGCCTGGCTTGAGGATGTCATTACAGAAGATGACATTGAAGTAATAACAGGAGATCAAAATCATAAATGTATGTTGTGGAGATATGAGCACAGTATAATAATAATAATAGATACACAATAATGCTCCCTTTAAACCAGGGATGCAAATAAGGAACAAAATTTTACTAACCCCAGAACAAAGCTACTAGCCTACATCCCACAATAGAAATCATTTACTTACCTTCGGTATGATATTAAATACTCGCCCGCACCGATGAACCACCCGGGCGAGTGAGCAAGTGGTTATTTGCATCTCTGCTTTAAACAATGACACACACACACATGCACACACACACACACACACACACACACACACACACACACACACACACTAAAACTGAAAAAAAGGTGGAGGGGCCGTTGCCATAGAAACCACCGTTTCCATAACAACGAATTCCGTCACTGCTCGTCAATCTAAAACTGATTGAGGGAAAAAAAAATCTGCAACAAATGTGATGCACGGAATAAGTCGTGAGTGGGAACCCTTCACCCCTGGTGGGGATGTTCATGAAGCTATCAGCTTATGTCTAATTATATTGGACTATAATATCCATTTCTTAATTTCGAACATACTAGGTTCGATCGAAACGAGAAAACTTTTTATCGGACTTCTAAAGAAAATAAAATAAAATAAATAAATACATGACCGTGTTTATTACATATAGAATTCCCAGTCACGACCCCCTTTTCAGTTTTATTAAAAATAGAAGAAGAAGATGAAGAAAGGAAAAGGAAAATAGAAGAGAAAAGAGGTAAAGTAAGAAGGTGATAAAGAGGAAACTGTTACTGGATATTTTGAGAAATATGGTAAAGGGAAAGTGAATAATTATCGAATTGGGATCATTTCCAATAGCTATTGGGTGAATATTTGGTATTAAGGTAATCAAAGGTAGACACATGTTAACCCATACATCCCCGATCTAGATCCATTTGACCCCAACTACCGAATTATCCCAATCTAGCTCTGAGATAGATGAGAAAGTTTAATTTTACCGTTTATTCAATATTTCCAGAAGTTCTAGACTAATATCCAATATTTGAAAAATGAACGACGAAGTTGATGGCATGTTAGAATCGACCACAGAGAAAGAAAAAAAATTCAGAGTATCACATATTTGTCGAAGATTTTGACTTTCACAGTTCTCCCATGCTGATCATTCGTTCAGGCTACTTCAGTCCTTTTTACTTCCTTCATAGAGCCAACTTAAATTAAGTTAGTATTGACATTCAATGACTTTAATTGCCAACTACCATTAATTATAATAAGTCACACATATATGTCAAAATAATTTGTGCACTTAATACTAAACCTACATTTCACTCACACACACATTCATACAGGACAATGTATACTTCAGGTTGTATTTAGTTGAATTAAACTAACCTAACTACATTTCTATAGACATTTATTACATTTCAATAAAAGAAAACTTAGTTTGACATAACAGGAAAAAATTTAATACATGAAAAGAATGTTTCATAAGCATGCACAGCAATCCGCTACTTTCAACAAGATCAAATAACACATTTCTCTTTCTAGATATATTGAAGTTGGATTACATAAAAAAGAATTCGACAAAAGACGAAACACAAAAATAAAGAAAAAAATTCAAAGGTCAATATATCTAAGATTCAGTGCAATGAATACATATCATTGCGGAAAAAGAAAGAAAAAAAAACAATATAATTGGTTAATCATTCTTTAAAAAAAAAACTTTAGTAGCATTTTATTGAGTCTCTGTCCCAAGAGGAGACATATCGACAATTTTATGAGTCTTTGTTCTCACGTCGATAATAACTCCTTTCTTCAACTCTCTTTACGCACTGTGATTTGTGTCCATAAGAGTATTTAATCGTTTTTGTTTTAACTATAGACAAATAGTTGCTTCATATCACATATATATTTATATTTCTCATTTCGTCACTTGACGCACTTGATATAAAATTTCAAAGTTTATCAAGATTAAAGAAAAATTATCGACTCCAGTCACAGACATTGGGAACATATTTCCATATTCCGGTATTCACATTACTAAATTATTAACCTAATTTCAGTTCGTTGAATTTAAGATCACTATTTTCTTTTTTTTTTTCTAGTATAGATCGTGTAGTCGAAGATTCTAGTCACTGAATAGTTAGGTTTCCGATCGTAGGGGAAGGATTTGTTTCATAGTTTACTGATAGAAGGATTCGTTGGAGGGGCACACTGTTTCGTAGCTTACTGATTTCACTATGATCTCGCAAATAAATTTGGATAAGGATTAGGGTTATTTTTACTTATCTTACGACCTGCTACTTGTTTTATTTACATGCATTATTTAACATGATATTCAACTTTAATAGTTACAAACATCAATAACAACTCAACAAAATGTCATTTATTACAATTTACGCGGTAATACTATATATCACAAATAGTTGGTAAATGTCGGGTGTCAAAAATCTATGGCAACCTAAAACAACCAGGGTAAATACCGAGCCCTCTACATACATACTCACATATATATATATATTCATATTACTCAATATAATAAATTTCATTTTAACATCCATCACAGTATTTCGTCGACATTTAAATTCTACATAACCTTTTTATATTCGACAAGTATTCATATTTTATTGGCTCAAAAACAAAACAAAAACCCTGACTATCAAAATTCACTTTTTTTTCATAAGGTTGCAACATTGTACTTTATATATAAACCCGATAATCGATAATCATTCTCAATTCACTAAAGATCCGCGTATAAAGAAATAGTTGGTGTTATTTAGTAAGTTGACATAAGAGGTGGAAATACAACAAATAGAGCAGGCACGTAACTTTTAAAACTATGTAAGTACATATATAGATGTATATACAGAAAGAAAAAATCAATGTTATTCGAAACTAGTGGGCCCAAACTATTAATACATACACACTATATGACCAATCAATAGAAAGAAAAACCAGAAATCAGTAATCAATGGATATAATTTGTACGATCAATGAATAACAAATGTTTTCAGGAATCTGAAAGCATAGTGTACCTTCTCGTCAGTTTCTCCCGTGGTGGATTGAATATCGCGAAAATGGTCCTGAGTTGTGCTGCAATACCTCCACGAATCGCATCCCTCGATGTCTCAGTTAGTACATACGATCGAAATAAGTGATATGAATATTGTACGTTTTCATGAGTTTCAGAAACCGGGGGGGGGGGAGGTTGAAAAATTTGAAAAAAAAAATCCGAAGTAATGAAGACAGAGAGAGAGATAGAGAAGAAGGAAGACGAAGAATAGGGGCGCCAAAGACTTAAGTGGGAAATAACTAATGCTACAAAGATAAAAGTCGAATTTCGCTCTCAACAAAATCCATAGCCAAAATATTCTTAACATGCCAAAAGGGTGGTCTACTCAAATACGTAGACTCAAGGAGCGCCCTGCTGCCAAGGATGCAAGTTCTGTGTCCATCAGATCCCAATCCCACAAGAGATTGGTTGTAAGATTGAAATCCGATCCCCGTATCCGGCCCAAACCAGCAGGGTCCCGAAAATCCTCCGGAAGGTTAGAGACGGCGTTAATTTAGAATTTCAAAAGAAAAAAAAATCATCCGACCTCTTGGAAACTAGAAGATTCCAGAATAGTAATGAAATTAGAGTAATAGCTAAGATATCCCTAATTAGAATTTGCCAAAATAAAAAAAAATTAAATAAACTGAATTTTGGATCGGTGATTTCAATAACCAAACATCACCGATGGCTACCCCGCGCAGACATGCCACAGTCTGGGACGTCGTTAATTTCCCTCATCTAATTAAACTAAGAAAAGACATGAAAATACTTAAGGGGACTAGGGGTCGACGTCCGGGTACGCTAATGACATGAATATTAATTTAGTAGCAGTTGATTTAATCGGATAGTCCGAACTGAGTTATATGAACACTGCACAATAAATAAATAAGGTAAGCAACGGAAAAAAAAATCTTGGAGAGGCAATGAATGTTAAAGGTACAAATGACCGAAACCTGTACTTTTCGATGATCACAGGAAATAGCAGTTATTTTTCTTAATTATCATTTCTGTCAACCTTTAGAAGTAATTCCCACATGATGCTACCCTATCTATTGAAAGGCTTAAGATCTGGGGCTGTTATTATGAGGTACTTAACTACGAAGTAACACACAATTCCCAACTACAATTTACTATCCAAGTAGCAAACTCGGTTGGATGAATGTATTGGTGTAGAAGTCAAAACGCGAGAGATTTTTTTTTTCGTAAACGTATTCATATTTTCACTATATAACATACACTAGGCCTATCCATTTAAATGTAGGTGTCATCATCTCATTCATATTTTATATCATATTATTAATATATCATTACATTCATTCAGTATCTACTAATTTTCGCGCGAAGTAATATTTTACAGACACCCTATTCCATACATTTTACACGCAGGCCATACACATATTTATATTACACACTAATAAATATATATATAATTATCACAATCTATCACGCTCAAACTACTACACGATAACATTCATCGAACCACGTACTCTTTGTTTCGAAGCACCCAAATTGTATTTACTTCGCAGTTTAAAAAAAAAATCATATGTGCATTTACTGAAAGTTAAATTGTCAACGATTAATCTATTTCCAATTTGCTGATAAAACTAAAGCAACAATGGAATTTTCTACAACCACGGGAAAAGAGAATTTAATACTACATTTTGAAACAAACAGTAACAGCATATGGGCTTTACTTCTATTAAGAAAATAGGTATTCTTTATTTTAATGGATATTTCGGGTTCTAAACGACATAGCAAGCTGTAATTTTCCAAATAGTAAGATCTCATGCTATCTTATACGAAGGTATACTCATCTGAACCGAAAACCATGTCCACGGGAAGTAATTTGAGAATAAATGGCCAAAATCAAACAATCTAGATCACTAAGTTATGCGATGTCGTAATGTCAACTAACAATTGATTAGCGAAACCTGACGCAATGGCGCTGTAGTGGAGGCATAATTTACCGTGTACTAAAATATATACTTGTACTCATTAGTCAGAAATTTAATATTTACACTGGTTTAGTATACTTCGAGTTAGACAAATGGTACTAAATTAACGCATATTTATACACTGTCCTAACCGAAAATTCACACACTCACACAAACTACTAACTACATACACCACTGTTAGTACTATACATAAAGACAACTAACTAAACCAAACATGCACCATTGAATTACATGCATATTGAAGAAAGTAACCTAACATATTAGATTTAAAATACATTACTCCCTCGTCGGTATATACAGTCGGCTCTATTAAACTTAAAGGGGGGCAAAATGAGAAAAGTAACCCTAGGTCCAATTGACCTGACCAATTATTTACATAATGATTGCCAAAGATTGATGCCCTGGGGGCACCTTAACGAGGTTTATTGAGGGACCCTTCCCCTGAGAGGGGAAAAGGCCCTAAAACAAACAATAACTAACCCATTCCCCCGCTAGAACTGGTTCAATTTGGAAAAGGGGATAGGAGCCCCTTTTTGTTAGCTTAAGCTGCCATTCCGAAAGTTAACATTGCAACTATGAAACCTACTGTGTCCATGCACTTACTGACTAATAAAAAAAAAATCACATTTACTATACACACTATAATATATGTACGAAACCAGGTCGTATTGTCCCTAATCCCTAACTGAGTTTTAACAGATCAAAAATCACTTTCCTATATTGTCTATTCTTTGGCTTGGATAACGAGCAATATGGCGTCTGTAAAGCTGGTTCCCATTTCTCCTTTATTTTTTACAGTTCACTTCACGAAAAATGTAAGTTTGTCAGCTCCTAAATCATTATACGGCGTTTATCAATGAAATTAACTGGATATTACCTTGAGATAGTTAGAATTTCCATCCTTTTACCGCAGATATGTAGAAGAAGAAATCACGGGCTGCTCCTCGTAAAGTGTCTTCGGTTATTCTGATAACATTGCGCCGAAAAAGCCAGAGGTAGGAGAATTCCTCCAATCAGAACGAAAACTTTAGCCGCGGAAATTACAAAGCAAATAGAAATTTGGCAAATCCAGATATAACCGGATCTGAAAGTGACTATGGACTAGTGAGAGGGGGTGAGGGAAAGATTAGGTACCTGACTAAATTCTACATTGGTCTGAAATTAAGAAAATTTATATCCAATGACGGAACTATGTTTCGGTATGACGTCAGAATGGTAAACCTTGTAACTATTCAACTTATATATCCGAAAATGGGATTTACACTTAATCAAAATATAAATAAAATATATTATTCAGTAGGAATATGGTTACTAATGAAACCTTTCGATTCATTATATTTAATTCGAAGTAAAGAGAGTAAATAAATTGTGTAACTAAACCGAAATTGAATTAAAAAAAAAATTACTAGGTACAGGGTGCGTAAAAAAAATTGCCATTACTTTCAACTGTAATGGTACATTACAGTTTTCCCCGGCCCATTAACAAAATTTTGTTAGAATAACAAAATTTTGCTAATTGGGAATACTAACTACTGATGCTTGTTAAGTTAACACACTCATTCATCCCATTCAAACGTTACCAGTCACACTAGGACAGTATATTATATCTACTTGGGGTATTGCGCGAGTAATTCACTACGTTTATCTTCTGTACAATTGAAAATCTTTAAATTTCGAAAATTGTGAGTTCCGATACTTTTTTTTTGTAGTGTTCATATAGCAATAGAACGGACAGAAGTTCTAACTGAGAAATCGACAGATACAATTCGTAAGGCTTCAGCCGTCGACTAGTATATCTGATGACATTAGGCCGCAGTTTCCCGTCTATCACTGCCATTTAATATTGTTCTAGGCTCACCGTTACCACGCACTTGCGAAGGGACTGAATTCTGGGGTCGATTTACATTATTGTTACTATTATTGTTATTATTATTGCCCTGACTATTACCGTTCTCCCTTCTTCCGTAAGTCCTGTTAAAATTCCTCCTGGTGTTATCGCCCCTATCCGGGTTCGATTCCATGTTGGTACGGTCATAGGGACGATAACTCCGGCGATTGTTGAACATGGGCCGATTCCTGAATAGTCGCCGGCCATTAGTGTTGTTTTCTGAGCCATACCCACTAGGATAACGAGATCCAGCTTGGGTATAACTCAGGAAATCTGTCTGGCAACTTGCCGTTACCTTCGTCTTCGTCGGTTTTAGAATCTTTGCCTGTCGGGCGAAGTATCGTTTTGGTGGACCACCAACTTCCTTGCCGCACAAGGCAGCTAAACGTGAGGTGACTTCTCGCACCGTTTGGCACAAGTGGGACGCTATGGCCCGGGACTCATCGGGTGGAAGAGCGTTAACTATAATATCTACCAGTTCGGCCTGAGAGGGATGTTCAGCTATCTGATAATATAGTTCAATGATTTTCCAAGCATAGTCCAAGAGGGACCCATACTTGGAGCGATCATACCGGAGTGATTGTAAGTTTCTCTTTTGGAGCCGTTCGATGTGCTCATTACAATACTCTTCTTTGAAAAGAATCAAAAAATCACTGAACGTCCGGATTTGGTATTTAACCGAGGCAAACCATGCGCCCGAAGCGGCGATCAAACATTTTTCGACTATTTGTAGGCGTTCCCCATCAGTAAGTTTGTACATATCCAGATATTGCTGCAATCTTCGCAGGAAAACTCGAGGTAACCCGTTAGCAATGTTCCCATCGAAAGTGGGAAAACGTTCAATATCCCGGAGGGAAACTTTAGAGCTCATACTATACGGGGCAGGAAAAGAATCTATTGGAATCAACGCGTTATCCTGAGCGGTCGGGGTTGTCACCGGATTTGCCACCGACGGAGTGGTCACCGAACTGAACGCTCCCATATGACCAAGAGAGGTTTTATAATTAGTGTTGACCATGTGAGGTTCGAACTTAGGACCCACCACGGCAGTAACCGACGGTCCGGCGCATCTCCTTTCCCCTCCTGGCAGCACGCTGTAAGATTGTACCATTCCAAAGGTAGAGTGAGCATTTACGCTAGTGACTGTTGTAGTCACAACACTCGACTGCATCGGTACATCGAAATTACTCAACCATGATTTCGAGGTTGGCTGATGCGGGGGACAATACATTGTTGTGTCCCGTGCATCAGGCAACACTTGACTCTTTCCCGGTGGGACGTTACTTGTTTCTGGGAAAATTTTCCCTGGAGAATCGCCATCAGGAAAAGGATAGGAGATATCAGACTTGACGAATTCCAATTTAGTAATATTCCCCTTAAGACTGTCTACTTCGGTTTGAATTTGACTAATTCTTTGATCAACCGACTCTAGTTTGGTTTCTATTGATAGGTTAGATATTACAACATTTAATTTACTTATTTCAGCCTGCTGCTGTTCAACCTTTTGTTCGATGTCACAAAATCTTTTGTTTGTGCTCTCAAACCTTACATCTATTTCATTTAATTTTTTATTTGTTTCGTCTCTGAGCTGTTCGGTAGACTGTTGGGCCTGGTATCTAACCTGCTCTAGTTCAGTAGACGATTGCTCTTTCAATTTGCTAATCGAAGAAGCAAAGTCTAAACAGATCTGATCAAATTTATTGTTTAGTACCTCGAATCGAGCGTCGGTCTCTCGTTTCGAGGTATCAAACTTTTCATTTATTTCACGCCTCATTTCTGCACCGTTCTGTTTCAATTCATCAAATTTGTTGTTCATCATTTGCATCATTTGGCGAATTAATGCAGACGTGTCAGACCCTCCAGATGACATTCCTTCCTTCGGGTTTGCCGTCTGATCCCGAGAATCATTGTGATCTCCATTATTTTCATCATCATCGAGGTCAGATATCTCCGCTGGAGATATTTGGCCTCGGTCCTTTTCACAATCCTCACAGTATTTTATTATTTCGCCGGTTTGAACTTTTTCTGCATTTTCAGCAGTATCATCCAAATTGGTGCAAGCAAAGTGGATCCATTTTAGTCCACAACCGGTGCATCTTATTAATCTCCGCGGGGCGCGAGATCTTTTCTCTTTTTCGTCTAACGTGCATTGAGTGCACGTGACTTCACATTCGCCCTGTGACAAAACGACTTTTTTATTTGTTGCCATAGCTTTGACACACTATACACTTTACAAAAGACAAGATATATATCAAAAATACACATATACTATAAAATACTTATTCGCTATCAAGATAAGTATTATTCATAAATTAAAGGACTCCCATTCTCTTTCCTTCCTTGAAACCCTTCTAGCGTTTAGTTTTAATTTAGAAAAAATTTTGACACTCCTTCTCTTTTTCCCCCTTAGAAAAGGAAGCAAAAATGACAAAGTAGCCAACGACTCTACTTGTTTCACTTGACTATAAAATTTCTCTTATTAATTTCAATGTTGTAATCAATTCAACATGCCTTCAACCTCACTCTCTGACATTCTTAAAAAATTTCAGATCTATCGGTCGCCATTTAAACTGAGATCCGTTGCCATGGGAACAAACGTTGCCATGACAACCATTCTTGTCGCGGTTCACCAATTCAAACTGATTGGCATGATAACTGGTATTATTCAATAAGCATTTTCAGATCCGTTACCACAGCAAACATGCGTTACCATGGCAACAATCTTGTCACGTGTCGCCACTCTAAAACTGATAAAAAGGTGGAGGGGCCGTTGCCATAGAAACCACCGTTTCCATAACAACGAATTCCGTCACTGCTCGTCAATCTAAAACTGATTGAGGGAAAAAAAATCTGCAACAAATGTGATGCACGGAATAAGTCGTGAGTGGGAACCCTTCACCCCTGGTGGGGATGTTCATGAAGCTATCAGCTTATGTCTAATTATATTGGACTATAATATCCATTTCTTAATTTCGAACATACTAGGTTCGATCGAAACGAGAAAACTTTTTATCGGACTTCTAAAGAAAATAAAATAAAATAAATAAATACATGACCGTGTTTATTACATATAGAATTCCCAGTCACGACCCCCTTTTCAGTTTTATTAAAAATAGAAGAAGAAGATGAAGAAAGGAAAAGGAAAATAGAAGAGAAAAGAGGTAAAGTAAGAAGGTGATAAAGAGGAAACTGTTACTGGATATTTTGAGAAATATGGTAAAGGGAAAGTGAATAATTATCGAATTGGGATCATTTCCAATAGCTATTGGGTGAATATTTGGTATTAAGGTAATCAAAGGTAGACACATGTTAACCCATACATCCCCGATCTAGATCCATTTGACCCCAACTACCGAATTATCCCAATCTAGCTCTGAGATAGATGAGAAAGTTTAATTTTACCGTTTATTCAATATTTCCAGAAGTTCTAGACTAATATCCAATATTTGAAAAATGAACGACGAAGTTGATGGCATGTTAGAATCGACCACAGAGAAAGAAAAAAAATTCAGAGTATCACATATTTGTCGAAGATTTTGACTTTCACAGTTCTCCCATGCTGATCATTCGTTCAGGCTACTTCAGTCCTTTTTACTTCCTTCATAGAGCCAACTTAAATTAAGTTAGTATTGACATTCAATGACTTTAATTGCCAACTACCATTAATTATAATAAGTCACACATATATGTCAAAATAATTTGTGCACTTAATACTAAACCTACATTTCACTCACACACACATTCATACAGGACAATGTATACTTCAGGTTGTATTTAGTTGAATTAAACTAACCTAACTACATTTCTATAGACATTTATTACATTTCAATAAAAGAAAACTTAGTTTGACATAACAGGAAAAAATTTAATACATGAAAAGAATGTTTCATAAGCATGCACAGCAATCCGCTACTTTCAACAAGATCAAATAACACATTTCTCTTTCTAGATATATTGAAGTTGGATTACATAAAAAAGAATTCGACAAAAGACGAAACACAAAAATAAAGAAAAAAATTCAAAGGTCAATATATCTAAGATTCAGTGCAATGAATACATATCATTGCGGAAAAAGAAAGAAAAAAAAACAATATAATTGGTTAATCATTCTTTAAAAAAAAACTTTAGTAGCATTTTATTGAGTCTCTGTCCCAAGAGGAGACATATCGACAATTTTATGAGTCTTTGTTCTCACGTCGATAATAACTCCTTTCTTCAACTCTCTTTACGCACTGTGATTTGTGTCCATAAGAGTATTTAATCGTTTTTGTTTTAACTATAGACAAATAGTTGCTTCATATCACATATATATTTATATTTCTCATTTCGTCACTTGACGCACTTGATATAAAATTTCAAAGTTTATCAAGATTAAAGAAAAATTATCGACTCCAGTCACAGACATTGGGAACATATTTCCATATTCCGGTATTCACATTACTAAATTATTAACCTAATTTCAGTTCGTTGAATTTAAGATCACTATTTTCTTTTTTTTTTCTAGTATAGATCGTGTAGTCGAAGATTCTAGTCACTGAATAGTTAGGTTTCCGATCGTAGGGGAAGGATTTGTTTCATAGTTTACTGATAGAAGGATTCGTTGGAGGGGCACACTGTTTCGTAGCTTACTGATTTCACTATGATCTCGCAAATAAATTTGGATAAGGATTAGGGTTATTTTTACTTATCTTACGACCTGCTACTTGTTTTATTTACATGCATTATTTAACATGATATTCAACTTTAATAGTTACAAACATCAATAACAACTCAACAAAATGTCATTTATTACAATTTACGCGGTAATACTATATATCACAAATAGTTGGTAAATGTCGGGTGTCAAAAATCTATGGCAACCTAAAACAACCAGGGTAAATACCGAGCCCTCTACATACATACTCACATATATATATATTCATATTACTCAATATAATAAATTTCATTTTAATATCCATCACAGTATTTCGTCGACATTTAAATTCTACATAACCTTTTTATATTCGACAAGTATTCATATTTTATTGGCTCAAAAACAAAACAAAAACCCTGACTATCAAAATTCACTTTTTTTTTCATAAGGTTGCAACATTGTACTTTATATATAAACCCGATAATCGATAATCATTCTCAATTCACTAAAGATCCGCGTATAAAGAAATAGTTGGTGTTATTTAGTAAGTTGACATAAGAGGTGGAAATACAACAAATAGAGCAGGCACGTAACTTTTAAAACTATGTAAGTACATATATAGATGTATATACAGAAAAAAAAATCAATGTTATTCGAAACTAGTGGGCCCAAACTATTAATACATACACACTATATGACCAATCAATAGAAAGAAAAACCAGAAATCAGTAATCAATGGATATAATTTGTACGATCAATGAATAACAAATGTTTTCAGGAATCTGAAAGCATAGTGTACCTTCTCGTCAGTTTCTCCCGTGGTGGATTGAATATCGCGAAAATGGTCCTGAGTTGTGCTGCAATACCTCCACGAATCGCATCCCTCGATGTCTCAGTTAGTACATACGATCGAAATAAGTGATATGAATATTGTACGTTTTCATGAGTTACAGAAACCGGGGGGGGGGGGAGGTTGAAAAATTTGAAAAAAAAAATTCCGAAGTAATGAAGACAGAGAGAGAGATAGAGAAGAAGGAAGACGAAGAATAGGGGCGCCAAAGACTTAAGTGGGAAATAACTAATGCTACAAAGATAAAAGTCGAATTTCGCTCTCAACAAAATCCATAGCCAAAATATTCTTAACATGCCAAAAGGGTGGTCTACTCAAATACGTAGACTCAAGGAGCGCCCTGCTGCCAAGGATGCAAGTTCTGTGTCCATCAGATCCCAATCCCACAAGAGTTTGGTTGTAAGATTGAAATCCGATCCCCGGATCCGGCCCAAACCAGCAGGGTCCCGAAAATCCTCCGGAAGGTTAGAGACGGCGTTAATTTAGAATTTCAAAAGAAAAAAAAATCATCCGACCTCTTGGAAACTAGAAGATTCCAGAATAGTAATGAAATTAGAGTAATAGCTAAGATATCCCTAATTAGAATTTGCCAAAATAAAAAAAAATTAAATAAACTGAATTTTGGATCGGTGATTTCAATAACCAAACATCACCGATGGCTACCCCGCGCAGACATGCCACAGTCTGGGACGTCGTTAATTTCCCTCATCTAATTAAACTAAGAAAAGACATGAAAATACTTAAGGGGACTAGGGGTCGACGTCCGGGTACGCTAATGACATGAATATTAATTTAGTAGCAGTTGATTTAATCGGATAGTCCGAACTGAGTTATATGAACACTGCACAATAAATAAATAAGGTAAGCAACGGAAAAAAAAAATCTTGGAGAGGCAATGAATGTTAAAGGTACAAATGACCGAAACCTGTACTTTTCGATGATCACAGGAAATAGCAGTTATTTTTCTTAATTATCATTTCTGTCAACCTTTAGAAGTAATTCCCACATGATGCTACCCTATCTATTGAAAGGCTTAAGATCTGGGGCTGTTATTATGAGGTACTTAACTACGAAGTAACACACAATTCCCAACTACAATTTACTATCCAAGTAGCAAACTCGGTTGGATGAATGTATTGGTGTAGAAGTCAAAACGCGAGAGATTTTTTTTCGTAAACGTATTCATATTTTTACTATATAACATACACTAGGCCTATCCATTTAAATGTAGGTGTCATCATCTCATTCATATTTTATATCATATTATTAATATATCATTACATTCATTCAGTATCTACTAATTTTCGCGCGAAGTAATATTTTACAGACACCCTATTCCATACATTTTACACGCAGGCCATACACATATTTATATTACACACTAATAAATATATATATAATTATCACAATCTATCACGCTCAAACTACTACACGATAACATTCATCGAACCACGTACTCTTTGTTTCGAAGCACCCAAATTGTATTTACTTCGCAGTTTAAAAAAAAATCATATGTGCATTTACTGAAAGTTAAATTGTCAACGATTAATCTATTTCCAATTTGCTGATAAAACTAAAGCAACAATGGAATTTTCTACAACCACGGGAAAAGAGAATTTAATACTACATTTTGAAACAAACAGTAACAGCATATGGGCTTTACTTCTATTAAGAAAATAGGTATTCTTTATTTTAATGGATATTTCGGGTTCTAAACGACATAGCAAGCTGTAATTTTCCAAATAGTAAGATCTCATGCTATCTTATACGAAGGTATACTCATCTGAACCGAAAACCATGTCCACGGGAAGTAATTTGAGAATAAATGGCCAAAATCAAACAATCTAGATCACTAAGTTATGCGATGTCGTAATGTCAACTAACAATTGATTAGCGAAACCTGACGCAATGGCGCTGTAGTGGAGGCATAATTTACCGTGTACTAAAATATATACTTGTACTCATTAGTCAGAAATTTAATATTTACACTGGTTTAGTATACTTCGAGTTAGACAAATGGTACTAAATTAACGCATATTTATACACTGTCCTAACCGAAAATTCACACACTCACACAAACTACTAACTACATACACCACTGTTAGTACTATACATAAAGACAACTAACTAAACCAAACATGCACCATTGAATTACATGCATATTGAAGAAAGTAACCTAACATATTAGATTTAAAATACATTACTCCCTCGTCGGTATATACAGTCGGCTCTATTAAACTTAAAGGGGGGCAAAATGAGAAAAGTAACCCTAGGTCCAATTGACCTGACCAATTATTTACATAATGATTGCCAAAGATTGATGCCCTGGGGGCACCTTAACGAGGTTTATTGAGGGACCCTTCCCCTGAGAGGGGAAAAGGCCCTAAAACAAACAATAACTAACCCATTCCCCCGCTAGAACTGGTTCAATTTGGAAAAGGGGATAGGAGCCCCTTTTTGTTAGCTTAAGCTGCCATTCCGAAAGTTAACATTGCAACTATGAAACCTACTGTGTCCATGCACTTACTGACTAATAAAAAAAAAATCACATTTACTATACACACTATAATATATGTACGAAACCAGGTCGTATTGTCCCTAATCCCTAACTGAGTTTTAACAGATCAAAAATCACTTTCCTATATTGTCTATTCTTTGGCTTGGATAACGAGCAATATGGCGTCTGTAAAGCTGGTTCCCATTTCTCCTTTATTTTTTACAGTTCACTTCACGAAAAATGTAAGTTTGTCAGCTCCTAAATCATTATACGGCGTTTATCAATGAAATTAACTGGATATTACCTTGAGATAGTTAGAATTTCCATCCTTTTACCGCAGATATGTAGAAGAAGAAATCACGGGCTGCTCCTCGTAAAGTGTCTTCGGTTATTCTGATAACATTGCGCCGAAAAAGCCAGAGGTAGGAGAATTCCTCCAATCAGAACGAAAACTTTAGCCGCGGAAATTACAAAGCAAATAGAAATTTGGCAAATCCAGATATAACCGGATCTGAAAGTGACTATGGACTAGTGAGAGGGGGTGAGGGAAAGATTAGGTACCTGACTAAATTCTACATTGGTCTGAAATTAAGAAAATTTATATCCAATGACGGAACTATGTTTCGGTATGACGTCAGAATGGTAAACCTTGTAACTATTCAACTTATATATCCGAAAATGGGATTTACACTTAATCAAAATATAAATAAAATATATTATTCAGTAGGAATATGGTTACTAATGAAACCTTTCGATTCATTATATTTAATTCGAAGTAAAGAGAGTAAATAAATTGTGTAACTAAACCGAAATTGAATTTAAAAAAAAATTACTAGGTACAGGGTGCGTAAAAAAAAAATTGCCATTACTTTCAACTGTAATGGTACATTACAGTTTTCCCCGGCCCATTAACAAAATTTTGTTAGAATAACAAAATTTTGCTAATTGGGAATACTAACTACTGATGCTTGTTAAGTTAACACACTCATTCATCCCATTCAAACGTTACCAGTCACACTAGGACAGTATATTATATCTACTTGGGGTATTGCGCGAGTAATTCACTACGTTTATCTTCTGTACAATTGAAAATCTTTAAATTTCGAAAATTGTGAGTTCCGATACTTTTTTTTTTTTGTAGTGTTCATATAGCAATAGAACGGACAGAAGTTCTAACTGAGAAATCGACAGATACAATTCGTAAGGCTTCAGCCGTCGACTAGTATATCTGATGACATTAGGCCGCAGTTTCCCGTCTATCACTGCCATTTAATATTGTTCTAGGCTCACCGTTACCACGCACTTGCGAAGGGACTGAATTCTGGGGTCGATTTACATTATTGTTACTATTATTGTTATTATTATTGCCCTGACTATTACCGTTCTCCCTTCTTCCGTAAGTCCTGTTAAAATTCCTCCTGGTGTTATCGCCCCTATCCGGGTTCGATTCCATGTTGGTACGGTCATAGGGACGATAACTCCGGCGATTGTTGAACATGGGCCGATTCCTGAATAGTCGCCGGCCATTAGTGTTGTTTTCTGAGCCATACCCACTAGGATAACGAGATCCAGCTTGGGTATAACTCAGGAAATCTGTCTGGCAACTTGCCGTTACCTTCGTCTTCGTCGGTTTTAGAATCTTTGCCTGTCGGGCGAAGTATCGTTTTGGTGGACCACCAACTTCCTTGCCGCACAAGGCAGCTAAACGTGAGGTGACTTCTCGCACCGTTTGGCACAAGTGGGACGCTATGGCCCGGGACTCATCGGGTGGAAGAGCGTTAACTATAATATCTACCAGTTCGGCCTGAGAGGGATGTTCAGCTATCTGATAATATAGTTCAATGATTTTCCAAGCATAGTCCAAGAGGGACCCATACTTGGAGCGATCATACCGGAGTGATTGTAAGTTTCTCTTTTGGAGCCGTTCGATGTGCTCATTACAATACTCTTCTTTGAAAAGAATCAAAAAATCACTGAACGTCCGGATTTGGTATTTAACCGAGGCAAACCATGCGCCCGAAGCGGCGATCAAACATTTTTCGACTATTTGTAGGCGTTCCCCATCAGTAAGTTTGTACATATCCAGATATTGCTGCAATCTTCGCAGGAAAACTCGAGGTAACCCGTTAGCAATGTTCCCATCGAAAGTGGGAAAACGTTCAATATCCCGGAGGGAAACTTTAGAGCTCATACTATACGGGGCAGGAAAAGAATCTATTGGAATCAACGCGTTATCCTGAGCGGTCGGGGTTGTCACCGGATTTGCCACCGACGGAGTGGTCACCGAACTGAACGCTCCCATATGACCAAGAGAGGTTTTATAATTAGTGTTGACCATGTGAGGTTCGAACTTAGGACCCACCACGGCAGTAACCGACGGTCCGGCGCATCTCCTTTCCCCTCCTGGCAGCACGCTGTAAGATTGTACCATTCCAAAGGTAGAGTGAGCATTTACGCTAGTGACTGTTGTAGTCACAACACTCGACTGCATCGGTACATCGAAATTACTCAACCATGATTTCGAGGTTGGCTGATGCGGGGGACAATACATTGTTGTGTCCCGTGCATCAGGCAACACTTGACTCTTTCCCGGTGGGACGTTACTTGTTTCTGGGAAAATTTTCCCTGGAGAATCGCCATCAGGAAAAGGATAGGAGATATCAGACTTGACGAATTCCAATTTAGTAATATTCCCCTTAAGACTGTCTACTTCGGTTTGAATTTGACTAATTCTTTGATCAACCGACTCTAGTTTGGTTTCTATTGATAGGTTAGATATTACAACATTTAATTTACTTATTTCAGCCTGCTGCTGTTCAACCTTTTGTTCGATGTCACAAAATCTTTTGTTTGTGCTCTCAAACCTTACATCTATTTCATTTAATTTTTTATTTGTTTCGTCTCTGAGCTGTTCGGTAGACTGTTGGGCCTGGTATCTAACCTGCTCTAGTTCAGTAGACGATTGCTCTTTCAATTTGCTAATCGAAGAAGCAAAGTCTAAACAGATCTGATCAAATTTATTGTTTAGTACCTCGAATCGAGCGTCGGTCTCTCGTTTCGAGGTATCAAACTTTTCATTTATTTCACGCCTCATTTCTGCACCGTTCTGTTTCAATTCATCAAATTTGTTGTTCATCATTTGCATCATTTGGCGAATTAATGCAGACGTGTCAGACCCTCCAGATGACATTCCTTCCTTCGGGTTTGCCGTCTGATCCCGAGAATCATTGTGATCTCCATTATTTTCATCATCATCGAGGTCAGATATCTCCGCTGGAGATATTTGGCCTCGGTCCTTTTCGCAATCCTCACAGTATTTTATTATTTCGCCGGTTTGAACTTTTTCTGCATTTTCAGCAGTATCATCCAAATTGGTGCAAGCAAAGTGGATCCATTTTAGTCCACAACCGGTGCATCTTATTAATCTCCGCGGGGCGCGAGATCTTTTCTCTTTTTCGTCTAACGTGCATTGAGTGCACGTGACTTCACATTCGCCCTGTGACAAAACGACTTTTTTATTTGTTGCCATAGCTTTGACACACTATACACTTTACAAAAGACAAGATATATATCAAAAATACACATATACTATAAAATACTTATTCGCTATCAAGATAAGTATTATTCATAAATTAAAGGACTCCCATTCTCTTTCCTTCCTTGAAACCCTTCTAGCGTTTAGTTTTAATTTAGAAAAAATTTTGACACTCCTTCTCTTTTTCCCCCTTAGAAAAGGAAGCAAAAATGACAAAGTAGCCAACGACTCTACTTGTTTCACTTGACTATAAAATTTCTCTTATTAATTTCAATGTTGTAATCAATTCAACATGCCTTCAACCTCACTCTCTGACATTCTTAAAAAATTTCAGATCTATCGGTCGCCATTTAAACTGAGATCCGTTGCCATGGGAACAAACGTTGCCATGACAACCATTCTTGTCGCGGTTCACCAATTCAAACTGATTGGCATGATAACTGGTATTATTCAATAAGCATTTTCAGATCCGTTACCACAGCAAACATGCGTTACCATGGCAACAATCTTGTCACGTGTCGCCACTCTAAAACTGATAAAAAGGTGGAGGGGCCGTTGCCATAGAAACCACCGTTTCCATAACAACGAATTCCGTCACTGCTCGTCAATCTAAAACTGATTGAGGGAAAAAAAATCTGCAACAAATGTGATGCACGGAATAAGTCGTGAGTGGGAACCCTTCACCCCTGGTGGGGATGTTCATGAAGCTATCAGCTTATGTCTAATTATATTGGACTATAATATCCATTTCTTAATTTCGAACATACTAGGTTCGATCGAAACGAGAAAACTTTTTATCGGACTTCTAAAGAAAATAAAATAAAATAAATAAATACATGACCGTGTTTATTACATATAGAATTCCCAGCCACGACCCCCTTTTCAGTTTTATTAAAAATAGAAGAAGAAGATGAAGAAAGGAAAAGGAAAATAGAAGAGAAAAGAGGTAAAGTAAGAAGGTGATAAAGAGGAAACTGTTACTGGATATTTTGAGAAATATGGTAAAGGGAAAGTGAATAATTATCGAATTGGGATCATTTCCAATAGCTATTGGGTGAATATTTGGTATTAAGGTAATCAAAGGTAGACACATGTTAACCCATACATCCCCGATCTAGATCCATTTGACCCCAACTACCGAATTATCCCAATCTAGCTCTGAGATAGATGAGAAAGTTTAATTTTACCGTTTATTCAATATTTCCAGAAGTTCTAGACTAATATCCAATATTTGAAAAATGAACGACGAAGTTGATGGCATGTTAGAATCGACCACAGAGAAAGAAAAAAAATTCAGAGTATCACATATTTGTCGAAGATTTTGACTTTCACAGTTCTCCCATGCTGATCATTCGTTCAGGCTACTTCAGTCCTTTTTACTTCCTTCATAGAGCCAACTTAAATTAAGTTAGTATTGACATTCAATGACTTTAATTGCCAACTACCATTAATTATAATAAGTCACACATATATGTCAAAATAATTTGTGCACTTAATACTAAACCTACATTTCACTCACACACACATTCATACAGGACAATGTATACTTCAGGTTGTATTTAGTTGAATTAAACTAACCTAACTACATTTCTATAGACATTTATTACATTTCAATAAAAGAAAACTTAGTTTGACATAACAGGAAAAAATTTAATACATGAAAAGAATGTTTCATAAGCATGCACAGCAATCCGCTACTTTCAACAAGATCAAATAACACATTTCTCTTTCTAGATATATTGAAGTTGGATTACATAAAAAAGAATTCGACAAAAGACGAAACACAAAAATAAAGAAAAAAATTCAAAGGTCAATATATCTAAGATTCAGTGCAATGAATACATATCATTGCGGAAAAAGAAAGAAAAAAAACAATATAATTGGTTAATCATTCTTTAAAAAAAAACTTTAGTAGCATTTTATTGAGTCTCTGTCCCAAGAGGAGACATATCGACAATTTTATGAGTCTTTGTTCTCACGTCGATAATAACTCCTTTCTTCAACTCTCTTTACGCACTGTGATTTGTGTCCATAAGAGTATTTAATCGTTTTTGTTTTAACTATAGACAAATAGTTGCTTCATATCACATATATATTTATATTTCTCATTTCGTCACTTGACGCACTTGATATAAAATTTCAAAGTTTATCAAGATTAAAGAAAAATTATCGACTCCAGTCACAGACATTGGGAACATATTTCCATATTCCGGTATTCACATTACTAAATTATTAACCTAATTTCAGTTCGTTGAATTTAAGATCACTATTTTCTTTTTTTTTCTAGTATAGATCGTGTAGTCGAAGATTCTAGTCACTGAATAGTTAGGTTTCCGATCGTAGGGGAAGGATTTGTTTCATAGTTTACTGATAGAAGGATTCGTTGGAGGGGCACACTGTTTCGTAGCTTACTGATTTCACTATGATCTCGCAAATAAATTTGGATAAGGATTAGGGTTATTTTTACTTATCTTACGACCTGCTACTTGTTTTATTTACATGCATTATTTAACATGATATTCAACTTTAATAGTTACAAACATCAATAACAACTCAACAAAATGTCATTTATTACAATTTACGCGGTAATACTATATATCACAAATAGTTGGTAAATGTCGGGTGTCAAAAATCTATGGCAACCTAAAACAACCAGGGTAAATACCGAGCCCTCTACATACATACTCACATATATATATATTCATATTACTCAATATAATAAATTTCATTTTAATATCCATCACAGTATTTCGTCGACATTTAAATTCTACATAACCTTTTTATATTCGACAAGTATTCATATTTTATTGGCTCAAAAACAAAACAAAAACCCTGACTATCAAAATTCACTTTTTTTTCATAAGGTTGCAACATTGTACTTTATATATAAACCCGATAATCGATAATCATTCTCAATTCACTAAAGATCCGCGTATAAAGAAATAGTTGGTGTTATTTAGTAAGTTGACATAAGAGGTGGAAATACAACAAATAGAGCAGGCACGTAACTTTTAAAACTATGTAAGTACATATATAGATGTATATACAGAAAGAAAAAATCAATGTTATTCGAAACTAGTGGGCCCAAACTATTAATACATACACACTATATGACCAATCAATAGAAAGAAAAACCAGAAATCAGTAATCAATGGATATAATTTGTACGATCAATGAATAACAAATATTTTCAGGAATCTGAAAGCATAGTGTACCTTCTCGTCAGTTTCTCCCGTGGTGGATTGAATATCGCGAAAATGGTCCTGAGTTGTGCTGCAATACCTCCACGAATCGCATCCCTCGATGTCTCAGTTAGTACATACGATCGAAATAAGTGATATGAATATTGTACGTTTTCATGAGTTTCAGAAACCGGGGGGGGGAGGTTGAAAAATTTGAAAAAAAAATTCCGAAGTAATGAAGACAGAGAGAGAGATAGAGAAGAAGGAAGACGAAGAATAGGGGCGCCAAAGACTTAAGTGGGAAATAACTAATGCTACAAAGATAAAAGTCGAATTTCGCTCTCAACAAAATCCATAGCCAAAATATTCTTAACATGCCAAAAGGGTGGTCTACTCAAATACGTAGACTCAAGGAGCGCCCTGCTGCCAAGGATGCAAGTTCTGTGTCCATCAGATCCCAATCCCACAAGAGATTGGTTGTAAGATTGAAATCCGATCCCCGGATCCGGCCCAAACCAGCAGGGTCCCGAAAATCCTCCGGAAGGTTAGAGACGGCGTTAATTTAGAATTTCAAAAGAAAAAAAATCATCCGACCTCTTGGAAACTAGAAGATTCCAGAATAGTAATGAAATTAGAGTAATAGCTAAGATATCCCTAATTAGAATTTGCCAAAATAAAAAAAAATTAAATAAACTGAATTTTGGATCGGTGATTTCAATAACCAAACATCACCGATGGCTACCCCGCGCAGACATGCCACAGTCTGGGACGTCGTTAATTTCCCTCATCTAATTAAACTAAGAAAAGACATGAAAATACTTAAGGGGACTAGGGGTCGACGTCCGGGTACGCTAATGACATGAATATTAATTTAGTAGCAGTTGATTTAATCGGATAGTCCGAACTGAGTTATATGAACACTGCACAATAAATAAATAAGGTAAGCAACGGAAAAAAAAAATCTTGGAGAGGCAATGAATGTTAAAGGTACAAATGACCGAAACCTGTACTTTTCGATGATCACAGGAAATAGCAGTTATTTTTCTTAATTATCATTTCTGTCAACCTTTAGAAGTAATTCCCACATGATGCTACCCTATCTATTGAAAGGCTTAAGATCTGGGGCTGTTATTATGAGGTACTTAACTACGAAGTAACACACAATTCCCAACTACAATTTACTATCCAAGTAGCAAACTCGGTTGGATGAATGTATTGGTGTAGAAGTCAAAACGCGAGAGATTTTTTTTCGTAAACGTATTCATATTTTTACTATATAACATACACTAGGCCTATCCATTTAAATGTAGGTGTCATCATCTCATTCATATTTTATATCATATTATTAATATATCATTACATTCATTCAGTATCTACTAATTTTCGCGCGAAGTAATATTTTACAGACACCCTATTCCATACATTTTACACGCAGGCCATACACATATTTATATTACACACTAATAAATATATATATAATTATCACAATCTATCACGCTCAAACTACTACACGATAACATTCATCGAACCACGTACTCTTTGTTTCGAAGCACCCAAATTGTATTTACTTCGCAGTTTAAAAAAAAAATCATATGTGCATTTACTGAAAGTTAAATTGTCAACGATTAATCTATTTCCAATTTGCTGATAAAACTAAAGCAACAATGGAATTTTCTACAACCACGGGAAAAGAGAATTTAATACTACATTTTGAAACAAACAGTAACAGCATATGGGCTTTACTTCTATTAAGAAAATAGGTATTCTTTATTTTAATGGATATTTCGGGTTCTAAACGACATAGCAAGCTGTAATTTTCCAAATAGTAAGATCTCATGCTATCTTATACGAAGGTATACTCATCTGAACCGAAAACCATGTCCACGGGAAGTAATTTGAGAATAAATGGCCAAAATCAAACAATCTAGATCACTAAGTTATGCGATGTCGTAATGTCAACTAACAATTGATTAGCGAAACCTGACGCAATGGCGCTGTAGTGGAGGCATAATTTACCGTGTACTAAAATATATACTTGTACTCATTAGTCAGAAATTTAATATTTACACTGGTTTAGTATACTTCGAGTTAGACAAATGGTACTAAATTAACGCATATTTATACACTGTCCTAACCGAAAATTCACACACTCACACAAACTACTAACTACATACACCACTGTTAGTACTATACATAAAGACAACTAACTAAACCAAACATGCACCATTGAATTACATGCATATTGAAGAAAGTAACCTAACATATTAGATTTAAAATACATTACTCCCTCGTCGGTATATACAGTCGGCTCTATTAAACTTAAAGGGGGGCAAAATGAGAAAAGTAACCCTAGGTCCAATTGACCTGACCAATTATTTACATAATGATTGCCAAAGATTGATGCCCTGGGGGCACCTTAACGAGGTTTATTGAGGGACCCTTCCCCTGAGAGGGGAAAAGGCCCTAAAACAAACAATAACTAACCCATTCCCCCGCTAGAACTGGTTCAATTTGGAAAAGGGGATAGGAGCCCCTTTTTGTTAGCTTAAGCTGCCATTCCGAAAGTTAACATTGCAACTATGAAACCTACTGTGTCCATGCACTTACTGACTAATAAAAAAAAAATCACATTTACTATACACACTATAATATATGTACGAAACCAGGTCGTATTGTCCCTAATCCCTAACTGAGTTTTAACAGATCAAAAATCACTTTCCTATATTGTCTATTCTTTGGCTTGGATAACGAGCAATATGGCGTCTGTAAAGCTGGTTCCCATTTCTCCTTTATTTTTTACAGTTCACTTCACGAAAAATGTAAGTTTGTCAGCTCCTAAATCATTATACGGCGTTTATCAATGAAATTAACTGGATATTACCTTGAGATAGTTAGAATTTCCATCCTTTTACCGCAGATATGTAGAAGAAGAAATCACGGGCTGCTCCTCGTAAAGTGTCTTCGGTTATTCTGATAACATTGCGCCGAAAAAGCCAGAGGTAGGAGAATTCCTCCAATCAGAACGAAAACTTTAGCCGCGGAAATTACAAAGCAAATAGAAATTTGGCAAATCCAGATATAACCGGATCTGAAAGTGACTATGGACTAGTGAGAGGGGGTGAGGGAAAGATTAGGTACCTGACTAAATTCTACATTGGTCTGAAATTAAGAAAATTTATATCCAATGACGGAACTATGTTTCGGTATGACGTCAGAATGGTAAACCTTGTAACTATTCAACTTATATATCCGAAAATGGGATTTACACTTAATCAAAATATAAATAAAATATATTATTCAGTAGGAATATGGTTACTAATGAAACCTTTCGATTCATTATATTTAATTCGAAGTAAAGAGAGTAAATAAATTGTGTAACTAAACCGAAATTGAATTAAAAAAAAAAATTACTAGGTACAGGGTGCGTAAAAAAATTGCCATTACTTTCAACTGTAATGGTACATTACAACACACACACACACACATATATATATATATATATATATATATATATATATATATATATATATATATATATATGCATACAGGGTATTAATGAACTATACCGACAAACTGTGGATGATGGCCCTTATCAGTGTAAAGTAAGTCACGGAAGTGTTAAGGATCGTCAGCAGCACGATGTCTCGTACTCGCGAAAACGCATGCTGCAATGTTTTTTTTTTCACGCTTATAAATGAAGAAAACTTGAAATATACCGTGACGAAATACATCGCATTACACGTTACTCCGAACACACACACACACACACACACGTACACAAAGAACATGGAGCTGCCGGTTCCTAACACTTTCGGCTTCCCTCCGAAGCACTGGATGTCCATTGCTGTTAAGGCTTACCTCTTGCCACTTTGGACCCTCCTTGAAATCGGTATTTCTGAGGCCTGTATTGAGAGCATATCTGAGAATTACACCCTGTAGTGAATACCCTGTACACCTATTGAAAATTAATAAAATATGCACTTTTGGATTGTGTATGCGTAGCTTTCTTTACGCTGATAATGACTGCCATCCACAGTTTCTGGAATTCGAAATAGGACCTTTCGAAATTTGGCTTTTTCGCGATTTTGGACAGCCCTAGCTCTGAAACTTTGTACTTTTCGCCATAGATCCACATGAACTTCTTCTCTTATTTTGATGTGAGGAATCAGCTCTTACAGTTTGTTGGTAGACCCTATAGTTCATTAACACCCTGTACATATATATAGAGAACGAAAATTAGGGAACTTTCATCTTGAAAAGGGAATTTTTGAGCATTTCTGACGGAAATTTTAACTTGAGGACCTAGCATCACTGGTCGCTAGTTGGCAACACCAATATTTTCATACCATGCACAATATACAGACTTTCCCTACAATGTAATATCTACTATATTAATGCCACTAATGGTTCAAACTGTAAGCACAGTAATCAATACTACCTTTCCGTTATAATAAAATACCCCTTAGGCGATATATGTTTAAGTGAGGACGTCAAGAATAAACAAGCTTGGCAATCGTCCCTTCTGGTAATTGAAAATAAATAAAACACAACGTATTTGGATGTTATTTTAAACGGAAATAATTTTCAAACATTATTTACAGTATTATTGTATTGTTTTCCTTTAATTGCCTTAAGGTAAATTTTTGATAAACTCTGAACTGAGATCATTTGATTGAGTTCTGACCTGCTGTGAAATCTTTTCCAGTTTATGTTCATTTACCTTTGATCTCGGCAATACAATTAATTTGCTACCTTTGAAAATTTCCTCATGAGAGAAACTAATTTAATAGCTACAGAGGATAAACGTGTTTATATTGCATATAGACATTTTTAGGACTATAATTGAGTTTTCGTATTAGTAGTTTAATGTGGATCGAATGTATTAATAGAAAATATATTACTTGCTACTGGGCATGAGTTCGTGAGTAGGTGTACAGTATTTAAACATGCAACATCGGCTGGCTGACTGATATTCCTTCTTAAATTCCGTTTAAAAAAAGACTTTGATCATAAAACTTAACGAATTTGGTCTATGAGGGAGTCAAAACTCCGAAATCTTGTGAATTCCTTTAATATTTAACATTTTGAAAGTAGACGAAGAAGATTTGATTTGAATATTAGTTTATCGTCCCGTTCAACAGCAAGGCTACATGAGACGTAAACCTCACAGCTTAACGTGAGATCCGATCTTGTGCAAAAGGTCCTAGAAGTCCTTTAATATTCTTATCAACAAAATCGTGCCCGTGGATTTTGTAGACGATCTTCCGTCTTTCTCCCAGATTACTATCAATTGTTGTCAACCATTCATTTAAGGTGTATTTATACCGAAAGTTTCTTGTTTCATCCTTCTCTTTTCTTCCTTCAACAGAACGGGAAATGCAAAACAAACACATTGTTTTAAATAGAACCTATTGATACTGCATCCTGACTCAAGCTTCATATCTTTTGTTTTTGAAGAAACAAACATGTTTGTGTGATTGATTGTCTGTCTACTCATACACATACATACATACACTAACACAGAAAAGTTCTCCTTGCTGAGTGACGTTTAAAATAGGACCACAGGTGTTCTGTTTACTGCAAGTTACTCAAGACCGTTTCCTGTAGTGATTTCTTCTCTTTTGAACTGAATTCAATGTTTGTGGTGTGAAAATGCTGATGTGAAGAAAAAATTAATAGTATATAGTTTGTAATTATTCCATGATATGTACGATAAGCAGCATAAGGATGGATCTAAAGAAAGGATGGAAGAAAATAGATAGAGCTAGGAAACATACGTATACAAAGTGCAAACATACTGTATTGAAAACAAAGGTGAGTGGACACCACCTCCGTCATAAACGTTCAAATGTGGTGTTGCTGCGTGAGCCACAGAGAACTGTTTGAACCTTTTTGTTGCCAACGTTGAATTGCCTCTGACTCTCAAAGGTGAGTGAGAAAAATCGATTGCTAAACTTAGCATAAACACACTGTTATATGAAGAATGATTTGAGTAGAGATAGTAAAATTGAAAACAATAAAAGGAAGAGAAAACATAATAACCATATCCTTAAATTCCTCATCAGACTCCTTTAGCGTGAAGCACATACAGTATATGTAAAACGTCGACTAAAGAATATTTTTTGTCTTCAAAATTAACAGAAGTGGTAGTGGCATCCATAAGCAACAAATTCCCTAAAATTGTGTGAGTAAGCTTGTGAGAAATGTGAGTCGAACCTCCTTGCTCGTCTAGTGACTAGCGCTCGCCTTTGGTGCACGAAGTTCCGGGCTCAATACCCTATAGAAAAGACTTTAAACGCATTACGGTAATTCGGGCTCCACCTTCAAATATAGGTTCACGTCTCATATAGCCTAAATGTTGAAAGGGGACGTTAAATTCAGGGGTGGATAACTTAACGTAACTGTAACGTAACGAAAATAGTTCTCTGTAACAAAATTATTGGTTATTTAATGTAGGTAGGTACAAGGTATACCACCAATTTTTGTTACGACACCGTAACGTTATTCGAGCATGTAACGTTATTGTACCGTAACTAATTGAAGGAACAAATCTGTTTCGGGTATTTCTTTCACGCTTGGTGGGAGAAAATCAACAACTGGTACCAGCTGAATGATATTCTTTCCTCTGCGGGTATGGAACGAAAATGTGTGGAACAGAAGCTATTTCGTTACAAATACTATTTGCCACATGAGTAACACAGTTGACCAGACAGGTTTGGTAAAGGTATTGTGTTCATCAGTTACAGATCTTATCAGATCTTTGGAGAGTTCCTCGGACATGGTATCTATTGTATTGTTCTTCAGAGGGTCACATTGAACTTCGTTCTTCAGGTGGTGAAACAGAAAGAAATTTCACTTTCATATGTTGTTATTGCAAATATGAAGTAGAGACAGGGAGAAAAAAAGAGATCGATTTCTGTGAATATCATAGGAGGAAGTCAGTCACATACAAGGAAAAAGGCAGGTGGAAGGGGATAGCAGGGTCAGGGGGAAGCACAGAGTGAGACAAAAGTAGCAAAGGGGAGGGAAAATAGACAATCTCTTTCATTCTTCATCTTGCTTTGTTTTCATAGCGCTCTTAGCTGTCCACAACAAGAGTAGGATTAATTTATGTTAGAACTGTTCCATGAATGGTGGGCGCGAGCCTGTGAAAATCATATTATTATTATTATTAAAACAAAGCCCACAAAATAGCTAGGAAATTGTGTGATGCATGGCCACGTTATTGGTTATCAATCTGCATTATTTTTGGAATATTTCACCGTTGTTTGCTGATTCTTAATCCAGGCACATCCCCAATTTGTTCACTATATTGAATCAAACTATATTGTTAGTATTATTATTATTATTATTATTATTATTATTATTATTATGTCTAGCGAGCATAGCCTAGTGGCTAGCGTTCTTCTTTCGCAAAAGGGAGATCCTGGGTTCAAAGCATGTGGCCTGCTACCCTGACCGGTTTTACAAGCTTTTTTCGTTGTTCCACAAAGTGAATGTCGGGAGGTTATCTTTAAGGGGATGTTATACCTTTTGCCACTGGTTTCTCAGTCCCCATAAGATAACATGTAAACTTTATTTCATGAATATCTAACGAAATATGGTACGTAACAACTTAAATTTTTTTCATACGTATACAGAAAAGCAATAGAAATGAAATGATTGTTTCAATTTCACGCTTAATGACGTAGATCAAGAGTAATGAACTTTTTAAAGTAACATTGTAATGGACTATATATTGAAGGTTGTGTTTTCCAATGTGATCTTCGCGAACAGATGTCCTGTTGACAGGCAGGTATTCCCCCCCCCTCTGAAGTCCTTTTCCAATGGGTGTGGTAGAACGCCGCGGGGTGCCACCCTCATCCCATTTCTTTCCTCCGTTTCTGCAGAGCGGATAGATTTTCTGTAAATGTTACAAAGAAAGAATATTTGCTTCCAAGACAATTTGAAATATTTGCTTCTTGCGATTTCATGCTGTATGATGTATACTGCGAAAGCAAAGATCAGGTAGAGAACGCCAATTTCTTCATTACTAGTAACTCTAGTTAGATAATTATTGCTAACCACTAATTTCATATTAGTACGTTCCAACTCTTTGTAATAACACTGCCTCAACAGTAGCGTGGAGTGCACTTTGCGCCCGTAGATTTAGCGCCCACATGTAATATCGTGTACTTAGCGCCCAGAAAATATTTGATGCTTATCAGTGTGCTAGGGTTGACCAAAGAGAGAACTAGTTTATATGTATAAATGTAGTTTCGTACTCAAATCATCTATCCCTTCCCCTCTCTTTTGACGACTAAAGAACAAAAATTTTTCACTTGAAAGATCCTGCTATACTTCCTGCACAATTGTCATGTCACTTTTAAAACCCCTTAGGCAAGTTGAAAGAAATGTGTTCATTTCTTTCTCTTCTGTTCATCACCATCAGCTCTAACACTCTGATTTTTCATGTACATCTGTAATTACGTACAATTTAATTACGACTTAAGAGCATTACCATATCACCTATGAGATTTTCATATATGGATGTGAATTCATGTGCCAGCGTTATTTTAAAATTTATATAATTTTAAATAATAATAATTACACGCACCTTAATGCAAATACTACTGCATGGAAAACAGCAATTATTTATGCACATTGCATAACTTCATTTCCTATCGTAAATACAGGGTGTCAAAAAATTCAAATGCCAAAATTTGCTGGGTAATTCTTTATATCAAATGAAAATAAAACGTTCTAATGAACATGTGTCAAGTGCTATAAGCCGCCCTAAACGCAATCAATCACATTTTAAACCCTAGTTTAAAAATAATGGAACATATCGTAAGTAGTTAAAGAAATTCGGCAAGAACTAGTATTTCCTCTATCTAAATATCCATACAAGATACACTTTTAACCCTAGGACCACGGGCGGCGATTAGGGGGGGCAAAAGGGGGCAGTTGCCCCTCCACTTTGTGAAATGACCCATTAATGTATATAGTTTCATTTGGAAATATAAAGTTTTGTACGTATTATTGGTTCATATAATACAAATGGTGCCATAAAATATTTGCCGTTCCATGAGTACGTATTGGTTATCTTTCCGTGAAGTTAAGAAAGCTACAGAAATTGCGTTTTAAAAATGCCACTAAAAATGGACCAAAAATTAAGCTGTTGGAGCGAGACAATTCGAGCGTACTTTCATTTCATCTTACAAGGGCTCGATATGTTAGTAAGCCGCTCTGGATCTAATTGAGATATCATTTCGCAAGCAAAGAAGTCCTTCACAAGTTATTCTTTAATTGCAAAAAATTGACAGTTCTTTTCTTCTTTCTTATAGTAAGGAATATTTTGATTTGATTTTTTTTTCAGTTTAACATCCTGTTCAGCAGCGAAGCTATATGAGACGTGAACTTAATGATTAACGTAGAGTGCGAACCACGTGAGCTCCCTCCGGGAATTGAACCCAGGTCTCCCACGTCAAAGGTGCGTACGTTAACCGCTTCGCCACGAAGGAGCTCAGTAAGGAATATATAATTTTGCAGTGTAATATACGAGTTTAGGGGTGTACATATACAGTTTTGTTATACAATTAAATTTAGTAAATTCAACATAATTCTAGGTTTTAGGAGTATTTTGTATAACTGGAATGTGGAGTGACTAAGTATTGTTGAGTTTTGATGTATTCCAAGAAAATGAAAACTGTATCTAATGGCAACGAATATGTTTCGGGAAGCTGCAAAAGTATTTCTTTGAATGTCGTAGCATATGCTTGTAGTATTCACTGTCTTTCTAAGAGTAATAACACATACAATAACATGCGTGGAATTAAAAATATAAGTTGTTCATTAATTTCCAGTTTCAATATAACTTTTGCAGAACAAGCTTTATTATCCATTACTATGATTATTTGATTAATATTATCCTTTCTATTTATTTGGTTTGCAAATTTGTTATTAAATAGGTCCCTAATCTGATCACACAATTTTCCAGACAGAATTTTAAGATACATGATTTTATGATTTTTTGATTTCATGAGCAAGGAATTAGATCTCTTCTTACACCTTCGTTGTATAAGAGTACAAAGAGTTAGTATCTTGTGTTGCTCTTGTCAATTTACGTAACAAAATATGAAACAAGATATACGGTATTTTAACTGAAAAAGATAGTTATACAGTTATACAGCCTTTAGTCTATATAACAGCCTCCTAATAGTTATACAGCCTTTAGTCTAACAAAGTGTTACAAGCAACCAGGAAAAGTAACATTGACATACAAATACTATATTCAGATCATGTCTTGCCTCCCCACTTTTAACGTCCAACCGTCGCCACTGCCTAGGACTACCAAGTGGGTCCATTGCACTCGTACGCATACTTTCTTTAATAATTACTAAGGCTTAGTAAGTATTGAGATTCTATGACATTTCCCTGGTTGTGTTCTTGTATTATGTTATTTAAGTATTATTTTTTTTTTTCATTTCCGTGAGTTAAGTGATAGTTTTTAAAATTTATAGCATTGGGTACCGAGTGGGTCCATTAAACTCGAGCCTTAATGAAGAAATATGAGGACAGTTTCAGAATAGATTGAGATTGTGGCTCGTAGCGGAGTTAACGTTCTGATAATCTTCTAACTGTCCCAATGAAGTCAGATATAACATATTGCAACTTTGTGTTATTATTTAGTTTGATTGATTTTATTATTTGCAATTTTGCTTATTTTAGTAGCAGCTTTTCTTTATTTATTCACTTATATAAGTCCATTGTCAGAAGCATAATAGTTGCTTTTGTCTATCAAACTATTAATTTTTCCATTGTATGCAGTTGCGTATCCAGGGGGAGTTTCCCGGGATATGAACTCCCAAGAACCAAAATTTTAAAAAGTTGCTAGAATAAAATCTAAATTTGCGCTTTCAGTCTCCACATTAACAAAAAAAGTTTTCCGGAGTAGGACACTAACCCCCCCCCCCCCGAATAGAAATCCTGGCTTTGCCACTGATTGTATGTAAAGTTTTGTTTATTGTTAGTGTGTTTTGATCATTGCACATGGTAGACAAACAGATCACTAACAATACACGTCACTATTGATGGTAGAGGAGGAATATTTTTGGTAAATCAATAAACAATGAAGAAATTGATTCCCGACAGACGAGAAGATATTAGCAGACTTATATACAAATGCAACTGAAGTTTCTTGTTCAGGTACCCATATTGAAATGAGACGTTGAGTAGTTTTCTTATCCAGAGGATTGGTTAGAAGTTTGAAGCGTAGCACTTATAGCTAATGCAAAAGCACGTGCTAATGCAAAAAGCAAAACTCCGGAGAAAAGCGATCCTACATGGGCTGCCTCATGTTTTGATGACAACATCGGCGCTATTAGAATACCTGATGATGAACTGTTCCTAATTTGTGAAGTTGCAGATTCTTCACACACTCTGCAATATAATTTTATTCTTACATATAATATTACTGTAGACGAACAATTTCTCATTTTTTGGGTGCGCTGTCTCTTTTGACAATATATTCCCAGTAAGATCACCCATTGCAAAACACAATGCACAGCTATCATGAAGTGGTCACTTCTAGAGCGGAGGAAAAACTCAAAGTTATCATAAATTACAACACAACAAAATTACACGTTCACACTAACAATCATATGGCTCGCTGTTAGATTACAAAACAATGAACAAAATGGCCTATGACAGTATTTTACATAACTGATGTAAGTGGACTCAACACTTACGGTATTGTGTCATCAAAGCGTAATTTCAAACGAGAAACAGACATTTAAAAAATTTGAAATGCCGTAAATTCTTCATTTCGTCTGGTTAGCAGTTCGCCAACGTTGAGAAAAAATCACGGAGAATGGAAGCTTCCCTACATACTGAAGAGGAACAGTCTAAGAAATTCTCTCCAGCAAAGAGGGAGCACAAAACAACAACTTTCTGCCGCAAATGCAAACTACATGAATGTACTGACATGTAACATTTTCGAAGTGTAACACTCCGATTTTGATAAAATTTGGCAGGTAGATATTACACATGAAAGAAACGAATACGTGTTTTTTTCTTTTCTGGGGAAAACTGTTTTAAGGGGTAAAAGCCTCCACCCAAAATTTGGAGAAATTTGAGGTCCGAAAGACAAGAAGAAGTTAGCCGGAGTGAATGAAATTGTGCACAGATATTATAAACGTTAATTGATGGAATATGTGTTTCGTATTTTCCTGGGAAAAATGGTTGGGTGGGGCACAGACCCCTTCAAACCTTTGATCTCGAAATATCAAAAGCGCTAATAACAGTACGTCAAAAATGCCTACTGGACATGGAGAATTGCAACGAAACTATGTTTACATTTCATCACGACTTATCAAAGTGCTAATTAGTGTAGTGAAAAGTACCTAAAAATACATGGAGAATTGTAAAACAATTACCTGAGACTAATTAATTTTTAAATTTTGTTACGCAGAAATAAGTTTTCTTCTTGCAAATTTCAATATTATACTTCTGAATAGTGTTTTACTTCATAATAAAATCTTCCTTTTGCAAAAATAAATAAATAAATAAATAAATAAATAATAATAATAATAATAATAATAATAATAATAATAATAACAATAATAATAATAAATAGGTTTGTATTTAGTTTTATGTCCCATGGTTTTGCCAGGTAGGCTAAAGAAGACTTGAATTTACTGATTTTAGTGGAATCCGAACCACTTTGGTCATTCAATGCTCTCCCACCAGGAATCGAATCTTGAACCTCATACGCCAAAGGCTTGCGTTCTTGCCACTAGACCAGCGAGGAAAGATAAAATAAACATATATGGGAATATGTAAATTAAACTCTCAACCAGACGTGGCTAGTGAGGGAAGTCGTAAGCCAAAGCGTTCCAGACAAGTCACACGAACACGAAGTACATACTGCAGCACTTGGGATTGGCGAATTTTTACAGGGAGAATGAGAAAGTCCGATTTCTATGGAATGGTGGACGGATTTGTTTTCCTTCTCTCTGACAAGGGTCAGAAGTGATGGATTACTTACAACAAATCGTACCAGAAGAAACTGAAGAATTCCTAATTTATTTTGATCAACATTACGCATCAGGTAGTCTCTGGAGTATGCGACTTTCATCTTACGGTGATCTTACGATTCAATTTCTTTGCTAGCCTCTTTTGTTTCCTCGCAACCTACCCGTTCATATAGCAAAATTACAGAAAGAGACACGAACGAGTAAATTGATAGAAGCTTCGAATTTGAAATTCCAAAAGGTTGAACCTGTCCATCCTTCCTTGTGGATGGACATTACAAAAGGATGAGGCCATGGTTTCAACTGCATCGAACAAGAGCAGCGATATGAATTACCGAAGAAGAGGGTAAAATGGAAGACGACTAGCCTTCAAAGGCGCTTGTTCAACTTAGTGATGGATTATTCTCAAAGAAACACCATACTCGTTCAATATCTGATTGGAATTGATCACTGCATAAGGCCGTAACTTTAGGGTATAATGTGTACAATAAGGTTCGTAGAGCGATTAACTTATTGGTTCGTAAAGCAACGTTCTTTTTATTATAGAACGTTACGTTGTTTT
Organism: Thermobia domestica; assembly: GCF_964235325.1. Lineage (NCBI taxonomy): Eukaryota > Metazoa > Arthropoda > Insecta > Zygentoma > Lepismatidae > Thermobia > Thermobia domestica. The sequence continues at coordinate 209,978,393 of NC_137454.1, forward strand.
TCAGTGCTTGTAGTGTATGATATCAATTGCTTAACTATATACATTTATATTACGCATAAAGTTGTGAAATATGTATCAGACTTAATGCAGCTAGGTTGTTAGATGTGTGTGTTTTTTTTTTTTCTGAAACTGTGTAATACCATATGATAATTTGACTTTTTCTTTTTTGGTATCGAAACCGATGTTGTTTTATAGTCAGAGTTACCATATGTCAGGTTTTTACCGGGACAGTCCCGGTTTGAAAGCTCTTGAAATGAAATGAAACCTTGAGTAGGATAGAGAAGACGGTGATTGTATGAATGAAATGGTGGAATGAAGAAAGTGAGAGAAAACGAGAGAACTCCGAGTTTATCCATGCACGCAATGTCTGACTACCACAAAGCCCATTTGACGCAAGATGGGATAAAACCAGGGATCACATGAACCAGATGTGAGTGTTTCTACCACTGAACCACCGTGACCTCCATGAAGACTCTTATCCCGGTGTTCGGCAGTTTACATTTTGTCCCGGTTCTCAGTCGTGAGAATATGTTCACCGTTTTTTGTATGCTTTATCCTCATTGCGGTATTCTAGATTACGTCTGTTTTACATAGTTTTCACATTAAAAGCTAAATATGTAACCTTAGTTTATAGTACATTTAAATATTGTAGAGCATTGCATACCACGGAGTACAGTTACATACATGCATATATATATATATATATATATATATATATATATATATATATATATATATATATATATAACTACGTTTCTGCGTTTCACCCTTTCCCCCGGAGGTTATGATTCATTGAAGCGTCATAATCAGTGCTATTGGCTGGTCTCTCTGTCTCTCTCTCGCTCTCTCTCTCTCCCTCTTCATAGCAGTTTTACTTAGTGGACGCTAAGTACACGGAACATGGATGTAAGAAAATAACAGGAATTAACGACCTGTGGAAAGAGTGGTAAAATGAACTGGACATCCCTGATTGTGAGATAAAATCAATGTAAAATTCCTTCTGTGAGCCAGAAACACTGGGCGCTAAGTCTACGGGCGCTACATGCACGGAACCAACAGTAGAAATTTAACTTAAATTTCAATCAACCAACTAAACTAAGTGGGGTGGTAAAGGCTGCTAATGATTATAGCACTAGCACTGTATTTTTAGCGTATTTTATCAAGAGCCTAACGGAGACAATTCACTGATATCCATGAAAACAGGCAAACTCAAGATTAACATTAATTGCATGTTATATGACTGTCTGATATATATATATATATATATATATATATATATATATATATATATATATATATATATATATATATATACAAAAGTAAATCGTCTTGAAACTCATCACTAATCTCTACACGGATTTAAAACGAGCAGATATCAACCCAGACAGCAATTTAAACTTGCTGCAAGTTGCCACAAACTTGCTGTCGCAAGGTCAATTAGCTTGCCGCAAGCTATGCTATGCAAGCCAATTAGCTTGCCCTAAGCTTGTGGCAAGCTAGTTAGTTACATCTGGGCAAGGCTTGGGGCAAGCTTGTCTTCACAAGTTAAACACAAGTCAAATTATCTCAAACGCAAGCCAATTATAAGCGTATTCTCATCAATGGCAAGCTTTAATTAGCTTATTGCAAGCGAAACACACGCCAAACAAGTTATATGGAAGCTTGCAGTAATCGAATTTAGATAATACAGTATGAAATCAGAATAATTTAACCGTGTGACTAAATCTATGGTACAATATATTATCCTCTCAACTTCCCAATTATTGAAGCAAATGCACAACCGTGAAAACACCCAAGTCTCCGATCCGCTTCTGCAAAACATCAAAATAAGCATAATTGTTACGTTTTAATTGTGACAAGCAACGCGCCGGTGCTTCTTACAAATATCTAGTATGTTGCTATATTAGCCGCGAGTACTTGAAATTTCTACCTTTTTATATAAAAACGCAGAAAAATGTTTATACTTTAAACACAGCGTTCAAATAAAGTTTATACTGTAAGTTAAATTTGAAGTTTATATTAAAATATCTCCAACAGTTGTGTATTCTTTCGCGAAATAAGTAGGCTCAAACCTGCTGCCATCTATGTTCACATTTATGCTTTATACATAAATACTACAATTCGTTATGCCTCATGGTTACCGAAATATGAGGAAATAAAGAGCGACATTATAGGTACGTGGGACTAGAGTACTAGACGGCACAATTAAAAGAAAATATTTAAGTTTGTCCTTTATTGAAGCTGAATGCTAACAAGACGCTAACAACGCGAACACTACCTTGTCGCCGAAAGTTAAGAGGTCAGCGTCACGTGCTTTTTGAGAACAACTGAAAATCGAACGCGCGCTGGCTTTTTACTTCAATCTAAAGAAAAGCGTCTCGCAAGTGAAGCGTGGGTTGCCCGAACTACAGCTTGCGCTAAGCAGAAATAAGCTTTTGTGTATAAGCCAAAGCGAAATAAAATCAAATAAAAGCGGCAGGCAAGCTTGCGGCAAGCAAACATGCTGTCTGGGAAGATGCCAACCGGTTCACAATCTCGTATGGTAAATAGAATATAACAATTAGTTCATTCTTCGGAGACTGTTACAGCTATTGTATAAACATTTTATATTGATACAATTTTATTTCGGAAACATGGATCTTACCATAATAAATTGAGTGTTGATGAAATGGATCTACGTTAGTTAGTTAGATTTGAGTTCAGTGTCCCGTTCAGCAGCAAGGTTATATGAGACGTGAACCTACAGTTTCATGTGAAATCCGAACCACATGGATACCACCGGGAATCGAGTTCAGGCCTCCTAAGTCAAAGGCGTGTACGCTATCCATTTAGCAACGAGGGAGCTCAAATGAACCTACGTATTATAAAGAAGTCGAACGTGTTCCATACAGTGACTCTGTCCTGACTACCTTTCTACGAATATTTCATTTCTGGTGGAAGTTCATGTACTTCAGATCCCATGTCAAGCTGTAGTCCACGCCTCATATAGCTTAGGAGTTGAAAAAGATATGTTAAACTCGTAATCAAATAACCACCTATAAAACATTGTCAAACTCTAGTATAAACTATGTTTTAACAACCAGAGAAGTACGAAACCGGCTCAACAAACATTATAAGGAAGCAGAGTAAACGAAGCCACGCCGTGCTTTATTCCAGAAAATTTTGTCCTGGCAGGGCAAAATCAAAATGTGAGAGTACTATACTGGAACACTATTTTGGTACATTGGCGTACATTGGCAATAGCAATTTATTTTTTCTTAGCTCGGGAGTGACAGTTGTCTAACTCTGGAGGAGGGGGGGGGGGCGAAAGTTTGCCTGAAAGAAACATTGTAACAACATTTAGTTTTTCAAAATTATGCAACAACAATACATGTAAATTATACATCAAGAGAAAACATTCCATATAATGTATAATCAATTGATTGGTTAGTTTGGAGCTTAGGATTAAGAGTGCTACTTCAGGTAGGCAAGGAGACTGTTGTCCCCATTGAGTTTGAAAAACACACTTTTTAATAAATTGTATACAGATATAAGAGGAGTTATCAAAAAATTCGTGGAATCACCTAGAAGATGACAAACTACGAGCCTCCTCGGACATGTATTTTATAGTTAGGTCCTTGTATATTAAGCATGCAAATTCTGATCTCATTACAAAACATCTTTCATGTTTTCAATGCAAATCACTAAAGATACAATGATTGACAAGCTTGAGGTACGGAGTATCATTAATTCCTCCATCTTAAGCGGAAATCACCAAAATAGATCCATGAAAAGATGAAAAAGAAGCCTATGGAGATAAAAGACCATCATATGAGATAGTATCCAAGTGGAAATGACAATTCCAAACTGGACACATGATCACCGCGGGCCCCTCTACATCTCGAAGACCATCTTTCACTGACGATGCTGCCTTGCCGGAGAAAGTTGAGATCATAATGAAAGAGAGGAGGATAACCATTGAAAATGTTATGTGTAAAATAGGTATGAGTTATGGGTCTGTCTGGAATAGCATTCGCAACCAGTTGCATCTTCAGAAGGTGTCAGCACGGTGGATGCTACAACTGTTCACACCTTCCCAGAACAGGCATCGCGAGGACACTGCAAGAGAAATGTTGCATCGCTGTAAGGCAGATAAAGAGGACTTTCTCCGCAAACTAGTGACAACAATGGATGAAAGTTGGGTTTATCTTTATAACCCAGGAATAATGGAAATGAGCAAACAATGGAAACACCCTTCCTTCCCCCTAAAAAGTACGAGTGCAGAAACCTGCCACCAAGGCGATACTTTACGTTTTCTGGGACTGTGAAGAGCTCATCATGACATATTACCTACCATAGAGGCAAACTATTGCTAACATCAATTACCCTATCTCCTGAATAAGTTATGAGAAGAACTTAAGAAGAAACATAGTGGATTGGTCACAAAAGGGGTGCTGCTGTTAGCAGATAATGCACCAGTTCATTACCCCCACGCATCCGTGATGAAGGCAGTTGAATTAGGATATGAAATATTGTCCAACAACCCATACTCACATGACCTAGCACCAAATGACTTTTCTCTTCCTACAAATGAAGCGTACGTTCAGAGGACGCCATTTTGACGGTACGAATGACGTCATTTTTGAGATTGAACTGTGGTTTCAAAGTCAAACTGCAGACTTCTACAAAACAGGTTTACCATCATGGTGTCACCGTCCTCCAGAGTAGATTTCTTCTAGGTGTTTACACGAACTTTTTGTTACCCCTTCGTACCAATAAAAAAGCTCCGTTCTTATATTGGTGAACAGTCTTGCCTCCCGTGGCAAAGTCTGAAATGACGCTACTGCTTAAGGGTCTTCCTAAGCCTACTCCTACTCTTTTGAATTTTAGCGAATTGTTTGAAAACAATGAAGAACATCAAAAATTTAGAAACTAGGTCAGGTAGAATCTGAAAATTGCTATTAGATGAACTGATAATTGTTTTCAACGCCTTTCGTATACTGTATAAATGTGGGTGTCGAAAAAGTTATGACGCCATAAGTTGTGCACCCAAATTTCTAGACTTCGAGAAAAGATTTGGACACCGTTATTAATTTATTTAATAGGATTTAGTAGACACCACTTGACTTATTTTCTGTTTTTGATATTCTTTATATTGTCTGTAAAAGAGGGATATAAACATAGCACAGATTCTCGACGTTACTTACCAACACCGGGGCTATATAAAATTTACATCAACAGCATAATGTAGAATCCAAACCTGAATTTGCCGCGCTGAAAGCGCGTATGCTAGTCACACAGCCACTATCGAATTCCACATTTAACTACATTGTAATGACTGAATATGAATGGCAATGCTTAAATACAAATTAGAACACTTGCACAAACCTGTTTATACTTACGTGGCAATGTTGCAAAAATGCGGATGTCCGTTTAAAGTGATTGAGAAATTGACCAAAGTGGCAATATATGAACGTGACATCCAAACACTGTGAAGTATAAATACTTCCTCATTCCGGATCCTAAATTAAATTGCCACTTTTGTTTTTATATACGTTTTGCGCACAATCAAAGTGAATCTGTCTCATTCCTAGGATGACTCTTGTGCACTCACTAGCCAAAGTTTGTATCCACTGAAAACATTGCTACCGTATTCTCAAAATGTTCAATATGTAATGTAAACGTGAAAGAATTGTATTTAGAATATGAGAACTGTTTGCATGAGAACGGCAAAAGCAAATTAAGAGTGCTAATAACTGGAAAATTGACTTCTTGTTTCAGCAATTTGGATGTAGCCATGAGAGCACTGTACAGAAGCTGTACTAAATGACTGCTTGATTCATCAAACCATTTCATTAACACTCGATTTAATATGATGGTGGGAATGTGGAAATTTCTACAGTGTGTCAAAATAGAAAAAAAGAAAACAACAAAAAAATACCCAATAATTAACACATGATGAGACGTGTATTAGCCACTATGACCTAGAGATTAAAACTCAGTCTAAACAACAGATACATTGTGGGTTTCCTCTATCCTAGAAAGACTCGAACCTCTCTTGTGATATTATATTCACAATAATTAGGCCAGGAGGCAATAGTAATGTTTCCTGGCAAAATGTTCCACAATAATCGTAATCTATTGCTAGTGAAATTACCTTGGAGCTATCAGAAAAGAAATGTAGCTTTGCTTTTCAAAAGTATCTTACAAGACTATGCTGCTATTTGAAACTTGCATGCCACATAAATGAAGGATTAATTTTCACCTCTGTTATTTATATGACCTTGTCCCATTTTACTCAGCCTCTTTCTTTCCATGAGTTTAGAATAGGAGACTCTTCCAGACGATACACTGATTATAGAGATGCGGTAGTAGTGCTAGTCCCAAACTTTTGAACTTGACAAAAAGGTTATAGAAAACTGCATAGAAAAATGTGGTTCTAGATACGACTAATATTTGTGTCAACTAGTGTGGCCATCAGCTAGTAGAGGTGATAGTGGGTGCGGTGCAGGAGGGCTGCAGAACTTTAGGACTCCCTGCGAGAGTCCGAGAGTTGGTTTCACCGTCACTGCTCTCCGCCATGATAGTAACTAAAAATATTTATTGAACAGACCTTCGTAAATAGAAATAAAAAGTTAACAAATCTACAAAATGAACAATAATGGTACTGAAACATTAGAAAACTACTACATTTTAAAGTGTGTTAGGGTAGTTACGACTTCAAGTTGATTTCTGCGTCATCTAATACATGTAGTAGTGCATCTGATTATTATTGATCACCCTGTTTATATGTGCTATCTATATGTCTGGTCCTCTTAGCTTAAATATTGAAGTAAATATGTGATTACGTTACACAAAAACGACAAAATATTTTACTGGTGCGTTATGTAACAACACACTTTGTTTTTGACCTCTCTATTGGATTTTCTCATGTTACTGTCTATCAAGCGATTTCCTTTACATCGCCTCAATTTTTCTTTCTTTATATTATATTTAGTTTAAGAAGTTCTTTTCTTCAAACAAGCTGTTTCGACCATTTCTCACACGTGTTGCTTCTGAATTGCCTGAATCTCTTTTGTTATTTCTTTTCCCGTACATCAATATCAACAACAACAATATTAGCTCTTAAGAACGGCACAATTGTTGCTCTTAAGAATGACGCACCTCACAACAAAATCTGGTACATTAGACACCTGAGTATTGTATTGAGAAGAAAGTCTCTGATTTTTACGTTGCATAAAAGTGTGGTAGGAAAAATTTATATGCATTTAAGCATAGCTATTTCCCTTCAAATCACAATATCTTAATATGATTGTTTGGCTATCATCAGAAGTCACGACACGACCGACAATAGTAGTCAGTGAGAAGTCCAATAGTTTAACACAGCGTTTCCCAATCTTTTTCAACTTGCGGCACACTACGGGTGTTACTTGGATTCTCGCGGCACACTTATAGATATTATTTGTAAATATAAAATACAGTGGTATTTTTTCTGTGATTATTGATCTTCTTACAGAGAAGAAAGCTCGAACACTGGTTTTTCCCCGTGGTGGTAAATCATTATGCTTATTTTTCATTCTAATTTAAAAACAAAAAACAATTGCAATGAAATATTGGACTCAAGTTTTTAAAAATACGCTTTCTTTTTAAAAACTGTATCCAACCTTCTACTAAGAAGGAAGATCACTAAATAACGAACGAACAAACAAATCTCTCTTACTTTTAAAACACAAATGTAGATAATTTGTCGAAAGGATAGAATTATATTTTAAATTTTCAAGTTGTGAAATAGTCTCCAACAATAAAGAAGCAATAATGGTCATAACAATGACAACAAATACTTTTTTCAACATTAGAAATGTACTGAACAGTAACACGGTATGAAACTTAAAATTGTAGATTCATACTAGAGGTTCATAGTAATGTGAAATACAGGTATACATTTTCCCTACGTTTTACAATTTGATTGCTATAAAATTAATAATTTTGTTTCGATTCCTCGCGGCACACCAGCGGCCCATTCACGGCACACCGGTTGGGAAACACTGGTTTAACATGTACACCCGTCCTCCGGCAAACATTCTACACACACCCACATACAAAAAAGAAAAAAAAGTATTATAAAATACAGTTTCTGTGTTACACGCTTCAACACTCAGATTGCATGTTACTTTGAATAGGTTGCATACTTTGTGATGTGAAAAGCGAAAAGACACTTCTTGTTGGGGTCGTAATATTCTCAGTTAATGTAACAATTGTACTCAGAACTAAATTGTGAAAAGTTTAATACCATGATCACGTTCATATCTCAAAAATTAAAGAAATTATTAAATGTCAAAAATCTTTCCACAAAGATCAAAAATGTTTCTCTTGGGAAATCGCCTTTAAAAGCATCAAATGTACGTAGTTTAATTGCATTTTCATTCTACTTCTTGCTCTACAGTGAATATTTAAACCATTGTGACCGCCAGACGACATATCGAAGTATCATAATCAGTTGAAAACAGAAAGAAAATAATCTAAGCTTAAAAAATCCTCATACTGTACATTTTACTTTCCACACAAGAGGTCTCTTTTCGCTTTCCGAATTACATTTAATTCATCACTTTTCTGCTTAAGAGCAATACCCAAGAGAATAGGGATCAACCATAACGAATATGAATGGAACTTCGTACAGTACGTGAAATTACTAGTTCATTAAGGTAACCAGATCTGCGCACTATATTATACTTTGTTTATAAATCGATTCCAAAATTGTCATCTAAATGCCAATATCATCCAAATTATTTAAAAATAGATCAGTACAAGCACAAAAGGTACTTACGTTCAAGGGTGCCCATATTGTGGTTTCCAGGGGGGCAATTATGACATTTCAAGTAGAGTTTCAAATTTTGCGGTAATTATTCTGAAAATTCTACTGGGTTTTCGATCTTCCGAAGTTCAATTTCCTCTAGAAGGTTGCGAGGGATTTCCCTTGTACCTTCCTTATGGGTGCCCTTTCTTACGTTATCTAAAGTTTATAAATAAGAGAATAATATATTTTCTAGTGTTTGCAAGACAGCTCACTATGAAACGTGTAAATCCGTTGAGACTTGAATTCTATATTTTTCACGAACACCATATTTTCTTCTTTCCTTTCATCATTCGAAAGTTTAAAAAATGTAGTTATTCAGGAGATAGTATCTTTTGCCTGTTACAATGAGAATGAAATCAGTACGCATATCATTTTATCGTTTCGTGATTTGATTACATGTTTTTAAGGTTTCAAAGACTCAATTGATTTCAATCTTTCTCCTTGCAGTTCACGCAAGACATCATAGAAATATCATAAAACTTAATAAAAAGAAAATAAAACTACACTCTTTCATAACTGAAACTTATGGCTGTTCTTATTTACGGAGAACACGAAATCCACTATATGTTTTGCCGTGGCTTGTTGGATCCGTACAGGACTCTTACCCACACGACTGGTATTCGATTCTCCGTAACACCTTGCTTTTGTTTTTTCATTGATCAGGTAGGACAACAGCAGAAAGAGAAATATGAATAAAATTTTAGATATGATCGAATTATTTCAGTCTTTTCCCATAAGAAATAACTAATGACATATGTTATAGCAATTAAAGAAATATTTGTTTACAAAATAGTAAGTCAATCGCATGAGTGGTATTTTACAAAATTGACCCCCACTAAACAAAAAAAAAAAAAAAAAAAAAAACTAACAGTGAACTACTCTTTTGGATATTCTCATGAAAATAATTTATATGCAACATTATAAGAATAATCATGAAACTTTTTTATATATTAAATATGTCCAAAATTGCTTGAGTCGTTTTCGAGAATCAGTCTGAAAAGAAAATCACCCCAAAGAGTGAACTTCCCGTTATGATATTATTCGAAAGGAATAATTTACACACTATTAAAGAGGTATTAGGAAGATATTTATTAATGAAATATGAACAAAATGCTTGAGTCGTTTTTGAGAAAACTGTCCGAAGAAAGAGGCACCCCAAGAATAAAGTACCATAGGTGAATTATGCTATATTGCCAGGTTATTAATGAAATATTAATTTTTAAAATATGAACAAATTCGAATGAGTCGTTTTTGAGGAAATCCTTTGAAAGAAAATTCACTCCAAGAATAAACTATCCCTGATCGATCTCTTTCCAGAGAAGTGATTTAAACCACATAATGAGATTATCTTTTGAACATTGATTTATGAAATATAAACAAAATCGTTAGAGCCATTTCAACAAAATCATTTTTTTAAAATTTTTACCCATAAATAAACTACTTTCATTTTTAGGATAGTTTATTCAAAAAAAAAAAAAAAACTCCAGGGGAATTACAATAAAACCCTTCAGTTTTGGTAAGATAGGTTGAATCGTATAGTCTTTAGGAGAGTGTATATCAAGACAAACAGACGGACAGATGTCAAAAGTAACTTTTTGATATCTATGGGCCATGAGACGTAAATCCGTTGAAAAATCTCGAATTCTGTATTTTCAACGACCACCACACTTTCTTCTCTCTATTCATCGTTTGAAAGTGAAAATGTAGATATTTATATCTGTAGCTACATTGTCAGTTTGACCTATACCACTGAACTCTATTCTGACTTATCAAAAAAAAAAAAAAAAAAATCCCCTTAGAAAATGTATTTTTCCTTTTCACAAAATTTCTAATCAAAAGATACTACTGTTTGATTGTTTATCATCCGTCATTAATTTTTTAACATTACATTTTAACATATTTGCTTATTTTTCATTTTCCAACTCCAACAGCTGCCTCTAAGATCTCTGAACGGATAGACATCTCTTGCATTCCTGCTTTACAACCTTCTGCCGATCATGCCATTGATCTGGAACATCCACTCACCGCACCCATTACTACTGATGAACTCCACTTAGCCCTCAAGCGGAAAAAGAACACAGCTCCTGGGGTTGATAGCATATGTTATCGACATATAAAAGAAGCCCCGCAATCACTTCTACTACTACTGGTGGCGATATATAATTTTATTCTCAGAACTGGTTTCTATCCTCCAGATTGGAAAGTCTCAAAAATTTGCATGTTCCATAAACCAAACAAGCCAGTGCATTCTGTTTCCTCTTACAGACCAATTCAACTGACATCAGTATTCAGTAAAATATTTGAGAAAATTCTTGTCTGCCGTCTTCATAGGTATCTTGAGACAACTACTCTACTACCCATCCATCAAGCAGGCTTTCGGCCTAATTTCTCCATAAATGACCAGCTACTTCGTCTCAGCACCATAATTACTAACCAGTATAATAAAGCCTTCCCTTCTTGCCTCATTCTTATGGATTTAGAAAAGGCTTTTGATAAAGTTTGGCATTACGGCTTAATTAAAAAATTACAATCATTTAAGTTTCCACTTTGCTATTTGAGGATAGTATATTCTTTCCTTACAAATCGCATTGCTTATGTTACAGTGGGAAATGCTCTATCTTGGCCTATCTTTCCGCTTACTGGAGTTCCTCAGGGTTCGGCTCTCAGCCCTTTATTATATATCCTTTATGCTTCTGACATCCCTGCAGTTCCACGTAATGTTTTTACCTTCCAATACGCCGACGACACAACTTTTCTCGCTCTTGGTAAAACTATCCAACAACTTAATACTCTTTTACAACAAACTCTCGATAATTACATCAGGTGGTGCAAGAGATGGCATTTAACTATTAATACAGAAAAGACGCAAGCAATCGTGTTCTTACCTCCGAACAGGCGTTCCAGGGTTTACAGAAATCCAAATCTCTTGCAAGTAAATGTTGATGGGTACCGAGTACGCCCTTCCCCTACTGCTACCTACTTAGGCGTGGTCTTTGACTCAAAGCTCACTTGGAATGCTCACCTGAAAAAGTTAACAGCTAAGGCTAAAATTCGTTTAAATCTATTGCGTCGTCTCACAGGCACAACTTGGGGTCTGAAACCTGAAGTGTTACTTCATACCTATAAGGCGTTTCTCCGTCCCATCCTCACTTTTGGACACACCGCTTGGAGCAATGCTTCTGCGGCATATTACGAAAAACTCTGCATAATGGAGCGACATGCTATTCGGCTGGCGTATCGTATTAAGCTTCCTTACCCTACATGGCTTACATATGAGTATATCGACTTCTCAAAACTCACGAAACACCTCGAAGAACTACGACTAAGGTATATAACTTCACGTATACAAACAGGTCATCCTTTATTCTTGGACATTCTGCAGACTGATGCTCTTACTGATGCTACATTTCGGCATAAACACTCGCCTTTAAACATCTTAGTATCACTGTTTGTTCGAAATGCACATCTGACTGCTGATGAACGGGAAATATATGATATTTACCTCATTAATGATCATCTTCCTCATATTTTTCCATATTAGCACGTAATCCTCATTATTAACAAGGGCTTCCCCCTGTCCTCATCAGTCCCGAGTCGCCCCGGGACAGAAGATTTAACACTGCATCTGTCTTGCTAATATAACTATGTTTGTGTTGTCTCTGCACTTCATCTCATACCTCATCATCATCGCTCTAAATTCTATTACTTTAGAGATACATTTTGCTTTCCATCATCTTAATATCTTAGCACCTCGTATACATATATTCTTGCACATATTTATTCTACTTTTGATTTATTATTATTGTTCTTCTTATTATTATTATTTATCAGTATACCTAGTTTTATATGCTTACTTTTCTTCATGTTTATATAATTGCACTTTGACCATCTCACAATGTTTAACAATCAATGTATATCTACTGACACCTATGCCAAAGAGAGGGCGTGACCCTCTAACGGCTGGGAGTAAGAGTACCATCTTTACCAAAGCAGTACATAATTGATGAATAAAGATTTATCCAGTTCACTTATTACCTTATTCCCATACCCCTAAAAAAAAAAATCATTTTCCATTCAAGGCAATTTAATTGAGTAAGATCGTATTTCATAAATATATAGATAGATTTAACAAACGAAGTTCAAAGGACTTCACATATTATGAATTCATTAGTTGTCTCTAACACGGCCAGAAATGAGAAAGAAGCATTAATAACTTTATTATTCAGTTCATCACGGTGAAAGAATAGCGTGGCGAAATATGCCTAGTCAGGATTTCGGCCACAGTTGAGCTTCGAAGTACCGAACACGGTTATTTCACGTTATCCACTATACCACACGCACATTATCAAGTTTCATAAAGGCAACTTGTGAATTCGCCCATACGAAATCGTCTGATAAACTGTATGTGAATATGGATAAACAGTCCTGTTAGGCAAATAAAATCTGTTGCAGTTTTTGAAAAGATTTCTTGACTGTTACAGCAGGAAAAAAAAAATAGTGTCGTGTGACAATCCGAACCATTATATATACAGCGTGCGGCACGTAAAACCGGCCCGTCGTAATATTCTGGTATATTGTGTTTTTGGCAACACTTAAATAATCTACCTTCCTACCAAGAGATGGCATGTCGAGGTCGGGTCGACTTACGTGACCTGCAGCAGTCACGTGCAGCCGCAGCCAGTGAAACTTGTCGAAACCAATTGAGAAAAAGGCCTCGTTGTGTTAAGCCGGGTGAGTGTCAGTGTGTGATAATGCCGTATTCGATACCCGAGCGTGTTGGCATTGTTGAAGGTTCATTCTCACTGGATCTTTTGTGAAAACAAAGAATTTGTTTCGGGAGAAATTTCCAGGACATTCTGTGCCAGCAAAAAGCACCATTCAGGAATTGATTGAAAAATGGTTCGGTTCAAAATGCTCCCAGAAACAGACGACCATCTGTCTGCACACCTGAATTAAAGATGCAGGTGGAGGAGATAATGACAAGAAGTAATCGAAAGTCAACCAGGAGATTGAGTCAACAGGTTCATGCGAGTGAGAGAAGTTGCAGACGTGTTTTAAGGGGACTGAAGTTAAAACCGTACCGGATAAGTGTTGTGCAAGAACTGAAGGAGCCTGACCTGCAGAAGAGGGTGCATTTCTGTTCATGGCTGTTGAGCAATGTTGCCAGTGGTTTCTTGGATCCACTAATGCTCATCATGAGTGACGAGGCGTGGTTCCACCTGTCTGGGTACGTAAATTCCCAAAACAACCGGTATTGGTCGACAGAAAATCCACACGCAATCCACCAGGTACCCTTGCATGATGACAAGATTGGTGTTTGGTGTGCCATTTCCGCCACACGCGTTATTGGGCCCATATTCTTTGAGACGACAGTGAACAGTGACGTGTATATGGGAATCCTGGAGGAGTCTTATACACACTTGACCGAAGAGGAGCGTCAGTTATGTTACTTTCAGCAGGACGGTGCAACATGCCACTCATCAGCTGCATTATTGTCCCTTCTGCATGAGATGTTTACACGAGAGAGGACAATCAGCAAAGGCTTTTGGCCTCCTCGGTCACCAGACTTGTCCACGTGTGACTTTTACTTATGGGGACTGTTAAAGGGAAGAGTATACGAAACAAATCCACACACAATTGAAGAACTCAAGACCAGGATCCAGGATGTCACCAATAGCATTACAACACAAGAACTGACAAGGGTATATATGAATCTCCTCAATCGTGCTCACATGTGTGTTGAAGTGGGCGGAGGACACTTTCAGCACCTACTGTGAAGGCTGCTGTGAAGGTGAGTAGTCATATTTAATAAATTACATTTCATTTATGTGTTGTAGTTAATCATATTCAATACATTACATTTCATTTTATGTGTTCACTTTACGGGCCGGTTTTACGTGCCGCACCCTGTATATATATATGCACTTTTTAAATATATAGGGGCCACAGTGGCTTAATGGTAGTGTGTACAGCCCTGGTGCATGGGGTCTCTGGTTCGACCTCAGCTCCCGCTTCGTGGTGGACAAACGCCGTGTTTCTTTGGGTTCTTTCTGTCTTTTCCCACTAAATAATACATTTTTATTGTGAAAAAATGCACAGATGAAATTATGTTAATTGACTAGAAATTGGAAAGATTCTTAAAGTATTTGACATTACATGTAAAGAGACACTTTTGTGGAAACGTCGTGAACATTTTACTAATTTTTTCTTTAGAACAACATGTGCAAACATCATGTACGGATGAGATTATGACTGCAGTATAACTAGAAGGTTTTCTATTATATATACACAGGAAAAGATTGTTTTAGTAGCCCAGGGGAATAAAAGGTAGTATATACTATAGGTTGTTCTGTAGTTTCACAGGTTTTGGTTGTAACTTTCAGTTTAAATATTTGTCACGAACATTGCTTACATATCTGCTTAAAAATACTCTGGCACGATTTATAAGATATTGATTATTCTTTTTTATGGCGTCATACCATTTTCTGGGAAACTTTCTGATTGAAAATTTTTCCGCGAATTTTCATCATTGTTCCCATTCATGAAAATGTTTATTCAGTAACAATACTGGTACATGAAATAAATGATATCGTTTGTAACATTTGTATAGAAAATCATGTTACTATTGTATACCAAGAAGTTACTTTTAATAGTATATTTATATACTATATGTATTTTCAGGAAATCTCCCATCACAATCCTCGTGCACAGCCATATTTAAATAAGAGGGGAATTTAATTCATGCAATTGTTTGTGATATTAGCGAATGAGGAAAGTCGCTAGAATTAATCT
The DNA here is from genome assembly GCF_964235325.1 of Thermobia domestica. NCBI lineage: Eukaryota > Metazoa > Arthropoda > Insecta > Zygentoma > Lepismatidae > Thermobia > Thermobia domestica. The sequence continues at coordinate 209,994,018 of NC_137454.1, forward strand.
ACAGCAAAGAACATGAAAACAGCTTGATGATACACTGCATGGATAGCATTTTATTTTTGGAATATATTTTAGTATTAATTTTTCACACCATCACATCAGATTTATTTTCACCCACTGAAACACCACATGCAGTCTGACACTTGTTTGTGACATGATGACAAATATGTGAGCGATAACTTACGTTTCTGTGTCAAGTAGAATTAGATCACAACATGTGTACAAGCATTGATGAATTGTTCATTGCTGACGTAATCACCGACAGATTTAATTCACTCTGTCAGCTGAAATTATTGTAGCCTATTCGTAATTAGTGGCTCTAGCAACAGTTTGCCTGAGGATACTTTTTTTAAATAATTTTCCAATCACATAGCAAAGCCAATTCTGTATTCACGTCAGTTAGAGTGAAAACGGGAATCGATTGTCACTGAATCAATTCAATCGTTATAAAAATAGTTTCATAGTAGAAATTTAGTTCGTTATAATCTGGACGTACATTACTTCATGTGCTGATTTTAAGGCTGATATCTTCTGAATGGATATTCTAATGACACTATTGTACAAGAAATATAATTTATATTCTTGTTTTAAGTCTAATACCTTTTAAGCAGCAACTTAACGTAAAATAATAGAAAGAATTGTATGCGTATTACAAAAGCTGAAAAAATAATATTACGTGAAAGGCAGGTACCCATTCCTCTTGGTTAATAACAATCTCCTAAATTACTCACATATGGTATTTGAAGGAGCCTTACCTGCTTTAAATCCTCCCCGATAGTTCTCACTTGCATTCTCGTACTCTGAATTGATTCAAACGTGTTACTCTGGCAAAAATTAAATTTTGCAAAACATTTTGTAAGTTTCTCATTAATTTAAACTATTTTCCTCTCGAAATGAAATGTTTCAATTTTGCATCCAACGCTTATAGCCTTTAGACTCAAGGATACAGATGATTCAAGAAAGGGAATAATTGTAATACAATGGGTGTAATGAGAATGGGAAAGGAAACGGACGGAACATACAAAGACACGTTGTTCTTCACCACAGACTTACATGCCCTAGAATCAAACCAGGGATCCCTCACAAAAGAGAAAGCACTCTATCACTATAACACCGTATCTCCTTCACTCCCCATCGCTTTAAAGTTTCAATAACTCATTTACCGTAATAACAATCGTCTTGTTAACATCCTTGTTAAGGTAATTAAGTAGGAAAGATCGCTTTTAAGCTTTTGCAGTGTGAAACAGGGATGGAAATGCAGTTCCAGAACTAAAGGATTTTTTTTTTTTTTTTTTACTAGACAAGTCTAATCATGCTACTACGTCACGAGAATAAACATCAAAAGGCAGAAACATCTTTATGTTTCACCTTGGGGTCCAGTGAGCTATGTCTTTCCATAATAACGCTCATCGAGGGTATCCACTACTGTTTTGGTTATGTAAATTGCCGGGGCGGAGGTACAAGCAAACTTTTGTAGCCATATTTACAATGTGGCCCTACAAAAAGTTTGCTGGCACCTGATCAACATGATTAAGAGGACCATTGTGTCAAATCTAATAAAAGGATTTGATTAGATTTTTAGTTTAACGTCCCTTTCAGCAGCGAGACTATATGAGACGTAGATTTACAGTGTAACGTGGGATCCGAAACGCATGAGCTCCTGCCGAGAATCGAACCCGGGTCTCCCACTGTAATAAAAGCAAACAAAATAAAAATTTGAGTTAATGGTTAACAGTTGTACTTGCATTTTAATATCGAAAAAAAAAAAACCCTGTAAATTTAAGCTGTGATTTAGGACGAAATATGTACTCTACATTAAGGAATTACTGTCGAAATCTAGTACAATTGTCATTTGAAGGGTATTTAGAAGGGAATTCGAAAACCATCATGACGGGGATTCAGGCTCTTTTCTGATCTAAATCACTTTGTTGAGAACCGGCATTCTTATGTTTTAAGATGGAACGAAACAAAGAATAAAACGAAAACAACTTGTTGTGTCTACTTCTTCGAGAGATTATCATTCTTTCCCATCTTCTTTTTCATTTACTTGAATTTTTGCTGCAGGGGACACCGTTTCCTTGCGTTCTCCCGCTTTCCACCCCTGGTATGAAACCACATACTCTTTTAAGTAAAATGAGATTAAAATATAGGAGCACATTTTCAGGAGTTGAAATAAAATTTAAGATATTTTTTTGTAGGCACATAAGGTGATGTAATCAGGGCGTGGTAAATGGCAGCCCGGTCCCCCAAACGACCTCCTGGCCCATGAAATGGAATACGTCTGTTAAGTATTCATTTACATTTTAACTATGGCAAATTAAGAGAAGTACCCGTTCTTCGTGCAGGTAGAATAAGATTTCATGATTACAAAACGGGAACTTTAATATTGAATAATTACCACTCTTTTCCCCGTTTGCGAATTTTCGAAAACGCTGCAACATATACTATTCACCTATTGATTATGAGTTTGTAAATCGAATTTCATACTGTAACTCAAGTGAATCTTCATATTAGGAATTTTCTGAATAGATAGTCGAAAATATTAATGCTAGTAATTGTCCCCTTCAAGAGCTGTATTTTTGAAAAGGCTGAAACAGGTTTTCGAATTATTTTAACTAGGATCTTATATACCGAATTTCGTACCTTCAACTTAAACTACCCTGAGTTTTTCTGTATAAAGAATTGGAAATTTGAATATATTAGAGAGTACCCCTTTCCTCGTATTAAAAGCGGAATTGTCGAAAACTCCTAAGCATGTGTTCTCTTATGTTTTAATTGTGAGTTAGGGGCCGCGGTGGCTCAGTGGTAGAGCGTTCACCTCTGGTGCTTGGGATCCCGGGTTCGTTCCCAGCCCCCGCCAAGTGAACTTTGTGGTGGACAAACACCGTGTGCGTGGGTTTTCTCGGGGTTCTCCCGTTTCTTTCCACTTTCTTCATTTCATTCATTACTCATCATCACCGCCTGCTTTAGCATAACCGTGGGACGTAAAACTCAAAGATTTCGTTTTAATTGTTATTTTTAAATACCAAATTACATACACCCAATCTACGTGAATAATCGCTTTTGGCAGTTTCACAACGTTGGGTGTTACTTGCCACGGTGTTACTTGCCACTATTGGAATTTCGTGTTACTTGCCACGGTTACCTTATCGCATATTTATCTATCTATGACAGCGTGTCCGTTGCCACGCATCTGCATCTAGATTTGACCTTGAGGGGGTGGGAGTAATTTCCCTGTGTTGTTTTATCTTGGCTGGAAAGCTCATTCTAGTTTCTTATAACAGCGAAACACACTTCCTTCCACAATTTCTTCTTTCTTCTTTAATGCTGTGCGTTTCTCTATTTCCTCAATTAATTTTTCATAGTCTTTATCACTAATTAAAGACATGCTAGTCACTAATCAAAGAATGTATTAGTTTCCATTGCGAACACTTCTTTTCACGCGCTACACACGGAACGAACTGTTACGTGAAAAAACTTGTAGAAAACATTTATTTTTTACCTTTCTACTTGGAGATATCTCGGCAACTTTTCTGTCGCCGTCGCCTCAGTGAGCGGACTCCCATAAGATTCAATGCATTTTTAGATGTTGCGCAACTGTTCCGTCGCCGACCTGTTGCCCTGCTGTTACCCTGCTTAGCAACACCTCGGCAACTTTTCTGTCGCCGTCGTCTCATTGAGCGGACTCCCATAAGGCCTACCGCTCACTGGCGACAAAACAGTTGCGCAACTATCTCGTCGCTGTCGCCTGCAGTCAGCAACTTCACGGAGACAAAACACTTTTGTTGCTTTACCCTCGCTTACTGGCGATGGCAACAGAAAATTTGCCGAGCATTTGATATCACAATTTACATAATCGGCAACCGGAACAGTTCACATAATCGCTGGTTTCGGGCATAAAAAAAAAACTACCGCCCATTCCAATGGTTAAATAAATAAATTTAAATAAACTTTCGAAGGTAGCGTCAACATATGCGTTATTTCAGACTTCACTTGAGGGGGACAAGAACACCACCGACATAAGACTTTCAGGTTTTGTACTAGTATATTAGTAGACCATTGATTAAAGTATATGTATTCCTCAAACTCTTGGGGAGCAATTGCACCTCCTGCCCCCCCTAAATGACGTCCCTGAACGTCAATGAGTGACAAAAATAACAGCATTGTGTAACCCAATACGAACGGGAACATTATTCGAATCAAAAGATTAAAAAAAAAATAACGAAAATATAAAACGACTGGAAATAACTAACAGAACGAAACTAACAAAAGCGGCAATCCGACAACACTGTACAGTAACTGTACTCTCAATGTTCTACGTATAGCCATAAAATAAAAAAAATGGTTTTCTTCGTTCTTCCCGCGTAGTCTACACTTTTTAAAATGGGCCATTTTTATACAGTACAGTTTATATTATATATATATATATATATATATATATATATATTATATATATATATATATATATATATATATATATATATATATATATATACAGGGTGAGTCAAAATAAGTGTTACGAGACAATATCTCGCGAACTATACATCATATAAGAAAAATATTAAGAGACAATGTACAATACAGAGAGGCCTAAGAAATGAGTCAAACATTAAGTTTCCCCCGCCCCCATTTTAGGGGGAGAGGAGTGAACGTGAAATTTTCAAATGGGAACATAGGTCGAGTAATACCTCATTCGAAAGAGCTTGAAAAATTGAACAATTTTTGTAGGAAACAATTTTTTATATGGGGCACCGTTTTCAAGATAGATCCCAAAATTGGTCCTGTAGCAGATAAAATTTCCAGTACTTATAAATCGGAAACGGCTAAGTAGAAAAACATGAAACAAAAAATGAAAAAAGGTAAACGCCATAGGCAACGTGGAATGGTGTTGTCGTGGTACCCCAGGGCCCCATCATGGGGCCCCGGGACCAATTTTAAAATTTCAAATCTGAATATAGGTCGAGTGATACCTTGTTTGATAGATTATGGAAAACAAAACAGCTTAGTAAAAAAATTGTTTTGATTTCGGGCAAGCCTGTTGCAAAATGGCCGCCGAAAATGGTTCCACATTCAGATAGAAAGTGCAGTGTTCAAACTGAGTGTTACAAGCCAATATCCCGCGAATTATTGCACCAAATAAAAAGTGTTAAGAGTGAATGTACAATACAGACAGGCCTAAAAATATGTCGAACAAGAGGTTCCATCATCATACTGTAAGTAAATAACAAGTAAAATGTTCGGGGGCAAAATCGACCTATAAGGGTTAACGTAATAATAATAATAATAATAATAATAATAATAATAATAATAATAATAATAATAATAATAATAATAATAATAATAATAATAATAAGACGAAGAAGAAGGATACTACTACGAAAAATAATAATAAAACTAGTAATAATAATAATAATATGAATGAAAATAATAAGACAATGAATAATACTAATACGTATGCGCAAAGAGACGTCGTTCCTCAATCACTACAATTCTATGAGAAAGGGATAGGAAGGAACCTATTAGGCTCTACTTGTAGGCAACATCTCAATATGTGCCCTGTTAGAGTAAGGAAAGCCCGTCAACGTCATTGCCTGGGGAATGGAATCGATGGCCTTCGGAACATAGTAGAACGATAACGTTGTATATTGCATTCACACAGGGGACGGGGAATGTGATTTTCATTGTTCTACTGAGAACATTTGAATGTACCTGTGTGTTGTTTGTTCATGCAGTGTGAATAGTATGGTATTATTTTTTTTCTTGTTGAGTAGTAGTGTTCAACGTAAAATCATCATTGATGTTACATTGCCTAGCTGTTAGTGAGAGTGTTAGTGACTTAAAGGGAAGTGGCATTGTGGATATTGTAGGTAGGGGCTGTAGTTGTGTGTTGAACGGTTCAAAAGCGTAGAAAGAACGGGTTATCAACTTTGGTGATAAGTTTTCCGTACAAGGAAACGAACACTATCGCATTAATATTATTAGTTTGGGTAGCGTTTGAATAGAGCAATGGCGGTATTTGATCATTGTGTAGATATGTTGCTGGTGTTGGGCGAATGTAGAAGAAACTATCGTAACGCGGCACGAATGTATGCAATGCGCTATTCCCAACGCCAACAAATCTCACATGGCATTTCTGCGATTAGAAAGACGTTTGCGGCAACATGGTAGTCTTGTCCGGGGACGAGGTATGGGTCGTTACCGCTCTGCAACCAATGAAGAACGTGCAACAGGAATATTGGCAGCAGCGCATGTAGACCCACATGTTACCACGAGACACCTCGCTCAGGCCAGTGGAGTTAGCCAAAGATCTGTAGTGCGTATTTTGCACGAGTACATGTTTCATCCGTATCATATCATCTTACATCAGGAACTATCTGGCAATGATTTTCATGCCAGATTGCAATTTTGTCTATGGTTGGAAGGTATGGAAAACAGACAGCGCAACTTCATATCCACCATCTTGTTTAGCGATGAAACTACATTTACAAACACAGGACACGTAAACCGACATAATATGCATTATTTGGCTAGGGAAAATCCACTATGGCAGAGACAAGTTGCTCATAAGCATCGGTGGTCTCTTAATGTATGGTGTGGCATCCTTGGTAACCATATCATTGGGCCATACTTTTTTGATGGACGTCTTACTGGTGATACCTATGCCGCATTAATCAGTGATGTACTATACCCGGAGCTGTTAGAGAATATTCCTTTCGAGGAACGTATAAGAATGTGGTATCAAAATGATGGTGCTCCAGGACACAACGCACGCCAGGTCAGAGCCTTATTGGACCATCATATGGCGAATAAATGGATTGGGCGTCGAGGTCCTATTCACTGGCCTCCACGATCTCCTGACCTAACCCCACTTGATTTTTTCCTCTGGGGTTATGGTAAGGATTGGGTAATGTCCAACGTACCAACAACTACTGATGATATCAAGGCGCGTATCCAAAGAGTGTATGCATCTATCACTCCAGAGATGCTACATGATGTACGAATATCCCTATGCCGCCGCTTACGGAGGTGTGTGGAGCAGGATGGAGGACATATCGAGCATCATTTGTAACATGGTAAGTGTTGAAATTATTTGCTTTACGGTGATAGAAATTACAATTTTTAACATCGCAATTTTTAACATCGTAGAATTACTAAACGTTATTCTACTACTTTACAGGATATTAGGTTGTGGTAATGCTGTTGTGACAGCCCTGCCTGAAATCAAAACAACTTTTGTAGTAAGCTGTTTGGTATTTCACGATCTATCAAAGAGGTATCACTCGCCCTATGTTGCGATTTGAAAACTCCATGTAAACCCCTCCATACAAAAGCGGCACGAGGGAACTTCTTTAACACAAATTTCAGGCTTTCTGTATTGTACATTGACTCTTAACACTTTTCTTATTTGATGCGTAGTTCGTTTGATATTGGCGTGTAATACTCAATTTGAACACTGCACTTTCTATCTGAATGTGGAACCATTTTGCAACAGGCTTGTCCGAAATCAAAACATGTTTTTACTAAGCTGTTTGGTTTTCCATAATCTATCAAACAAGGTATCACTCGACCTATATTCAGATTTGAAATTTTAAAATTGCTCCCGGGGCCCCATAATGGGGCCCTGGGGCACCACGACAACACCATTCCACGTTGCCTATGGCGTTTACCTTTTTCATTTTTTGTTTCATGTTTTTCTACTTAGCCGTTTCCGATTTATAAGTACTGGAAATTTTATCTGCTACAGGACCAATTTTGGGATCTATCTTGAAAACGGTGCCCCATATAAAAAATTGTTTTCTACAAAAATTGTTCAATTTTTCAAGCTCTTTCGAACGAGGTATCACTCGACCTAAGTTCCTATTTGAAAATTTCGTTCACTCCTCTCCCCCTAAAATGGGGGGCGGGGGAAACTTAATGTTTGACTCATTTCTTAGGCACCTCTGTATTGTACATTGTCTCTTAATATTTTTCTTATATGATGTATAGTTCGCGAGATATTGGCTTGTAACACTTATTTTGACTCACCCTGTATATATATATATAAATATTTGAAATGGAAAGAAACTTGAAAATGATAATTTTATCTGTATTTTTTTCTAGTTGTGGGAAATTAATGAAAGTAGTAGTGTGTAGTATGACAGCGATATGTCATTATCGAAAAATGTACCTACCTGTGTTGTTTTTTCTTGGCTGGAAAGCTCTTCTAGTTTCTTATAACAGCGAAACACACTTCCTTCCATAATTTCTTCTTTATATATATTTCTTCTTTAACGCTGAGCGTTTCTCTATATCCTCAATTAATTTTCCATAGTCTTTATCACTATGCTAGTCATTAATCAAAGAATGTATTAGTTTCCATTGCGAACACTTCTTTTCACGCGCTACACACGGAACGAATTATTACGTGAAAAAACTTGTAGAAAACATTTATTTTTTACCTTTCTATTTGGAGGTACATCGGCAACTTTTCTGTCGCCGTCGCCTCAGTGAGCGGACTTCCATAAGACTCAATGCATTTTTAGATGTTGCGCAACTGTTCCGTCGTCGAGCTGTCGCCCTGCTTGGCGACACCTCGACAACTTTTCTGTCGCTGTCGCTTCAGTGAGCCGACTCCCATAAGACTCAATGCATTTAGCCAGAGCAACAAGATAGTTGCCCGACAAAATGTTGCCAGTGAGCGGTAGGCCTAAGACTCATGAAGAAAGTGGGAGGAAATGGGAAAACCCATCTACACGGTGTTTGTCCACCACAAACCCCACTTATAATCATTATGACGTGCGACGCGCAAGTGACAAGGTTCATATTGGAACCACCTAGGAGTATGGAGCGAATGTGATGTAATGTATAAATCATTGCGTTTCTTCCATGCTTTCAGGCGGCAAAATGAGCGCTCGAATTACTAAAGAACTTCAATTGTTTGTGTAGATTTGCAAGAATACTCCTTTCATCAGAATCTTGTTTTGTTCCTTGTATTTCGTGCGAGTTTTGTGAGTTTTGTGACACGCATAAATGTAACAAGGCATTGGCGTCATTTAGGGGGCAGGGAGGGGCATTTGCCCCGCCTGAGTTTGAGATTTATATAGATTTTATCAACAGAATAGTAGCAAATCAGTGAAAAACGCGAAAGTTTACTTATTTCAAGGGATCTTACCCCCCCCCCAAGCAAAATTTGAAATGACGCTTCTGTAACAAGGTTCCTATTTCTTAAATCAGAAATTTGCTTTGTTTCTTGCGTTTCAGGTGATTGCCTTGCTTTGAAAATTGCTTGGGAAATTACTCCCACCCTCTCAAGGTCAAATCTAGATGCAGGTGCGTGGCAACGGACACGCTGTCATAGATAGATAAATATGCGATAAGGTAACCGTGGCAAGTAACACACAAACTTTCACAATAACGAGACGATATTTCTAATACAAAAAAATGTCTCCTTTGCCCCATTTAAAAGTGAGATTTTCGAAAAGTGTTATAACACGTGTTCAGTTACCTTTAATGGGAAACTCATATGCAGAATTTAATCTTTCTAATTTGAGATATTTTATTTTCGAAGAAAAAGGAGCGCCTTTAAACTTCTTTAGGATACGCATTTCAAATAACCCTTTCTTACTATTATTTTAATATGGCAAAAGGAGTTTCCTGTTTACATTTTATATTTTCTAGCTATAGGTGTAATAGTATTGTAATTTGATTGGCTCTTTGCTATTTAATCAATGCTTAACATAGACATTGTATTTTTTGGTACATATCGTCAATTTTCTGAATCATTGGATTGAGTAAGCTGCAGTAGATTAGTACTGAAAACATCTCTCAATCACTATATACTTCTTCGAATGTAACAACGGCGCTCAAAACACTTTATAACAGAAACGCTATCCAGTAAATGATAGAACGTGTCTGTTGTCAAAGAAGATTGTTTTTCTTTCATGTGTGAGTGTGTGTGTGTGAATAAATCTCTTTTACATTTCAGAAGCAACAATAGAGTAGAACAGAATTCAAAACACTGCTCGTTCAATTTATCCATCTTTAAAGCTCTTCCAGTTTCTCCAAATGGTCAAATGATAAACACTGAATTCCTCTGTAAACTCTCGTATCATTTTCAGCGATTCTGTTTCGGTAATCACCTTCAAGAGAAAGAACCTAAATTCCTGCCTTAAATTTGAGTAACGCAATCCAGTAGAACGCAGCAATGTCCTCTTAATTATGCAGTCCATCAAAAATTTAAATCTTTGGTAGCTTCAATGAAAATGGTCACTTTATTGTGTGCCGCACGAGTCATGCTCGATTTAGTCATGGGACATCACTGGATCACTGTATAAAACATGTTGACAATTTTTTCATCAGTTAGGATGCAATATGAGCATTCAAGTTCATTTTCTGCATTGTTACCTTGAACTTCTTCCCGGATTTTCTCGGTGATTTTAGTGGTGAACACATGGAACGATTCCATCAGAAAATCAAACTGATAGAATGCCGTTTCCAAGAATGATGACAGACTGTTGCATAAATAGAGCTAACATTGTTCCAGAACACAGAGTACAGTCTCTGAAATATTCATGACAAGAATAAACGTCATTTAGCAAATAATCTGCACACGTCTTACGTCTTACACTGCAATGTCTCTTTTAATATCATATTATATTACAATTCTCAGTGTTTCTATTAATCCAGTCTTAAACAGTCCTTGTACAGATCAGCTGGTTGAGGATCTGTAGATTTTCTAATACTTTTTGGTTCAACATTAATATACAAAATACTATATACCGGGTGAGGCATTTAAAACTGTTCTTTTCAATATCTGGAAAACTACAAATCGGATTTTGAAAAACTTCTAATAAAAGTTGTTCGTCTCGAAGGGGGACATCCAATGGTACCACACTCGACCCCCTGCCCCCACCCCCTGGGGCAAGAGTGGGGGCAACTTTGAAATCTTAAATAGAAACCCCCATTTTTTATTCCATATTCTGATTCTAAGTAAAAAAATACGTAACTTTTATATTGAACATTTTTTTCGTTGCGTGATAGATGGCGCTGTAATCTACAAAAACCAAAATGGCTCACGAACATTTGAAAAATGAGGCATTTAAAACTGTTTTTCTGAATATCTGGAAGACTACAAATCGGATTTTGAAAAACTTCTAATAAAAGTTGTTCGTCTCGAAGGGGGACATCCAATGATACCACACTCGACCCCCTGCCCCCACCCTCCTGGGGCAGGAGGGAGTCAGCTTTGAAATCTTAAATAGGAACCCCCATTGTTTATTCCATATTCTGATTCTCCGTAAAAAAAAATACGTAACTTTTGTATTGAACATTTTTTTCGTTGCGTGATAGATGGCGCTGTAATCGACAAAAATCAAAATGGCTCACAAACATTTGAAAAATGAGACATTTAAAACTGTTTTTCTGAATATCTGGAAAACTACAAATCGGATTTTGAAAAAGTTGTTCGTCTCGAAGGGGGACATCCAATGGTACCACACTCGACCCCCTGCCCCCACCCCATGGGGCGGGAGGGGGTCAACTTTGAAATCTTAAATAGAACCCCATTTTTTATTCCATATTCTGATTCTCCGTGAAAAAATACGTAACTTTTGTATTGAACATTTTTTCGTTGCGTGATAGATGGCGCTGTAATCGACAAAAATCAAAATGGCTCACAAACATTTGAAAAATGAGTCATTTAAAACTGTTTTTTCTGAATATCTGGAAAACTACAAATCGAATTTAGAAAACTTGTAACAAAAGTTGCTCATCTAGAAGGGGAACATTCAACAATATCACATTCGACCCCTGCCCAACACCCCGGGAGCGGAGGGGGTCAACTTTGAAATATTAAACAAGAATCTTCATTTTTCAATAAAGGTTTGGATTCTCTGGGAACAAATAAGTAACTTTTGTATTGAACATTTTTTTCGTTTCGTGGTAGGTGGCGTTGTAATCGACAAAAAATTGTTACGAACAGTTGAAAAATATCCAAGAAATACGCATCAGATTAAGAAAATTAAAGTAGATAGTTTTGATATCTTTGCAAATGCTATCAAATGACACCATAGTTGACTATCGGAACGCTATCTCAGTTATTCTGAAAGGTGGTTATTCTAAAATCTGTAATGAGAAACTGTAATGTTTTAAGCAAATCACTTGATTCTCCAGAACATAATTCATTACTTTGCCCAAATTTTTGGTGTAATTTCTGTTACCGATGTAGGTGAAATTTACTTCAGTTGGACTACGTGGACGTAGTACCTATTAGTTTGTTGCCTTTGGTTTGCTGATTCAATGTGAGTCCCCTTGCCTCTCACTAAGGAGGTGCTTGTTTCAGGTAAGGCATCTTGAATCTCATCATCGAGGTGTTTGTTTTAGTTGAGCCTCTTGCATCCTACCATTCGGGTGCTTGTTTTGGGGTTGTCTCTTTGCCTCACACACATCTTCATTGTTTACTGAACAAACGTTCGAAATGGTCCCCCTTTTCTGCAATACACATTGCAAGTAGGGATAGGCGCGAGTCGAGCTTAAACTGGACTCGAGTTGAATTCGAGTCGAGTCAAAGGTAACTTTCTCGAGTCGAGTTCCAAGCCGAGTCACTGTTTTGAGCTCGAGTTTCGAGTCGAGTCGAGTTTGATAAATGGCTCGCACGTTCAGCTCTTTTTAACTCGTTTTTAAATTATGGCCTGTTTAGACTGGAAAGCGAAAGCCATGAGAAATGTAAGCAGTAATGTCGAATACTTTTAATATTTCTCACGACAGAGGTACATCTCGTGGGGTACGTTTAGTGTATGTCATCTCGTCTCGAAAACGAGAAGACAATAGATTTTTATAACGAGACAGCCTCAAATGTTGTGAGCACCAATATAAGTATATACTGTAGTTCTTACCGTCTAGGCTGAGACCTGACGGTCGACTTTTTGAGCCCCAGAAGAAGCCCAATCCGTGCAGTGATGTCAACTGAGCGAACAGTTCAAGCCGGCTTGGTTGGGATGGAAAGCCATCGGCTCGGTTCAATTGAGCCAGCTTGGTTGGGACGAGCCAGCGACTCGGCACAATTGAACCGATGGCTCGAGCCGGTTCCATTCGGATCAGCTACCAACTCGACTCATGTGAGCCATCGGCACGAGCCAACTCCGTTAAAAGCAGCCCATCGACTCGGTTCGACTCAGCTTAACTGAGCCTATGGCTGAGCCGGCTCGCTTGGGTGAGCTGTTGGCTCACTTTTCTGTTTGGCTTGATAGTGAATAAGCTGTAAGCCGAGCCGCTCGAGCCGATGACAACCCTAAACCCGGACCGAGCAGTTTTGAACATGTTTGACCGACGCGCTATAACTTTTATCAATTTTTGGCTTGCTCCTCCGAAACTCAAACCCAGAACCTCATGACCGATGCCCTTGCCTCCTAAAGACTTGTCGACTACGCAGATAGACAGTCAACTAATTTTTAGTATTCAGATACAAACCGCCTATCTTCCGTAATAATAATAATAAGAAGAAGAAGAAGAAGAAAAAGAAGTTGTAGTAGTTTTAGTATATTACTAGTATATCATTGATAATTATATTATCTACGTAGGATATTTGAAAAGAGTATTTGGAACTACAGGATTTAGTTCGAATTGGCTCGACTCGACTCGAAACTCAAACCCGAATTCGAGTAGAGTTTCGAGTAGAGTTGGAGGAAGTTTTTCGAGTCGAGTCGAGTTTCAAAGAAAATTTGCTCGAACTCGCTCGTGCCCATCCCTAATTGCAAGTGTTACACCTACAGGAAATCTAACCACCGATTGATACGCGTGATAGTAGTTCTTGCTTCGTAGACGGTAGTTTGAATAATGCAAAATAAATCGCAAAAAATAGTCACAATTTCGAACATTTTCTTATCATTTGTCAGCGGTGTTTACTTATTTTGATTATTGTCTATTAGAGCGCCATCTATTAGACAGCACCAAGAAAGACAATGTTATATGATGTACTCACAAAGTACGTTCATATGTCATTCAGGGTTATGTCGTTGTTTGTATTGGTGAGAATAACTTGTAGTTTCAAGGATTAGTTTCTTGATGTAATTCTATTGTGTGGAGTTCGATTGTGGATTTCACTTTTAATGGGATGTTAACTGAAAGAAAAGAATATGGGCAACAGGGCAATAGTCCGTATCGTATGATGAAGTTGGACGTTGTTAGAGTCTGTGATCAATAATGATGAAAATAGTTGTTCATTAGTTACAGAAAAATTCTTATTATGGATCAATTAAAGATATCAGTAACAGGTGACGGAGTTAAGGAGTGCCGATAATTGGTAACTACAGCGGAAAAAAGGGTAATATTATAGAACAAGACTTGATATACTCCGAACAGCGAAAAGAATTAAAAAGATATTTTCATAATATAATCGCTGGATGCATTGGCGTCAGCAGTACGGTAGATAAACTTTGGGGGGACAGACTACCGGAGACACTAGGGTGTATGGAATATCCCAGGAAAGCGGGGTGTGCGGGGCTCTCGTCCGGAAATTTCTTTTTAAAAAGTCTTCGTACATTGCATTTTAAAGCATTTTGACTTTAAAAAAAAGCAAACGAAAATTTAAAATTTTAATTTTGGTAGTTATTATTTTTTTCTTTGGAAAATGTGGTATTAAATATACACACACTTTACAATTTATTTATTCAAACAGTAATCGTTTTGTAGTTTACCAGGTATTCCCCCAAACAGTTTTATATGCCACATTTTTCAAATGTTTGTAAGCCATTTTGATTTTTGTCGATTACGATGCCATCTATGACAAAACGAAAACATGTTCAATATAAAAGTTACGTATTTTTTTCACGGAGAATCAGAATACGGAATAAAAAATGTAGGTTCCTATTTAAGATTTCAAAGTTTACTCCCTCTCTCCCCCGGGAAGTGGGGGAGGAGGTCGAGCGTGGTATCATTGGATGTCCCCCTTCGAGGCGAACAACTTTTATTCCAACTTCTTTAAAATCCGATTTGTAGTTTTCCAGATATTCAAAAAACAGTTTTAAATGCCTCATCCGGTATATATGTGCATTTTCTATTAGTGAAATAAAAATGTTTTGACATGTTAGGTTAAATCTGTCTTCATATTTATAATTAGCATACCAGAATCATTAAAGGCTACCTCATTACTTTCAAAGCCCTTAACAAAATAATATGCTTCATACTGCACACACGATCTTGATTTGACTTAAGTTTAGCGTCCCTTTCAGCAGTGAGGCTATTTGAGACGTGGTCTTACAGATTAACATGGGATCCGAATCACATGAGCTTCCGCCGTATACAAAATCTTGGATCCTAATATAACTAAAACAATTTATTTTCCCAACAAATAAGACACAAACACAATTAACCTGGTCTCCATGTCAAAATTAATTCCTTTTCCATTTGTTACACTATAAAGTTTGATGATATGACTGCAGACACAAGTTCAAGGAGCCTGTATTAAAATTTTAATTTTATCAATTAATTAAATTTATTATTATTATTATTATTATTATTATTATTATTATTATTATTATTATTATTATTATTATTATTATTATTATTATTATTATTATTATTATTAGTTACACCACTTACTTAACTGAAGTAGCACGAATATGTTCCCAAAACCGTCTGTTTTTGACTCATATGTTTAAATACTTAAGTTGTTATAAGGAAGTTGCGGTACTGGCGTTTGTTATATTTTGCTTAAACTACATCTTCTTATTATAAAAAAAGTAGTAGTAAAACATATAGTTTAAAATAAATATGTTCAAAAGTATAAAATACGTGTTAAGCATAAAATTCTATTAATATATTTAATAATAAAATTAAGTATAAAATAAAATTAAAGTTGAGTATAAAACTCTGATATTTAACTGTCCGCCATCTTACCAAGCAGGGGTGGACAAAGACAAATTTTCACCCGGTAGAGTTTTGGCGCCTATATTTTACATTTTGTTACCATGATTTTAATATTTTAAACCCTTTTTCAAATAGAAAAATTAATACTCAAATACATGATATAGGTATATTTGGTACTTAAAAATATGTATATAGTATCAGTTGCATTGTGTTATTATTATTATTATTATTATTATTATTATTATTAATAATAATAATAATAATAATAATAATAATAATAATATTTATGTACTGATATGTATAAACAAAAACAATATCGAGCAGCATTTATTGAATACTACTAATAGTGACATGATTACTGGGGCATTGTTTTGTTACATCAGCAACATCAGGAGTCATTCTACCGTATATCTGACAATGTAAAAATCTATTCTAATAACGTGAAATAGCAATAAATACATTTCACATATGTTGAACGTGTTTTACGCAAAGTAATATAAACAACCCTTTTTATGCAGGTTCTAGTAGTTGAAGTCCATAGCATTCATAAATCATATCTCAATGAATTTGTACAGAAGCTAAACGTTCTTACAAGACTAAAGCTTAATAACAGGTTTTATCAAGTATTAGAAATCCTCTAACTTTCGTAAGTTTAATAAGTAAGTAAACCATATGAAAGTCAATTTAGGGAACTTTATAAAAAAGGCCTTTACTTTTTACTTCCATATCTAGCCTCAATTTCCTTTTTGATGCTCCTTTTGGCGCCCCATGACTGTGGCGCCCCGGGCAGTTGCCTGGGTTTCACGGCGCTTCGTCCGCCTCTGTTACCAGGATCCCCCCATATTAACTCTTATAATTTTTATACTCTTGTCTATTTCCTTTTTTTCTTATCTTTAATTGAGGTATTTTATTCCTTCAGATGCAGACCTAGGCCCCAGTCACTTACATTACTGAATTTTCTTATATACATAATTATTTTGCAATAAAGTTATTTTCATATAAAAATTGATGAAGATGATGATGATGATGAAAAATGGTGGATGAATCTCGTTCCTTCTTAGTCAATTTAATAATAATAATCTATTTCATCACGACTCATTTTGTTCTATTTTCTTTGGCATTCAAATTATTACCTTTTACATATATATATATATATATATATATATATATATATATATATATATATATATATATATATATATATATATATATAATGATATCATTGTGTGGAATTGAAGAATTTTTATATTGCAATAAGAAATGGGCACATTGTTCCAGAACGGCTTTGAGTACTTTTATCTCGTTTAGGTACGTTGTCAGTAGAGTAATTCAAATTTCCATGCATATCATTTTTAGTTTAGTAACAAAAGTGAAATTAACAATGCAGTCCTTGATATTACAGTTTGATAGTACTATACATTAAATTTCACTTTAAAAATTGGTTCTGCAACCGAGCTTCTATTCATTAGCAGCGAACTGCATTAAGATGAAAGAGATACGTATGCTTGTATTGAATCTGCACAGTATCTCGAACTGCAAACAACAACACATTTCAAATGACAATTTATTGCACATTACAGCATGTGGTTAACCGCGCTGCCAAAGCAGAGCAGGACTATTAAGCCACGAAGTATCAATATGTGGATTCAAATGACACTTAATGCTGTTTGTGTTATCTACATCTGTGTTTTCGCATTATGGCTGTGACTCACGAATGAAACGTGCATTTAATCACATGGTTCAATAGCTATAAATATGTTGATTCAATAATACCTGTATTCTTCTATGAATATGCAGTAAATAAATAGGAAAGTATACAGCTTTTCAGGACATATAGTAGTAGAAAGACAAATATTTTGTTAATATATTTGTTTTTAGGTTACACATAAAAAAATGTAGGTTACAATATAGGTTACACATAAAAAAATCAATTAATTACTATATGATATGATCCAGAAAAGGTTCTCACCTGTGTTTCATGAACTAATTCTGCTTAACAGAGTTATGTGGGGAAATATGAAATATATATAGTAGGATATAATCATAATTAGATTATATAACTAATTGTATTAAGGTTGCAGTTCAGTCAACATAACGTAAAATATAACTAATCTGGGATAATTTCAAAGAAAACTGATTTTTTGAGTGGACTGTCATACTGACGTTCTAAAGAATATCTCTAAAGTCTATATTGATTTAGCGTTTGGTAAAAATTTTATACCGGGTCAAAGGTAAAGGAAAAAAGTTTTCATGGAAATGTCATTTATTATTGGTCCTATAACAAAAACTAGTTATTAGAGAATTTGAAGCTCAGAGCATTTACAACTAGAACGATTATGCTACTCTTTCTTCTTATAAGCAATCATTTCGGAGATATTTCGTTGTGAAATGTGAAAAAGTGACATACATACTAGTATTTACTTAGAGGAAAGGTACCAAGAAAGACATGTCATATTATTTTTAGTCCTAAATTGGAACTAAAGGTCCAGGATAAAAATATTTCTACATTTTTATAAACTAGGGTTTCTACTCTGCTAAAATATATATGGTCATTTATAAAATATACAGAGGTCTCACTCGCGATATTAGTGTTGTAGAGGAATCCAAAATTCGTTTGTGGAAAGGTGTTTATGATACTATAGTGTCATTAATTTGTAATACTGAATAATAAATGTGGTAGTGCAAGTTCTCTATTAATTTGCATATTTGAAATATGAAATAACATGACGTAATGCTATTAAGAAAATACAATTTTCTGTCGGGTTGAAAATCTGTTAATTTTGTGGTATTACGGAGTATATTAAATAATATTTTCTAGAAGGCGTTGTTATCCATCAGTTTAAAGTTACAAGGACATTTCAGCACACATGCAAATAGTCAACACTCTACATGTATGCTATATTTGTAATGGATTCTCCAACTTCATCCATGCCATTTAGTTGTGTTATGTTGCTGTGTACAAATATTTTGCCAAAGAATAGAAAGAAAATTAATGAAAGAATATTAATTTTTGAACAATCATTTGTGGTGGTACCTTTCAAGTAACGTACACAAAGAATTCATAGTAAATGTTCAAATACATGTTTTTTTTTATGTAACACTAGAAACATTTATTGTAAATAAAGGGTGGCCACAAAGTCCAATTACCCCTTGATAAATGCTAATGTCAGTTTTCGCGTTACCCCTTGATAAATGCTAAGGTAAATTTATGAAAAGTTGGAACAGAATCCCACGCATGTGATAATATGGACAGGCGTAGACAGCAGACGCGTGTTTGGGCCGTTCTGTTTCAAAGATGTTGTTAATCACCAGCGATACCTGGACATGCTCCAGAATTGATTTGTTCCTCTGTTGGAGGGGCACGGAATCAAAGAGACATGTTGGTTTCAGCATGATGGAGTACCTGCCCATTATGCCTTCGCCGTATACGAATATATTACGGAAGTTTTTCCTAGGCGCTAGATTGGTCGTGGTGGGCACCACGAAGCTCAGACCTATGGGGGTTCATAAAGGGCATCGTTGCACAAAACCGTTACGATACCACCGCCGAAACAAGACAGAAGCTGTGAAACAAGCTTTCACTCAAGTTACACCTGCAATGCTCCGTAAAATTTCGCACAGAACCTGGCGTCATATTATTCTTGTCATGAGAATGACGGTCGACAGACTGATCCTTTGAACAGTTAATGTTTCCTATCTCAAGAAAAATTCTCGAAAGCATTGTTATTTATGTCATTCAGATCTTTCTTTGTAGTTATTTACGTACGTTTAGTGGTTTATGATCCTTATTTTCAGGGGTAACGGGAGTTTGTGGTCACCCTGTAAATCTATAAATCACTCTGAACATCAGAAATTAAACTAAAATCCAGAAAGGGTGAAAGAAAATTTGATTAGTTCGAGTAGATAGGAATATTTATCATACACTTGATAGGAAATGGGACATAATAAAAAATGCTCTGTACTCTGGTATGTATATACAAGAGGGCCCTTTGATAAACTGCGGTCGGAAGACAGAAACAACAAAAGATTCATTATTACATCTTGAAGGCGAGACTAAAATGGATAACATCCGCTAACGGAAGACTGTTGCCGACAACTTCCTTAATCGATAAAAGCAATGTGAGGTGACCTGAATCAGGAAGGAAATTGCAAAGAAAGCCGCCAGATAAGAGGATAGAAGAGGAACGTGATTCACTGAAAGGTTTCTTCTCTAGAAATGAGCTTCAAAGACCCAACGCTCATCTTGTTCACTGGACTAAACTCTGAAAATGACACTGCACATTTCATGTCTTAATTTTTTTAAGGTGTATTCGACGTTGATTCTAATCTATTTTTGAAATACTCCCTCTATCGAATAAACGAAAATGAAACAGTGTTACCAGTTCAGGAAATACTATTCCAAATAATAATAATAATAATAATAATAATAATAATAATAATAATAATAATAATAATAATAATAATAATAATAATAATAATAACTATACTGCCTGTTGCAAGAAAAAAAACTAAGCGACTAACACACTCTATGGGGCCCATTGACGTTAGAACTCATAAAGGCTCTTGGATGATTGTGATTTATGTGTTCGCCTCGCCATAAAAAATAATTTTCTTTGAAGATTAAACTTGATTTTATTAAATTATAAGATGGTTGTTAATATCACTTATTAGAGGCATGTGTATACAATAGAGATTGTTTCCTCCCTTTCAAGATAAATAAAGAAATAAATGAGATACCACGGAATTCCAGTCGACTATCTTTCGAAGAAAGCCGCTAATTTGATTTTGAATGTTTATGTTCAGCATTGTATGTAGCAATTTTAAATATACAGTATAACTCTTCTACATTTTTGTTTCCTCTTTCGGTGGAAGAGCTAAAAGAATTGTAAATTTACTTTCTGCTGCTGAATCTTTACTTTGCTGCCAATCACTATAGCAGTTCTCACGGGTACTTCCGATAGCTCGTATACCCAAGGAATGGCTCTAAATACCCATGAAGTGAATGCTCTAGATCAATATGTATCTAGATCATTCCTTTGTATGTATTAAAATCATTCCTTACCTTGCTAGAATAGTAAATAACGGTAAATACACACGATCGATAGATCTAGATCATTCACTTTGTGCGCATTTAAAATCATCCCTTAGATCCTTGGCTTCAGTATCAGCAGTGTTTGCTCTAGAACTATATGTATCTAGACAATTCGCTTTGTATACATTTAGAATCATCTCTTGACTGCAGAAAGAGTTGACACTAGTGAATGCTGTGGATAGATATGCAGCAAGATAATTTATTTTGTAAGAGTTTATAATAACTTTTTGGCTGTAGAAACAGGTATCAGCAGTAGATGCTCTAGAACTATTTATATATAGATAATTCACTTTATGATCATTTAGAATCATTCCTACAGAAGGAGTGTACATTAGTGCACTCACATACTGTGATAACTGCTATGGCAGTCAGTAGCAAAGTAGAGATCGTCCGTTTTCAACATCGAAAATCTACGAGGAGAAACTTAGATTTATGTTATAAGTTGGCAATGAATGCTCGAAATAATTGAGGCTATGAAGAAAACTTCAAGAAGGGCTGTGAAGAATATAAGAAGAGAAGCCAAAAGCCAGTGTGATTGGAACAAAGCAGTCAGTGTCAAATATAGAAGTGTGAGAGGAGAAAATAGAAAAAGTAACTAGATTTCGATACCTGGGTAATATTATTAGTGATGGTATGAAGTGCAAACGTAAAATAAAAACAAGGATAGGGGTGGCGAAAGAAACATTTAGTAGAAAGTAACGTCTATTTTGTGGATTCTTAAATAAAGAATTAAGAAAAAGATTCATAAAATGCTTGTTGTGGAGAATTGCACTATATGGGGCAAAGACATGGACAGTACAGAGAAGCGATGAAAAAAAGACTGGAACCTCTCGAAATGTGGACATGGAGAAGAATGGAAAGAATTAGCTGGGTCGAGCAGCAAACGAATGAGAGAGCGTTAGAAATAGTGGGAAAGAAAATATCCATTTTCAATGTAGTTGGGAAGAGGAAGAGAAACTCGTTGGGACATTGGCTGAAAGAACCTGTATTATGAGGGAAGTGCTAGAGGGTATGGTGGTACGAAAGAAAGGAAGGGCGAATGAGGCTATAGTTGAAAGACGATGCCAAACCAGAGAAATCGTAATTGAAAACGCAGAGGTTAGCTGAAGACTGTGCAGGCAGCGACGCAACTAAACTAATTGTCGCTTGGGGCAAGAACTTGCCTTAGCGACTCTTGACCAACGAAAGCAAACGCTCCTCGACTATATCTGATATTGGCATTACACAGTAATTATCCTATTCCATGTTTTCTTAAAGTGGAAAGCTTGATTTCAATATTGTAGTACATAATTTAATTTTTAGCACAAGAAAAAGCACCAAATTAATTAGTATGTGATTGCCAAATAATCTGAGAGTATGATCTTGAAGCTTTGCTGGCGTCTACTATTAATCCAATCTTCTCGGGACTGCTGCCAGAGTGGGTGTTGCTGTGCTGAGCTTTCGTTACCATACAGCGGCAATATCTTCAGAGCTCTGAAGATGTTGCCGCTGTATGGTAACGAAAGCTCAGCACAGCAACACTCACTCTGGCAGCAGTCCCGAGAAGATTGGATTAATCTGAGAGTAGCATGCTTAACATATTCTTATAGTCTTATCATAATAACTACAAATCACCATGTTTTAGGAATTATATTGCGATGTGCATATGTGTGGAATGAATTAACAGTCTGTTGCTTTAGAATAGAATTATTACAGACAGTCAAGCTGTGTCTCGAGTGTTATACTTTTGTCTCGAATGTTAAGACATTTTGCAAATCTCTTAAAATCTATGTAAGTTAAATGAAAACAGACAATGTTGGAACTAAAATTTAACTTTCCGGGCTCTTTTCACTGGAAAGCTTTTACAATGTCTTCAAAAGATAGCTTTGAAGCTAATTTATGCTCCATGGATAAGATCCTAAGGTTGGTGAGACGTTGTCCTGTCACTTCCGTTTAATTTCTCCTTCTAATCGTTTAATTAAAAATGCAGTGTCATCTTAAAACTTATCTAACATTCCTGATCTGTGCACCTCACCTCTGAGAATAGCCTTGCAAATAATAATAATAATAATAATAATAATAATAATAATAATAATAATAATAATAATAATAATAATAATAATAATAATAATAATAATAATAATAATAATAGACATATGAGACACTTTTAAAAGTTGTTAACTGATTTGATATATATGGTTATCAAAATAATAGAAACATCTGGAAAAAATGAAATCTTGAAGTTTAACGTCCCACGATTATGCCGCTTAGGCTAAAGAAGACGGTGATAATGAGAAATGAGTGAAATTGTGGAATGAAGAAAGTGGGAGGAAACGGGAGAACCCCGAGAAAACCCACGAGCACGGTGTTTGTCCACAACAAAGCCCACACGGCGCGAACTGGGATCGAACCAGGGACCCCAAGCACCGGAGGTGAGCGCTCTACTACTGAGCGACCGTGCCCCCCTTAGAAACATCTGGATTTGGAAACATGTAAGATATCTTGGTTGGCAACGGTCAGGCGGCGACACCAACACTTGACTGTTGGTTATGATGTTAGGGCGAACTTTGTGGTGGACAAACACCGTGCTCGTGGGTTTTCTCGGGGTACTCCCGTTTCCTCCCACTTTCTTCATTCCACCATTTCACTCATCTCTCATTATCACCGTCTCCTTTAGCCTAACCGGCATAACCGTGGGACGTAAAACTCAAAGATTTCATTTCATTTTCAAAGATTTCATACTATGTGAAAAGTAATGGAACGGCAGTGTGCAGTAAATTGAAATGATGATAGTGTAAAATGGGCTACCTCGCTGATTTCCAGAGTGCGAATTGTGGGGATGCGGCACAGGATCGACACGGCACAGGATCGACACGGCATACGACCGACAATTCAGCTCAGAAACCTGTTTCGGTCCTGTGCCGTGTCGATCCTGTGCCGTTTCGGTCCTATGCCGTGTCGATCCTATGCCGTGTCGATCCTGTGCCGTTTTGCTCTCACGCCGCTGCTCTGAAATAATTTAACTTTTAATCATGTGCCTAAAAAAATAATATTTTTATTATCTGTTTAATCTTTGCTCTTACAAATTATAAACTCCTGTCGATTCTATGCCTGTGCAAGTTATATGCATAGAATACGTACGATCGAAACGGCATAGAGCCGACACGGCATAGGAACGAAACGGCACAGGATTGACACGGCACAGGATCGACACGGCACAGGATCGACACGGCATAGGAACGAAACGGCACAGGATCGACACGGCACAAGATCGACACGGCACAGGATCGACACGGCATAGGACCGAAACGACGCACAATCATCCCCACTGCGTAGTATCTATAAAACCAAATATTTATTTCTCATAAAAGCATCAGAGACCTGTCAATTGATTTTAAAATATAAGAATTATAAGATATTTACTATATGAATATTAATAATTGTGAGTGACAAAAGAATGATAGTGCTAAATGGACAAAATATAATTTCTTGTGTGCTTGGTCAAAAGCATTTCTATATGTATGGAATACTTATATTTATTATTATTATTATTATTATTATTATTATTATTATTATTATTATTATTATTATTATTATTATTATTATTATTATTACGTTTTAACTCGTTTTGAAATCACGGCCTGATTCCACTAGAAAGCGAAAGCCATGAGAAATGTAAGCTAAGTAGTAATATGGAATACTTTTAATGTTGCTCACTAGAGGAAACATGCTCGCATGTCTTCTCGTCTCGATATCGAGACCACAAGAGACTTTTTTAATAAGAAGCTCAGTTGGAAAGTAATGACTGAGCCGATGGCTCGAGCCGGTTCGCTTGGGGTGAACCATCGGCTCGAGCTGGCTTGGTTGGATGAACCATCTGCTCGGTTCGGCTCATCTGGGCCGAAGGCTCTTGCTGACACGGTTCGGTGAGCTGTTGGCTCGGCTCACTTCTCGGTTCGGGTCCATAGTGAGTGAGCTGTGAGCCCAGCTGCTCAAGTTGTTTACAATTGTAAACCCGGGCCGAACAGTTTTGAAGATATTTGGCCAGTGCCCTATAACTTTTAACAATGTTTGGCTCGAGCCCGAATACTCAACCTAAACCCTCAACCCAAATTCACAAGCTCGTGAACAATATCCTTGACTCCTAGAATTCACGACTACCGAGGTTAGCAATCAACTAGTTTTTTTAGTATTCAAACACAGACCGCGTTTCTTTCATGTTTAAACACAGTGTTGTTATAATTATAATTATAATTATTTATTATTATTATTAATAATAATAATAAAAGTTGTACTAGTAGTAGTACTAGTATCATTGATAACCTATATTGTCTATGCAAGATACTTGAAGAGAATACTCGAAACTACAAACCAGATTTGGTTCGACTCGACCCGAATTCGAGTCGAGTTGGAGGAAATTTTTCGAATCGCGTTCAAAGATGTCTGTTTTTAGTCGAATCGAGTTTCAAAGAATACTCGCTCGTACTCACTCGTGCCCATCGTAGGATGACCACATTCTAACAATCGAAAAGTAGGACACAAGTATAATAGTACTGTATATGATATCTTACTGCGTCGGCAATACGCATATCATTATTTCAATTAATGTTAACCTTAAGTTAATGAACATTTTTGTTAAGAAGAAGCACTGAACAAAATTATTAAAGGAATTAAACACAACTCCAAATGCTTTGATGAATAACAAATTGGTTTATTTTATGAACGTACAGTCAAAGTTCGTGTTGGGCTAAATAATAATAATAACAATAATAATAATAAATTTCGAAGCGTGGTATTATTTTAAGAAATGAAAGAAAATTTAGACCGGCACAAAGGAACTTCTATTTAACTTGGTTAGCATCACTGTCATAAGTTCAATAAGAAACCTTTCCTACTTTACCGATATCTCAACAAGGCCTTCTCAGTAAAAGCGATGTATTGTAAAAAATGGTTTGTTGATTGTTCTCCATCCCTAGTCTTCTGAGGAGTGTTAAAAAACACAGCGGTTCATCATTCAGGAAAAGAGTGTGTTTGATTCAAAATATTGTGAATAAAGAATGAAACATTAAGATATTGCAAATAAATTAACTCTGGACATTTCGCAGGACATTTTAAAGAAGGATATTTCTCGATTTCCTAGACATCTTCGCAACACGCAGGACAGCTCTTTGAAAAACAGTACTGTACTGCGAAAATCAGTACGTCTGGTTACCCTAGCCCATCCGTACGAGTAACGCAGTATGGCATTTTAGCCAATGTTACCTTATATGAAAATATTCATAACTTATAGCTGTCAAGTAAAAATGTGTCCTTGCATTTACATAAAGCAATTCAGAAAGGGCAATAATAATAATAATAATAATAATAATAATAATAATAATAATAATAATAATAATAATAATAATAATAATAATAATAATAATAATAATAATAATAATAAAAGCGATAGTAATAGTAGTACTGAAAATTGAAGTGATAACATTTGTTCACATATTCTAAGTTTCAGACCTAAAAGTAACGCGTTACTTTCGAAGTAAAGTAACAGTTACTTTTTGGGGGCAAGTAACGCGTTACATTTTAGGAAAAAGTAAAGTAACTTGTAACGCGTTACATTTTTACATGTAACTTACCCAAAACTGTCCATGGGAAAATTGTTCACTGCTCGGGCCAAGATTGTTTCTGACTGTCGACAGATGGATGCCGTTTATGGCAGACCTTTGCCTGAAGTACTGCCCAAAGTTTGTAGTCCAACGGGTTAAGATCCGGGCTGCTAGAAGGCCAATCAATGGTAGAAATGAAGTGAGGGACGTTCCGCGCCAGCCAGTCCTAAGTTGGTTTCGCTGTGTGGCCTGGAGCGGAATCCTGTTGGAAGGTCCACCTTTCTCCAGGGAACATGGTAGCAGATAGTGGTTACACTATAGGTGTTAGCACTGTGTTCTGGTATACCTTGGCAGATGTTTTAACACCTTGTTCGCAAAAATACAGCTGGGTTGTGCTTGAGTAGCTCACTCCCCACCAAACCATCACTGAGGCAGCATGATGTGTTGGGTGTCATCCAGAAGTCCTAAACGGCAGAACTCCTAAAAATATAGGCACTAGACCTGAATTTTAGTACTTCTGCAGTTTAGGACTTGTGGCACGGTATGATTTTTAGGATTTCTGCCGTTTAGGACTTGTGCCGCGATATGATTTTTAGGACTTCTGGCGTTTAGGACTTCTGCCTTTTAGGACTTGTGCCGTTTAGGTCTTGTGCCTTTTTCATTCACTTGCTTTAGTTCTGAAATTCGCCACCACCCCACGAAATTGCGACGATGCAGCAACTAGTTGGCAATAATGTCACGAACGTAGCTAATTCCAACAATAACAACTATATTTGTACTACTAAGATTATTATTATCACTATCTGTTCTGCACTTATACGTGAATTACATAATACAACTTATTTCATTCTAAGAATTAATTACATAATTAGTTAAGAAATTCGTTTCTTTCGAATGGAGATACGAGAATCCCAAGACAAATTCCTAAAACAAAAATAAATAAATAAAAAATTGAAAAAATGTTTAAAAAGCATATTTTACCAGACTTCTGAAAGCAAGAAAACATTCAGAATTTCAATATATACTGTGTGGAGCGAATTTTATTAAGAGTAAGACAAAAATCCACCAAAGTTTACTTAATTAAGACAAAAGCTCACTAGACATTTCACGAGTGAACATTAAATACCAACGGTATACATAAAGAACGCAGTAAATTTAAAATTGAACAAAGAACATTTACTATGCAATACATTGGGTGACATTCATAAGTTCTAAACGGCACAAGTCCTAAAAATATAGGCACTAGACCTAAATTTTAGGTCGTGTGCCATTTTTGCAGAAATTACTACATAGTCATTTAGGGGTGTAGCCTGCAATTTTTTCTAGGGGAGCTTGATTTTTATATATTAAAAGCAAATCAAAAGTTTATTTTCAGATTACAAAAGCTTCAATAAGACAATAAATTTATACATATTACACATGTACATAAATACATAATATTATTGTATTTCCAGTTACTTCCTTTTTGAAACCTGGACCTTGACAGAGCGTAAATTTAAAACCACAGCTTGTGGGAAATGTACGAATAAGTTAGTTATAAGAAATCGGAAACTGTTCATGGAAGTCCATTTGTTTGACTGTATTTATCTTCTGTACTCTTATATAAAAGAGTAAAGATGAGTGATTTTTGGGCATACTACTACAAGTAGAGTCGATAAATTTTAGTTATAAAATATAATTTTCTTATGAAAGCAGTACATAAGAAAGAATTTTTGGAAATAAGTATCGTAAAAAGGGTGGGGTAAGATTTTTTTAAAGGGTAGTGTATCTCGCAAGTTTCTAAAGCTAGTAAAATAAAACTTGGCATATAAGCTTTCCTATTAAAAAAAAAAAAAAACTGAAAATTGAAAATTGAAAATTGAACACATAAAAGGGAAAGAGCAAAGGGAGCACATTTTTTTATGTTCGATTTCCCCATTACTTAGAAAATATGTAAATAAATTAAGGAAGGATTTGTTTAAGCTAGATGCGTGAAACTCGGCATTTGAACTTTTAACTAAAAGTAATAAAATACTATATGTTTCAGCGTCTTGAAAATTACACTTCTAAGCGAAAGGAGGGTCAGTTTCTATAATATTAAAATATCCCACTGCTTATGAGATTTGGGCAGAAAACTCTTTTTCCTTTAGGCCTCGGTTCATCCAGTTAAGCAAACGAGAGTACAAAGTGGCTGATGAATTAGGTTCTTTTAATTATTTTAACATGTTGACGTAGTTTAATTCTTTTAAAACTGTATTCTTTCACATTCTATTATAAACATATTTCATTTGCTGTAATTATTAAACACGTTTAATAAACATAAAACAGACTAACCTCCGGTCCCGGCCAGAATATGTTTTTGGTGTTAAGCCATCATTTGCCGTCCGTAACATAACCTTTGATTTAAACTTCACGTACTATCAAGACTCAAGTCTCAGAAATGTAGCATATATGAAATATACTACTTCTACTACTACTACTATACTACTACTACTACTACTACTACTACTAAATATTAATATTAATAATAATAATAATAATAATAATAATAATAATAATAATAATAATAATAATAATAATAATATGTACTTCTGAAATACATATGTATCTATGTGTTATTAATTCTTTCATAATCTTGAAAGAAACTTTTGATTTGTTTTTAGTTTGTAAAAATGAAGGCCCTCTAGAAAAACTTGCTGGCTATACCCTGAATGACTATGTATTGGTTTCTGTACACGTATTGTGTTATCACTTACTAGTCTAGTGTTATTTTTAGAACAAGACAATGGTTCTTGTCTTGGAATATTACTAGTTTGGTTTGGTAGTACAGTGATAGAGTGTGACCTATGATTTTATTTCTCTGTAGGGTATGCTATCTGCAATGCAATAAACTGTATATGCTTCTTCTTCCTAACAAGGCTGGGCGATAAGCCCCTGCAATTCCATTACAAATAAGGACGATATTATTTTATAAACTACTTGGTGAACCTTTGTTAATATAACGCTATTAGTTCTTACAACCTTTTGTTAATCTTATTTAACAATTGCAAAATGGAATAATTGAGAAAATATATAATGATGATGATAGTTTATTTACATAAGGTATACATACAATAAAAGGGAATCTGTTGGTCACTACTGTGTATCTGCTAAACCAGGGTCAAACTCTGTGTGTCACAAAGGTTAGTTTAACAGAGTTTAAAATAATAATAGATATTTTGTTTGACTTACAAAGATTATCATATTAGCAAAATGATTTGAAATAACACGCCAGACATAGGATAAGTCTTGGGCTATATCGCTTAGAATTGTTTTAAGAGTAAATATATCATTTATGCATTAAATTTCATTACTGGCTACTTACACGTTTCGGCCTCGTGTTGGAAGTCAGCTTCTCGTGTTCTTTTCATATTCCACGATAACTGTTTTAATTGCACACTCCGCCAAATTACCTTTCCGACCTTACAATACTTTCTTGGAAAACTTCGGCTAACATATATCACCAGACGTTTGGAAAACCGACATCCTTTACTTCAGGATACAATGCGTTATTTAGCATTTCACCCAACACCTCACCGTTACTATCATTCTCCACTTTCGCTCCTATAATCTACCACCGTTAGATCCCTCTTTACTTATCATCGCCGATTACGTCATTCATGAACATCTTCCTCTCATTCACCCATCATTTCCAGCACAGTGATTACCATTATTTACTAACATGGGACTCATTCATTTTCAACATTGAATAGAGCAGCCTCTAGGCTAAAGATAAGCTCATTTGTCTAACTAATATCACCCACGTGTTGTCCTGTGTATGCATCTCGCCACATCATTCACGCCCATTACTATATCATGCGTATCGTGCATTCTATACCTAATCCTTCGTTATGATCATTAATGTTCTTTCCTTATAATATACTGCCTGATTATTTTCTTATTTATCTTCTTACTAATAACAATCATATATATGTAAAGTAACTTGGCTTCAGTTATCGCATCCTTATTGGTATGCAACCGTGCACATCACATGGCATCAGTTTGAGGGAATATTATTGATGAATTGGCAATGGCTTTCATGTTCTTGACGCTAATCCTTACATTTCCGACGATTTGAACTCACGTTTACTGAGTATGAGTGCATTCTGGGGATTTTTCGTAAAGTGTTTCCACACATTTGAATCACCCTGTTTCACTGTTATGCTCTACCGACATTGCAGATGTCTTTCTAGAGCATTTGAGTACAAATTCGCTATACTTAATACTCAGAACATCACTGTTGTTCGGCATCCATACCTGGCGATTATGCAACCACACACAACGGGCATGGTGTCCGCCATTTTATATTTGTTCCAGATATCGACTTAATACAAACGAATTATTGTTACCTGGTACAAGCTTATCAATTCATATCCATTTAGACCAAGTTTCACTTGGAAGATTATCCGGGACTCCCTACGTTCCTTTGGGGAACCCTTGCGCGTGCATGGTAGGATTGTGAAACATGCAAAATTCAATGGAGCAGGTATGACTTCTTCAGTGAATTTTTTACCCGCCCTCTTTATGTTGGTTAATTTCCGAACTATTGGCGTCCGAAACTCATTTTTCCACGCTTTGTAGATCCGAAACTATGTCCGATAGCCGAAAGTTCAAGAGAACTTTTTTTCTTGTCTCAGTGGCAGGAGTCACCTCTCAAGAGTTGTAACACTTATTTTGCAACACTCGATATCTATCTATCTATCTATCTATCTATATATATATATATATAGTAAGTAAAGATCTAAGGGTTTACTTGTCCCTACCATAAATCCTTCATTGTAACCAGATTCCGGCGTTGCCGCTCTAACTCAGGTAGAACTGTATAAAGCTCTCAGTATGGCTAGCCCCATTACGGTTATCATAGTAGCCCGAGCCCGTGCAGACCTATAAACACATTACCCCACAGAAATGAGTGCCATAAGTCCATGCCTTCTAAAGGCTGTTGCGCCATGAATTTAGTTATCATTATTATTATTGCTAATATTAATATGTAATATTAGTAGTAGGCTTAATAAAGATTCTCTGTATCTCTCTCACCCTATCAATTGAGTCAAGCGCTGCTAAGCGGAGGAATTCGTAACTATTACAGAAGCTGACCAGTTGCGGGAGAAAATGCAATCGCAAGAGAGCAATACGGGAAGATAGGAGCGATGCGAGAATAAATCCACTTCTCCATGTTAAGAAATAGGAGCTCGCTGCCATATGCTCAATGTTACTGCTTCCAGTGACAACGTTGGCTGCCACTGGAAATGTAAATCATCTCTTTCTTTCCGTTTTTTAATTGACTTTTTTCAGAAATGCATCAATACTGTTTTGCGCTCAAGATCAAAGGTTTATTTTTCACTGATACACTACTTTAATACTTAAAAATATTTTAAGTATTAAAAAAATGTCCGGTTGCACAACCATGCAACATTAGTACCAGCCGCCGCTGCTATTTGGTATTCTATCTTACATGTTATATGCTTAATACTTATATAGAATGGGTCTGCGTCATTTATATGTATATTGAGAGATCGGATTTTGTCTGCACGTGCACGAAAAGAAAAGCAAATTTCTACATTTTGTGACTGAATTTTTTTTAATTTCTCCGGGGGGGGTATGAATTTTCTTCGGGGGGAGATTCCCCCGGGCCACCCCCTGAATTCACCCCTGCCTGGCTATATGTCCTGCCCACCTAAGCCTCCTAGAGTTAATGATCCTAACAATGTTTGGTAAGCCGTATAATTTATGTAGTTCCTCGTTATGAAGTTTCCGCCATTCCTCTTGGGTCCGAATATTCGTCTGAGCATCTTGTTCTCAAATACTTTCAGTCTATGTTCTTCCCTCAGAGTAAGCGACCATGTTTCGAAACCATACAGAACAACAGGTATGATTACTGTTTTATATATTTTAAGCCTCAAACTCCTCGACTGAATTCGCGACGACAAGAGATTTTGAACTGAATAATAACACTAATTCCCTGTTTTAGTTGACATTTAATTTCTTCGTGAAAATGATTTTCGTTATCCTAGATATTTGAAAGTATCCACTTTATCAGAAGTATTATTTAATATTTTAACGCATTCATAATTGGCCGTATTACGTTCCCAACTCACTTCCATGTATTTAGTTTTCTCTGCATTTACTTCTAAACCCTTGTCCTGCAAGCGTTTAATAAGACCTTTGCATTTCTTTCTATTGTTCTCCCATCATCCCCTATTAAATTTACATCATCAGCGTACGCATAACCTGGTACCATTTCTTTCTTTACTATACCTAGTGCTGTCAGCGGGTCGGGTCGGCTTCAAGACCGACCCGACCCGACCCGTGACTAGAATTGACTGACCCGACCCGACCCGAGTGACCCGACCAGTGATCCGATCCGATTGACCTGACCCGACAACCCGACCCGAGCTGACCCGATTGACCCGACTCTACAACTCGACCCGACTAACCCGACCCGAGCTGACCCTATTGACCAGACCCGATAACCCGACCCGATTGGCCTGACCCGACAACCCGACCCGAGCTGACACGATTGACCCGACCCGACAAACCGACCCGAGCTGACCCGATTGACCCCGATCCGACAACCCGACCCGAGCTGACCCGACACGACAACCCGACGCGAGTTGACCCGACCCGACCTGACCCATTTGAGAGCACTAACTACTCCTTACATATATGTAATAACAATAAGTAAGATGTAGTACCCAAATAGTATAACAGTTGAAGTACAATGACATTATATTTCTGTTCCCATGTTACCTGCTATTTAGTGGGGAGGAAAGCTTTTATATATAAATATTTCGATGGGGTAACTTGCAACATCTGTTGCAACATGCCGCATGCCATTGAAATAGAAATTTTTGCGGTTAAGCATTGTTATATGAACAATTGTTGTTGGTAATAAAACTAAGAGTATTATTATTATTCCATTATTATTATTATTATTATTATTATTATTATTATTATTATTATTATTATTTTTATTTTTATTATTATTATTATTATTATTATAGGACAACAGTGATGGCTTATTGCTTGCAGTGCCTAGTAGTAGTTGTTTCCTTTCATCTTCTCAGTTAGAACTTCAGACTGCAGGTCAAAGTGAGCTTCATGGATCACCTGCAAATGCATCTAAGAAGATAGTGTTGAATCCTTCAGATGATCTCCTGAACATGTATGGTTCTATCCAAAATCTGGAACTAGAAAACTGACAGCTCGGAAAAGGAAGAGATGTGCTATTCTTACAAACACTCTAGAAAAAAGTACTTTCGAAATGAAAAAGAAGCATCTAAAAGCAACCGAAAACGTAAAATCATCAGCTGAGAAGAATTTATTCTCAAGTCGTCTGTTTGGTTTCTGAAGAACCGTACGAAGAACAGGATACAGAAGAAGACTGGGTACAGTG
Source organism: Thermobia domestica (assembly GCF_964235325.1). NCBI lineage: Eukaryota > Metazoa > Arthropoda > Insecta > Zygentoma > Lepismatidae > Thermobia > Thermobia domestica. The sequence goes on from NC_137454.1 coordinate 210,027,943, forward strand.
TTTATGTTGTGAGAAGTGGTCTCATTGGTCGTGTTCCGAGAGAAATCCGTACTACATCTGTATAGATTATAGACATTGACTGCCACAGTGAAAATGAGTGAAGCGATGTTCAAGCTGTAGATTTGATAGCATTAAATTTCTGAATCAAGTCCGATTGTTGCAACTTACCCCAGATGATGTTGCAATTTACCCCATGGGTGGGGCAAGTGTCAACAGTCGGACTTAGTTCAAAAAGTGGATGCTATCAAAACTGCCGTTCGATGTTTTGCACTTCTCTTTTTTTGGTATGTAGTTAAGGCATGTACCTTTTAGTACACTCAATATAGTTTTTATATCTATAATAATTTTCGAGTAAAAAAACAGACCTGAAAATTGTTGCAACTAGCCCCATCTTCCCCTATAATCACTTTTTCAAAAAAAAATGTATAAAGCCAGTAAAGCAATTAACATGTAGGTCTATTTTCGAAGATAATATAGGAATTTTTCGTGCTGCTAATTATTTATTTTTAAAAAATCAGATGCTGAAACCAATCGATATAGCGCAGTTTAAGCAATTCAGTTTGTTTTATTTAAAAAGAAAACTCTCTATTTACAAATTTGATTGTTCCTATGTATTAGAGCAGTCTTCGAAAAATCAGTGCCTATTGTATTTCTAAAATATAGCTGGAGCCGCGGTGGGTCAGTGGTAGAGCGTTCACCCCTGGTGCATGAGGTCTCGGGTTCAAACCCTGCTCCCGCCAAGTGAACTTTGTGGTCGATAAACGCCGTGTGCGTGGATATTCTCGGGGTTCTCCCGTTTCCTCCCACTTTCTTCATTCCACCATTTCATTCATTTCTCATAATCACCGTCTCCTTCAGCCTAACCGGCATAAGCGTGGGACGTAAAACTCAAAGATTTCATTTCATTTTCTAAAATATAGCTGTATTGATTTATTGGTATATATTTACCTTCAGTTTGTTTGAGAGAAAATTATTACAAGAACTAAAAAGTGTTTCTCTAGTAAATACGTTTTCATAGTTTAGCTATTTACGTTACTAAACAAATTTGTTTTTTTTAATACATAAAATGGCGCCCGTATATATATAGGGTGTAACTTAATTAATATAACAAACGTCGTTAGGTGATTCCTGACACCGAAATAAAACAAAAACTATACAACAACCTGGGTGTAACACCCGAAAATTTGTCGGAAAAATGTATAAACCGCCATAACTCATGAACAAAACGTCGGATTGAAGTCGGGCAGAAGAATGTCCATTGTTTTTAGTCGTAGATTCGATTAGTGTACAGTGACGATGCATGGATGACTTCCAAAGAAACTGGAGTATTCCTTTGAGTATTTTATCAAACGTTGAATGAAGAAATGATCAATCAAGTACAAGATTTAACATTAAAAAATAATAGTGCATCGTTCAAGTTAGAAGAACACTCAGAATTCGAAAGAAAGAGAGATACACATGTGTGATTCATCTATTTTGTCTCAGTACATAATGACGTCTCGGAAGAAGATTTTAAATGGAACGAAGTCTTTAACGTATCACACTTATATCTTCTAGGCTAATGGTAACGGATGATAAATGAACGGTTTCCTGTCCAAGAGTGTGTGAAAAAGGAAAAATAACTTTGATCCAGATTAGGTTTAAAACGACTGTGCATAGGACAGTCAGGCGGCATGTAAATAAATATAACATCGAAAAATGCAAAGATCATATGTGATGAACGAGTGTACAAGGAATTCTCCACATGACCCAGGGATTCCAAATATTGTGTGAATAGATATGGGGCAAAAGTAAGCTGCATTAAACGGTTTCTTCCTCGTAATATGTAATTCCGTGGAATATGGTACTTCTGTGCACAGAAGCAACAAAAGTGGGGAAACAAGGGATGTTGTACACGTTGCATAACGATACCAAGAAGTGCGCTGGAATAGTATACTTGATTTATCCGTTAGATGAATCTTCTCCCAGGAATACTTTTGATGGCGTTTTCCCCTTCCTTCGAGTTGGCAAACCTCAACTTTTCCCTGAGCTATGAAAAACTTCATTGCTATTGTGAATATACCAAAATACTATCCTAGTGTAGACCACTTACATTTTGATTTTATCATTGCCGGAGAAATTTTCTCAAAAAAAGCTCGTTGAAAGTACATTTAAAAAAAAGGATAGTCTTTTTTCGACATTCTAATGTACATACCTTAGAGCTGTATGGAATACCTACACGGAGGAATACCTACGGAACTATCGTCCCTTGTGTGCCAATTGCGAGTGGCTTACAGAAGGCTGTCTTGAAGTTTTATTGTGGAATGGCTTCAGTTAGCATAGCTGAGTTGTAATAAGCATCTACGCAACTTGTGAGTGATATACATAGTCAGATGCTCTACTGTTACACGTGTAATTGCTGTATAACAGGATGGGAAATGTTGTGTTCAACGGTAGAGGGTTGTGTCTAGGTATTTAAGGTCGTGTAAAAGTGTAGACGTTGGTGTTTAAGTAAAATTGATTGTGTTAACCTGTACACGCCTGCGCGATGGAAGATTACCCTGTCCACGAGCTGGCAGATATGCAACTCATTTATGGAGTAGCAAAGGGCAATAGCCCAGAAGTGAGGCGTTTACATCGTGACCGTCGCCCTCAAAAGAGAGTAACTTTCCTTGTATTTTTCCACGCCTCCATATTCGACTTCGAGAGAGGGGTCCCTTCGGTTTCTCGTACGTGAAATCGGAGGAAATAGCCCCATATGGACAGCTGAACTTGAAGACAGCGTACGTCGAATGATCAAAACCGTCTTGAAACTATCATGTGTATGGCGTAAAAACCCACATGCAACTCTAGTAAACGATCAGCAGCAGAAATTTGGTGTGGTGTGGTGGATAATTTTGTGGTAGGATCTTATTTATTATCGGTCTGCCTGTGTGGGAGTACGTATCTTTTATTTTTACGTAATTGTCTCCCAAAATTGATAGAACATGTGCCCTTGAACATAAGACAGCAGATGTGATTTCAGTATGATAGTACACCTGCACATTTTGACAGGAATATGCAGACTTACCTAAATGAAACATTCCCAGATTGGGAGAGAAAAACCTGTGTTATGACAACCTCGTTCATTCTACCTCACGCTGCTTGATTTTTTATTTCGGGGATACGTATGAAACTCCGGCCACGACAGTCGAAGAACTTGTAGCTCGATGTAATATAGCTGCGGCAATCATCTACGAAATTTCAGATGTGCTTGATCACAGGCGGAAAAATTTGCTTCGCCGATGTCATCTTTGCAATGCGGTCAACGGTCGACAATATCAGACTGTGAACTGTTATTCTTCATAGCTGTCTCGTGTACACATACTGCATTGCGCAAATACTGTACAAGGTACCTCTGAGTATTTCACAGTTATCCTACCTTGTACGAAACAGAATAAATCGATAATTTGAAATTGTATTTCTTTCTTTCCTTGTGCAACACGCGCAACACCTTGAGTATCGTCGAATTTCATTCCTTCTGTACTCGTAGTTATTATCTTCCACGGATTTACGCATTACGGGGAGGAAATCTTTTAATCTAGCTTACTTTGGCTCAAATTATATTCACATAATTTGTGGGAATCACTGTTGTTATGTGAAGAATCCCTTATACTCTAGTTCATCGTACATGATCTTTTGCCCCTGACTGTCTTATGCACAGTCGTTATAAACCTACTCTGGATCAAAGTTATTTTTTTCTCATTTTTACACACTCTTAAGTTGAACAGGAAGCCGTTGATTGATCATCCGTTACCATTGGCATAGAAGTTATAATTATGATAAGCTAAAGACTTCGTTTCATTTAAATTCTTCTTCCGAGTCCAGGAATCACCTCCAGACGTTCATTACATTAATGAAGTTACACACTATATATATAATGATAAAAAATAATACCGATATTAGTGTCGATGAAATAGTATTTGGAGTCACTCAGACGAACAGTAACACTCCCGATGCAGTTTAAATCCATACTCAGATTCCATTGCCCTTTATGCTCAAAATGAAACTATTCTCCCCGTGCGAAGAACGGGTATTCTGTTAATAATTTATTATTAAACATCACACCATAAAATACAAAGTGTATCACGTAATGTACACGTTATACTGTTACTTGCTTAATGTATAAATGGAGGATGAAGGACTATTATTGGATCAAAAGATCCAATATATTTCAGACAATAAATTTCTTGTAGGCTTTATATCTGGAGAACAACATATAGTGTACCCAAACCTAAACTATGACTGAACTCAGTATGATGTGCTTAGTGCCTGAATAAAACGAAAGCTCGATTTAGGGGCCATTCAAAAATTCTGTTGCCCTTGATCCAAAAAATCTAATATATTTCATTCAATAAAAAAAAATCTTGTACGTCTTATATCTGAAGAACTACATATAGTGCAGCCAAACCAAAACTATCACTTAACTCAGCATGATGTGCTTATTCCGAAAGTAATACGAAACCTTGATTTAGGGACCGTCCAAACGTTTGTAGCCCCTGATCCAAAAAGTCCAATATATTTCATTCAATCAATAATTTTATTGTATGTCTTATATATGGAGAACTACATATAGTGTAACCCAACCCAAGATATCACTTAACTCAGTGTGATATGCTTATTGCGTAAAAAATATGAAAAGTCGATTTAGGGACCGTCCAAAAATTTTGTGGCCCGTTATAAAAAAAAATCCAAAATATTTAATTAATCGAAATTTTTCTTTTACTCCTTATACCTGGAGAACTACATATCTGGAGAAAACTCGATTTAGAGACCGTTCGAATATTTTATGGTAACTGATCCAAAAATTAATATTAGCCAAGATCATAATACTTTGATCCATTTTTTAGATCATTCCTAAAATTCTTGTTTTTATCCAATCTTTCTTTTAAACAGTATCACTCTCTTTGTTCTCAATTTGAAATTTATCAAGCAATTATAAAGCATTGCTTATTATCCAATTTGTATTCGGTGTAGAGCTTCAATTTTCTCAAAGTTTCAAATAAGATAATAAAATATGATTTACTATCGGAATTCGTGTCAGGTATTATTATTACTTTTATTGGTGTTTTCCTTTCTTTCAATTGTTAAAACAAGAAACTACCTTGCACTGTCATAAAATATGTGCTCTTTTCCAATAGCATAATAAGTGCTCATATAATTTTGAACTTTAAAATTAAGGATTGAATCAGTACAAGAAGTACAATTTGGATAACGAATGACTTATAATTGATGTTTAGTGGCGTACTGAAGTAAAGGGATTAAGGACTTTGAAACCCCCCTTGAGCAAGGTATTATGCAAAATTAAGCACGTTTATCATATTAGCACGTTTATATATATAAACACTTGATATTATATAAACTTGTGTTCCTAAAGCCCCTGAACCCCCTAAACATTTGCGTAGAGTACTGATTGTGTTTCTCTTATTATTTGAACCGTTTTATGCTTTGAACGAAATTTGAAGTGCAGGAACCCTGTGAAGGTGACCACCTTTACTATAAAAATTTCTTTAATGGTTCTTAGTTTTTCTTCAAAACAATCAATAACGAACGAAAAATAAATGATTGAGTTTGATTTTAAATCGAAATTTGAAATACCACCAAAAAGTTGGCCCACCCAACCTTATTTTGTAAATGACTCTTAATAATTTTCAAAACAAACTATTTCCTCTTCAAACCAATCAATAAGAAAGGAAAACATGTTATTAGCTTGAGTATTGAATCGATATTTAAAAGCAGAAAAAACAGTATGAAGTTGACCACCAAATGTATCCTGGAAATAGATATATTTTACTGGTTGTTTTGAAACAAGTGATTTTTTCTTCAAAATAAGCAAACCGCCCCGAAACAAATCACCTTCATCAACATTATTTCTTAATTATATTCTTATGTTTTTCGAATCAAATTACTTTTCTTCCAAACAAGCAACAACAAATCCATATCAAACGATTGATTTTGGTCTTGAATCGAAATTTGTAAGTAAAGGAATCAGATTGAATTTGATCGCATTCTAAATTTATTTTGTAAATCTCTTTCTCTATTTTTTCGAAACAAGCGATTTGCTCTTAAAAACAACCAATAAGAAACGCTTGGCTTCGGTTTTGATTCGAGACTTTAAAGTGGAGCCAATATGAAATTCCATCACCCATTTCTCTTGAAAAGACTCTTTATGTTTTTCGAAACAGACTATTCTTTTTCAAAATAATTAGTAGCATACGCATATCAAACAATTGATTTTGATTTTCAATCAAAATTTTAAGTGGAGGAACAAGGGTAAATTTGGCCATATACCAACTTTATTTTGTAAACATCTCTTTATGTTTTAAGAAAGATACGATTTTTACTATTTTTCTTCAAAAAAGTCAATAACAAACGAAAAACAAACGATTGGCTTCCGATTTCAATTCGAAATTTGAAAGGAGGCAACTTAACATAGGTGCATTGCTTCGCTTAAAAAAAAATCCAAACGCAAATTCTAAGCCTACAGTTTTAAAATTGCAGTTACATGTACATACTTCAACTTAGTATACATAAAAAATTACAGCATTATAAAAATATCAGACAAATAATATTATTTATTCGGTATTGAAAACCTCGAATCAACTATTGGAGTTATTTAGCGTATTTTTTTTAATATCACAAAATTAAAGGTGTATTTATTACGGCATGGATATATTACGCACAATATTTTTATACAATTTGTATATATATATATATATATATATATATATATATATATATATATATATATATATATATATATATATATATAATTTTTTTAAAAATAGACCATTTAGAATTATTTATTCTTACAATTTTTTATATCCACAAATTCAAGGTGAGGGATATGCGATATTGATATTTTCAGAAAGTGTTGACCACCCTACAGAATGTCGATCCTGTGCCGTGTCGATCCTGTGCCGTGTCGATCCTATGCCGTTTCGGTCCTGTGCCGTGTCGATCCTGTGCCGTGTCGGCCCTGTGCCGTTTCGGTCCTATGCCGTGTCGATCCTACGCCGTTTCGTTCCTATGCCGTTTCGATCGTATGACGGTTCTCTCCTATATATCCTTGAGAAAATAATTGTTACTTAATATTGCGTAATTATAAAATAATGTATTTTTTATTATTTCGATCGTATGAAAGTTCTGCTGTCGATCCTATGCCGTGTCGATCCTGTGCCGTTTCGGTTCTGTGCCGTGTCGATCCTATGCCGTGTCGATCCTACGCCGTGTCGATCCTATGCCGTGTCGATCCTACGCCGTGTCGATCCTATGCCGTGTCGATCCTACGCCGTGTCGGTCCTGTGCATGTAACCCCGAATTGTTGGGGTTGGGTTATATGGTGCGAGCGTGATGAAAGTGGTTAATGTGTTCGGTATATCTTGTTAAACAGTGTTCAAAGTGGTGACAGACTGCAAAACTCACGACAATGCCGCACCGGGAAAGAGGAACAGTGTTTAAAGAAAACCGTAAGTGACAGGTTTTTCCGAGCATTAAAGTGGGTTGTTGTTCAAAACCGTCGTGCAACTAGTGTGCAAGTGTCAGAGGAGCTCATGAGTTTGAGTACAAAACCTCGCGGACCAAAACCTCGCCTGGCCAAAACTTCGCGGCCCAAAATTTCGTCAGGCCGAACCCTCCCTGCCCAAAACCTCGCTGCCCAAAACCTCGCCTGTCCAAAATCTCGCCAGGCCGAAACCTCCCCTTGCCAAAGCCTCGCGTCCCAAATCCTCGCCATACCCAAAATCTCGTCTGCCAAAACCTCGCGGTCCTGATCTCTGGACAGAATCTCGTCTGGTCTAAACTACGCGGGACGTAATATTGCCTGGGAAGAAATAGCATCAGTATAAAACCTCGTTACGACGATTTCTTCGATGTAGAATGCTCTATATATTGCTATATGTATGTATTTTGTAATAACACATAATTGCATTAAAATAATGACAAGAAAATATTCTAACGCGTGCTTTGAAAATCTGTATATATAAAAATGAAAATTACTATGTTTGTGACATCTTACCTCTTGAGCCACACGACCGATCTCGATCAAATTTTCAACATAGATGAGGTTCGGGCCTGGGATGTCTTTTGTAATTTCACTTTCACGGCATAATGAAGTGGAGGGGGAGACATATAAAAATAAATAAAACTTAATAACTCTTGAACCAAGGGAATAATCTCGATCGAATTTTCCAGACAGATCAGGTTAACGCCTGGGATGGTTTTTATCATTTCATTTTGACGAAAAGGCGGAGAGAAAGGGGGAAACATATAGAAATGCATAAAAATTAAATTGGCTGCGTTTGAGACAATAATTCTTGAACCACCCGACCTGTCTTGATCAAATTTTCAATATAGATGGAGTTTGAGCGTGGGATGGCTTTTATTTCACTTTGACGGTGACCTTAGGAAATTCTCACAAAATCGAATAATATTTATGAAAGTATGAAATAATATGTGAGTTTTTACGTTCCTCGATTATGTTCTGTAGGTTAAAGGAGATGTAGATTATCAGGATGAAGGATATGATGGAATGAAGACAGTGAGAAAAAAAGTGTATACCCCAAGAAAGCCCCCCACACGATGTTTTATATATTATTATTATTATTATTATTATTATTATTATTATTATTATTATTATTATTATTATTATTATTATTATTATTATTATTATTATTAGTTGTAATATGGAATTGCATATTAAGAATCTCATTGGGTAAATTTTAAGGAAAGGACGTTTTGGACAATGGGGTTTTGACCAGGCGAGAATTTGGCTCTCGGGGTTTTAGGCGGCGAGGGTTTGGTCACGCGAGGTTTTGGGCGGCGAGGTTTTGGACACATGAGGTTTCGGCCTGGCGAGATTTTGTCCTGCGAGGTTATGGGTGGCGAGGTTTTGACCACGCGAGGTTTTGGGCGGCGATGTTTCGGCCGCGAGATTTTGTCCGTATCCCGAGCTCATGCAGCACCTTTCACAGCCTGTGTCGACAAATACAGTCAGCTGCGAGTTAAATAACATGTATATACATATAAAATTGAGTTGCACGAGTGATTCGGCTGACAAGGCACTGTAGTTCTTAACTAAGACGTCAAGGGTGTCAGGAACTTGTATCATGAACCAGTGATGATTAGAAGCGTAACATGGTCAGATGAGTTCAATTGTTTTGAGTCGTTCAATTCATTTCAAACCACAGTCAGTGTTTATGTGTGGAGGGAGCCTGAAGAAGTGTTATTTCCGAAGTGTATTCGCCGAAGCATGAAACTCAGCTCCAGCTCTGTAATAGTGTGGGAAGCAGTATTCTGATTCATAATGAATCATGTGTTGACGCCTACCGTTTGCTTCATTGCCCGTGATTATGTCGCAATTTCAGGAAAGCATATGCATCCTGTAGTCTGGATGTTGTTCAAGAGTAATTAACCCTAGAACGCAGAACATGAGTCAAAAATGACCCAGCAGTAATATATGTATAGATTTTTGTCTGCAATATTTGTTGCACAGTAGTTTTCTCCGTGACATCTTCTATTGGTTTGTTTACTACATAAAAATAATGAATTTAAGTTTTTGGATTTGTATTTATTTTTTACATTTTATTATATATATTTATATACGTAGTATACATAACATGGGTCATTTCTGACCCGCAGTATATTTTAGTATTAGATTACTATTATATATTAGTATTAGTATATAATACTAATACTAATCTTTATAGTAGTATTAGATTAGTTCTTTACTATAACAAATTAGTATTTGTTTTACTAAAATGTTATTATATTTGTAGTAGAATTACTACTACTAGTCTTGTACTTTGAATTGGATTTTTTTAAGGAATATATACTCTGAACAGACTAATCTTTATGATAAATCTTAGTTACAATTGCTTCTTGTGAGTTTTCTCAACTGTCTACAAAAATCTTGTGTACTAAAGTACAAGGATTTTGTTTTGTATTTTAAAGGTTTCATTGCCCTTTGTTCATTGCAAAATAAACTTTCAGCTATTTTACACAATATTTACAATCTGCAATACATTCTAAAAATGTTCTATGAAGTATTTCCTTTTGTTTTACTCTTCCCTTGGCAACTATAAGCATCTCTCATCACAGAATAATTTCTACTGATATATTGTGTAGTTGTTTTTGCCGGCATTTAGTGGATAAATCTGTAACTTGTGTCGTAACGGTGAAAATAACAAGGTCGGCGAATCAAATTGTAGTGTAAGACAATGGCGTATTTAGAGGATAAAGATATTCAAGCTTTTATTGATGAAAGTTACTGTGCGTTAGACAGTGGAGAGTTATGTGTCAGATGATGCGGGAGAAGATATGGAATACCACAGTGATGAAAGTGTTGGAATCTGTGATAGTAGTGTAATATCTAAAGAAACCTCAGGAGATAAAGATTCTGGTAGTGTTCACAACCGTAAAGATTGCAGACAACACAGAAACTGCATGGACTAATGTGCTACCCAGTCCTTCATAAACAAGAATCCACAACTTTTTAGAAAGAAAAAAAAGCCGGGTCCAACATCGCGTGCCAAAATCAACACACAAAGAGAAGCTTTCGAATTGCTTTTTCGCCCGAAATTATCCAAGAAATAAGAATGAGTACTAACATTGAGAGTCGCCGCGTTGCAAAAGAAAATAAGCGGTAATGGAAAGGAGTGACGAAGGAAGAATTGTTTGCATTTTTTGGAATGATACTTTTATCAGGTAAAGAACAGAGCTGTGATGTGGCAGTTCTTGAGCTGTTTCTGGATTCTCTGTCAAATCCTATGTATTGAGCTCCAATGAGTGTCAAAAAACTTGAAGACATTGGAAGAACGTTAAGGTTTGATGACAAACACGAGTTACTCGTGAGTAGAGTGACAAAGTAGCTGCTATCAGATTTGTGTTGGAAAAGTTCATTCCAAACTGCCGATAACTTTTCAATTCTAATGAGTGCGTTACTGTGTGACGAACAGTTAAATTAGTCTCTTTTCGTGGCCGCTGTAAGTTCTTACAGTACATGCCAAACTAACCAAGGAAATATAGTATCAAGATATTGTGGGCTTGTGATTCCGCGACGTCTTATGCTATAGATCTGCACAGCACGCAACCCTGAAGAAAAAAGAAAGTGGCAACATCAGTAGTGAACAACTGATATAAGAACTTCGTCCTGATAACTACATTAGACAAAAATATTTATTTTTTCTCTGTAACTTGACACAATACTTGCTAGTGATAGTCAAAACAATACATTTTCATGTTGTAGTACATATTATAATAATAACGCCTTGAAATAAAAAATAAAATGGATTATAAATAAAGAACTCAATCAAAGAAACATTAAATTAATGAGAAAATATGAATAGGAATGTCTTAAACATACCAAACACACTTATACAATCGAAATTGAGTATGGGTCAAGAAAGACCCATGTTATGGAAACTAAGGTACAATTCATGTCATGCGTTCTAGGGTTAAACCTACGCCATATTCCGGAGTGATGATGTGCCCATTTGCACAACTGGGGCGGAATCTTGGAATGGACTATGGACTGTATATGGAATGGTGTAATATTCCATTTGTTACGATTTGACCTCTATAACTTTATTCCATGTCTCTAGAGCTGTTCTGAGGTCGAAAGGTCGTCTATCGTCATATTAATTCGGTAAGTTCTACCCTCCTTTTTGGTGATTCTCTTATTTTGAGAGACATCTCTATGTATTAACTATTTCATTCTGAACCTCCTAAAAATCTCTGACTCACATTGAGTCATTATTCCCCTTTTGAACATCGGTGACTAAAATAACGATCGATTAGAAAACAATAATCATTTATCAACCTATCTGGCATTAAGTTTCATTTTATTATTTTACCAATGGCATTAAAGCTGTAAATTAAAGAATAATTCGATTGTAATGGTAATGAAAAATCTTTCAGTGCAAAAATACGACAATGATATTGTTGTGTTGAGACGTGATTAACTTTTCCTTGCATTTTCTGTATTTAACTGCTACTCGACCATTTCAATATTAGGATTATTCTCCTTCATGGCCAAGTGACTAATGTATGTGGTTTGGGATTCAATCATCGGTAAGGATATTCACCTTGAATACAAATTCGAGTTGTAGTTTGGATCCCACTTTAGGTAATAGGTCCCATCCAATACAGCTTGAATACTAAAAAGGGTTGAGTGTATATCTATATTATTTATTTTGTCTACTTATATACTAGCTAAATTGGCCGTTCTTCACACAAGGAGAACATGTTTATATAATGTGTTTGAACAATATCCCCCCATTAGGATACGCATGGAGGATGAATTTAGACTTAAACGGAATCGGCAGTATCACTATTCATAACTTTTCCTATTATTCTTATATGCCACCCTTTTCCTACCCCAAGCCCATATCGATGGGAATGAACTTGAACTTCAACGACATCGAGATTGTTAATAATAATAATTTCACGAACCTTAAAAACTATGGATTAAGCACTAACATCGGTCGGTTTCGATTACTTTTACATGTTACCCCTCAGGCCTTTTGCTCCCTTTGCCCAAAACGTACTAAGACCTAAATTAGGGCAGGGTTCATTTATGTACCAAAATCATTAAAATCGGTGGAGGGGACTAGGAGGACTAGAAATCAATATATCTTTACGTGTTGTACCCCTTACCCCTAACCTCTTTGCCAAAAATGTGCTAAAAATGTAAGATGTTCCAAAAATAATTAAAATTGGAGCAGCTAGAAGGAGACAGATGACAAAGTTACATTAATATATTTAGAAAATGCCTCTTGACCCGCTTCAAACGATAATAATAATAATAATAATAATAATAATAATAATAATAATGATAATAATAATAAAAACACTAGCAGATGGTTGGTATTTTTTTAAAATGAAGAATTTGTGTATCAAGATTTATCTCTCTAAATTAAGAGGAGTGTGAGATTCTTAATTTTTCGCACACATTTTGAACTCATGATCCCCATTTAAGATACACACCTTAATCAACGTAACATGATGAAAACACAAATTTAAGGTATGGTCCAGTCAAGTACCAAAAATTATCAAAATCGGTCTAACAGTCTAAGAGGAGTTGAGGGACAAACATTATTATATTACATTTTACTTTTTACGTACAGTTTACGTATATACGATTATCGAAGATGGTCTTCTTAAAACGGAAATTTTTAAGAACGCTGGAACACGGTTCCTATTGTTTTAGTGAAGAATTGCTATACTAAGTGTTATCTTCGTAAGTTGAGATGATTGTGCATAAATTTTGAACTCCCCTTAGGATACGCATTTAACAAAAAGTAATACAATAAAAACCTAAGGTGGGCGTCAGATGTCAAATGTCATCAAAATAGGTTAAGTAGAAGCTGAGGAAAAAACTTCATTACACTCTTTTATACTCATATATAGATATAAATGAGTGATATTAACATTTAAACAAGAGTGAATTTCGTCCTTCCACTACATTTCGTCTCAGCTATTTGAGTATTCAGCATGATTTTTCGGATACGCTACATTTATGTACCCATAGAATGTTCTAAACTGCTGGCATGACTTATTGATATTGATCTCCCATTCTCTTCAAGATAACTTCACTGTTTCGTTCTCCTGAATGTCAATGAAAACAGCTGCTTTTACTTAGTAAATCGTATTTAGTTTTGTTGAGGTCTATTTCTCTAGTGTGAGTTCTGAATTCTAATGAGCGGTGACCTCGTTAGACAAGTAAACAATTCTTTAGCTCTTATACGCATAGATGCAGCAACGAATATACGTAGGGCACACAGTTGCGCAGTAAGTTTCTGGTTCGATCCCAAGCCATGTGAGCTGCAATCTCGTAACCGTAGATTTTCTCGGGGTTCTCTCGTTTCCTTCTACATTTCCTCATTCCACGCATTCTTCATAATCGTTCGCTTTCATTAGTCATTCGTTTCCTTTAGTCTAATAGTCATATAGGTGAGACGTTAAATAATTTTAAAAATAACGAATATGAAGTTTAAACATGGTGACAGAATTAAAATAAAATTCATAGTAGAAACTCTATTAAGTAGGGTAATTAAGACTAAAATGATCTAGCTCAATGGTTCTCAACCTTATTCCTATCACGACCCCTATTTTATCACATCCTCTTGCCAGCGAACCCCTTATACTTTCTGGTTTATAATAAGCTTGACTGGAATTTTAAATATATCTATTGTGGAGATCTTACAATATCCATCTATAATAGTAGAATCCATTTCTTATATATAGTGGATACAGCAACTTCCGTAAAAATCGAATGGATTAAAACCAAATTTGGCCAGTCCATTCATATTATAAATATTGAATCCGATCCGTCATACTGTTTCAAAATGGAGGCCGTTTGAAAATTTTAAAATATCATAACTTCCTTAATTTTGGGTCATATGATAAAAAATAAAGGGATTTCTAATTTTGATTTAAAAAAAACTTGTACAGTTGTTTAAAAAGTTATTGAATATTTTAATTTTCGAGGGGCCACTACTTTGACTTACCTCATATTGTTGTGAATTTGGTAACTCAAAGTATGCCTCGTATGTGTTCATTATCACCAAAATCTATTAAAATTGATTTTTAAACAACTTTGCACCTGTTGAAAGTGTTTAGTAGACCATTTTTTGCTCTTAACAGTATGTATAAAAATAAAAATATGCCTATCAGAACAAAATTTAAAATAGGATAATATTTAAAAATATTTTCCGGTGTTAGATTCTAATTATATTTCTCTGTTCCCCTTATCTTCGCGACTCCCAGGTTGAGAAAGCCTGATCTAGATGAAAGAAGATCTCATATTACTGTAATAAATGGAAAAATGCTTGCTTTATTGATTTTCTCTTGTAATAGCTGCTCCCCCGCGAGCAGTTATTACATGCATTAAGTTCTTACGCATTACATGGCTCACGAGGCTCAGTGATAGCTTGTTCACTTCTGTTGCATGGGATGCTTGGTTCAATCCCTAAGTGCTAAGTAGGGTTTGTGGTGAACAAACATCTCGTGTAAGTGGGTTTTTTCAGGGTTCTCCTGTTTTCTCCGATTTTTTTGGTCATTCTGCCATTTCATTATCATAATCTCCCTTAGCCTTGAAACATAATACGGGACGTTAAACTACACAAAACGTGTCTTATGAGGAGCGGAAAGTACTAGTAACGTGGATTGCGAACTACGCCAGGACTTAGATTCAGTGCAGTTGGCGGGTATATACACCATTATGTAAGATCGCCTTGCCCAGAAAGGGCCGTTCCCCACCAATATTATATCTTATCCAAGAAAATTGGCTTATGGTATTATGTCACAAATCCTGGTAAATGGGAGAATGCGTTCTACTACGTAGTTTATATATTGTTACAATTTTCGTTCTTCATTTTCAATATAAACATGTAGTTGACAAGAGCTTAATTTTGACAATTAGGTTAAATAACGTACATAAAGTACATTCATTTCTACTATTGAAACCTATCTGAAGCCCTTTTAACTATTAGTTTTAACTAAAATAGAAACTAGTCAATACAAAATAGGACATTGACTTGTATACTGGATTGTCTCTAGTTTTCAGAAATATTAATGATATGGTTGAGGACATAAATTAGGGTTCAAATTCAAAATTTTGAGTCTCAAAATAACTGTTCTTCATAGAGCAGAGTTTACAACATGCTAAAAGTACACGTTTTTTTTTTATTACATACTCAACAAAAATATTCTTTCTTTAAATTACTGTCATTTTTTTAAAAAACAAAAGCAACTTTATGGGATCGAAGAGATCGCGGTGGCTTGGTGGTAGAGCGTTCACCTCTGATGCATGGTGTCCCTGGTTCGATCCCAGCTCGAGCCAAGTGAACCTTGTGCTGGACAAACACCGTGTGCGTGGATTTTTTCGGGATTCTCCCGTTTCCTCCCACTTTATTCATTTCATTCATTTCTCATCACCGTCTCTTTTGAGCTCGCCGGCATAACTGTGGGAAATAAAACATAAAGATTTCAATTTCATGTCATTTGTATGGGTCCGAAACACGTATTTAACTAGCTTTACATTACGTTACACTTATAACTTTAAAATGAATACATTTTCGTCCCTATTATCTGATGATTTGTAAAGGAAACTGAACCTTATAAATGTATCCTATGATGTATTCTAGTGGATTGGAAAAAGAAACATTAAAATTTAATTGTAGTTAAAATTAGGTATTAACGAGTGTTTTCTTTTTAGATTGTATTTGATATTTCTCTCCAACTTATAGGAGAATCTCAATATTGCATTTCGGATAATAATTGCGGTATAATATTTAGTACAAACATGAAATATTGATATGCATAAGGTAGTGATAAGAAATCCAATGTAATTTACATAGTAATAACCTGGCAAAAGGACATGACTCTCATACGAGGAAATTAATAGTTGATTCGGTTGTTGGAAAATCTCATCACATATTCTCTCTCTGCTAAATCTAAAATTCAAACTCTTTAACTCTTTCCCTTTCTTTCGTAGATATACACAAACACATAACACTCATACATAATGATAATGAATTTTAGATTCAATCTCAGAATAATGATGATAACGTCCCTTCACATAGTAATTTGATATGATGGTTGTATCTCACAAAGTCAAAAAGGTTAATCGAACTGACATAGCATGCGAATTAGTTTTTTGTTTTTATAAATCTTGAAATCTCCTCTTAATAATGCTTGTAAACTGAAAGCAAGATATATATACACGAGTATACAGAACTGCAGTCTAGTTGTAGTTTGTAAATTGGAATCAAGGCCTCTACGGCTGACTAGTAATTGCGGTAATTATCGACTTTCCATGAAGTAGAGTTAGCATCAACTGGATTATTCATTGCAGACCAGTATCTGCATAAAAGAGAACGTATATCAGTTGTTATGTAGCGAATGTAGATGGACACAGTTACAGTTGTTATCTTTGGAACAACGATATTTCGAGTCCCAATACCATATTCTGAATTTCTCCAGAATTCTGCCTCTTCCATCAGGAGAATGCCACGCTGGTACCTTTTCCAGATTTCCTAAATTTCCTTTGCAGTTTCAATTTCCCATTAACTTCTTTTAACGTTCAGATTCACTTTTGTGCAACTAATTAGGGAAGGTCGCGGGGTGTTACTCTGAGTTCATTGATATTATGCTAAATCGGCTCGTTTTTACATATGAAACAATTACGGAAACGGAGAAATCCTTGATTGCAAGTGTGTTTAAATTACTACCGTTAAAAGTTCAAAACTGAACAGATTTTGCAAAAGTTTGAAGTAACTATTTTTTTGAGATACACCCATCCTTCAGTTTTGATATCGGGGGTTCTCTTGGTTGCCCAGCATTGTGATGAGGTCAAAACATACACATTTTGCAAGATAAGGGCAGTTATTGGGCAGAAGGTGAAGGGTAATAGCGTCTTACAACTTACAAATTGCCTTCAATTTGGCACACAAAGTCGATAGGGTGATAAAATGTATTTTCAATCCCTATTCGACTGTATTGTCATTTAAATAATACTTTCTTGTGTGCTCACCTTCAAATTGAACAATGACATTCATTTCCAAAACGCTTGACTGCGAAACTAATGTGAACAGGACTCTGAACTAGGGATGGGCAAAATCGGTTTTTATAAAAACCGGAAACCGGTTTCTAGAAAAACCGAAATCCGAAAAACCGACATTTCGGTTTTCACCAAAACCGGTTTCGGTTTTCTCCAAACCGGTTTGGTTTTCTTCAAAAAAGGTTCGTTTTTTCGCCGAAACCGGTTTCGGTTTTCGGTTTTTTACCGGAACCGGTTACGTTTTTTTCCAAACAATAATATTAATAATAAAGTACCGTTATAACAATAATCCCAACTGGGTTTTGATGAAAGTTCAAACTGGATTTAAGTAGAAGCTCAAAGGTAGTGCTTGATGAAAACTGAGGCCAATTTTGATTGAAAACTAAGCCGATTTAAAGATCTAAAACATATGTAGATTCTCAAGGAACCAATGCCGGCTTCGGTAAACACCCCAATGGTTTTAGTAAAAAGTAAAACCCAAAACTGTTCTGGAACACATAAAACTATCTGTGGAAAGGAAATTGGTTTTCGGAGAACAACGAAAAACTATTCTGGTCAGTAATAGAACCAGTTTTGAAAAAAACATACAGGTTTTGATGAAAAACTGAACCGACTTTGAAGAAAACCGAAATCGGTTTCAGTAAAAAAAACGTACCGGTTTTTGAAGAATACCAGAACCGGCATTGAAGAAAACCGAAACTGGTTTTTGAAGAAAACGGAAACCGGTTTTTTGAAAATTTTGAAAACTCGGTTTCGTTTTTTCTAAAAACCGGAAACCGAAAAACCGGCTTCTGTGTCCACCACTACTCTGAACTCAGTCGGCTTCTACCGGTACCTATGCATTGTGGAAGACGGTGTTTCAATATCTCATAGCTAACCATTTTTTTTTTAAACTTTTCGATTGATTTTCATGGCGATTGTTGGAAAAGAGTGACTAAACTTCGGGGAATATTTTACCATATTCGACGATAAATGTGACCAAAAAACAAACAATCGGCTAGTGACAATGTATGCAAACATCGGTTTTCTCCAGAATAAAAGCCACGTTGTTCACAGCTTCGAGCGCATATTCCTGCTAAGTATTTGTTTTAATTTTTCGGACTATTTTGTAGCTGAATATCTTCAAATTTTCCCTGGTGTTTGACCAATATTTTCCCAAAATTAGCATTTTAATTCGGTGAAAACTAAAAGAAACATGATAAGAAATGATGTATTGAAACACCGATTTCCGCAATGCTTAAGTATAGGCCAACATGGTTCGAGGCACCACTCAGAGTAGTTTCGCGGTTGGCCGCTCCGGAGCTGTGCGATCTGAGTGAAGCACCAATTCCGCGCGATTGACTACAATTGAAATACTGGTTGTGTAAATTGATATTCGTATTCACTGTCACTGCCAGTCTGTGGTGGATAATTTATTTGGTTTCACTTCATTTTAACAATAAACTGATTTTTGTTTTCCACATATCTAAGTAATTCTATGTTGTAATTGAAACTTTTTGCTGGACAGCTGATCTAGACAAAACACCACTTGGTGACAGAGCTTTTTGAGAAAATATTATTCTCACTCTTACCTACAGGAGGCAAGAACATCACAAGATAGATTATCGTAAGATTAATTACGAATAACACGACATTCTTCACTGAATTTAACACGTCTGGCAAAATTTTTCGGAGACAAATCTCATTGTCCAGTTTGAAGGTTGCCACACAAGGAAGCGATATTTGAATGACAAACACAGTCGAATAGGGGTAGCAAATACATTTTATTAGCTTATCGACTCGGTGCTCCAAACAGGAGGCAATTTGCAAGTTGTAAGACTCATTACCCTTCACCCTCTCCCCAATCAGTGCCCTTTTCTTGGAAACTGCGTATGTTTTGACCTCATCACTGTGCTAGGTACCCACGGGAACCACTAATACAAAAAATGAATTGTCTATCTTAACAAATGGTTACTTAAACCTTTTTGCAAAATCTGTTTAATTCTGAACTTTTAACGCTTCCAATTCAAACACGTTTGCGATCTAGGATTTCTTCCTTTGCGTAATTGTTTCATATGTCGGGATTCTTACGAATCGAGTCGAGTCTGGATTTAAGCCTGTCTTGATTCGTCTCGATAAAATGTTTTCTCGACTCCAAAATATGTTTTAGTCTCGACTCGGCTCGAATTCGAGACGAGATTTCTCGACATTCGAGTCAAAACAAAAGACTTAAAATATACTCACACACTTTTCCCCAAATGAATGTATCTCAAAACTAGCTTCACCATTGTCTTCCTGATTAAATTCTAGTCCGAAATTATGTATTATATTACAATATTCCCATTAAAAAACTTGATCTTATTTCAAAATGGCGGATTTCAAGATGGCTGCCGTCAAGATCATACCTACCATACAACTTCCCCCTAGGCCTTATATGTATCTACATGGTTGTTCTTTTATTAACGTTCCGTTTAAAAAGGTTAGTAAGGGACTTCTGCAGTAATCTCTAATAAAACATCACAACTTTTAAAAAATATAAAAAAATAGAAAACATGCACCATGGCAAAAATGTCTGTTATCACAAACAATACATATATGTCCTCTATCAGCTAGGAAAATTTCATTGAAATCCTAGCCGGACAATTGGGTGATGTCCCTTGTGAGTTTGAAATCGTTGATTTGCGAAAGTTTATTTCGGTTCCGGTAGAATCCATTCAAGCTTATCGATTGTGTTACGTTCAGCAACCCTGATTTTATTACATCCATCAGGGGGTGTTTAACATGTAAGTCTCCATTGTCACTCGGCGCACACACCGCTTACAATCAAGTGGCCGCGCGTGGCATAGTCGCTAACGCTCTTGCTTTCGATGTGAGCGGTCCCGGGTTCGATTCCCGGTGGGAGGAACTCAGTCGAAAAAGTGTAAATCACTTTTTCAGGCCAACCACCCTGAATGAGGTTTTCCTTGGCTTTCCTCATTCACACCAAGCAAATGCTGGGGTGGTAGCTAACATATTGAGTCCCAGACCGCTTCCTTCCTTCCCCAATACTTTCTTCCTTCCCTTTGCCCGGATAATGTGCTCGCCGAGGGACGTCAATCCCCATGCACGTGACGGGCTAAATGGCCTTAGATGCCAAAAGCCCAGAAATCTAAATTCTAAATCCTAACCGCTTACAATCAAGTTTTCATCACACATGTTATAGCATACTATGATCCACTGATGCGATGTAAGAGTAGACGGTCGGTAAGAGTTACATGTAGATTGCGCCTATAACAAATTCAAAGTGAAAAACAAGTGAGTTTCGCGCCAGGTTGTGAAACTGCGGTAGATTTTGAAACTACAAGGATTCAATGTTGAAACTTGAAGTAATAGATCTTTCAATTGCGATAGATGGATAAAGTCGGAAGTGGAAGCTGTGTTAGAAACGGTGAATCTGCATTGAAACAGTTTTTCACTACCTTCTACGAATTTTGCTCTTTTGTTTAAATAGAAGAACAAATGCTGAGCTAGAATCTACTCTTGTTTTTATAAATCCATGTAAAATTGTTTGTCGCTCGTCTATTATATCTTTGAGGAGGAACCTCCTGAGTTGAGCATTCTCTGTTCAGGTTTTCTTAATCCATAGCTAATTAACAGTGTTCCAACAATTCCAAAAATTTCGAGGCAAGGGGATGATTTATGAAGGTACTTTTTCATGGAGATTTCTGCACACTGAATCACACTAGCAACGCTCAAATTGATTAGCGGCAAGCCATTTTCTTAAAAGTTCCCGGAAAATATCCGAATTTTGAAATTCGGACAGTATATCTATAATGTCATTCAAATAACTGCTTAATTTCATTTTAAAGACAACGGTGTATGAACCACAAATCTAATATAATTAGGGTAGGAGCAGAAACTTTCTAAGTGGAAGTCCACCAACAAATGTTTAAGGTTAAAGCACTGCCTGGTTTGAGAAATGTATCGTTCTACATTTAATTTTAGATAATAAAGTGGACATTCAGGTAATGGAAGTGAGTATTGAATATAAATATCATAATGCCTGTTGTCATTTACTTTTTTATCTGGAGTAGTGCAAAATTTTTTTCTTGCACTTGATTAATTCATCCATTGTATTGTCTATATCAAATTTAAGGGCTACCTCCATAAAATTGAAAATATATTTAAATATATGTGCTGTTACTATATTAGTTCAGAGTTGGAAGTTTTATAAAATCGTGTGTATTAAAACTTGATTTTGAATGTAATTTTAATAAATATTCGTAATTATTTTTGTTTGTAATTTTTGCATCCCTTCTTTCTCTGTTAAGAATAATTATTCACTAAACACATTTGCATTCGTGCGCTCTATTTAATTATTGCTAGTTTCCAGAAAAATAAAGCATGATACTACTTTATATTTCTGGTATCATATTTTAACCAATTAAATCTTCACGTTACGTAGATTTGCATATCCAGTACCCTGAGTATACAAACATTTGCGACAATTTCAACCCAAATCGTTTCACGAATTTAATCTGCTATACATAAGTTATTATGATATAAGATGAAATGATTTGTGCGGAAAATACGTTTATATACTGAAACAACTGTAACTTCCACAATCATTCACCAAAAACTCAATCGTATCTGACTGTAAACAAGAACAAGCTGAAAGCAGGATATAACTTTATAGAAACATTTAAAGGAGTTGTCAGATAGGAAAGGAAAGCTAATCATTAAATTTTGGAAAGAATGCGATTATCAATGCGATTTTTATGTGTTCAAAATTAAATTTTTAAAACAAATTTTTTCCCGTACTTCTAACTTAATCCGAAAACTGAAAACATTTCTCTGAATACTAATTTTGTAACTTCTTTTCTACAAAATTTATTAGGGGAGAATGCCAAATGCCATAGGTGAAAATAAAATATAAGCATGTTGAGTTTACTATCCTCTGATGTGTAACATAAAATCATTCAATAAATTTCTCTTAATAAATACCGTAGAATATTTTATTTGTTTCTTGTTATGTATTTTAAAATGGTAAAATTATGATATCAGTGTAAGTGAGAGCAAGAAATATAATATTTATAATGTAAATATTTCCATGCAAGAAACTTATTTTCGGTGGGGTGCTTACCTCAGATTAAAACTCGAATACTGTTTCATATTGCATTTTGAAATAAGTCCCCTCTTATGTAAACCTGATGCTGGAAACGGACGTTAAACTTTAACTAATTCGTGGATCAATGAATCTAACACAGTTATAGATATGGCACAGTAAGCTATTAAAAGATGATGGTAATATCAAGTTAAAACAAGTTAGGATTTAGTAATATTTTTTTTATTCATTGTTCTATACACTTGATTTCTATAATTAAAATCTCGCCATTGGATATGCGACAAATGCAAGTTCGCGCATAAATTAACATTTTGCCTATGCAACTAAATGCTGCATCGATTGGATTTCTTCATAGTTCAGCAAAACAAATTAAATGTTATTCTTTTTTTTAATTTTGGAAGTTCGACCAAAGTGGACTCTGTTTTCTTTTTATCTCTTAATTCATCTCTATTTCAAATTATAATTAATCGAATTCGAGAACCATAGATCTGAAGGCACTGGACCATCGTTTTATTTAATACTGAATGGAAATGGCTCTTCCATAGTTCTGTTGGTTCTTTCTGACCGGTCAACATCTATTCCACTTGCTTGTTTTTTCAGTGAACTTGCCCTTAAAAGAAATTGTTATTTTAGGACGATCAGTATATTTCCGCGTAATATTTACACTACATTGAGACTGATTTTCAAGGAACCGAAGCACTGTTTTGCCCGATCACGAAGCTATGTTTCGCAGACTCCTTTCTCTCAAAATAACTACTTGAATACTCTTACTTTAAGCCTTAGTTAACAGTTTCTCTTCCGCTTTTATAGTGTTTGCATGTTCTCCATACTGTTCACTAGTTCATGTGAATGAAAGTAATATCGTGTGCCACAGATTTGCATCCAGTTCTGTCTATATTGCGACAGGATTGAATAACGCATAGAAGTCTGTTCTTTGAAGTAACGAGACAACTACTGACAAGGGTTCATATACATACCACTAAGTGTCCTTGAAAACATGTATTATCAAACAAAGCATGACGTTACTTGTCTGTTCATTAATAATGTTTATTGCCAAGTACTTTTCCTCAATAAATTTGTCTTGATGTCTACAATTGTTAAATTTTCGTATCCTTATATGAACAAAGTAGTTTCCTTTGAAAAACGAATTCAATGAATATGATTTTGTATGAGTCTATTAATGGGAAAATTCTGGAAAATGAGTAGTGTGTTCATACTGTATATGTATATATATTACTCTTATATATAAGAGTAATATACTTATTTATCCTTTACATTGCTCTTTCTGTTATATTGCAGGAATTAATGGGATATTTATTTATGATATTCATATAAATAAAATAGCCAGACCTAGTTTTTAGGAATTGTCATTTAAAAATTGACTCTAGAAATAAACTACCCTTTCTGCATGTTTTCAAGAGAAATTGCTTATAAGGGTTTTTAATGATATATTGATTTACGAAATTCAGAATAAACAAAATCGTTATAACTGTTTTCAAGAATATCTCAATTTTGGGTTTTCACGCTTAAATAAAGTATTCTTGTTTTTGGGATTAAACAGAAAGCAAGTAAAAGACAAAACTAGACATATCTATAAAAAAAACTTAAGAATTGAATCTCAAGACATTGAAAAGCACGTCATCTGATGAGTGTTCATACATCAAGATGAAATGTACAAACGGACGAAACAAACAGAAGGTTTACTCAAAAATATCCTTTTTGGACATACGGGTCATGAAACTCCACTGAAATAAGAGTAAGAGTAATATATTTTATGGGTGCGCCAACGGCGAGGTCTTTTTGAACCTATACAGACATGACTTAAGAAGGAAAAGAAATCGACGACAAAATCAACAATAATAAAACTATTAATTAAAATACAAGAATAAACATTCACACAAGAGCTTCAATTGAAATCTCGAATTGGATTCTTTTATTCATGTTTACATATTTTACTTCTCTGTTATCATCGCTCTAATGCAGGGTTTCTCAACCTAGGAGTCGCGAAGGTAAGCGGAAGAGAAATATAATTAGACTCTAATATCGGAAAATATTTTAAAATATTATTTTGAATTTTCTTCTGATAGGCATGATACGCGTCGTGATTTGGAAGAGACACTCTAAGATGTCGCGATCCTTAAACCCTAAATATTTAATAATCGAATACGTCACTTTGATAAACAAACTAAGCCAATTGCTAAAACTAATGTTCTACATGTATTTTTTCAATGATTATTCAATATCAGACTTCCGGAGAGAAACATATTAAACTTATTAACCGCGCCTATAGCAACAACTCCCAGGCACAACTTTCCTTCAGTTTTAATTTAAAATAGAGAAAGACTGAGAAAGGAATATAGGGAAGTTAAAGGGAAAGTAAAGGAAAGCAAAAAAGAAAGAGGAAGAAGATAAGAAAGAGAGAAGAAGAAATAGAAACAACATAAAAAGTTCGGGATAATTATCGAAATACAGTAAGGAGATTCAAACGGGTACTAAAGGCACTTCATATCCCAATTCTATTATTTGAGAATCGGGTTCGAACTGTTCATGATAAGACACATATTCCTTCATACAACTCTGACCTGGATTCAGGTGAATGCACAAGTTGGAGTTACCCTGACCCAGCTCAAATAATGAGAAGTGCTAAGTTAATCGTTTTATTTGTTGATTCTGATCATTAAATAATTTTCGTCCATTTACTGACTCCTACGCAGTGAACCAAACACGTGTTTGAATTAGCCAGGAAAAAATCCAAGAGATAAGCATATCCTCCAAAAATTGTAGGAGCGGTGGCTGTGGTAGAGCGTTCATCTCCGGTGCTTGAGGTCCCTGGTTCGATCCCAGCTCGCGCAGTGTAGACTTCGTAGTGGACAAACACTGTGCTCGTGGGTTTTCTCGGGATTCTCCCGTTTCTTCCCAATTTTTCATTCCACCATTTCATTCATTTCTCATCTTCACTGTCTCCTTTAGCCTCACCGGCATAACCGTGGGACGTAAAACTCAAAGATTTCATTTCGTTTTCATTTTTCCAAAGAAGATTAAAGTTCTTGAAGATTTTGGACAAACTGTTATCATCCCTAGTTTCATTCTGTTACTTCCGCTTGCCTTTCAGAGCCGATTTGAATGAATTAAGAGATTAGTCACCTTCATGACCTAGGTCACGACTCATATATAAATAAATTTTTCATTAGTACATATACATAACAAAGATTATTAAATTTGCATTAAATCTTAGAATTCACTACTTAAAACTAGAGTTACCATTCACTCACACACGGTAAACGGGTTAAATATTGCTTTAAGAAAGGGAAATATCACCTAACAACCTACATTCATTAATAATAATAACACAAGAAAAGATATTAGTTACATGCAAATATACATACATATATTAGCGTACATATAATGTAAAAACTCATCTATCAATATTTAGATGACGAAAGAAAAAAATATATTATAAAATTTACTACAGTTTAAACATTCGTAACATGAGTTCGAATCTCGTTTGTAATAGTTTAGAAAAAGGAAGAATTTTACTCAACAAGTCTATTCTCTCGTCGTTTTAGATAGTATGATTTATATAGCGTGTCCATATTTCACTCATCTGCACCATGCACCATGCATAGATGTCTAGGTTGGATTCCATCACAAGGACAAGGATAACATTTAAGTGCAAGACGGTATACTCTAAGTCTACATTTTATATTCGTCGAATTTGTAAAACTATAGCAACGAACGTATTTTACATCGCAACCTCTCGGGAAGGTAATGATACCCTTTATCTACATCAGACGAAGTATTTGAACATCATATTATACTCTTCAATATAGCACGTACATTCATTACATATCTATAATTCAAAATACATACATTTACTCATTGCTCATATATTTACAATTTATAGTTAACTACATCGTTCAATATAATCGCAAGGTTTCACAAATACATCACGTACAACGAAGAGCTCAACAAATGGAACGAAAAAATGAAATGAAAATTTTAAGTTTTATGTCCCACGGTTATGCTAAAGGAGACGGTGATGATGAGAGAAATGGTGGAATGAAGAAAGTGGGAGGAAACGGGAGAACCCAGAGAAAACGAGGAACCCCAAGCACTGGAGGTGAACGCTCTACGACTGAGACAGCGCGCCAACAAGTGGAACTAGTAACCACACGAAACCACAAAAGAAATGTTTACATTTTTCTTAATCCTTAGTGATTCAAATAGTAAGTGTTACGAGTAGCAGGCAGGCAGGTAAATCGGTTTGTAATACTGAAAATTTTACAGTTTACAATAAAATGACAAACTTAAATTAGTTTACAATACAAATGACAAACTTAAATTAGTTAGCAATAAATTCATGAGCTCATGAAACCTAAACAGAAAGATTCATCTCTAGGTATAATATGGTATTGAAACAAAAGTGGACATAATGACCGCGACGATGGTGGTGGTGATGCCAAAAACATCGTATTGATATTTCAATGTTAAAAAAAAAATTGCAAGATATTTTAATGTTGTTTCACCGTGAAGAAAAAGAAAGCAAAATTAAATCATTTACCGGACCATCGCTCACGATTACAGTGGGTCAACTAGCAATGGAAAATTTTCCCTTGATATATGACGAAAGTATATAACCCTATGAATTATAACTTGTAACACCTCTTGTAAATCCAAACGAATATCTAGATAATATCTCTAAGTTTGAATGAATTATACTACGTGGTTATGTAAATTGACAAGTTAAAACAAGAGGGAAGATTAAAAAAGTTTTAAATCTTAGGACAAAAGATAGGAGAATAGACAAACAGAAAGAAGATCAAGGGATGCAGGGGAAGATAGAACAAAAGAAGTAGTCGGACTGTAAAAAATGAACAACCATTGTGTTGATTTCAAGACAAAGATATTTCTATGCCGAAAAATTGGCAGCCTTCACCATACAGGCCTAAATGTCCACTCGGAGCCCGCAACTAGCCTGTGTCCCGGGATATGTTCTGTATACCGTTCTGTAATTCCTCTTGAACTGTATGAAAATATTTAATAAACAAATACTACTCACATAATCAGACTGAATGTACCGTTCATGCATACAAACATTCACAAATCAGGTTTACTTGAGCCACTAATGAATAAATGAGGAAAATTTTATAAAATATTACGAAATATTAACCGTTTCCAGCAATACTATTACTTTCATATACTTATTCGTTTCAATTTAAACAATTACGGTTACCCACACAAATTACAAAGTATAAATATAGCCAACCATTTATAGAACATTCCTTTCCAATACGGAACTCTCGACGTTGTGGACACTGCTCGAACCACTTAAAATCATGCACAAATATTCATACAAGTATATTTGAATCACGACACTAACCCGTGGCAAAAGAGTTAACTTTGCTTACATATACATTAAGGTGTCTTATTATTCAATTACACTCACTATATTTTCATATATGTACAATTACTTACTTCTATTTAATTATTTACCTTTCATATCACAGAGATTCATTTTCAAGACACCCGATTCTTAAATATGCCCAAAAACTGCCTATAGCAGTCGCATTCTATATATTAAAATCCATACGTCACTAAATAAAATTCTCAAGCACTGACAGCTACTCTGTACGTCCAAAGATTCGCATGAACCAAGATTCACTTCTCCCAATACGAACGACACCCTATATTTACCCGTATGTGCAAGCAAAATTTAGTTTTATTTACTTATATACATTTCTAACATGCACATTGCTGTGTAAAAGATTCATATTTCTGTATTGTACTCATTTATAAATATTGTAATCAACAATTCTGATTCTGAAATCAACAATTAGAGTATTCACAGAAAGAAAGGAAAAAGAAAAGTTTTGATCTATCAAATAATTCCGGTCTTCGACGACGGGAGTAGCGTTCTGCATAACCGATCTTAGTTAAGAACATTAGCAAAGTTTAATTTTATTCGCTATTAGTTTATTTGACTACACAACGTATCACAATTTTTAGGATAGGACATCAATAGGGCACTTTATCGTTTTAATTATTCACGGAAATTGTAGTTGTCAAATAATTCTGAATGTACTGAAAAACCAGTCGTTTTTGACATTGTCCAGCTTCTTAACTATTTCATTAAACAAAAGAAGTGCTATGCGATCGTTTCCTCGCGTCAGATGGCGCTGTAAGGTGAAAATAAAATTTTCATTGGGAAAATGTTTTGTGCACTTACTATTACAAACAAATTACACATTCTACATCACGAGACAAATATGTAGAATCACGACGGTTTTAATTTAGTGACGAATTACTTATTAGGTTAGGCCGAAAGATATGAATAATTGAGAAATCAACAATACATTGTCTTTAAGTAGGTTATCAAACACTCTCACACATACATTACAGCTACTCACAACATACTAAAACCACACATATAATAAATATTACTACACGAAATCAAATTCTACATATCTACACTTTGTACACTTCTCTGAATACTAACACATGTTTTAATCGGCTCTAATGCGGGAAAAGGAGGGGGATAATCAGGCCAGGTGGTCCTTGTACCAAAACTAACCTATTTTCTAAATTATATTATTATTATTAACTCCAAAGAGATAGATTAAGGAAGATCCCCTTCTGAAAAGAAAGGAACCTTCACGTCATCATTCAACCAATACCGCGTTGGAAGCTAGGTCGAATTAAGTGTAAAATAGGAGTCCCTACTAGACTTAACTCGGACATTTTAATGTTTAATTTCATGAATACAGAAACTAAGTACATCGCCATGTTTCACTAAATTACAAATATACTTCACACAAAACTATGTCAAGATCAGGCTATCGGATTTAACTCTGTAAAGAACGGAAGGGGAAAATTCTGAAACGGCTTTTGAATCTCCAAAACAGTCTGAAAGCTCACAAAACCGGAAAATCAATTCACTATTTTTTCAGGCCTGTCCTGGAATGATTGCAGCATCAAACATGGAGATCACAGCACGACATTTCATATTTTATATCTTCCTGCTAGTTTCACAGTTCGAAATTTTAATAATTCAGGACTCTATTTGCTTCCAAACTGTTTATTTCATGATTTAGACTATTGTTTCTTGATTTCTGGTAGCTTTTCCTGTGGTATTTATTAAATTTTTACTATTGCTATGTAAAGGCTATTTATCCCACGATAGTTGCACAATAAAGAACGAGATAGAGGCGCGCCAATTTTCTGATGTGGCGTATAGTTCTCAATCACAACGCAGGAGCGGAAAATACAAAACGAATACAAAATAGTCAAAACCGGATCAAACCACATTGTAGCAGGATACGGCTATCTCATCGGGACGAAGGGGGATCCTAAGCGTCCTACCAGATTTCGGATTGGTGGAAAAATTCAGAAAATTCTACCCATGTGCTGACCTATGAATTACATCGAAATAATAATGCATATTTTATAATTATCTAAATGAGATGTCCATACATAAAAATTTACGGAGAAAAATAATATATAAATAAAATTAATTCCCGAAAATCTATATTTTTAAATTATTCTGACATTTCTAAATTTATTTTATTTAGACGAAAACCAAACGGATTTGGTATGTAAACTGAAAGTTATACAGTAAAACTTGATAATACGTATATATTATTGTTATACAGTATGGTTGAAAATTATTCGGACCTGAAGCAAAAAAAAAAAAAAAAAAAAAAAAAAAGAAGCTGCCTCAGCTGTAACTGAAGGTTACAGGTATATTTTATTTTTATACATACTGTAGAGAACAACAAAAAATAGGTCTATTTAACATTTTCAACAGGCGTAGAGTTGTTTAAAAATAAATTTAAATGAAAAAAGTATGTTATCAAACTAATAACAACTAGATATTGAAATATCAGAAAAATACAAATGCAACAAAACCAGCATATTGAAATACAATTAAAATTGAGAGCTAAATGATATACCTGAGCATAATGTGATTTCACTAGTGCGGCAATGTCCGGTTCAATCTTTGTGACGCACATTATCAAGTCATTTTCAACTGATAAACGATTTATTGTCTTTGTTTTACTGTTCACTATGGAAGAAAATGCACTTTTACACAGGTACGAGGTAGCAAATGGAGTTATTACTTTTAAAGCAGCAGATACCAGACCAGGATATTCATCAGCCAAAACTTGTCCAAGTCTTTGTTACAGAAAACCAGTTGCAAGGACTAGTCGCACGATAATTCTATTAGTTGGTCAAGAAATTGTGGACTTAGATCAGCTACTTTGATGGCCTCTTAAATGAATTGATTTAATATCCATCTTGAACCAACACTTTCATCGTAGGGAATATATTACTGTTACTGTATCCACTATATACAAGAAATGGATTCTACTATTATAGAAATAGATGAATACTGTGAGATCTCCTTTATTAATAGATATATTAAAAGTCACACACAAGCTTATTACAAACCAGAAATTATAGGGGGGCCACTGGCAAGAGGATGTGATAAAATGGTGGTCGTGATAGAAATTAGGTTGAGAACCACTGGTTTAATGTGTCTAAATTTGAGTTTCGAGATAATTTGCTGTTCTTTTGTTGAAGGTCATAGTCATTAAACAGAGTAGTCATTAGTAGTGTTTCATGTAACAAACAGACTTTTATTTGATGAGTGAGATGACAAAAGAAACTTACGCAAGAGACGTGTCACTCCTGACACGAGTGGAATCTTTTTTCTCTCTCTCTCCCTTTCTTGTTTGTATTTTTAAACAAAATCGCAAGAGAGAGGCAAACGCTTGCTGAGAAAAGTAGTTAACCCATTATTTCTCTCGGTTTTCTGTCTCTCACGGGTTAAATTCGTTGGCATACTCATTTAAATTCACGACCTTAATTTGAAAACTTTTTGTCTGGTCTTTACCAAATGATACTGTAGTCTTTTATTTGTTATGCGTGGTTGCCATTTTGAAGCTCCATAAAACAGAAAAATTGTATCATTCTCACTAAATTTTTCCACAAAATCAGATGATTTAAATTTAGGAGGTGACTAAATGTTAGTATCTTTAACTGAAAAGCATATATTCAGTATTCTTATTTTTAAAAATATATATATAGGGTGTCCAAGACAACATGCTACACAACTTGTGAGTACATTCATTGAACCAAACTGATTTAAGTTTTCTCAACACTATTTGCACGTCCTTTTCGAGATACAGAGTTGCCCATTCTGACACACCGTTGGTTTTCGAAAATGGTAAATTGAATTCAAAACTGGGGCATAATTGCGATATTATATTACAACAAAGTGCTATGTTGACAGTGTTGCAAACCGTGAATAACATTATATCGTAAGAAAAAACATCACTCTGTCAGGTTACTGCATGTTTAGTGCCTTTTGGTACTGCTGAACGAAATATGAGAAAGGCAATAATTTTGTGTTACTGACTATCAAGGATAAAGATTACATCACGGCTTTGCACTTCATCACTAGTTTCGAAGCATGTCGTGCTGATCGTTTTTAGCATTAAATAGTCTATTCGGCTTCATAAAACAGCACCAAAAGACAATAAAGGAGCAATCAACTGTGCAAGAAAAAAAATCATATATGTTTTTGTGATCGGACGCCTTGTACTTTCATTTGTGGTTGGGATGTCAGTATTGAAGGATGACAGACAACAGTAACAAGAAACATTATTGCTCTCCTAGTGTTTTCCAATGTAGAATTGCGAATATTACAATTGGTCTGCAATTATTGCAAGTCATTAGGTGACACTGAGAGATGTTCGAGTTGAGTTGACTTGATTTTGAGTTAACGTCCCGTTCAGTAGGGAGGCTTTATATGAGGACGTGGACCTCGGTCTGAATAATAATTACAATATAAATAAAATTATTATTATTATTATTATTAATAATAATAGTTTACGAGCCCAGTTTAGTTATAGTTAAAGAGACCAGTCTATACTAAAATGATCTTTACAATAAAGAAAGATAAGGGACCACCGCATTAATCTTTCACGTTTGCACTTATTAAATTAAATAGTCACTTATTATTGAAATAGTTACTTGATATGAACATTATTACAATAAGCGTTATCGGAAAACTTGGTTCGAAGACTCACACTATGAATAAAACTCTCTTTCTGTGTACTTCTAATAGGAAACAGGCCGAGTCGTATTGTAATGTTAATAACTAAATACGTAAGTATTTATTCACAAAATATCAATAAAATCTTATGAGCCATTTCTGATAACATCGTCGAAATAAGGTACATTCGTGCACGTGGAATACTCTTTCGAAATTTTGTCTTAAACATTTCTGCTGTATTGTTTTGTTAATTAAATATTGTGGTTAATTAATTAAATATCTACAAAGTATTTATGAAATGTAGCTACTAGTTAAAGTTGCTCGTAATTAAATGGCTAGTTTTGATTTTAATTCTCCACTAAACAACCCTTATACAGAGTACAATTTATTGACGTAGAAGTTAAATTGGAAATAAATCCTGAAGCGTGTTATTTAAACAGATTCAAAATTTAGTCTCGACACGTTGAACAGTGTGATCTCAGGATCTTTGTATAAGACGAACAATCAAATAGGTAGCCAAAACTTACATTTTGGACATGTTCAGGTTATACAACTTAGAAATTCGTCGAAATCTGGAGTTTGTGTATCTCAGGTTTCAGAATCATAAGACTATCCACTTGCAAAATAAAAAGCTTACTTCATCTATACCTCTTCTGTCTTTCTCCATGCCATATTATTGGGTTGTTATTGAAATGTACAGTATTATTTAACACGTTGACCGCTACTATACATTTTGACCTTTCTCATCTGAGCGCCACGGGCAACAATCCGCCTCTAATACTTTGTTTTCGCCTTTGTTTTAACCCCATAAATGTATAATTTTCTTTGTGTATGGTTTTGCGTACACGCGGCGTGGATATTACATTTTGACTTCTACGTCATATGTATGTAATAGCATACACACCTATAGAGCGAACGTGACAAAGTGCAATATATATTTGTGTGTATGGAAACCCATACACGAGGCGCTGCATGAAGGAGCCAGCCAACGTGTTAAACATTTTAGCCACCCACCTTGTTTCAAAGTACATATTCTGGCAACATAATCGTATATTCTAATAATTCAGGTCTAAATAGAGAGCTCAGTTTTCCGAAGAAAATCACCATTTGTTTAACTCCGACTGTGAGTTAGAGTACAAGACTTTTCGAAGAGAGAAGAGTGACTAGATTTTCTTAAGAATACTGTACTTATATATAAAAATCGCCGAAACCATTTTTGAGGAAATTGTCCGAAGAATATTATACTCTGGACTGGACATTTTCGGGACGGCAGTTCTAAAACTAGCGCCCACGAACAAAAGAGAGTTGTTATTCAAGTCAAAATAGAGCGCAAATAATATAATAAAATGATATGCCATCGGGGCTTCTTGCAGCCGCTATCGGGAATGAAAATTTCACTATGTGACAACGTCGCAGGTTAACTTGGAACCATTAGACTAACATTTTCCTCAAATCCATGAAGCAGTTACACTGATTGTTAAGTTAATAAGTGGTGCTAGCGTCAATGCCTATCGACTATAACTGCAATCTAGAAAGAATAGATGTAACTATTTGATGGATTAGTATATCTTCTCTGTGGTTCTTTAAATGTGATATTCCCACATAGAGCAATTCGCATCTCCATACGAGGATCCGAAAACTATACAATTATATACAGTATATGTATATATATGTTAATGGAATCAATGGATTGTTAATGGAATATCCATTGATATACGAGCTTGCCAGATCCTATATTTAAAAATTTATCCTTTAAAAATCAAACTATACCTAATGGATATTTTCAAGAGATTTAAGAGTTGTTAAAAATAAACAAAATCGTTGCAACCGTTCTCGAAAATATCGCAATTTTCTGTTTTGATCTTTCATTAAAGTACTCTTATTTTGGAGATTACAATAAAAAGTTTAAGTTTATAATTAAGTACGGCAGTTTGGTAAATGCACATACATCGAGGCAAATGATCGTACAAATGTGCGAATAGACGGAAGAACACACGAAAATAGCTCTCTCGAGTACAAAAGTCATGAAATTTGTAATCCAATGAAATCTCGAATTGAACTGAACTGTTTGTCACAATCACAAGAGTTAATTCTCAAGTATTGTCGCTCCAAAGTAAGAATTAAATTTGTCTCGAGATAATTTGCTATTGTTTTGTTGAAGGTTATATCGCAAGTTGTAATGAGGGATAAACAAAGTGGTCATTAGCCTAGTTTCCTAATAGAAGAAAGGTCGGTTAGAGGGAAGCAAAAGTTGGCGAATCACAGTAAAACAACAAACTTACAAAAGATGTGTATAACCTACTGACACGACACGGGTGGAGCGTTTTTCTCTGTTTGTTCGTACTTCAAACGAAGTTGTGAAGAATGAGAAAGAAGAGGTTTCTTGCTGTTTTCAGATGAAATTCACTGGCGTACTAATTTAAATTCAAGACTTTAATTAAAGAGATTGTGTTACAAAAGGATTCTATGTTCGTTTATTTGTGGTGCGTGTCTGGCATTTTGATGTTTCTAGGAACAGTGAAGGTATCTCTTTCTCTCTAAATCTTGCTACCAATCAAATGATTTAGATAAGCTGACTGAATTGAAAACAAAGAGAATGATAAGAATATACCCAAAATTTTGACATTTAAGAACTGGCAGGATTGCACCTAATATTCTTATTTAAAAATTCATATTTAAAACCTGTTAAGAATATATTTAATTCTTATTTTAAAAGTTGATATTTATAAACTAACATGCATCTATTGTTCTTACTGGAAAAGTTGATATCTAAGAACTTGATACGAATAAACCGAATGCGCTGTTCTAAAATGTTGATAGCTAAGAACTGATAAAATATGCTTTTATTGTAAATTTCTATGAAGTGATGAGTATCAAATGCCCTAATTTTAAAACATGATT
The DNA here is from genome assembly GCF_964235325.1 of Thermobia domestica. Lineage (NCBI taxonomy): Eukaryota > Metazoa > Arthropoda > Insecta > Zygentoma > Lepismatidae > Thermobia > Thermobia domestica. The sequence goes on from NC_137454.1 coordinate 210,063,562, forward strand.
TCTAGAACTGATAATAATATATCCAATATCTTTATTTGAAAAGTTGATATCTAGTAACTGATATAAACGTACTGAATATTCTTAATTCCAAGATTAATAGTTAAGAACTAACAATAACTTACTCAATGTTCTTATTTTAAACGTTCATATCCAAGATATCATTACAGAATTTAAAAAGATTTAAAAACTATTCACATTCACAACTCAGATAGTAAGGATTGTATATTCACTACCACTTCTACACACAGTTCTAGTCATTATTTGAACAGGCGCGAACCTAGAAACTTTCTTGAGAAGGGTCCAATTCTACAAGTCACTAGGTCCAGGGCTGTCGCGTGGGTTGTAAGCGCCCAGGCTAGAATTTCCACGCACTCCCCTTCTAGTATGTTATGAAAAACAACCGAGTTATTCTGCACTCCTAGATTTAAATATGGAATATAAGGTAAAATAAATTTTTATTATGTCAATTTTTTAAAGTGAATGGAAAATTATCATTAAAAAAAGTAGATACTTGTTGGACACGAAAACGATTTGTGTTGTTAACATTATGATGGTTGACAAGGACGTAGCCAGGATTTCGATTCGGCGACACCGGGAAAGGGGGTCAGGGAAATCCTCCCCAAGTACACGAGGTCCCCTCCAAACATTTTTTGTAAGAAATAAGGCTTAAAAGTGCACTGTAATGCGTTTTTAAAAACTGTTTTCAATTTAAACCAATATAGGATAGCCTAAATTTGAATGTTAATAATATTTCTTATACCGTTTTTTTTTTTTTTTTTTTTTTTTTTTTTTTTTTTTTTGCAGGAACCCTTGAGCCTCCTCCATGGCTACGTCCCTGATAGTTAATAAACACAGTTATTGTATGAGGTTAATACAGAATTGAAGGACTGAGAAGATATTTATTCGGTTACTGGTTGGAAAGTACGTGCGAAGTTGTATTTGTGATGCTAACCGGTTATTACCAAGTGGTGTAGAAATAAGCAGATGATTGTAGTATTGCGGTTATTGTGGTAATACTTGAGCATTTCTTGGACGGGACAGGAATAAAGAAATGTCCTTGAATTCTACCGAAGTTTCTTCTGTTTGTACCAAACTGTCATATGGATAAGAAGTTAGTAGTAGCAGATCTCCGTCAGTTTTCCGATAAAAACTCTTCTCACAGAGGGCTGGAGAGAGTTCGAGTTGAATAATCCTACGCATTGTTGTACATTACCAATAAAGCCGTGGCCAGATCATTACTAAAATATCTAAATTACTTTTTTTTTTTCCAATTCATTACCAACATAATCTGAATTCCTTGAATTTCGATGATTTGCCGTCCAGGCACCCCCACTGATCGAGACGCCCAAGGCAATCGCCCCTCCCACGAGACGGGTGTGACTACGTCTGTATAGTATTGAACGGGTATTATTCTGAATCCCCCCCAAAACGATAAGTAATTGTAAAATACTTTCACCTATATTTAAAAAGATACTAGATTGTTTTTATAAAAGAAAGAGTACAGATGAAGTGTAAGATCAAATTTTCATGCTACTTCAATCATTCCTCTGTTAAACAAGCACAGTTTTGTTGAGAAAGTGAACAAATATATGTTGATTTAGGAAGTTTTTTTTTGAAGGGGTCCGTACCCGGTGGATTTTATCCATGGGTGCGTCCCTGCTACCAATATGACCTATTGGTAAGTAATTCGCTTATAATACATAAAAAATACTAAATATGTATATTTTACATTCAATAACATTTATTTAAAAATAGCCTGAAGTAAATACTTTGAGAAGACAAATATATTATTATTATATACTTAAGTGATTAGATTAAAAACACTTGAGTTTAGCAACAATTTCAGCAGTGAGTCTATACAAGGAGTGGACTTACAGCTTAACTTGAGATATGAAGCCCATGAGCTTCTACGAGAATCAAAGCCGGGTCTCTGTCAAAGACGCGTACGCCAACCATATAATCAAGAGGGAATCCGTACACTTTTATAATTAGAGGGCCTATGTGCCTGAGAATCTTTTCAAATCATGGAATTACATTATATACACCCACTTTCCATATATTTCGCGGAACTCCTGTAAGCAAGCCAACAATGAAAGACAACGTTTGTGGACTCTGGTTCGATCAGCTTCTGTGGAGTGAGCTTTGTGTAGGACAAACATCGTTCGAGTGGGTTTCCTCGGGGGTTCTCCCGTTTTCTCTCAATTTCATCATTCTATCACTCTAATACGTATCATCATAATCAACGGCGCCGACTTTTCAAAATTTATGTGGGTGCATATCAATGGCGGGACGTGTTAGCCTATATATTTTAGGGAAGTCTTGATATTTGATAGATTTAATTTTATTTAAAATCTTCAATGAACACTGTCATAAAGTGCTTTGCTGTGATAAAGTAAAATATACCGGTACTATATAAGGATAAGTTGGGGTTTCCCTAGCTCAGTCGGTAACACGGCTGACTTAAACTCAAGAGAAACGGGTTCAAATCCGGGTCCAAACTAAAAATCTTGTGGGTGCGGCGCACTCATAAGATGATTTGTGTGGGTGCCGGAGCTCCGAAGCACCCACGTAGTCGGTGCGCATGATCATAATACGTCTCCCCCGGCCTTGGTAGATCCTACATATTTGTAGGACTTAAACTAAGAAAAAAAGATACCGTCGTGCGAAGTTGAAGAAAGTTTGACTTTATAACAATCCATTAATCTCTTTTTAACCCTCGACCGCGTATCATTTCTGTTATTTATATCAAAGTGATCAGCGTCTACCGCGGTAGGACATCAAGTCGTAACACGTAGCCCACGGTGGTCTGTGTCATACTGTCTGTATGATCAACGTTACGCTTTCTGCTTCCCTCTAAAGACTAAGCTCGTAAGTCTAAAAAGTTAACCATACCTGATTTGTATGGATCATTTTATTTTTTTAATATACACTGTTTCCATTACTTCATCCTGGTCTTTTGTAATTATTCCTCATATTGTTCTTCTTTCTCCCTTATTTCTTTTTTATTTTGCCGTTGCTCTTATATCTTCACTCCTCTCCGTATCCATATTTGAGCGGCTCGGGGGAAGATAATTACAAGAACGACCTGCATCGAAATTGAGTTCTTAGGTAGAATGGGTTGGGATTGTATTTCACAACAGTATGTGGATAGTCCAAGGTCGGAAATGTACCCTCACATAGCTCGAGAGGCCTGCTTAGTGTATGGTATGCAATTACATTGCGTGAGAATATTGAATTTCTTTCACTTTACTTTAAAGTTTAAAAAAAAAGAAAGGCGACATACCATTATCTTCCTCCGAGATGCTCATCTCAGAAGCCACATATACATTTTAATGAATTGTACGTAACATCCGTACTTATTGTTCTGAAGATTACAGCACTGTACACGAACTCCATTGTGTCTAAGCGGTTAGCGTACGCGCCTTTGACATAGGAGACCCGGGAACTCATGTGGTTCGGATCCGACATTAAACTGTAGGTCCACGTCCATCAAGATTATTGGGCAGAGTTTCAGTTTGCATATACCACCAAAAGTTGTCAGGAGGCTTATTTATTGTCCATGATATCTTTACTTTTCACTTGCTCGGTTATTCCCTAGTAAGTCGTTCGGAAACTCCTTAAAATTCTATGGTTTTTTTGTCTCCAAGTAAGTAAATGGTGTGGATGTACCTTTCTACACTTGTTTTCTACACAAACTTCATGCAAAGAGTTATCTATACATCGAATAATTCTTCCTGGTAATAATTTTGGAAAGTGACATGAGTTATTTAAGCCCCATACTAATTTGTCCTTACTGTAATTATTTGTTCTAGTTGTAAACAGTGTTATGTCTCTTAGTGTCCTGATCGTCCTTCTCTTTCATGCAGTCTTGATACATGATAATATAGCGGGTACGTTTTTCATAACGGAAGATTAAACCTGCTGGTGAATTATGCATTTTTTCAATTGTGTGAAGTCTTCCAAAATCATTAACGATTGCAAAGATGAACACACAAAAAGTTCTTTTTTCATTAACTTCCTTTACATCTAACCCTTTACGGTCTGCACCATTCTCTCCGCTATGCCATTGCTCTGGGGATGTCTCGGAGGTGAGTTCATTATTTTCACTCTCCTTTTCAGCCAATAGTCTTTGAAGTCCTTACCACAGAAGGGTGAACTACTGTCCGTTACCATGACTTGAGGTCAACCAAATTGATTAAAACTAGTGTTCAACTTGATAATTGTTTCTGAAGTAGTCGTAGAGTTTATTTGACATACTTCTTTCCATTTCGACATGGAATCTACTGACAAAAGAAATTTTATTCCTGACAACTCGAAGAAATCTGTATGGACTCGTTGCCAAGGATGTATTGAGTCTCTCCATAATATACATTTTTTATGGCACTTTATTGTGTAGGGCCTGACAAGAGGTGCATGTTTGAATAATGAGATCGATGTCTTGATCCAACGAAGGCGACCAATAATGTGCTCTTGCCTCAGCCTTCACGTTTTGTGCACCTAAATGTCCTTCATGCAATATTCGTAATATCCTAGATTTTAAAGATACTGGTATTACCGGTTTATGATCCCAAAAGAAACACTATTATTGCACATATAACTCATGATGTCGACGATAATTAGCTCTTAAGTCCTTTAACCTTCCTGTATATGGCAATTGTGAAGGCCAATCATGAAGCAACCAATTCATGATCTGACTAATCGTAGAATCCTCAGTCGTTTTGTTGCAAATCCTAGCTAACATTGGTGGATCAACTGTGATGTTAGTACCAAAATTTTTAGATATTGCCCAATCTCCCACATCTTTTGACAATGGCAACCGAGACAAACCATCTGCGACTTCTATATGTTTGTAATAATTTATTACATAGTCATAATTAAGTAAGAGTAATGGCCACCTTGTAAACAGGGTGAAGCTAAAATTCGTATACATGTTTCTTCCACCAAAAATCAATTTTGCAGCAAGCGAATTTGTTTGAATCTCAGAGAGTCTACCAAGTAGACATTTATGGATTTTTAAATCGCGTATATTATTGCTAGAGTCTCCATTTCAAATTGACTGTAACGTTTCTCAGCATCTTTTAAGGTTGCGGATATGCAAGCTACAGTGTACATTTTTCATTGTTTCCTGTTACATAGTTGAGGATCAACTCCGTAGGCACTGCTGTCAGTGATAAGAACGACTTTAGGTGATTTATCACAAGGTTGATCCCGTTTCGATTTCCGAATCATATCTTTTGACAATTTGAATTCCTTATCATGTCCACTGTGCTTTTCTAACAATTCAAATAAGTGAGGCGATTTCAAGGAAAAATTTGGCAGATGCTTGTGAAAGAAGTGCAATATACCTAAATACCCCTTTAATTGAGACACGTCATTTGCTGTTTCACATTTTAAAATTGCCTTTTGGTGTTTTATAATCGAAAAAAATACCCCATCCATACGCCTAAGATATTCAATCTCGGGTGGTAAATATTGGTATTTATCCAAGCGTACTTTAATATGATACGCTTCTAAACATCATACAACTTTATTATTTCGTTCAAAACACTCTTCTCTATCACACTCAGTTATTAAGATGTCATCTAGAAATGAAAATGTTTCCGGAAGATCCTTTAAAATTTGCTCTATTGCCCTCTGAATATCTGGGGACCGTACGTCATCCCAAATGTCAACCGTTGTGGTTGAAAAAGCTCTTAAGATTTATTAACTGTAAGAAAAGGTTTGGATCTGCCATCAACCAATATTTGTTGATACCCATCCGTAAGATCGAACATTCCCAACAAATTGTTAAAAATAATTTCTGGTTTTGGAAGTGGATGAACCATTTTTCTAGTACCTTCTTTAGTGTCACCATATACTCTATACATAATCTAAATTCTCAATTCTCTTTCCTCGTCCCTACTATTGGGGTAACCAAATCCGAGTACTTTACCCGTTTCCAAATACCTTGTTTGACTAAGACTTCTACATTCTTCTTAACTTGGTCAGTAATACCAGTAGTGAACGGTAATTGTAATATTTTCTAAATATCTGTATGCCATCCAGCCTAACCGGAATCTGCAATTGGCTGACTAACAGAATTCGAGAATACGTCAGAAAATATCTGCTTTAAGGCATTAATAATGTAATTCACTAATGTATAATTCATATCTAGAATCGTATTATCTACCGGTTTAGAAACCGTTGTCTCCAATTTGTAATGTGGAAGAGGTCGTGACTGACGTTTCTGAGGTGGTCGTGGTGGTGATGGAAGTGACAATATGAGGTAATGTAGAACCAAGAGGATTGTTTGAAGAAAGAATTCTTGCATTGTCTGGTCCAATACACGATCTTCTTCCTCAGGACTTGGCGGCGAAGAAATTCTCTGGTCGTTGTAGGTCATAAGTTGGTAATTTGACAAATGATTAGTGGAAGAGGAGATAAGTACCTTGTTCCAATCATACGGAGAGACTGCTGAATTATTCGTAAACAAGGACAAGAATTTCCCATTCATTCTTTAGGATTACTGTGCTAATGCTGAGAAAGCTAAACGAGAATTTAATGGAATTTTACGGAAAGCCAGAGCTCTTAAAGTTCGTTTTGCATCGCATAGCACAACAACCTAACTCTATGGGTTACAAATGAATTGTTTGAGAAAGCGTCCAAGTTTTTGGTGAGATTTTTGCTGCCGTCGTTGTGGATGAGAAAGGAAAATCAACTACAGTAGTAATTGTTGAGTTTGTCAGGAAATCTGGTGCACTGAGAAAAAGAATTGTAGGTGGCGTACTTAAAAAGATAGTTTACATGCGTAATTCCTGTAGTTTTTGGACTTAACGTACAGCAGACGTATAACTGAAAACTCATGTTTTATAATACTTTCTGTATAAGTGTTCCATCTATACGTACTTTCTGTATGAAACAATGTTGGCGGTCAGGATCTCACATCCAAATGGACGTATATAACATATAGCTGACGGAGGTAACATAAGTATATGCATGTGATATACGGAAAACTGTTAGATGTCAGACATCCTGCAACGGCATGATGTAACATCTAATGGCAGTGCCTATGTAGCATACGGATAACGTATGCTCTGTACTGATTTTTATAGTAAGCAAGAGGATACCGTATATTTGTACAATATACCGCTGTCCGGAGAACGGATTTTTCTCTGTGTGCACAGATGACTTAGCGACGATGTACGGAAGGTTGCTACTTCTCGACAGCTTCTTTGAGGCCTGTTGTACTGGAGATTTACGAACAACTGGACGTTTCAGATGGATATCCCGAAAAGAATCTTCCCAAGAGGAATCCTGACTACCTCAAAGCAAGAGAGATTGACCCTAAATTTGCTGCACCTCGAATCCAGGGGACTCTCGGGATAGCTTTTCTGCTCTCATTTTTCCCAGGATACTTTGCGGTCGGTGACGTCACCTGGAGGTATCGCGGTATTTTTCGAAATAAGTGAAATTCTGCATAAACAATAACACTACTGTTTCAAGATGGGGAAAAGTTATCTTACTTGTGGTAGCTCATTCTAATAACATAGGAAGCAATACAAACGAAATAATGTTCCATCGATTCCCTAAAAATGATGAACTTCGAAGAAGATTGATTTCCCGCTGTAAGCAAAAGAACACTTTTAATGTAGATAACGCACGAATATGTTCTGCTTACTTTTCACCAAAGGATTATCAAAGAGTTTGAAAAAACGAGTTTCTAAGTTTCCTGCAAAAGTAATGTTTAAGATCTGACGCTGTTTCTTCATTATTGATACCAAACTGGCATGGGAAAAAATAAACTAGACACTAGTCAAGTTGAAAAACAGGTGTGTAACAACAATATTAATTTTACTTTTATGACATTTGTTTCTGAGGGCCTGAAACTTAAGGAGTTTATGTACGTAAAGTGAAGTGGAAGGGGGTATCAACGAGAATATAAATGTATACCCTCATATATTCTTTATTTTAAACGATATTCGTAAGTTTTGTTAAGTATCTGAAACATTATTCTACCAAAGAGTTCAAAGTGCATTTGAGCAGAACATTCATAGGAACCTATTACGAACCGAACCTTACTTAACTTTACCTAATCTAACCTAATCTAATCTTGTTCAACCGAACCGTACCTGTTACGTACAAATCACATTGATTTTATTCCTTCTCGAATGCCACATCGTGTGACAAAATCATTTGTTCTGATCAAACTGCACTTTTACCATATTCTTATAATTGAAGGGCTGGCCGAGAGTGGATGCTAAGCCACAAAAACTAAATTCCGATAAATCGAAGGGCAAAGTGTAGGACAAATAACTGCAAATTTTCCCCTGTGAAGGTGGTTCATTATGTATGTATAGGCCTACCACTCTATAGATATCTGTGCAACTTGTAACCTGTAATACATACTGTAAAATGTGTTATATTGAGTAATAAATATTAGTAATGTAAAGGAAATATTTTGCTGTCACTATTTCTGACAATTTGGTTAATACATACTAAATACAACGGGTTAGGTTAGATTTCTAACCTGACCTAACTTAACATAGCCTAATCAAATTAGGTTAGGTTAGATTCGGTTATATTAGGTTAGGGTAGATTAGATTTCTAACATAACCTAACCTATCCTAACACAACCTAACCTAATTTGTTATTAAATACCCGGAATCTCTGAAATTTTGAATAATGTTTGCTTTATGTATTTTACAACCTGAAATGCTCCTATTGAGAGGATTGGTTTATGGAAAGTATTTGAACTCCTTCCACCCTTAGAATTTACGCTTCAATGAATGTGCAATGACAAAAATCCATAATGCCTCCCCTTCCCCACGCCCACAGAGGATGAATTTGGTTTTAAACGGCATCGGGTGGTCACTATTCATTTCAGTGAACCTGAAAAGCATGGACTGGACACCAATTTAGGCTAAGTTAGTTAGTCCTGGCTGCATTAAAGTACCAAAAATCGTTAAAGTTGGTCGAGGAGAGTTGGCAATCAAACATTGTTACAATGAATAGAAAATGCCCCCTCTTCCCTTAAAACGGAAATTTTCAAAAACAATGGGACGTTTTCTTTAAGTTTAATGAAGAGTTTATATACCGAGTTTCATCTTTCTAACTTGATAGGTTCGTGAGATACTGTATTTTAGGTACAAATTTTGAACCCCTTCTACCCCTTAGGATTCGCCCTTTAATCAAAGTAATAAGGGCCAGGTCAACTCATGTACGGTACTAAAAATTATAAAAATCGATCCAAAGCTCTAGAATGAATTAGCGAGTAAACATTATATTCATTTTTATTTGTATAGATAATTAACCATTTTGGGCGATATTTATATATTTATTACATTATATTGTCTCATCTGTGAGTAGAAGTAACTCATTATTTGTATTTGGAAAGACAAGGAATATCATAATTATGTTTTGAATCCAGTTTTACGAATAAAGCGCGAAGTGTAACAAGCAGGCAAGCGAAAACAATCTTCACAGATACCTCCACATGACGTCACGGACAGGGAGCCAATCAGAACGCTAATCGCGAACTGGGGCTACCTGTTATTTTATATACCTTGCCTCGAATCTTCGAATATGAAATTATGAATACGGTACTAGATGGAAGCAATTGTTTGAATTACGCAAGCAAACAGATGAGGCTCTGGTTCGTGAAAATGAACTGGGAAAATAATAATTAAATATTTTACAATAAAATTCCTTATTTATACACCGAATAATAATCGATAACATACTCACAGACAAACTAATATATTTTTTTTTCTTAATTAATTGTTAAATCGGTTACTAACAAAATATGCAAATACTTTCCATCCACTACATGAAGTACATTGTATCTTCTCTAATGGAAGTGATCATAACTATTCACAGAACATAGTGTTTGATTTGGAGAGGGTTGTGTTGTAAATACATCACTTTGTCTATTTTCACTAATTCTGGGTACTTCCCAGAATTACTTCGTCTAGTTTTTATTTATTATGGTTTTTGAGAAAAGGGGGATATTAACACTAAAGAAGATAAAGGCACTGATTAAATTTAAACGCAGCCACTACCTGATTTAACAGGGGAGACGTTTCAGAAAAATAAAAGGGGCGCGTCATGCGTCATGGCGTGGACGGGCACCGCTGATTGTAAAAATGTGCGGACAAGATAACAGAGATGGCAATATTAGAGCAGCATTGCAATCTTTGAGTCCAACACCAGATTGGGAAATCCGATTTCAAGATGACGCCCTTAATTGATAATGGTGAGAACACATAATTGAAGACTCGTTGTAGAAAATAATGTAAGTGCCACCTTGCAACTATTTCACTTGTTTTACTTTTCTAAAAATGCGTTTACGCCTTAGTTAGATTTTCATACATAGCTTCACTTCGTTATATGCTGGGATGTATTTCTAAGCAACAATATTTTCTATTTTGTGAAGGCTTGGGTACAGCTCTCTATTCTGTTGCAGTAATTACTGTTTTTGGCACTTACAGCGAGTCTTCAATTTAACATTCTCTGAATAGTTGGATGGATGTACAGGATGTCAAACTTCAGAATATACACATGACGAAACCTGGTCATTTTAAGAAAAAATAATTTCTTGAAATGGACAAAAACCTGCAAGCTTATGATTTCATATCGAACTTCAATATATAAAATTAGTAAAAATGGGCCTTGGATATATTTTAGTACAAGTCTGGTCGTAATATTGTAAAAAAATCAAATTTTCACCGAAATTTTCTAATTTTAGGTCACGAACTCTAATTATCCACTACAGCTTTAAAAGTATTTTACCATTGATAAACAAGTAAACTAAAATAATCTCATGTTATTAGAAGTCGAGAAACTTAATCTTGAAAATTTAACCAGTAAAGCAATATAGTTTATGTTCTGGACATTTTTTTGAACTTAAGAACCTGTGCGTACACTAAAGATAAAATATATGATTTTTCTATAGTTTTTCCTTTTATTAGTTTACAACTTTTCTCCATTATTAGAATTCGATATTAGAATTCGATTTTCTCCATTATTAGAATTTTTGGACCCACCCTACGGCTCAAAACAAAAGGAAATGAACCTTATATGCTGGCGGCTGTTGTTACTGTTGGGTAAAATAACAATAAATGCAGTTAATTAAGTGTCGCCTTTCTTAAATAGCCAATAATTTGCTAAAAAAAAATAGAGTTGTGTTCTAATTATCAAGGTTTAACACGTTCAAAGGTTACGTGTTTTTGAAATCAGTGATGGTATCCGTCGTACATTGCTTGTAGTTGCAATTTTAGTTCAATTTAGACGGGGTTATGGGAAGAGAACAGTTAAAATACCACCAGAGCGTAAATCAATATCTGTGAAATTAAAATCTTATGTATCTGATTTTCAGAATGAGAGCTTAATAACAGATGGAATGGTAATTTTCTGCAATGCTTACTAGACAAATTGTATGAAATTCCTAGCGATTTTTAGTGCTGCAAGATATTTCGACAGCAAAATACTAAGCTAGAAATAAAACAGAAAGAAAAAGCAGCTTTTGTGTTGGATATGGGTTCAGATAAAAGAGATGGAACTAATAAAGATCTATGTCGAACCTTCATAGACGCAGACATATCACTGCACAAGTTGAACCATCTACTTTTGAAACAGTTTCTGTTGTAGTATACAGCACGGAGTATACCAGATAAGTCAACATCAGGAAGAAACTATGCACCATATCTGTACGAAAAAAAAACCTTTATGATAGAAGGAAGAAGATCGAAAAAAAGTCAATATGGTTCTCGGTTGATGTGTGATGAGTTGTGAGCCATGCAAATCTGTTCTTCTAACATGTAAGGTTATTGGGAAATTTAATAACAAAACAATTGCCAAAATATTTAATGATGCACGTCTATTCTATGGGCTAGAGATATCAAATATAAAAATGTGCTCCTTATTCTCAGTGACGCAACTCTCTAAATGTTGATGATTGGAGAAGCACTGAAGGTAATTTATCCGAAGAAGATTCACTTCATGTGCGCAGCCAATGCCGTTCAACAATGTCCAAAAATTATTCGTATTGCTACCTTAAAGTGAACTTACACAGTCATCTCTTCAATCAAGAAAGGTTTTTAAAGGCTCTCAGTAGGATCAAGTTGTTAAAAGATATGTACGCTGGCATGTTACTGCCACCCATCTTATTTTAATACAATGGGGAACAGTATTTCTTTCAGAAACAATGTTCCGGGAAGGCACACTTAGTATTCTGGGGAGCACTGCTGGTACTGTTCTATTTATTATAATATTATACACGAACTATTTTTGTCTCCTCCGGAGGGGCACTCTCAGAGCTCCGGGGGTCAGTGCCCCCAAAAAAACATGTCTGGAAGAAACACTGATGGGGGACATAGTTAGATATAGTAAATTATTATTCTAATTACTTCGAATCCATCTGAAATGTGTTAAATGTTCTATACTCTAAAAGTGCTGTTTCAGTTCAATCTGCTCCTATGTCTATTGTTGGTGACGAAATAGAGTACATTGAAGCTAATTTCTCACGCATCGCATCTGTATTAATAGCTGTTCAGAAACAAGACAGCCAACTGAACGAGAGCCTCAATATCATAGGAAAAATTATCGAATATCTCAACTCTAAAGTTGGAAAAGTCGCAGAAGTAGTTGAGAGGATTCAATATAGTGCTAGCCAAGAATGCAGTCTATAGTGAAGTGAGTAAAATCAGTGCAATATGAAAAGATAAATCAAATATGGAACCAGATATAGATTTAACGCCTCAAGATGTTGCTAATTTTGAAACGACTCCCCTAGTACTTGCGATATAAAGCAACCTTTTAGTCAGTACAACGCAATATTGAGAGACAATAGACTAAGTTTCACATATGTTGTTACGCATTGCTTCTCATATAGGCAATCTGAGAATTTTGTTACAACCTGAATTTGTAATACTTGTAAACTGAATGTGAAATAGCGCAACGGTGCTTTGTTAAATAATTTTGCAACAGGAAATGAACAGTTGAAGGTTACGAATACGTTCAACTATTAGTGTGCAAAATACACCCTGATTTTAGAAATGGACGTGGAAATATTTTGCACATGGACAAAAGTAACGATATCAATATTAGTATATATATATATATATATATATATATATATATATACTAATAAAGTGTCTTGCTAAGTTGCTAGTCAAAATAAAATATAATGAGAACAGTGTAAAATACTTCTTATAGAAATTATTTTCTTAATTAAATATATACTAAGTTTGAAATAGGATATATTTTAAGTTCTTTGATTGGCTAAGTTCGGTGTCTGTGAATTGTCACTTTAAAACATTAGTGCATTGCAATAATAAATCGTTTATTTTGTTTAAAAGCAGGCACAAAATTAGAAATCACTGTGACAAATCTTGATTTATTATTTATGTACATGTTAATTCATATTTTGTCAAATCACAGTCCATTATAATTATGAATGCATACGTAAAACCACTAGTTAGTATATATAAATCTTAGCTCTTGTCATAAAATACATAAAATACATAAAGTAAACGTTTGCTATTTGTAAACAATGTTTTCTCCCCATATTTTTCAGTGTTCATAACAATATATTATTAATATTAATATTCATGTTATTAAGTAATCACTTCTTTCGAAGTTATATATTTTAAGTATAAACAATGCAGCAATTTGAAATCGAGATTGCTTTATTTTCTCAAGATGTGGCATAACTCTGCAAGTGAGCTGTGATGCAAACTTAAGAGAAATGTTTCATGAGTTACTGATACCAAATGCATTGAATTTGACTAACAGTTATGTGTGTGGGCGTGATGAGTGTAAATGGATGTTGCCAAGCTGCGTCGTGAGTTCAACATGGGACAAAGAACGAATATACAGTTTTGTGCGCGTCTGGCTAAGACTGCTACAGAAACTTTTCAAATGTTGCAATAAGTGTATGGGGCCACTTGTTTATCCCGTGCGCGTGTATTTGCATGGTACAGGCATTTCAGAAAGAGACAGGAGTTAATTGAAGACAACGAACATCTAGCTGCTGCAAAGACAACGAAAACACAGGAATTGATGGAGAAAATGATGGAATTGGGATGAGAACACAGGAATTGATGATCATAGAAGAGCGAAATGCAGTTGCGAGTCCTTGCTGAGGAGTTGAACGTGAATAAATGAACTGTAATAACCCAAGAAAACAAGAGGAAGCTCTGTGTCCGTTCCGTGCCTCATTCCTTAATAAATGAGCAACAAAGGAACAGGATTGATCACTGCAAAGAACTCGTTGCTACCACCAGTAGGGACCCTAACTTCCTCCTGAATATCGTTACTGGGAATGGGACATGGGTTTCTCAATATGACCCGTCTAGAAAATAACAGAGTGCAGAGTAGAAGTAAGGGTCATAACTCAGAAAAAAAAACTGGGCCTATCAAAATCCAAAATAAAGTTTTCGTTCATTATTTTTTATGATAGTAAGATCATTGTCTATAAGGAATTTGTGCCTACAGGATAAACAGTTAATGCTTCATTTTGCCTTGAAATATTGAATCGGTTACTGTAATGTATCACACCGAGTGTGTTCAATGCCCTCTGCTCCTTGGTAATGCCCTAAGTCACAAAGCAATGATTGTGTAAGATTTTTTATCCCAAAAGGGAATATATGTGTTATCCCATCCTCCCTATTCACCGCGACTATTTTGTGTATTTTACACCCAAGTCTGCGCTCAAAGGTTTGTAGTTTGATGACGTAAGAGCCATCAAGAGAGCTACTACAAGGATTATCAACAGCATTCAACAAAAGGACTTCCAACAATTCTTCTATGCACTGACGGCCAGGGCCAGGGCTATAACTTGTGGGGGGAGGGGCAGGGAGCAACTGCCCCCCAGGGAAGCTTCCCTGCTGTTCGAGGGGAGGTCAATTTTAAAACAAAATTTTCTTACTCCATATTACGATACGAATATGAAATTATAAATGAAACATCAAATAGGTCCACTACATTACATATAAACAAAACTGCACACAAAAGGTAAATAAAACAAAAATGAGACATGGGCCCATTTCAATAAAAAGGTCTACTATTAAGGGCCTTAGAAATAATATTTATTCGTATGACTTTGAGATTTGTTAATATTGTCCCCTTAATTAATTTGACATGTTTGGAACGGGCCCAGGGGCGTAACTAACGGCCCCACAGACCTTGCCGTGCGGGAGGGCCCACAGGCTTCGGGCGGCCCATAATGAGTAAGAGAAAGATGGGGTCAAGAATTAGACAAATAACTTTTTCTAGGGGCCCAAATACGCGTATTAATGTTTGCCCCCAGAAAAAGTCTAAGTTACGCCGCTGGCCAGGGCCCAAGGATGTATGGATGCAGGAGGATCCTAGTTTGAATTATCCAAGGTAAGGTACTTCCTATGTTCACTTTCTTTTTCTTCTATTCCAGTCTCAGTTTCACACTCCTGGACTGTGTATAATGAGGAAGTTCTTCACAGTCCTTGCCTTAAGCTGTTCCATAACTTTTTCCTCGTTTCTTGATTATGGTCTTCCGTTGTGTTTAATTTAGTGTTTTGATAATATGTGATGATAATTTTCATCAGTGTACCAAAAACAATTGTTAATGAAATGAATTATGATAAAATTAGATGAAGAAAGACATCAAAAAACCTTGTAAAATGCTAGAAATGGACACGACCTTTACTCATCTTATAATATCGAAGCTCCTTAATGGAATCTTATCAAGTTTTTTGTAATAAGGATTTTTCATGTGCATTACATTTGAAAAATACATTGTATTTAGCACAGATCTACAAGTTTCATTCTCATGCGCGAATGGCAGTAAGTGAATCCTGATAAATAGCTAATAAAAAATTAATCACACACTTTTTTAAAAAAATATATTCATTTAAACAAATTATCGAGTCAACTTGAAGTACTATCTGTTAAATGTTTAAAGATGAACATTTTGTAATGGCCGACTTTATTTTAAGAATTTTAACTATCTCAACTGAACTTTGAACAAAGTGACGTTTTTTCTTGAATCACAGAGTTACTTTTCTCTTCTCAGCGTTTTAATCTCACTGCATTGTGTTGGGGTAAAGTGCCGGGTGTCTTTCTTTTTCACGTTTTCAATGTGTGCAGAATTGGCGCCAATTTGGCAGCAATTTAGCTTACCTCGTCACTGCTGTCTTCCCGTCAGCAGAACTTCGAGATTTTTTTTTTTTTTTTTTTTTTTTTTAGATGTACACGAACGCAGATAGGAAACTTGGCAAAACGTAGATTTAGTACTTCCTAGTTATGTGACTGGAGGCACGTTTACTCTTCCTTAGAAATAAACTTTACTTAGTTGACGTTACTTGATTAATTCAGTGACGCCATTTCACAAAATCTTGAGAAGAAGCTAATTTAGAATGGCATAGATGTTACTTTCATATCAAAACTACGTGACATTAGTCAAAGATTTTTGGTAGAAATGTAAGTAGCAGGTCCTTTGTTTGCAGGCATTGGCACTTAAATTCTTTCGTTTAATGATGCTTTTTAAAAATAAATTGTATACTATTATACTAACGAAAATGTGATATCCTTATGTCAGATGACAATCTCCTTCCCCCTTGACAAAACCCTAAATTATGCTACTGCTTGTAAGAGAAAAATGTCAACAAAAATCTGGCACAACCCTTTTGTTCTACTTTTTTCAGAAATGTGCAACTCAGAAAAGGGAACAGAAAGAACCAGCTCGGAATTCTCCAAGAGCATTGCCCGAACGAACTTTACAAGAAATAATTTTTCTTCTACAGGCTTTATACCAATTGTTCTATGTACTTTATTATTATACTCATTAAACAATTCTTGTAATATATCTATCCATTTATAATGCTCAAAATGGAGGGCTCAAAATTGAAAAATTCTCAAAATATAATATCTCTATGGCTTACAGTTCCCGAGATATGACTCCTTAAATCTCCAGAAGTCCGAACTTTTTGACCAATATCTGGGGAACTGTGGTCAGCTGACCAGTGGCCACCGGTTACTATTTGGTACCAAAATGCTCACCACCCTTTTAGGTTTTGATCAACACAAATGTTATCTCTCTATGACTTACTGTTCTCGAGATATGGCTCCTTAAATCTTCCGAAATCGGAACCTTTCGTGGCCATTATCTCGGGAACGATAAGAGTGACGCGGAAAGTTCCATTACTTCTTTCAGATAGTTATTGATGCTCCATCGAATGTAGGGATCGAAATTTAAAATAAAATTGCAAATAACACACACATGCACCCCCCCCCCCTCACACACACACGCACAGACATTGAGAATTCCGTAACAAACTTTTAAGTTCGTTGAAAATATAAAATATGGTGGTCGGGAAAATATATGAAACACATTCTACCGGTAAAGTGTAATCAGATACAGTTGACTTTGAGAAGATAAACGAAATCCCTTTCCTAACGATGTTCGCGAAGAGAAATACTTTTTCCTTCAAATTAATGTAAATATAATTTTTATTTTAAATACATACATTTTTAAATGTTTTTCTATGATGAAGAATATAGAGCAAAAATAAAAATTATTATTAATATAAAACAAATACATAACACTGTATTAACCCGAGACAGCCCAACGGGGGCCTCGGAGGCACCCTGGTCCACTTTTAAAGCCATTATTCTTAATAGATATTTCGTCCCGTGTCGTGCGCTCTAGAATTCTCCTATCTCTTCGAAATAATCCTCTGATTGCGTTTCCTAAACATTTTTTAAAAATTTTACCTCAGAAAAAATAGGGTTATTTTTTATACTAACGTAAAAACCCAAGGGGTGCCTCTGAGGCTCCTACTGAAATAGGTACTTTTCTAATTATTTGATACTGTTTATTTTTTATTACTATTGACAAATGATTGCATATCAAACTAGTGACCAGCATTTTCTATTGACAACGGAAAATAAAAATGGTCGCGGTGGGATCAGGTAGCTTGTATATGCAGCAGAGAGTCTCAGAGGCACCCCTTGGGCCTTATAAGGGTAAAACTAGCATGGGCTGTTTCGGGTTAAACAAACTCTGGTAAAGAGCAAAAGGATCACAAGCTGGAATTTCAAAATTCATCCGGTAAATGCCAACTGTGCTGGAAGATGTCTGCTGCCATCTAACGGCGAGATATGTAATTTCTATTACTTTTGCTTCAATAGTTGAAAATGAAATTATAGATAACTACAGTTAAAATCGTCATTACACTTCAAGATGTTAACGGATTGACATCATTAACGAAATCGTCTGTGATAATAGCTCATGCAATAAATAAATAAATAAATAAATAAATAATTGCTTTCGTTTATGAGTTATCGTGTAGACTAATGAACGGACGTAACTCTACGTTACCCGTTAAGATGTTAACGGATTGAATCTATTAAAAAATTCAACAGAGATAATAATTCAGGCTATCTATTATGAAAACAGAATTAAAACATCTAAAAACAGCAGACTTTCCCACTTTATAATAAATACTGTATCAGTGAATTATGCATAAATTTCGATCTTTTACATTTACTAAATAACTAGCCTTCGGCTAGCTGGGAATTTCGTCCCACAGCCCCGTATTTGTTCAACATGCGGCCTCGCATCTCTATACCGAACATATCTCTAACATTCTTAAGAAACTTGAAGATACGTGCATCTTATTATAACAATTGTAACCCTCGTTTTCTTTCTTCCCTTCTAGTCAAACAAATAAAAAAAAAAAAAAACGCTAAAACACGTTTTTAATTAATGTCTCCACTTTTAACGGATGTCGAGATATGGTCATGTTATTTCTTAAAATTGCAATTAACATACTTTTTCTTACCATAATATTACTTACTGTAATTACTTACTGAACTTCTCACCCCTTTTCTTCCCTACTAGGTCAAATAGGAAAAAAAAACTCTTGAACACATGTCTAATTATTTTTAATGAGAAGTCAATATACCAAATTTCATGTATAATCTTCAGAGATTCTGAGATATGAACATTTTAAGATACTTGTCATTAATCTTTCCTCCCCGCTTTTCTGTCAAATTTCCAGAAGTTCCTTCTTAGTGGGACCTTATATCACAAATCCTATCCCCTGTCCACATTTCAAGTTTCTAACTTAAGCGGTTTGACCTAGGCGTGGATTAGTAAATTAGTCAAACTTCTTTTATAAATAGAGAAGATAACGAAAATAAGAACATTTTTTCACGGGGATTTAATATTTGCGTTATGCCTTTGAAACGTCATATTCTAACCTACGTAACGATAATGGAAGAACTTGAGTCTTCGTTCATTTTGTGTGAAACGTTTTCCAGGTTGGTTGTTTCTCACTTCGTATTTTACTACTTTCCGTTAGTTATTTTCTTTTTTAATAAAATACCAAAGCACGATTTCCATTTCTTTGAGTTTTCTTTTAAAATTATAAGTTAAGAAAATTTGACAATTAGCACTGACTTCAAAATTATTGAGGACTCATTAATCTATTTTCCGTTCATAGAGAATTTTGTTGATGTCGATGAAGTATACACACCTATGAAAAATTCCATATATACGAGTACTGCTAATTGCATGGAAAGTTGCCTTTATTCCTTTTCGAAAAATTAATGTCAAAATACCTCACAAAATGGAATTTTTTTAACTAAGTATGGCATCACTGTGCTAAAACACTACTGAGCGAGTGGGGTTGTGAGTACAGTCATGCAAACGGAAATATTGTTGGTGAGCTAAAATAAAAAAAAAAAAAAAATGTTCACATAACTTGTTCTTGATTCAATTTGTTCGCGAATAGAAAAAAAAAAAGCAATTTTTAAGTTTTACGTTCCACGATTATACCGGTTAGGCTAAAGGAGACGGTGATGATGAGTAATGAATGAAATTGTGGAATGAAGAAAGTGGGAGGCAACGCGAGAATCCGGAGGAAACCCACGCATACGGTGTTTGTCCACCACAAAGTTCACTTGGCGAGAGCTGGGAGCGAACCCGTGATCCAAGTACCAGGGGTGAACGCTCTACCACTGAGCCACCGCGGCCCTGTTCGCGAATAGAGTAGTGAGTTCGTGAACCCTGGGTTATTGTAAAATCCATAGAAATTCAGCTTGAAATGGGTTTCGAGATTTTCCATATACTCTGAAACTGCTGAAGTAGCATCCCCCCCAACAACGCTGTATGGCAGATTTAAGTTAATTCGAGGAAAGCGGAGAACTGCACTATGTTCATCACTGTACTATTGTTCCTCTGAGAGACAAATTTGCCAGCATACTTGTGCCATCTTTTGGGCAGTGGAATAAACAAATCTTCCAGAATGTCAGTCATGTTTCGTACAGCACTTGATTCTACTGGTAACTCAGCAGGCTACAAAATGTACTTAACAGCGTCATTCTTCGGAATGCTCCAATTATTTCTTCCTTCGTTATCTGAAATTGTGGTGTACAGTAAATACATAAATTGTGGTGTCGACAAGATGATAACTCATTGATAAATCAGTTCTCAAAATTGAAGATAATGAAACGTGTAAATAAACCATTTCATTTCCTCAACCACAAACAGTAGTACAAGTAGAAATGAATCAATATTAGTCGTCATTGCCTTGACAAGTGGAGCACAAATATAAACATATACGCAAGAGGTATACAGAATTTATCACACTTTTTATTCGGCTTACTTCCGAACGAATACAGGACAGAATAAAGTTCATGAAAAGAGAATCGAATTCGATACTTCAACGGATTTACTCGACTCTTGTTTCCCTGACATAAGCTAAAACAAATTCTTACCCCCGCACGAAACTTCCTCACTCCAATATTTTAAATGAAATAATTTATACTGTAGTTATTACTGAAACAGTAAATAATAATAACAGAAAAAATTCAGAAAACTTATGCAAAAAAGTACAATACGTCTTCTGGATTTTTAATAACGTGACAAAATAGTGTAACTCGTTTGTCTGGAAAGAATTCCCAATAGGCAGTTTAATCTTGGAATTGAGTTTTTTTTCGAACAATTTTCTTGAAAACGACCCACGTGATTTCGTTTGCATTTGATAAATAAATATTTAATTAATAACCTTATAATATTAAGTAAACCGCTTGTGATAGAAGTGCCCACAAAAGATAGTTTATTCTTGGAGTGAATTGAGTTCAAAATAATTGTCCCAAAAATAAGATTTCGTTTATCTTTCATAAAGAAATATTTCATTGACCCAATATATGGCGTAAGTCATTTCTTATTAAGGTAACATTTATTTATGAAATATAAAGAAAATAAATTTTGAGTCATTTTTGAGAAAATCATCCGAAAAACTAATCTCAAAGAGTGAATTATCCCTTGTAATTTTTTTTCAGGATAAAGTGAGTTATATCATATTGTAAGAATGATAATGGAACATTTATTTATGAAATATGGACTGAATTGCCTGAGTCATTTTTGACAAAACTGTCCAGAAAAACTCACTACGAAGAGTAAACTACTACTTAATCAGTGGCCCATTGTACGTTGGGTTGGGTTTCTTCCTGGCACGCCACTTGGCTGATCTGCAGCACTGTGAGTATCACTTTCCATCTGGCCTTCTTTATGGTGATTTTCGTGGGTGATTATTTTCCTACGGACTCTTGGCTTACGTTAGAACTAGAATGCTTTCACGGTAGTCCTGAATGTGAACCCATTCTTCTAATACTTTCTCTATGTGTATGTAGGGAAAACGAACAGTGAAGAGGTCTATAACATATCCTTTTCAATAACGGTTTAATTTAGACGTCATTTGATGACACACTTCTATAACCTCAACTCTACTACTAAGGACAGTAGAAACATTATTTTACGGTATTAGCGTTTCTAATTCGGTACGATACATACCTACTGAATAACCTTCTCTATACCTATTGAATAAATGATACAACCAGGTGGATAAGATAAAGATATGGAAAAGATAAATTGAAAAGATAAATACGTATATATTGTGGTTATAATTTGATTAAGGCTATTGCTGCACTTAACCGAAAGTACATATAAGAATAAATTGAACTTTAAAATAATACATATTCCGAAGAAATAGGATTTCCAATCTCATCTGATAAATAAATAATAACCTTCTACTTAGTAACATTTACATAATTACACCTTAGCTCTACGTTAAAAATTAATTATTATTAAGTTAGTAATGTCTACAAAAACTGTATTGAACGTGATTAAAAAGCCATGCTAGAACCATTTTTACTTTAAAATGTCTCGTGTTTGTAAGTAAAATAATTTGAGAAAGGGTGTTAATCTTTTTAGTGCTGTTGGAAAGAAAGCTACTTAGATTGGAAGTAAAGCGATGCAATAGTTCATTTATTATTAATGAATGAAAGGGATGAGAATGGATCGTCTTCTTCTATTTTTAAAAAGAGTTCTTTTAAGTCTTAATATATACAGGAAGGAATTACGTCATAAGAAGGTTTTATTATACAGACTTAGTCTTATTACATCCCTTAAATATAGAAGTCTAATAGCATCTCCATATTTTTAAAATTCTAAATACATCTAAGGTAAAATAACTAAAATATTAATTTTCACTTAGGAATCAGCTGTAAAAGAACTTAACCTTAAGGTGTGTTTACTTTTAAGATTTATGCTGTGATATTAATTAAACAGTAATTTCAATGTGGAACAGAATATTAAATTAGAATGTGCTTAAATACCACCATGAAATTTCAGTCCATTAGTGCGAATTCTAATTGGATTCAAGGGTTATTCAAAATACTTTTAAACCTCCGAACCACAGTGTTAGATGGCATTTACAAAGCCTAGAAGAAGCCTTTATTCTTGAACTTCGAAATACTGAATACTGTAATCGGTATTCATTATATGTTCAAAAATCTATAAAATCAATATAATCTATTTTAAGCGGTTTGGGTACAAACATGGCGTAACTAGAATATTTTGCTGCAGAAGGCCATGGTTCCTTACTTCTGAAAGTTGCAAGCTGAATTTAGAAGAACTTGTTATAAAAATATTTGTCTTTTTAATATTCGGAGAACCTTTTCCCTGCCCTCATTATTATCTCTTCAAAATTCTTTAGTTTGCTCTCTCTCCTTTACTTCTATAGTCTTCTACATGAGATTCTTCTAGATTGATCCCGTTTTTTTTATTTCCATTTTTACCTCCTAATCTATTGTTTTCAAAAGCACAGGTTATATGTGTTTTAACTCATCACTGTCATGTATTATAGATCAATGAAAATTTATTATATTGGATTAGGATTAGGAATTAGATGTTTTTTTTTTTTCATTTAAGATCATGGTAACCCGTCACGTATGAGAGACCACATCCCTCGACGAGCATTGGGGAGGAAGAAAGGGATGGGAAGAAAGAAAACAACTTGGGATCATCATGTTAGGTACCATCTCGGTATTTGCATGGTGTTAATGAATAAAATCTCACTAAGGACGGTTGGCCCGAAAAAGCTGTTACACTTTTACGACCGATTGTCCCCAGCGGGTAGCAGTCCCGGGACCGCTCGCATCAAAGACGATGGGATATCAACTACGCTATGCGGAGCCACATTTATTACATCGGAAATGTGTTTAAAATTATATATAGGAGGCAATGACTTTGTTTATTGCTTTTTGTGTATGTTCTCGGCCAGTGTATGAATAGGTGTCTACCTGTTCATATTCTTTCTACAGTCCAAGGAAGTTGTTAGCAGGAACCCCATTTGGGAAGGACAAAGGCATTGATTCCCTAAACTTGAGAAACGTTTTTTTAAAAAATAAGTTGTATAGTAATAAAAACAGTAAAAGTTTTATGTTGGTGTACAATATTTACCCCTGGCAAAATCCGAAATAACACTATTGTGTAGGTCTAGCCTACATGAATTTATTGAGATATGTATCCCTTTTGTTGGAAGCCTTCATCACTTGTTGGGAGCACTTACTGTCTGTGGAACTTGCACGAAATTAATAAAAGATGACGAACCCATTTATGTAAAGCGAAATATGATAACAGCACAAGTTCTTGTTTGTTAACACACATTAACGTGGTCAATCGTGAATCTAAGCTGCTGTTTGTAAATCCACCGAAGACCCGTTTGATGTTTAGCCTACATGATGTCAGATAGCGCGGACGTTTCGAGTACTTCCTTAAACTGACGATATCATCAAAATAAATGTCATCAATGCCTAGGCCCCCAAGTTTTGAGTGACAAAAATAATTTAAGCTATTATTTACGTATTTTTGAAAGTTTACAGTAAACTCATGACATACCTACCATAGTCTTGGTTTTCGCTGCCTCTCCCCCCATCAAGTTCTTGCCTTCTAGATCCGCCTCTACTTTCCCAGCGACTTAGGCATAAGTGCTCCAAAAGTCCGATGTGAGAGAGAAAACTAAAATCTTTCGCTGTTACCTCACTATTGCTCCCTCAGGAGTCCGTCCTGGATTCATCCCTGGTCCTGACATTTTGTAGCTACTGATATCATCCCATCCCAGGCCCGAACCTTATCTATATTGAAAGTTTGATCGAGATCAGTCGGGTGGATGAAGAGTTATTAAGTTTTATTCATTTTCATATATTTACCCTCGCCCTTTTCCCCGCCCCTAAGATCTACTGTCAAGGTGAAACGATAAAAAATTTCCCAGGTTCGAACCTCATCTATGGTGAAAATTTAATTGAGATCGATCGGGTGGCTCAAGAGTTATTAACTCACGAACATAGTCACTTTTATTTTTATATATATTGATTTTAGTATATTTCCCCTCTTAACCCTCTACTACGTTGCTCCTTCAAAGTGAAATGATAAAAATACCCCAGGTACGAACCTCATCTATGTTGAAAATTTGATCAAGATTGGTTGTTTGATTCAAGAGTTATTGAGTTTTATTTATTTTTTATAATATATATATATCTAAAACTTTCCAGGCCCGAACCCTATTTATGTTGAAATTTGATCGAGATCGGTCGGGTGGTTCAAGAGTTATTTTTATTTATTTTTATATCTCTCTCCTCTCTTCTCCCCCTCCCCTAGGCTCTACCGTCAAAGTGAATAGTTAAAACATTTCCAGGTCAGAACTGCATCTACATCGAAAATTTGATCGAGATAGATCGGTCGGTTCAAGAGATTGAGAGTCACAAACATAGTTACTTTCAATTTTATGATATAGATAAATATTCGTGCACTGAGGAATATAACATTGTATACCAAGAAGTTTGATCGAATAGGAAATCGAATTCACTACCTTACGATTACAAGTTCCGTTCTTTAATACTGAGCCAACATGAACACTTCTGCTAAGCGCTTACTGAAGAAATATAACTGAATTCACGAGACAATGACATTCGTATCCGTTACAAATGCTACTTTAATTTTGCTCCTTTGCCTTTTTTATATTTTATTATGGATGCGAGAACTATACTCACTGTTTTTCCTTTCATTGCAAATATTCTTTTACCTATGGAAATAGAAAATGACATAACCAGCACGTGTTCATATGTATACTTATTTTCGAAATACTGATTCACTAAGTATTTCAATGAATATTACTTCTTTTCTACACTTGATAACATTTCAACATGTTTTATTATACCTAAATAACAAAACAACATCTCCACGAGTAGGAATATATTCGTTTTATTCGCTTATTCACGCTTCAATAAAGAGTTTGTATACACAGTTTCATCTTCGTAAATTAAAGAATTCGTGACATAGTGGAGTTTTGACATAAAATTTTGAACCCCTGGTAGGATTCGCAATTCACGCTCATCAAATAAAATTTAAAAACATAATCGATGAATAAGATTTCCCCTAATTTAGGATTATTTCACGGTTGTACAGTATATACATTTCTTTTGAAGTCGTTAGGTTCTAAAGCAGCGTTTCCCAACCGGTGTGCCGCGAGGAAATCGAAACTAAATTATTAATTCTATAGCAATCAAATTGCAAGGCATAGGGAAAAAATGTATATTTGTATTTAACATTAACATGAACCTCTAATATGAATCTACAATTTTGAGTTTCACACTGTTATTTTTCTATACACTTTTAATGTTGAAAATAGTATATGTTATCATTGTTATGACCATTATTGCTTCTTTATTGTTGCAGACTATTTTGTAACTTGAAATTTTAAAATACATTCAGTCCTTTCGACAAAACAAACATGCATGCAAATTACCTACATTTGTGTTTCAAAAGTAAAAGAGATTTGTTTGTTCATTCGTTATTTAGTGATCTTCCTTCTTAGTGAAAGGTTGGATACAATTTTCAAGAAAAAGTGTATTTTTAAAACCCTTGGTCCCAAGGGCGCTCATCAGAGGGCAAGATGGGGCGCTCGCCCCCTATAGGAAATTGTACTTCAGAATACCGAAAATCCAATAGAATTTTTACATTAGTTACAGCAAAATTTGAAACTATTCTTGAAACATCACTTACACTTGCCCCCCTTGGAAACCACAACATGGGCGCCCTTGCTTGGTCCCATATCTTATTGCAGTTGTTTTCTATTTTTAAATTAGAATGAAAAAATAAGCATAATGATTTACCACGGGGGGAAATCACTGATCGAGCTTTCTTCTCTGTGAGAAGGAGATCAGTAATCAAAGAAAAAAGTACCACTATATTTTATATTTGCAAATAATAATAATAATATCTATATGAGTGTGCCGCGAGAATTCAAGTTACATCTGTAGTGTACCGCAAGTTGAAAAAGGTTAGGAAACGCTGTTCTAAAGTAACTAAACATTTCTACTTCCATCTTATCTAAGTTTTGTCCTTCTTTCTTTTTTTCTTCTTTTCTCTTTTCCTTCGACTTCCAAACTATGTTATGCATAAGTGGTGGAAATCTTATTGAACGGCTATGTCCATTATTCCGTCTTACTATCTTCTACTCAATCTGTACTTGAACTTGAAGCGTAGAAATTTAATACTACTTCCGGTTTCAATACTTATTTGGATAGAGCGGAAACAGTAAAAGATAGCGACATAACAGTTTTTTTGCAATCGATTCAGCGTTTAAAGAGTGAGTTCCATTTCCTCTATTAACCTCTATTCAAATTTGAAGCAGTAGAAATGAACCATTTCCGATTTGAACGTTTACTGCCATAGAACAAAAATAGTAACAGATAACAACAAGCGATTCTTTTGCAATCAATTCAACGACTCAAGAGAACATTTAATCAGCACCCACATCACAGTAGTGAAACCGGAAATGGTTGAAAATTTTCTACTACTTCCGGTTTCAATACTGATCTCCATAGAGCTAGAACGGTAATATATCTAGAAGCAGTTTTATGTAGTCGATTAAGCTTTCCAAGAATAGGTATCATCTCGCCGGTAACCCTTTATTCATATCGGATGTGCTGGAAATCAACTGTATCTGGATACAATGTTTATCATCATAGAAGAATAATGGCAAAATATGCGTTTTTCGTAATCGGTTCAGCGTTTCAGCACAGCGTACCATCACTCTTGCAACACTATACCGAAACTGGAAGTTGCTGAAATTTACTAATATTTTCAGTTTCAATATTGATTTTCTTATCAGCATAGCGGTAACAGATATCGAAAAGAGGTATTTTGACTTCAATTGAAGGTTCCAAGGATGTGTTATATCTCGAATTTTATCGTTTTGTTCAGATCGGAAGTGGTGCAAATTACCAATTTAAGGTTGCAACACTGATTGCGTAATGTTTAAAATGGAAATACAAAGTGACAAGCATTGTTTATATAGATTCATTTGCGCAATAATATGTTTCATCTCTTATTTTACTAGGGGACATGATGGTTCAGTGGTAGAGTTTACCTCTGGGGCGTAGGATCCCTGGTAACCCTAAGTCAAGTAAGCTTGTGGTGGACCACATCACGCCCGTGGATTTTCTCGAGGTACTTCCGTTTCCTCCCTCATTCTGAATCCACCAATTCTTCATCATCATTCACTTGTCTTGGATTCTTGTCTCCCTTACCCTAAAGGTTGTAATCATAGAACATTAAACTGAAAGATTTCATTTCATTGCTTCCAAACGTCATAGATGTTCTATTTCAAATTTGAGTATTGAATTCGGATAGTTTGGAAGTTTATCGTGCTCTCACACAGTGAAACGAAATTCACTTATTATTATTATTATTATTAATATGATCGTTGTTAGGGTTCTGAACTTTGCTATGCATAAGTGTCAAAAGTCTTATAGAACGTCTATATCCATTCGTCCGTCTGTCTGTCTGTCGACAGGTACCAGAGCAAAAACTGTAAGAGAGGTCGAGAAGTGGTTTCTTGCAATTGATTCAGCGTCCCAAGAATCAGTTCCACTTCCTCCGCTAACTTTCTACTCAAATATGAGATGGTAGAAATCAACCATCTACGGTTTTAACGTTTATCGCCATTGAACAAAACTGGTAACAATGACATGCAGTTTCTCGCAATCGACTCAGCGTTTCAAGAGAACGTATCAAGACCTTCAACAACTCTGTACTAAAAACAGATGTTTTTGAATTTACTGGTACTTCTAGTTTCAATACTGACTTCCATGTAGCAAAATGGTAAAATATACCGAGAAGATGTTTTCTGCCGTCCAATCAGCGTTCCGAGAATAGTTTGCACCATTTCCACTAACTTTCTATTCAAACCAGTAGTAGTAGAAGTTACCCACTTCCTATTTCAACATTTATTGCTATAGAACATAAAAAATAACATTAAAAACAAACGGTTTTTTGGTATTCATTCAGCGTCCCGAGAATAGATTCCATCTCTCCACTAAACTTCTATACAGACCAGAAGTGGTAGAAATTAACCATTTCAGCTTTCAACGTTTATCACCATAAAACGAATACGTTAATCCTAAAAGAAAAGCAATTTTTAAAATATTGATTCAGCGTCCGAGGAACAGGTTATATGTTTAACCTTATTCCTTTGTTATTATTATTATTATTATTAGTAGTAGTAATGGCAGCACTCTACCGCACTCTCGATTATCCAATTTTGGGTCCCCATGGACCATAGTGAATGAACCAGGGATGCTTTGGCCCGGGATTGCGTCACCTATTGAACTTTTGCTTATGCTTATTCAGGGGCCATGCATGATGGTGTAAATGAATCAGAGGTACCTTGGCCAGGCTATGAATTCATTGAATTGGGAGTATTGGATCAGAGGTCATGATGATTCTTTAAAATTACTAAAAATATGGTCTTGATGATTCATTACGTTATGAAATAGTACAGGTTTACGAATGCTTTCGTTCCCTTTTATGGCATAAAATTTGGAGATTGTTATATCTTTGATGAGATGGACTAACACGGGTGCAAATGAAATCTTTAGTTTTACGTCACACGCATATGCAGTTTAGGCTAAAGGAGACGGTGACGATAAGAAAGGAATGAAAGTGTGGGAGAAAATTGGAGCATAATGTTGCCCACCACAAAACTATTTTCGAGGTGTTTTAAATCAGGGACCACATACAGCAGAGGTAAACGCTCTACCACTGAGCCACCGCGCCTCTACTGGTATGAATGAATTAGAGGTAGTTGGTTCGAGCTAATATGTTCGTTTGACGTCACTGAACTGGGATTTTTAGCTTGGAACTTGTTTCGTTTCCTTTTATGGGTATAAAATTACCAAAACAAGGTATGATCTCTTTCTTGATGACCTATTACGTTATGAATTAGTAGACCCCAGTAATAGTATAAATTAGTATTAGTATTAATATGAAACTCGAAAACTTTGGAGTTCCTTTGTGGCTAACCGGTTAGCGTATGCGCCTTTAACGTGGGAGACCAGAGTTCGATTCCCGGAAGGAGCTCATGCGGTTTGGATTTCACGTTAATTAGTAGGTTCTATTTTTGCTGCTGAACTTTGGGAGGAATACTTGATTTTTGGTTGTTATCCCTTTGATGAGATGAACTAACATTGGTGCAAATGAAATCTTTAGTTTTACGTCCCACGATTAGGCTAAAGGAGACGGTGACGATGAAAAATGAATGAAAGTATGGGAGAAAATTGGAGCATAATGTTGCCCACCACAAAATTACTTTGAACCAGGGACTCCATACAGCAGAGGTGAACACTCTACCACTGAGCCACCACGTCCCTTATTGGTGCGAATGAAGTAGAGATATTTGGTTTGAGCTAATGTGTTTGTTTGACGTCAGGCTGACCCTATTTTACTTTTGGGACCCCACATGGACCATAGTGAATGAGTTAGAGATGCTTTGGTTTGGGATTGCATTATCTATTGTAATTTTGCTTATGTTTACTCAGGGGCAGGGATCACTCAGGACACATAAGATCACCTTAATTTACATCAGCAGTTGGGGGGGGGGGAAGGGAGTATCGGACCTCGTTCCCTTTGATGATTATCGATTTTGGAGCCTTATTACGTTATATGGAGGCGTATTTAAAATTATTTCCTTAAATTTGATAAGTACTCCATTTTGTTCCGTTTCAGGGGTGAACATGGATACCTTGCAATCGTACCGAGTTCGATTCTTGGTGCTAGTTTAGGAAATGTTGAATTTAACGTCCCCAGCGAAAACGATGATGATGAGAAATGATAGGACGAAATAGGAGAAAACATGTTCCCTTTTAGAGGTACAAAATTGCCAAAATATAAACGTAAGCAATACGTTGTACCACGTGTTTGGTCTTTTGGCCCAATTTATCCTCTTGGATGAGGCCCTATTACCTTATATAGTTATATGGACGTATACAGGGGTCCATTACCTTTCATAAGATATGGGTATATTTGTGCACCCCTTTAAAAATTTGGGAGGGGTACCTTGGCCCACCCCCTTCAATTTTGGAAATTGCCCAATTTAAACATTTGGTATAATAGTATAGGACCCTAATATATATTATTATATCCCTTTTAGGGGCACAAAATTACCAAATTTTACTACAACCACGTATTTGGTATTTTGGCTCATTTTATCACCTTGGATGAGGTCCTATTACCTTATATAGTTATATGGACGTATACAGATGTCCATTTCCTATTATAAGACATAGGTATATTTGTGCAACCCTTTAAAAATTTGGGAGGAGTACCATGGCCAATCTTTTAAATTTTGGAAATTTTCCAGTTTAAGCATATACTACTGGACTCTAATATGTATCATGATAAATTTGGGTGGTTCACTTCGTTCCCTTTTAGGGTACAAAATTGCCAAAATATAAACATAAGCAATATGTTGTACCACGTGTTTGGTTTTTTGATCCAATTTATCCTCTTGGATGAGGACCTATTACCTTATATGGTTATATGGTCATGTATAGGGGTCTATTCCCTATCATAAGACATAGGTACATTTGTGCACCCCTTGAAATTTTTGGGAATGGTACCTTGGCCCACCCCTTAAGTTTTAGAAATTGCCCAATTTAAACATTTGGTATAATAGTACTGGACCCTAATATATATTACTATAAATTTGGGTGGTCCACCTCGTTCCCTTTTAGGGGTCATTTTGTTCCGCTTTAGGGGTGAACATGGATACCGTACATGTGTTGCAATCGTCCCGAGTTCGATTCTTGGTGCTAGTTTCAGGAAGTGTTGAATTTAACGTCTCCGTAAAACGATGATGATGAGAAGTGATAGGACGAAACATGAACTTACTTGATTGAGGATTGAAGCAGGGACCTCACACATTAGTGACAAACGCGGATGGGATGATGTCATTTTGGACCTAATTAGTAACTCTCGTTTCCGTTCATGGATTAAATAAAAAGATGACTCTTTGCTTAAATCTGATTAGTTCATTGTTCGAGCGATTTTTAAACGCCCAGCGTTTGTTGATCAGTAAGCGCTTCATTGATGGAAACAATGTTGCCAGATTTTCAAAATCTAAACTGCTCCGATTCTTTTTCGAAACGGTTCCGCTGAGTGCAAGGATTTTTCAAAACTAAAAATTTTGAAAACTAAAAATTTTCAAACTACAAAAAATTAAACTTTTCAAAAAAATTTTCTAACTAAAAAAATTCAAATAAAAAAATTTAAACAAAAAATTGTCAAACAAAAATTTTCAAACTAAAAGATTTCAAATAAAATTTTGAAACAAATTTTGAAAATCTAAAATTTTTAAAACTAAAAAATAAAATCAAACTTTCTGAAACGAAATTTTTTAAACTTAATTTTTTGAACTCGAACCGAATTTGGAAACTAAAAAACTTTTCGAACCAAATTTTCACACAATTTTTTTTCGAACTCAGAAAGTTTCAAACTTAAAACTTGCAAATCAAAATTTCAAACTAAAAAGTTTTCAATCTAAAATTTTGAACTAAAAAAATTCGAACTCAAAGTTCTCACTAAAAATTTTCGAACTCAGAAAGTTTTAAAATCAAAATTTGAAACTCAAGTTTCGAATTAAAAATATTTTCGAACTACAATTATCAAACTCGAACTTTTCGAAAATCTTAACAGAGATTGAAAGTGATCACTCGTTTCGCGAGCCGTAGGCCTAAGCCGTAACTTTTAGTAATGTAACATAGTTTACGGTTTAAGATTTATATTGTCTTGAGAACGATTGAGTTCGTTTATGTAATGAACCCGTTGGCCAGCCATAGCCTGATTTCACATCGTAGCTCATGAAAGCAATCTTGTTGTAGTTGTGTAGCCGTGACCATTTTTTCTGGACATAGCCTGTACGATCACCAGGAATGAAATACTACTTAGTTTAGCGACCATTAAGACGTGATTTAATAAATATTAGCCACATTAACACTTGAACTTGTATGAAACGAATAACAGCTTACTGATCAAAGCACAGAACGAAAAAAATGCTAAGATGGACAGAATTTTATTCATGTGACGTCAAGCACGGAAGTATTTCCTTACCTCTCACTCCTCTCACTTGAAGGTCAAGGTGCTAATCAGCATTTTCCAGGTTGAATGCATTACAATAAAAAAAAACTTTCCTTAAGCCCATTTGAGATTTCAGTGGCTAAGTCCAGGTTCGATTTTTGGCGTTATTATTACGGGTTTAAGTACACAACCCACAGAAGTACGTTCAAGTCTTATACAGCCTAAGGTCATAAACGCTTTCCATCTTATACGTAAAATAGAAACAAATATTTGGTGTTTATAGCTACATTTATGATGATTCGAATTTCACTTTGAACTGTAGGTCCACGTCCTATACAGCCTCAATATTGTTAAGTCAACATAAAACATTTATGGTGGTTCAGATTTTATCGTTCACGTCTTATGCAGTCTAGGAACACAAGATTTACGTCCTCGGTACTGTCAAGAGAACAAAAAACACTCGTGGTGGTTCAGAGAAATGAAATTAAATCTTTGAGTTTTACGTCTTACGGTTATGTTAACTAGGCTAAAGAAGACGATGATGATGAGAAATAAATGTAAGGATAGATTAAATATAGTGGGGAGAACCCTGAGAAAACTCACGCACCCGGCTTTTTGTTCACTACAAAGCAACTTGGCGTTAGCTAAGATCGAACCAGCGACCTTACACACCTCTGTCATTGAGTCATCACGACGTAAAACAGATAATGATATACTTAACATGAAACAAGCAAGGTCACTGAGTTGAGGAAGATCATTTTGCAGGCCTCAGCTTTTCCTGAGGAGCAAATACAACAATAATTTAAAAACCACTCATGAAAAAGACTGTTGTTTAGACTAACATCACGCACACACACACACACTACACACACACAAACACACAATGTTGTTTATTACAGTACATACTGATTACATTTTTTAAATACAAATATATTACTTATGTTGATTTCAATGAAAATGTAATTAAGTTTTAGCAGTAGGCACAGACTTTTCGTGCAATACTTTTATCGTATAAAAACTTCACTTAAAATAATGAACGTCAGCAGGATCAAACTAGAATCCTTTTCGCATTAGATGCACTTGTCTGCCGTGTCGTGACAAAACGCTGTAACTTTGGCGAAGAAGTTTTGCGAAAATGAGCCTTAAAGTTTTCATCCGAAAATGTGATCTGTTTCGTGTAGAACCAGTGTAACTAGGCAATAATGGTCAACCAATCAATTTTCACCAAATTTAATCACACAACATGCATTTACGTAACATTACATGTAACCACGTGTTTCCAAAGTCAAGATACACTATTTCTACACGATACAGATCACATTTTCGGATGAAACCTTTAAGGCTCATTTTCGCAAAACTTCTTCGCCAAAGTTACAGCGTTTTGTCACGACACGGCAGTTGTTCACTTTTATGAAATTGTTTTCCAGCCGGAATCGATCTTCTTGTGAATGTTATTTAATACAAATCACTCGCATGGTACAAAACAATATGAGATCAAAACGATAAATCGTTCATTTTTTTACACAAGGAAAGCCGAACTATGGTATCGTAACAGTTTTTTTTCTTTCTTCATTTACAATCTTATGAGGGAAGCTCTTCCACCATAGTAAATTGAATTCAATGTAGCATCATTCACTACTGGCACGATCTTTCATGAAATAAGTAACATGATAATCCTATAAGAACGACGGGAAGCACTCTAAAGGAATCGAACTGAAAACCTCTTGCACCAGAAAAATTGGATTCACTGCAACATTATAGCATCACTAGGTAACACGGTAATCACTATTGCAGTAAATGACAAGTTCAATGTTACAAACACAGGACTGATATCTTAGTAACTAAGCAACAGTAACACAATTTAAAGAGAGAGAATGCAATATGACAGAGCTGAATGATGTTATAAAGAAAAACTGCAAATTCTGCATTCTTCATCTATGACAAAGAAACTATGATACTGAAGTAATGAAATTCATTTCGTTACGAAACTTGTGCAAGAAGCCGCTCCTCTCTTTCGTCATCTTCGCCTTCTTTTTTTTAATGCAATTTCAATATGACAGAAGCTGACTTAATATTTTAAAGTGTTTGGCAATGTAAATGGAAAATTGGTTCATTGCTTTTAACAACTAAGCAGACGTCGATTTTGAGGTCCGAGTTCCCAGCTCATAAGATATGAATCGCTGTGCTAAACGAAATATGTCCTTTTCTTAAAGTTCTAATCGATCCGGGGTTCGACTCCAGGTAAGGAAACACACATTTTTGTTTGTTCTATCGCAGGATGTCTTAACATTTGATGGTTCAGATTTCATCTTATTTCACGTCTTAATGGTCGCTAAACTAAGTAGTATTTCATTCCTGGTGATCGTACAGGCTATGTCCAGAAAAAATGGTCACGGCTACACAACTACAACAAGATTGCTTTCATGAGCTACGATGTGAAATCAGGCTATGGCTGGCCAACGGGTTCATTACATAAACGAACCCAATCGTTCTCAAGACAATATAAATCTTAAACCGTAAACTATGTTACATTACTAAAAGTTACGGCTTAGGCCTACGGCTCGCGAAACAAGTGATCACTTTCAATCTCTGTTAAGATTTTCGAAAAGTTCGAGTTTGATAATTGTAGTTCGAAAATATTTTTAATTCGAAACTTGAGTTTCAAATTTTGATTTTAAAACTTTCTGAGTTCGAAAATTTTTAGTGAGAACTTTGAGTTCGAATTTTTTTAGTTCAAAATTTTAGATCGAAAACTTTTTAGTTTGAAATTTTGATTTGCAAGTTTTAAGTTTGAAACTTTCTGAGTTCGAAAAAAAATTGTGTGAAAATTTGGTTCGAAAAGTTTTTTAGTTTTCAAATTCGGTTCGAGTTCGAAAATTTAAGTTTAAAAAATTTCGTTTCAGAAAGTTTGATTTTATTTTTTAGTTTTAAAAATTTTAGATTTTCAAAATTTGTTTCAAAATTTTATTTGAAATCTTTTAGTTTGAAAATTTTTGTTTGACAATTTTTTGTTTAAATTTTTTATTTGAAATTTTTTAGTTAGAAATTTTTTTGAAAAGTTTAATTTTTTGTAGTTTGAAAATTTTTAGTTTTCAAAATTTTTAGTTTTGAAAAATTCTTGCACTCAGCGGAACCGTTTCGAAAAAGAATCGGAGCAGTTTAGATTTTGAAAATCTGGCAACATTGTTTCCATCAATGAAGCGCTTACTGATCAACAAACGCTGGGCGTTTAAAAATCGCTCGAACAATGAACTAATCAGATTTAAGCAAAGAGTCATCTTTTTATTTAATCCATGAACGGAAACGAGAGTTACTAATTAGGTCCAAAATCACATCATCCCATCCGCGTTTGTCACTAATGTGTGAGGTCCCTGCTTCAATCCTCAATCAAGTAAGTTCATGTTTCGTCCTATCACTTCTCATCATCATCGTTTTACGGAGACGTTATATTCAACACTTCCTGAAACTAGCACCAAGAATCGAACTCGGGACAATTGCAACACATGTACGGTATCCATGTTCACCCCTAAAGCGGAACAAAATGACCCCTAAAAGGGAACGAGGTGGACCACCCAAATTTATAGTAATATATATTAGGGTCCAGTACTATTATACCAAATGTTTAAATTGGGCAATTTCTAAAACTTAAGGGGTGGGCCAAGGTACCATTCCCAAAAATTTCAAGGGGTGCACAAATGTACCTATGTCTTATGATAGGGAATAGACCCCTATACATGACCATATAACCATATAAGGTAATAGGTCCTCATCCAAGAGGATAAATTGGATCAAAAAACCAAACACGTGGTACAACATATTGCTTATGTTTATATTTTGGCAATTTTGTACCCTAAAAGGGAACGAAGTGAACCACCCAAATTTATCATGATACATATTAGAGTCCAGTAGTATATGCTTAAACTGGAAAATTTCCAAAATTTAAAAGATTGGCCATGGTACTCCTCCCAAATTTTTAAAGGGTTGCACAAATGTACCTATGTCTTATA
Source organism: Thermobia domestica (assembly GCF_964235325.1). NCBI lineage: Eukaryota > Metazoa > Arthropoda > Insecta > Zygentoma > Lepismatidae > Thermobia > Thermobia domestica. The sequence goes on from NC_137454.1 coordinate 210,100,288, forward strand.
ATAGGAAATGGACATCTGTATACGTCCATATAACTATATAAGGTAATAGGACCTCATCCAAGGTGATAAAATGAGCCAAAATACCAAATACGTGGTTGTAGTAAAATTTGGTAATTTTGTGCCCCTAAAAGGGATATAATAATATATATTAGGGTCCTATACTATTATACCAAATGTTTAAATTGGGCAATTTCCAAAATTGAAGGGGGTGGGCCAAGGTACCCCTCCCAAATTTTTAAAGGGGTGCACAAATATACCCATATCTTATGAAAGGTAATGGACCCCTGTATACGTCCATATAACTATATAAGGTAATAGGGCCTCATCCAAGAGGATAAATTGGGCCAAAAGACCAAACACGTGGTACAACGTATTGCTTACGTTTATATTTTGGCAATTTTGTACCTCTAAAAGGGAACATGTTTTCTCCTGTTTCGTCCTATCATTTCTCATCATCATCGTTTTCGCTGGGGACGTTAAATTCAACATTTCCTAAACTAGCACCAAGAATCGAACTCGGTACGATTGCAAGGTATCCATGTTCACCCCTGAAACGGAACAAAATGGAGTACTTATCAAATTTAAGGAAATAATTTTAAATACGCCTCCATATAACGTAATAAGGCTCCAAAATCGATAATCATCAAAGGGAACAAGGTCCGATACTCCCTTCCCCCCCAACTGCTGATGTAAATTAAGGTGATCTTATGTGTCCTGAGTGATCCCTGCCCCTGAGTAAACATAAGCAAAATTACAATAGATAATGCAATCCCAAACCAAAGCATCTCTAACTCATTCACTATGGTCCATGTGGGGTCCCAAAAGTGAAATAGGGTCAGCCCGACGTCAAACAAACACATTAGCTCAAACCAAATATCTCTACTTCATTCGCACCAATAAGGGACGTGGTGGCTCAGTGGTAGAGTGTTCACCTCTGCTGTATGGAGTCCCTGGTTCAAAGTAATTTTGTGGTGGGCAACATTATGCTCCAATTTTCTCCCATACTTTCATTCATTTTTCATCGTCACCGTCTCCTTTAGCCTAATCGTGGGACGTAAAACTAAAGATTTCATTTGCACCAGTGTTAGTTCATCTCATCAAAGGGATAACAACCAAAAATCAAGTATTCCTCCCAAAGTTCAGCAGCAAAAATAGAACCTACTAATTAACGTGAAATCCGAACCGCATGAGCTCCTTCCGGGAATCGAACTCTGGTCTCCCACGTTAAAGGCGCATACGCTAACCGGTTAGCCACAAAGGAACTCCAAAGTTTTCGAGTTTCATATTAATACTAATACTAATTTATACTATTACTGGGGTCTACTAATTCATAACGTAATAGGTCATCAAGAAAGAGATCATACCTTGTTTTGGTAATTTTATACCCATAAAAGGAAACGAAACAAGTTCCAAGCTAAAAATCCCAGTTCAGTGACGTCAAACGAACATATTAGCTCGAACCAACTACCTCTAATTCATTCATACCAGTAGAGGCGCGGTGGCTCAGTGGTAGAGCGTTTACCTCTGCTGTATGTGGTCCCTGATTTAAAACACCTCGAAAATAGTTTTGTGGTGGGCAACATTATGCTCCAATTTTCTCCCACACTTTCATTCCTTTCTTATCGTCACCGTCTCCTTTAGCCTAAACTGCATATGCGTGTGACGTAAAACTAAAGATTTCATTTGCACCCGTGTTAGTCCATCTCATCAAAGATATAACAATCTCCAAATTTTATGCCATAAAAGGGAACGAAAGCATTCGTAAACCTGTACTATTTCATAACGTAATGAATCATCAAGACCATATTTTTAGTAATTTTAAAGAATCATCATGACCTCTGATCCAATACTCCCAATTCAATGAATTCATAGCCTGGCCAAGGTACCTCTGATTCATTTACACCATCATGCATGGCCCCTGAATAAGCATAAGCAAAAGTTCAATAGGTGACGCAATCCCGGGCCAAAGCATCCCTGGTTCATTCACTATGGTCCATGGGGACCCAAAATTGGATAATCGAGAGTGCGGTAGAGTGCTGCCATTACTACTTTATTATTATTATTATTATTATTATTATTATTATTATTATTATTATTATTATTATTATTATTATTATTATTATTATTATTATTATTATTATTATTATTATTATGTAGCAATAGCTCTTATGATGTGTTGTTACGGCGAGGTTGTGTCCTGATGATATTTCGGCCTGCGAGTTTTGGCCCGGCGAGATTTGATCCGCAAGGTTTTGGACGTGAAAGTATTGGCCCGGCAAGATTTTAGTACGGAAGACTTTGAGCGGCAAGGTTTCGATCAGGCGAGACTTTTCCCCGTTAGTTTTCTGGCAGCGAGGTATTGGCCAGATGTAATTTTGCCTCCCGGAAATTTGGTCGGTGATGTTTCGACCATGATGATTTTTGACCATTTTAAACAATGTTTTTGCTCATTTTCAGCTATTGCATTCTAATGTTAATGTTTATATCCATACACTTGATTCCTGAAATGAAATGAAATGTTTAGTTTTAGGTCGAAGTCTATAGTCTAAAGGATAGGGATGCGCTCGAGTCGAGACATGTCTCGAATCTCGACTCGACTCGACTCGAATTCGAGTCGAGATTCGAGTCGAGACACACTTTGTAAAATTCGAGACGAGTCGAGACAAACGTATTTCTCGACTCGAATTTTCGAGTCGAGACACGAGTCGAGTCGAGACGGCTCTTAAATATCTCGACTCGACTCGAATGTCTCGAAAATCTTTCTATAATTTTTAATATTATTTTGAAGAAAGTATTCACTCAGAAACAGCCTTGAAACCAATTCCAGCTTTTATTCCTTTAGAAAGGTACAGAACGCATAAAATTAATAGTTAATCTTTAAAGATCAAGATTTAATTTTCAGCTCAATTCAGTTAATTAAAACTAATAGTTAATGTCGTTGTATTTGGTTGTACTGCAAATATAATGATAATAATAATAATAATTGATTATCTAGTTTGTATAAAACTATTATCCGTAGTCTAAATCTAGTTTGTATAAAACTATTGCGATAGAGTGAACTTCATAAATTCTCTGAATGAGCAGTTGGTAGTCTATAGTAATTTAGCATAGTTATAATTATTGTGTTTTCGTTCCCATGAACGCAATAGGGTTACGTAACTTCTGGATTATTCACTTGCCCAACTATTCTGAGGCTTTAATATGTTGCAGCATATCACGAGCTACGGATAATATATAATGTAACATTTGTTGTACATCACATAATATGATACGAGACTATTTTACATAGTATATCTTATCTAATATAAATAAAATAAAGAGTCTATTTGTGTGTTTGTCTGTCTGTCTGTGCGACCTGGGGACCAGACGAGTGGACCGAGAGTTCCCAAAATTTGGTCACGGGTACCTTAGTCCAGGCCCCAGATCAAGACGAAGCGTTTTTTTTAAATTTCGAACCAGGGGGGTCTCGGGGGGGACGTTTACTGGGACCGACCTGGGGACCAGACAAGTTGACCGAGAGTTACCAAATTTTGGTCACGGATACCTTGGTCCAGGTCCCAGTCTAAGGCGAAGAGTTTTTGTCAAAATTGGAACCAGGGGGTCTCAGGGGGGCGTTTAGCGAGACATGTAGTAAAAGTAATCCAAATTGATCGACATTAGTGTCAAACCCATAGTTTTCACGGTCGCTGAGATCAATGGTGACACTTCCATCAGCGATGACTTGCAAATTCAGCTACTACTGTATGCGGGCCGGGTGTCAGCGGGTGAGGAATACCGAGACATGTATAAATAGCCCATATTGATTGATACTAGTGTCAAATCCATAGTTTTCGCGGTCACTGAAATGAATGGTGATACTTCCACAGGTGTTGACTTCCAAATACAGCCCCCATGCGAAGAATGGGTATATTAAGCTAGTATTACAATAAATGGACTGTTTGGATGCCAAGAACTAGTACAGATAAGTATCTTTCACTTCTATGAATAGGTATTTTTTAAAAGGATTTTTGTAAACACTAAGTTATAAAACAATGAACTACATACAGTAGTTATGGTTTTGGTTCCCAACATAAAAGAAATATGGATTGTTCATGAGATATTGAACTTCAACTTTCACTCCTGGAAAATTTCAATTTTGGAGTTAGGCCACTTGGCATCAAAGCAGTTCACTGTAAGATAAATACATTCCGCACATTAGTAGCATAGTTGTTCAGGAGCCTTCGATTTCCATCCTCTCAAATGAAAGCTGAATGATTGCTTGATACATGCTGACTATATAGGAGAAATAGTGTATTAAGTTTTCGAGCTTTGGTGCGTATCCGTATTTACACTCTGATATAACTTTAAGTTCACACTCAAATCGAGCTAATTGTTTAATGCATTTCGAAAGCTTTTGTTTTTATGCAGCTCATTAAGGAAAATTTATTTCATAATCGTAACATTTATGTACTAAGAAACTATGAACGTAAAGTGGACTCGACCTAGCCCCGTGGCCACTGTGACTCACTGGCACAGCTCTCACCCTTGGTGTGTGAGGACTCTGATTCTGTGTGTGTGTGTGAACTCCGCGGCTAGTGTATGCGTACAGAGTCGGAAGCGGTATGTATTGTTTATACTGCTTACAACGTTACCCCCCACATAAAATATAAATTCACCCTTTCTCCCTTCTCTTTTTCGAATACAATGAACCGACTCTTTTGCTGAAGAACGATGCTAAAAGAAAATTGAAACATCTGTGTCTAAACTTTCTTTGAAGCGCAGTCTTTTGTATTTGTAAGGTTTTGCGAGTGTTTTCGAGATAGCCAAATTTTTACCATGGACTCCTGCTGCGAACTGACCGTGAGTAAACACCCGATCTCGCTGTGCTCAATTTCTCTCGCACACGTGAAATGGGTTTGTTGTTTCCAAAACAAATAGGAAGTTACCTTGTGCTTTTGCATTTCTGCACGCACACAGGTACCATTGTTGTTTTAATGATCAGAAGAAATATCAAAACCATCCGATATATATGATACAAAACAGCTAACAGAGGGAGGCAAAGATAAAAGTAGGCCTATACCAAGTTTTCCGCGTGGTACCATTATGGAGAATAAATATTTGATAAAGTCACGTATATGCGCTTAAACCTATTCCATCTGTCCTTATAATTTTTCTGGTCTCATCAATTTCTCAGGAGAATACGTACAACATATGTCCAAATTCCATATATACTCTTTCTAAACTAATGAGTAAACTCATTAAGAACACCAACTGATATCAATAAACAGGAAAGAAAACAATACTTTATACTTCTATCATTTGGTACACATCTCTATGAAGCACAGCTTGTTTCTTTTTGAAATAGCTCCTTCGTGTCACAGCTGTGGTTAGTTTTGTTTTGTGTTAGGATGAAAGAGAGAAATGCAACATTTGCTTCGAGGTGAAGATATATATATTATTAAGATGACCGGTGATAAGCGAGGTTTAACAAAGAGTGCCTTTCGGATGCACAATTTAACGGGTAGTTGCAGTCCGTGTTGAGAATCGAACCAAAGCTATGTAAGACATGTTAATATTGAGCTCTTTTGTGGTAAAAGTGAACTTCAGAAACACACAAAAGACTTGAAACATCAAGCTAATGTAAAGCAATTGAAAAATAGCCTACCTATCGCTGCATCTTTTCTGTGGCTAGAAACATGCAGTGTGTAGCAACAAGAATCGTGTTAAGGACTTTTTTTTCGAACATAACATTCCCTTCCACACCATAAAAGACAATATAATGTTTGTTAAAAGAAAGTGCACATAATATTTTTAAATTTTGTTTGTGATCCTATCATGCATAATTATAAATAATGCCTTTCATACTACGAGAATGAGTTCAACTATACGTCATGGCCCCTCTAAAGCGGGGCCGCGGTGGCTCAGTGGTAGATCGTTCACCTCTGGTGCTTGGGGACCCTGGTTCGATCCCAGCTCGTACCAAGTGAACTTTGTGGTGGACAAACACCGTGTGCGTGGGTTTCCTCGGGGTTCTTCCGTTCCTCCCACTTTCTTCATTCCACGATTTCACTAATTTCTCATCATCACCCCTCTCCTTTAGCCTAACCGGCATAGCCGTGGGACGTAAAACTCAAAGATTTCACTTCATTTTTTCCCTCGAAAGCGATATCTTTCAAAATTATTTATTGTTAGATATTGTAAATTTACGGTATCTATTTTAGTGGACGGGAAATTTTGCATCTAATCGGATAATTTCATGGCTTCTAACAGGAATTCGCAGTTACGAAATTTGCATCACTGTCTTTTGAAAGGATGCCTAGAAGAAATACTACTAGAAAATAACTGAAAACACAAAATGGATTTGACAGCCAAATTCACGTCATCTTGGTGCGTCATCATTTTTCTTTAAATATTTGTATTTAGTATTAGATTAGAGTTTAGTGTCCCTTTCAGCATCAAGGCTATATGAGACGTGAACTTACAAATTAACGTGGGTTCAGAACCACAGGAGTTCCCATCGGAAATCGAACCTAGGTCTCCCGCACCAAAGACGCGTACGCTAATCATATGGACAAGGGTGTTCGATATTTAGTAATGTGTACATAAAGTTGTGAAATTGCGCTTGTATAATGGAATGCAATTCCTTCTACTGACATAAACCTTCACAATACTTAGCTGGACAAAGTATCTTTAAAAAGAAAATGTCACTTTTTATGTTTCAGTTCCTGGTTCGACTGAAGGATGGAACAAATTGCAATGAGCGTTTTTGGATCCTACTTTGTGTAGTTGATTCATCATAAACTTGGTATTTGATACGGATATGAACTATTACACTTATTTGGTGTTTATTTCTAAATAATAAGTCCTAATACAATTTCATAAAGTTGTAATTCTTCTTTAGTTTGTATCACTTTACACAATGACAAATCCACAAGGTGTGTTGTATCGGTGCAGTACCAGTTTTTCACGTTTTTCAAAATGTTCCAAAACCGAAAGAATAATCTTTAATTTCTGATATTTTAGTCGTCACAAATTACAATTTTATAATGTAGTCAATGTTTATAATTACTGGGCAGTTGGGCGTTTAAACTAATGACATCATAATAAAGTCAAAACCCTAATTTTGAGTTGAATTGATTCTGATTTTAACGTCCCGTTCAGCAGCGAGGCTATGTGAGACGTGGACATACTGATTAACGTGGAATCCGAACCTCATGAACTCCCACCAGGAATCAAGCCCAGGTTTCCCACGCCAAAGGCAAGTATGCTAACCGTTAGCCACGAAGGAGCTCCACCATAATTTTAGTGGGCGATAAGAAATATCTCGCCAGTGCTTTTACAATAAATAAAATTTTATAAGTATTAAAGAATAGTGGTAAGAGATTTTATAATAGCTCTTTTATTTATGAGATATGAGTATTTTGAAAAAAAAAAAAAACAACAACAACTAAAGAATAGGTTGGCGGAACCACAAAAGACTCGTAAAATAAACTTTCTTATAAATACATACGCACCTTACTCACCTTTTATAATTGCTATGCTTACGTTCTCCATAAAAACAGAAATTCTCTTTTAGTGATACTTTACACAAGATCATGAAGTGGGTTCAAATTTAATTAAAGGCAAAATACAATACAATAATCCACAAATATTGCCTCAAGTGAGTTTAAAGATTTCTAAACACTAGTGCGAAACCGGGCTCTGCCGTTGCGATCGATTTACAGGTCTTGAGACGAAAGTAAGAAGGGTCTTACGCACACAGTAAGTAAAAACAATTAATATGCCGGTAACTTTCCCCCAAATGGGTGTATCTTAAAACTAACCTCACCATTATTTTTCTAATTAAATTCTAGCCCGAAATTATGTATCATATTACCCTATTCCCATTTTGAAAACTTGACCTTAATTCAAAATGGCGGATTTCAAGATGGCTGCCATCAAGGTCATATCTACCATACGACTTCCCCCAGGACTTATATGTATCCACATGGTTTTTCTTCACTTTTCTTCATTAACGCTCCGTTTACAAAGGGTAGTAAGGGACTTCTGTGGTAATCTCTAATAACCACATCACAACTCTTAAAAGTTATTTTAAAAAAATAGGAAACATGCACCATGGCAAAAATTTGTCATCACAAGTAATGATGCATACATGCCTTCTATCAGCAAAAAAAGTTTCATTGAAATTGGAGCCGGACATTTGAGTGATGTCCCTTGTGGGATGTGATTGAACGTAACGTCAGAACACATCGCCCCCCTTCCCGGAATTTACGGGAATTAGGTGACCTGAGTGAGCACATGTGGTGCCAGCTCTCTCCAGCGACCTATCAAGGATCATTGCGTGTATGCCAAGACGTGTCGCCGTTTTTATCCATGCCAAAAGTCGACATACTGACAATTAGGTAGGTAGTCATGATGGTCTGGCTGATGTGTGCGTATATTTTAACTCGTACATTTTGTCTCGACTCGACTTTCGAGACGTCTCGACTCGAATTCGAGTCGAGTCGAGACAGAGACTGTCGAGTCGAGACACGAGTCGAGACAGAAACATATTTTCGAGTCGAGACACGAGTCGAGACAACATTTTCTCGAGACGAGTCGAGACAGGCTTAAATCTCGACTCGACTCGACTCGAATGCATCCCTACTAAAGGATACGGATAATGAATCAAAGTGATTGGATGATCCCTAAGTGTGTGAAAACAACAAAACAGGAGAATGTCGAAAAATCTCATGGACACAATGTGTCTACCACAAAGTGGCACGAAATGGAATGAAACTTGAATTCCTTTGAAGCAGTTTGTTTTTGTAACGCTATAATTTTATTTCTCTGTATGATTCATATTCGTACTTTCTAGTTGAGAATTAGTTCGGAAAAAAGAAAGTTGCTCATAATAATATTAAACGTAAATCTTATACGTTTTAAGAAATACAGTTAGGTATATATGATGTGAAATAATTACAACCTATTTACCCCAGCTGAACTACATGTTAATAATAAACAAATGTCTAAATAAACGAACTAATAAATCAATAATAAACCAGCTTACGAAATGCTCTGATCTAATCGGAGACGCTTGTTAATTTGGTAAAAATTGGTTAACCGTTATTTCTTACTGCAGATATTCTTGAATTTCTAGGACTTCAGTATCTCTCAATTCAAGTTCCTTTCCAGTTGCCACACCATTCTTAGACAATACTGATAGTTTCTTGCTCTCACGAATCGAAATCAGCAGATTTGTTAATTATTTTGTTAAGCAAGTCATGGTAGTGTCCAGAAGTGGCGAAACATACAGTTCGAGTACGCGAACTCAAAGTATACAATAATTGGATTGCACACTACATACGGAACACATAACCATGGTTAACTCTACGGTTAACCGGTTAATCGCCCATACAGTTAACACTTCGCCAAATTAACTTCGATCACCTCTATGTTGCGGCACCTCACCGTGGTAAAACATGAAAATTTAAAACGAAGGAATAAAGAATCGCAAGTGCTGACCCAAACAAAAATACAATATTATGAGTTTTTTCTGAGTATTTTGTAGATTGAAAACGAATCTTTTTCCTGTTATTTAAAAGATATAGAAGATACCATGTATTTTAATAGTAAGGCTCTATCACATCATTCCTGTGTATTTACTATCTTCCTTTCGCAATGTCTGCTAACGATTTCAGAGGTTGTATTTGAGGCACATCTGGAGTATTTGATAATTTCGTGCCTTCCACCTGCAGATTAATATGAAAGCAGCAGAGAGATAATGATTATGTACAGTATATTGTGTTATGCGAAAAAAAAAAAACTCCTACTAACTTAAAAACTCCAACTATTGACGACCTTCTATTTTTAAGTGGATGCTTCACGAGCCACCAGGAAATTAGTAACACTGAGAGCTTGGGTCCCAAAGGCGCTGATGTAGCACTGTTTTCAATCACTAACTGTATAAAATAACTTGGGATGTTAATAGCGAACGAAGATAGGCAAGTTGCAATAGGGTTAGGTCACAGAAGGTGTGGGTGAAGCGTTGTTTACAGCGAATGGCTTTATAATACTTTGGGAAGTATAACACTGTGTAGTATGTTAGAGAGTTTACTTCCGTCTTGAGACAACTATTATTCATAAACATGTTTTGAGAAGTTCTTAATGAAAACATCAATACTATTATTCCTGTCTTGCATAAAACATGGCACCATTCCTGATGTCAACTTTGACTATGATTAGCAAGATCGAAAGCTTGTCTGGAGGAACGTTATTGAATGAGATCAAAATGCAATTTTCGTTAAGACTTTCTTACTGAAAACCTATATCTCAAAATCTTGCCTAAGTGATGTTATGGGACAGAAATTCACTTCTCAAGACATATTTTGAGAAAAAATCATTAAGATGTATTTATGAATATGAGTCTTAGAAACTTATCTTGTAATGTGCCATGCGGTGTTGTCACATCATCATATCTTTAACGGGTTTTATCGCCGAAGGCTCCGGACGTTAAAAGTTATATTTTTGTCTTCTCTTTACATGTACAAGTAGCACTACCTCCCAGTGGGCATGGGGGCTAGTTGTAGAGTTCCGATATATATGACAAACAAATCATATAATATTTGATTTGGATTAGGTTTCGAAATTGAATCTGATTGTCTTGTCTGGCGACAATCTTTAAAAGTAGAGAGAAACAGACTGAGAGAGAGAGAGATAAACTGCATTTTTAGACTCAATCTTTGACGTTATGCTCAAGCGAAGAAAGAAAGAAAAAAAAGAGAGAAGTGTCCAGTTTCTCCTCTTGTCCGTTTGCGTCCGTCAATCCGAAATGTCGAGCGGAGTTCCACCCATATAAGTAGTGTGTTTGTTGACCAAATACCAGAGCGTTTTCAACGAAAAGTGGGTGAAAAGCGATGGAAAAATACGAAAGCTTTTTGAAGATGTTTACAGAACTCAGAAGGACTTTTGCAAACAAAGACGGGAACTCTGTCTCTTGTAAGTGACGTTTACGGTCTTTCCTTGTTTCAACGTCGGCGTTTGCCCGGAAGGATTACCCTTTTCCCTCCTCGGAATCGTAAAGGAATGTCCAAGACGAAACGAAACGTCCATTTTTATACACTTCTTGCTTTGAAACTTAAGACCAAATCGATAAGGATGGAAAACTTTTATGCCATCGAGTGAACGATCTTTTGTTGTACGGAAATAACTTTAGAAAATATGTGTCGAAATCTATATGAGATAAATATATGCATAGTACCGGTTATGTTCCAGGTGAGTGTACTTAACTTGGATAGAAATCCTAGTAAAGGTTAGAAAAAGGAAAGGGAATTAAATTATTAGTTTTACTTCACACGATTTTGCCGTGGAGGCTAAAGAAAACAGTGACGATGAGAGTGGGAGGAAATGGAAGAAGCCCGAGAAAACGAACGCATTCTTTGTTACTCCACCACAAAGCTCACGTGGTGCGAGGTGTGATCGAACCAGGACTCCGCACACCTTGGGTGAATGCTGTACCACTTTATCACCTAGTGGTGGATCCAGAAGTGGGAACGCGCCCTTCTGGAGGGAAAATATAACTATTTTTATGTCATTTCAATGAAACAAGGTGACAAAAGCATTTTTGTGCCAATGTATTAGAATAATCTGAGCTCAATCTTTGTTAGTTCAAAGTAGTTAATATTCCCAAGTGATATAGGGGGTAATATTTTGCTTCTTCTTTGAACCTAACATAATTTTGCTCAAGAATGAAGAGGTGTAAAAGTATAGTGCTGGATCTAGAAGTGACCATGCTCTCCCTCATGGGAAAGTATAAGTAATTCTGTTTTATTTCCACAACGATAAAAGCATTTTTGTCAATATATTTCACCAATCTTTTGATAGTATAAACCAGCTAATATTCTCAAGTGTAATAATATACGTATAATATTTTAAGCCCCCTTTGAACTTTCCATTGTTTTAGGCAAGAACTAAGAGATCCATTCCGTGGGCCAATAATGGATCTAGAAGGAATCGCCCGCCCCTTCAAGGGAAAATAAAACTTTTTTGTTTTATTTCAACGAGATGATTAAAGCATTGTTGTGTCAATATAGCAAAAAAAATGTTGTGTTAATATAGAGGCAGACGCCCTGTTGCCCCTGGTACAAAATTGAAGCAAGCCTTTTCAGACTGGACAGAGAGGACTAGGTCAAAACCCTCACATTCAAGAAATGTCAAAACGCCCACACGATCGGTCATAACTCCCACACAAATGGACAAATCTCCCAAACACACGAACGGTCAAAACCCCCACAGCCAAAACTCCCACACTCAAGAATATGTATTTCATTTTTTCTTTCTTAAACCAAACCAGGCCATTAGCTCAGTCTCCCACGGGATTTTGGGTGCAGGTATCTACCAGGAAGACTATGACTATATGAAGAGGAATACACTTCGTCCTTAGAAAATGCTTCGTCGCTATATGGTCACCGTACGCGACTTCGGCGCTTAAGACCTGGTGTGCTTTGGTGGGAGTTCATGTGGTTCGGATTCCGTATTGATATGTAAGTACAAGTCTCATGTATCCTCGGTACTGAAGGCACATAAACTTCAATTCAATCAAATGAAGCATCTATAAAAAAAAGCAGTTTATTATTCTTAAGAGAGATGCAAGAAACTTCCTATTAAATGAAATACAGGTTTAGCATAAATGATTCATTCTTTTTGAAAAGGCTATATTTTCAAAAAGTGGAACGGATATTTGATTAACTCTCGCGATACAATATGAAAATTCTATTAGAGGATTTCAATGTGAAGGTAGGAAGAGAGGATATTTTCAAACCGATTATAGGAAACGAAAGTCTGCATAAGGAAAGTAATGACAAAGGTGTTAGACTCTTGAACTTTGCAACATCCAAAAACATAAACGTAAAGAGTACAAAATTCCCAACATCGCGACGTTCATAAATACACTTGGACATCACCAGACGGGAAAACACATAATCAAATTGATCACGTTTTAGTAGATAGAAGAAAGCAATCTAGCATAATTGATGTCCGGTCGTTTAGAGAGGCTGATTGTGACACTGTCCACTACCTGGTAGCAGCGATAATACGAGGTAGATTATCATTGAATAAAGGTAATATTCATTGTCAGAAAACGGAGAGATTCACTTTAAAGAAATTAGAAGAGAGCCAGGTAAGAGAGAAATACCAGATTGAAGCTTCGAATAGATTCTCGGCTTTAGAAGATTCGGAGTGCACTAGTGTTGAGGATACCTAGATTGAAATTAGAGATAGCATTAAAATTTCAACAAAAGAAAAATTGGGACACGCGGAAATACGTAGGAACAAACCATGGTTACAACCACGAATGCATTAAACTAGCAGAGAAGAGAAAACAAGCAAAATTACGTTGGCTACAACATCCGAATGAAATAACTACACAAAATTTCGTAGACATCAGGCGAAAAACTTCCAAAATTTTTAGAACAAAGAAACGCGATTTTTTTAAAGCTAAAATTAAGGAACTTGAAGATAATAGTAAAAATAAAAACATTCGGGAAATGTATAAGGAAATCAACGAATTTAAGGCTATCAACCTTGTGCTTATATATTAAAGAAAGCTGACGGAACAGTTCTCATTGATAAGGATAGCCTCTTAAATAGATGGAAATATTTTTTTGACGATTTGTTGAACACGCAGCCAAAAGCTAATGTGCGTGGAGAAAAGGAGATACACACCGCAGAACCGTATATTATATAACCTAACCAAATAAAAATAGAAACCGCTATAAAGAAATTAAAGAAACCCAAATGTCTGGGTGTAGACGAAATTCCGACTGAGTTAATTTTAGTGAGAAGCGAAAAATTATGAAACAAGATACACAAGCTCATTCTCCTTATCTGGAACAAGGAAGAATTGTCACAAGAGTGGAAAGAATCAATAATTGTTCCAATTCTCAAGAAAGGGGACAAAACTGACTGTAATAATTATCGAGGCATTTTTCTTCTGTCAACATCCTATAAAATCCTTTCAAATATTCTATTAGCAAGATTGACCCCATACGTAGATGAAATTATTGAAGATTATCAGTGCGGATTTCGACGAAATCGATCAACTATCGACCAAATATTTACCATTCGCCAAATACCCGAAAAGAAGTGGGAATACAATCCCCAGGTACATCAACTATTTATTGATTTTAGAAAGGCTTACGACTTGGTTAGGAGAGAAACATTATACAACGTTCTTACAGAATTTGGAATATCGAGAAAGCTAATTAGATTAAATGTTTAAATTGAGAAATGTTTAAATGAATCCCAAAGTAAAGTCCGGGTAGGAAAATCTTTGTCCACGAGCTTTCACGTCGTAACTGGCCTGAAGCAAGATGATGCGTTGTCACCATTATTATTCAACTTTGTCCTGGAATACGCTATAAGGAAAATCAAAGATAGCAACCAGGGCCTAGAGTTTAACGGTATTCAACAGGTTATAAGTATCCTGATGATGTAAATTTAATAGGGGATGATATGAGAACAATAGAAAGAAATGCAGAGAAAATTAAATACATGGAAGTGCGTCGGGACCGTAATACAAAAAATTATAGATGTGTTAAAATATTAAATAATACTTTTGATAAAATCGATACTTTCAAATATCTAGGATCAATATTAACAGACGAAAACCATATTCACGAAGAAATTAAATGTCGACTAAAAACAGGGAATCCATGTTATTGTTCAGTTCAAAATCTCTTGTCGTCGCGAATTTTATCGAGGAATCTGAAACTTAAAATATATAAAAGGATAATCATGCCTCTTGTTCTATATGGTTGCGAAACATAATCGTTTACTTAGAAAGAAGAACATAGACTGAAAGTATTTGAGAACAAGATCCTGAGACGAATATTTGGACCCAAGAGGAACGGGAATGAGGAATGGCGAAAACTTCATAACCAGGAACTACATAATTTATACGCTTTACCCAACATTGTTAGGGTAATCAAGTCTAAGGGGCTTAGGTGGGCAGGTCAAGTAGCTAGGGTGGAAGAAAGTAGAAACACTTTCAAAGTTTTGACTGGAAGACGAATCGGAAAACGACTATTAGGAAGACCTAGGCGCAGATCGGAGGACAATATTAAAATGAATCTCGCAGATATAGGTATACAAAATAGAGACTGGGTCCAGTTGGCTAAGGATAGAAGTCAATTGAGAGTTTTTGTGAGCGCGGCATTGAACCTCCGGGTTTCATAAGCCATTGAGTTAGTTAGTTAGTTTAGTTATATTTTCAAAAGTTATTTCACGTACATACATGAAAAATATATAAAAAGAACCACAAACTCACCAGTTTTGTACTGTGTGGCAGTATGAGTCTATTAACTTTCCGATGGGGTGTAGCAGTATGCAGTGTGGCAGTACGAGGTTAGTACCTATCAAAAATGGAGGGAAAGCAAGAAAATCATTTTTATGTGCTTGAATACGTCAGATATTCGTCTGTTGTTTCTGTGCAACGCGCTTTCAGAAGAGAGTAGGGAAAAGAACCGCCATGTAAACAAAGCATTTTGAGGTTGTATCGGCAATTCAAGGACACTGGTTGCTTGTGCAAATGGAGAAGCACCTGGCCTCCCAGATCTCCTGATTTACCGCCCTGCGAGTTCTTTCTTTGGGGTTACGTTAAGGACCTTGTTTACGTACCCCCACTACCGCAATCCTTAGTCTAACTCAAAGAACGCATCAGTAGTGCAGTGCAGACAGTTTACAGGACTATGCTACAAAATGTATGGAATGAGTTGTATCGAATATCGTCGGGACGTGTGTCCTGTCGCCAAAGGGGCACATACTGAACATTTGCAGAGGATGTATAAACGTGATGAGTTTGCAGTTCTTTTCATATATCTTTCATGTAACACTCTTGAAAATATTGTCTTTTCAAAATGACTGAATCATTTACGTTAGCCCTGTATATTATGATGTTTAAATATTTCTCAACGATAAAATTATGTTTTTCATGTATTCACTATACTTCTTTACATTTGATTTTGTAGTCATTAATAAACTTTTGAAATTTAATGAAATATATTTAATTGACTATAATATTATATAAGAACTACTCCGTATTCTATGAAACATTGTAAACAATTTAAATGAATTTACAGAAATAAGAAGAAATAAAAAAATACGACGGAAGCAATATTTTGAAACACGATATGCATGGATTGTATAAAATTCTAACAGCGAAAACATACAGACTGAGTCGGGAATCTAACCCACGTCCCAAGATTACACTGTCAATGTACTAACCATTACACTACCTAGCTTATCGCTAAACCAGGTATCATACACTTTTCATTCCCCAGTTTAGAACTTAACCATTTATTGAAAATTGAAAACTGAGTGTTAATAAAATTCATAGCTGTGAATTAGTAGAGATTCCAAACTGCTTTGCGGAGGTATTTATGCATAAAGCAATAAGCGCGTTTTCGACGAAATTGTTTTGCAAATTTTTGTGGCATCAATGAATAGACTTGCTTACCTCTTTTCTTTTCTCCCTGGAAGCAATCATCGCCAGGTTCTTAGTTCTGTACGCATATACACATTCCTCACGTTCCACGTTACCACAACGCATGTGGCTTTTACCGAAATTCCTTTCCAATAAATTCCTTTACATTTTTGCACACACTATTTTTTTCTTTGTTTCTTGGAATTTGGCTTCTCTTTTATGTATAGATGCTCTTTTCATATTTCAACTGCAAATAGCTTTATATGAAAATTCATTATTATAATTTTTTGCCGTCCTAATTTCTCAATTATATAGATTGATATTTGAGATGTGTTTCCATGTGACAAATTAGTTAGCGTTGTATATGCTTGGTCCAAGGTTTGATTCCAGCTTGGAACATAGAAGTTAATTTAAAATCATAATGAATTATGGAACTCTTTGATTAAAATAAATATCGAATTCCGGTCAAGAAGTTACCAATAGTTAATTTGGAATCCGATACACTTTCGATGCATCTGCAGTTCAAATTTTGCCATCAAAGCGGCGGCGGTTTATCTTACGTTATAGAGCCAGAAAAGTTAATTTAACATATGAAATAGACAGACTTTTAACCAAATCATCATTGTGGCTCTAATTCTCATTCTACTTTGTACTGATCAGAGCCTCAATATGACAATGTAGAAGTTTTTGAAAAACAATTATATTAATTATACAATTAGGAAAGAATATTAGTAAGTATCACAGCACTGTATGGTTTAAGGGATGACTTGAATATCCCTTGTCATTTTTGTAATTTTACTGTCTTTTTTGCTTTTAGTATTTTTATTCGGGTATTGACTTATATACAGGGTGTAACATCTCGTTGTTTACATTTCGAGGGTGATTCTAGACATGAAAACAAGGAGTCTATTGAACACAAAGTCGAATACCGCATCTATCCGGAGTAACGGGCATCCGAAAGTGGGAAGAAATGAACGTCCACTAGGAATTGTGGCTAAACGACGAATCATATAACTGCTGCGACAGGCGGCTCACAAAGCAACAGTCGCAGACAATGTAAAGGTGCAGTAATAGGTTGTGTACACTGAGGGCGGAAGGGTTTTCCTGTAGGAAGAGAGAGATTCCCAACAACGTTCCGAAGGATACATGGAACAAAATAAGCGAAATGAAACATCTTGGAACAACATGCTTTGATGAATGTTTAGAGAAAAGCCGATTTAAAAAAAAATGAAATCTTTGAGTTTTACGTCCCACGATTATGCCGGTTAGAGTAAAGGAGACGGTGATGATGAGAAATAAATGAAATGGTGGAATCAAGAAAATGGGAGGAAATGGGAGAACCCCGAGAAACCTCACGAGCACGGTGTTTGTCCACTACAAAGTCCACACGGCGCGAGCTGGAATCGAAGCAAGGACCCCAAGCACCGGAGGTGAACGCTCACCCGAAAGCCGATTGAAGATGGCGGACGAAACATGTGCGGGGTTGCATATTCACATACATCAAGAAGTAAATGCGTACATGGAGCATGTAATGAACTACATACGCAGTGATGGCATTATAAATATTGCACACTATTGTATATGGATTGCAATACCAAGAATATTATCAGTTGGGTAAAAAAAAAAAATTCCCGGTTGGTACAACGGAGTCCGATATCTTGCGGCGGCAAACCTGATCAGGGTTTTAGTGTTTCTTAGACGGTTTTAGTAATTATAATTGTGATAAGTCAGATATTTATGTTAAAATTGGAAAATACGAGCAGAGAGAGAATATACATAACAAAAGTGATACATTTAAATGTTGAGCAAAGTCCTTGGGATGTCTGAGCTTGTTTTGAGTCGCAATTTATTAAATCTCTTCAGATATTTTGAAATGACAAGACACCTCTTTCTGGATATTTAGTTTTGACTTATATTTGGATTTGATCACCGCCATGGCTGAAAATCCAGTTTCGCAGAGACAGAAATTGCAAAAGGTAGGAGCACTCGCAAGGCCTTCTTATAATTCCGGATACTCATTCCCCACTGAGCTCCAAAATTCAGACAACGATGTAAAGAGAAACTTGGTCTTCAATGTGCTGTCTGAGGAGAGATGAATAAGCTGTTCCTCTTCTCGGGTGGTGAAATTTGGGGATTCTTTGCGTTGAGTGGGTTCACGACCATTTGTGCTATGTGTCCTCTTTAAAGTAATTCTCAAATTGGACAAAATTGTGTTAAGAAGACATATTTTACAGAAATAAATAAAAGATCGTTAGTGGTCATCTAACAAGCATTATACACGTTTAAGCCAAAGGTGATAGGGGCATCCCTGATAGTATGTGAAACAGAGGTGATACAAAGGCTTAATCCACTATGTGTTACTAAAGAAGAAGGGTGCAGACTCAAGTATATGCGTGTTGCCTTATAAATATGCTCCTTTGTAGAGTATTCTTTTAAAACACTTCGTGCCTCCCTTTATAACCTTTGGCGCCTCCCCATGGTGGCGCCCCGCACAGTTTGAAAACCCCTGTTTTAGAGTTCAAATATTAATATCAAGACCTCTATGGGCCGTGTGCCACGCAGGAAATACGCACAAAATGTTTGGATTCATGTTATATTTCAAAGAGGTTGAAAACTCTGAAAAAATTCTTTGAGCAGGGCAAAACGACGAGAGAAAGAACAAGTTAAAGATTGATTTGAGAGAGATGGCAAGAACAATCCTTGATCCGATTTGATTGAATTGACTCCACTGTGAAGTTTACTATATCTGTATGATAAATCTATTAAAAAAAAAACATAAAGCTGAAATGATAGACTTAATTTTTGACAAATATTTGCGTTTCTTAATGTTTTGTAATGTAAAATAGTTTGTTTTGTAAAGTCACAAGAATTACATTGATCATTGGCGGAGAACCTTGAATTTCTGAGTGAGTTAGGATATTTTATATAACAAAAAATTATTAAAAGGAAATTCTTAATTAATATGAAGATTACAACATACAGTAGCTGTTCCAGTCTACATGTATTTCTCTTTTCTTCCCAAGAATTGCAGCAATGGAAAGGCTGGCTCTTAGCCCATCAGGTTATTAGGTGCATCAAAAACTAAAGCTACCACGTGTGACTTCCTAGAAAAAGTCTACTGCGTCTGATTCCACCCCAATGGTTGGCTAACACCAAAACTTCTAAGGAACTTTGGCAATCGGATCAATGTCTACGCACATTTTGACATGCGTAATAATCATTCATCCTATAGAAGCATTAAGAACATACATACAAAAGTGAGCGCGAGTCGAATCACAAACAAAAGAAGTTTACCATATAAAAACCTCAAGGAAGTTACAACTAAGAGTATAACAAAAGTAATTTGAAATAAATTTAAAACTACACTTTTTCCACCGACTCGAATACAAGATCACTTTGGACGTTTTCTGCTTGTAACGCCTTCCCTTGGATCATCGCCTACATTTAGAACACCATGAATTGTAATTCTTCTGATTTCTAGAGGACAGACAAGGAAGAAGACATTAGGATAGATAAAGAAAGTAGGATATCCGGAAGTCAAAACTCATGTTGTAGTAGCAGACAATCTAAATACGATGACAAATAAAGAAATAAATGCTTTTGTCAACCCTACGTGGACTTTTATTTACTTGAGAAATGCAAACTTGCAACATATAACCATTGATAAAAAGGTGAGCAATAGAAAGAACAACTTATATTACTTCAGCCAGTCTCAATTATTCATGCAACATGCAGCTAGACATACATATATTCAACTATAGGCAAATTGTCAAAAGTATTTATATATGAGGCCATCATCAATAATTTCAGCAATTTATTCTAATTAGGAAGATTAGCATTATTTTCAAATTCTTCTGTAATTCACAATTCGAAGAAACGCTTATTTATACGTCATTACACATATCTGCAGCATCATAAATTCAGTTATTCATTCTTTAAACATTCCTTACGGTGTTGCTATTTTTTTTTAAATTTGCGGTGCGGAAGTGGATTAAGGAATACTTACACTACTCCCAGAACTATTGCATTTAGCATTTGCCTCAGATTAAATACTAAATGCATTCTGAGAAACAATTAAGTGTCTTTCTGACATTGAAATCTCAGTATACTGCAGAATTGGAGATCTGAAGTACGTATGTAATGTTACCTGTAATGTTACAGTCTCCTCATCACAAAGCTAATTAACTGATGAATTTACTTGATAATAAAATTACATTATAAATAAAAGATTAAAGCAAGGAAATGAGATTCAGTTTAGCACAATGAATTTCTAAAAGAACTGTGTTATTTAAATGCACATTTGTATCTTCTCGTATATACACAAACACAAATTATTTGCATTATTTCCATATATGTGTGTTTGGCTGATTAAGTATCTTTTGGATGATTAGGTACCTTTAAATACAATTTTGCCTGTCAGAAGGTATTTTCACAGCTATATTTACTTATTATTTCTGTTTTTTTTTTTTTTTAATTTTAGTTAGTACCAATGTTTTCTGTTGATGAGTGCATTGTAACAATAACAATAGTCATACATTACAAAGTTATGGAAGGCGGTGCGCCCATGCCATTTTGGTTGCAGTATATATTAATACTAATGAACTCAATTAACTATATAAAAACAATTTCTGCACAAGTCAAATTTAGTGACGTGATTGAAATAAACTTTAAAGCAGTGACTGTAGTTAGTATTACCCATTTTGGATATTGAAGGAAGGAAGCAAAATTTGAGACAAATTCCACCATATTGTTCATTTAAGCACAGGACACATACGGAAACGAGTAGCCCAACAAGAAGCTGCACGACGGTCCAGTGTTGTCTTCCACAAGCTTCACTTAAAGGAGCAGTTTGGCTTAAAAATGCGCTTTTTACAAATATTTTCATACGTAGAATTGAAAATTCTAAAAGGAATGATGTTTGTTTGGTCGCGATACTTTCAGTTGTTAGCGATTAACAGAGGATAAAAGATTTTGTGATGGCATCATCCGTGGTCAAGCTGCAAGTGCAGGCTTCCACACAGCGCCAAGCATTTCGTTTGTGAGTGGCACGTTCTAAAATGCGATTTCCTTTTCCAAAACTGATTGCGAAGACTTAGAAATGTAATCTAAATGTAGAAAATAATATCTGATGATGGTCTGCACAAAAGTTTCTTTTTATAATATTAAGAAACGTAGTTTTTCCTACAAGGCATTAGTTCAGCGTTTTACAAAAGGAACTAAAATTTCGAAACAATACCATTTAAATAGATGGCCGACGAGATTGCTACAACACCTAAGTAGTTTTTCTTTAATCATGGTTAAGATTCCCAAACATAAGTATGTTCATTTTCACGTTTTGTTGCAATTTTTAATTCTGACCCTATAATTTCGTGCTTCAAGATATGTACAGGAGCGCGGCATATGAGGTAAAAATGAAATAATATCTGTAGTTTGCCAGAATAGAAAAATACTTTACCAGTTAAATTTGTTTTATTCGCATGCGCTTCGCGGGACAACTCTCGTCCCCCGTTTCATCATCATAGTCATGCAGAAAAATTAAACGATGAATCAATGTCCCGAGGAATACTGTCATCGTCACTGATTCTTTCTACAAGCCGATATATTTTACTCCTCAATTCAGAATGTAAGTTATAGCAGTTGTATTTACATTTATTTCTAAAACAGTACCTTCAGAATCATAAGTGATATCGTCGCTATTACCCTCTAATGCCTCGTCTTGACTATAACAGTCAATTGCGTCTTGTACTATATTATTACCTTGGTAACTGGACATACATCGGCACTGAAACGTAAATAATATACATGAAACAGCATCCTTTCTCAGTTTGCGTGTAAATGATTCTCCTGATATTAGGTTTTCTTTCAGTAAACATGACTGCTCGAAGTCGGACTGTTCAAGATGTTTGGAACTAACACGAGTGTTTTGATTTTGCACAAAATTTTTCCTATTAATTTTCTTGAGCCGTAACTTACATCGATGTGGTGATTTCTCACGACCTGGAAACGTTAAAAAAAAAAGATACTTTATGTCCCTCAGCTTTAATCGCACAAGAATTACAATCAAAAGCACAGCACATGTTAGGTATTTCTACCTCACATCACAGACACAGCACGCGCTCGACTAACACATGTTTTCTACTTCACACCAGTGTTTATTTCAGAAAAAATGTTCCGGGGGCACATTTAGTATTTGGAGGGGAACATTATTTTCACACGGTACTATTATAATTGTTATTATATTGTGGACGTATTATCTTGGTCTCCTCCGGGGCGATCACTCTCAGAGTTCCGGGAGACAGTGCCACCCCCAAGAAAACATGTCTGGAAGAAACACTGCTTCGCACAACACTACGTAATCACTGTTCTCTATTTTTGTACTAATGCTGTAGGAAAAACAACTAACAAAACATCTCTTTAAAAATTCAACACAAAACAAGACTTCAAACGAACTCAAAACAATTTATTAAATCCACTCCACTATTAAAGGTTTATCAGCTGCGCACAAGAGAGTAGTTGCTGACTCACATTGTTCCTCGGAAGCTCAGGAGTGACGTCAGCATTTGCGATTCATTAAAAATAAACGCCTATAGAAGCTGAATGACTCGGCCTATCAAAGTTTAAAAAAATACGCGTCTTACTTTTCTTTTAAAAATCTCTTTCTATTGTACCAAACTTGATTTAAAGTCGAACTGCTCCTTTAAGGCACTGTTACTTTCGGTGGGGCTTTTGCGACGTAAAGTTTCAATCTTTATGTACGACCTCTGATCTTCAACCGACACGTTACCCGAGATACTTATCGCCTTCATTTGCAACACTTGTCACAGCCACATTGCGTTCACTAGAGAGCGCACAAACTCATGTCCTGCTGCCTCAAGACCTCAGCTTCAACTGACGAAATGTTTAGCTCAATTGCATCATCTACTCCGCAATGTTGCCATAATGTGCATTATTTATGAAATAACGCTCGTAATAGCGATATATTCCCTTAACTTGTAAGCATATACTTATGAACACGTTTAAATACAGTGTAATTTACCGTATTAATGTGTATGCCATTAAGAACAGTATATATCATTTTATGTGGTAGGACCTAGTTGGTTGGTACAGTAGTAGCAAACTGGTATTCTTCAGTTTCTATATTTTTAGTAAAATTATATGAAATATATAAACAATTCTTCCTGAAAGTTCTCCATTTTTTTATTTTATTTTTTTTAGATATTTTGATTTCCTCGATGAAAAGCACATATTTTTACTGTCCACAGCAAAAGTGTTTATCTCCTGTTATATATTTTCTTATCAATAAATTCGGAACAAATTGACAAATTTCACGGTTATCTTTAATGTAGAAAGAACGCAGATTAGTACTTAGTTGAATTATTTCCGACAACCGACAAAAGAACTTACAGGAGGAAATTATGATTTTGTGCTGCTGCTGATTGATATGCTATTAATGCCTTACTTTTAAAAAAAGATCAAAAATGGAGTTTAGGGCACATTAATAAAAACGAAAATAGAATAATAAGGATGGTAATTGCTTATCTTGTTAATACAACCACTATAATGAATTTGTGCCAATTTCTAAATTTTTAACAGCCAAAATCTTAAAGAAAATTTAAAATTGAAGAGTTTTTTTTTTAACAGGACTAAGTGTTCAATATGTTCCTAAATATCCATTCTATAATCACCTCTATGGACTATTACCTAGGTACTTTATGCAGTGTATATTTGTTATGAGCATAATTGAGAAAACAATTTGATTTTTTTGTCACTGAAGAATGATTTATGCGGCTAAAAATAATTTCTGCAATAAGTGATGTACACAATGCAAAGGATTCAGGGTTTTGACGAATTATCGGATATTTCCCACTTTTGAAGAAGAAATGTGACTAATTGAGAATTGCTTTACGCTGCGAGCTAAGGCGCCCTCTAGCTTCCTCTTCTCATTCCTTCTGCACGTATATCCCACTGTCAGTTTTCTATGAACTGTCGTTGTGGAAAAATTCCTCTTGTGGAGAAAAGTCGTCACACTGTATGAATTTGTTTGTATTTTTTTATGATCATACAATACCTTTCATACATATAATTGTGATTAAAACGGAGTATGAGGAACAACAAAGATGTATTTTAGAATTGTTTTTAGAAAAGGTTGAGAAATGATGCTCGAGATTATGAGCATAGGAAGCCTCTGAAGTACAGACAATCTCCGTCACCGTGTGTGGTTTCGTTCGAAAACCTCTATGCACTTATTACTATTTCAACAGTGTGAACAGCACATGATCTGTGTTTTTATTAGATTTGCATATTAAAATTTTGGCTTCATTTCATGAATATATAATCGCTTAATTAGGGAATTTACATATATAGTTTATTGAATTTGCATACGTAGCGACGAGAGCAGATAACTTTTATTGGTATTTTTGTGCATATATATTGTTTGTTTAGTGTAATTAATTAAATATTGTAACAACAGGACGGGATGTTATCTTGATGCTTCAATATTTTAACACTATTTAAAAGTTACTTTGGAGAAGATTGAACATTCTAGAGTTCAGATATGCTATTTTACTTGCAATAGAGGCAGAGAAGTCCTCAGAAAAAAAACTTGAAGAAAGCTTGCGTTTCTACAGGAGCCTTGGTCTACCACATCGTGGGAAGAAATTAGTGAATCAAGGTAGCTATCTATATATGGGTAGAGTTACCATGAGCTCCACTCTTCGTATATTGGCAGGACTAGTCTCAATTTCTAGTGTAATTATAGTTAGGAGCATACACTCACACTTTGGAGTCACGATGTCCGCCCGCAAAATACGTTCGTCGCAAGTAAAATTTTAGCGTATCTGTGACAAAACTGCTAGTACAATGAAGTGTTAGATTTTCAAGACACGCCTTCTTTTGACATCCTAGTTACTGAAAGCGTCCTTTGCTCAACGAACGGCTTGCAAAGGAGAGAAACTCGACAAATTTGAAATTTTGGACGAGTTCATTTCGGTCCTGGTTGTAGTCGTCGAGAACCCTGTTTGTGATAATACAAAAACATCCGGCAGATGTCTCTGCTACGGGATTGTTTTCGTCTGCTCTCGCACGTATGATTTGCTACAAGTGTATGATTTATATTATGTAAATAAACTTTCTGGATGTTCCCGTAGTATGTAGATGTATGTAGATCGATATTTAGTATGAATTAGATTAATGGCTTGTACTAATGATAATTATGAGCCTAGTTGATGGTTGTGAGAAGTTTTCAAAAGACTAACACAAACCTCAGTTTTTTTAAAACCTCGACGAGATTCACGGCTGATTGAGAGAGAAGAGAACTCTCAAATAGTATTATCATACTGGTTTTGATGTGTCAGTCCATGACAGCCCTGGTAGGGACTCTTTTATATATATTAGTATTTGTGTAGCATATTTAAATTGTGTTTGTAACATGAGAAATTCATATAACCAGCAAAATCCTTCAATGCATCAATTCCAGTGATAGGCAATTTTCAGTGTCACTTGGACAAAAAGTTACGTGGGTCGCCACTAGGTGGCTCCACTTGTCAGGACGAGTACATGAATTTGTGAAGTGACCAATTTGCTATAATTTTGTTGTTTATTTAAATATTACTAATTAGTACGGCACTGTGTTAGAGCGTGATATATCTTATATTAAAGCTTATTCAACAAGCTATTAAACACATATAGTGTCTGTGAATAATTTCATTTGAGTGAGACAGAAAGTGCAAGAAAACAAGAAAAACTATTGAATCTCGATAGAATGTAGGTCACCGGAAGGCTCCGGTGCATGTTGTTCCTTCCCCACCTATTTTGGGAGAAGCGTGCAAAAATGGTTTGACCCAACACGAAATTCCAGCAAACAATGAACTTGAGTGAAATAAAACAACACGGGACAACCAGAAAGGGACAGTTGATTTGAAATCTTCGAAGCGACAACGTCAGTTGCAAAAGTTTAGTTTTCTTTTAAAGCGACGGTTAACTTAAAATCTTCAAGACGGAAGTATCGGTCGCGTTAAGTTTTGTGTTTTAGTTGAAAATATGTATATACACATTGTGAGTGTGACAAACTTGAAGTTTTACAAAATGACCGAAACAGTATAGTTTCCGTAATATAAAATACAGTTACTCCGAACTCTGTTTACAGTGGAATGAGAGTGTTGGAAGGACTCTCAACATTAAAAGGTGCGGTTCTCAGAATGTCTGTGATTTAATATTGCATTAGGTGAGACATGTACGGCACTTTCGGGAGTGAAGAGACATTGCTTCAGCAGTGTGTGTGAAGTGCTTCGCCCGTAGAAACTTTTTAAGCATACGTCGAGCGCCGTATGACATGTTAATCTGTACGTGCAGTGATTATTAAACTTTAGTTGTTTTATTGGTCAGGACAAACACTAGGCCTATCACTTTAGGCAATGACCAATAGTAAAATGCCATTCAGTTTAGTTAAATATTTCTAGTACAAGAGACTTAGCTAGTAGCCTTGTACAGTGCGGGTAATAATGGCAAATTAGTGAGATCGTTCATTACACACACGAAAAGTTAGTTAATACTATGTCATAGAGGACGACCTGCAGAACCGCCACTAACGCAGCATAACCCAGAAGTTATGGGAGAATCACTAGTAAAAAGGCTAGCAGCAGTCCAGTGACAGAAGGAGCATGACCAATGCAGGAAACCTTGGGGGCCAACAACGGAAGAAACCCCACAGCGAAGTGTAGGGGGTGTGTAGATGCAGAGACACTGCAAGAAAGAAGTGATCAGTGAAACTACCGAAATGTGCACAAACATTTAAAAAGAGATCTCGAAAGGTTGATTTTAAATTTAAAAAGGAAATATTTTTTTCTTTCTTTTTCTCGTGTCTCAGGTGTGAGACGGCGCGCGAGTGATTTTTGTATATAATATCATACTCTGTGCATTTCAAATGGTGAATCAGTGCATTAAAAGGATTATCACCGGAATTTTGGGAAACTCTTTTCTTTCTACAGTGTGGCCGTAAGGTATGTGTTACCCTTTTTGTCTATTTGTTTCCTTTTCAGGCCAGATGCTGGGTTTATGAAGGAGTCGTGAACACGGAGAGCATGTTTCATGTTTGGGTAACTTTCACATTCAGGATGGTGTTAAAACTACAGTAAACCTGAAAACTATAGTTTCATGTTGCAGAAAACTTAGTTTAACTTTTCAAAATTTTAATTTCTTTTAATAAGACTCTACCGACTGTACAAAATTCATTAAATTAACTTTGTGAATGGAGGTTGCATTAAGTTAGAGTAATTTTCAGTGTGCATGTGAAGTCTCCTCCCACATTTGCATTCCAATATTATAATTAATTTTTCTAAATTTATTCATCACATGCAAACATCCTTCCTCCCGTTCACAACAGCCTCAGGTAAGAAGGTTTCTTACACACCCACAACAGGAATTAAGAAGATTTTTAAGTTCTTAAGAAACAAATACATCAATATATTTGTAGCAAAAATAACTAAATAAATTAAGTTTAAACTAGAAATTGATGGCCGGTTATTCTCAGATTTTGGGGATCTCCGTACTACGTATGAATTTGATGCTGAGCGCGGTAAACAATAATAATCATCTATATATTACGGTATGCACACAAAACCCTGAAACAATATAAATTCGGGAGTTTGTCCCTACCCATTTTGATGAAATGCTGCGTAATGTAATCAGTAATTGCAATTATGTAAATGAGATTCAAATTGAATCTAGAAAATGTTGTTTGAAAAGACTTATAAGGGAGACGTTTGATGCCTTTCTTTTTTTTACTAAAGATTATGCTATTCACGTTTTACAAAATGGGTTATATTATATATATACATATACACACAAGAAATGTTTCTTGGAATTCAACTGAAGTAACGTTGACCTCTGTGACAATGGGAGGAGGAAGCAACAACACGATAGAGTTGCACAAAATAGCTTTAATAGAAAACTGATCTATTGATATCACCTTCAAGTACTAATGTTGCCCTCAATGAGTTGGATACGAAGCTTATAAACATCAAGGAACTAAGTTATTTCTCTATCTTGTTAATCTTCCACTAACTTTGATTGTACTTGACAACATTTGTGAGACAAAGACACAATTGTACATTAACCAAGAAATAATGTCTCAGGAATTAGAACCTTAACCCAAAAATACAAATCGCGTTCCAAAACTCAAATAATCTTCCAACCGAAGATGAAACTTCAAAATTACTGTACTTTCCCGCACAGCTGCTAATTACAGGCAATGGAACTACTTTATGATACTATAATTAACATACAATTTCCATCCCTCCTGTTCTGCATTTCACTTTTACTCTAAAAGTAGAAGAGCATGAAACAAACTGAAAGTGTCTTTTACCGCCAAAGAGTTTGAAGTTCTTTTCCTTTTAATGTTTTGGTTTATATATGATTACATTAGCAACCTTAAAACCAAGTTGATTATATTACTAAGATTGTTATAGTTTAAAATTGTTTGAGGTACCTGAGTTTCAATAGTTACAACTTACATTTAACACAAATTGGCATGGATGTGAATCCGAATGGCCTGTTTTAAGTAGATAAGTTTAAGCTAATAAGTTGTTGTTGACATTGGCGACGGGTGTATTTAAAGAACACTGTGTACTATCAACATCATATTAAAATACAAATAGTCTAAAGAAAATATAGTATTACAGTATAAAATTAAATTAAAAGTGAGTTTAAAACTCTTATACTTCACACGAAAAATTAGTACTGTATTACTATTGTTGGTATGCTACAACAAAGATGAAAACTCGTATATTCTTAGTAAATTAGTATGTGCCAAAGAATTATACACACTTTAATAGATCTGAAAAAGTTGTTATATACCGATACGTATTTTTATGTACTTGGTATACTGTAGAGCAATTCAAAATCTATTGCTGTGTGGAAGTGGAATTAAATGAATTTTATTAGTTTAACGTCTTACGATTGTGTCCTTCAGGCTAAAGAAACATGGTAAGTGCCAAAAATTAGATGTTTTACACTCTGATCAGCAGCATTTACTGGCCTATTGAGTAATATGTGGAATGTGCATAACATAAATGAACATCGTTACCAACAACAGACCAAATGTGCATAAGATAAACGTATATTGCGCTTAAAGCATTTATGAAAGTGAATTTATTATAAAATTCAATTTTGTTCTCTCCCACCGGAAATGGAATCCAAGACCACGTATACCACAGGCACACGGGCTAGCCACTAGACCATCGGGTAGAGCAATTGTTGTTTACGTATATGTATAAAGTTAGAGCAAAGCATTTCGTTAGTTCTTCCGACATATCATTTATCACATTCATTTAAACACTGGGCTAACAGTAGCTGGAACAATTTTCTAGTAAGTCTAATAAGAAAATATTTATTTATTTCGGATTTATTCTCCCTCACTAACAACATAGTAGTCTGTCTATTTATAGCTAACCAGAAGCTTCTATCAGATCCTCTATGTAATCCTTCACTTCCATCACAAAATACGTGAGCAAAATTTCCCACAATTATTTAGTTTTCCTTTTTATAAACTGAGTTGAAAATGAAGGTCTATTGAAATAACTGAGTATCTACTCTCGTAACAGGTTCTTTGCTGTAGATTATTTTCTTTTGTGTTCAATGGTAATCCTATTTTGGAGTTAGGTAAGCAATCTTATATTGTATTAACGCACACTCTGAAATAACTTCATTTGCTCTACAGTGTCTTGAGAACAACAGGAATATTAACAAATGTGTTGCTACAGATGAAATATGTCGTCTTTGCAAATAAGAGGCGACAACGTATAAAGTAATTAGTAAACTCTTTCGGCTGGAAATTTAATTACGAAACTTTATTACGTAATCCTAAAGAAGTCTATGTAAATCCAAAGTTACAGCTACAATATTAAAGAGACTGTTTCACATCTTACAAACTAAAAGCATTTAAAGTAAACCCATCTACATCTTCAGAAATGCTGTTAACTTTCTGAAAGTCTGTTTACACTAAAATAAGTTACACAATGAATGATATACAGAATGCATGGAACGTATTCAAATTATACAATTGAATGGCAAAGTATATAGACACAATGTAATGTGTCTTGCCTTAATATATTGAATACAAGGTATTTTCTTTGTAGTTGTGATCTGAAACTATGCGAGGAGTAATATTAATTTCGTCATGAAAAGGAAATTAGTGACTTAATACTTTTGTTATTACTTTGTGTCTATACCTCGGTGCATGCATATATACACAGAAAGCACATTATATATAATTCACTATATATTTTATACATATACAGTAAGTTACTACATATACTCACGCACACACACACATACACACACACACACACACACACACACACACACACACACACACACATATATATATATATATATATATATATATATATATATATATATATATAAATTATACGTTATGCTTTTATTGTTATTTATTTATATATTTAATTCTTCATATGTGGTTAATACTTGAATACTTGCTTAGTTTACATATATTAGAAATAAAATTAATTTAATGAACAAAGCAATATTCTATATGTAACAATTTCAACACATAACAAATTTTCTTCACCAGATACTATGACACAACAGATAAAACATGATCACAAAAGGATAACTACAACTGTACACTAAGTCTTTTCACATCGAAACAAGGGGAACAATTACAGGTAAAGGGTACAATTGTAGCTAGAATATAC
Organism: Thermobia domestica; assembly: GCF_964235325.1. Taxonomy (NCBI): domain Eukaryota; kingdom Metazoa; phylum Arthropoda; class Insecta; order Zygentoma; family Lepismatidae; genus Thermobia; species Thermobia domestica. Next base: position 210,131,440 of record NC_137454.1, read on the forward strand.
AATATAAAATAAATTATAAAAGTGGTAAAAAGAGTTATTGGAAGTGCAAGGACGGATGCAATGCAAGTTGTTGCCAGTGTTGAAACGATAGTCGAATCTGCTTCTGGAACAAATAATCATGAATTTCTGCGTGCATCAATTGAAGCAAGAACAATTGTTGATGATATGAAGAACAGAGTGGCGGAAGAACCAACATCAACGATTCCTAAGATATTAAGGTAAGCATATAATAATAGCTGTAATAAGGTATAAGCTATTTTGACACTGAAGCTTCTCTGCATGCTTCTAATATTTGTTCTTGCAACTTCTCCAAAAGTTATTTTAGAACTTTAGATGTGGAAGTTTTTTTTTAAATGGCATTCTAGCTAGCATACAATAACTTAGTCCATTTTTATTTACAGTGTAACACAATTAGTCGGTTATAGTTAAGCAATATTTCGTTTGTGTTTACTTTCTCGAGGGAAAGTATGACAATTTTTTTTCTGTTGTTTTAAAATTAATGAATTTTCTTCTCTTCAGGGAGGGGTTTGATAAGGAAAATTATTGTAGTGAAACTGCATTTGTTGTCTCTACTTTTGGCACCATCAAATCCTCTCTGTATAACGTACGAACATTAACCCGGCCACCACTACCGCAAAAGTTGAGTGAATTGAAGGCGAGAAATTTGTGAATTGAAACACACGAAGGCAAAAACTTTTTGTTAGTAGATGAAGGCGTTCACACTAGTAGAATACATGTTAAGTTACATTTTAGTAGTCAAGGAAATAGCTTATCATTTCATGCTTTCTTCTTGTGTTGTTTTAGTGCAGTTCTTTCGTTTGTTGAAATCGTGGAAGTCTGATATGACAATAGTACTTATAATAGAAGTAAGATTGTTAATATTAAAGCATTTTCGTTAGAATGTCTGTGCTACTTATTCTAGTCTTTCTGTCTTCAACAGGCTTTCGGCACTGTTGAAAATTTGGAGATTCTATGTCGGTCCGACAGGATTGTAATCGATGGGACATTTAAGACTGTCCCTCGCCTTTTCTGTCCATTGTACACTCTGCACGGAAAAAATTTGGGCCAGGTATTTCCTTTTTCCTTCTGCTTACTTCCCAGCAAAAGGCAAGACACATATGTAAGATTACTAGAGGTAATCAGGGAAGAAGCTGAGAAATTTGTACTGCGTTTCAAATGGAAGGAAGTTTAAATTGGTTTTGAGAAAACAACAATCAATGCTGTTAATCAAGTATTTCCTGATATTAAAATCAGAGGGTGTGTTTCCACTTTTCTCAGTCTGTGTGGAGAAGGTTCAGCAGTTGGAACTTTCTGAATTGCACAAAAGAAAGTCTGAAGTGAAATGATGGATTCTACGTGCAGCAGTACTACCTCTGGTATCAACTTCCCATTCAGATGTAGTATTGCAAGAAGATGCGCCTGACGTTCCATGTAAGGAGTTTCTTGATTATCTTGTAGATACTTGGCTGGTTGATGGTGAAACGCTATTTGCTCCGTAAGTATGTTTACTTTCCTACATAGATAGCTGGCGTTTAGTGTAAGATTTGTTTAATTATTAAATCATTAATTAAGCTATTCCGAGCATTCTACAGTAAAGCATTTTATTCCATTAGCACCTTATGAGGTGTAATTTAGATTTTCCTGCGATGTGCACGTATTGAAGATTGTGCATTCACTGATTTGTAAATTATCAAAGGAAAAAAACTCTCTTCATTTACAAAAGAAACAAATTAATTTCACTCAAAAATTTGGTATCGATTTTCCAATGTAGATTCTCCTGCAATCCTTTGAATCTTTAATCTGCTAATAATGTATTTTTACCTATTTCAAGTCACTTGTGGAATCACTTTGAAAACGATCAAGAACGAACGACTAGCAATGCGGAATGATGACACACAAAATTACGAAAGCATCAAGAAACCAGTTGGACATATATTCTTTCATTGAATTAATAAAAGACGAGCAACATGAAAATGAGAGAGTGGGAGTATTCTTCAAATGGGTAATCAGCAAACACTTTGAATGCTAAAGTGGAGTCGTCTTGACTACAGAATTCGCCGCCTAAAAGATATGTATAGACTTAATAACAGTGAGATTGTTGTAATTTCAAATATTGATGCTATTTCATATTATATCCATATAGAAACTTGATATATTTTGGGTCTGATAGACTTATAAACAGCGAAATTGACATAATTTCATATATTGATGCTGTTTCATATTATATATCCACATAGAAACTTAATATGCTATTTTGGGTGTGATAGACTTAGGGACAGTTAAATGATGTAATTTCATATATATTGATAATGTTTCATATTATATCCCTATAGAAACTTGATATGATATAATGGGTGTGATAGACTTAAAAATAGTGAAATTGATGTAATGTCATATATTGATGCTGTTCTATATTATATCCACATAGAAATTTAATATGCTGTTTTAAGTGTGATCGACTAAGAACAGTTAAATAATGTAATTTCATATATTTATGCTGTTTCATATTGTATCCGAATATAAACTTGATTTTATATTTTGGGTTGATAGACTTAAAAACAGCGAAATCGATGTAATTTCATATATTGATGCTGTTTCATATTATATTCACATAGAAACTTGATATGTTATTATGGATATGATAGACTTAGTGACAGTTAAACGATGTAATTTCATATATTGATGCTGTTTCATATTATATCTGTATAGAAACTTAATATGATATTTTGGGTTTGATAGACTTAAAAACAGTGAAATTAATATAATTTCATATATTGATCCTGCTTCATATTATATCCGTATAGAAACTTGATATGATATTTTGGGTTTGATAGACTTCAGTGAAATTGATGTAGTTTCATACATTGATACTGTTTGATATTATATCCGTATAGAAACTCGATATAATATTTTGGGTGTGGTAGACATAAGAACAGTTACATAATGTAATTTCATATATTGAGCTGTTTCATACTATATCCACATAGAAACTTGATATGATATTTTGGGTGTGATAGGCTTAAGAACAGTTAAATGATGTAATATCATATATTGATGCTATTTCATATTATATCCACATAGAAACTTGATATGATATTTTAGGTGTGATAGACTTAAAAACAATGAAAGTGGTGTAAATTCATATATTGATACTGTTTCATATTATATCCACATACGAACTTGATATATTTTGGAAGTGATAGACTTAAATTGATATAATTTAATATATTGATGCTGTTCCATATTATATCTATATAAAAACTTGATATGATATAATGGGTGTGATAGACTTAGGGACAGTTAAATGATGTAATTTCATATATTGATAATGTTTCATATTATATCCCTATAGAAACTTGATATGATATAATGGGTGTGATAGACCTAAAAATAGTGAAATTGATGTAGTGTCATATATTGATGCTGTTCCATATTATATCCACATAGAAACTTCATATTATATTTTGGGTGTGATAGGACTAAGAACAATTAAATGATGTAATATCATATATTGATGCTGTTTCATATTATATCCGTATAGAAACTTGATATGATATTTTGGGTGTGATAGAGTTAAAAACAGTGAAATTGATGTAATATTATATATTGATGCTGTTTCATATTATATTCACATAGAAACTTGATATTATATTTTGGATGTGATAGGCCTAAGAACAGTTAAATGATGTAGTATCATATATTGATGCTGTTTCATATTATATCCGTATAGAAACTTGATATGATATTTTGGGTTCGACAGACTTCAGTGAAATTGATGTTTCATATATTGATACTGTTTGATATTATATCAGTATAGAAACTCGATATAATATTTTGGGTGTGGTAGACATAAGAACAGTTACATAATGTAATTTCATATATTGAGCTGTTTCATACTATATCCACATAGAAACTTGATATGATATTTTGGGTGTGATAGGCTTAAGAACAGTTAAATGATGTAATATCATATATTGATGCTATTTCATATTATATCCACATAGAAACTTGATATGATATTTTAGGTGTGATAGACTTAAAAACAATGAAAGTGGTGTAAATTCATATATTGATACTGTTTCATATTATATCCACATACGAACTTGATATATTTTGGAAGTGATAGACTTAAATTGATATAATTTAATATATTGATGCTGTTCCATATTATATCTATATAAAAACTTGATATGATATAATGGGTGTGATAGACATAAGAACAGTTAAATGATGTAATTTCATATATTGATGCTGTATCCCATTATACCCGTATAGGAACTTCATATGGTATTTTGGGTGTGATAGACTTAAGAACATTGAAATTAATGTAATTCCATATAATGATGCTGTTTCTTATTATATCGATATAAAACCTTGATATGATAGACTTAAGAACAGTTAAATGATGTAATTTCATATATTTATGCGGTTTCATTTTATATCCCTGTAGAAAATTGATATACTATTTTGGGAGTGATAGACTTAAGAACAGTTAGATGATGTAATTTCATATATTGATGCTGTTTCATATTATATCTACAGGGAAATTTGATATGCTATTTTGTGTTTGACAGACTTAAGAACAATTAAATGATGTAATTTCACATATTGATGCTGTTTCATATTATATCCCTATAGAAACTTAATATGATATTTTGGGTGTGATAGACTTAATAAAAGTGAAATTGATGTAATTTCATATATTTATGTTGTTTCAAATTATATCCGTATAGAAATTGGATATAATATTTTGGGTGTGATAGAGTTCAGAACAGTTAAACGATGTAATTTCATATATTGATGCTGTTTCATATTATATCCACATAGAAACTTGATATGATATTTTGGATGTGATAGACTTTAAAACAGTGAAATTGAAGTAAATTTCATATATTGATTCTGTTTCATATTATATCAGTATAGAAACTTGATATAGTATTTTGGGTGTGATACACTTAAAAAGAGTTAGATGATGTAGTTACATATATTGATGCTGTTTTATATTGTATCCACATAAATCTTGATATGCTATTTTGTGTGTGATAATAAAATGTATGTTCTTGTGAGGTATTTGAGTTGAGTTTGTGTGAAATAGAAGAGAAGTTGCAGTTGAAAATAAAATAAATCCCTCTTTCTTAGAGATGTTGAGTGTGAATTCTCTTTATGTTATAAGGCGGAACAGGAAAAGGCCAAACGGGCTAAAATCTAGATCGCCTACCTCTGGTGGGGAATCCCTTTTTCGATCATGGGCCAAGTAAGTTTGTGGTGGATAACATCGTCTGTGAGTTTTCTAGGGGTACTTGAAATTCCTCCCATAATATCATTCCACTAATTCTTGCATCATTGTTCATTTACATTAATAATTACCCTCCTTTATATCAGAATTTTATTTTTTAAATGTCAAATTATACCTACAGAAAAATCGAACATGTTTAATTTTCAGCGTAGTCTCCATGACATACGATTCACGTATTCTAATACTTCGGAAGTTTGGAAGTATGTATCTAGTGAGAAAAAAATGTTGGTTGTGATTCTAGCCACTTATATCCCGCAGACTTAGTCGCTGTATCACTTTGGAAATGCTTGCTTCCTATAGTCTCTTTCAGAGATCTGAAAACATGTAAATCACTGCCACTGAATCTAGAGAATAGAGGAGAGACTGACATTTGATGTCCTGTACTCTGTACACAGCGTTAAACGGGCATGAAGTAGCGAGCTAACATAAAATAAAGAAACAAACATGAAAACCTGTCGTTGCTTATTTCTGATTACAGGGCAAAAGTGATTTTGAAGCAGATCTGCATACAAAGCACTGGATACTGTTTGTTTGTTTTCCATGTAATATCCTAGAATTATCTAATTTCAATTTTAGAAGAGACTGAGCATGATTTTTCCTGGTGGTGATGGGGTGTGACATTTTCTGTGTTTTGGCTACGAGCTTTGATGCCATTTCTTGTTCGTTTTCTTTATTTCAGGCTGATGATAGTGGCTCAAGGTTTATGCTTCTGTAACACTTCTGAACAGAATTACATCTCCTTCGTCCTGAAAACCATCCAAATGCTCTTCATAGGAATCAACACGACAATATCTTAATTCAGCAGTCAATTCATCTGACACCCATCTCCAAAACACTTTTTTAAACCGCAGTACAACATGGACAAATATACGAATTAAACTGATATTGATGTCCAGTAATATACTTTTTTTTTGTTTTGTTTTACAAGCTCTTCCATTGACATGATGTTTTCGTTTGTCAGCACTCCGTGTGCTCGGTGGAGTGTTTAAGGCATCTTCAACACTTTACAATGTGGAAGTAATTGCCAACGGTCAAGTTACTTCGCTTGTTAATTTTCTACAGCACTCGTAATCTTGCTATAGGGATACGTAAGAATCATCATACTGAACTTTCATGCTGCGATGAATTTAAAACGGATTTATCAACTTCACTACCCGGAAAACATATTTTAAAATGCCAACCTAACGCGCTAGTGGGGCATTCATCTTTCCAGTGACATTACTTTTTTTTGTTCAGTGATGTTGCATTATGCTGCCAGCTGCCAGTCATTCTTCGAACAAAAAATAACTTCTGTTAAATTACTGGTAAAACGTACAACTTTCCGGAATTTTATCGTACTTTTAAATTTTGAATTTGAACCTGCCATAGTTAAAGTAAAAGTCGACCATAGCCCATATTAGTCTATTACGTGATTGAGTTTATTTTTAATTTATAGCCTAATTCATTATAATTCAAGGGAAGGAGAGTCAAGTGCGCATTATGATTAACTCAATGAATTCTTAAAAGTTATAAAAAGATTCAACATTCACAGTCTACTATTTTTCAGTGCCTAGTAAAATTTTTGAGAGAAATTCAAAGAAGAAATATATTTGTCATTAGATATTAGAACACGCTCTTCGAGTTTGTTCCAAATAGACTTTTTCTTTTTAACAAATGATTTTATCTCACAGGAGACCATGTAATCACTTTGATTGGTTTCACAGGAGCAAGGATTTGTGGGAATTGATTTTCTCTTCTCTCTGCGTGAGAAAAGAAAGTAATCAAGCTTTCCTTGTTCCTTGCTCATGACGACGTCCTAGGTAGACACCAAATCGGAAGTGCACTAAATATAATTACGTGCCTTTGTACAGATAATATTAATAGAAAGCTATTCAAAGAATCCACATACAGGTGTTAGTGCTTCTAAAATGTTTTTAATTGAATGCTAAACTTAATTTAACGCACAATCTATAAATAACAATGACGTTCACTTATAAATCTCTTTTTCTTTTGTAATCAATAAATTAAACGAACTGTTTTTTTTTCTTTTGAAAATAGGAATGTTTAATCACTCCCAGGGAAAGTTGTTGATTAATTATGCTTTCGCGCCTCTGGAATGTAAACTGCAATTAATATCTTTACTGTACACAACGGATAGCCCAACCACAAAAGAGAAAAAAATGTACGATTCCACTGTTTACTTTTTTTTTTCAAAACACATACTTAGGTAAACTAATTACATTAATTCCGTAGTGCTGATTAAAGTGTATAGAAAATACATACAGTGCGTTCCACGAATAACACTAAGGCCCGTCTCCTGAAGAAACCAAGCCCGATAGAAACATGAAACCTTTTCTAACCTGCAAGTGACATAAAAGACAACATTATGCTGATATGGAGAACCCCCCATGAGCTGCGCTCAAGGGGGTTACGGGCGTAACTACAAAATTTTAAATAGCAACCCCCACCGTGTAGTATCTCATTTGAAAGGTAATCACATGTAAAGACCAATTTTGCAAAATTATATGTCGCTAGCGTGTCCCTATCCAACATGGCGGCCATCCGTAAAGTAGGGTCGAAGTACGTTCCATGCATAACACTAAGGCCCATCTCCTGAAGAAACCAAGGCGGATAGACGAATGAAACCTTTTGTAACCTTCAAGGGACACAAAAGACAACATTATGCTGATAAGGAAAATCCACATCAGGGGGACCTAAGGGAGTTACGACAGGTAACTACGAGTACTTCGACCGTACTTACGGATGACCGCCATGATAGATAGAGACATGATAGCGACAAATGGTTTCCAAAACTGGTCTCTACTCGTCATTAGCTTTCAAACGAGGTACCACACAATGGGGGTTGCTATTTAAAATTTTATAGTTATCCCCCTAAGTGCCTTACGTCCCCCTTGGGGGAATCTTCTTATCCGCATAATGTTGTCCCTTACGTCCCTTCAAATATATAAAAGATTTCATGTATCTATCTACCTTGGTTTCTTCAGGAGACGATCCTTAGTGTTATTCGTGGAACGCGCTGTATAATTATTGTGATGCACATAGTACGCAAGGTGGACTTTTGTAAAAATAAAAGAGGTGGTCCCGCATAGCGTGGTTGTTAACGCTCTCATCTTTGTTGCGAGCGGTGTCGGGTTCGATTCTCTGTGGGGAAACTAGCTCGAAAAAGTGTAAAAGATTTTTCAGGCCAGCCTTCCTGAGTAAAGTTTTCCTGAGTTTTCTTCATTCACACCATGTAAATGCCGGAATGGTACCTAACATGCAGGTCCCAGATTGCTTCTTTCCTTTCTCAATCTTTTCTTGCTTCCCTTTTCCCGCCAAGGGACGACATTTCTCATAAGACCATAGATGTTCACGAGCTAACATGTCTATACATGCTCAATGTCCAGAAATCTAATTCCTAATCCTAATCTTGTACAAGAAAGGAATTAATTGATATCTATAGTTTTATATATTGCACTAACGTTGTGTAGGTTCAATATAGATTATATAAGCATGCGGATGTGCTGATGAAAGGAAAGTGTAGAAGCGATGAGAAAATCTACAGACAAAAGTTGTTCCACTAAAAACTCATGTAATCTAGTAACAAAGCAAAGAATGTTCATTGCAGGAAATAATTTAAAGTTATTTCTGCATTACAAACCCACTGTGTGGAAGGGAATTATAAGAGAAATTCAACAATACTACTTGTATTAGCATTTATCAAAAAATTGTGTGTCGAAAAGATGAGACAATGTATCAACTAATGGATTTCATCAAACTGAATAAAATTATATGCGTGAGTGTAAGACATCGTGCTTACATCACTGCTCGATAACGACACCACTAATTAAAATGAAAATGAGACTGGAGTATGTTCTTATCAAGATTATCATTACGACATTAGCAAGGTGACAGTACACAGTATCAATAATAAGAAATAGGCCAAAATTATGATTAACTCAAACTTTAATTTCTGTTTAACTATAATAGTGTACTATTTAATACACGTACTATTACACGTAATACACGTAATACACATAACATGCACTATTTAATAAAACTTGTCAAAATGAACAAAATGATCCGGGGTAAATTTTGATGGACAATTATTTTTTTAAAAAAATCGAGAAATTTTTTATAGCGCTCAAAATTATGTCGTTCGATGTTTATAACAGATAGTTTTGTTATTCTTCCGGAACAGTGTTCAACAAACTTAAAAAGTTTGTTACTGTTTGAGACATACTTTTCTCTATGTCTCTCTGTGTGTGTCTGTTATTTGCGAATTTTTCAATTTCGAGCTTCCATTTGATAGGGCGTCAAAAACTATCTCAAAGAAGTGATGAAATTTTACGCGTCACTATTACAGTTCCCGAGATATTGGCCAAAAAAAAGTTACGATTTTGGGAGATTTTAAGGAGCTATATATCGGAAACTGTAAGTCATGGAGAGATGATATTTTGCGAATTTTTCAATATTGAGCATGTGTCTTCGTAAAACAACATATCGTGGAACGTTTTAATAGAACTCTTAAACAAAACATGTAGAAAAAATTTAGTACTCAAGGAAACGAACAGATATATTACAAAAATTGTCTAATGAGTATAATAATAAAGTACATAGAACAATTGGTATAAAGGCTGTAGAAGTTAATAAGAAAAATTAATTCTTGTTAAGTTCGTTCTGGATTGTATACGTAAAAGATCCTCGTTACTCAGCAAACTATATGTACTGTTATTTGTGCCCTCCTAACGGCGACACTCACACACCTAACAGTTATGTCAGTAGCCTACTACTTCTCATTTTATACAGTGTTCATACAACAATCCTGACTGTGAGATTTCTTAAAAGAACAAAATAGCTCTTCTGCTACATTACACAATTGTAATCTGGTCCATTAACGGAGAACAGATAACCAAGCTGGAAATCCATTAATCATTGTCTTCCAATTTTGTGCACGCTTGACTAGTAGGCACACGGTGACGAAGTCCATTTTATACTCAACCAACCATGACTGGTGCGCATATGCTCCCTAATGGACATGTTAAGCAGCTACGAAGATTTGAGTGGAACATGAATAAAATGTGCTATTACCAATAGACACTACGTTTGGGTTTTAACATGTGAATATACATATATTTTTAATGAATCAGTGTATTTCGTGCACGAACAATCATAAACTCCATTTGTTCTTTGTTTATTACGATATTTTCATTTTAAACCCTCAGTCAGCATCTCCAAGTGCGCAAAGGGGCTGTAACATTATTTAAATGTCATGCATGCAGATACGCCTAGCTAATTTGCTGATATAGCAGTATTTATCGATTTTGTGTCTCACAGCTTCAGTGAAGAACTTATTTTACTTTTCTTTAATTAGTTTATTTGTTTAAAGTTCATACAAGACAACGACGAAAATTAAGTCTATTATTTTTTTCTGTGTCATTGCCCTAGCCATACCGCTTCTCGTGCGAACAGTGAAGTCAAGCAGTGCAGCGCCTGGTGAGAGGAAAGATGGGTACTATTCGTCCTGCGGCGTCTATAGAGCATCATGAGCACAATTGGGAAAATACTAAAAAAAAAAAAAAAAAAATGATTAAACTTTGGTGTAGAAAGCCATTATTAACGGCGAGGGAAGCTCATGTACTCACCACACTTTACTTTAAAGTCATCTCCGTAAACTATATATAAGAATCTTAGGTGGGATCATCCATACTAAGTTTTTTTTAAGACTTTTAAACTTCTTGATATAGAGATTAGTTTTATAGAAAGTTTCGAAACTGTAAAAATAAAATGTCAACAATTGCAATAGTTTGAAATTCTATTCAATCACAAATTTTATATATAATAGTTATCCAAGTTTAACATACTTTGACGACTGTTTGAATATTCTGTCCCCATTTTCAATTAATATGCTAAAACTCCTCAAGCATATTAACTGGCCGTAGTAAAGATGATAGCATTCTTAATACATCGCGGTAGCGTACATACATAATGATAGCATTCTTAATACATACATAATTATCTTCTAAATAAATTGTCTAAATTTGGTTTTTGTGACAATTTTTTAAAACTGATTTCTTCTTATCTGAGTGATCGACAACAATTCGTAACATATAGACATACAAATTCTTACATATATAAGGTAAATTCTGGGGTACCACAAGGTTCCAATTTGGGACCTTTGTTCTTTTTATTGTTCATTAATGACTTACCAGATATCTTCAAATACTCCAGGTGTTTGTTATTTGCTGATGATGTCAAATTATTTAAAGAGATAAAAACACTCACTGACTGCAATGAGTTAAATTCTGATTTATCAAGGGCATACAAATGGAGTTTAGACAATAAGCTATATTTTAACTCAAATAAATGCTGTGTCACATCTTTTTCTAGAAAGAGAAAGGCATTATGTTACGATTATCAATTGTCTGGAAAAAGTTTAAAAAGATGTAATGTTGTAAAAGATCTTGGGGTCACATTGGATGATAAATTAACCTTTGAATTTCATATTAACAAAATGTGTAATGAAGCTTTCAAATTACTTGGATTTATGTTTAGAAATACTCAGGTGATAAAGAATGCACTTGCTTTGACTAATTTATTTAATAGTCTTATAGGAAGTAAGTTAGAATATGCTAGCCTGATATGGTTTCCTTACACTAGAAAGAATATAGAGAAAATTGAACGTGTACAAAATAAGTTTCTACGATTTCTTTATTATAAAAAATACAATAAATCCTCGTATTTTGAAAGGATTTCTTATAAATCTTTACTCGAGGAATTTGCTGTAACTTCGTTATATACCAGAAGAGAAATAAGTCAACATATCTTTTTGTATAAAATTGTTAATGGTGTTATTAATAATCCCGACTTTTGGGTTCACTTTGTTTTAATGTGAAGAAAGATGTATTGCGTATTAGGTTACCCTTTTATTATGGTATTTCACGCTCTAATTTTCACCAATTTTCACCTGTCATAAGGCTTAGTAAAAAACATAATGAACTGGTACAACGCAACTCAAATATTGATTTTTCTTTACCATTTAAAGTATATGTGTCAAAAATTAAAGAAGTAGTTTAAATTTTACTTGTTAATATTGCATAAAGATTTTATTTTTATTTTTGACACATATCTAGGTAAATTTATTTAAAATTTGCTGGAGTGCAAATAAGAAGCTTTAGTTATAGAAGCAATGTTGAAATGAAAGTTATAGTTGCTCATTTGTAATTACAAATTGTAAAAGCAGTATGTATTGTAGAAAAAATGTTTGTATAGTTGTGCATCTTGCAATATTCTTTTTGATTATTGTAGTTAATACTGTAATAGGTGCTTATATATGATGTCTTCTTTTTCTTTTCTGTTTTTTTCTCTTGTAATAACATTTTGAAACATATACTTGTACACCTATTGTAATTGGGGGGAAACCCCTGTTATAGGTAATAATAAATAATAATAAAAATAATAATAATAATTATTTCATACAACCAATACAGCCAACAGATAGTACATACTGTACATTAGGGTATTTTTTGACATAGTCCCCCTATCAGTTCAGGCACTTTTCACATCGAGGGATTACTTTGAAGATTCCGTCCTCGTAAAAAAAACAAAAAAAAAAACAACAACAACAAATATCATTACTTGTTCAACCACGTTCTCACGAAGTGTTTCACCTCCTCGTCTGAAGCAAAGTGACGGTCTCCTAGGTGCTCCTTCAAGTGCGAGAACAGATGAAATTCGCTCTGCAGCGAGGTCTGGGCTGTAGGGAGGATGGTCGATGAAGTTCCAGCGAAACTGCTTCAACAAAATAGTAGTCTTCTGAGGTGTATGCGGGCGCGCGTTGTTGTGACGTTTTCTCTAAAAGCCGCAAACTTTCATCACTATTCTGCGTCATACTGACGAGACATTGCAGCCTCTCCGTAAATCTCTACGAGCTGCCGGTGAATTTCAGCCGCGCTTTCATGTTTCGCTCCAAACGAGTCGCCATTTGTGTTCACCTACAACTAGCACTGTAGGTGGCGGGCGGCTGAAACTCTGCACAGTTACCAACTCAATGTATTAAAATTACCACACACTCCTCATTTCTCTCTAACAGACGAAACTCCAGAAATATCTCTTTAGTTTCTGATCCTCCTCGTATTTCAAACTAGCAGGGAAGGTAGTGTTGATATAGAATATATTCACTGCACAAAATTTGCTGTCTTAATACAATGTATAATGATATTTTCAGTACCAGACTGCACTATAGCAGTCATACTTGACATAAAAAGACATAAAACATTCATTGATAGTAAATATTTAATGGTGTAAACACTTTAAACTACTTAAAGTGTATTTAAAACATCTGCTAGAAACATAAAAATGTGTGAAGTATTCCTTTCTTTCTGTATGTTCAATTTTTATGGAATAGAGGGAGAAGTTTTAGATTTCTGTTAGTGACAATTTAATTATTTTTGTTCTGTAAGGAACCTGTTCTATTTTTCCTTCAAATGTATTTTTCACTTTACTTTTGTTTTTATTATTTTTTTTTGTCATCTCACTGTAGAAATGAAGTGATATATCAATGTCAATTTCAGACAAAGGATTCATTTTCTTTCTTTTTTTTTATTTGTGCTTGAGTTAATTACAAACGGCAATTAGTTTTGGAGATAGATGAGGAATTTATTCGTCGGAATATTTCAGTGGGGATGAACACTATATTTAGAAATTATTGAAGTGAAGATAGTGAAGATAGACACTAGCTATATTCATGTCTATATCAGTTAAATAGAAAGCTACTTAAATTTTGTAGAGATTTTTTTTTTATATGCTGACATTGGACATTTTCAGAAACCATTCAAACTATTAGCAAGATTTACGTTTTAAAGTAATTGAATACTGTTCGAACAGTAGTGAATGGCTAGTATTTTCAATCCCGAATCTAGAGGTCTCGGTTTGAATACCGCAGCAGAAACTTTTTAACTTAGTTTCTCCAGGGTTTTTTTAGTTGCGCAGTCAAGTGTTTAATTTTTAAAATTTAAATTATGCTTTCAAGAAATTCATTCCAAATGCCTTTTTCGTGCTTTACTTTATTATTTTGAACATGGTTTGGTTAAAAAGCTATATCTGCACTTTTTTAGTTGTTAATAGCATGCTCCCAATCAACTATAACGAAGACTTGAATACTTCTGAGGGTATTGACACACATATACAGACACGTTTACACTCATTTCATACCATTTACCTTAACATTGTTAGGGTAATTCAATCTATTAGGTTCAGATGGGCAGGTCACGTGGCCATAATACAAGAAAGTAGAACGCTTTCAAAATTTTAACTGCACACTCAATAAAAAAAATACTATTACAAAGACCTAGAAGCAGATGGGTGGACAATATTAAGACGAGTCTCACGGATATAGGAATACAAAGTAGAAATTGAATCCAGTTGGCTGAGGACAGAAGTCAATGAACAGCTTTTTTTTTTTTTTTTAATGGGGCATTGAGCCTCCAGGATCCATAGATTATAGAGTTATTTAGTTAGTAATATTATGCTCACATATCTGCAATGGTATGTTTGATACTAAACACATGAAGTAAACCTGCTTTTGTTTTATAGCAGCAGTAGTCAGACACATCCTAAGTCATATGTGATCATCTCACAAATTATCTTAATAAAAGTGTAAAGTCAAGTTTAAAAAAAAAAAACAGAAGAAGTGATCCTTTTTGACTACAATTGACTACTGGCATTATAATTTAAAGTACTCACCAACTACCTCTATAAAAATTGTAGCGGAAGTACAGCAGGGTTCTGAATTTTGGATAGGTTAATATTAGTTCCTAAGTGAAGTCTTGACTAGTGATGGGCAGTGGGAATATTCCCGGTGGGAAGGAATTTAAAAATGGGAATATTCCCGGGTTTTTTCCCTGGCCTATAAATTCCCGGGAAGGAATTTATTTCCATTTCTTTACTTTAACTTCCAAATTATAAGAACAATATGACTAAATACTTTATTTTAATATATTATGATTTAATTCTAGGTTTTAAAGAATTTGGAGGTTAAAAAATTTAAGATTATTTGACTGTACTTTATATAACTAATAATATTTATTTATTTGCCTGTTTTGCATACAAATAAGAGTATTCTCGAGCACGTATACAGTTGTCAAAATTACAAAATAATTACATATATACTATAAAAAACTTACAAATAAAGTAATACATACATAACTATGACTTTTATAAGCTTATACATTCATATAATTAACAAAAAAAAACATTTATATATTGTCTTCAAAAAACTCATTTACCGAGTAGTAACGTTTATCTACTAAGAACTCGTGTAGATCCGATTTAAACATAGAATATGATTTGTTTTGCTTTAGAAAGTCAGGTAACTTATTGAAAATATTTGTACAGTTAATATATACGCTTTTTTTTAAAAAAAAAAAAAAAAAAAAACGAGAAATTTTGGGGGATAACATGCACATTATTAACGAACCGAGTATTGTATTTATGGACGTTACTGTTTTCAATAAATAAGTGTTTGTTACTTACGGTAAACAAGATAATTTTATATAGATACACACAAGGTAATGGTAATATTTTTTGTCCTCAAAAGATGGGCTTGCAAGAAGACTTTGGTGACAGTCCAAACACAACCCTTAGTGCTTTCTTTTGTAAGCGAAACGTGCCAATACATTCAGGAGAATAACACCAAAAAATAATACCGTAAGTTATTAAAATGGAATTTTGCATAGTACACCGAAACTAAGGCCTCTGTTGTGACATTACCTCTTAGTCTACGGAGGCCGAAACAAATACTACTTTTTTTTTTTTTTTTTTTTTGTTGATTTGAGAAATATGCTCATTCCAAGTTAGTTTCGAACTTATGGTGACACCAAGAAATTTAGTTGAAATAGAAAAGTCGGCTTTTTTTATTTACCATTACGTAAGGAATAAATTGATTTTGAAGAGGATAACAAAAATTTAGCAAGGAAGTTTTATCATTGTTCAGAACTAATTTATTGTTACTTAACCAGTTACTTAATCGTGAAAACGCAGTGTTTAGATTATATTCAATATCATGTCGTTAGTTTCCTGTATTAATAACATTGGTGTCATCAGCAAATAAAACACATTTATTAGGCAACATTTCATGTGTCAAATCATTGACGTAAATAAGAAAGAGCAATGGACCAAGCACTGATCCTTGAGGTACAGAAGTTAGTATTGTACCTTTATAACTACTAAACTTATGCATTTCGCCATTATTTTCGTTCGTAATTTGAACTATCTGATACCTATCCTTTAAGTAAGACTCGATCCATTTTTTGGCAGTTTCTCTTATACCATAAAAGCTTAATTTTTTGAGTAAGAGATCATGATTTACATTTTATTTTACAATATATTTTTTGTTCCATTTTCATTTGCACTAAAAAGTAAGGCAATTGTTTAGAATTGGGGGGCCAAAACTAGCAAAAGTTAGGATGATTTTCGAAAGAAATGAGTTGATAGTGATTTTCAAGTAGTCAAGAAAGTATCGAACACATTTTTTTTAGGGCAGTAGGGGATTTATACAAAACGGAATGGTAAGTGGAAGTGATTTATGTGAGCATAGAAAGTGAATTGTTGGTAACGAAGATAGAAAACAACGTGCCATGCGGGGCTTTAACCCACCATCATTCGCCAACGTTCGCTCTGCAACGCTGTCTGAATTTAATGTTGGTAACGTAATTTAACGTATGAAACCATAAAACAAACGCATCGGAATAGAAGATCACAAAGAAGTAGGTGCAAATCTGGCCCCCAATGCTAAAGAACAGCCAAAATTAGCAAAGTGCTAATTTACAAATGATGAAAAGGAACCATTTTGTAAAGTAATTTATAATTATGTAGAGATAGAGATGAAGTTATATTGATAAACCCTGAACCACCATTAGTAATAGATGTCTGTCTGTCTCCTCTCTCTGACTCGAATTTCTGAAGAAGTACTCGGACTTCTATTACATGTGAATTAACGTATGGAATTTCGAGAGATAGGTAGAATGAAAGGTCGTGTATGGAAATGTTACGTGCTAAAATATAAAGATAAGTAAGTATCTTGCAAATTTTGTGAACATAAATATGTATGTGCAAATGTTGGTGAGACATGTATCTTCTAGCATTTACCCAATCTAATTAGTTTATAACATTTATAAATTTAATGTGCTTATAATATTAGCAATAGAGTCAAGTTGAGCAAATCCACTTACATATAAATTTAAACTGTTACTATATAATTTTTTCACACATATTTAATTGATAGAACATATTGTAAATAAATATACATTTATGCGTACTTTCTAAATATAAAAAAGTGTTAATAAAGTAACATGGTACCGTTCAGAATATACATTTTAAAGAATCCTCTGCGGACAACACTAATAATAATATGTGATATAAAAATTAGTTTAACTTTGAAATCATAATATAGTAATAGAATGCAATTTTCTTTCTGATTGAACATAAATTCCCGGATAAATTCCCATTTTGGGAATCTTTCCGGGAATATTCCCAGGGAATATTCCCGAAAAATATCATCCCGGGAATTTACCCATCACTAGTCTTGAAACGACTACGGTAGGTCCCATAGTTTTTTTTAAGCTATGAACCTTTAAAGTTCATTTTCTCATGTTTTCTGCAGCCTATAACTCTGAAAGGAAGTATTTGTGCACCCAGGTTGGTCTATACTTTTTGTCTTATCTTGAAGTCAGGAACCACCCCGAAACGTTGTCGGTGTTGTTTAGAAACACCTTATATATAGAAACTGTAAATGAACTTCAGATTCAGAATGATCTCACCCCATTTCTCTCATTGTCCTTAATACCATGATAAATTATCTATCTGTAAGCTCTTCCGTCCATTTGGATGCATGTAATGCCTTGTATCTCAATAACAGTAAGAGCTATTGACTAACGACTTTTAGACTCAGAATCAGGGACCTCGATTTACTCTGTTGTTTTAAATACCATTTAATATTTTAATACTCTTGATTTACCAACGTTTTTGAATCGTAATGACTTTGTCTGTCCGTCTCTAACATTCAATGTCTCGAAAAACGGGAAGTACTCAGATAAATAGTACTCACATTCACTCACTCAGAAAAAGATAACTCACATTCGGAATCAGAGATGACACATTACGGAATTAACTAGTATTGAAAATGCATTTAACGAGTACTGTTAAGCTGTGGAACAAAACACACATTAAGCAGTGTTTGGAGATATGACAGTATCATTGTCTTAGGGACCATGGTAGCTCAGTGGTAGAGTTCTTATCACTAGTACATGTGGTCCCTGGTTCGATACCCGTCCAAGTAAGCTTGTGGTGGACAACATCGTGTATATGAGTTTTCTCTGGATATTCCTCATTTCATCAATTCTTCCATTATCGTTCGCTTGCTTTAATCACCCACCTAACTTAGTTTAAAGGGCATAATCGTAGGAAGTTAAACTCAAAGATTTCAATTCATTTTTACTATGTTTGTCTTAATTGCGTACCATTCCAACCATTTTGTGATATGTTTATCGTGTTAAGGGTGTTAATTTATTTTTTACTGAAACTGAGTTCTTGATTATTTGTTCTCATACGTCGTTATATTTTGAAAAGCCTTACATCGTAGCTTACATATTTAAAAGCCTTGTAGTTGTTCTGGGTAAAGTTGTCAAGTTGTCATGGTGAGGAAACGTTTAGTTTAATTTCGAACCTAAGATTAAGATATAATTTAACTATATACTTTTTATAAGGACACTGCTTTATAGTCAGTGCCATACTCATAAGATATTGGTATTAAAGGTTGGAAATATTGAGTAAGGTTTGAAAATAACTACTGAATTTTGAGACACTCTGCAAACAGATCAATATTTCCTTTTCTTGTATCAACCTTTAAGCCTAAGCATTATAATAACAAATCTGGTAGTACTTCTATTGTAACACTATTACCGGCAAGATTGCTTGACAATTACCAATTTCATATGATATAGGATCAAGCCAGAGATCGTTCGCTTGAGAATGTGTGTGAACCTGGCAGAACCCATTTTTGGAAATTGAAAATAAAACATGTAGATCGTTTGTTCATCGTTTGTTCACGATTGTTCACAAAAAATTTTCGTTTGTTCACGATTTATAAACAATTTATACGAAAAACAAAATGGGCGGTGCCAACTTCACGCAGCAGAACCCATTTTCAGAAATCGAAAATAAACCATGCAGATCGTTTGTTCATCGTTTGTTCACGATTGTTCACATAAAAGTTTCGTTTGTTCACGAATTATAAACAATTTATACGAAAAACAAAATGGGCGGTGCCAACTTCACGTACCTGAAAATTATTGGAAATCGAAAATAAACCATTCAGATCGTTTGTTCATCGTTTGTTCACGATTGTTCACATAAAATTTTCGTTTGTTCACGATTTATAAACAATTTATACGAAAAACAAAATGGGCGGTGCCAACTTCACGCAGCAGAACCCATTTTCACAAATCGAAAATAAACCATGCAGACCGTTTGTTCATCGTTTGTTCACGATTGTTCACATAAAATTCTCGTTTGTTCACGATTTATAAACAATTTATACGAAAAACAAAATGAGCGGTGCCAACTTCACGCAGCAGAACCCATTTTCACAAATCGAAAATAAACCATGCAGATCGTTTGTTCATCGTTTGTTCACGATTGTTCACAAGAAATTTTCGTTTGTTCACGATTTATAAACAATTTATACGAAAAACAAAATGGGCGGTGCCAACTTCACGTACCTGAAAATTATTGGAAATCGAAAATAAACCATTCAGATCTTTTGTTCATCGTTTGTTCACGATTGTTCACATAAAATTTTCGTTTGTTCACGATTTATAAACAATTTATACGAAAAACAAAATGGGCGGTGCCAACTTCACGTACCTGAAAATTATTGGAAATCGAAAATAAACCATGCAGATCTTTTGTTCATCGTTTGTTCACGATTGTTCACATAAAATTTTCGTTTGTTCACGATTTATAAACAATTTATACGAAAAACAAAATGGGCGGTGCCAACTTCACGCAGCAGAACCCATTTTCAGAAATCGAAAATAAACCATGCAGATCGTTTGTTCATCGTTTGTTCACGATTGTTCACATAAAATTCTCGTTTGTTCACGATTTATAAACAATTTATACGAAAAACAAAATGAGCGGTGCCAACTTCACGCAGCAGAACCCATTTTCAGAAATCGAAAATAAACCATGCAGATCGTTTGTTCATCGTTTGTTCACGATTGTTCACAAAAATTTTCGTTTGTTCACGATTTATAAACAATTTATACGAAAAACAAAATGGGCGGTGCCAACTTCACGCAGCAGAACCCATTTTCAGAAATCGAAAATAAACCATGCAGATCGTTTGTTCATCGTTTGTTCACGATTGTTCACAAGAAATTTTCGTTTGTTCACGATTTATAAACAATTTATACGAAAAGCAAAATGGGCGGTGCCAACTTCACGTACCTGAAAATTATTGGAAATCGAAAATAAACCATGCAGATCGTTTGTTCATCGTTTGTTCACGATTGTTCACAAGAAATTTTCGTTTGTTCACGATTTATAAACAATTTATACGAAAAACAAAGTGGGCGGTGCCAACTTCACGCAGCAGAACCCATTTTCAGAAATCAAAAATAAACCATGCAGATCGTTTGTTCATCGTTTGTTCACGATTGTTCACATAAAATTTTCGTTTGTTCACGATTTATAAACAATTTATACGAAAAACAAAATGGGCGGTGCCAACTTCACTTACCTGAAAATTATTAGAAATCGAAAATAAACCATGCAGATCTTTTGTTCATCGTTTGTTCACGATTGTTCACATAAAATTTTCGTTTGTTCACGATTTATAAACAATTTATACGAAAAACAAAATGGGCGGTGCCAACTTCACGCAGCAGAACCCATTTTCACAAATCGAAAATAAACCATGCAGATCGTTTGTTCATCGTTTGTTCACGATTGTTCACATAAAAGTTTCGTTTGTTCACGATTTATAAACAATTTATACGAAAAACAAAATGGGCGGTGCCAACTTCACGTACCTGAAAATTATTGGAAATCGAAAATAAACCATGCAGATCGTTTGTTCATCGTTTGTTCACGATTGTTCACAAGAAATTTTCGTTTGTTCACGATTTATAAACAATTTATACGAAAAACAAAATGGGCGGTGCCAACTTCACGCAGCAGAACCCATTTTCACAAATCGAAAATAAACCATGCAGATCGTTTGTTCCTAGTTTGTTCACGATTGTTCACATAAAATTTTCGTTTGTTCACGATTTATAAACAATTTATACGAAAAACAAAATGGGCGGTGCCAACTTCACGGAGCAGAACCCATTTTCAGAAATCGAAAATAAACCATGCAAATCGTTTGTTCATCGTTTGTTCACGATTGTTCACATAAAATTTTCGTTTGTTCACGATTTATAAACAATTTATACGAAAAACAAAATGGGCGGTGCCAACTTCACGCAGCAGAACCCATTTTCACAAATCGAAAATAAACCATGCAGATCGTTTGTTCATCGTTTGTTCACGATTGTTCACATAAAATTTTCGTTTGTTCACGATTTATAAACAATTTATACGAAAAACAAAATGGGCCGTGCCAACTTCACGCAGCAGAACCCATTTTCAGAAATCGAAAATAAACCATGCAGATCGTTTGTTCATCGTTTGTTCACGATTGTTCACAAAAAATTTTCGTTTGTTCACGATTTATAAACAATTTATACGAAAAACAAAATGGGCGGTGCCAACTTCACGCAGCAGAACCCATTTTCAGAAATCGAAAATAAACCATGCAGATCGTTTGTTCATCGTTTGTTCACGATTGTTCACATAAAATTTTCGTTTGTTCACGATTTATAAACAATTTATACGAAAAACAAAATGGGCGGTGCCAACTTCACGTACCTGAAAATTATTGGAAATCGAAAATAAACCATGCAGATCGTTTGTTCATCGTTTGTTCACGATTGTTCACAAGAAATTTTCGTTTGTTCACGATTTATAAACAATTTATACGAAAAACAAAATGGGCGGTGCCAACTTCACGCAGCAGAACCCATTTTCACAAATCGAAAATAAACCATGCAGATCGTTTGTTCATCGTTTGTTCACGATTGTTCACAAAAATTTTCGTTTGTTCATGATTTATAAACAATTTATACGAAAAACAAAATGGGCGGTGCCAACTTCACGCAGCAGAACCCATTTTCACAAATCGAAAATAAACCATGCAGATCGTTTGTTCATCGTTTGTTCACGATTGTTCACATAAAATTTTCGTTTGTTCACGATTTATAAACAATTTATACGAAAAGCAAAATGGGCGGTGCCAACTTCACGTACCTGAAAATTATTGGAAATCGAAAATAAACCATGCAGATCGTTTGTTCATCGTTTGTTCATCGTTTGTTCACGATTGTTCACATAAAATTTTCGTTTGTTCACGATTTATAAACAATTTATACGAAAAACAAAGTGGGCGGTGCCAACTTCACGCAGCAGAACCCATTTTCAGAAATCAAAAATAAACCATGCACATCGTTTGTTCATCGTTTGTTCACGATTGTTCACATAAAATTTTCGTTTGTTCACGATTTATAAACAATTTATACGAAAAACAAAATGGGCGGTGCCAACTTCACGTACCTGAAAATTATTGGAAATCGAAAATAAACCATGCAGATCGTTTGTTCATCGTTTGTTCACGATTGTTCACATAAAATTTTCGTTTGTTCACGATTTATAAACAATTTATACGAAAAACAAAATGGGCGGTGAAAACTTCACGCAGCAGAACCCAGTTTCAAAAATCGAAAATAAATCATGCAGATCGTTTGTTCATCGTTTGTTCACGATTGTTCACATAAAATTTTCGTTTGTTCACGATTTATAAACAATTTATACGAAAAACAAAATGGGCGGTGCCAACTTCACGTACCTGAAAATTATTGGAAATCGAAAATAAACCATGCAGATCGTTTGTTCATCGTTTGTTCACGATTGTTCACATAAAATTTTCGTTTCTTCTCGATTTATAAACAATTTATACGAAAAGCAAAATGGGCGGTGCCAACTTCACGCAGCAGAACCCATTTTCAGAAATCGAAAATAAACCATGCAAATCGTTTGTTCATCGTTTGTTCACGACTGTTCAGATAAAATTTTCGTTTGTTCAAGATTTATAAACATTTTATACCAAAAAGAGAATGGATAGTAGCATCTTCTCATACCTAGAAATATAGTGGATGTTGCAAATAAAGTCTCCAGGAGAATTTGACATTATTTTTATATATAAACCTTGACAAACGATGTTATATTTCGGTTTTGACGGGAAGTTTGGTGTAGCCACATATGTAGCAGAAGACATCAGGCTTAGTTACGCATCTGTATTTAGTTGAAGAAACCATAGTCCTATTGTAGACAGGAAAAAGTGTGTGTTAAGAACGTATACAGACGAATCATTTTTAAGAAGCAAAAATGAAACAACTTTCTTAGTTCTTGTGAATCCATATATTTTATTGCATCATTTAGTCCTGTTAAAATTTATTTGAGTGAATAAAAACAACAATCACCATGTGGCAAATATGAGATGCATTTGGTAAGCTAAAAGAACGTGCCTGAAGTTGGCCTCCCCACTTCTCTCAAACTACGCCAAATGTCGCACAACGTTAGTGTATCGTTAATGCACGTTAGTGCAAGAACTATCATTAGTGCTATCGCACTTTACGAGTTATTGCAGTTTTTTAATATTTAAGGTTGAATACCCATCATTATTATACTAAAACGCACTAAGCACTAACGTTATTGTTACCATATTTTGGGATATATTTAAGATTTGGAGTGAGGGATATGAAATATCACATTCCATACAAATTAACGTAGAAACATGGAGTTAACGGCAATCGTCAGTGTATCATTAGTGCATTTAAACGCACTAAGCGCTAACGTTTTTGTTACCATATTTTGGGATTTATTCAAGATTTGGAGGAGGGATATGAAATATCACATTCCATACAAATATACGTAGGAACTTGGGGTTAACAGCAACCGTTAGTTCATCGTTAGTACACGTACTAAGCACTAACGTTAGTGTTATCACATTTTGGGATTTATTCAAGATTTTTGATGGGGGTACAACTTCAGAAATATCAAATTCCATACAAACTGTTAGTGTTTTCTACAAGTACTAACGATGTAGGGGAAAGTGGGGAAATACCACGCACTTAAGGTACATTTTCCAATATCTCACTACAAATTAAACAAATTAACATAAGGAAAATGTATGTTGTAACTTAATCATTCTAAGTTTCATATTCGGTCGTTGGTAGTGCTCCTTGATTTTCATAGGTTTTGTAAAAATAAATTTTGTGGAAAACGAGAAACGCGTGGTATTCCCCACCACATCGGGTAATCACACGCATTTCATCGGGTATTGGCACGCACTAATTACTAGCGCAAATTCCTTAACGTGAATCATCAGAATCACTTTCCAAAAACTTCAGTCTTTTGTTGACTGTACGTTTAGGTCAACTTCTAGTTTGTTTCCTTAGGTTGTCTTCACATTTTCCACCAAGATCGAATTTTTGAGTTTTCTTTTCAACTTTGCTTTCTGGTGCTTTCTTCGCTTAGAGCTCTTTCTAAATTCAGCTTCTTCCAATATTCGTTTGTTTGGAGCAGAAGTTAAGATTTCTGAACGCTTTTTGTTATTTCGAGGAGTTGACTTGACAGACCTGGAGATAGGAGAAACCTGTGAGACTTTCACAGCCGCATTTTGTAAAGAAGACGGTTGGATAAGCAATGGTAACTGCTGGGATGATGTTCCGGGTAGTTAATGTTCTTGATTTAACCCTACTTTCGTCGAAGATGGTTGTTCATTTTGACGTAGACCTATAATAGTTTGAGCATCGGAAAGCGATTGGGAATTCATTTCTTCAGAAGTCTCTCTTTCACCTTCAAGTTCTACGGCCTGGAATTGCTGAGCAACTTCCGCCGTTTATTGCTCCTATGGCGTTTGGTAGCTGTTCTAATGTCCATTTGCACTTCTCTGTTTGCCTAATATAGTGTCATGGCATCTGCAACATACATAAAAAAGGAAAAGAAACGCAGCATAAACTTTTTTGATAACTGCTTCGTGAAGGGGCAATACCACGCACAATGGACGACATGCGTGCAATTACCCCATTCCAAGCCGAGAAAGAAAAAATGAACCTTCAGAAGTTTCACGTCGTTTCATATAAACAGATTTAGCATGAACTTACTACTAACACACTACGCTAAAACACTGTATACAAAATATAAAAATCAACTAAGTATTTCAATACATACCTCTAAATCTGCAAACGAAGTAAATTAGAAGAAATTACAGCAAAACAACATTTCGCCATGCCATGAACCACACCTAGCAGCAACTGGCGCCTCGATCATGCAATATGTCTTTCATAGTCTAAACTAGATAGTAGCACTAATCTGAATGAGTTTCGAAGCATTACAAGTGAGAAAATAGGGTGCGTGGTATTCCCTCGTTGAGTGGTATTCCCCCACTTTCCCCTATAATAGCACTAATTTTTTTATACTAATGAATAGCATTAATATTTTCGTGAATGCTTGAAGTGGGGATCGGGTTCACGCTGACCACCAAAGATATTTTCCTTGTAGCACCTACACTAATACATGCGCTACATACAATAATACGCATACAAAAAACGAAGTAGTTCGCTTAATTGTTAAGATACAGAAATAATATTGGTATCTTTAGAAAGGTGAGACTCCACTCTATAACGTTTATTTCGAGGTGTGTTTCCGTATATCTGATAGTTTCATAATAATGTACTTTAAAACAAATAAAATGAAACGGAGAAAATTAATTTTTAAGATAATAACAGGCATATTTAAAAATTGCAACACGTAAGAATGATATTAGCTCAAATCACTTATACAATGCCTTATCTTTAATTTTTCACCAGAACGAAGTTTGTATCTCAGTTCCATGATGAGATATTACCGCATAAGCATAACTAGTCGTAGTTGCGTGGCCACCATATTGATGACGTAATTTCAGGCGGTTGCCCACGGGGACTTTTTAGGACTTTCGTGTGGAGTATCAGGGGGGTCCATAGAATGTGTTGAAATGAAAATTTGCTTACTAATATTTTTTTCCGTCTC